>NC_140942.1:16395087-18800087 GCF_014529385.1 Adiantum capillus-veneris
ATGGCTCCCGCTCAAAGGACTGGCAGTCCATTCTCCTTCCACTATTTAAATAGTTGAGGGTGCATCTCTGCCCCTCACTTAGCCAGGGTTGTTCTGTCGTGTTTTTCTTACTACTTGCTTCACAAAGTGAGCTATGGAGCTCACCACTTAGGTTTCTCGTGTGTTTTTTTTCTACCCTTGTTTTGCTATGGATTGTGTTGAAAATTCTTGCTGTATAATTCTGCATTGAGCATTCATCTGTTGGTTGGCACAGTAAGGTAAGTATTAAACAAATGTTGGACACATGGCTTGGTGGTAGGTTTTGCCTTAGGCATCTAATGCTTGTGATCATGTGGTGTAAGGACTGGTTTTTTATGGCTGTCATTAACTACTTTGTTGTCATGTTGTGCGCAACAGGAGTCAATACCGCTCCCATGATTAATATGTGGTATTAGTATTACCATGGTACCTTGGAATTTCTTAGCTTCTGTATGTTTTTCCCGTTTGCAGGATGTGTCGGTTCTTACCAGCTGACTGGTTTTTGTGAAAATGAAATGGGGTTGATCTTGGCAATATTAAACACCGAAAGCAATGGGGAGTAGTGGATACTTGGTATCTCAGTTGAAAAACAAATGTTGGACACATGGCTTGGTGGCCCTGACCGAGCGTGACCGAGCGTCACTGCATTATACTTCTTCATTACACTGTGAAGGCGGCTGCTCCAGCTTTGCTGTGGATCTCCCCACTCATGGGTATCTGCACGCCGAATAGAGCTACCACACACACACACACACACACATTCTCCAGGAAAACGGGCCACTTATGGCTCCCGCTCAAAGGACTGGCAGTCCATTCTCCTTCCACTATTTAAACAGGTGAGGGTGCATCTCTGCCCCTCACTTAGCCAGGGTTGTTCTGTCGTGTTTTTCTTACTACTTGCTTCACAAAGTGAGCTATGGAGCTCACCACTCAGGTTTCTCGTGTGTTTTTTTTCTACCCTTGTTTTGCTATGGATTGTGTTGAAAATTCTTGCTGTATAATTCTGCATTGAGCATTCATCTGTTGGTTGGCACAGTAAGGTAAGTATTAAACAAATGTTGGACACATGGCTTGGTGGTAGGTTTTGCCTTAGGCATCTAATGCTTGTGATCATGTGGTGTAAGGACTGGTTTTTTATGGCTGTCATTAACTACTTTGTTGTCATGTTGTGCGCAACAGGAGTCAATACCGCTCCCATGATTAATATGTGGTATTAGTATTACCATGGTACCTTGGAATTTCTTAGCTTCTGTATGTTTTTCCCGTTTGCAGGATGTGTCGATTCTTACCAGCTGACTGGTTTTTGTGAAAATGAAATGGGGTTGATCTTGGCAATATTAAACACCGAAAGCAATGGGGAGTAGTGGATACTTGGTATCTCAGTTGAAAAACAAATGTTGGACACATGGCTTGGTGGCAGGTTTTGCCTTAGGCATCTAATGCTTGTGATCATGTGGTGTAAGGACTGGTTTTTTATGGCTGTCATGTTGTGCGTAACAAGAGTCAATACCGCTCCCATGATTAATATGTGGTATTAGTATTACCATGGTACCTTGGAATTTCTTAGCTTCTGTAGGTTTTTCCCGTTTGTAGGATGTGTCGGTTCTTACCAGTTGACTGGTTTTTGTGAAAATGAAATAGGGTTGATCTTGGCAATATTAAACACCGAAAGCAATGGGGAGTAGTGGATACTTGGTATCTCAGTTGAAACTATGGTTCTTTAAGGCTACTACAGCCGGGTGCTTTTTTAAGGGTTGCTGCCGCTTGACTTAGCAAGGAAATACTCTTGATGCTCATTAAAAAACTTTGAGACTTGCTTTAGTACTGTCGCTTTTTTTCATTAGGTATTGATCACTATAGCCTGATTAGGCCCTCAGTATTGGTTGGATATAGGAAGATAAAAAAAGGGGGGTTGGGCTCTCTAACCTTCTGTACACTGATATTGAATGTTTCAAGAAAAAGGGGGGGGGGGGGGGGGGGGGGGGAGGGGGGGGACTCATAGGGGTGTTATGCCCGGCTGCACACTGTTATTGTACTTGGTCATTACTGTATTGATTAAGGATAGGGTTTTATATTACTTTGTCTGCATTCTCACTGGCGGATATAGTTCCTTTTGAAGCTTTGGATATTGACTTGGTACTAACACTTAGAACACGATATACTGTATGGTAAACGCCCATCGCTTGGGGTTGCTATGTGGAATTAATGGCGTCATTAGGAAAAAATTGGACCCCCTTGGGGCCATGTAAGGATCCCTAATTTTAAGGGATTAAAGCTAATTTTATAGGGGATGAAGGGAACAAAGACAATAAATAGGGATACTTTTGTAGCTCTCTCTCTAACTTCTCTCTAGATAGGGGAGGGGGGGAAAGTAGGGAATGAGGGTGGTAAAGTAGGAGGAATAGGGGGGATAAAGTAGGAGAGAGAGGGGAGTAAAAAGAGAGAGTGGAGTAAAGGTAGAGAGAAGAACCATTCTCTCTCTACCTATCACCAAACAAAGAGAGTAAGTAGTTATGACAAAAGCCACTTTTCAGTTCGTGCATTAATTTACCCCCAAAAAATGAATTTTTTATAAATCTTCAAAATGGATCTTTTAAGCTTTCAAAAGCTCCAAATCTAAAATTCCTTGGGTCCCTCTCTACATTAACTCCAAGAATAAATAGACAATGCCACATCATCAAAACGTCCATCTAATAAAGCCTAAAAATTGAAAATTTTAAAATTTTAAAATTTCCCTCCTTTGAGCTCAAAAATTGAACCTATATATGAAAAAATATATTTTTAAGTCTTTTTATCCCAAAAATTGTCTGTTTATCCCAAAAAGTATATCTTATCAAAAAAATTTCCCATCATAACTTTTCACCATGTCTCTTCGCGACATAACCAATGAATCACCTACGCCGTCATCTACTAGGTCAACTAATGTCAGTCTGCGTCTACCGATCGAATTTGCTCCCACAAAAAAAAATGACGAGAAAGCATCTCAACCGGCATCCGTACGACGGTTTCGAGGAGAAACCAATGTTGACTTGTGGCTTGATGGAGGGTTGTATCCAAAAGATCCGCTCGTGGGCTGTCATCTGACATTCCGTACACTCCCAAGCTTAATCAAATATGTGGGAGAAGGAGAACTTGGTCTTCTTGGGTATTGTAAGAGATTGGACTCCAATCACGCAGGTGCGTCGGCATATTTCCGACAACAATGTCAAGTGTTACACAATCATTCCAAAAATCTCCAACAACAACTACATTCCACAGAGAAACAACTCAAGATCTGAAAGAGGAGATGAAAGCTACAGAAACAGAGGTAACTAAGCTACACATTGCAATGATGCACCTAAAAGCCACTCCATTTGGCATGCTTGAGCGTAAGAGGGAGTTCTCTTCCATTGAAAACTTAGCATCTAATGGAGGGGCACGTAAGAAGAGGATCACGGCAACCATGTATTTTTTTAAATTCACAGTGTTTATAACTCTCAAATAATTTTCATCAATTTGTAACTCGGTTCACCTTTTGAAATAGGACATATATACAAGATGTGTGTGGAAGTTTTAGACAAGAGGACCGTTGCAACCTTCTCCTTGGATGCATCTCAAAGGAAGATATACTTTACATCATAGGTTGTGAAAAGGCCAAACACATGAAAGATGCCATCACAAAGGAGATCCGAAAAAATATCTCTAACCTTGTGTCTGAGGATGATGTCCAGAGAGCTTGTGATGAGGTTGGGATCAACACAAATGCATACCATGCACTTCATGGATTGATGAAAGATGCATTACGAGAGCAAGGCATCACCGAGAATTTATTTCCTATTCCACATAGGGTCTGACTTGCAAAAAAAGCAAACAATGATCTCGTTCGGGAATCCCTTGGCGAATACGAACACATTGAAGGATCCATGGTGTACTCTTCCACGAGTGCCAAGTCATGTGGTAATATAAAGGGAGGCAATACTATTCCTAATGGGACAAAGTCTTTTAGTTATCATCAATTCAACAATATTTTTGTTGACTTGAAACGACTACAATGAGCTATGGTTAAATTTTATGCTTTGTCTCCACAAGGTAATACAAGTTGTAATGTCGATTTTTATTTGTATTGAATATCATTTAGTATAACAATTCAATTCTTGTGTTGTTTGAGTACTTGGAGAGAAGCTCATATTTATTCTTAAGCTAGATGAATGTCAAATTGTCAAAGGACGGAGATTGGAATGTATGAGTGTGACACTCATGAATGAGAGTAATGTTTTTTGCAAAAGTCGATGCTATCGGTGATCATTCTCAGAAACCATCATTTAGTGTACAATCGGAAAAAGAAATATGGTGGTTAGGAGCTTTTGAAGTTCTGAAGGAGACTCATGAGGTGTTGGCATGGGTCTTCTCTATGATCCGGTGGATCACAGAGGTTATTAAGGCACAACTAGAGGGAGAAAAGCTAGAAGTAGATGGAGTAGGTACATTTGATGTTGAGTGGCACTTAGGAGGTGATCTAAAAGCAATCAAATGTATACTTGGGTGTAAACAAGGTGCTTCATCACTTCTTCCTTGTCCATATTGTGTACAAGGATACAAGGAGAGTACTCGTGGCTCCACGTATTCAAAGAAAAATGTCAAGGGAAGTCAGGCAACAGGGTCAATGGATGATGATGCAAGGGATTGGGTGTGCTCGGTGTTGAAGTGTCCTATCATGGAGGTCCCCAATCGGTCGACAAAAGATAAAACATGGCATCCCATGATCAATTTTCCACTTACAAATGTACACTTTTGCACTTTGCATGCCTTTATGCGTATATTTGATCGCTTGTTAAAGCTTCACATAGAGTACGCTTTCACAATGAAACCACTTTCCAGATCCGTGGAAGCCATTGGAATAGTTGAAACAATTCTAAATTTGATTGGATGTCATGGTGGCAATGTTTCTATCATCGGGGAGGTGGATAATATGCATGAAGTCCTCTGCTTAACTTTGTGGTTGTATTTGGTGTATTTCCTCAATACTGTGTACACTATTTGCCCCATTGGTGTTGGGCTGAGCTTCATTGAGTCTAAACAATATCAATTTGCCTCCTTTGAGCTGAATTGAGAGTGTGTGTGTGAGTGTGTATGTGTGAGTATTGAGTGGGCAAGCGGGAAATCTCTCTCTTCTCACTCCGTCTGTGTGTTTCCTGTCTCGGCCAGGCTGGTTATGTAAGCCGAGTGGTACCCCATAATGTGTGTGTGTATCATCTCAAGAGTGTGCGTCGGGTCTTTATAGAGGCGCTGTGTGTGTTTTCATCCCGCTCACATTCTTTTGGCGCCCCCACGGAGGATATTCTTCGAGTACCTTCTGTTCGAGCTTCAAGCTTTGAGATTCGGGATTACAGGTTGCAGACTATAGGTTACAGGTTATAGGTTACAGGTTACAGGGACAGGTAGAGGTACATGTGATTCACACAGGTACATGTAGCTGGAGTACAGTGATATAACAGCAGTGATGTCACTTGCAGTTGTTGTGGGTATGCATCACTTGGCGCATATTTAAGCGCATTGTCTGTTGGATTGTAAGTTACTTGTGGAAACTGCCATTGTACGCATTTGTGGAGCCATACTTGGTTGTATTTGGCAGTGCCAGCCATTTCTGAGACTTGGTCTGGAAGATAGTCATTTCTGAGACTTGACTATACGCAATTTGCATTAGCCTTCGTGTGAGGGTCGATAGCGTGAGGTTTTTATTGAGCTGGGGGATTCTCAAATGTGGAGATCCTTTCAGTGATACAGGTAGTTGGAGCACCCTTTTCATGACCTTGCCATAGGCTATGTACTAGTGAGTCTTATTTGATGCTCGGGTTCTATTGTTGAGAGTTTGTGCATATATATATACAGTCTATATTTTGGGTTCCTACTGTTCTACTTCTGGAGGAACTCTGTTAAAATTTTTCCAAGTTATGATGGTTGGTTTCTTGGTCTTTTGAGCCATTTATGCTGTTATGCTACTGAAATTTTGGCAAAATCAGAGGTTAAGTCAGGTGTGCCTTCTTGGGAGATTCATGGTTGGCTTTAATGGATTATCAAAATGGCCCTCAATTCACTCCTTTTCATTTAACTCAAAGAATCCAGATAAATGTTCATGTGTCTAGGAAGATTTTTTTCCAGCAGCGCATAGTCTTTATGTTCGGGCCAAGAAGATTAAGAGAGATCCTGGAATGTCCTTTGCCTGTTGTAATTCCGATGATCAACTATGAAAACTCATTTGATGTGCATGTGTTTGTCCTTATCTAAAGTTGAGCTCCATTGAAGTTTCTGGGAATTGAGTCAGTAAAAGTTTTGGGTTCTTGCACGTGTGTTCAAAGGGGTTCTCAAAGCATTGAAACTTGGGTAACCATGGCTTTCTCTTATCTGGAGTTTCATGGAAGTAGTAATGAAGATGTGGAAGACGTTCTGGAAAAGATGGAGGTTGCATGCATTAGCAACTAGATTCATGACCCTGCGCTGATGTTACGTGTCTCCAAATTTGTTTGAAGAGTGATGCACGAGTTTGATCCAAAGAATTTGAAGAGGAGTTGCGTGTAGCGGATCCACCTGTAAGATTGAGCTGGGACAATTTACGACATGGGTTGGAAGTGGAGTTTGTGAAGATAGAAGATCCTGACAAAGTGTGGCAAGAAGTACAGGCTTTGGTGCAAAAGGAAGGTGAGCCAGTAGATGCGTACATACGTAAGTTTTCATTGGCATGGGAGCGAATGTGCAAGGCCTTAGCACCACAGGTACCCCCGCCTAGCATGATGAAGAAGGACAGGTTCTTGGCTGGTCTTTGGGAGAATATACGTTGGAGAGTGGAGCTGAAGAAGCCTAGGACATATGAAGATGCACTAGAGGTAGCAAGGAACAAAGAGTGGAAGTTGAGGAAAATGAGCCAGTTAGGGGTGGAGTCTTTGCCCATGAGGTCTGAATTTCAGCCTCTAGAGTCTTTACAAGGTCGCATGTCAGGGGTTCATCATGAACCAGTGGTCCCTGTTACTACTCAGGTTATGCCAGCAGTGGTCACTACATCGGTGCAAGATGATGGGCTAAGGCAAGACATGAGGCAAGTGGTAGATTTGATGAAGAATGTCAGCCTAAACATGCTAGGTCAAGTGTGAAATAATCGAGGTCGAGGGAGGTATGCAAATCAGCCAGGAGGTGAAGAAAGACCTAGGAATGGTGTTGGACAAAGCAATGGTAGATTTTGGAGGCAGACGCCCACATGTTACAATTGTGGAGAGTTTGGTCACATCAGCCCGCAATGTGATAAGCCACCAAGGATGGGGGGAGACATGTATCCATTGCCAAGACAGGTGCTAACTAGGTCAAATGATTATGGCTTTGACATTAAGGGAGACGAAGGAAACAGTGGACTGACCCAGGAGGAAAAGGGAAAGACAAAAGTGCTAAGTGTAGTCACCTTGGAGAAGGCATCAAAGCTAGAGGATACATTAGTGATGCCTATTGGGAAGACGACCACAGAGGATAAAGAAGGAAGAAGTGCCCCAGGTCCTGGTAAGAAGAAAGGAAAGAGCCATGAAGGCGAGGATGTCAAGGCCAAGAGAAAAAGGAGAGCTCGTCGAAAGTTTCATGTTTCAGATTTTCCACTAGGGGATGGGCAATTAAGCTATGACTTGAAGGAGGATCTGACGAGCAAGAAGGCAGATGTTACTTTTGGGCAGCTTATAGAGATGGTGCCTAAGCTAAAGCGACAGTGGAAGAGGATGGTTAACCCAATGGAGAAAGCCCCAGAGAGAGGTTCAGTAAAGGTGTTGGCAGTGGATGAGCTACTAGACATTTGTCCAATAGTAGATGTGTGGCATAAAAGGAAAAATTTGGGACAAAGTTATGTGGATGGCGGAGCCCAAATATGTGTCATAACACACTCATGCGTTGAGAAGATGGGTCTCACAGTGGCTGGGCTGTCAGGTTTTCGGATCAGATTGGAAAACCATCAGAAAGTAAAATGCTTGGGTGTTGTAAAGAGCTTAGAAGTGGAGGCATATGATGCAAAGGCAGTGGTTGATTTTCATGTGATGCCAGCAGGGTTGGGAGAATATCCTATTATACTGGGCAGACCATGGTTACGTGCAGTGGGAGCTGTTCAAGATTGGCGACATGGTACGATTAGCCTCTATGGAAAGACATGTACCAAGAAGCTTTATAATATGGACACAAGGAAATGATTAGAGGAGCTTTATGAAGATGAGGATGAGTCTAGTGATGAAGACTCTTCCACAGTGACAGATGAGGACAGTGATAGCACTACCAGCACTGATGAGGATGCTGATGTTGCATTTCTTTTGATGGACAAAGAAATCCAGGAGTTTGGTTTAGTTACATTTGCGAATGAGGTTGAAGATGAAAGTGAAGGGCCTTATGAAGTGATTGAAGGGCTGATGCAAACTAAGGTTGAGTTGTCAAAGAAGCAGGAATTGATGACACAAATGATCAGTGGAGACCTCTCAGCTATGGAGAAGGATATATATTTGCACATGCTGGCTAGTTTTCCTGATTTGTTCATTACTTCATATGAAGAGATCAGAGGGTTCAAGGGCGAAGAGATGCATATAGAGCTGAAAGAAGGTGCTAAGCCAGTGCGGCAAAGGCTAAGAAGGATGGATCAAGAGCAAATGGAAGCCTTGCAAGAAGAGGTGGACAAGTTGTTGAAGGCAGGGTTCATAGTCCCTATGGAGACCACAGAATGGGTGAGTCCAGTTGTAGACAGTCCAAAGAAGGATGGGAAGTGGATAATTTGTGTAGATTTTAAACCCTTAAACGCAGCCACTAAGAAGAACCCATATCCTCTTCCATTCATCGATCAGATCTTGGATTCAGTGGCAGGTTATGAGAGGTACAGTGTGTGTGATAGTTTTTCAGGCTATTTTCAATTGAAGATTTCTCTTAAAGACCGCACAAAGACCACTTTTATTACGCCATGGGGTTGCTATTGCTACACAATATTGCCATTTGGGTTGTCAAATGGACCTTCCTTATATCAAGAGAGAGCAAATTGGGTATTGGAACCATTCATTGGTAGTTGTGTTAAAGCTTTCATGGATGACTTCTGTGTCTATAGCAGTAGGGCTGAACACCATGAGAAGATGCAGATGGTATTGGCTCGATATGATGAATGTGGAGGAAAACTAAATCCAAAGAAATGTCATCTAGCACAGCCAAGGGTGAAGTTATTGGCCACATGGTGTCAGAAAATGACATTGAGGCTGATCCACACAAGGTTAAGTCTATTATTCTTCTTCCATCACCTACGAGTACAAAGCAATTGGCAACCTTTATACACAAAGTGAAGTACATGGCAAGGTTTATTCCATTGTCTTCTCATATTATTTATCCATTACAACAAGTGGCAAAGCATGATCCATTGCAATGGGATGACAAGTGTGAAGAAGTGTTTCAAGAGGTGAAAGAGGTGTTAGGGGGGTTGTTAGCCATGGAGGCTCCTGATTGGGAGAAAGTGTTTTATGTAAATCCATCAGTAGGGGATGATGCCATTGGAGCCATGCTATTGCAAAAGGGGAAGGGCAGCCATTATATGAGGCCAGTGTATTGTGCAAGTCGAGTGAAGTTGGTAGCGGAGAGAAAGTTCTCGGAAGTAGAGCTAGTGATGGCCAGTGTAATATTTTCTTGTCGACGATTTCATCATTACTTGCTACCACGACCTTTTGCTTTCTTGACGAGTTATGCCTTTTTGCCACAGTTAGTTAATGGTACTAACATGTCAAATGTGGTGAAGAAATGGGTAATTGAGCTGCAAGAGTTTGAGTTCTCTTTTCTAGTGGAAGAAAGTACAAGGGCTACCCTAGCTGATTTGTTGACCTACAAGGAGAATCCCCTTATTTTTAAGGAAGAGGTGGTGAGAAAGGTAGTTGAAGAAGTGCCATAGATCAGCAATGCACATGAGTTGTTCTTTGATGGTTCATACAGAAAGAGCCATGATGCAGCTTCAGGGGGTATAGCACTTTATGATCCAGAGGGGAAGCTAGTATGCAAGAAAGGGTTCAAGTTGGATGCGCATAGTAACAATGAGGCTGAATATGCTACGTTGGAAGCTGGATTACACATTTGTTTGAAGCATGGGGTTAGAAGGTTGAGCATAAAAGGTGATGCCTTGTTAGTTGTGAAGCAAGTGCTGGGTGTGTGGAAGAGCAAGAACACCTCATTGAAGGAAATGTGCTTCAGAATGAAAGGTCTGTTAAAAAAGTTCGAAGCATGGAGCATCAGACACATTGAACGTGCTCTAAATGGAGAGGCACATGAAGCAGCTCAAGGCATGATTGGGGAGCTATTTGTGTTGAGGACCACTTTACCTCTTTATCATGGCCGGGAAAGTTTGGCTCAAGAAGAGGAGTTTTTGCTAAGAGGAATTATTCCAAAGGAGATTTAGAAGTCTACGAAGTATGGTTTTGTGCATAGAGCATACAGGTACAAATTGATTGGTGATTTCTTATACATGAAAGGGGTTGATCTCGTGTTGAGACGTGTACCTTGGCAGGAGGAGCTTTACAGAGTGTTGGAAGAGAATCATGAAGGCGCATGTGGTGGCCATTTTGCTCTAAAGATCACCTTGCATAAGATTTTGCAAGAGGGGTATGTATGGCCTAGTTTGCACAAGGATGTTCACCATTGGTGTAGGTCTTGCAATAGGTGTCAAGCATTTGGGAAGAGAGTGATGAAGCCAGAGCTACGAAAAACCATTATGGCATTTGATGTGTTTGAAAAGTGGGGGATTGATGCAATAGGCCCGTTACCTATCACAAACAGGAGCAAAAGCTATATCTTGACGGCAGTGGACTATCTCTCTAGATGGGTAGAGGCTATAGCAGTAAAACACATCACTGCAAAGGATGTGGCAAAATTTGTGTATGATGAAATATGTTGCAAGTTTGGGGTGCCATTAGAGCTACTTTCAGATAAGGGGCTAGGATTTAGAGCTAAACTGCTAGACTTCTTATGCACAAAGATGAAGATTAGGCACCAGCATACCACTCCTTATTACCCGCAGTGTAATGGCTTAAATGAAAGATTCAATGGTGAGTTGGTACAAATTCTTTCTAAAGTGACAGAGCACCAAGAAAAGAATTGGGATTTGGAATTGCCTAGTGCATTATGGGCTTACCGTACTTCGGTGAAGACAGGTAAAGGGTTTACTCCATTTCATTTGGTGTATGGAAAGGAAGCACTATTGCCTATGGAGGTAGAGTTGCCTGTGGTCAAGATGTTAGAGAAGTTGCTTGGGCCGCCTAGTGATGCATTCAAAGAGAGGCTCTTGCAGTTACAAGAGGTCCAGTTGGATAGGATGAGCGCATTGGAGCATTATGGGCAGATGCAGGATAAGGCTTTGGCAAAGATAAATGAAAAGGTCAAAAGTAAGGGTATCAAGAAACATGACTTGGTTTTGCGCTACAACAGTAATTTGGACAACACCTTCCAAAAGAAGTTTCAAATTAAGTGGGAAGGCCCTTTCAAGGTAGTGGAGTGTTTTTCAAATGGCACATATCAGTTGGCTAACCTGGATGGTGTTCTACATAAGTCAAGGGTAAATGGATTGCGTCTTAAATTGTATCATGCTAGATTGATGATGGTGGAGCAAGATGAGCTGTCTGTGGATCAAGCAGTGTTGATGAGGGATGAGGAGACATGTGATGCGGCGAGTCTCATATCTCTCTTTGCTGCTGCTGATCATGAATGATCTAGCAAGCTAGGGGATGGGAAAATTATGTAAGGAGTTTTTTGGAGCAAGGTATTGCGCATATGTACATATACATGCATGGTGCATCAAATAAAGAATTGCCCATTTTTCAGAGCCAGGTGGTTACGTGGGGCGCACATGTGTACAGGTAGGACAGGGTGTACATAGTGCATCGATTTTCACTATTACCAGTACCACTGTGTTTTTTCTACAATAAGGAGGAGTTGGTAGCACGTAAAACTTCTCGAAGAAGCTATCCGCGGGCCGACGACATGAGGTAAGCAGGTGCGTCAGATGGCATCCAGTGGCGTCAGGAGGTCGAACGGGGTCAATACTTGCACGCGGAGAAGTACGGACACGACGTGGGTGTTTTCTTGCGATACTTATGCAGAAAGGTCATCATGAGGACCACTTTTTGGGGCCACTTCACGTGGTTGCGGGATGCATTATTGGGAAAAACTGAATGCCAGGTGTGCGGATGATGCAAAAAGGTGACAACTATGCACTGCGAGGCCAGTTTTTGGCCTGTTCGGGGTCCGTTTAAGGTCATCTAAAAGGCCACGGGTGCCCAACTAATAAAGCTAAGTGTGGGAACTGAAAAAACTGAGAGAATACCAGAAAAAACGTGGAGAAGAGAGGAGGAACGGCTCCGCAAGTGTGTTTTTGCTGTTTTTGGAGCATTTTTTGGCCCTAAACTGCTCATCCGAGGTCGGATTTGAGCACTTTGACATTGTAGACTGGGGTTTTGGGTCGTTCCAGACGCGATGGCGCTGTCCATTTTGCCAAATTCCTCACATATTTTTTGCTGTTTTCTTGCGTAATCTTCTCCGGTGAGTGAAGCCTTTGGTTAACTTTGTGGTTGTATCTGGTGTATTTCCTCAATACTGTGTAAACTATTTGCCCCATTCATGTTGGGCTGAGCTTCATTGAGTCTAAACAATAACAATTTGCCTCCTTTGAGCTGAATTGAGTGTGTGTGTGTGTGAGTTTTGAGTGGGCAAGTGGGAAATCTCTCTCTTCTCACTCCGTCTGTGTGTTTCCTGTCTCGGCCAGGCTGGTTGTGTAAGCCGAGTGGTGCCCCATAATGTGTGTGTGTATCACCCCAAGAGTGTGTGTCGGGTCGTTATAGAGGCGCTGTGTGTGTTTTCATCCCGCTCACAGCGTAAAGTGGTTTTGCAATTATAGCGTATGAGTAGATAAATCTGCGATAATATCCACAATGGCCCATAAATGCCTGTACCTCCTTTACCTTTACTGGTCGTGGTAAATCAACAATTACACTGATCTTCTCTATGTCTGTCGAAATATACCATTTTTGGACACTATATGTCCCAATATTTTTCCTCTTACCATGAAGACACATTTCTCGGGATTCAGGCAAATCCGATACAGTCTACATTTGTTGAACACTTTGGTCAATTGCTCTATGTGCTCCAATCTTACGAGAGAGTGAACGCACAAGTCATCCATGTAAATTTCTAAGAACTGTCTTAGATATTCTTTAAAATCATGACCCATTAGCCTCTGAAATGTGGTTGGTGCATTCGTTAAGCCAAAAGCCATTACCTTGAATGTAAAAATGCCCCATTCAGTTGCAAAAGACGTCTTGTGCTGATCCTCTGGCTCTATTGCGAGTTGGTTGTAGCCTGAAAATCCATCTAAGAAACGGTAAGCTTCTTTTCCTGCCACTCTTTCTATTACATGATCAGTAATGGATAGGGGATAGTTATCCCGAATTGTAGCAGCGTTTACTTTCTTGAGATTGACGCACACTCTCAACTTTTCATTTTTCTTCGAGACCACCACAATTGGTGAAACCCACTCAGTGTGCTCAATTTTGTAAATAAACTCTGTCTCTCTCAGCTTATCTATCTCCTCCTTGATCTTCCTTGCAAACGTCTCATTGTAAGTATAAGGACGTTGTCTGCTTGGTTTGGCATTCTTAAGGGGTATTGTGTGTTGACAGATACTTGGATCCACCCCCTTAAGATCTTTGTATGACCAAGCAAACACATCTCTATACTGTTTAAGACTAGCTATCAAAAGCTTTTCCTCTTCTTCAGTAAGATCCGTGGCAATATATGCACGTTTTGGATCATCCCCTGGCTCCGCTAGATCTATGCATTTGGCTTTTTCAGGACCGTTGTAAGATGTACCAGGTTCCTTCAATTTCCTCATCGGTTGTTGCACTATGATTTTTCTATCTTGTATGGTATACTTCTTATAATGGGACAGCACATCCATCTTGTCAGAAATTCGTGTCCTCATCTGTTTCCATTTCAGTTGTCCATATGTCTTTGAGGGTCCGTTTGAGCTTATTGTACTCTATTTTTCTCTTTGTTTTGGTCATTCTAGGCCCTGTTTCCCCCTCATTATGTGTCTCAGACGTTTGCTTTTCGCGTTTGTTCTTCTTGTTGTTTTTCCATGGTTTAGTTTTGATAAACCGGCTAGTGACCTTGTCTTTGACACAATCGTCAGCTTTTACAAACCTTAGATATCCCGTTTTGTCAGTGACAAGAGGCATGGGTTTATGATTATTCGCGCTTGATTTCCTTGTTCTCTTTGATCTATACCGCTCTTGTCGACTAGGTTTTTGATTAGGAAACTCATAAAACCTGTCCGATCTCGACATATACTTCCTATTCGTCTCTGATCCACTCGATCTTTTGTCATCAGCATCTATCATTTGGATTTCATCACCTAGTGATGGAAGGTGACCGCTTAGTGAATCTGTGAATTCCTCCTCTGTTCGATTTCTATCGTCCACTGCAGATATCTCATCAACTATTCTTTTACACTCAGTCTCACGTAGTGGTTCTTCTTGTTCCTCACTCTCTGATCCTGACTGAAGGATGACGCTAGCCATTTTCTCACAACGTTACTAGGTCGTATCCTTCATCGTCACAAAATTTTGTAGACGTGCATTCATTAACACATACATCCAAGGTTGACAATATTTGAGTCCACCCAAATGGCTCAAATAAATGTTCAGGGAAAGGTTCTGGGAGATAAGTCTCGTCTTCTACTGACCATTCCAACACACATTCCTCTTTGATTAAGTCTCCACATTCAGATGCTCCACACATCCAAACATGTGCTTTCGTTTGTAACCACGTAGGTATTTCCTTTCCGTTCATTGTGGTTGAATCAAATTCTTGCAGTGGTGTTTTTGCAATGTCTCTATAGTTGTGATCCTTCATGTTGATTTTCGTTATTAGCTCCTCATGCCTGAGGTAAATTTGGTCGTACCCCCAATCTTGTATCATTTTGAGATGACGCATAAAAGGTCGCCCCAATATAATATCAAAGTTGTTCGTTTTTCCGCAATCTACCACAACAAAGATGTGCTCATAATTAATTCCACACGAAGTTACAACTATTTGTTCCAGGATTCCCAATGGTCTCTCGACATACCCATCTGCGAGTTCCAGTTTCATTCTCGTCTTTCTGAGAGCTGGACGACCCCATTTCTCCCAGATTTGCTTAGTAGCAATTGCAACTCCCGCTCCACTGTCTAGGATAGCTATCATCTTTATATCCTGATATTTGACAGGTAAGGTTGTATTACCTTCCTCACCTTCACAGTAATCTCTGACCTTGTTTATGGGCACAGGTTGGGCTTTAGGTTGACCTTCCTGTTTGTTTTCTTCTACAGTAGGGTTTTTCTGAAGAGGAATCTTTATTCCTTTGTTCTCCGAATATTTTCCCATGTCTTCCCATAAGTGTGGCCTGACCCTCAAGAGTTCAGATAGTGTGATTGTGCATGTTACAGTTGTCGAGAGCATCTCTTGAAGACTTTTTGAGTCAATCATTTGTGGAATAGCTCTCATTTGGGATGGAACTAATCTTATCTCCGATCGTGCCTCGTGTTCACCTATAAATGAAGGCAGGGTTTTCAGGGATTGAGCTTTTCTTTCCATCGATACCTCCGTTCCTGCGTCTCCATACAGCGATTGTATATCTCCTGGATAAAATTCATTGTCCATGTTAACCTCAGGAATCGGTGCAGACTGTATCGTCGCGCTTCCGTTCTTTCTATTTCTAATGGTTTCCCATAAGTGTTGTGGCCATGGTTCTTCCACTTCTGGAATTGGCACTATAGTCATTGACTTAGCATCATCAATGGTGTTCGGTACCACTCGGTGATCCAATGACACTATCGTTTCAGGCTTGGGTTTGTTTACATGTTCTGATTCATCGACCTTCAGTTTTTCTCGCTCTTTGTGAATCATCACTTCTTGTTTTGGGATTCTAATCGCATTAGGTTCCATCAATGCCTCGGCTGCTTCAATGACGTGTTTACACATTTCCAAACGCTTCGTTTCCACTTCCGGTTGAGGATAAGTCAACCATCTCTACTCTAGGGTTTGGTTTGTTTTTAGCTTCGCTTCATACGCTTGTAATAGAGCATCTAAAGGCTCTAGCACTTTCTCGACCAAGACTGATCCCCCTGAGGATGCTTTCCTCGGCTTGTTGTTGTCCTCAACAATTTTACTATCTCTCTCTTGTTTCAGTTTCTCTTTCGTTTCATGTAGTTCATTCTGCATGGCAGTTTGGGTTTTTATCCTTGTTGTTTTCATTCTGTCTCGTTTCACTTTCCAGGATTTCCGCTGGGTTCTCATAGATAAACTCTCGTTTTCTGTGGGTATTGGTAACTTGACCTGTTCTTCCAATGGCTTGTTTTTCTCTAAGTCCTTGGCTTGGGCTCTGGTTACCACATTGATTTGGATCATGGGTTCGGTTTTCGATCCACTGCTTGCACTTGGTAACACCCCCACAATATTTATAGTTTCTTTTCCCTTGTTGTCCGGATTCCTTGGGCAATCTGGCAGTATGTGATTCACACCATACCCGTCACAAAACCCAAAAATTTTCACTCTTTCGCCTTTGAAAGAACAATTAAGCTCCCAATGATCTGAACTTCCACAATTATAGCACGGTCCAATTGGTGGTTGATTTTGAGGAGGTGGTCCCATAGGTTGTCCCACTGTCGGGGGATAAGTGTTCGAAACTTGAGCTAGGTCAGCAGTTGGCTGTGGAAAAATTGAGAGCAAAAATTTGCCGCACTGCACAATACAACAACTTTTAATCACTTGGTAATGCTATCGATGCACAAAACTTGCTCAGAAACCGGTAACACTAACAAAATTGATGCACAATTATAAAGAAGTTTCGTTGACGACACCGTTAATCGATACGAATGACAATTTAGGAGCTTAAAATCCCCTTACAGAATACTCCGAGCCGTTAACGGCTCCGCGATTGAATAAAAAGAAAAAAATGAAATTAGGTTGCCTGTCAACGAACAAAATCCCATTGTGTCGATTCCATCTGTTTGATTGTCTTCAATCATTGTCTATGCCGAAGCTTATTTCTTCTCCTATGATTGCTTACCCGCCTTTGTTAGTCTCTCCTTCCCTTGCTTGGCCCTTATCTCCTTGCCTAGCTTGATTGGATTGGAGATCGAGAGAGAGGGAGAGCTCGCCTTGAATTGAAAATTGAGAGAGAGCTCGCCTTCTCGCCAAGCTCTCGCCCTTCTGTAAGAGAGAGAGAACTATCCCTTGCTTGTGTGCCGAGGATGAGCCGAAGCACCTTCTTGTCAAAGCTCGAGAGAGAGAGCTCGCCTTCCTTGCCTCTTTGCTTCCTTCGTTGATGCCCTACCTCTCCCTTCTTCTCTTGCCCGTTTTCTTCCTTTGCTTTTCCCCACTTGCTTCGCTTGTTGTGTCCCTCTCATGCAAAAGACAAAGCTATTAATAGCTTTCTCCCTCCCTTAGCAACGACGGTGCGGTCGTTGCTAGGAAGGCGTAAAAACCTCCTCCTGCTGACGTGGCAAGGCGGACATTCGACTGCACAAAATGTCACGAGACTTGGACCAAAAATGATCGCCATGGCGAGGCGGTGATTTCTCGTCACTGCAACGCTTCCATTTTCCGATCTTACAGGCCGACGCGAGCTACTCTTCACATGCAGAGTTCACTGCACGCTGCGTGCTTGTCCGCCATGAAGCTTTTTCTTCCCTTTCCCAATTGCATTAAACTTCTTTTGGGTGATCATTGGGCGGCCAACTTAATTTGGCTTGGGCGGCTTTAGGCTTCATTTGGGCGGGTGGCCTTTGTAAGGGCACCACATTTGGCATACATGTCGGCCAAGCAATGTTAATCTTGGAATTCGGCTTCAAAGTCTTTTAGCATTATTGTAAATTAATATGAACCTCCCTCCAAAGCTCTATTAAGCACATCATGTTTTAGCGGACAAATTCAATTCAACTGGAGCATTAACTAATCAATGCACTGCAAGAGATTCAATTCTGAACAAGATATTCCTCGAGCAGTTATACCATTTTCCAAAACCCAGATGAAGCTCAAAACTCCTAGATGGCACTCCGGCCGAGCCGACCAGATTGGTACGGAACCAGCCCCCGACGAATCTCTAACGACGGCCAATAACTTGGCAACCGTAAATCCGATCGCCGATCTGAAAAGACCGACGTGCTCCAGAAATTGAGCACTTCAAGCCCGTGCATTCATTCCATTTCTATTACCTAAACTGTAGTTGCCCAATCCGGTACGGATCTGCAATCGACTCAAACTTCAATATGCCATAACTTCTTCATCGTAGCTCCAATCGACGAGCCGTAAAGAGAGGTCGGTAGAGCACTTCAAGCACTACAGTTCTAGGTCACAATATCCCATCCTTTCCCACTTCAAGAATAACACTTTTTAGCATCATTAAGGCATGTTTTGGCTCTTTCAGCCGCATTTATTATATGTGGTCGGCTGGCGCGTCACCATGTGGGAACGTGTTCTTAGAAGATGGGCAGTGAATCACTTAGTAATTACTAAAGTAATTACTACGGTAAACCCGAAGCATATAAAAAGGGCCCATTACTTTGATATTGGGTTGGCAATTGTTATCACTTGTATTAGCGCTTTGGGCTATAATTGCATTCGAGCATCAGTGGCAGTATCATCGGCTACACTTTCTCTCTCTGTAATCATATTCACTATAATCTCAATCATGATATATATATATATTCCAGTGATACTTACTTCTCAAGAGTCTTATGAATCTGAATCTGAACTTTATTCCAGTCTTTAAGTCTGATTCTCATTTCAAAATTCATATTTCAGTCTAGTCACTGATTTCTGTCTAGTCTGCTATCTGAACTCTTCCTACTCTCAGTAGCTGAAATCCTTCAACACTGGAATTAGCTGTCTCAAGAGATCAGCTCCAATTCCATTTTGGCGATCGGAGTGGCTAGAGATGAAGCTCGTTGACTGAAAGACTCTTCTCCCAGTTGAAGTTTCAGCAATGGCACCAAAATCCAATCGTGGCCGGAAATCTACCAATCGTGTGGACCCCATTCCTTAGGAGTTAGGAAGAGAGTCTGATCCCAAGCAAGAGAAACTGACTGACACTGATGAGGCGTAGGTCTCACAGCATTCCAGTCATTTTCGACGCAGACGGACAGAATGGGAAGCACGAAAGGCAAAGAGTTCCAAGAGTTCTTAGTCTCGCCAGAATGATTAGCATATCAAAGATAGAAAGGGAAGTCACCGAACTTCTAGAAGACAAAACAGAGAGGATACTGAGACTGAGACTAAGACTGAGATTGATTGGGATGCTGACATTGACGACTACAAGAAGGCTCCCAAGCATCAGTCTGAAGCCAAGAAGCGAACTGGTGGAATTAGCAGTAATCGACATGATTACTCCGCTTCCTTGAAGATTTCTTTTCCCATGTTCAAAGGAGGGAAAAAGGATGATCCTGATGTTCACATACAAGCTTTTGAGTAGTATGCTGAACTAAAAAACATTGATGAAGATGATTGGGGGGAATACTTTCCACAAACCTTGAAGGAAGCAGCAAGAAAATGGTATTACCATTACCCTGCATGCCAACTGAGATCATATAATAAATTACTTAAGGCCTTCAGGTTGGAATATTGTGACAATCGAGGAGATGAGGATATTCTCTGTGAATTGGATCAGATCAAACAGCAGAATTTGTCAGTCCGTAGCTATGTAGAAAAGATCAAAGAACTGACCAGACAACTACAAGAACCACTGTCTGAGAAAAGATTAAGGGCATGGTTTCTGAATGGGTTCAGAAGCAAGAAGCTGAGAGAACAGGAAGTACCAGCCCCTACAAAGAAATTCAATGACCTAGTCCAGCGAGCATTAAAACTGGAACAGCAGGCTAAGAAAGAAAAAAGCCACAAGAAGCGAAGAACCAGTAGCAGTAGTTCGGCTACTGAAGCTTTCGATTCCAGTGCAACGTCCAGAAGTTCCGAGAGCAGCTCCAATGAACGGACAAAGGACAAATCAAAGAAAGGATCATGGACCAAGAAAATTGAAGAAATGGCTAGGCAGATTGCAGAGATTAGCCACACAAGACAGCCGGTCCGAAAGATGGAGACTTGGTGTTCAAGATGTAAATCCAAGGACCATATCTCCACGGAATGTCCACAATGTACCTACTGCAAGGCCTTCGGTCACCTATGGAATAATTGTGGCATCCGAATTCACCATTTTAAGAAAGGAAGGGATCTATCAGTGGTTGCCTACACTGAACCAATGAAGACAGAGCCAATCAAAGTAGCCCAAGAAGAAGGACCAGGTACCAATGGTACTGGTCAAGGACAAGGCAGATACCAACCAGGAATGGGCAGGGGAAGAGGAAGAGGCAACTTCTAGACCAGAAGCATGAATTGCTATACCTGTGGGAAGCATGGTCATTTTGCAGCCCAATGTCCAGATGCACCGGTGACAACTGCTACTAAGGCGAAGGCACCAGAGCCAGTCCCAGTCAGAGTAGTTACCAGGAGCAAAGGAGTGATCATTGAAGAGATTCCAAACATTTAAGAAGTACCAGCCAACTCCAACAGCAGCAAGTGGGCCCAAAAAAGGGAAGTTTGGAAGGCCAAGGGTAAGGAAAAGGTGGTAGATGAGTGGCAAGAGTAGTGGGAACTAGCAGCTAAAATCACAGAGGATTTAGCTAAGAAGCTGTCAGAGAAGCCAGAAAGTTCCGAGGCTAGAGTCATTCAGAAGATACAAGCCCAATCGACTGATAAAGATCAGTCAGCACCAGCCATGACAGAGACCATGCTGGCTGTGGTACATAGACTAGCTGGTGAGATGGAAGAGAAAGGAAAGAGTGGAAGTATTGCCAAAGAAGAATGATAGTATGAGAACACTAGCTCTTCAAGATCTGACAATCAGTCTGACCAGGAGCAAGAGGAAATTGAGGTGAACATTTGTGATAGAATCCAGAAGCTGACTGTAGAGCTGGAGGATATAAGAAAGACCTTACCTAAGGTGGCCAACTTTATCAGGCAGTGTAGGAAGACTGAGGCAGACGCCAGAACAGTAGACCTGACGGCTGTTAGAGATGATGAAGTTCCACTTATTCGGGTGGATTACAAGGTCACGAAGCAGTGGGAACCTCTCTCAAGTGTCATATTGGATGGAGGAGCAGGAGTCAATATAGTGGGAACCCATCTTCAGCAAAGAGTGGGTATCACCAACATGAAACCAACACCATTCAAAGTAAGAATGGCAGATCATTGAGTCGTACAAGCAACGGGCATGATTGAAAACATGAAGATAAGAGTGGGGAGGGAAAAATTCAAAACTAGTTTCCTAGTTTTGGATGTGCAGGGCGCATATGGAATGCTATTAGGCCGTCCATGGTTAAGAACAACACATGTTGTTCATGACTACGCAAACCAGACTTTAACCATAGAAGGGGCCAGTGGCAGAATCAAAATCCAGACCAACAACACCAGGAGCTGGAAAAAGGAACTGAGGCCGAAGGAGTTGTGTCAGAAATACCGAGCTAAGAAAATTGAGCGAATGCTGGCAGCAATGAACATCTTTCCTTTGGCAGAAATCGATTTGAATGCAGTCCTACTAAACAAAGAGCAAGCTAACAAGCAGAAGAAACAATTCCCTGACCAATTCACTGAAGTCAATACAGGGGAAGGAACTGTTCAGCTAATTGGAAGAATGGAGGACCCAGCTGATACTGATATAATGGAACAATCATCATGTCCAGAAGAATATCCACCTGATCAGAATAATAATTTAGAAATGAATGGGCCTTCTTGGGACTACGCTGAAGAGTCGACCAAACGAAAAGGAGGAGGACCCAACTGGTTGCTTCCAGATGATCAGGAAGTAGAGGAATGGAACCTTGGATCAGAGGAAAATCCCAGAATGATCAAAGTCAACAAGCACCTGAAACCGGTAATGAAGGAAAAGGCACGGATAATGTTACAAAACTATAGAGATGTATTTGCTTGGGAACATACAGATTTGAAGGGAGTAGATCCTGAAGTCTGTCAGCACCAAATACCACTAAAATCGGACGCTAGGCCAGTTAGACTACAAAGATACCGGATGAACCCTAACTATGCAAAGAAGGTCAAGGAGGAGATTGATAATCTTCTCAAGGCTGGGTTCATTACGGAAGTAGCAAGCAGTGATTGGCTATTTCCAATAGTTGTCGTTCCTAAGAAGAATGGGAAATTAAGGGTTTGTGTTGACTATAGGAAACTAAATGCTCAGACCATTAAGGATCCATTTCCCTTACCTTTTACTGATATGTTGCTTGATGAGATCGCAGGATATGAGATGTATAGCTTCATGGATGGCTATAGTGGCTATAACCAGTTACAGATTGATCCGGAAGATAGGGCCAAGACCACTTTCATCACTGAGTGAGGAGCATTCATGTATATGGTGATGCCTTTTGGCCTGTGCAATGCACCAATTACTTTTCAGCGGTGTATGATGGAGATGTTTAATGAATTTCTTCATCGTTTCCTTTCCATTTTCATGGATGACTTCACTGTCTATTCAGATGAGGAGCAACACCTTCTATTCCTAGAGATGGTTTTTAAACGTTGTCAAGAGAAAAGGATTTGCTTGAATCCATTTAAATCAGTATTTCTGGTTTGGAAGGGACAGCTACTGGGACATGTGGTTTCCCGCAATGGAATAGAAATGGCCAATGAAAAAATACAGTGTGTCCAACAATCTAAAGCACCCAGAACTGCTTCTGAGTTGAGTTCTTTTTTGGGGTATGTGAATGTTTATAGAAGATTTGTACACAAATTTGCTTCTCAAGCAGTACCACTTATGAGCTTACAAAGAAGACCAGCAAGTTCAATTAGACTACTGAGTGTGAGGAGAGTTTCTAGAATCTGAAAAAATCCATTACCAGTAAACCATACCTCAGGCAGCCAAACTGGGACATTATTTTTCATGTACACATTGATGCTTCGGGATTGGCAATGGGGGCAATATTGGCTCAGTCAGATGGCAGAATAGACTATCCGGTCTATTTTGCTAGTCGGAGATTTAGTCAGGCTGAACAAGGCTATACGACTACTGAAAGAGAAGCCCTCGGAATGGTTTTTAGCGCTACAAAGTTCAGGCATTACCTATTGGGGAAGTTATTCCATTTTTATGTGGATCATCAAGCTCTTCTGTTTATGATTAACAAAGTCATTATTCAAGGCAGGCTGATAAGATGGACGATGTTCCTTTTGGAATTTGAGTTCAGAATTTTTTATAAGCCTGGTCGAAACCACTGTGGAGCTGAATTTCTTTCCAGAAGTACAAAAGGATTTTCAGAATCACCTCTGAGAGATGAACCAGTGGATGCTGATTTATTTCAGCTAGAAGCAGAAGAATTAGTGGATCCTGAATGGTATGATATTTATCAGTTCCTTTCCCAAGGTGCCTTTCCAGAAGATTGGAAACAAAATCAGAAGAAGGCTCTGATCATAAAAAGCTTGAAATTTACCATCATTGGGGGAGTACTTTATCGATTGGGTGTGGATGGTATACTTCCAAGATGTGTTCCAATGGAGGGAAGAATGCAAGTTATCTCAGAGGCACATAATGGAGAGTCTGGTGGACACTTTTCCAACGAAGTAACCTACAAGAAGATTCTGCAAGCAGGTCTGTGGTGGAAAACAATGATTGCTGATGTCAGAAGCTTTTGTAAAATTTGTGATATATGCCAGAGAATGGGCCGACCAACAGCTGCAGACATGACTCCCTTAATGCCAATACAACCATTGGGATTATTCATGAAATGGGGATTGGATTTTATGGGGCCTTTTAAGAAGGTGACTCCCAGGAAGAACAAGTACATCGTGATGGCTACTTGTTATGTTACGAAGTGGGTTGAAGCTAAAGCTCTTCTTGACAACACAGCCAAGTCAACTGCAAAGTTTCTGTTTGAGAATATTGTCTGCCGATATGGATGTCCAGTGGAAATTGTGACCGATCAAGGGACACACTTTATCAATGATACTATGGAAATCCTATTGGATATGCTTTCAGTCAAGCATCGAAAATCTATTCCTTACTATCCCAGATGCAATGGACAGGCTGAAAGTAGCAATAAGACAATTAAGACTATTCTCACTAAGGTGGTGCAAAAGAAACCAGACCAGTGGGATTTGAAGCTTTAGTCTGCTCTATGGGCTTATAGAACAGCTTATAAGGTAACTACTGGAATGACACCATTCAAAATGGTGCATGGTACTGAAGCAGTGGTTCCTATGGAGTTTGTAATCCCCAGTCTGAGAATGGCTGTAAAGTATGGATTAGACTTCAACCATAATCTTAAGAAAAGACTGGATGAACTGATGCAGTTAGATGAACTCAGGCAAAGGGCTATATTGGAACAGGAAATTGTTCAACAAAGAAGGAAGCACTCGCATGATTGCCGAATTAAAGTCCGAGAATTCCAGAAAGGAGACTTAGTGCTTCTATATCAGTCAAGAATGGGTCCAAAGAAGCCGAATTTGAAGATTGCCTGGGCAGGACCTTTTGAGGTTGATTGGGTCTTTTCCAATGGCACGGTTAGATTAAAAGACTTATCTAGACTAATGTTGCCAGGAGTATATAATGGAGCAAAGATCAAACTTTATTACTCAGAGACCAGAGAAACTGGATCAGAAGAAGTCACTAAGGAACTGGAGGTTGTTGATCAAGAGATACCAGAATAAGATATTTTTGGTCTTTTCCATGTGCAACCAGTTCCAACTTCAGAACCAGTACCTGAAGAATCAGATCAGGCTAATTTAAGAACCAGTACCAGTATGATCTAGCCAGAGTGGGAATCAGTTCAGAACTAGTATGAACACACTTTCCAAATTTTAAGTGGCCAACGGTCAAATGGTATGACAGTGATAATTATTACAAGGATGGGTTGCAGTCTTGTCCAATGCATGTTTGCCACGTCAGCGACGGTGCACACAAGTCTAGGAACGGCGAGTAGTGGAGCTTTTATGGCGCGAACACGTACAACAGTCAAGAGAGTTAACATTTTTCCTCATAAATCTCCTGCGCGATGCTTTCCTCCTGTCAACCTTTCGCCATCGCCGAGCTCCGAGGTCTCTTCACTACAACCGCAAACTTCGACCTCCGACGAGACAGTTGACTGTCAGACAACCTTACCAGTGACACCAGGCAACGGCTTTAACACAAGTAAGTCCTCTTCGCCTTCGCCTGTTTCATCGTCGTCAACCTCATAGTGTATGTGTAGAAGGAAACGATCAGAGAAGATGGAGGAAACTCTTGCAAAAACCCAGGTATAATTACTGAGGCAAAGGAAAGTCTTCCTGTTCTTCCATATAGTAAAATCCAACGATATGTTTTTACTGATCATGCAATGACTCTGCTACAACTCTGTGATCTATGAGTTGTATTGCAAGCGACAAGGATTGCTTTTGATGTAGGGATCATCAAGCAAGTTCTTGATTCTTTTGATGCAGAAAACAACAGTGCTATGATAAATAATAGAAGGGTGTCAGTAACACCAGAAGCCATTGCCTTTGCATTGAGAATGCCTAATGAGCCTAAACCATCAGTGGCAACTACGCAGCAAATAAGTATTGCTCTAAAGGAGGATGAAGTAGCTTGAAAGAAGCACAAGGCAAGTTCTCAAGGAGTTCCAGGAGCAGGATTGGAAGCCTCCGTTGCTTATAGGTTTGTAGCCGAAGCAGTCAGTCTTAAGAATAACCCAACTTATGTGTCAGAAAAATTATTTGCTATGTTGTTGGCCAAGATACTGGATCCACAAGTCCATATCAACCTGTGTCAAATACTCTCGCATAATGTACTTCAACAGACTGCCAAGTTGAAATCTCAAACTGTTTTCAAGGCATGGTATGTCTGGCAATTTCTGTATTGGGCTACTGTTGCAGATATTAATGAGTAGGTGAAGCTGGCATGGAATGAGCAGCCCATTTCTGAACCGAAGAAAATTGACCTATCCTCAGACGATGAGGAAACGGACAGTCAAACAACTTCCAAGGACTTGAAAAGGAAAGCTACTGCAGAGGAAGCTAGTAGTTCAAAGAAACTAAGAATTACACTGACCAAAAGCACTGAATTCTTGAAGCACATCGAAAGCCAGGTAAAGGCAGCAAGCACCGAGACAACTGTACCTAATCAGACAGTTGTCAAACAGACAATTGCTACTGGATCTAGGAAGGATCAGGTAAACCCAGTCACTGAAGTGAAGGTACCAGATCAGTCAGGAGACAAAGGTTGGAATCAACTGGATAAGGGGAAAGGACCAGCGTCCTAAACTATGCCTGCAACAGTTCTTGTCATTTCTCAAAACCCTCTACAACTGGTTAAAAAGGATAAGCTACAACAAATGCAAACTCAAAAATTGAGAGGGCATCTCTCACTCACCAAAATTGATTATGCATCTCTACCTTATGTGGCTCCTGTGGAAATATATGAACCAGTTGATTCTGATCCAACAACGGTCAAAGACAGACGTTCAATACTGATACAGTCCTCTTGGAATACCATTGTCAGCTGTATGGGACAATTGGTGGAAGCTGATGGATCAGAAAATGAAGTTAAAAAGCTTAAAGCTGAATTGACAGAAGCACAACATCAGATTTCCACACTCCAAAAAGCCCAGGAAGCGCAGAACATACAACACAGGGTATTGCAAGCTCAATCAGAGAGAGCACAGGAGTTGTTGAACAAAAAGTTAGCTAAAGCTGAATCTGAAATTATGATCATAAAGAGTGAAAGGAATGAAGCATTGAGATCTACCGAGTGAGATGAAATGGGGCTCAGAACGAAGCGGGGAGAATTTAGAAAGCTGCTATTACACCATACAGCTCTGAAGCGTTCGCTGATGGACATATACATCTACAATAGCTTGTCTGAAATTTTGAACCCCGCAGGCAATGCTGTTCTTGATTTAGAAAATTTAAAATCCTTGATGGAAAGTCTGCAAAGTGATTTGCAGGACAAGGTGAGTGAGTTCAACAATGCTCTGATGAGCCAAGCCATCATGGATTATATTGAGCAGCAGACATCCCCAGAGGAGGATGACGAAGAAGAAGAAGATGAAGCTGATAGGCGGAGAAGGATCAACAAACCGGGCATACACATGATGATGATGATGCACCACCACCATCTCCACCTCCAGGACCAGGTACTGATGGGACAAGGCCAGATGAAGGAGGCCAGTTAGAGCTAGAACAACCAGACCAGAATGAAGAACAGCAGGAAAGACAAGAAACATACCAACAGTCGGGTCATCAGCAGACTGAAGAACAGCAGCCCAGTAACACTGGAGATGAGCCAACTAATCAGTCCCATCACAGAAGAGAGGTTAAAGGGAAAATGAAGGCTCAGGATGAAGGACCAGTAAAGGATCATCAGCATTCACTACAACTCATTACCTTAAATAAGCAATTGAGACATCAACAGGCCTCCATCACCAGACAGTATCTGGAGGATGATACTGTGTGGACTGATTTAGAAAGGTTCCAAAGACTATATGTAGGAGCCAGGGAAATGGTGGAACATTGGAAATCTGCTGCTTTTCATGATAAGGAAGCTTGTAGACTACTTGCACATCCCAGTACAGTTCATCTATTGGAACGAGTTCCAGAATGCATACTCAATGCTTATGAGAAAGTGGTAAACCCGCACTGGCAAAGACAGTCTACTACAGATTGTCAGTCCTTAGCTTTAGAACTGGAGCTTCTACTGGGTAACAAACCAACTTACCGCTGCATGAAGGACGTGAGGGGCATGAAGGACGTGAGGGTCCAACTTAAGGATGTTCTGGTTCAACTCCAAACTGCCAGAGGTGTTTTGGACCAGAGAGTGAAAGCCATCCTGGAGGACCAAACAGCCACTAGTAGAGGACCTAAAACTCGCATGTCCGTCGGAGCACAGGAAACTACTCTCTGCACCTTATTCCAACTAGTAAGAATTACTAGGAAGATGATGCAACAAGAGAACCAGGCAGTTCTGAATTTCCTGGAATTTGTGCCTGATTCTCTAGTTCTCTTGTATGCTGTTCTAGCAAGAGAAACTGAGTTGCCAAGATTTTTTCCAGCACTATATCCTCAACATCAAGAATCAGTTGATCGACTCACATATTTCAAAATAACTGATGAGCTTCAGGATTGGTATGAGCGATCAACTGTAGAATGGAAGACTTGGCAGACATTGTTCAATGATGTTCTTCAAATCAATGACATCGAGGCAATAAAGAAAGAGATACAGAGGATTCAGCTGTGTATGGGCCAGTGGAAGATTTAGGTCAGAGGATTGACTAGGATTACTAATCAGTTACTGCAGCTTATAGTCGAATCTTCCAAACTGCCTGAGAAAGACATTGCAGCAAAGCCGGGTCTAGCACCGCAGTACAGGGAGATGGCTGAGATTCTGTTTGAGGCGCGAGTCAAAACAAATCAGCCTCTTCCACAAGTATGGATCCATACTGCTTTGCATTGTCATAAACTGGCCAGAACTAGACTGACCAAGGGTAGGCGTACACTCTATGATCCTGACACCAAAACCTATCATTCTCTCACACCTTATGAGGTAGAGATGACCACAGACCGGCGGGATCAGCTTGAGCAGGAGGCCATTTACCGACTGATTCAGAAGGAGAATGCTGATGTTGGAACTTCTCAGGCATCAACACGGTCAAAGAGCAAGGGCAAAAGGAAGACGGTCCAATGGAAGGATACTGGGTAGTTCTATCTTAGAGTTCAGGGGCGACTTTTCTTCTCAGCAGGCAAGGAGAGATGACAGCTCCACCTTGGCCTTTTGAGATGTCTCTCGTAATCTGGGAGCTTTCTAGAGCTCTGCATCCTTCACCATCTTCTCAATGTCAGACTCTGACAATCCACCAGAAGATGGATTGTCAACATCAAAACCAGACGATGGATTTTTCAGTTCCACATCAGAACCAGACAATGGATTTTTCAAAAATTTTGGAATCTTGCCAAAATTCAAGAAAGAAGGGAAGGATGTGGAGGCTGGCGCGTCACCATGTGGGAACGTGTTCTTAGAATATGGGCAGTGAATCAATTACTAAAGTAATTACTATGGTAAACCCGAATCATATAAATAGGGCCCATTACTTTGATATTGGGTTGGCAATTGTTATCACTTGTATTAATTAGCGCTTTGGGCTATAATTGCATTCGAGCATCAGTGGCAGTATCATCGGCTACACTTTCTCTCTCTGTAATCATCTTCACTGTAATCTCAATCATGATATATATATATTCTAGTGATACTGACTTCTCAATAGTCTTCTGAATCTGAATCTGAACTTTGTTCCAGTCTTTAAGTCTGATTCTCATTTCAGTATTCATATTTCAGTCTAGTCACTAATTTCTGTCTAGTCTGCTGTCTGAACTCTTCCTACTCTCAGTAGCTGAAATCCTTCAACACTGGAATTAGCTGTCTCAAGAGATCAGCTCCAATTCCATTATACATTCAACATTGAACTTGGCCTGTTACCAGGCCCTAATCAATGTTCATTACTCCTGTAAGCTTCAAACAAACTTGATGTGCATTTTCCTGGCATCTTTCTTAGCATGGGAGCAGAGCTGCACGACATCCACCCCCTCTGAACCTGCACAGCCTCTGGTCTGTGCCAACTGCACTTATAAAGCATCATCTAGAGAATCATCAGACTCATCGTCTGATGCATACATAACATTGTCTTCAGGAGGTTGATCTTTGTTGAAGTCTCCAATATTAATCTCACCATCTCGTTGCTTAAAAAACTTAACTCTTTTCCCTGCAATCGGCACCTTGAGCTCAGTGCCATCAAGCTCCCATAACTTGTAGGTCGCATTATCATAAACATGAAGTACTACATATGGTCCGAACCATCGTTTAACCATCTTCCGCATAGCAGTGTATTGGTTCTCCAGGCTGCTGTCATATACAAGGACCCAATCTCCATCTTTAATAGCACGAGGTCGTAGTCTGTGCTTACCATCAAACGTTGCTTTGTTCTTCAAACTTTCTTCCTTAAGCATTACTTTAGCCTGTTCAATATCTTCGTGACGCCTCTCAAGCTGGCGAATGCACAATCACTATAAGAGGTTGTGTGCTCTTGTGACGCTGTTAGCGACGGAAATACACTGGGTTTTTATAACCCCCGGCGTCGCTAAAACCGTCGCTACGAGAGCGTCGCTATATGCGTCGCTATATAGCAACGCTCATAGCGACGTATGTAGCAACGCCTATAGCGACGTTTACACAGAAGACTATAGTGACGCTCATAGCGACGCTATAGAGCCATAAATAGCGACGCTTATAGCGACGCCCGAGAGAATTTTTTGTGGTGGCAGGGCATTGAATGCCCTGCCACCCATCAACCATATTGTACTTGATTCACTTTTTAAAAAAAGTGCAAGGGTAGATAATAGACCCAAAATAGTCACCCACAAGACGCATTGTTTGCAAAATTGACAATTGTACACATCATAGGCAAAATGAATTGATTGGCAAATGTAATAATGACAATTGTACAACATCATAGGCATAAAGAATTGACTGGCAAAAGGAACTGCGGTGACAAATGTAATAATATACATGGTTCAAAAAGACGTATAAAATCCGTCTCATGATACATAAGCTATGAGAAACCCTAAACTAATGCTATCTAGCTACGGCTAAACTGACGTCGTCTAGTCAGACGTCTCATCGCGTCCAAGCGGCGTATCTGTCGGATTCTGCAAAAAAAGACAATAAGACATCTTTCAGTAAGTATAAACATATAACGACATTTATAAAACAATACAAAAAATAAAAAAGATTAAACCCTAATACTAACCATGCCGCCGCGAGAACTGAGAATGTCCATCAGGGCGTTTAAGCCCTTCCTGCCTGCGTACTCGCGCTCGTACGGTGTGGGATGACGTCCTGTCATCGACCACTGTCAAAACATACAAAGATTTCATTATGTTAGAACTAAAAAACTCATAAACCCTAAACTATCGAACATAAAGAGCAATGTGAAAACACTTACAAAATCGGCCTCAAATGATGTCCATCCACCGCTCCCCAAGTGGTGCGAGCTCCCTGCCTCTACTCGCGCTCTGGCTGCATCCCTTTGTTGCTTCCACTTGTCGGGATTCTCGCGCGCTGCTTTCTTCGCATTCTTCCAATCTTCTTTGGCCAGCCAATCTGGCCTGTTCCACCCATTCTTGATTGCTTTTTGCACTTCGGAACGCTTGTGTTTGCAATATTTGCGCATTCGAATCTTCATCAGGTCTTCATTGAAGCGTTGATCCCGTGTTGGAATGGGAAACTCATCATGAAGTATGCTGATGACTTTGTTTTTTAAATCACTTGGTACTTCACTCCATTTGTTTAGTATGTAGTGTCTAAACAGCTGAGAGCAAAGACCACGCATGCGCGAGATCACCTTCTTGTCGTCATCATCCATGATGATGCCGCCGTTGATGTCGACGGAGTAAGGCAAGCCCTCTGGCCGGTGACGCGTGAACCTGGGTGTCCCGGCAGGGGTCTCTAGCGGTGTGTCGATGGGGGTACGGACGTCAGGTGTCTCCACCGGCGTCTGGGCCCCGAAGCAAGGAGTGTCAAGTGGGGTGGCTCCTGGCGGAGTAGGTAGAGGTGTGTAGCTTCTGGGAACAGTCAGCCGTGCAAAACCTGGCATAGATGGAGATGCTGTGGCTGGTGTGGGGGCGGGCAAAGAAGGGGAGGGTAAAGAGCCTCGTCGAACACGAGGCGGTGTGGAGGCATCGGTGGCGGAATCCCCACAACAACCGCCACCGCCACCACTAGAGCGCCAGTGTCTAGACGAGTGTGAAGCTCGTCTCGTCGACGCCGAAGCTTCGGAGGGCGCCGAATGCTCCGAAAGAGAGGGAGATGCGGATGGAGTAGGAACGCGCGATGATGCGCCAGAGCGATGACGCTCCACGTACCACTGTCTCTGCGCGGTGACAAAGAAGAAAGATGTCACCCTAAAATGTCGACCTTTACACCATGCTGTTGTGTATGACTTATACTACAACGAACAAAGATTATGAGTGGCCGTTCAAACGTTTATAAATAAAGTCACTTGCTAGTCGTACATTGCAAACTTACCTTGGTCGCGCAACCCCGAGAGTACTCCCACTCTTCTTTAGTCACTTCGTCACCGCATTGTTGTGCGCTTTTCAATTGGTTGTGCAACCATCTTAAGCTCATGAAGGTTGGTAGGCTCTCCAGAACCACTAGATAGTGCATCGGTGGTCGTCTTCCCCGTCTCCACTCGATTTGTGCCCTTTGTCGCTCTTGCTTTGCATCCTCATATTGTGAAATCCACTTTTGCATCACTGGATTGTGAAGCATGCAAAATCGGTTGATTTTAGCCTCTAGATCTTCCGTCATCTTCTTCTCAATACCGAGATTGCACATGACAATCCCAGATATGCGCTCATCATCTATGGTTCGCCATAGCGTGTCCCGGGATTTATCAAATCCGTCTAGCCACTCTCCAATGTACACTAGGGACTCTGATACCAACCAACCTTCTGCCATGCTACCCTCCGGACGTGCCTTTTGACGCACATATCCCTTAAGCGTTTTCATGAAACGCTGTAAGAAGAACATCCATCTGGAATGAACTGTGCCAGCTATTTCCACCTCATCAACTATGTGAACAAGAAGATGCACCTGAATGGTTAGCATTGTAGTAGGAAAATGTTTCTCAAACATGCACACAAGCTCTGCAGCATTTAGTTTGGCGAATGGTATGGAGTCTACGTTGATCTCCTTTTGTGAGATCCATTGCACCAGCTTTGCAAGTTTGTAGATTGTGTTACGGATGTCGAGAGACAAACATCCCTCAATGGCAACCGGTAAAATAAACTGTAAAGTATGTGCAGCAATGATATTAAAGTCCACATTTTATGCAATGATATTAAAGTCCACTATGAACGTACCTAACACATTTTATGCCAATCGTGTGACTTCAGACCGGTAAGCTTTCCTTCTTTAGTAAAACACGTTCGGAGCGAGTGCATTACGCCAGTGGGGGTCCGCAAAGATCGAATGGTCTCTTTTACTTTGCGTTCTTGGGCTCCTGTGAAAATCCATGGTGCTTTAGGGAGTTTTATCGATCCATCAGACGCTGTTTGCGGCCAATATTGCTCCATACGATCCACATTTCTAAGGTCAACTCTGGCTCCCAAAGTATCTTTCTTGCCGGTCAAATGGTCCCATAGTAGATTACCCACATTCTTGAACATGTGCATTGGATCGAGCAAGTGATTGATCATGAGTCGGGGCCAGTATGGTAACTCGTACCATAGAGATAGTCTCTTCATCCCTGGAGGCAATCCGTCATCGCACATCTCCTTCTGCACTAACCATGCTTGTGCAGACATCCTTGGTGGCTCTCTTCCCAAAAAGCCGTCGCGTAACACATGATTCTCTGGAAGATACGCTTGATGACCTTCGTAGATTTGCTTCTTCAGTGAGGGTGCCCTACGTGCATTCAGTCTAGGTCCACATGTGACACATGCTCTGTATCCGCTTGTTTGAAGCCCTGCATGTATACACATGATAATAGATCAACTATGGGAAAAAACAAGATTTACAGTGTCTGAGTGAGGAGTGTGAATAGATCACCTGAGCATTCTGTTAGCCCGGGATAGTCATGCATGGTCCACATTAGAATGCCTCTGATCAAAGCATTCCGTCGTCCTGTGTGTCGGCTCATACCACCTCTATGCCAATCCACAATTGTTGTAGCTCTTCCAATAGTGGACGAAGATACACATCCATATTCCCCACTTTATATCGCCCTGGCACAATCAAGCTTAGCCATAGGTGCCCCTTCTTCGTAGTCAACCACGGGGGAATGTTGTAGTTGACGATGACAACGGGCCATACACTGTAAGATGTTGATCTTTGACCAAATGGATTTACGCCATCCATAGCCAGGCCTAAGCGCAAATTTCGAGCTCCCCTGAAAAAATCCGACCATGTTCCATCTATATGTTTCCACGCTACGCAATCTGCAGGAATTTGTAGCACACCATCCGAAGATTTATTCTCCTCATGCCATGATGCTAGGGCGGCCATGGACTTACATTTGAAGAAATTCTTGATGCAAGGAAGCAGAGGGAAATGTCGCAAAACCTTTTGTGGAATTTTTGTCCCGTGGAGATCTACTCGATATCTTTCGGAATCACATTTCGGACACTTCTCCATGTCTATGTATTCCCCTCTGAAAAGAATGCAGTCATTAGGACAAGCGTGGATAGAATTGTAATCCATCCCCAAGTTTCGCAAAATCTTTCTTGCTTCATCTCGGGAATCTGGCATTACATTGTCAGCTGGTAGTATGTGCTCTTTCAGCAATCTACACAACATAAAAATATGATACAGTCATGTAAAAATCTATCAGATCATTATACATTTAGAGTTCTATTAAAGTAAATTAATTGTAATAGATCACCTGAAAAGCGCTGTGACGCTAGTGCCACTCCATCCAAACTTTGCCTGCATGTTGAGAAGAACCAGGAGTGCTTTCAATCTAGACATACGTGCTCCATTATATAATGGCGTATCGGCTTCACTTTTCATATCATCATAGATAAGCCTTTCTGAATCCATGATCGTCTCGATCATTTCATCAATCTCGGGCTCAAACATTGCCTCGTTGGGAATGTGCTCTACATGATCATCCCCCGAGCTGTCAGAGGCTACATTTTGTGGCCTCACATATGCTGCTTGACCAAAGCGCCTGCCAACACGTCTATTGGGTTGCAAGATTCCTGCTTGTTGGCCAGCGTCAGAGTCCAACGAGTTATAATTGGCAACAACTCGATCTATAATAGATGGATCGAACTCGCCAAATTTACGAACGTGCTGCAAAGAAACATGTCTTGTCCGTCGCACAGCATGCTTGCATTGATTACAAGGACATAAGACCCTCGTTGAGAGATAGGTGTTTCGGTTGGACGGTCCCACATCCTCGTCGCTACTCATAATGAGGATAAAAAACTTATAACCTGGACAACAAATTTAATATTCTATTGGCATTCTTCGTCTTATCTCTCTCTCTCTCTCTCTCTCTCTCTCTCTCTCTCTCTCTCTCTCTCTCTCTCTCTCTCTCTCTCTCTCTCTCTCTCTCTTTACCTCACATTCTCTAGTCATGTCCAATCCCCGCACACCTCGGTCTAGAGGTGCACGGAGATCAGAACCACCGGGTTATAATCTCGTCTTTATTGGTCAATACCTTTATTTGTGGGTACAAGAAATCTACATACCCACGTCTACATGATACTGCATGTAGTGGACAAAACCCCTTTGCCTCTTCTCTAGCTGTAGCACTTCACAGCATCTTAACATCTTTTCACAGTAGATCTTTTCACTGTTCGTCTAACTCTAAACCCTAAACCGTAAGTAATTCTTGTGTGGACTCAATCTAATGTAAATAAGCGTAAATCTAAATAAACGTAAATCTAACTAAAAATAAACCTAAATCTAATCTAACGTAAGTCTAATGACTAGAGGTTGTCTAGATGGTCATTGTGTCGGGGATGTAGTGACTCTTGCCGCCCTGAAGATCCACCTTCTTCCCTATCTTCTGAAGACATTTCACCAGTACTTTTGGATCGAGGGAGCCCACCATGAGTGAAGGCAGCAATACCCTATATTCCATTGACGGCTTTCTTCACCCGCTTCATGCAGGCATCGCAGTCTATGGAGACCTAAATCTAATCTAATATAACGTAAATCTAAATCTAGCTTAAATAAACGTAAATCTAGTTAAAAATAAACCTAAATCTAATTTAATGTAAGTCTACATATAACCTAATCTTTAACGTCTTTTAAGATAGTTTCCTACGACGTTATAACTCTCTTCTTCTTGTGTGTGTGCGCGTGTGTGGATGTGTGTGCCAATAAAAAGAGATAAATGGTATAACCTTTCTATCACCCATGCCAAGTATGATAGATTGATTATGCCATTTCCCTCTTGAATAATAGGTCTTGAGTTCAACTCCTCGTCGGCTAGATCTTTAGGTCTTTTAATTTTAATTAGTTTCCTACGACGTTAAATTAGTTTCTCTCTCTTTCTCTCTCAATGTGTGTGCGTTTTTTTGGATCGTATGCATGTTTTCTCTCTCTTTTCCTCTCTCAATGTGTGCGTTTTTTGTTTATGCATGTTCTCTCTCTCTTTTCCTCTCTCAATGCGTGCGTTTTTTGTTTATGCATGCTCTCTCTCTCTTTTTCTCTCTCAATGTGTGTGTGCATTCTTTGTTTATGTATGTGTGTGTGCGTTTTTGTTTTTGTTTGTACTCTCTCTCTCTCTCTCTCTCTCTCTCTCTCTCTCTCTCTCTCTCTCTCTCTCTCAAAAACACTATGTGTGTGTGTGTATGTGTGTGTGTGTGTGAGAGAGAGAGGGAGAGAGAAAGAGGGGAAGGGAACATGAGAATGAGGAGAGGGAAGGAGCATACCTGGCTCTCCTTCCTCTCCTGGTGTGTGTGTGTGTGTGTGTGTGGGGAGAAGAAAGAGAGAGAGAGAGAGAGAGAGAGAGAGAGAGAGAGAGAGAGAGAGTGAGGGAGAGCGTTACCTGCTCCTTGCTTGAGGGCGCCGAAAAACTCAGATCTGAGATCTGAGTTTTTTGGGCGCGCTCGGTTATTTTTTTACCCCAGCCGGCGTCGCTATGAGCGTCGCAAATTTACAAAGAATTTGCGACGCTCATAGCGACGCCGGGAATTTTTTTTTTGAGCGTCGCTGTGTGAGCGTCGCTAATATGAATAGCCTCTTGTAGTGAATGCAAGCAAATCTTTTGTAGACATACCTTTTTCCCATGGCATTATGGTCCAAGAGATAACCGCTTCCTCTATTGGCATAATGGGTTTTTGCCCGTACATTAGCTCAAATGGCATAAAACCTGTAACAGAACTATGTGTAGTTCGATCAGCCCATAAAGAAAATGGTAAGAGTTTAGGCCAATCACTAATATGTCCCTGGCATGCCTTTGCTAAAGCTTTAACAATAGGCGGATGCCCTCTTTCACTTTTACCATTACCCTCTAGATTGTATGCTATAGTGAGAGCCAATTTAATGCCCAAGCAAGCAAAGAAATCCCGAGCTTCATTTGCATCCAGCTCTCCTCTATCAGCATTAATTCTACCAACACATCCATACCTGGAAATAACATCCTCAAGCAAGAACTTGCATACGGAACTGGTAGTTTTGGTACGCAAGGTTCTGCCTTCCACCTGATTAGTAAGATCCTCTCTTGCAAGAACAATATACTGCATCTACCAGACACCTACTCGCATGATAATCAGGTCCACCACCCACTTGTAGTGCATAGCTAGTGGATAGGTGGGATGCAATCCATCTCGATGTTGCACATTAGAATATTGTTGGCATATTAGGCATGTCTCCACAAACTGAGCCACATATTTATACATACCTTTCCACCAGTAATGATCCTTAATCTTGACAAAAGTTGCCCAGACCCCTCTCTGTCCAGCCCATAAACTTTCATGAAACTCTTTGATAACCTGTTGTTGAGTCGCTTTATCATAAACCACCCGCTGCGGTACTCATTTAGAGCGTTTTGGCTGCTTCCATAAATGCCCATCCTTTAGAAAATAGCCGTAAGCTTTCTTCCTGATCTTTTTGTACTCTTGATCCGTCCACTCTTCATGCTTAGTAAGAGTGCTAAGGTAGCGACCAATCAAAAGCCATTCTCCTTCATAGAACTCTTCAGAAAATAACTCAAAAGCATGAGCAATATTTCCACAATTTGCATGCAGATAAGACGACGAATAGAACTTCAAGCCAACATCATCACTTGTGGTCAGCATCTCTTCTTCATCTTCAAATCTAGCTCTTGATAACATATCTGAAAGAGGATTATCTCTACCTGCAATATGACAAAATTCAGGATTAAGAGACTTAATATAGGCTATCCATCGTAGCATAGCAATATCCGGAGTAGAGCAATTTGCAATCATCCCTATCAGTGGCAAGCAATTTGTCTCTAACACGACTGAAGCTCCAATAACGTATTCTTTATCAGACCTTAGAGCAGTAGCAACGCCCCAAAGTTGTCTCTTAACCTGTGGGTAGCCTCTTTGGCGAGCATTGAGCACTTTTGCTCCAAATCGAACCGCATACCTGTTACCTTCTTCATCATCTTGACCTATATCCCATCCAATACCTGTCGGGCTAGTGTCAACCGTTAAAATTACTGGCCTTCCGCATTTGTAGTCGACTTTCCTCAAGGTCGGAGCCTCAAAAAGCATCTTCTTTAATTTCCCGATAGCCTGTGTATGAACTTCTTCCCAAAAAAATCTTTTACCTTTTCTCAACAGTTGATAAATCACTTCTGCAACATGAGCAAAATGTGGCAGCCAAATAAGATAGAAAACACATGCACCCAGAAACCGACGAACTTCAGTAACCAAAGAGCACATTTCCTTCATCTTTTGAATAGCTTCAACTTTAGCCGGACTTGGCCTTCTACCTTCTGGATTGCACACGTGCCCTAAAATTAGAACCTCTTTGGTACCAAAAGTTGATTTTTGTCCTAAAAGTGTTAAGTTAACTTCTTCAAGCCTGGATAAAATAGCATCACAGTCAGCAATATGTTGAGCATCAAACTGTCGGCACCCCCTGTGATCTTTTACCTCATCTTTTGAGCCTTCCTCATATCCCTTAATCGGTAGATCATCAATGAAAGGCATAGTAACATGTGGGATAAAGTCCCTTAATACCTTATTCATGCCGTTCATCATATGAGCTACATAATTAGTAGCACCTTGTGGTAGAGTGCACATCCTTACCAATCCGAGAGGTGTACGCATCGTAGTAAGATCCCTGCTCTCCAATGATAACTTAAATTGATCATATCCAGAATAAAGATCAACCATAGAATAAATTGACCTACCTGCAAAAGACTCAGCAAATTCATCCACAATTGGGCCGGTACCCACATTGCGAATTGTTACCTTATTAACAGGCTGCATATCCTGTATGAACCTTAAAGTACCATTTTTCTTTGGAACAGTGAGCCATCGGTTAGAGTAGGACGCACGTGATGGTTCCAAGATTCCCATTTGTACCTTCTCATTAAGAAAATTGATAAGCTTTGGCAAGTGAGCTTTAGGAACTAGAATGGTTCCAAGACTCCCATTTGTATCTTCTCATGAAGCAAATTGATAAGCTTTGGCAAGTGAGCTTTAGGAACTAGAATAGGACGTAAGCTCCATGGCATGTGAGGAACAATGAATATAACCATAGGTGCAACAACACTTGGATCCACACACCCAATCTCACTTGGCTCAAAGGCAAAAGCTTTACCATGTTTTTCGAGCATACCTTGAAAACACTTGATTTCCTCTTCATTGAGAAAACCATCTTCTCCCACCTTAAGCTGCTGCAATGTCTTTTTAGTGAATTTGTGTCCAATGTTCTTAGGATTTCTGAGCATAGGCTATCGAGAAGCTTCTTTAATTACTTCATCACTTCACTCTGGTAGAGGTGTAGCCACAGGTCTCACTTTCTTTGCAACTGTCTTGTACTTCATCTCTACCTGTGCTTCAACTTCTTTATCCAAGTCATCCTCAATATGCATAAGTGCCTCGTATATGTCCAGCTCTTCATACATGTCCATTGAGTGCACTTTAACAACTTCAGTTCCACTTTCTGACCTGTTCTGCTTGATATCTTCAAGCTCTAACATAGTATCAACATAAGAGATCTCTTCGAAGATTCTTGATATCACATCATCCGGTTCTAGCACATCACATCCCTGCAAGTCACTTTGAATGCTTGAAACATATTGTTTCTCCCATTTAGTTAATCCATTAAATTTCTTGTAAGATATTGAACCCTCAGATGTCAACCCTAGAAATCGTGAAGAGAAGGTTTCTCTTTGCGAGAACTCCTCCTCACTTGCACCACCATAGTCCCGCTTTATAGTGGCACCCCAAGAAAATCTTGAGCAAATCTTTGTTCTTTAAACTCCTTATGTATCTTTGGCATTGGACGATCACGTAAACTGTCTTTGTTTCTAGCATGATCAACACATACAGTTAAAAATTGAACAGCTTTCTTACCATCTCGGCTTCGAACCCTGGCATAGGCCGAGCCATCATCCAAAACCTTAGTTTCCATCCGCACAACTGTAATGTAGGGTTGTCCTAGAATCAACGGGTAGGAGGAATGCTCCTATATAAAAAAGTTTTGATCACCACAGACATCCCCAATAGTTACCTTAACATTTGCGCATGCACCGTAAAGATCTCCAGGAAGCATGTTGGCCGCTCGAATCCGCCACCTGTGATCTACATCAATAGGCCACTTCCCCTTTTGGTGAAAATTCTTTGCCATGAGATTGATTTCTGAACCATGGTCTATGAGGGCTAAGACCGGCTCCTCAATGTCGCCAAGCTTTACCACTGTTTCTATCGGTGCTCTGGCCCAATGAGTTCTCAAAAAGTGACTCTTGGGTATTCTTCATCTTCACCATCATTAAAAAGTGCACCTCAGGTATAATCGGGCTTGGAACCACCACAGGCTTTGCCTCTTCTTCTTCAAGATTTGCTAAATACTCCTCATAGTCTTCCAAAATTGCTTCAATGTGACGAACCACTTGGCTTTTAACTGGATCTGATTCTTGATCACTCGGTACTTGCCGCTTCCTTTTTATAATGTCGATGATCTCTTCATGGAACTCGCGCTTAGCAATTCCAAGAATATCCCCCAATGTGAGCTCCACTTTACTATTTAGGATACATTCTTCAAAAACTTTCTTCAAATCCGTAGCCAGTTGAATATCAGACTTGAGTTTATACGAGGGCCCTTTAGGCTTACCTTGCTTCTTGTCCTTCAGAGCCTCTTCCATAACCACCTCCGGAGCAGGTTTAGGAGCTGGCACTTCTTCTTTCTTATTGTTGGATCTCGTCGGCCTTTTTGATGCCCCAGCCACCTCTTCATCTCTTTTCCTCTTCTCTTCCACCATAGCTTCATTGGCTTGAGCTTTAGCAATATAAGCATATATTGAAAGAGAATCCACTGGATCGGTCCACCCAGTGGTTTCTCGAATTGAATTCCCCACCTGTCGTAACTTCCCATATGTTACCTTACTTGCTTCTGCTGTCTTTAGAGCATATGGCCACAACTGGCGCTTTGCACCTGTACCATCATCATCTTCCTTACCACAAACTTGCAGCCCATATGTAGATGCTTCCACAAGGGCAACATTATGTTGTATTTCCTCCACTATCTTCTTCATTCCGCCTCTGCCAAAGTTCAAGCGGAACAGTTCCCCTGTTGCCTTGAGATGAATATTCTTGTCTTTCCCGAAAACCACATTCTTCTTATAAGCTTCATCAAAATCATTACACTCTCTCACAAACCTGTGGTCTTTACTATCGCACCACATGCATCGATCCCAATTTTTACGTAGTGGCTGCTGCTGCTGCTTAGGTTCAGAAGTAGATGCCTTTGCAGCAAACCCTTCAAATCTAACAGTTTTAAAATTCAAATTTAGTTCTTGAATACCTTTAAGGAGATCGTCAAGAACAGGCCCCTCCACTTTGGGTAATGTAGAGGGTGGCTTCTCTTTAATCTCTTCTTCATCATCATCCAGTACCTCGATCACGATTTTCTTATCAACCCGCTTCTGTCGTTTTACGATCATGTTCACCGCTTCAAATACTATTTTCCAATCTGATGTCAATCCCAATTCTCCCACCGGATCCTCCAATAATTGCACCAAATTCTTTTGCAGTCGCGGATCAACAACTTGAATAAAAAATTTCACCTTTTGATCCCTCAAGGAAGTTGTTTTATTGACGATAACTGATCAAACTTCTTTTCAAACTCTCGCAACAGTTCTCATGCTACTCTGTCTGGTTACCCGTTGAGAATCCTCCAAAAAATATTTCTCTTGCAATGCCTTCTTAAAGTCCTGCGAGTTCGGTCCTTGCGCGGCTTGAATTTCTTTGATCCGGCCCTAATTTCCGGCACTGCAATCAAATGAAATCCTTCCACTGAATCCTGGTCTTCAATTCCATTATCTTCCATAGACTGCTCATACAGATTGAAAAATTTTGAATATCTCTACCCTCAAACCGTTGCAGCTTTTCTGTAACACTTTGCCGAGCTTTGCGAATCTGCTCTTGCAAATTATGTTGCTGTTGGACAGCCGGTTGCTGTTGCATGTATGCTGCAAACTGCTGCATCATTTGTTGCATGGCTGCTTCTTGTGGTGTAGACATATGCTTCAACAAGTTTTCAACCCCTGCTCGGTTTCACGTCAGGTTCACCAGGTGTCGGGGGATAAGTGTTCGAAACTTGAGCCAGGTCAACACCGGGCTGCTGGCTGTGGAAAAATTGAGAGCAAAAATTTGCCGCACCGCACAATACAACAACTTTTAATCACTTGGTAATTCTATCGACGCACAAAACCTGCTCAGAAACCGGTAACACCGACAAAATTGATGCACAATTATGAAGAAGTGTCATCAACGACACCGTTAATCGATACGAATGACGATTTAGGAGCTTAAACTCCCCTTACAGAATACTCCGGGCCGTTAACGGCTCCACGATTCAATAAAAAGAAAAAAATGAAATTATGTTTCCTGTTGACGAACAAAATCCCATTGTGTCAATTCCATCTGTTTGATTTTCTTCAATCACTGTTTATGCCGAAGCTTATTTCTTCTCCTATGACTGCTTACCCGCCTTTGTTGGTCTCTCCTTCCCTTGCTTGGCCCTTATCTCCTCGCCTAGCTTGATTGGATTGGAGATCGAGAGAGAGGGAGATCTCGCCTTGAATTGAAAATTGAGAGAGATCTCTCCTTCTCGCCAAGCTCTCGCCCTTCTGTAAGAGAGAGAGAACTATCCCTTGCTTGTGTGCCGAGGATGAGCCAAAGCACCTTCTTGTCAAAGCTGGAGAGAGAGAGCTCGCCTTCCTTGCCTCTTTGCTTCCTTTGTTGATGCCCTACCTCTCCCTTCTTCTCTTGCCCGTTTTCTTCCTTTGCTTTTTCCCACTTGCTTTGCTTGTTGTGAAGGCGGATATTTGACTGCACAAAATGTCGCGGGACTTGGACCAAAAATGATCGCCATGGCGAGGCGGTGATTTCTCGTCACTGCAGCGCTTCCATTTTCCGATCGTACAGGCCGGCGCGAGACACTCTTCACATGCGCAGTTCAGCACACTGCCTGCTGCCCGCCATGAATCTTTTTCTTCCCTTTCCCACTTGCATTTAACCCCTTTTGGGTAATCAGTGGGCGGCCAACTTAATTTGGCTTGGGAGGCTTTAGGCTTCATTTGGGCGGGCGGCCTTTGTAAGGGCAACACATTTGGCATACATGTCGGCCAAGCAATGTTAAGCTTGGCATTCAGCTCCAAAGTCTTTTAGCATCATTGTAAATTAATATGAACCTCCCTCCAAAGCTCTGTTAAGCACATCATGTTTTAGTCGACAAATTCAATTCAACTGGAGCATTAACTAATCAATGCAGTGCAAGAGATTCAATTCTGAACAAGATATTCCTTGAGCACTTATACCATTTTCCAAAACCCAGATGAAGCTCAAAACTCCTCGATGGCACTCCGGCTGAGCCGACCAGATTGGTTCGGAACCAGCCCCCGACGAATCTCTAACGGCGGCCAATAACTTGGCAACCGTAAATCCAATCGCCACTCTGAAAAGACCGACGTGCTCCAGAAATTGAGCACTTCAGGCCCGTGCATTCATTCCATTTCTGTCACCTAAACTATAGTTGCCCAATCCGGTACGGATCTACAATCGACTCAAACTTCAATATGCCATAACTTCTTCACCGTAGCTCCAATCGACGAGCTGTAAAGACAAGCTGGTAGAGCACTTCAAGCACTACAGTTCTAGGTCACAATATCCCATCCATGTCCACTTCAAGAATAACACTTTTTAGCATCATTAAGGCATGTTTTGGCTCTTTCGGCCGCATTTGTCATACATTCAACATTGAACTTGGCCTGTTACAAGGCGCTAATCACTGTTCATTAATCCTGTAAGCTTCAAACAAACTTGATGTGCATTTTCCTGGCATCTTTCTTAGCATGGGAGCGGAGCTGCACGACACCGTCCTATTAGTATATCCTCTTGGTTTGTTGTTCTGGTTCGCAATGAACATTAGCGTTCTTTCGTCCACCAAATATTGATCCCTCCGAGGTTGTGCTACATACGTCAGTGGTGCCATACCCTCATTATTTCTCCATGTTTGATAGGCTTTGTCTGTGTACATCTGTGGTTCAGGTTCAGTTATGTAAGGCTCATTTTGTTCCTCGTAATAAGAAATTTGAGGCATACTATTTGTTCCTGGTGATGCTTCGTAAGGTTGTGCATACCTAATCATGGCCCTATTTTCCTGTGGTAAAGGAGGTTTTTGACCCAACACAGGTTGAGGTATGTCTGCTCCTACTACCATATTCACTTTTGGCCCAACTACCGGAGGTCCATACGGCCTTTTCCTCACATAGTTTTTGTTGTAAAAACACTCATCCGTGCCATGGTTTGTCAATTTTTTCTCTATGGCACACCATTTCAGTACTCGTCCATTCACAACTGGTACTTTCTGCTGTTGTGTGCACCACGACGTTGGGTGATCCCCCCCACATATGTCGCATTTCCTCATCTGAGGCTGTCTCATCCCCGTATTTGATCTCATATGTTGCTGCATTCTCTTCGTTACTTCCTCTATCATTTGGTCAGCCGTTGGCATCAAAGAAGCCTGAGCCTCTTTCTTGGTAGAGGGTTCACTCTTAATAGATGAAGAGCCACTGGTCACTTAATCAGTATCCTCTGACACTTCCCCATATGCTTTGCAGTTATCAACAAGATATAACGCTTTCCTCGTAACCTGTTCAAATGTGCTACAAGCTTTCAAGTGAAGGTCCATTTTTAATGTTTCGTTTTTAAGTCCTTCAATGAAGAGCACATACAATCTCTCGTCCTATGGCAATTCTCTCCTTGGGCACCTCTCGATGTATTGCTTGAATCTCAAGGATGCTTCCTTCACTTTTTCGTTCTCCTTTTGTTTAAAAGCATATATCTGTGATACAATATTATGCTTTATACCCCGTTTTGAGAATTCCTCTGCGAACTCCCGTAATACATGTTCAATATTCGGACAATTTTCAGGGTTCAAAGGTTGAAACCATGTTAAGGCCGTCCCTTCCAAGGTCAGCCCGAATCCCTCATATTGAGTATTGAAATCAGTGATCTGCTCTGCTCTTAAGACTTTCTAGAAGAGCGATACATGGGCATATTGATCCCCTGATCCGCTATACTTCTTTGGCATGCACTTCGCTACCTGGGATGGCCTCATCCGTCAATTGTCCGCGACCAATCTCAATGCTCCCGTGTCTCGACTTAATCGTTCTCGTAAATCATGGATGTCGTGGGTTGCTCTCGTTGGCTCCCCTGCCACAAATCTAGTACTAGGAGGCAAACGTGATGGTGTTGCTGAAAATGTCGGACCTACTGCGGTATGTGTAGAGATAGGAACGGCACTACCTCGATGCGTTGCCATTGATTCTCTGGAATGTAATGTTCCCATGGGGCTTGTCATAGAATAATGAGATCCACTGAAAGAATCCGCTACATGATTCCTCTCTTTACCTGTTGCCATCGGGTCTGGCATGACTATTGTAGCTGGTCTCAGTGGGCTTGGAGTGACATAATAATGGTGGAGTGGTCCCCCAAATTACGTATATCCTTCCAACTCCTTTTTATCGATTGTTGCGTATCGTCTTCCATATTTGTCGTATGCGGCAATTTTCGTTTCCGATCCCTTTGTGTAGGTGAAGACATGAAGTCTTTTCCGCTCCGTCAACTCATTGACGTAGGGTTCCTCCCATCTATAATAGAGATCTTCCTCTCCATTATTATACTTGTATAACCCCACGTAGACGTTGTCTGTGTTGATTCTCAAAGTTTCATTTTCTTGCCTTAACCTCGCATTAGGGAAGCTCAATGTTGGTGCTTTCTCCTCAAGTTCCTCATCTACTTTGGCTTTCGTGCCCATCAATCCCCACTTGTCCACAATGTTAGGATTCAGGACTACCAAGTACATGATACTTTCATCATCTAGGTATCTATCTCCGCTATAGCTCATAGGCACTAAGTCCTTGAACTCACTTGGTCTATCTTCTATTTTCACACAGTAGCGGTCCATACCATCTTTGTAGATTTTGGCACCTTGCTTGTTGTCATACTGATACTTGATGAACAATAGCTTCATTGTGGCCGAAGGGTCTGATGGTCGAGCTGCCATGTTTTCTCTTCTGTTTAGGTTTAAATGTCCCCAGTGCTCCGTGAAATACTCGTAAGATCTCTCCAAAGAAGTATCGGAAATACTTTCTTCAAGGATCGGCTCTAACGGTCACACTACACCTTGGTTTACACTCTCCTCCGTTGATAGAACACTTGCTTGATCCGCTAAATTTCGGTGTTGGTTGTTGATTTGTTTTCCCGATCTCAAAAACATGAAGAAAGTGGAATTTACCAACTGAATCCAAACCTCTTACCTGGAAATGGAGTTATCTTCCAAACCTCTCGATTGCATGGATTGTTACTTGATCGGTCTCTGCAAATGAGTACACTTGATGGCTATGAGATCACTGTATCATTCCAACTGTCAGCAAATTCAACACTTTCACAATGACTTCAACACAATTTTGCTTGCAGATTATTGGCAATATGTCCAATTTGGGTTTTGAAAACTCCTGATATCTTAAATAGTCTAGGTCTATGAACAAGTCAAAAATGAGTCAGATCTGGGCCAGAGGTACACCAATCGCGATCGTAATTCTGAGCCCAAATTTGATGAAACTTCACCAGCTTGTTCACTAGGCTATTTTAAGGCTACCCACCAAATATTTTTGCATTCAAACCCTAAAAAGTCAAGCTTTTACTAGTTCCTGGTTGGAAGTGTCTGTTTTCCAGAATCTGTCAGTTTGACTTGATTTTGGTGTTTGTTTTGGGATTTGAAAGTTGTCTGGGGTTGTCCTGTGTACAGGCTATCCCTTTGTATGGTTTCTTCCCAGTTTTGATGTGTATGATCCTGATGAAAGTCAATTTCTGTGCCAGTTTAGCAGTTTTTTGACTTGGATCTGTATACAGGTGGTTTGACAGGTATTTTGAGGTTTTTAGGCTCTAGGTCCTTTAGACTTTTATGTTTGTATACACCTGAGGATCCCACATATGAAATCTGGTCAAAATCTGGCACTTAGGTACACCGATCACGATCGTAGTTCTGAGCCCAAATTAGACCAAATTTGGCATGCTTGTAGACACTGATGTTTTAAAGCTATCCCCCAAGTCTTTTTGCATTTGGATCACCAAAAACGAAGATTTTGCACTTTCTGGGTCTGTTAGGCTAGTTTTACCCAAGTGGCCTTATTTCCTTGATTTTTGATGTTTTTGGGTGTGGTTGCTTAGATAAACTTGTTTAGAATCTTATCAGGAAGGCACATGTCAAATCTTGTACAATTCTGACACAAAGGTACACCGATCGCGATCGTAGTACCTGGGCCAAATCTGATGAAATTTTACAGGCTCTCTTTGACAAGTATTTCCTAGTGTTTGGTGCTACCACTTGGTGATTTGAATCAATATCAACCCTGTTTGGTCAGATTTTCTAAATTTCAGAGTCTTATGGCCTTTTTGCCAAAGTTATGGTTTTCTGGCTTCTCGACTCTAACTTTTGCCCCAAATCTGACTGGAATGTGATTTACTTATCCTACTCTTAAGTACAGAAATGAAAGAACATAAAGAAATGAATCAAACAAAACAAATAAGAAGGATTTCGGGTGAGATTTCAGTACTCAATCGAATTAGAAAAATTGAAGAGCATAAATTCTTTGAACACTCCCACTCACAGCTCCCTAAATCTCCTAAGAGAGGATCTAGCCGGTCCACTGACTCTAGACTCCACTAAGTTCTAAAACCCTGTCTAGAAGCCTAACTAAGGTGTAATATGGGTTTGTGGATTGATTTTCTTTTAAGAGCTAACTGAACACTTGGTCACTCATCACCTAAGGTGCATTCCCCGGCAGCGGTGCCAATGTTTGCGGGTCGCCGTGACGGACGTCCATAGCATATCTCTCACGCATCAACATAAAATATCAATACAAGGGAAGCAACCAGGATGAGGCATGGAAACTCACTAGGGTGTCAATCCTAATGAAGTGAACTCGATGAGATGCAACTACTAACTCTGCAAGCAAATCATACGCACAAAAGACAAGCAATCTGCCTGTGTCCTTCTACACAGCTCTACAGTCATCATGCCCGTTTACCATGCAAATTATGTCGGAATCGCACGAAACTTGAAGGAAATCTACATGGGACTATGAGGAACATATCCTATCACTGTCATAGCATTATGGAGAGGTACAAAGATCGTAATCGTTCATCCAAAAGTCAACAAAAACAGTGAATAGGTGATCCTAAAGGGTCGTTTAAGGGTCCCTAAAGCCTCTTCTAGGGTCAAAACAACATAAAATACGCATATAAGCACTCAAAACAGTGATTTGAAGTCTCAAACTCGTAGTTGAAAACTTACATTGAATCTTGAATGATTACACTTGAATGGAAGAGCAAAGTAAGAGGAACACAATGCAATAAACGAAATTGAATTTGGATTACCGTAGCCACAGTAGCGAAGAGTACAAGTTGGAGCAAGAAGAAGCTCTCAAACGTACGTTGTCTTCTCAGTTTCTCATCAAAAAGATAATGTTCAAACTTACAAAATTGACCTTGATAGTTTAGGTCTTTACAAATGGATTGTCAAACCAAAAGCTCCTAAACTTCTAACTGGATCTCTTATATACAATTGCTCCTAGAAAAATAATCATAAATTCTCTTACAAGTTCTCGGCTCAGAGAAGCTCTTTTACAAAAGGTCAAGATTTTTGAAAAAATGTAGATTCTATCTTTGGAAACCGTAGCTTCGTCGCTTCGTCCGCCAAACACTCTATGTGGTCAAAGGGTCGTCACTTTCCTACGCGCCACATTGACGAGTGTAGAACCACCATGGATTGTGCCATCATCGGCAACTTTGACACAAACGATGATGAAGCAAGATACTGTGGAACTATTGAAAGGATACTAAATGTTAATTTTAGAACCTTTCATAGCTTCATCTTCAAGTGCAAGTGGTTTTCAAATGTGTTTAGACGACATGAGAATGGCCTCTACATGGTGGAATCTAGTGTGCATCAACAGAGGGAGGTATGACAATTTAGTTTTACCGCGCAAGCAGGTGAGTGACATGTACCTTTTCTATTTTTATTTACTTGTAGCGTTAGTTATATCAATGTTACTCATTTTGAGGTTCTATTTTATAGGTCATCTATATCCCAACAACCCACCAACCAAAACTTTGGTTCGTAATTCTTGTAACACCTCAAGGGAGAACCATTTTTCTCCACTAATGAAGTGGAGACTATCTTTGACCCTCTTCCACCTCCGACTTTGGATGAGGTGGAAATAGAGGAGAGGGAGGTCGATGAATCAAGTCCGACGGCGGCAGCAAGTCTTAGCGAGGATGATTGTCATGATGATGAAGATGATGAGATGGAGGATGATGAACTCAAAGATGATGAAGCTAGCAATGCATCCACAAATGACAATTCCGTTTCTCTCTTTATTGATTTAGGAGCCATGGGCTTAGAATTGGATGATGCTTCATGTAGAGATCTTTTGAAAGATGATTCATAAACATTTTGTAGTTATGAATTTTTTTGGTCGTGTAATCCATTCACCTCTCTCTCCCTCCTCTTCCTCTCTTTAGATTTTAGAATATGCTCAATTATGTTAATCAATTGACAATGATTATTTTAGTTGTAACCAAGTGTAATCTTATATCCCGCACCTCCTTCTCCCCCCTCTTTCTCTTTCTCTCTCTCTCTCTCTCTCTCTCTCTCTCTCTCTCTCTCTTTCTTTCTCTTCCTTTTTATATTTGAAAATTATATACAATATTCTTTAATTTTTATTGAGAGGAGGGAAACACCAATATTTGAATTGGGGGGGGGGGGGGAGGGGTTAAGCCAGAATTTGAAATTTTAGGCGCTAAATTTGGGCAGAGGATATAACGACAGTAATGAGAGCGGTAATAACAACGGGTAAAGTCGCGGTTATACTTTAAACACAACAAAAAAACTCGCCCTTATCTCTCTTGTTTCTCTCATTGAATTTACACCTTCTCTCTACAAAACGCGATAAAACAGCGCGGTAAACACTTGGGGATTTTCATAGTGATACACATGCATATACTCTATGATGTCGTGAAAAGTGTCACTCTGGAGTTGCATGGTTTTTTGTAAATCCATTGTACAGGTGAACAAGTTTTGAAGATCGTTGCATCCAACATATTCGGTGTCCTCTGGGAAAAGAAGGAACCGTGAAAAGGAGAGTGTGTGGCTGTTTCGATGTTGCTGTTGCATGGGAGGAGGATGCGCTAGCATGTGATAGTTGAAGCTTTATCAGGCATGTAATAGACAACTGTGAATTTAGAGTAGTCATCAATAAAAGTGAGCATATAAATGCTGCTAGTGAGTGATTTGAAACGCCCTTGGGACACAGACATTAGAATGAATGAGATCAAGCGGTGCGAAAGCCCGTGATTAGGAGTAGGAAAAGGTGCATGATGTTATTTGGCAAAAATGTAGCCTTCACAGAGGGTAAGGGGAGTGATGTGCTTGGGCAAACCGAGGGCAATCTGGCGGTGTGTGAGATGATGTAAAACATGTTGAGAAATGTGTCCTAGTCTATAGTGCCCTTTTAGGCTGGTGTCATGTGGGGAAGATTGTGTAGAAGATGCAAGAGCATGTGCAGGAGATGAATCACCTAGAGGGTAGAGTCACCCAACTTGGGGTACTTGAAGATTGATAGGCTGGCCATTCACATCTCGGGCCAGTATGTTGCACCCATTTTTTGTCAATTTGATGGTAATACCTGAAGAGGTTAGCTCGCTAGTAGAAATAAGATTATTCTTTAGGCCAGGTACATAATAAAATTTAGATATAGTAAAACGTAGGCCATTGGGTAGATTGATGGTGGCATCGCCATAGGTTGTAACGAGTTGGAGGCTATTATCCCCAAGATAGACTCCTAGTGGAGTATTGAGATACGTTAAATTTGAAAGCCAATGAAATTGATAGGTCATATGGTGGGTGGCACTAGTGTGAAGTAGCCAGAGATCAAGGGATGAAGTATGGATAGTAGCGGCATATAATTGCATAGGATAAGAAGGGTTGTTATCATATGTAGAGATATCGTCATAATCAGCTGCTTGGCCATGAGAAGAAGGGGAGGACAGAAGGGGTCTAGCCCCCCCTTGAGGGTATGATGGATAAAAATGAGAATATGTAGTAGGAGGACGAAAATTACCTTGATTACGGGGTTGCCGACAATCCTTAGCAATATGACCAAACCTATGGCAATTGGTGCATTGCTTGTGGTTGGGATGATGCTTCTTTCCATGGTTGTGGTACTGACGGGGAGGGCCAGAGTGGTTGTATGACTTCTTGCATGGGTGAGGTTAGCCATAGTGACTAATGCCTTTGCGAGCTGTTGGTGTGGTTCGCAACCCGGGGGATTCACTCTATATACAAAATGGGACGCCACTTGCGAGCGGACAACTTTGATAAAACCCCTATATACGACCCATATTAGGTAATATGACCCCCCTTTCTAAACTTATATGATAATCAATGTAGAAAACTATCATATCCCTATCTTACATATACAATTTAGTTCTCACATGATCTAACTGAGTAAATCTAGTCAAAGAGTGTGTAGCATAGTGATTGGCATCGTACAAAGGAACCACTTCTGTTGAGAACTAGATGTACCCTCAATGTGTCTTAGTTTAACTTTCAAACTATGTGCCTGTTCAGCCTGCACTCTAGCTACTCATCCAATTTGGACCCATCTAAATTATTCAAAAAACATGGTTATAAAGTTTTTTTAGGTTCTTTGTGTAAATTTACATCTATACAAGATCTTTATAGCTTTCATCCTTGAACTTTAATCACAAACCAAGCAATTGATACAAAGCAGTATTAGTTCTTGCATGTATCTTTGTAGCTGTTGACTCACAAGTTTGAGGGAAGACTCTTTTGGGAAGCCATGATTTTGAAACACTAAAGCTTCCTTTCATTTTTCCCTCCTCCCCCCCCCTAGATATAATACCCCCTCCCTTATTTTTAAGCTTAGGAAATAAATTATTGGGAGCCTTCCCTTAACTTATACACTTATGTAACTTGTAGAAAAACCCCCCTCCCCTGCACTTACGTGGTGCGGTAAGTTTTTCATGGTGAATCCCCCGGGGGTCGCAAAGGGTTTCCTGCTGTTGAATCTTTGCTACTAGATTTTGTAGTTGTAGATTTTCTGTCGTGGCTTGGGTGGTGATGAAGGCCCTCCATGATGCTGGAAGGGAGGCCAACAAGAGCGTAGACTGTAGCTCTTCAGGGATTGCTAGCCTTGATATAAGTACTTTGTCTAGAAGTATCTACCAAGTTTCTAAAAACTTGGATGAGGACCGACCTTCATGCATACTTGTGTTAAACAGTTTCTTGATCAGGAAAACTTGGTAAACAAGGTCGGTATGCTCGTAGTTCTTCTCAAAGAACTTTCAAATGGCATTGGTGGTGGTGAGTTTCTTCACTTGGCAGTGGAGAATTAGCTCCATCTTGGCACTATTATTTTTACTTTGCCAAGCATTGTAGACATCAGAGATACCAATAGGATCCTTGTCTTTGGGTTTGTCTAGTTGAGCTTTGACCCGACGTAATTTCCCAAAGTTGAAGCTGTGTAAGATAAAGCTCCATCAATATCTTCTATACATGGTAATTCGTGCCGTTAAGTTTGTCGATGACGTAGCGAGGCTTGTATGCGGCAAAGGACATGGAGGATGACTCGGGCATCGTGCAAGGCTCCAGATTCCTTGACGTGAACGAGCAAATCTTCGAGTGCTTGGAAGATAACAAAGAGGGGCTCTATGTGCTAGCACTGGCTGAGATGCAAGGGGCTACAACAAGTTTCTAAACTCTATGAAGCTCTGATACCATGTGAAGCAATAGGAACTAATGCTAACAATGAATAACAACCTAAGCTAATCAAAGTTGAAATGAAAGACAATGCAGTGTAGCAAGAGAATAAAGGCGAAGCTGCATTGATAAAAGAAATGGGACTTGCACACGCTTTAGATAACAAGGGTCTCCTTATATACATGTAGGCAAGAGGAGCCGTTTAGGTAAGTGCTAGGATGGAGGGAAATTAGCTAAATTAGGGGGAGATGATGTAGGTCTAGTGGGTGAGGTGATTTAGAGGTAGTGGGTGTACACCGTTATAGTAAAAGGTATTTCGCAGGCATATGAGAGAAGCTTGCTGGCATCGTAGGTGGAGACTGTCTTGCAAGAATTGCGACATTTGGAACCAAGAGAGCTCCTCATTGCATTGGATGTCCTCGTCATTGTGACAGAGAAGCTATTGAGATCAATCCTAGAGTTCAGCATCACTACCAGCTGTCCGTGTATGAGAGACAGTGGGTTGGCTTCCAAGTATTTTGTGACCAGTGCTTTAAAGAATGGCTCACCCCTTTTCCCTCCCAACTTTGGCAGCTGCAAGTAAAAGAAGAGTGGGGGAAGAACGAAGCTGGCTACTGAACGTGGCAAACAATAAATGCTGCGACTATCTTCCAAGCCAATGAACACTGACAGGCTATGGTACATATTGAGCGTAGAGTTGGCTGCACCATCGTGAGCCTGCAACGGAGGGTTGGGAGAGTTAACAGAGTGAGAGAGAGAGAGAGCACAATGGAGGGTTGGGAGAGTTAACAGAGAGAGAGAGAGAGAGAGAGAGAGAGAGAGAGAGAGATCAGAGAGAGAGAGAGAGAGAGAGCGGGCCCATAACTGAGCCTTAGGGAGCTTCAGCTGTAGAAGAGCAGCTTGAGGTGTCTCACGGCAATACAGTGGCTGAGGCTGAGGGTGAGTTGATGGTAGAGAGCAGGCAGGCAGAGCCAGATGATAAGCTGCAACAAGGTGCAGCATCCCCAGAAAACATCGGAATCGGCTGTGCCGGTTACCTGCACCTACACGGGGCAAGCACCCCCAAACTAAACATTGGAGAGAGAGAGAGAGAGAGAGAGAGCCAAAAAACCATTCAAATATCGGACTTGATATGGCGGCTTGGGGCTGAGGAGGCGCCATGGCGGCAATATGGGTGTCAACCATGGGTGTCAACCAAGCCCAGTTACGTATTTGTTACACGTAGCGTTGGCCTCGTTGAAGCTAGCATAACCTCTTTTGTCTTTGTGCACATTGCAAAGGTAGCTTCTAACCTGCAAAAGACAGAGGGGCTTGTCTTCTTCTCCCAACAAGGATTTGTCAAAGCCAACTCCTCCAAAATTGGCAGAGTTCAGCTCTCAAAGTCTTCAATGTGCAGAACCTACCAAAAACGCCCTGGAAAAATTGTAGCGTTGAGAGGTCATCCTACTATGCCAACACTGCATGCAAAAATGTCCTAATAGCAGATTCGCACAGGCAGGGTTAAACCCCCGCTCGCTTGTATGACCTCTCCAAAGTTGAAAGTGCCAAGGTTGAGTTCAATGAAGATCCCAGCCCTTTAGGAGATCCCAATTACCGAGAGTAGACCTTGAACTAGCTTGAGTACATCTTAAGGACCTTCTTTTCATTCGATGAGAGGCTGTACTCATTAATGCTAGCAAATTTGCAAGGCATAATCAGGGTGTCACTCAATGTGCAAAAGTCATATGATGCATGAGAAGTGATGGACCTAAAGAAATGGAACACGATTAGAGAAGACTTGAGGATAACAAGATAAGGAGGCTCACAACAATGCTACATGTGCTTCATCTGACTTGAAGATACCCTACATTGAAGGTTGGGGGCATATAGTGCATGCAACCCATTCTCCTTCATGGGGTGGAAAACACCAAGGAGTTGGTGCCACCATAAGTGCAATTCAAGCAGACTGGTGCACAAACCAAGGAAAGCATGGCATCTCTCTTGAGTACATAAGGGAATCAATTGTTGCTTGTGGTTGCATGCTCAAAGGGGAGGCTATTCACCATGATGTGCCTTCTTGGCTCGAGAGAAAAAACCGAATGTCCTGTTCAAGCATTTCAATTGAGACATTCTTCTCACAAGTAGAGCAAGAGCTTACGGCTATCATGATCAAGTATCAAACAAGGCTAATTCAACAAAGACTCACGGAGCTGGCAGGTTGCTATAAGAATACATGTGTCATCCAGGTGGGATTGTAAGGAGGAATGACAGTGAGAACAAAAGGCGGAAGAAAAAGTCCAAGAGATGTGGGTGTCCATTCAAGGTGTGTGTGCAACACTTTCATGATGGGGACAAGGTGATTATCATGGTCCATGGCACTCATGAGGGGCATCGATCTAGTTTGCACGATGACCTCTACCGCTTGCTAGTGCATCCAACCGTTGTTGCATGTTCCGTGGAGGAATTGTTTGACATAGGAACATGCCGTCCTATTGCAAAACTCTCACGGTCAAAGGAGGCTTTTCACATACATAATGAATATGAGCTTGATCGCACAATCTATTGCTTTTTCATGATTCCAAAAGAGCTACCAATGTTGCTATATTAGATGCGTGTACAAGGTACATCAATTGGCCACATACTTGTGTATCAAAATGTTTCATGCATAATGCATATTCAACTATGTACACATTTCAATTAGGGATGATCACTAGCTAAGCTATGATTTGGTGTGATGTCAGGAGGTTTTGTAGACCATGATTGAGTTGCAATGCTTGCAAAAGCTATTCACTTGCAAGAGCTGAAGAAGTCAGCATTGGATGCTTGTCTTCTTGCTTCATTTTCTATTTCTCTTGCTCAATGGAAGTGTGCCTCGTATCAGGTACTTTTTGCAGCCGTACAATCCACAAGCATCTGATGAAAGTAGACAACCCTTAATCCTCATCATTCAAGATCAGTGGATGCTGGAAATGGCTCTTTGCTTCTCACAATACAATACTTGAGCTGTACACATCACATTCAAGACAAACATCTTCAAGTTACCTCTCTATGCCGTAGTCTTGCCCAACCTAAACAGAGTGGGGATTCCAATATGGTTGATGTTGTGCACAAGTGATGTGGGCACTAGCCAAGAAAAATGGGCTTGGAGTTGACCTTCATGATGGTTTTGCAAGGCTAGATGCAATTTGGCCCACTGCCATTGTCATTGAAAATAATCAACAAGAGCTGGAAGAAATTCTCAAGGTGGTCCATGAAGACCCTTATTGTTGGATTCAGAAGGTGGGAGGCAACAGATAGCATGCCATGTGTTGCTTTGCTGGTTCCATGTGAAGAAGGCATGGGTGGAGAATCTCTTGCCACAGGTTTGTGATTTGTTAGTTGGTCGTTCATTTCTCTTTTTTGGCATGACATGCAAATACAAGCTGTTGTCTACATTAATATTGGTGTCAACTTGCTTGCGCATGTCCCTAGAGACAAGAAGGATGATGTGTATAATCGCATGTCAAACCTAGTGCATGCACCACTTGAGGATATGTTCGATAGGGGATACATGGACTTGTTGCATACATAGCACACAAGAATATACAGTGTTATGTCACAAACGGTTGGTGTGGTCCAATGTGTATGTGGCAGAGAAGGTGACAAAGGTTTTCGGGTGTTGTTTATTTCCACATGGCAATGTTGATACTACAAACTTAGTTGAGAGATTATGGCAGTATATCAAGTATAATTTGCTAGATGCAAAGACAAACATGTCAGTTTTGGTGCTCATGCATGCGCTCATCGGAGATTCGCTACATGGAGTAAGTGCCGGCTGGTTCTCTCTGAGGATGGATCACCCCTTGAAATGGTCCTTGCATCACAAAGGAAACTGGTTTTGTGTATGTGGGTTGCTAGTAGTGTTTTTTTGCTCTTGGAGTCAATGTGATTTTTTGCTCATTGTCTAACAACTTTTCTGAGTGACCGAAGGTTTAGGGCAATGCATGTAGCTAGCTAAGTAGATGGATTGAATTACATACATACATCACATAACGTGTTCTATGTAGAGGGTATCACGAGAATGTATTGGTATCAATGGTCATGTGGACATGAGCTCTGTGCATACATGCATGCATATACTCTATTGTTCTAGGTGTGTATATATGTGGGAAGCACCATAAGCACTTTGTGGATATGGAAAATAGTATACTATATGCTAAATACAAGTCTTGCAGCTTTTTTGTCCGTTATATTATATGGCAAGGATGCTTGCATAAGGGCTCTAGGCAAATGCGTATTTGTGGTGGCTATTTGAAGAGCTCAATTTCAATGCATGGAAATCTTCTTTCTTTGTTTGTATTTGGGTTTGGCAAGGGACACAATGAGCACCATAATTTTGATTGTGTTCTATTGGTGCATTGCATTTGGAATATACTCCTCGTGTGATGCTTCCCTCTGTTGAAGCTGGCATGCATTCCATTTTTTGCAAAGGCATTCTATTTCACTTGTTTGTATTTGAGTTCTCATGCATCAAAAGTGCACCATAATTATCATTGTATAATTTAATGAGGGTTGTGTTGTGGTGATGCATTGGATCTGTTCATACATATGTGTGCATTTTGTGCATCTTGATCTCACTTGTCCTATTTTCCAGTTATTGCAAGGTTTAGGGTCTCTCTCACTGTCGGATTGCGAGAAAAAGTGGTGGAAATAACAAGCTTGAATACCCAAAAATTCGGCCTCGAATACAACATTGGGGCCAGCCGCAAACAATGTGGCACAAGCCTTCCACGCATCAGAGTAAACAGGCTGAGCCTTGCTTCCTGTTGGTGCTAGACTTACGAGAGGGAGGGAGAGAGGGGTAGGAGTTGTGTCTTGCTTCAACTCAGAGGTTTCCTTCTCCCTAATGTGCCTTTTCCTTACGTGCTAGCATTGTGGCGAGACAGGCAAAATAATTTTTTCTCAAAGATGACCTGGCTCGAGGTGCGGAACATTGTGGCAAGCTCCACTCCGATTAACATTGGCGACTATGCGTAAACACTAATGCAGTACATGACAAACATATCCATGAAAGGAATACATATATTACCATGTACACCTCACAACAAATTAGAACCGAATGACAATGTAGTGAGAACTTTGCCATGGTGGAGATACCCCTTGTGACGTAAACCAGCGAGGGACACAAAAGCATAAAAGAAATCTAACCTACACAACAAACCACACATTGGTGACTCTTGCACTTATGAGAGATACTTGCAACCCCTACTTGAAACCAGTATTGGTAAACATACTTTAGCATAATGAACGGAGATGGATTTTTGCAAATAAATGAGTAGGCATGTATGGGTAAATACGGACGAGGATGGTGTGCACTGGGGAATGGCATACTGATAGATTTGAGTAAACAATAGCAGAAAGCTAGAAGTAGACAACCAAAATTCACTAGAAATGGAAAATCTTCATAACCTTAAACTTATTGGCTAGGGGTGGTTATAATGTAAACTTAAGTCACGTGCAAGTAGGCATAGACAAGGACTATGTGCAACAAGGGAAGGATCCCGGATTTGAGTGAACAATGGTGATCTTCATATCCTTTAGCACATTGAATGGAGATGAATTTTGGCAAATAGACAAGTAGGCATGTATGGGTAAACATGGATAGGGACGGTGTGCAATGGGGAATGGAATACTGACAAATTTGAGTAAACAATAGCAAAAAGTTAGAAGGAGACAAAGGCATCCCATAAACAAGCATGTTTTTGGTAACCTCGATAAGTAAGCAACAATCAATGATGACTTCACATCATTATAACCAAACACAACCTGGTGTAACTTGCAAACATGCAACCGAGGAAGGGAAAGCATGTGTTTTGTAACATCGATAAGTAAGCAAATCCTTGTCCCATATAGCCAACCACAACCTTGCGTAACTTGGGAACATGCGACATAAGCAAATCAACAATCAATGAAAACTTCACACCCTTATAACTAAGCACAGCCCAGTGTTACTTTTGTTGAAGTAAGGGCAAACAAGGAATACTTCACCACTTTAAGTAACCACATTTTATAGAATGGTACGAGCAACCGTGCTACATCATGCAGTCATACCATCACCAGTTATAGCCAAATGAGCCAAAGTAGTCAAAATGGGTGATGGCCTAGGGAAGTCATATACATTTAAGTAAATATGTGCTACATACATGACATGTCTCTGGCGGCACCATGTCAAAAAAAGAAAACCCGGTAGCTATTGTTGTACCCAAAGTCAAAACAAGGTCTCAATGTGTCGAGATCTATACAAAAGCATGCAGACAAAGTATTGGCCATGGCTGAGCTTAACTGGCTGCCCAAAAAACATGAGACAACATACACTAGCAAAACCACTAAACCATCCAAGATGGAGCTTCAAACTTTTTCTAGACACTGCATGCACCAATCATGAAACTACCTCTTCATCTCGCAAACATCAATGCTTCAAGCAATCCCTTGTGAACCAATTCTTTCTTGGACCCCTACGAGGCCTCCCAAGATCAGGTCACTACAAAACAAAGAGGAGCTAATTAGATTGCAAAGATGGGAGGTAAATTGCAAGATGGCAACGATGATGCACTTGTGGTGTTTGGATGTACCTGTAAAACTTCATCACATAAAAGCCACAATTGGTGCCATTCGATTTCTGTGGAACATCGCTGACCTTGAGCTCAAGTGCTAGAACACCCAAGGTCAATGCATGTCAAATATCAGCATCGTGCATCACTTGTGCAAGGGATTGAGAGTCAAAGTTAGCAAGTAACTCTTATTTCCTGGGAGTTGAAGAAGCCTCACGCCCCTATTTACATAGAGAGAAAAGAAGGAAAAATGGTGCCTGCAACAAAGCATGAAATGATGAGCTGCACTGCTTTACAATTGGCAAAAAAAGCAAAAAGCACATGTTAAAGCACACAAATACCTGCACACAACCAACCAAAAGGAACAGACCATCTTAGACATGTCAATGCCGGTAAATTTTTTGCGAGAGAAATTGGCTGAGCACATTGGTGTACATGGTATACCACAATGAATCAATGATGTAAACCTTCCTCAGGACGGGTGATGGTAATCTATGATCAACCAACCTACAAGCAAGCCCAGAACACACACAAAGTTAACATCACAGATCTTCCAACCATATATTAGCACAAAGTGACCATACATCAAAGCAAGACATTATCCATAGTGTGAAAATAGATTCAAGGCCTGGGATGATGCCTCCCCATGTAGTATACTTGATAGCAATTCCTAGTCTACATCAACTTCCAACTTAAATCTTATCGATATGAAAATAATAGATGTTGTCAAAGTTAGCCTAGAAACACAAAATGAGCACTCAATACAAAGATAGCAATAGATGGAAAACAAGCAGATACAAGGAGCAACAATCTCTACTTGGGGTACACACATGGCAGTGGCAATGTTTCCTTGCGTGGTAGTAACCCTACAATCCCCGCCCTCTATAACACTCACACTGTCATTTTGAATGGTGAATTTGAGGCACACATGGGACCCCCATGTACCACCAGGCGGTCTGGACACATCTATGACAACATGGGTCTTCTTACTGGTTTGAATGTAGAGCTTGGATCGGTGTCCTAGAGAAACCACCTCTTCAAAATGAGTAGTAGAATTAGCATGGGAGCAAGCCTGGGACTAAAAATTTGCAATTACCAAAAATAAAAATTTGGAAATTTTAAATTTTAAAAATCTGTTAGCAGATGGAAACAAAAAAATCAATAATTACGAGAAAATGGAAAGGGTGGAAAGGGAGTATCAATGTCAAGGGTTATTGAAGAGAATCTAGTAAACACATCAATAGTTTGCTAATGCGAAGACATGGTATGAAATCTCATCCACAAATGGTGGTGACATCCTCGATACCCTCGGCTCGCTGCTCGTCGGCACTGTGTATGGATGGTTGCTCGATGGCATCATGTATGGCTGGCTACCCATCAACACTGTGTATGACTGGCTGCTCGTCAACATGTGCGGACGATGACACCTCGACAAGGGCGGTGGATTCCAAGACCTCAACCATAGGTGTATCTCCCAGCCCAATCGAGGAGCTACTCGTAGATGATTCATCCTTGGATCCCACCTGCTTGTCTCCACCACTCTGCTGCTCCACTAACTCCTCATAGCTCTCCCCAATCCCAACTTCAATATGCAGATCATCTTTACAACACCCTCGGTCATCCTCCTCTTCTACACAACCCTCCTCCTCCTCAACCTCCTTACCCTTGTTGCTATGCAAAGCCTGCTCATCATCCTCAATGTCAGCCATCATCACATGGAGACAAGTTGGGAACTCCTTGACATGCCTTTGCATTCAATACACAAAAGAAATGATTACTGGCAGTGTGCATGAAAATTATATAACCAAAAACACAGGTCCATTGTCACAAAAAAGGCTACATTATATATTTTCTTGAAGTAAACAAAAATTGACCAGGACAAACATTGATTGAGCTATTGAGCATGAAAAAAAAATCATCAGGAGAAATATTGCCATTTAAACAAAGAGTTTTCCATCATAAACAAAGTGTTTCCATCAACTACTCACCAGGAAACTAGATTTTAAAGAAAACGAGAGATTCCAAAAAGTAATCTATAAGCAAAGTGTTTACATTCATAGAGTTTTTCATCTATAAACAAAGTGTCTGCATCAGAAGGGAACCAGGCAACAAGATTTCAAAGAGGAGCAATCTAGTCACAAAATGTTTCCATTCATAGAGTTTTCCATACAAGGACAACCAAAAGGGAGGTAGATAGATAATAGCTAGCGGTCTGTGATCATGCAAACAAGGGGCAATGGCCTAGACATATTAGAAACAAATGAGCATGCCTTTCCTTAAAGGAGGACATGGGCAACCGCAAGCAAGTAGACAAACAAAGGCAGATAGGAGTAGACAAACATAGGTAGACAAGGCCGGCCTACACACACAAGAAACAAGAAAGGGCACGTCTTTGACTAAACAAGGATGACCTACACTTTGTAGGTAAACAAGTAGACATGGGTGGTAACGGTGAACAAGTTCTCATGGAGAACAAAAAACAAGTAGACACATGATAGCAGACAATCACATCAAAGTGTATCCATTGTTTTCTTATGGTTTTCTTGAGATCTAAAGATAGCACATTTCTAAACAAGTAGACATGGGTAGTAATCGTGAACACTTAACTAGACATGCGTGGTGGCCGTGGACACGTAGACTACCATGGGCAGTAATCGTAAACACTTGAGTAGACATGGGTGGTGGCCGTGGACACGTAGACTACCATGAGTAGGTAAACAAGGTTGGCCTAGACGCATGAGAAACAAGTAAGTGAACATGTATTTGATAGCCTAAACAACACATGTAAACAAGTAGACATGAACCCTAAAGCATCAACCTACGAACAAGTAGCCAGGTACACACTAAAATTTACCCTAAACCTGGGAACAAGTATCTAGACACAGGTAAACAAATCCGGCCTAGATGATGTGGTGCCTAGAGACATGGACAACCAGGAACAAGTAGATAGACATAGATAAACAAGTAGATATGGAGAATAAGTGTGATCAAGTAGGCATGGGAAATTGCAAACAAGTAGACATAATTGTATAGGTAAAGAAGACCAGCCTAGATGCATGCCTAGATAGGGCGGTAACCATGAACAAGTAGATAGACATAGGTAAGCAAGTAGACAATGCTAACGATGAGAAAGTAGACATTGGCAAGAAACGCGTGAACAAGGAGACAGACACATGTAAACAAGGAATGTTGAGACGCATGAGAAACAAGGGTTAAACTGACTATGATCAAACAAGGACGACCTAAATGGTTCGGGTAAATAATAAGACATGGGAGCAACCTTGAACACTTAACACTAGGTTGGTAACCTAACAGGACATAAAAGTGTCCTTTCAGGGTTTTGGAAAAAACCTCCAAAACCATAGTAGATCCACTCATTTTGTAAAATCCTTTCATGAGGTCATAGTTCAAGGCCTACTACACATGGAAAAAATAAGAAACTTGTAAAATTTCTCATCTTTTGGTCACACCAAGCCTCCAAAGTTGATGGACCAGTACATTTTCATCAAAGCGATCATTTCTTACGTTTTGTTGCATAAAAATAAGATTAGGGATTTTTGTAGGACTTGAGATAAATTCCCTAGTTAACTTCAATGGGTTGGTGATCAGAACATATGATTGCTTCTCACTCACTATTTTTGTTTTGCTAAAAGAAATAGGTACAAAAAGTTGAATTTTTACCATTCTACAAACCTATCATCAAAGTTTCTATAGCCACGCTCAATACATATAATATATGCATGTTTTCTTAGTTCCCTATTGTCCTTTAGGTTCATAAGGAGCCATGGAGCATGTGAAAACAATAATACATCTCTTACCAAGGGGAATCTTGGGGACAAAGATGCAGTGCTAAATACAGCAAACATGAAAAAACTGGGTTCAACATTATGAGTTGTAGAATCCCATAGAAACTATTCAATATCTAGCCAAATTTGATCCTTATGACTACTTATGGTTACTACCTACAAAATGCATGTAGTTGTCACAAGAAACTAACAATATTGAAAAAGCTATACTTGATATACTAGAATGTTTCGTTTTCTTCTATAATTGAAAAACTCAACCATCGTCGTCTACTATGCAAAATAGGGTATTAGGTGCCCCAAAACTCAAGGAATATTAGCTTTATGTTACAATATGTGACATAGAAAATCAAAACTGCATTTGGATATTATGAAAGCCACCAAAAAATCATAGAAGAGCTAAAATTGGCTAAAAAACAGGATTTGACAATTTTTGTAATTTGGTCATAACTTACAACTCTAACATTTATTTCTCCCTAGAAGCATCAGGACATGTTGAGGACTACTAAAGATAGTTCGCTAGCATTATAGACCTCAAAAACATGAATTCTAGAGTGGTATAGTTGCAAAAAGTTGAAAAAAGCCAAAAACAAGACCCGTTTTTTCACACAGTTTAGGTTGTGAAATGTTGTGCACGGACAAGGTTAAAGATGGAATTAATATTCCAAAAAAATGTCGAGTTTTTTTCAGCTCATGAGACAACTTTCTAGACAGATAGCACCTCAAAATCCATTTTGAAACTCTTGACATAATTCAAGGAAAATGGTCACTTAACAGGACATAAAAGTGTCCTAGGACATAAAAGTGTCCTAGGACATAAAAGTGTCCCATTACCAACCTAGTGTTAAGTAGACATGGGAAGAAGGCACAAACAAGTAGACAAGCATGGGTAGGTAAAGAAGGTTGGCCTAGATGCATGAGAAACAAGCAAGTGAACATGTCTTTGACTTTGACCAAACAAGGAAAACCTAAATGACACATGTAAACAAGTAGACATGGATGGCAACCTACAAACAAGTATCCAGACAGAGGTAAACAAGGCCGGCCTAGATGTCGTGGTGCCTAGAGACATGGACAACTAGGAACAAGTAGAAATACACGGGTAAACAAGTAGACATGGGCGGTAGCCATGATCAAGTAGGCAAACACAGGTAAACAAGGCCGACCAAGATGCATGCAAAACAAGGGAACATGTCTTTGATAAAGAAAGGATGGCCTAGACAATACGGGTAAACAAGTAGACATGGGTGATAACTGCAAACAAGTATACTGACATCTATGGGTAAACAATTGTGGCCTAGACACATGAGACACAAGTAAGTGAACACGTCTTTGACCAAACAAGGACAACTAGATGGCACATATAAACAAGTAGACATAGAATATAACCATCAACCTACAAGCAAGTAGCCAGACACAGGTAAACAAGTCCAGCCTAGGTGCAGTGATGACCATGGACAACCACATACAAATAGACATACACAAGTAAATAACTACAGAGATGGGAAGTGGAAATTGCGAACTAGTAGACATGCCTGTCTATATAGGTAAAGAAGACCAGCCAAGACGCACACCTAGATAGGGCAATAACCATGAACAAGTAGATAGACACAGGTAAACGAGTAGACATGGGTGATAACGATGAATAAGTAGACATGGGCAACCATGAACAAGTAGACACACATGGGTAAACAAGGCCGTCCGAGAAGCTTGAGAAACAAGTGAACATGCTATTGATCAAACAAGGGTAACCTAAAAAATGCGGATAAAAAATTAGACATGAGCGGAATTGCCGCAAACAAATAGACATGGTCAACTACAAACAAGCAGACTGACATGGATAGGTAAACAAGGCCGGCCGAGACACATGAGAAACAAGTGAACACGTTTTTGGCCAAACAAGGACAACCTAAACGGCAATTGCAAACAAGTAGACAACCGTGAACAATTAGGTATGGTCAACCACAAACAAAGTTTACAAACACGGGTAAACAAGGCTGGACTAGATGGGCATATAGGCATTCATGTTCAAGTATACATGGACCACCCACCACTCCAAGTTCTCTATCACTCTTCAACAACTTTGGAGATATAGAAAATAGAGGCAACCACAACCCACTACATGGCATTGCCAAGAAAGACCATTGAATAAAAAAAGACAGATGAACAAAGGCATTTGAGTAGACACGGACCACTTTCAGTACTAACTCCTCAATAGTTGTAGGTTTTATACTTCCATACATCCGTTCCTTCTTTCCCTTGCATTGGTGATTCCTTTTAGCTTCAATGATAGTTCCCTTTACCTCCCCTAAAGAGAGGGATGAGAGTTGATATAGATGTGCAGCGAGAGTGAGAAAGAGAGAGAAGAGGAGAATGACACCGGATGGGCTCCAACCAACCCACCCTATCAAGAAACCTCACATTGTAGCCAATGTGGTATTTGATTTAGATTGCATAAGTGGAAAACTGACTCAAATGATGAATGCCATCGCGGCACCCATGCACCTTTGGATCCTTCTGCACCTGCATGGCCACCAACGGGTACATTTGGGGCTGAAGTGCGCTCCCAATGCAAGAGAAATGAAGGGCTGAAAATGCAGATCTTGATGTTGCTGATGATGGGCAGCAATGTGAGCTAAAACGTCCACCCAACAAAGCAAAGACCTTTTGAAGGGTGCCTCAGATAGCCACGAACCACTTCATATACGCCAAGACAAAGGTAGAAAACATGGGGCTGTAAGTAGACATGAACTACTTAGAAGCTAATACAAAGCCCATTAGGAAGAGAATGGGGTATAGGAGGGCCTCTTTATTTGGAAGTTTAAGGAAGTCAAACCTTTAGTATTAAGAAAGTAATCAAAGGACAGCTTTTGAATTCAAAGAGGCAAAATGGTTGGTTTATTTGAATTCAAAGTTTCCCCCCAAAATGGAATTCAAAATCTAGCGGATAAAACCATATCATGTAGCATACCTATGGAAAGAGCTCGACATGTAGATTGCAGATCTATGATCTCCGCTCAAATCAAAGATCATATATAGGAGTTATGGAAGGCCAAAAATTGTAAACTTTTCCATCTTCTTTTGTGGAGAAAAGTGCATCCTTTGACCACTCTTACACATCTCTTACACACACACACACACACACACACACACACACACACACACACACACACACACACACACACCATTCTTGCACACATGGCGTACACCCATTTGTCAGAATGTTAATCACCTCCGTAAGCTCATGGAAAATAAAGAGGCCCTCCTACACCCCATTCTCTTCCTAATGCCTCGATAGTCATGAGCCATCTCACCTACTCAAAGATAGGCTAGAATAAACAAGGAAAACCCTTACGATAAACATGGCCTGACATGGTGCACTTTGCAAACCTCAAGAGGGTGAAAAACAACATGAACTGGATGTCACCTACCCATGAAAACTCCAAGTAAATAAACAAAGCCACATGTCAGGAAGGAAACATAGAAGCATGCAAAGCAACCCTATAGCAACCATGGACGACTACCCATTATCCACAACACCTCTTAACAAATAAAGACACCACATGCAAATACACAAGTCTTTATGTCCATTGTACGACTAAGAAATTTGCCTAGTTGCATGCAGTATATGTAGTGGTTCACTTTTAATAAGAAGCACAAGATATGGACACATGGCAGTCATCCGCACTAACACAATATCAGTTGATCATAACGTGTGCAAAAAACTCAGAAAGAGAAGTGCTATACATTTTGATTTAGGGTCTAGGCAATAAACATAGATGAATCTCGCATATGCCTAGTCTTCTCTTTATCATGTTGTTTAGGGAAAAACTAGCTAGACAACTAGGGATCGTGTTAAAAGCTAGCATATTTGCTGCATATACCCACTTTTGGAGCATGAAAATCAAGCTCTGATGGAGCTGCAATCAGGGAATTTTGTTTGCAATCAAAAAAAAATTCCTTCAAACTAAGATAAGAGAGCACTAAATTGGTCTATGTACTCAATTTTTGTCGTAGCTCAAGAGATGTAGGGTAGACTCAGCCAAAATGAGCCTACTTGATAGGCGTTGTGCACAACGAAAGGTAGAGATAATTAAGACAATATCAGTTGGGGTGAAAAATTTCACAATGTGAAGCCTACATGTCTGCTATATGACCAAGAAATATACCTACATGCTCACTATATGACCAAGAAATATACCTAGATGAATCCAGCCGATGCTTAGATTCACCTCTAAAGGGAAGTCCATGGCAGAGACTCATGGTTGTCATCCACATGTCAATATAAACATCTACTCCCCACCAATTTGTTGTCACAGTTCTAGAAATGGAGGCAAGATTCAGCCACAATGAGGCCTAGCATTGAGCAAAGTAGTAAAGAGGAAAGGTTGGCACAAACAAGAGGCAATTTGTATGGCATGCACAGCGCAGTGTCGTGTTGTGACACGTACTTAGTGGGAACACATGCTACAAGATCTATCTTGCAACTTTTTAGATACATAATTATATTTCTTATAATGTACATATGCATATCTAAGTATAATAATAATCTTTCTATCTTATCCTATTATTTATCTCAAGGGTAACATATTCTTACTTTATCGTCAAAAAGTACTATTGGAAAAGCGTCAATAGCTCCGCCTCTTTAACTTGGGGAAAAAAGCATTGATTCTTTATTTCTACTATCTCATTATCATCTCACACCCTAGCTAGATCCTATATCTAGGGTAACTTTCAATATATATATATTCTCTATGTATTTTTTATATTTTTCTTATATTTCTTTTAAATAGCTACTAGGAAGGAATCAAATCCTAGTGGGGCATTAGCTTTCATGATTCTCAAAGATACCCTTATTTTAATGCATTATTGCAAGCATGATTACAAAACTTTGTCAAGGAGCAATGTCATGCTTTCATAAGGCATGAAATGTCCATTGAAATCAAATAAAAGTCTAGGCTAAGGGGACCACAAGAAGACCTTTGCTGCCAAAACTGTACCCTATTTTGATGATTTTTTACACAAGGTTTCAATCCGAATTGGAGAAAGTATATAAAATGGGAGTCGTAGCTAAGGAGCTGAATTTTCTGCCCATTATTTACTTTTTTATTTGGAGCCATGGTTGAGGAGATATGATCAAACTACTGGACCCCAGTCTGCCCACATCATGCATGGACAACTCATTTCAAACTTTTCCAGTTTCTGTTCACACTGGCTCTTCTCTTATTGTGTAAACCCTTGGGGGTTCCCTTCACCTATAAAAGGGGACCTCTTCCTCCTTGAAAACCATTCGAGCCATTGATGAGGGGAATTCATGAGGGAGGAGTAGTAATGCCTAATTGTACTTAGCCATTAACGTGAGCCTAAGCCTACACTTTCTCCTGGAGAAATACTAGCCATTCTTGTAAGCTATCCTTGGAAGATCAACTCTAATCGAAGAAGGTCTTGGATCTGGTGTATCAATCAAAGTTGAATTCTCCCTCTTCTTCTCTCTCCATCAAAAATGGTGCCGAAGGGTTTGACAAGTAAGATGGGTTCTACATTGATATTTTGTTGATTTCTTGTTGTTTTATTTCTCATGTCTAATCCAACATATATATATATATATCTAATCTCATCTCCTTAACCAAACCTATCTCTTTCACTCTTAGAAATTCATTCTCTCTAAAAATTCTAGGTTCTCCTTGCTACAGGTACATCTCTCCGCGCAGTATCCTTATTGCCTACGGGCAAAAATAGGGCTTGGGAGGGAAGCTTCTCATCTCTTCACTTCTCTCATATCTACATTTCTCACATACTATCCTAGATGAATAATCCACATGATGAGAATCCACATGATTAGCCGTAAAATATACTTTCAACAATGTATAGCTTTTCTCTTTGGCCGAGAAAGGCTCAATGAAATACTTCTTTCGCGGGTTCCCATCATACCACCTCTTATAGACTATATCTTTTCTTTTCACGTAAGTGTAGTTATGTTGCTACGAACCAATGGGACTTGTACACACAATGAACCCCAATCACTAGACAAAACATATATATTATGGTAAGCACAAAACTACAATTCCAAAGAGCAATTTGTAGCCTGTTTGGTCTGCAAAGATTACACTCCATTAACTCATCTATTAACCCTTTCATATTACCCATGATACGATATGATCATAACCTTGATGTTTTCATCTTTGTGTTGTTTTAATATTATTTTTTGTGTTCTTTTTTGTGTGTTTGAGTGCAAGAGATAAAGAGTGGGGCTTCTTTGATTGCACTTCCTTCCAAACCCTAGTCTTCATGGCATCTATGGTTTAACTCCTTTATATAGTTTTTTGGAGTTCTCTCACAAACTCTCACAACCAAAATCCCGGTGCTTTCTTGGCAAGACCGCAAATTTCTCGACATATTTTTGGTGAACCTAACGCGAAACTGTGAGGGTGAGAGTTTGTGGGTAACCATGGGTGATCATGTTGAACAACAGTGTATGTATTTTGACCCATCAATCATGCAAATGTTTCAAGCATTTGCAATGTTCATGCAACAATAACATGCCATTGAAAGATGGGAGACTTCAGCAACAAAGTCCATACAAGCAGTCATCAATAGAATGGATTATTTCAATGGCAAAGATGTAACCAAGTAGTTACCCGAGTATGTGAAGGAGATGGAGCTGCATCATGTGTCAGAAAGGTGAGATGATTCAAAGCTTTGAGCTAGTTGTTGCTCCAGAAATTAGAGAGCATGTTAGGGGAATTAAACATGGGCATGGGAGAAATTGGGAAGAACTCAAAGTAGGGTAAAAGGAAGAATATTTCATGGAGGACTCTGAGAGAGTGACCAAAAGGACATTCTTAGAATGGGTAGTCAAGCCAAAGCAAGGACTATCAATAATAGAGATACTTAGGGAATTTGAGCGGCGCTATGCACAGCTCACCAAGACAGAAAGGGCCACACTATCTGGAGAGAAGACAGATCTTTTCTCACAAGCTGCAAGTAAAGAGTTTCAAGAAAATATGGAGCTTCTTCTTGAAGATAAAGATGCTGAGCAAGGACTAAAGACCGACTGGAATGAGGTTGAAGGTGCTGTCTTGTTGCTTGCCAAATCACAAAGAAGAAGGGACAAGATGGTAGTAAGCACTACAAGTCCTTCCACCTCAACTTCTGACAAAATGGTAAAGCCTTCCTTTATTGCTCCTAAGTTTTATGAGTCCATGCTAGATGAGCTTGTGAAGGGAATGCATCACCTGAAGGTGAAGCTTGCAAATCTTGAAGAAAAAGGCCAACCATCAGGGCCACTTCCTAGGCAAAGAAAACAGCCCAAAGAAGGGTTTGTTGATAGATGCATTTGGTGTGATAGTACAGACCATGTAAGAAGGAATTGTGATGATTTTAGTGATGCTTTGACAAAAGATATTGTCTTTTTTAAGGATGTTAAAATCCACTTAAGAGAGACAGGTCCACCCTTGAGAACTAACTTTGGGAAGGGGGGAATGCAAACCTTAGTTGAAGATATGGCAACTAACCATGCCACCTCTTCAGTTGAGGCAGTCACTTATGGAGTAAAAATTGAGCATCTTAGTGATGAAGAGATGAGTGATCATCATGGTCAAATTTGGCCAATGTCTGCAATTCGCTAAAAAGGGAAAGCTTACAAAAGAGATTCTACATGAAGCAAGTAATTGCATACGTCTAGAAACAGGATGGAATGATCCAATGGACTCATTGTCAGTGCATGCCTACATTACAAAATGCCAAACAAAATGAGGCTATTGTAGAAGAGAAACGTAAACGTGAGAATGATGATGAAGAACCATCAAAAAGAGCTTCTAGAAGTAGGGAAAGAAGTGACCCAATGTCTTCCCAAACAACCCCAACACAAGGAGCATCTCCACTTGAAGTACTCATGGAGGAGTCTACAACAGGAAAGAAGAAAGAGCCAACAAAAGGTAAGACAAAAGGCCCAACTTATAAACTACAATATAATATTGAGGTTGCTACAAATTTAAAGAAAGTTCTTGGAGGAAAGGATCTTGAATAGTAAGATTGAGTTTACTCTATGAGAATTTCTTGGCATTGCAAAGCGTGAAGTCCATGAGGAAATCATTGACATCATCAAGAGGAAGAGACAAACTCTTGTTGAAGTTTCTCATCCCACAGGTTGAATGGGAAACCTTGAAGACACAAGGGATGCAGTTGCAAACTGAGGATGATAGAGTTGTGGTAGGATGCTACCAATCTAGTGGGAGAGTGAAGGAAGTGCATTTCTCAAATGATAATGAAGAAGTTGAAGCTATTCCTAGGAGCTACTATTCACGAAGTCACTGGGCAAGGTCTAATACAGAAACTTTGGTCAAGGTAGGTGATCTTGAAGAGCCATTTGTTGCCTTGATTGACCATGGTTCAGAAATAAGCATAATGTCAAAGAGTATCTACAACAAGTGCAAATGGTCGATGGACATAGACCATGGCTGGATGGTAAAAGTGGCAAACAATTCATCCGGTGAATTGTATGCAGCATGTCCAGGTGTGAAGGTGACAATAGTTGATGTAAAGATTGATCAAAACTTCTTTGTACAGGATACATCTTCATATCATCTCATCCTTGGACAACCCTACATTGTGGGAGTTCTAATGGAAACAAAGGTAATGGGCGATGGTTCAGCATATGCTAGGATACGCAGCAAAGATGGTAAACGTGCTATTCAATTTCTCACAGTATGTGTAAACCATGAAAGAAATTGTGACAACCTCAGAGATCATCCTCTACCAAAGGTGAGCAAAGATTTTCATGACCATAGGGAAATGATGGGTTTTGGCCAAGTACCATTGTAAAGCGGAATTGCAGTGGTACAAAAAGAAAAAGGGTCTCGCCTGATCCAAAAATAGGTGAAACTTTCTCAACGGGACCCTTGGTAACAAGGAATGGATTAGTATGTTTTACAAAACTTGAAGAATTGAAGAGACGTGAGAGGCAATATGTACATAATGTACAAATATGCATGAAAGAGAGTGGGTTTCTAGAGCTTACTCAAAATGTTTTGGGTTTTTGTGAGCAAGTTTCTTTTGTAGATACTATGGGTGAGCTTGATGCTATTATGGAGTCTAGTTTGCATCTTGAAAATAGTGTTGTGGAAGTATGCTCTATGGAAATGAGTCAAGTCATAGAAGCCTTCAAAGAAGATCAAAAACGTGGCCCAGAAGTCCATGTCAAAACTAAATACAAGAGTGTAGCGAAAAAGGTGAAACCAGTAGCTTCACCCTTACCAGCCAATAATAGGAAAAAGTTTGAGCAGGCTTCTTTGAAACCAAATTTGAGAAATCCAAAAAATATTGGGCATACCTTCACAAAGGAGTCTTTTCAAGAGTTGCAAATTGGTTCAGAGGAGTTTCTAACACAGGAGGAGACAAAGTGCTTCAAAGAAATTCTTTCAAAGCATTGGTAAGGCTTCTGCATTTGAGCCACATGAGATAGGATGTGTTGATCCTTCTATTGTAGCTCCTATGGTAATTTTCACAATACCTCATGTGCCTTGGAATCTGCGGCCTATTCCGGTTCCAAAGGCTCATTTGCCAAAGTTAGTAGAGCTACTGAGAATGAGAAAATCAAAATGGGAAACTTGGAGCCTTCTTGTGCTCCATACTCAAACAGGTGGTTCACACTTCCAAAGAAGAATGGTTCTCTATGCTTCATCAAAGATATGCAGCTAGTGAATAAGGTGACAATTAGAAATGTAGGTACAGGTCCAATTGTGGATGGGTTTGTAGAGGCGTTTGTAGGGAGGGCAATCTACTCAATGGGGGATCTCTACTCAGGGTATGATCAATTTCAGCTTGCAATCAAAATCAAATACTTGACAACCATGAGGACACCTTTGGTTTTGGTAAGGATGTGTACCTTTCCACAGGGAGCAACCAACTTGGTTGCACATATGATGAATGGGATGAATAAGGTCTTACGTGACTTTATTCCTCAAATTACAATGCCTTTCATTGATGATTTTCCTATGAAAGGATGTGAAGAAAGTGACAAAGATGAAGCTTTGGATCTTAAGGGATGTCGCAAGTTTGTGGTAAATCACATAAATGATTGTGATAAAAGTTTGTCTAGGTTGGAGGAAGTGAATCTTACTTTGTCAGAGAAAAAGTCTATGTTTGGTGGAAATGAAGTGCTCATTGTGGGGCACATGTGCGGGCCATATGGTAGGACACCCTGTCCAACAAAGGTAGATGTCATCCAAAGATTGAAAGAAACATGTACTAGCATCACTGAGATTATAAGGTTTCCGGGAGCATGTGTCTTTTATGTTATTTGGATTCCACATTATGCACATGTCGCTGAGCCTCTTGATTAGTTGCTTAGAAAGAATCAAAAGTTTAAATGGACAGAAGCACATGTAAAAGCCATGAAAAAGCTAAAGGAGTTGCTCCAGTTAGCACATACTTTGAGAAACGTAGACTATGAGTCTCAAAGGCCAGTAATGGTGACAGTAGACACCAGTCCTACAAGGATTGGATGGGAAATAGGGTAAGATGATGAAGAAGGACGTAGGTATGTGGTAAGATTTTGAGCAAAGGTGCTAAGTTCTCACCAAAGAAACTATCCATAGATAAAGAGAGAGCTATGGGGTATGGTTACAACTTTGAAAAATGGGAAAGAGTACCTAATTGTTGCATGTGTGGTTGTAGAAAGAGATTGTCTACTTCTTGGGATGATTACAAACTTCTCAATGCCAGACATTGCTATGTTGCAGTGGATTGCCTACATTAAGTCCTTAAATCCCGAGTCTAAGCACATTGTAGGTAAATACAATACAGTGGCAGATATGCTATCAAGGGCAAGGTATGAAGATGAGTCACAAATGATTGACAAGGGAGATGATGTAGGCACAAAGTTCTATTCTATCTCTCATGTCAAAGGTAACAATGTCTGCATGACTAATTCACTTGAATTGTTCTTGAAATATCTATATGGAGGTGATTGGCTTCTTATTAGAAGCTACTTGAGTACTCTAACAAAACAGGATGATTGGTTTGAACAAGAATTCAAGAGGATACGCAGGAAAGCATATGGGTACTTTTTAAGGGATGGTTACTTGTGGAAGCATCCTAAAAAAAAGGGTGCTACACCACAACGGGTTATATATAGAAAAGAAACTCAAGTAAAGCTCATGCAAGAGTTTCATGAGAGTCTATGGGGTGGACATAGGGGTGTGTGGGCAACCTTCCCCATGTTGAAAGAAAAATACTGGTGGAAGGGTATGTATAAAGATGTATCTCAGTTTGTAGAGTCATGTGTAACTTGTCAAATGTATTCCAATGTTCGACATCGTGATGGATTGCACCCTACATATCCACTATCCATGCACTATAAATGGGTTGTGGATGTAATAACAATGCCTTTAGGACTTTGGCAGATGAGATACTTGGTTCTTGCACGAGAGAACCTAACTAACTAGTAGGTTGAAGGGCGAGCATTAAGAGCAAAAACCATAGAGGCTATATGCGAATTCCTTCTTAATGAGGTGATTTGCCATTATGGTTGTGTGGGAAAGATCACTGCAGACAGAGGTGAATTGGATGGCGAGGAAGCAAGGGAGTTGTTTTCCGATTAAGAATCAAGCTTTCTCTTACTACAACTTACAACCCTGAAGGCAATGGAAAGAGTGAAAGAGGGCATCCTCCTATCATCAAAGCTTTGGCCAAAGCTTGCGAAGGAAGAGTTGGTGAATGGTCAAAACTGTTACCATATGCTTTATGGGTTGATTGTACAACACATGGCTTAGTAACTGGCTACATGCCTGCGGAGCTAATGTATGGTCAAAAGACAATGATGTCGATTGAAGATACAATTCCCACATGGAATGTACTACCTTGGCAAGAGGGGATTAGTAGGGAAGGTCTCATTGCATTGCATATAAGGAAACTAGAGAGAAGACCTAGAGACATTGAGGATGAAAAAGAACGACTCAAAAATGCAAGGTTGAAAAACAAGGACTACTTTGATAAGCGACATTAGCTCAGGAGCAAAGCAATTGACAAATGTGATTGGGTTTTAGTATATGATAGTAGCCTTGATAACCAGCACATAGTCATGCGTAAGTTCTCAAAAAGATGGTTTGGACCGTATGTTGTAAAGCCTGTGCATGAAAATGCTACTTATAGCTTGTTTGAACTAGATGGTACAGAAGTAAATATTACCACTGTAGGAGAAAGGATCCAAATGTTTAAGAGAAGAGGAGACAATGATCCAGAAGATGTTGATGAGGAGAAAGAGAAAAACATAGGTGAAGATCAAAGTGAAGATGAAGCTTTGGAATCATCCATTGAAGAAGAAAGCAAGGAAGATGTACAAGAGGGCTGATCTTACAAAGAGAGAATGTGGCACATACCGGAGGATGTGCAGGTTTAGAGGGGGTGGATGTCCTGCTGTGACACATACATAGTGGGAATGCATGCTACAAGATCAATCTTGCAACTTTTTAGATACATAATTACATTTCTTATAATGTACATATGCATATCTAAGTATAATAATAAGCTTTCTATCTCATCCTATTATGTATCTCAAGGGTAACATATTCTTACTTTACCGTCAAAAAGTACTATGGGAAAAGCGTCAATAGTTCCGCCTCTTTAACTTGGGGAAAAAAGCATCGATTCTTTATTTCTACTATCTCATTATCATCTAACACCCTAGCTAGATCCTATATCTAGGGTAACTTCCAATATATATATATTCTATGTATTTTTCATATTTTTCTTATATTTCTTTTAAATAGCTACTAGGAAGGAATCAAATCCTAATGGGGTACTAGCTTTCATGATTCTCAAAGATACCCCTATTTTAATGCATTATGCAAGCATGATTATAAAACTTTTTCAAGGATCAATGTCATGCTTTCACATGGCATGAAATGCCCATTGGAATCAAATAAAAGTCTAGGCTAAGGGGACCACAAGAAGACTTTTGCTGCCAAAGTTGTATCCTATTTTGATGATTTTTTTGCACAACATTCTAGTCCGAATTGGAAAACGTATATGAAATGGGAGTTGTAGATAATGAGCTGATTTTTTTCCCCATTATTTACTTTTTTATTTGGAGCCATGGTAAAGGGATATGACCAAAATATTGGACCGCAGTCTGCCCACATCATGCAGGGACATCTCATTTCAAACTTTTCCAGTTTCTGTTCACACTGCCTCTTCTCTTCTTGTGTAAATCCTTGGGGATTCCCTTTACCTATAAAAGGGGACCTCTTCTTCCTTGAAAACCATTCAAGCCATTGATGAGGGAAATTCATGAGGGAGTGAGTAGTAATGCCTAATTGTACTTAGCCATTAACATAAGCCGAAGACTACACTTTCTCCTAAAGGAAGACTAACCATTCTTGTAGTATCCTTGGAAGATCAACTCTAATCGAAGAAGGTCTTGGATTTGGTGTATCAATCAAAGTTGAATTCTTCCCTCTTCTTCTCTCTCCATCAAAAATGGTGCCGAAGGGTTTGACAAGTAAGATGGGTTCTACATTGATATTTTGTTGATTTGTTGTTGTTTTTTTTTTCATCTCTAATCCAACATATATATATCTAATCTCATCTCCTTAACCAAACCTATCTATCTCACTCTTAGAAATTCATTCTCTCTACAAATTCTAGGTTCTCCTTGCTATAGGTACATCTCTCCCCTCAATATCCTTATTGCCTATGGGCAAGAATTGGGCTTGGGAGGGAAACTTCTAATCTCTTCACTTCTCTCATATCTACATTTCTCACATACTATGATGAGAATTTCTATCGCTTCCACTTTGTGCAATCTATTAAAATTAACGTATGGATTAGCCATACACTTTCAACAACGTATAGTGTTTCTCTTTGGCCTAGAAAGGCTCAATGAAATACTTCTTTCACCGGATCCCATCATACTACCTCTTATAGACTATAACTTTTCTTTTGACGTAGGTGTAGATATCTTGCTATGAACCAAGAGGATTTGTACACACAATTAATCCCAATCACTAGACAAAACATATATATTATGGTAAGCACAAAACTACAATTCCAAAGAACAATTTGTACCCTGTTTGGTCGGCAAAGATTGAACGCCATTAACTCATCTATTAACCCTTTCATATTACCCATGATACGATATGACCATAGCCTTGATATTTTCATCTTTGTGTTTTTTGTATATTCTCTTTTGTGTTCTTTCTTTGTGTGTATGAGTGCAAGAGAGAAAGAGTGGGGCTTCTTTGATTGCACTTCCTTCTAAACCCTAGTCTTCATGGCATCTATGGTTTAACTCCTTCATATAGTTTTTTGGAGTTCTGTCACAAACTCTCACAGCCAAAAGCCCGGTGCTTTCCTAGCAAGACCGCAAATTTCTCGACAGCGGGATGTGGAAAGAATTAACTCAACACCACCTGGTTATAACTTGAGCAAGAAATCCACAATAGGAAGCTGAAATATAGATAGATATGCCTAGATTCACCTTTAAAGGGAAAGGCAAGGTAAGGAGTCATGGTAGTCATCCATATGTTGATATAAGCATCAGCCAACTTACTAAACATTATCATGCACAGTGTTTACTAAATACTACATCCCCACTAACACACGGCCACCCCCACTAACATGGCCAGTTTCCCAATAGTAGGTATCAGACTAGGCTCAAATATATGCTTTTACACACCCAAACCACTTGCATGCACCCACACACACATAAGCATACATAAATACAAAGGTTTGCAAACATAAAGAAAGAATATAATTAGCAAAACAACAAAGTTAGAGAAAGAGTTCTACGACAGTCCACATGCTTCTCATAGCCTTCATCGATTTGCTTTTCAATGCGGGCAAGGCATTGATCGGCGGTTGATAGATAGACCTCCATGTGCTCCTTCACAATCCTGTTGAAAAATTTATCCCTAGGCATTTTTCTAAACTCGAGATTCAACTTATCCCATTTCTCCTCTGCTCATCAACGAGTGAGGTTCTCAGCCTTTCGCACATTCAATGCCCATTTTCTTTCTTTGTTTCCAAAACGTGCCTCTGTGTGCTTCTACCATAGATGCTTGGCGGTCCGTGTTTTGAGTGCTTTGCCTCTAGAACCCATTGTTGCATTCTCCACACATCCTGCTTTTTGTAACGGGATCTCCACATCCAAGCTGTGCTCTCTTTTGAGGTGCCTCTCCATGCGCACCTAACAAGCTCAAAATGGAATTGAGCTGGGCACTCCTTGTTGGATCTACATTGTCGTGCAAGCCTTCCATCGAGAAAAAAGATCTCGACATACGACAATGGTTGAACATATGCATGGCCAGCATGAAGGCACTTTCCACTCTCACTTTGGTTATCCTTTCCTGCATCTAGAAGGCTAGCCCCTGCACCATCCTCTGCACCATGACTCCCATTGAGAGTACTCTCTTCCTCCTTGCAAAAGGAGCTACTAACTGGTTTTCAAGAAACTGTTTCCTCCCCCCCATCATGCATTAGAGCCTCCTTGAAAAGGCCCTCCAACTTTTTACCAGATTTCACACACAGTTGCAGATTGCTTTACATGGCCGATGGAGAGGATGTGCCATGTGGGTGTAGCCTTGGACTACTTAGAGTTCCTTCTATGCCTCCCTTCTTCACTCTTCCCATGGGCCTATGAGGAGCCATTTGCAGACCTGCAAACAGTAGATTCCTCCTTAGGTGCCGACTCGCAGCAGTAGATCCCTTCCTCCCCTTGCCAACCCACGGGCTTCAGTGCACTCCCTCAACCTATTTGAATACAAGCTTTAATTGAATCCCATGTTCTTTCACTGTACACATACCTTGAGCAGCAATCGAAGCGGATGGAGTAGTTGATAGCCACCTGCTCATAGCCCCCCAGTCCCCTCTACATGCAATCCACTCCACCCACCTCACATTCAATGTACACGCTCGTGAGCCAGTGTGGAGATCCTCACCATGCCAAACTCCATTCTTACCGGTGTGCCTGTCCAATTCCCCATAAGACCCCCACATATGCCTGTCGGTCCATGTTCACTTTATTTGTCCTTGTCTACTTTTACTAGGCTTATGTGGACAATGGAGATCTCCACAAAAACAATGCCCGACTTCCTCGCCTTGGATCCCACTGCTTGGTCTTCCTTTCATTAGGCAAAATTTGGACTCACAAAGGGGCCCTTTAAGGAGTTTGACTTTACCTCTCTCTACCAAAATGGGCACATGGATAAATTTTTGCAAACAAACTCCAAAGTTGGCAGAGGTTTGACAGTTAGAATGTCCTCTTCAAGTTCTATCTATTGATATATAGCACGCCATGAGATTCCTCATATTTTAGAAGATTCTTTTTTTGACTCACTTAGATTCCGACAGAGTTGTCACATCATAGGTGAATAAAAAAAAGAATCTTCTAAAATATGAGGAATCTCATGGTGTGCTATATATCAGTAGAGAGAGCTTGAAGAGGACATTCTAACTGTCAAACCTCCGCCAAATTTGGAGTTTGTTTGCAAAAATTTATCCATGCGTCCGTTTTGGTAGAGAGAGGTAAAGTCAAACTCCTTAAAGGGCCCCTTTGTGAGTCCAAATTTTTCCTAATGTAGGACCCCATGTCGAATAGTCTTGAGGGGCTCCCATCAACATCCCAATGAGTATAGTGGCGTGCAATGATCGTTTAGCTTGAGGGGAGCTTGAGAGTACCCCAAATTCCATTCCATGCCTTAATTTTGTATCCCATTTGGGCATACCCAAGCCTTCTTAGATTCCTTTCATACATTTCAATAAAGTTCTATGCTTCATTTTAATCTTATGAATACCTGAATAAGCCTTAGAACTCAGTGAAACAGGCATGAGGGTTGGGATCTATGATGAGGGGATCACGAGCCGTAGATCACATCAAAAGTCATCTAGGATACCCACTTGTACTTAAAGTAATCTAGGATACCCACTTGTACTTAAAGTAATCTAGGATACCCAAGAGTACTTTTTGGCTTTCTAAAAGAAACCCGTAGTGTTGTGTTGAGTTAGGGAGACTTTCATTGTTTTTAGTGCATGATGGAGACTTACCTTTCATTTCACATCTGAAATGTCTTTACTTTTCTTGCATTCTATTGTTTTAGAATGCTAAAGTGAAGCTTCACTTTGCATAATTTTAGTAAATTTTACACACATACACACACACACACATATATTAATCATTTCTTTTTATTTCACCTTTAAATTCACAAGTTTACATGGCTTTATAGCTTTATTTCAGTCAGTATTAACGTTCGAGAAAGTATATTTTATTAAGCGGCTGTTGATCGAGTTTCCTCCTCACAAAGAAAAAAACTGGAAATACTACTCGATTTTCAATCGGCTCAACACTAAGCTGAGGCAATCCTTTCCCAAACATTGATACCACTTTAATTCAACCTAACAATTTTATCACTTTCTTATTGTTTTTGAAAGCCATCGTGACTCTTTCACTTGTTATAATCCCGAACATGCTAGATTATTTATTTGCACTATTGAGTTGTACACATGTTTTAAATAAAGCACGGTCCATATCATCATGAAGCATATGCATGCTCAAGTGTTTAGGGCACATGCCTCTTAAGCATGAGGTCACGGGTTTGAATCCCACCATGTGCAGGAGGCTAGAGCACCCTATATTACTTTCAAAATGTGGGTGCCCAAGATTACTTTTGTAATCTTGGGTGCCCGAGATTACTTTGGACAAAGTAGCCAAGATTTGTGACTCATGATTGTTTGACCGTAGATATATACTTATGTCACTTAGTGTTGAGGCCTGCCGAGGTGCACAAGACGGCCTAGCATAACATTTAGGTGTTTCATGTATTTATATGTACATCTAGACATGTCTTAGTGAAGGACTCCCCATTTGATTTTTATTCAAAATCCAATAAAGGAGAATATTCCTTGAAAGAGGATGAGATATGTTAAGTTCACTGGTTTGCTCTTATAGGTTTCTTTGTACTATCGTCGTTAAATATAGAGAGGCTGCATATATATATATATATATGTTAAGTTCACTGGTTTGCTCTTATAGGTGTCTTTGTACTATCGTTGTTAAATATAGAGAGGCTGCATATATATATATATATATATATATATATATATAGGGAGGAAGCACGAAATTTTTTCTTCTAAGCGGTCGGGTTTCCTTTTTGTAATGATTCAAACCGGAAATACTATTATAATTTCCAAACTTGTAGGATTTTTGAAATATTTCCTCATCTTTTACGGCTTTTTTTCCCTTCACCATCATTTGCAATCAGGTAATCTTGATTTTCAATAGGCTCAAGATTAATTTGAGGCACACCTTTCTCAAAAACTAGTGGAAACTCTCTCTCTCTCTCTCTCTCTCTCTCTCTCTCTCCACTGCTGTTGTCTTGAAGGGAGGGACAGAGCTGCATAGTGCTCTTCTCTCTCTGAGTATGTAGCTACCCTCTTGTGCACCTTGTACTCCCGGCAATAGAAATTTTCACATAACACCTTGGCCCTTCTTTGTTTTGCACTTCAGAGATGATGCCTTCAAGCTCTTTCAAGGCCTCCATGGTGTGCCTTCACCCTCAGAGGCCCATATCTCTTCAATATATTGGAAGTTGAAGAGAAATGGCTCCACTAGGGCCATGATCTTCTCTATGCATGCATCTCTATCTATCTATCTATCTATCTATGACTCTTTCTTTCTAGCCCATGTAGTAGGCAACGAAGAGGTTTAGGCAAAGAGGTGCAGAGACATGAAGGAGAATGTGTGATGTGGGGGGAAGGGATACGTACAACATAAAAAGGGAATCAAGAATCTAGTTGCTAAATAAGTTTTCAAAAATGTATCCAAGTAGGTCAATCACAATGTTTTAATAACAGGTATCTCAAAATATACCACTTTTCAATGAAGTGGAAAACGGTTGGAGTTGGAAAGTAAAGGAAGGATTTTGAGTAAAAAACGGGGAGGAGGGCACGTGGAGGAGAGGGAGAAAGAGAGTGAGATAGATTCCTTTGGCAATTGTAAAGGGCGGGTGGTCACTAGGTCAAAGATGGGGAAATCTATTTTCTTGTATATATACTTTGATACATTGAGTGTGCTTATGAGAGGATGGTTGTGAGGCAAGCCCAATGGAGCGAGGAAATGTTTGATACTCAAAAGTGGCCAAACTTATGCTATCAAGGAAGAGGAGGTAAAATGTAGGTAGGTAGAGAGAGAGAGAGAGAGAGAGAGATAGAGAGATGGAAAAAAATCATGTCATTACATAAGCGGATCAATCATGCACCTCGATCACTTTCCACTAACCACCCTTGCAACCCGCTTAAGCCATGCATTGTAAAGGGATTTTGGTAGAAGTACGGTATTTCTTACTTTTTACTAGCCTCTCATGAAACCTTCTGGCCCTCAAGGCTCGATATGAGCTTGAGGCTGATTTATATATTTCTTGGTGACATTCTTCTTTTTTCTTTTTCCCATACTCACAATTGTGAGTTGAGAGAGTAGATAGTAACTCAATAAGAATACAATTTCCCTCAAGCACTACATGTGCCTTGAGGGGGCTAGGGTTCCATGAGAGACTTGTAGACAAAAGAGATGTTACTCCTACCCTCTTGAGTGTTCTAAACAATTCAAAACATGCACCCATCCTTCATCTTTGTCAATTAACCCTCTTCTTGCTCCCACCATATGTATGAGCTCAATGCTTAGTCGCACAATATCATCAAAGATTGCTACATCCAGTTTGCCCTCAAAGACTTGACATTCTAATACAGTCACTCACAATTCTGTGTTTTGCACACAAAAAAAAGGTCAATGTAATAATCCGACACAAGATGCAATGAAGTGATCAAACGGAAGCCCCTCTAAGTGTTTGGAAAGTACGTCGAGAGCAAAGGTAAGCTCTCCTACCTCTACATTAGCACTGGAAGCATGGCATTAGTGGCATTTTATACTTGTGTGTATGTGTTTACAAAGAGCCTGTTCCACCTCGTCACCTCAAGCATGTACTCCTCTCTCTCTCTCTCTCTCTCTCTCTCTCTCTCTCTCTCTCTCTCTCTCTCTCTCTCTCTCTCTCCACATGTGAAGAGGTGTACCACACATAGGCTTGTGAAGACACATTCAAGTATGCATGCATCTCCACTCAAAACAAGTGATAAAATCACAAGGCCTACCAAATATTATCTATATATGTATATTAAAAAGAAAGGTGTGAGGCTCCATGTGGATACAAATCCTTGTAGCCAAAGCCTCACACCTTGTTTTCTTCTCCATATTTTCCCAGTATGTTGCCAATGTGGCTTCTTCCTCTTGATTCTTTTCTTCTCCATCTTTTCCTAGTATGTTGCCAGCGTGGCTTCTCCCTCATGAATCTTGAGTTGTGGGCACAACTACCATTGATTTGTGGGGATTTGTAGAGGTCCATGGGCAGAGGTGATGAAGGCGATGGAGGTGAGGGTTGCCATTTCAAGAATTTTTTATATGCTAGAATAGTTTGATCCTCTGATGGAGCCTTTGTCAATGTGTTGATCACCCTTGTAGACATGGGCATCTAGATATCTCAAGATCAATGGCTCTATCAGCAAATATACCTCTAGTATAGGTGGGCTCTAAAGTCTACTGCGAATCTTGCTCACAATGGAAAACTTCTCATCTAGCCACCCACAAATCCATGGAAAAATGACCTCCATAAGATACTTCAACTTTTTTGGGTCATAATATTCTGGCTCATGTATGTGACCGACTATAGCATCACAAGTCGTAATCATTCTTCAAGGACTTGTATCTCATCTCGTCCAAAAGGAGGATGTTCGCTTCATTGAACTGTGGATGCTTGTGCCACACTCTTCTTAGGAGCTTTAGAAAAATAGGCTTGTCATCGAACTCCTCCAAAATTGTTGGCACGTCTCTGAGTATGGGAGCCCACATCTCACTTTGAGACTGGTCAAAAATATCTTTGACAAAGAAACTAAGCAATCAGAATAGCTATACAAATAAGAGTACCAAAGCAACAAACACACAGTACCAAATGAGTAAAGAACCAAAGTACAAAACAATAGGAAATCTTTTACACCATACCAAGCAGAGTACCAAAGTACCACATAACCAAAAAACTAAAGACGCAAATAGTATCAAGTTCTATACACAATAGTAAACAATACCAAGAGTTAACGGATAATTACCTCAAAAGAGGTCTTTCATCTTTATCAATTTAGGGAAGCAAGCATTCATTATGGCCATCAAATTCTTCTTTTGGCTGCATGACCAGTAGCATCACGTCCTCAAGTTGATGATGAAGTCCTCCACATCAGGTCTGACCATACTATATATATTTGTATTGGGAGACTTACACACATCGGAGCCTACACCTCATTGAGAATGGGATATTCCACAAATCTTTGGGTTCTTCAACACAATCCTTATGTAGAACTCCATTGACATCCAAAATACCAAGGTGCCTATCGCTTGCCATTACATCTTCCGGCATTGATGTATCAAGTGGTTCTTCATTTAGCCACCAACTATCCCTTGCTATAGTACCACTAAACTATATGGTAGAAAAACACAACCTTTTTGCAATAGCAAAATTGGACATTAGGCATCATAAATGTTTACCAAATTTTGACACTATGACATGACAATTACAAACACATTGACATCTTTCAAGAGTAGAGTGACATGACACCAAACACATTGAAATAAGCAGGACGGATTGGTATTTCATATTAAGCCAGAAGCAAGTACAAAACATTGTCACAATAGCTAATTCTTGTAGGTTTGGAGCTTGAGGCAACAACCAACGAGACACTTTCTAGATTTCACATTGAAGAGCTGGGAGAGAGTGGTTGAGTCAACGCTATCACATGTTTCTAAGGGCCTCACGTAAGGTGTCTTATCCACACCTTTGTCCTCCTCCGTGCCTTTAGCTACATCTACAGTTGTAGTCCCTTTGACCTCTTCCATGAAAAAAGCCTGATCCTCTGCACCTACAACCTCCTGTGAACTTTTAGCAGGTTTTGCCTTCCACTTTGCCTTCTTCCTCCTATTTCTACCCACCTTCTCCTTTGTAGCTTTTGATGTCGCATCCAAAAACTCAGTCGCCAAGAGAACTTTTTCTTCCAACTCTTCAGTAGGAATTTCTTCGTTGATATTCTCACCTTGGGGTGTTGTCATGGGTGTCCACACCAAAAGATGCCGCTACCTACATATACAGAAGATGAAAGACAAGATTAGATCATCAATTCAAATGAATATAAGAATAGTTTCCAACACAACACTCCACTTACTCTTCAATAATGACCTCTCTGACACCCAAGCCTTTGCCTCCAAAGGGATTGCAGTGTTGCAACATTCCTTCATGAAAATATCTTTTGTTCTCAACACAATGGATGGTACTGATGTCTATAGGGAAGCATGAAGGCATCACCCACGTAAGAAGCCTCCAAAGCCTCTGCACAGGCAACACAAGTACCAAACCCATCAATTGTTTTCAGTGTCTAGAACATGAGGCCTTGGAAACAATGTGCATGCCATTCCCCTTTTCACATCAGCACATAGCTTGCTTACAAAATTGTAATGGTCTTCGTTTTCCAGGAACTCATTGGAGATCTTGGAATAATCCATTTGCAAAACAAACATACTCTATTAACTTATCTACCAAAAAGAAAAACTAGCAAGGAAGAACACAAGCAGTTGCAAAATAATATAAAAACAATACCAAAATACAACAAAAACAATACCAAATAATTTGTGCCACCAAAATAGTACCAAATAAAGCATAGTAAACACCAAAAAAACCAACGATAGAACAAATATAAAACCCAAGACATATTTAGCAATGCCCAAATAGTACCAATGCAATACCAAAATATTTCCGAATAGCACCAGAAGAAACAAGGAAGCACCAGAAGTACCAAAGACATTAAAAATATAGTACCCAAGTCAAACCCAATAGTACCCTATAAGACCAAAAAAACTATAACTAGAAAGTACCAAAGAAATAACAAAGGAGATGAAAAAAACAAAAAAGCACCCAAAGTACTAAGGATTGTGCCAACATAGCATCCATCACAACACAAAATGTACAGTATATGAGTACCCAGAAGTACCAAACCAGTACCAAAATAGTCCAATGGAGTACCAAATGTAATGGAGTACCAAATGTGAGCCGACGCCCTTCCAAGCGGGTATGGCATTTTCTAGGGGAAAATCGTCGGGCTTCAAAGGCATTTTAGTGAGGTGAGCGATAAGTTACCTGGAGGAGGCAACTCCAAAGGGAAGACCGAAGCAAGTCCCGCAGTACCTGGGCCTCTGAACAGAGGTACTTCGTCGCTGTCACACCCAAATGCAAGTGGCGAGTGGGTCTCTCAAGGGATTAGTCATGGCCCTAAGAGTGTAGATAATTCTGGACTCTGGTAGTCCAGAGGAAACTAGTGACAAAAGCGTCTGCCTTCGATTTCTGGGTGCATAGTCCTGGTCGTTCTTCTTGTATACTTTTTTGGTGTATGAGGGGAGCGGCCGGGCATGCCCTACTCGACTCCGAAAATAAAAAAGTACCAAATGTAATAAAGAAGCACTAAAATTTGTCAAGGAAATTACCAACATACACTTAATGTTCAAAAAAGTACCCAAACAGTTATATAAAGTAGCAATACAATTACCAAAGCACCATACAAATATTTCATGAAAGTACCCAAGCAGTTCTAGAAAGTACCAAAACAGTTTCAGAATAGTCCTTAAGATTACCAAATGAACAAAAATGTAGCATATGTACCATGGATTGTGCCAACATAACACCCAAGACAAAACCGTCAGTACCTTATAAGACTCAAAATTAGTAATAAGATAGTACCAAAGTAATTCAAGAAAGTACCTGGACAACATCTAGTCTTAACCAAACTACAAAAATAGTTAAAGAAGAACCAAAATAGAATTGTGATAACTTTGTTCTAGTCTAGCATTTAGCTCCATAGTCTAACAAAAACTTTAGTCTCAGTTTGAAGGGTTCAAGAAAGCACCAAAAACACCTAAAAATGTCAGGAAATAAACCAGTCAAGTCAAACATGCCAAATCACAAAACCATGTGCAAAAGAAACACTTTCAATAGTCATACACAATGCAATAAGCAAGAAATACAATACCTCTTGTTGATAAACATGAGCTTGGAGCTTCTGAATATGTTTGGAAGCTCCATGTCATCATAACAAGCACCGACTTTCTCCCAGATCTGCCTCAACCTCTTTGATCTCTTCATCAAGGATAGGGATTTTCTGCTTTAGTAGAACAATGCGCGCTTCCAGAATATTAATATCCTCCATCAAACTTTTCACTACGCCCTCTTTATCTTCATATACCAGTAGTTGGTACTTGTTTGCTTGAATAGAGGCCTTTATGTTTGTTAGGTTTGTCGACCCCGAATGTGACATCGATTTTTGTATTATTAATCGCAATGCCTCTAAATGAGGTAAGTAGTTAGCCATTGCTTCTCTGCTAGCTTGCTCTAGTTCTGTGCAGATATTGCTGCAACTTTGAGTCATATGTTCCTTCTTATCTAAACGTAGGACACTTCTAGGGGATAAGCCATTTTGCCTCCTCCATGCCTCAATTTTACGATCAAGCGTGCCATTCCTAGATGGTATCATCTGCAACACTCCTTTCCCAAACCGGGCCCATGCTACTCTATGGCCTGCTAGGTCTTTTTTTACTACATGGCATTTCTCAAAAGCGTAGCACCTAGCAAATTTGTTAGTGAATTCACCACATGAAAGTGACCCCTGATAAACTTTGGAGAATAGAAATCTGCAATCTTCCACGAGATGTGGCTACAAATGGTTGAAATAGATCTTGTTGTTCTTTTGGTACTTGTACATTTAACCTTAGGGAGTGTTCCTTCTAAAGTGAGGTCGTACGCCTCATGCAAGTCTTCTGCTTTGTAACAAAGCTTGATTTGTTGAGGGTACTCCTCCATTTTATTCTTACGTAAAATGTGAAAAACATCAAAGGAAATTGTTGAGATATATGTTCAATGTGATGTGATGCCCTACAATACCAAATTTGGTACTCTAGAGTACCAAATTTGATAATGTACATCTAGCTTCAAATATCACATCAAGCACAGGGATAAACATGCAAAATTTAATTAACACATGCCTGATGCCAATGAATAGAGTACCGCGTCTTGACTTGTTTGTCATAAAATCTAATGTCAAACTTTACCAAATGATTTTCTCATATTTAACTGATCATTCAATATGGACCCAGATAAAAGGGTAACAAGATTTAGTGTGCTTCTAAACCTATCTTAGCAGGGGACCAAAAGGAGAGATGGTTGCATCTCAATACGGTCCAAAAAGAGATGGTCTATCAAAGATTAATGTGCGATAAGTGCTTCTAGACTTATCTAAGATGGGGACCAAAAGAGACATGATTATATCTCAATAGGGGTCAAAAAGGAGATAGTATATCAAAGAGAAACGTGCATCTAATGGAGCTTACACGACCTTAGGTTAGCTTCATTTAAGCCTCCAAAGGTTAGTGTTAAAAGTCCTTAGACCTAGGATCTTTAGGTACTTTAGACCATAGGCAAGCTAGGCTTGTGCTTAAGGTGCTTGTTGTGCTCAATGACTAAGGTGCTTGTCGTGCTTAATAACTAAGGCTCTTGCGGTGCTTTTTGTGCTTGATGACTAAGGTGCTTGAGGTGCTTATCGTGCTTGAAGACTAAGGTGCTTGTCATGCTTAATGGCTAAGGTGCTTGAGCCGCTTGTCTTGCTTGATGACCAAGGTGCTTGAGGTGTTCAAGTCAAAGATGAGCCCTAAACGTAGACCGGCATGAGAGAGAGAGCACTCACACACATACTCAAGGCAAGACCAAGACTCAAGAGGCATTAAGGCCACATTCAAGCTCCTAGAAATATCGTCCTAATGATGTGCCTGAATCCAATGAGAGTTTAAATTCAATTTAGTAATTAAGATATTTCTCTCAAAGGGGGAAAGGAGGACACTTGTTTAAATTCTACAACTAAATAATTAAGTTCTTCCTCTCAAAGGGGGAAATGAGGACAATTGTCCAAATGCTACACCCCTTACTTGTTATGACTGGAGCCATTCATTGGCTATCCCAAGGCTTAAACCAATAGGCCTGTAGCAAGAGTAAAGTAGCAAAATAGAATCCTCTCTCTCTCTCTCTCTCTCTCTCTCTCTCTCTCTCTCTCTCTCTCTCTCTCTCTCTCTCTCTCTCACACACACACACACACACACACACACACACACACACACACACATACTCCACAAGGCACACACACACTCCCCATTGTGTGTTGTGCACACAAGTCATCTCATTCTCCAAGATTGAGAAATGATGAGCCGACACCAACACCCCTTGGCTATGGAATGCAAATCTACCAAAAGTCATGCTCAAATCAATGCTTATCAATCTCTCCATCTTCATTATCATTGTGCTAAACTATGCTTTAAAAGTGGTTATATGTGAGGAGACTACTTCTTTCTCATAGAGATACAACTTATTCTCTTCATCTTCCTCACTCCTTGCTATCTCTCTCCACCTTTGAAGGTGTTTGAGGTCTTGGGATTGAGGTTGGGGACAAGTTAATATTTTTGCAAGTTAGTTATGGGCATAATACTGGTGCATGAAACTACCATCTTCATGGTAGTTTCATGCACCAGTTAATATTTTTTCAAGTTAGTTATGGGCATAATACTGGTGCATGAAACTACCATCTTCATGGCATCAACAAGGTCTCAAGAAACACAAATCATGTATTGTACCAAGTCTCTCTTCAAGGGAGAATCTATAATACAAAAGCCTTTTGGAGGGGGGACGGCTCCAAGTAAATCCAGTTGTCAAATTCTCTAATTCTTTCTCGCTTTTGCAAGTATTGTTCATGCCAAGATAACTAGGTATAATGTTTATTTTGCTACCTTCAATCAAGTACTCGCCTTATGTTCATTAAGAATCCTCTTAAGGAAATCCTCACTAATGTTACTTTAATTCCACTAGAATCAATGTTATTAGCCATATTCCATTACATTGGTATCAAAGCTATTGTTTTTTCTTTTCTTGCTTAAGAGGAGAGGTCCTTAAGTTGTCCATGAAAGGTTGTAGCTGTTCATTGCAAGAGGGTAAGTGGGACATGGATTTATTATCTTGGTTGGAATGAACTAAGTTCGAGGTACACCGTTGGGACCTATAGACTTAATAATAGAATCTTCTGGGGATTGCCTTTGGCTTAACCATTATTGAGCTACTAGCAAGATCAACAAGAACCATAATCAATCGAGCACTATCAGACCCTCTCCACTACTCTTTGCAATCAACAACTAAACCATGGGTGTGTCTTATTGAGAGCTAATTTTCAAAAGTTAATAAGGGTAGCAACTAAAGTTTTGAGGTTGCCAAACCATAAAGTAGCATATATATAAGTTTAGTTAGCATGGTTGACAATAATAAAGAGAGTAGAATGAATATTGACGACTTTGATTTTTCACATGAAGATGCTACTAATGATGCCCCCGTGTTTGTGAACTATCTTGTTACTAGGTCCCTAGGAAGAGAAATAACTTAGGAAGCTTCTTGTAGAGACTTCCAAATGAAGACTCTCTCCAATGAGAGAAGATGAAGAATTCTATGAAAGAAAAATAAGTGAATCTCCAAGTTTTTTGGAAGATGTGGCTCCGCGAAGACGGTGATCAAGACGATCCCCAACTCCTCCCACGAGGAAAAGATCGTCATATGGTCCTTCTCCTCGTCAAAGAAGGGAGGAATCAAAAAAACCATAAGGAAGAGGATGGTGTCTAGGAGAGCCTGTTTATTTTCCATGAGATTATGGAGGTAATTAAAATTTTCACAAATAGATGAGTGCCATGTGTGCAAGAGTGGTGGGTGTGTAAGAGAGGTGTAAGAGGGGTTAAAGGATAAACGTTTTCCCCCACTACAAGAGGTCACTTAAATTCCAGTGCCACATTACTGGCATCACAGGCGGGTGTCGGTATATGTGTATGTATGTATGGAGGGAGCTAAATTTTTTCAAAAAAATTATTTTCAAATTTCCGAGCATGTTCCGGAGCCTATTGCAACGTCAATGCACATCCACTTTCTGACGCCGTCTCCGGAGTGCTTTCCGACGCCTATTACAATTTTGGTAGCGACGGTACTTGCAAAAAAAGAAACTGCGGGCTTTCTCTGTGCATTTCACTTCTTTTTGCACCTTTCCTCAAGCTCTCTCCTTCCTCACCTCTAACAGATTTGGTGCGAAACAAGCATTCAAAAGTGCTAATCTTGCTTGTGGGTTAGCTCATAACACTAAGGTGAGATTGTTTTCATGTTTACTTGTAGATTTAGGGTTTAAGGTTTAACTTTGTGTTTGTGTGTGCATTTTTGCAGCTTCTAGGACATTTACAACTTCTTTTATTGCTCAAATAGGACGAATGTGAGTGCTCGAACCTCTAAATGCATATTAAATTTATTTAAATTATTTTGTATATTAATAAAAGAAAAGTTCCAATAGAGAAGGCAACATTGAACGCGTTAGACCCCAACCTCAGCCATCTTGTTCGTATCAATGGCATGATAGCAATGATAAAGAGGGCAAGATGATACATAGCCTTGCACGCATGCCACTCTACACTGGTGCAAAAATCTCAGTTCTGCGTACCGCGTTGGCAATGCTTAATTTGTAGTCTATCTACGGTTGGTCTGACGCCTCAGTCACAGAGCTTTTCAGGTAAATACATTGTATCCTAAGCATGATAAAGTGAAAATCACAGTTCATATAAACTGATCAAAGGGCTAACTTGTTCATGTAACAACCGGTGTGGACAGATGCACGGGATACATTCGTACTTTCGTAGTATTGTGAACAAGTAGTGTTCATACACGATCCACTATGGAAAAAAAATGATGAGAATGATCTGTCTAAACCCTGCTGGCTCTATGTCGTTCAAGTTGCTCCACCTAGCAATCAAGTGTGTAAAGGATTGGACGTTGAGGCTGAAGAGGTGTTTCATGAATAAAAAGTGCAAGACCGACAGAAACTTTAAGTTTAGATTTTGAGGTGGATGTCAGTAGTGAGCAATTGTCTGAACCTAGAGATGAGGTGTCAAATACTAAAGCTGATGTGGAGAGCAACGGAGAAGTAGATTTCAATGACAAAGATGCAGAAGTACAAATTGAGATAGACATCTTTGGTGCATCCGATCTCATAGAGGATGAGAGATTAACTAATGATTTTTGCTAGGAACTCTTTTGTAAAACTCTTTTTATTAGTCTACAATACACTTTAGATTCATTCATTTGTGTAGCAGCTTTGTGAATTTGTTATTTGTATTGATTAGGCATTTCTTTTGTAAATTAACATATTTTGTGGGTGTTGTTTGTGTATGATTAGCCATGGCCGATGACGATGAGCCATACTCTCCTAGTTTAGTTTTCGTGTCACTCCAGTGGGCATGTCAGTCGAGCAGATGGGCTTGTCTTTGTCTCATCTCACACCAGAGCAGATCGTGATGGCACAACACCTTTGGGCAGCAAGTCCCTCTAGACCTACTATGCCCGACCCTACGCTCGGGACTAGTGTGGTCCCTACACCGAGTGGCCCCACACCTTAGTCTAGTGTGCCCTCTACACCTAGGATTCGTGTGCCCCCTACACCAACGGGTTGTTCATCCTCAAGACAAGGTAGGCGTCGTTCTGGAGATAGTGGTTGCTATGGTAGCGGTTCTACTGATGCGTCCACACCACTGAGAGAGCATCCAAAACTCTCTTTAGTAGATAATTCACCATTTGGCACACCACGTACACCTTGGGGATCACACGAGCATGATCCTAGCAAGGTGTACAAGAGCAAGGATGGGGCTGTTGTGGTGGATAGGGTCGGAAAGGCCATGCAACAGAGGATTTGGCAGCTCTATACAATTCAATTTTGTCACTCTCTGATGGAGGTTTGGGATAACCTCGATGTTGAAAGAAAGAATTACATCGTCGAGGCCATTCACAGAGTGTACAGGTCGGCAGAGGGGTACGATCCAGTCTCGAACCCTTGAATTTTGAGTGTGGCAAAGTCCACAAAGTCACACCATCGGTCAGAGGTGAGAGACAGGTACAATGAGGGCAGTCCCCTGGCTGGATGCGGAGGAGTGGGTGGGGATTGCACGAGAGACAGAAGACAATACTCAGAGATTTCAGCTGCAGAGAGAGGCAGCCAGAGCACATTTGGAGTTTACTGGAGTGTCACATCTTGGGAGTGGAGGCTATGATACGCTTTGACATGAGTTTGTAAGTATTATACGTACGCTTTAAATTATGGAAAATATATATGCTATTTGAAGATTTATATAATCATTAAACCATAATATTACAGGAAGTTGCCATGAAGCGTCTTCCAACACGCCACGAGGAGAAGTATGGGTACAAGCATGGACTTGTGTCCCTTTTGACCCAGCTGCATGAGGAGGGAGAGGACGTCAACTGGGAGGCATTACCATGAGGGTCTTCTCACTCAGTGATTGTTTACATATGTACAATTTTGTAGTGCTTATGTTTATGGTTTATGGTTATGTTTATAGTATGGCACAAATGTTATGGTTAAGATTTGACAGTCAAGTTAAGGTTATGGTTTTTCTATGATGGTATGGAAATCATGTGATGGTGATGTTTATGGTTATGGTCACGGTTGTGCAATGATGGTATGGTTGTTATGGTTATGATATGACAAGCAAGTTATGGTATGGCAAACATGTTCTGTTTATGGTTTAACAGTTTTAGACTCATGTTTTAATTATGCCATGATCAAGCTTTTGATTTTTTGGTTATGTTTTTCTTACAATTTTGGTAATTGCCATACACCCACTCTTTAGCGTCAGCTTGTAGGTGGAGTTCGGTTGCTTGTGCACTCTTCCTTTGGGTAGAGAGGGCTGTTTTCTTTTACTGCATGCAGCATCACGTCCAACCCTCTCTACCCTAAAAAAAAATTCAAGTCTGGTCTTCGGTACAGAGTACGGTATAAGCATCGATATAGTCCTCGATAGACGTGTCAGAATAAGCTACAGTATTGTCGGCGGTTATTTTATTGTGTATTCCGACGCTCATTTCATGGGGTATCCAACGCTTAGCACACCGGTACTTATACGGACGTTACAATATCAAAATCTCTTTTGAGGCCTATTTTAGCGCTTTTTAGTATTAAAACTAACTTTTTTCGTCGGTATTTGCATCGATTTCTGCGCAGCGTGTTGTGGTGCCGCAAAAAGGCGGTGGACAACTTTATGATTTTTGACCTTCCATAACTCCTACATATGATCTCTGTTTGAGTGGAGATTATATATATCAAATCTACACGCCGAGCTCTTTCCATAGATATGTTAAATGGTTTACTTTTGCCCGCTAGATTAATTTCATTTTGGGGGGGGGGGGGAATTTTAATTCAAATAAACTAGCCATTTTTCCTATTTGAATTCAAAAGTTGTCCTTTGATTGCTTTCGTAATACTAAAGATTTGACTCCCTTAAATTTCCAAATAAAGAGGCCCTCCTACACTCCATCTCTTCCTGATGAAAAAAGGCAAGAAAGAGGTCACCCTTGTCTCAATCTTCATCATATTCCTCCTCTTTTGATGAAAGCAACGGTTTTTCTCCTAGAAAATACAAGAGGAGAGGACAACACAAATCCTATGCTGCTTGAAAAAGGTCCTACAAGATTAAGAAGCTCAAGGATAGAGGAAAGAGAATCTCTTTTCTCACCTATGATGGCACCATTGGTGCTACAGACAAAGTCTTGGCCTTTATCCTACAATTTGATGGAGACTTTGGAGATGAGGGCTTCACATATTCCTCTAAGCTACACCATGTAGTTATGCATTTCCAAAAGTCTCCTAAACAATGGTGGGCTAAGTTATGAGGTAATGATGAAGCTCCTGATACATGGAAAACTCTACGAGTTTCCATAATGAAGTAGTTTCTTGCAAGCGATGCTAAAGACAAATTACTTTACTGAATGGAGAAGTTGGAAGCTATCTCCCAATGAGTCTATCCACAAGTATGTGGAAAATTTTTTGGATTCACATCTCAAAGCTACAATCTACCAAAAGATAGACATTGTTAGATAAAGGTGGTGTGCCTCATCGTGCCTTGCCCGTGTCCGTCGGGCCTTATGTGGTTTGATGCTCAGTGAGACTCATGTGATTGCAGTTTGAGCTTGGCAATGTATGCCTTGAGTATGTTTTTTTGGGAGTCATAGGTAGAGCAAGTATTTGTGTACTAGATTTGCAGGTGTTTGCAATGATGTATGAACAGTGTGGAGATTGGTGCTTGCCTTTGGAGTGTGGTTTGATGCACTTTGGTTGCTCATGGTTTTGAGCGTACAATCACTTTGGTTAGCGGTTCTATAGCCATTTTACTCACAAAACTCTGGTGATATTTTCCCAGTAATTTTATGTGCATCGTTGGTGCGATCAAGATTGCGATTGCTTGTAGAACTCAAGATTTGCGTGCAGTGTTTCTCTTTTGGGTGATGCAACGCAAGCATGTTTTGCTCTGAATTTTTGGTCTTGAGTTGTGAGTGCTCGGCCATCTGGAGCTTCCAATTTTGACTCTTAGCTACAAGTTGAGTCTAGTACTCCCATAAGTGTTACCATTTACGGTTGAGGACATCTTTTGTAGTGTTTTGTCTTGCATACCGGTTACTATATAGCAGGTGTCTTGAGATTTTTCTTTGTGTATGATTTTGTGTGATAGTGGATGGAGTTTACTCGCCATAGTTTGTGATTGAGCTTAGCTCTCACATTGACAGGTTTATAGGCACGTTTGAGGGTCATTTGTGAGCTGAATTTTTAGCCATCGTTCACTCTTTGTAGGTGCCTATGCATGGCTCAATTGTAAGCTAATTTCCAGCACAATTGTGACGTGTTTCTTCAAGTATTTGAGAGCTGAATTTGGGAACATTAGGCAAAATTTGGACTCACAAAGGGGCCCTTTAAGGAGTTTGACTTTACCTCTCTCTACCAAAACGAGCACATGGATAAATTTTTGCAAACAAACTCCAAAGTTGGTGGAGGTTTGACAGTTAGAATGTTCTCTTCAAGCTCTATCTACTGATATATATCACTCCATGAGATTCCTCATATTTTAGAAGATTCTTTTTTTGATTCACTTAGATTCCGACAGAGTTGTCACATCATAGGTGAATCAAAAAAAGAATTTTCTAAAATATGAGGAATCTCATGGAGTGCTATATATCAGTAGATAGAGCTTGAAGAGAACATTCTAACTGTCAAACCTCTGCCAACTTTGGAGTTTGTTTGCAAAAATTTATCCATGCGCCCGTTTTGGTAGAGAGAGGTAAAGTCAAACTCCTTAAAGGGTCCCTTTGTGAGTCCAAATTTTTCCTAATGTGTTTTGGGGTTGATTTGTAGCCATATTTTTCATCCATACACGAGCTTGTGTTACTCTACAGGTACAATTCTTGTTACTCTTGATAATGGTTGAGTTTTGACTCCCACTTTTACACAGGTTGTGTATGCTATGGTTTTTTGGCACATTGTTCATTCATTAATACATTCTGGCAGCAGTTTTTCACTCACATATGTATGTCATTTGTGGCGCCATTGAGTAATACTGCAGCTAAAGTGGTTTGGCTCTGTGTATAACTTTGTGAGGTGATTCTAGACAAGTACATTCTAGAATTGGTCATTTGGGAATTTGTTGTTGTCTCCATTGCGATTTATTGTTGAATTTTTTGCTCCAAATACAGAGGAGGCTCTGCCAAATTTTTGCCAAACATGTATGCCTATTGCAGAGGCTAGTGAGATTGACCGTTTTCTCACCTTCTTTGCTTGGGACAATGCTTTGCTCTTGCGTGGGAGAGTCTTGTGATCTTGAGCATTGTTTGCCATAGCTTTCGCATGGATATGGAGATGCTTCAGGTTAGAGGTGGTTCTTGCTCACAATCGCGATTGACATGTTCGCCCTACGGCCACGATGGGCATACTAGGTGCCATTGCTTCAGGCATATGAGTCAGTGAAAGAGGCAGATGCATGGTGCTACGATGAGGAAAGATGCTAGAGAGTATGACGGGCATGTCACTTTTGAGTCTAGCTTGCCTTCAGACTACTTTGTTTTTGGGATAGCACATTGCCTACGTGTTTTCTACTAGATGAGCATGTAGGTTTTCACGTGATGCCACGTCGTGATTTGTTTTTCTCTTTCTCTAGTGGTAGACTTGGTTGTGTGCTGCTTTACTGATGGTTCAGCATATGACATAGAGGGTGCTGGAGATGTATGCATGTCTTTACCTAGCGGTGCATTGCTTACGTTACGAGATATACTAGGACTCAACTAGAGTCTCAATTAAGTGCGTCCATCGCAGAGTTGTGGATATTGTGTATTGCTTGGAGAGCATTCATTTTAGATGCATAGGGGTTCATTGGTGATAGTAAGAGGTGCTAGGAGTGGTCTGGTATATCCTTTGCATATTTTTGACAGACGAGGCGACGTAGTCTCTATGTATTTGCAGCCACGTTTGGAGTGAGAATGAGGTGTGTCTCTTTTGCAGATGTACTGCATGGAGAGCAGGTTGTGCGTTTGTCTTGTGGTGACGTTCACGCAGACAGTGGTATCTCAGTCATCAGTTGAGGTGACATAAGTTGAGCCACAGAGCAATGCATTGTTCTATGATGCATTTAATACATTTGAGGGTGACAATGTCCTTCAGGTAGTTGTCTGTGATTGCAGTGGTGCTTATTTTTTGGTTTCGTAGTCATTCTCAATAGATATGCCTTTGCCAGAAAACTGCCTGAAGGACAGGGTGATGCATAGTCAGGTGGTTCTTGAGTGATGAGGATGCATATGGCACTAAGGTTTTTGACAGGGATAGGTTGGCACACATACTGCATGTTTCGTCGGCTTTCGGGTCACTCATGTCCGACCTTTTGGTCTCGAGACCTAATCTTGCTTATACGGTTGGTGCAATTGTAGTGGGAGTTGTCAGTTGTGTGATGACTGACACTAGCATTGTGCATTGTGGAGCCATGCAGGTTGTCACTCAATACCTACATCTCCGCAGTGGCATCGTGGCTCTATCCCTAGTGGTATGCATGTTGCATCTACACTAGAGCGGTTACAGATGCACTCACGTATTTGGAGTCAGCCAGTGGACATAGGTTGAGAGCCATATTTACTCACCTCTTGTATATACTAGTTGTAGGCTAGTCTTCTCTCCACTTATCAACGCACAGCCTTTAGTGGGAGAATGTTAGGTAAAGGCGGTGTGCCTCATCGTGCTTTGCCCGTGTCTGCCAACCAGTCCCTGGCTGCCCACATTTATCTCCTAATTCTTTATACATACAAAGAATAAGGATCTCTCATTGATTCTCACATTTTTCTCATACAATGAGATTTAAGAGCTCCACCCCACATCCCTGTGCCGTGCTCTCCCTCTCTCTCTCTCTCTCTCTCTCTCTCTCTCTCTCTCTCTCTCTCTCTCTCTCTCTCTCTCTCTCTCTCTCTCTCTCTCTCTCTCTCTCTCTCCATCTTTGTTGCACACACGCACGCCTACGATCCATTCCTTCACAAACTTTGCCAAAAAAAAGAGATAATTTTTTGCAGGACTACTTGAATATTTGGCCGAGTATGTCAACTCTGAAAGGCCTAGCACTATCACTGAAGTGATTCACCACACTATGGTCGCTTCACAAATCAATTTCCAACAAGGGGCTAAAAGGGATTTTAAGCCCATGGAAACTAGAGGCCAAAATGAGCCTAGAGGGAAGAACAATGCTCAAAATTCTTCCTAAGGCAATTTTAGAAACAATAACAACAAGAAGAAAGGAGTTTACAAAGGTAAAAGTAAACTCTCTCCTAAAGAGTTAGAGGCTTTTTGCAAGGAACATAAATGTTTCAAGTATGGGGAGCAAGGACATGGCTATCGTTCATGCCCCAAAATAAACTCATGCAATGAGACTCCTAGAGCTTCCATGGTTGAATCTCCAAAAGAGGATACTCATTGCGAAGGATCATCCCTTTTCTATGCTTGGGAAAGGTGACGGATCATGATGCCTTTATCCTTTTTGAACCTGACTTTGCTCACAACTTCATGTCAATGGACTTAGGCATACAAGCTCATGAGATGGGAGACACCATTGAGGTTGATGGAGATTTCAAAGGACAAGAAGCCGCAATTACTTCCTTGGGAAATTGAGGCTTCATGTCCAAGAATATGTTGACAAAGAAGACTTTTTCATTTCACCTCTCAGACATGAGGATGTTATCCTTGGGGCACCATGGTTCACTTGCATGGTTTCCACTATGAAGTTCCCTAAAATGAGAATTTATTTAGGAAAAAGCCATCTACATAGATTCTAATGAGTCGGGGAACAATATATCCTTGGTAAATATGCTTGCTTTTGATAAGCCAATGAAAAGCTCTATATTTGCGTATATGATTTTTGCTAGAGAATGTGAAAATGATTCTAATGTTTTCACAAGTAGCAATAAAGAGAATCAAGAGTAATTAGAGTTGTCCAATTTATTAAATGAATTCCAAGATAATGAGCAAGATGTTTTCATTGATGACATCCCTAGTGAGCTACTCTTGAAATGAGAGGATGATGACCATGCAATAGAGCTTCTACCAAGAAGCTCACCGCCTAATAAACCTTGACATCAAGTTTCACAAGCTCAACAAGAGGAGATCATGAGGCAAGTGCATTAATTGGTGAAAAAAGGGATGTTGAGGCCTAGCTCCTCTTCATTTTCGTCACCAACATTTTTATTGCAAAAGAAAGATGGCACACATCACATGTGTGTTGACTATAGAGCACTAAATAGGATCACTATTAAAAAATATATATTTTCCATGCCACGGGTAGAGGGTCTATTTGATAAGTTACAAGTTTTGGCATGACAAATGCACCAGCCACATTCATACTCATGATGGACAAAAATCTTTAGGCCACTTACATTCTCTTGAGGAGTACAAGAGACACCTCCACATAATCTTTCAAGTTGTGAGAAAGAATGAGATTTTCATTAATCAAAAGAAAAGTGATTTTTTCAACAAGAAATTCAATATTTAGGTCACATTATCTCAAAAGATGCCACCTGTATGGATCCAACAAAGTTAGAGGTAATAAAGTATGGCCTAATCTAAGGAATCTATAGGAGCTACGAGGCTTTATAGGTATGTGTGCATACTATAAATGCTTCATAGAAAAATTCTTGCTAATAGCAGGCCCATTACATGTTTTTACAAAAAAAACATTAAGTATTTATGAACTGAAAAGAGCTGGTGTAGAAGCTAGAGCTGGTCTAGAGTTCACCTTTAAAACTTGACACTACCCGCATGCAAACCACCGCTTGCACACAACCGTATGCACACGCACCAGACAGATTTAGTCACTCTGCTTTGCTCAATTCACAGCCTTCCACAACCACATAGCCTCTCTCTATGTCTCTTTGCACGACCAACTTTGGGGGGGCACACACGCCGACACACACCGGAAACACACGCATACAAGGAGAGAAGAGAAGGGGAATGACGTCCAGGGACAATAGTGAATAGTCTTCTAGCATATGCAACACCATATACAAAAAATACAACTGCCGGCATGAACCTCGGCAAAAAAAAAAAAATCCCTCAAAGCCTACACAAGCCAAGGATCATAATGGCAAAAACCCCTTTGGCCAAAAAACTTCAAAAAATTTGCGTATACATCCTTTTATAGGGGTGTGTCTAGGAGACCTAAAATAAGAAATAATGGGTGAGCTCCCATCTTGTGCACTTCACTTGCAGTTTCATGAATTGCTTGCACTTGGCACACTTCTCCTTTGGTAACTCTTTCATGGTGCACACATATATCCATTGTCCGCCCAACTCGGTCGCCCGGATAAACTTGCCCTTTTGGTACTTTGAACACCTCTCCGATTGGTTCTCTCTCTCTCTTCCCTTGCTTGATCTTTGTGGTGGGCGGGATAGGCCCCTTGGCCATGCCCCTTGAAGCTTTCGAACTCTCTCTCCATCTCCTGTTGTCCACTAGTCGTGTGATAAGCCCCTTGAACGGCCTCAAACTCTCATTCTCTCCCTCTCTCCATTCAATGCACGTTGTCACGAGACCCTCCCCTTGTCGAGCAATAGCGACATCGCTATTGGGGGGGTTTCTTTCCCTTCAAAAAAATTTGGTGGCCTTGGGCCTACGGGACCCGGTCCTTGCGGATGCACATGCCTCATCATCATCACCGTCGACTACATTGCTATGGCCACAATTGCACTGCCACACCCATCCAAAAACGTCACCGTGCACCCTTGCAGAGCCGCCTCACGCTTTGGCACAATGCCATTCAGCACACACCATCGCCATGGAGCTCACAAGCTCACATGCCACTACATGAGTTACAAAGGCCTCACGGCCTGGGTCAAATACCACGATCCTCTTCTTCCAACTCATGCATGTTGGACTAGCCCACCCTTCCATGTGGCAGCCTCCGATGACTTTCCCCCAAACACTTGAAATTATTAACCTTTTTTCCCTCAAAAACAACCCGAAACTCATTTTCCTTCCCCTTACCCTCCTTGATTGCCAATTGGTCACTGGCGATCTGACCACCGAGCCGTGAAACCCGGCTGCAAACTCATTGAGCCGACTTCAAACTCATCCAACCTCATCGCATTTCACAATTCCTCGAGGCCGCAAAAACCGATCAAAGCATCTGCAATCAATCCCAAAAAAAGTGCACACAAACTTTTGGCTTCTATATCTTTCCGCTCCTTGTTGTGTTTGATGTGCAGTCAACTCCTGCTAGCTCCGTATGATGCATACCCTGCTCTAGAACCTTGTCGAGGCTCAAAAGATGCAAGATTCCAAGATCCCCCATGTGGTTAGGTGGGCACCAACCTAGCCCCCTGCAAAACTTCAACTGGCCATAAACGTGGCTGTGTTTGATGTGCAGTCAACTCCTGCTAGCTCTATATGATGCATACCCTGCTCTAGAACCTTGTCAAGGCTCAAAAGATGCAAGATTGCAGGATCCCCCATGTGGTCAGGTGGGCACCAACCTAGCCCCCTGCAAAACTTCAACTGGCCATAAACTGCAATCCGTGGCTCCTATTTGCAACCTGAATAGACGGGTAGGCTCTATAAATTTAGCATTACACACCTATACCTTGACTTCCACTTGGGCCACCTATCCGCAGCTGCCCTATCCGGCAAAAACCTGCAACACACTAAACCTTAAAACTTCCATAACTTGGGCTCCGTATCTTGGTTTGAGGAGCCGTCTCGACCTGCTCCTTTAGCATCTCAAGCTCTACACTCCTGGACCCAAAAGCTGCACCGTGCATCTCCTTCATCTGCTCTCCAAATTAGCCCCTTCTGGAGCCTTCCTTGGCCTATAAACCACATCATTCATGCACCTCCGCTACTTCCTCTCAGCCCATGATCTTCCTAGCTGCTCCAGCCTTTTGCCATGCTTTTGCTAGCCTGCACATATCTTCCCATGCCATCTCCTATGGTCGACACACTTTGGTTGTACCATCATTGCCCACCCCCTAGTTGAGAATTTATGCTCAACTACATAAGAGCTTTATTCCACTTCCAATTACAAAACCTGGCACACACTATGAGAAAGTCAAACCATATGTTCTACGTACTACCAAACCTTCAAGTGGGTCACCCCACCTCCTGCATCATCTAGTTTCCACGTGGATCAAACACCCGCCTTCGATATCTTCCACCCATCTATAACTCCTCACCATAGTGCCGTACCCCAACATATAGACCACCATGTGTGTAGGCTACCCATAGCCTACCTTCAGCACTCCAAGTAGCCCTCTGCAACCTATCTGCTCCACACCAAGCAGCATCAAGCATACCATCAAAAAAACATGTACCTAGCAAAGAGCTCCAACACATGTCTGACCCTCCCTCCCAACCAAATAAAGTGGAGGAATTCACCATAGAGCCCTACACCCGCCGCAGTGAGCCAACCACCACATAGATGCATCTACCACCATATTTATCAATCATAGATTACATACCTTCAATGGAAGCAAAGCCATTGCTTAGGATTCTCCTTTCTCCAACATTGCACATGTCAACTGCATCGGAATCTCCACCATTACTGGCATCACAACCTCCTCTTTGGCCACACGCTCAATTCCAGCATCATCAATCCCTTCCTCGTCTACCGGCCCTTCAAGGTCGATCAACACCTCTTGCTCTTTAGCTTCAACCTCCTGCTCTTCAAGTACCTCTTCTACCGCTGCATAATGCTCCTCTTGGGAAGAGAGAAACTCGTTCTCTACTACATACACCTCGACTTCCTCCATAGGCACGACTACTCTATCTCTCCTGGCAAGATTCTGCACTTGTTGCACCACCATGGCACATACACTACCACTTTCAGTAGCATAGCCAGTAGCATGGCCCCACACACCACCTTTACCTTTATATCATCACCTGTAGGCTTGGACCTCTCCACTTGGTCTTCATCATGCATCTTGGCTTGCTCTATTTCCTGCTCTTCTTGCACATGGGCTACTACCATATCATCAAACACATAAGAGGGAAATTTTACCTTTACCATCTCAGGTTCATCAGACTCCGTCCCCTTGCCATAGGATGTGAACTCATCCGCTATATCCTCCTCGATTGTCTCCCAGCTAATCGAGCTTGTATCATCATCATCACCGGCATCATATACCGACTTCGTATCTGCATCTTCATCTTCTTGTTGCTCCACAAAAGCTTGACCATCTTCACGGCTTCGCACACTTTCTTCATCAACTTCTGAACCCTTGTAATCTGCATCCTGCTATCTTTTCATACAAACTTTCCACAAGGACGGGCTTTATCTCTTCAATCCACATTGGAACCTCCACATTTGCTACCGCTTTTGCCTTCTAGTTTACTTCATTATGGAGATTTTCCTTGTTGATAAGCTCGCCCACCCTCGGAAAATGCACATCAGTAACTGGAAACCTCCAAGGAACATAACCAATAGTAGGCCTTACCTCAACAGGCTCTGCACTTCAAACAATTAAAATCACCTTTGGTTGGACCAAAGAGCACTTCGCTACCTCTGCAATAGGCATATAATCTATTGGCTTTAGCATGCCCAGGTCCAACTTTCCCTTTACCTTTCTACTCTTTATCTTTGCCAAATAGACCATGTCTTCATAGATATCCGCACCGTCTTCCACCTTTTCTCTAATCCTTGGATGAAGGCACTCTAACAGCTTTGACAGCTTCAAATACTAATTGCTTTTGACCCCAGTAGCAACCTCTAGCTGTTTCTAGCAAGCTTCAAACTGCTCAATGAAAATAAAGAAATCCTTACTTACATCTTGGCCTACAGATTCTTCTGGCGTAATCACCTCTCAAAACTGCTCCAAAAACTGACTTTGCAATCTCGAACATGATTCTTGATCATTGCTCTCCAAATAATCAAACCACACCTTGGCTCGCTCTCGCATCAACAGTGGCACCGTCTCCAACTTTTTTTGAATCCATTGACGGCAGCCATAACTTGAAATCTGCTAACCAATCCTCGGGATCTTCAATGCCCATAAATATGGGACCAAAACGTGGCTCCACCATCTCTGTCAGCTTCAAAATCGACCATCAAACACTTCGACCATCAGCCAACCGCTTTGTCGGCTAAAAAACACCGCTTCAAACCTCAAATTGGAGCATTTCAGAGAAATCCTCAGTGGGAGCACCTGTCATAAAATCTAATATCTAACTAACCCAAATGATTTTCTCATATTAAATTGATCACTTAATGTGGGAGAATAAACGGGAACAAGTGTTAAGATATAGGTATGTGCTTTTAGATCTATCTCAACACGGGGCCAATGTAAAGGGGCCCAAAAGGGAGATGGTCTATCAAAGAGCAAGGCTAACCAATGGAGCATAAGACCTTAGGGTTAGCTTCATTGAAGACCTCCAATAAATGTGTGTAAAAGTCCTTTTGACCTTAAGTAAGCTAGGGCTGAGCTTGAGGTGGGAACCCGGCCCAAGCTCGAGGTGCTTGTCCTGCTTGAGGTGCTTGTCATGCTTGAGGTGTTTTTCATGCTTGAGGTGCTTGATTAAGATGCTTGAGGTGCTTGACTGGCTCCATGCTTGAGGTGCTTGACTTGCTGCATGATTAAAGTACTTGAGGTGCCTTGAGAAGCTTGCCTGAGATGCTTGTGGGAACCCCCCCTAGTTCAAGTGCTTTGTCATGCTTGGTGAGTAAGGTGCTTGATCACCTAAAAGTCAAAAGCATTCCTACAAGAGGGGGGGCGAGCCCTTTTCCTAGGGCCTAGAGAGAGAACACCCACTCACACACACAAGGGAAGCCCATCTTGAAGAGGTAGCAAGGACACATGTCAGGCCCCTACCCATGTTACCTTCATGTGTTGCTTGAAGCCTATTGGCTAGGATTCAAAGGGGTCCAATGATAAATTACATGAATTATCTAATTGTTTTAGCATTTATCAAGTCCTCTCTCTCAAAGGGGAAAGGGGGACACTTGTCCCAAGGCTATCCCTGTTGCTTGTAATAGGCTCTGCTTGTGATTGGCTAGGCCTGGAGGGGTCCAATGAGCTTCAAGCATGAGCTACAAGGGGGGGTCGACCCAAGCAAGCTAGGGGGGTGCTTAGGGGGTATACTCACCCACACACACTCACAAGCACTCTCATTGTGTACTATGCAAAGTGCAAGAGCTCCCTCTCCTTCTCCAAGCAAGTAGAGGTTGAGAGCCTACACCAACACTCTTGGCTATGGAGTGCAAATCCAACCAAGAGCCATGCTTCAATGCTTAAGCTTGCCATCTCCTTCTTCTTCATTACTATGCTATTATGTATGCTAGCAACAAGAGTATGATAAGTGAGGAACTAATTCTTTCTCCTACGAAATGTTTCTTCTTCCTCTTCCCTACCCTCATTCCCTGCTAGCTCTCTCCACCTTCGAAGGTGTTTGAGGTCTTGGGACTGAGGCTTGGGATAGTTAAAGCTTTCTTCAAGTTTATGTTATGTTTGTGGTGCATGAAGCCTTCCATCTTCATGGCATCACCTAGGTCACAAGGAACACAAAGACTGTATTGTAACAAGTCTCTCTTTATGGGAGAAATCATAATACAAATGCCTATTGGAGGGGGGACCGGCTCCACATAAATCCGGTCCTCAATTGTTGTCATGTTCTCTAAACTCTCTCTCTTGCAAAAGTATTGTCTATGCCAAGTTAACTAATTGCTATGATTATGTTGCTATCTTCAATTATGTCTACCCGCTATGCTCACAAAATCATTTCTTGAAAGTACTCTCATTAAATTCCGCTATTCTCAAATTGAATAAGCAAATTGCATTACATTGGTATCAGAGCATTTGGTTTCTCTTTTCTTGCTTAAGAAGAGAGGTCCTTAAGTAGCCTATAAATGCTTGATGTTGTTAATTATAATAGAGTAAGTGGAACTGGGATCTAATATCGGTTTTGTTAAGCCCACTATGTGGGGGATGGTGCTTACCTCGGGAGCTTTGGACTTAATAATGGAGTCTTTTTAGACTTGCCTACGGATTTACCATTATTGAGCCATAAGAAGTCCGAAAGGAGCTAGCCCTTGGCAACTCTGCTATGTTAGACCTACTTCTCTACTCTCTATAATTAACCACTTTGAGCCATGGGTGTAGATACTTAAGAGCCGATTTTCAAAGGCTAAGAGGAGTGGCAACTAAGGTTTTGTATTGCCAAAGCATACACTAAGTATAAACATAAATTTTGTTAACATGGATGACAATAATCAAGAGAGTAGAATGAACATTGATAGCTTTGATTTTGCACATGAAGGTGCTAATGATGATGCTCCCATGTTTGTGAATTATCTCGTCACTAGGTTGCAACAAGCTATGGGCAACCCTGTTTTGCAAGCCGAAGTTACTCAACAACTTCGTGCTTATGGAATTTCCCTTCCTCTCCCAGAGGAGACAGATCTTAGGAGGCCTCTTGAAGAGACCCCCAAAAGAAGACTCTCTCCCATTCGAGAGGAGGAATCCAAAGAGAAAGAAAGCAATGACAGTCTAAGTTCTTCTGAAGATGTGGCTCCACGAAGACGGCGGTCTAGACGATCGCCTACTCCTCCCAAGAGGAAAAGAGCAATCTATAGTCCTTCTCCTCATCACTCTGAAAGTCAAGAGAGGAAACAAAGGAAGAAAAGGGCTAGGAAGAGGTCACCCTCTTCTCCTTCTTCTTCACCTTCCTCCTCTTCCGATGAAAGTTATGTCTATTCTCCTAGAGAATACAAGAGGGGAGGACATCGCAAATCATTTCCTGCATGGCGAAGGTCACAAAAGCTAAAGAAGTTCAAGGAGGGAGGAAAGAGTATCTCTTTTCTCACCTACGATGGCACCTTTGGTGCTACCGACAAAGTGTTGGCCTTCATCCAGCAATTTGATGCGGCCTTTGGGGACGAGGGCTTCACAGAGTCCTCCAAGCTACGCCATGTAGCTATGCACTTCCAAAAATCAGCTCGTCAATGGTGGGCTAGCCTTCGTGGCAATGGAGAAGCCCCAAAGACATGGAAAACTCTACGAGTTTCCATCATGACGCAATTTCTTCCAAGCGATACTAAAGATAAAGTTCTTACCAAATGGCGCGGCTTGAAGCTCCTCTCTCATGAGTCTATCAACAAGTATGTAGATAATTTTTGGGATTTACATCTCAAAGCTACTGTCTTTCAAAAGATAGACTTTGCCGAGCAAAGACAACAATTCTGTGCGGGATTACCTGAAGAGATGGCCGAATATATCAACTCTCAATGGCCCGGTACTATTACCGAAGTAATCCACCACACCATGGTTGCTTCACGCATCAATTTCCATCAAGGGGCTAGACGTAATGTCAAGCCCATGGAAAAAAAAGATAAAAATGATGCAAAGGGGAAATCCAATGCACAAAATAATTCCCAAGGCACTTCCAACAACAACAATAACAACAACAACAATCAGAGCAGGGACATGGCTATCGTTCTTGCCCCAAGAAGAATACTTGCAATGAGACTCCTAGGGCTTCCACCATCGAAGCTCCAAAAGAGGATGCTCATTGCAAAGGATCATCACTCTCCTATGCTTGGGGAAAGGTAAGAGAGCATGATGCCTTCATCTTGTTTGACCCTGGCTCTACTCTCCACTTCATATCAATAGACTTGGCCACCAAGTTGGGCATTCAAGCTTTTGAGATGGGAGATATAGTAACAGCTGATGCAGCTTTCAAGGGACAACAAGCCTCCGTTACTCCCTTGATTGGGAAGTTGAGGCTTCATGTCCAAAGCTATGTCGACAAAGAAGACTTCTTCATCTCTCCTCTCCAACATCAGGATGTTATCCTAGGGGCACCATGGTTTGATCGCATGGCTGCCAACATGAAGTTCCCTGAAAGGAGAATTTACTTCACCTACAGGGGAAAGAACATGTATATAGATGCTAGTGAGCGTGGTCGCACTATTCCACTTGTAAATCCTCTTTCTTTTGATAAATCAATGAAGAGCTCAGTTTCTGCGTACATGATTTATGTCAAAGAGTCTCTAAAAGCTAATAATGTTTCATCAAATGAAGATGATAGGAATCAAGAAGAGTTAGACTTGTCTACTTTTCTAAAAGGATTCCAAGATGTGTTCATCGATGATATCCCTATGGACAGACCTCCAAAACGAGGGGATGATGACCATCGTATTGAGCTCCTTCCAGGAAGCTCACCGCCTAACAAACCTCCCTATCGAGTCTCACAAGCTCAACAAGAGGAGATCATGAGGCAAGTACAAGAGCTGGTAGACAAAGGGATGGTGAGGCCTAGTTCCTCTCCCTTTTGTTCTCCAGTCCTTTTAGTGCAAAAGAAAGATGGTACATACCGTATGTGTGTGGAATATCGAGCACTAAACCATATCACTATCAAAAACAGATTTCCCGTACCTCGGGTAGAAGATCTGTTTGATAAGCTACAAGGCTCTACCTACTTCAGTAGGATTGACCTTAAGAGTGGCTATCCTCAAATAAGGATAGTGGATGAGGATATCTTAAAGACCGCGTTTCGCACAACATTTGGTCTTTATGAATATCTAGTCATGCCTTTTGGCTTGACTAATGCACCAGCTACGTTCAATCGTTTGATGGAGAAAATTTTTAGACCATATCAAAAATTCACTGGAGTGTTCTTCGATGATATCATCATCTACTCCAAGTCTTTGGAGGAACATAAGCAACATCTCCAAGTGATTTTTCAAGCCTTGAGGGAGAACAAACTTTTTCTCAACCAAAAGAAAAGTGAATTCTTCCTTCAAGAGATTCAATATCTAGGCCATATTATCTCTCACGATGGTATTCGTATGGATCCATCAAAGTTAGAGGTAATAAAATCATGGCCTAACCCAAGGAATCTACATGAGCTAAGAAGCTTTATTGGTATGTGTGCATACTATAGACGCTTCATAGCAAAATTCTCTCAAGTAGCAGGACCACTACACGACTTAACCAAGAAGAACGTTAAGTTTGTATGGACTGCTAAGGAGAAAAATGCTTTTGAAAAACTCAAAGAGAAGCTTACTTCCCAACCAGTCCTCGTGCTTCCGGATCTCTCAAAGCCATTTGAGGTCCAATGTGATGCTTGTGGTGATTGCCTTGGAGCGGTTTTGCTTCAAGAAGGGCATGCCATAGCATATGAGAGCCGAAGGCTCAATGGTGATGAACGAGTCTTGGGCATTTATGAGAAAGAGCTTTTAGTTGTTCTACATGCCCTAGACACATGGAAGCACTACCTATTGGGGACTCCATTTATCCTACGAACCGACCACCAAAGTCTCAAGTATTTCATGATGCAAACCAAGATTTCCGACAAACAAATGAGGTGGGCAAATTTTCTTTCGCAATTTAATTTCCATATTGCTCACATAGCTGGTAAGCACAATCAAGTTGCCAATGCACTTTCACGACAACCAAAAGTTAATGCGGTGTCTATAGCTACTCACAATGATCTATCCTCTATGATGGATGAGTATGCTACTAACCCTGACTTTAGAGACATAATGTCAGCCCTTGCTTTGGGGAAGAAAGAGGAACCATTCACCTTGCAGGATGGTTATCTTCTCCACGGCAATAGGCTATGTGTTACCGATTCCCTTCATGAGAAGGTTATGTATGAATCCCATGCTCCTCCATATGCAGGGCATAGAGGTATTCAACCTACTCTCCGAGGAGTAGAGACGTATTTCTATTGGCCTACCATGAAAGTGGACATACAAGAGTATGTTTCAAAATGTGTAGTATGCCAAAAGACCAAGTATGATAGAGGGAAGCAACCTGGATTACTCCAGCCATTGCCTATTCCAAATTCACCATGGGAGAGTATATCCATGGATTTCATCTTTGGATTACCCAAGTCTATCCATGGGAATACAGGAATATGGACAATAGTTGACAGGTTTAGCAAGCAAGCACATTTTATTCCTGTCAAAAAGACTATTAAGGCACATCAAATGGAAACTCTCTTCATATCTCAGATTTTCAAACACCATGGATTACCCACATCCATCGTGTCAGATAGAGATCCTAGAATGACCAGTAATTTCTGGAAAGGTCTCTTTGAAAATCTAGGAACAAGATTGAATTTCTCTTCGGCCTATCACCCACAAACGGATGGCCAAAGTGAGATAGCCAATCTTACGATACTCGATCTACTCAAGACTTATGTTACCGAAGTAGATCAACGCTCACAATGGGAAAAGTATTTACCGCTAGTAGAGTATGCCTACAATAATACTGTACATACTTCTACGGGCAAAGCACCTTTCGAGATCATAGAAGGAAGACCTAAAAGTCCCTTGCTACTGAAAGTACATGGGAAGATCTTCGCTGCCGATGAGTATAGCCGTGACCTACAAGAATCTTTTCAAAAGATTAGGGAGGCTATAGCCATCTCTCAACAAAGGCAAAAAGCTGCTGCCGATAAGCACAGAAGAGCCTTAATGTTCAAAGAAAATGATTGGGTCTTACTCAAGTTTCCTAAGGCTCGATTAAGGCAAACGACGGGCAAAAATCCTACGGGCCATCAAAAGTATTATGCTAAACTAGCAAAAAGATACTATGGTCCTTTCCAAATCTTGAAGCCTATCAATGAGACGGCTTATCAACTCAAGTTTCCCAACCATTGGCTTATACACAATGCCTTTTATGTAAGCTTACTTAAGCCCTACAAAGGAGAGCCACCAATTGAACCAATTATTGAAGACCCTCCCGAAGTTGAAGACCAAGAAGAGGTGCTACAACCCGAAGCTATCATTCGGCATGAAGACAAGGTACTACGACATGGTAAGATTATCCGACGGTATCTTATTAAGTTCAAAAATTATCCTTTTGAAGATGCTAAATGGATGCAAGGAGTACAACTTAAGGATAGTATGAACCTTGTCAATGCTTACAATGCTACATTAGAGTAAGCAAATGTACAAATTTCTTTTAAATAACTCATGTTTTTGTCTTATATGACTAGTCCTCTTTTTAATTGTGCACAAATTTAACTAGTATGCATGCTTAGAATCATGTTTGTGATGACGACGTCTCTCAAACACCAAGTAGAATTTGTCACTCTACTTTGGGAGAATGAAATGGACTAAAGAGCAGACATGCTTGCGGCAGCTATGTCTCCCAAGCACCAAATGGATTAGTCATCCATCTTGGAAAGATGTCGTAGGGTAAAAAGGGATCCTTTACCCGCTAAGTACGATTGACTAATGACTAAGACTTTATCTCTTCTACCTCATAGTCGAGGACGACTATGATTTCAAGAGAGAGGTAATGTCATAAAATCTAATATCTAACTAATCCAAATGATTTTCTCATATTAAATTGATCACTTAATGTGGGAGAATAAACGGGAACAAGTGTTAAGATATAGGTATGTGCTTTTAGATCTATCTCAACACGGGGCCAATGTAAAGGGGCCCAAAAGGGAGATGGTCTATCAAAGAGCAAGGCTAACCAATGGAGCATAAGACCTTAGGGTTAGCTTCATTGAAGACCTCCAATAAATGTGTGTAAAAGTCCTTTTGACCTTAAGTAAGCTAGGGCTGAGCTTGAGGTGGGAACCCGGCCCAAGCTCGAGGTGCTTGTCCTGCTTGAGGTGCTTGTCATGCTTGAGGTGTTTTTCATGCTTGAGGTGCTTGATTAAGATGCTTGAGGTGCTTGACTGGCTCCATGCTTGAGGTGCTTGACTTGCTGCATGATTAAAGTACTTGAGGTGCCTTGAGAAGCTTGCCTAAGATGCTTGTGGGAACCCCCCCTAGTTCAAGTGCTTTGTCATGCTTGGTGAGTAAGGTGCTTGATCACCTAAAAGTCAAAAGCATTCCTACAAGAGGGGGGGCGAGCCCTTTTCCTAGGGCCTAGAGAGAGAACACCCACTCACACACACAAGGGAAGCCCATCTTAAAGAGGCAGCAAGGACACATGTCAGGCCCCTACCCATGTTACCTTCATGTGTTGCTTGAAGCCTATTGGCTAGGCTTCAAAGGGGTCTAATGATAAATTACATGAATTATCTAATTGTTTTAGCATTTATCAGGTCCTCTCTCTCAAAGGGGAAAGGGGGACACTTGTCCCAAGGCTATCCCTGTTGCTTGTAATAGGCTCTGCTTGTGATTGGCTAGGCTTGGAGGGGTCCAATGAGCTTCAAGCATGAGCTACAAGGGGGGGTCGACCCAAGAAAGCTAGGGGGGTGCTTAGGGGGTATACTCACCCACACACACTCACAAGCACTCTCATTGTGTACTATGCAAAGTGCAAGAGCTCCCTCTCCTTCTCCAAGCAAGTAGAGGTTGAGAGCCTACACCAACACTCTTGGCTATGGAGTGCAAATCCAACCAAGAGCCATGCTTCAATGCTTAAGCTTGCCATCTCCTTCTTCTTCATTACTATGCTATTATGTATGCTAGCAACAAGAGTATGATAAGTGAGGAACTAATTCTTTCTCCTACGAAATGTTTCTTCTTCCTCTTCCCTACCCTCATTCCCTGCTAGCTCTCTCCACCTTCGAAGGTGTTTGAGGTCTTGGGACTGAGGCTTGGGATAGTTAAAGCTTTCTTCAAGTTTATGTTATGTTTGTGGTGCATGAAGCCTTCCATCTTCATGGCATCACCTAGGTCACAAGGAACACAAAGACTGTATTGTAACAAGTCTCTCTTTATGGGAGAAATCATAATACAAATGCCTATTGGAGGGGGGACCGGCTCCACATAAATCCGGTCCTCAATTGTTGTCATGTTCTCTAAACTCTCTCTCTTGCAAAAGTATTGTCTATGCCAAGTTAACTAATTGCTATGATTATGTTGCTATCTTCAATTATGTCTACCCGCTATGCTCACAAAATCATTTCTTGAAAGTACTCTCATTAAATTCCGCTATTCTCAAATTGAATAAGAAAATTCCATTACAGCACCAGAAGAAGGAGAGGGGGAAAGGGGAACACACCCAACACACAACACAATGCCTCAATTATAGACCAGGGTATACACAGTTCCCCAATCCACTAGAGCTCACCTTCAAAACTCGATACTACCTGCAAGCAAACCACCACTTGTTGTAGGCAACTATACGCACACACGCCTTGCAATGCACCAGACAGACTCAGACACTCTGCTTTGCTCAATTCACAGCCTTCCACAACCACATAGCCTCTCTCTATCTCTCTTTGCACGACCAAATTTGGGGGGGCATACACGCCGATACACCAGAAACACACACACACAAGCAGAGAAGAGAAGGGGGAAGAGGAATGACGCCCAGAGACAATAGTGAATAGTCTTCTAGCATATGCAACAACATATACAACCAATACAGTTGCCGGCATGAACCTCGGCAAAAAAAACAATCCCTCAAAGCCTACATAGGCCAAGGAGCATAATGGAAAAAAACCCTCTGCCCAAAAAACCTCAAAAAATGAACATATACATCCTTTTATAGGGATGTGTCTAGGAGACCTAAAAAAAGAAATAGTGGGTGAGCTCCCATCTCGTGCACTTCACTTGCAGCTTCATTTGGAATTTCCTTGCATTGCTTGCACTTGGCACACATCTCCTTTGGTAACTCTTGCATGGTGCACACATCTATCCATTGTCCGCCCAACTCGTTCGCTTGGCTAAACTAGCCCTTTTGGTACTTTGAACACCTCTCGGATTGGTTCTCTCTCCCCAGAGGGTTCACCTTACAAAGTATTTGACCTATCACGTGAGTTCAACAGAAGGGTATTTAAATCCCTTAAAACTTACAAAAATAGATTTAAATAAAGATATGTTTTTTAAAAATCTCAAAAAAATTTACAGAATTTAAAAGAAAAGGGTTCATTATATTTCCTAGAAAATTCATAGAATAGGGATTTTAGAAAAAGAGCTTGAACGCACGTGATATAGTGGTCTTAAATATAGTGAACCCCTCGAGGTTCTCTCTCTCTCTTCCCTTGCTTGATCTTTGTGGTGGGCGGGATAGGCCCCTTGGCCATGCCCCTTGAAACTTTTGAACTCTCTCTCAATCGCCTGATGTCCAATGTCTGTGTGATAAGCCCCTTGACTAGCCTCAAACTCTCATTCTCTCCCTCTCTCCATTCAATTCAGGTTGTCGCGGGACCCTCCCCTTGTCGAGCAATAGCAACATCGCTATTGGGGGGGTTCCTTTCCCCTCAAAAACATTTGGTGGCCTTGGGCCTACGGGACCCGGTCCTTGCGGACACACATGCCATGTCATCATCACCAATGATCACAACAGTGACACTACCGACTACATTGCTACGGCCACAATTGCGCCACCACACCCATCCAAAAACGCCGTCGTGCACCCCTATAGGGCCACCTCGCACTTTGGCATAGCCCCACCTAGCACACACCATCGCCATGGAGGTCACAAGCTCACACGCCACTACATGAGTTACAAAGGCCTCACGGCCTGGGTCAAATACCCCGATCCTCTGCTTCCAACTCACGCAAGCCCACCTTGCCATGTAGCAGCCTCCAATGAATTGCCCCCAAACACTTGAAACTCTTAAGTTTTTTCTCCCCCAAAAACAACCCCAAACTCATTTTGCTTCCCCTTACTTGTCCTGCTTGCCAATTGGTCACCTGCAATCCGATCACCGACTTGCAAAACCCAGCCGCAAATTTACGGAGCCGACTCCAAACTCATCCAATCTCACCACATTTCACAATTCTCTAAGCCCTCAAACGGAGGCCTCAAAAACCGATCAAAGAATCTGCAATCAATCCAGAACAAGTGATCGTCTAGCTTCTTTATCTTTTCGCTCCGTGCTCCATTTGACGTCCAGTCAACTCTCGCTAGCTCCATATAATGCATACCCTGCTCTAGAACCTTGTCAAGGCTCAAAATACGCCAGATTGCATGATCCCTCATGTGGTAAGTGGGCACCAACCTAGCCCCCTGCGAAACTTCAACTGGCCATGAACTGCAATCCGTGACTCCTATCTGCAACCTGAAAAGACGGGTAGGCTCCATAAATTGAGCACTACACACCTGTACCCTGACTTTCACTTGGGCCATTTGTCCCCAGCTGCCCTATACAGCAACAATTTGCAACACACTAAACCTTCAAACTTCCATAACTTGGGCTCCGCATCTTGGTTTGAAGAGCCGTTTGGACCTGCTCCTTTAGCACCTCAAGCTCTACACTCCTGGACCCAAAAGCTGGATCTTGCATCTCCTTCATCTACTCTCCAAATTAGCCCCTTCTGGAGCCTTCCTTGGCCTATAAACCACATCAGTCATACACCTCCGCTGCTTCCTGTCAACCCATGATCTTCCTAGCTACCCCAGACTTTTGCCATGCTTCTGCTAGCGTGCACATATCTGCCCATGCCATCTCCTATGGTAGACACATTTTGGTTGTACCAGCCTTCAAACTCCAATAAACAAGTGCACATAGACTTAAATAGGGTTTAATACATGTAGTTTTGATAATAAAAGAGAGTTTGAGAGAGAAGACTACAAGTAATAACATTATTAATTGATACGACGATAAGAAATGAGACTCAAGAGATCTATTCAATTGACAGGTGATACAAATTCATTTTTTTTGAATTGCCCTTTTTACAATCCGGTTGCGTATGCCGCATCGGCATGCCTTCTAAATTGCAACCCTTCAACCAAAAAACTCCCAAAAATTGAACATTGTTGAGTCTTTTTTTGCTCTCAAGGTTCTTCCTGACCTTCCCTTGTCTTCTCCAACTGCTCCCAAGAACAAGAATTACCTTCTCTTGCAGTTGACTCCAAAAACCCTCCCAATAACCTCCAAAAATGGCCAAAAGAAAGAATGCCTCTATTGGCATGAGATCTTCCTCTTATAGGAGTGCTCAGAACTTTAAAAAACAAAATATTTGGTTTTTATTTTCTTGTACAGGCAACTAGAGCCTCCCTTTGGCATTTTTTTAAAATACCGCACATGTGGCCCACCTTTTTTTAAGCTACCCTGCATGCTCCCAACACGTCAACAATTTCCTCTCTCTCTCTCTCTCTCTCTCTCTCTCTCTCTCTCTCTCTCTCTCTCTCTCTCTCTCAGCTCATGGGATACCTCCCTTACCCTTAGCACTAGCGAGGTCGCTAGTGGGGGGGGGGGAAGTTTTGCCTTTACACTTAAAAGAAGGGGGGGAACAACGGGTGCGGGAACAACCACTTACGTCCAAGCCACATCATCACGGAAGGCTGCCCACTCAAAGCCAACGGCCATGCAGCCCACCGAGCCATAGGAAATCACCCTTGTCCGGGACTACCATGTCACCTAGCGCATGCTCAGAGCCACTCACCGTCTACAACAGGCCGAGGTCCGCCAAAATTTCACCTTCACTGGCCGTGCCACCGCACGTAGAGCCCGCCCCAATCCGGTATGACTTAGCTCCACAAGAGAGCTCTCTCTTGTCAGCTACACCCACAATTGGGGTGCCTTCTAGGTCAAATACCTTGCAGCTCCATAGTCTGCCACCCCATGTGGGTTAATCGAGCCCATCACGTGGCAGCCACTGGTCATCTCACCCCCATGGATTGAAAAGGCATCCAAAAAACCGTGCAATTTTTTCAGCCCTTTCCTCCATCTTTTCGGCACTGCCATCCATTGCTCCCAAGGCCAATTGACAGACCATAAAAGCCACTTGAAAGCCTTCAACCCAGACCTTGATTAGTGCAAACCGTACTACCCTGGGACTTTGTTGGGCCCTCAACCAAGATGATAAAAAACTTGCAAAAACATATGCAACCTTCCATCTCGTGACTGCTCCAAACTTTGACAAGCCAAACTGGGCACTCTAGGCTCTGATTGACATGTCTTTTCTTCTTGTTAGCTTCATGCTCTGTCCACTACCTCTGCAAACTCCACCAAGCTCCAAAAAATCTCTATTGACACACTTCCCAAAAGCGGAAATCTGACACAAACTTGGCCCTGGGAAAACTTCGAAGCTTCATATCTTGATACCCGTGACTCAGTATTGTCAATCTGAAAAGACTAGTAGGCTCCATAAATCAATCACTATGCATCTATCCACCAAAACCGGCTCAGACTACCTGGATCAATCAGTCCTGTCCGTCTCATATTTGCAATGCACTGCACATTCAAACTCAAATATCTTGGGCTCTGTGGCTCAATTTGACAAGCCATCTAGACCACTTTACTTAACACTTCAAGCTCTACCTTTGTAAGTAGAATACTAGTCTCCCATACAATCTTTACTTGCCACCCCAATTGGTTCATTTTGATCTACAAAAAACCACATAATGCATACATTCCTACTAATCTAATGCCATGAACAAATCTAACATAGATTATAGATTTGTCAAAGTTCATAGATCTACAAACAAAACCTTGTTTTTCATCTTGTGCATGCAAAGTTACACAACATCCACCCCCTCTAAACCTGCAAATCCTCCAGTATGTGCCTATCTCTAGAGGTCGTCCAAGCCAACATCTTCGTCAAAAATTACATCGTCATCTTCTTAATCCTTATCTTCATCCACATTGAACTCTTTGTTTGCAATTTGAAGTTGTTCGTTTCTCCTTTTATATAGCTTGACACCGGAAGTTTCAACTCCGCACCATCCATCCTGCATAACCAATAGGTACCATTAGCAAAAGCATGTTTAACCACATACGGGCCAAACCACCGCTTAACCATCTTCTCCATAGCTATGTACTGGTTGTCCAAAATGCTATCATAAACAAGAACCCAATCCCCTTCTTGAATAGCATATGGCCTTAGCCTATGCCGTTTGTCAAAAGCCTCTTTATTTCTCAAACGATCACTTCTCAATTTCCTCTTTGCAGATTCTGTATCTTCGCTTCTCCGCTCTAGCTGTTAAATCCTTGAGCAAGAAAATCTTCTCTACTCATTTCAAAATCCCAAGGCAATATACTCTATGTATTCATTGCCTCTTCAAGGGGCATAATAGTCTTCTTTCATACATAATCTTTGATCGCATGAAACCTGTAACTGTGCTGCGTGTAGTACGGTCCACTCACAAAGCATAAGGAAGTAACGAAGGCCAATGACCAATACAACCCTTACATGCCTTAGCCAATGCCTTCACAATGGGAGGATGCCCTCTTTTACTTTTCCGATTCCCTTCGGAACTTTATATAGTAGTGAGTGCTAACTTGACACCCATACGAGCAAAAAAGTCTCTGGCTTCATCAACATCCAACTCTCCTCTATCTACAATAATTCTTTCAAACACAACAATATCTACATATTACATCTTCTAGCAAAAACTTGCATACCATACTTGTAGCTTTGGATCGCAAAGACCTCCCTTCAACCTGGTTCATCAAATCTTCCCTGGCAAGCACGATGTATCTCCTTTTCCATAACCGATGCGCATTGTAATCAAATCAACTACCCATTTGAATTTCATGCACAATGGATACATTGGATGAATCCATCTTGATGCTTTACATTTGAGTACATTTGACATACAGTACAAGTTTCAACAAAGTGCTCCACATCATTATACATACCCTTCCACTAATATCGTTCTTTGATTTTAGCAAAAGTGGCCCAAACTCCCATGTGTCCTGCCCATAGCAACTCATGAAATTATTTAAGTACTTGAAGTTGTGTTACCTTATCACAAACAACTTGTTGAGGGGTTCTTCTCTGTTTCTTTGGATGCCTCCATAGAAACCCATCATGTAAGAAATACCCATAAGCCTTCTTTCAAATACGTTTAAATTCTTGTTTAGTCTAGTCCTCCTGCTTCTTTAGTGTACTCAAATATTTTCCAATCAGCAATATTCACCTTCATACTTGTCCTCAACAAAACATTGTAATGCAAAAACCGTGTTTTTACATTCTACATACAGTATTGAAGAGGTAAAGAACCTCAATCCCACATCTTCAGCTTCAAAAATCATAGTCTCTTTTGTCTTCAAACTTGGACCTGGACAACATGTCAGCTATCGGATTATCCTTCCTTGCTATATGATGAAACTCGGGATTTAATGACTTAATATATGCTATCCAATGTAGCATGGCTATATCTGGTGTAGAACAACTTATGATCATCCCAAATAATGGTAAGCAATCTATCTCTACTATTATAGAAGCACCAATAAAGTACACCTTGTCACACCTTAGGGCAGTTGCTACACCCCAAAGTTCCCTTTTAACCTATGGATATACTCTCTGTCGAGCACTTAACACTTTAGCACCAAGTCTGATAGCATACCTTTTTCCCTGTTCGTCATCCTGTTCAATAGCCCACCCAATAACTGTAGGACTCGTGTCAACCATCACAATGATAGGCTTTATGCTTTTGTAGTCTGCTTTCCTTTATGTAGGAGCCTCTTGTAACATCTTTATCAATTTACCCATAGCTGTCAAGTGTTCTTCTTTCCAAACAAATTTATGTCGCTTCCTGAGCAACTGGTATAGAACCTCTGCAACATGTGAAAATTGGGATAACCATATCAAGTAAGAAACAGATGCACCTAAAAATCTTTGCACTTTTGTAATTGAATTGCATGTCTCCTTCATCCTTTAGATAGAATCCACTTTGATAGGGCTTGGTATTCTTCCAAATGGCCCACACAAGTGTCCCACCATCAAAACTTCTTTGACCCCGGGCATAGACTTTTGGCCTAAGAGTGTAAGGTTGACCTCTTCAAGCCGCGATAATATCCTATCACATCAACAATGTTGATGCATTATGAAATTCTTATAGAAATTATGCACATTGATGTTGCAAGAGTGACTTTCAAGAAAGAACAAGGCTAAACAACATGCTCTTGACTAGGATTTTGTTTCTGCTCAAAGAAATGATGGTAATAGCAATGTAGCCACTTCTCATAGTTCTTTAATGAGTTTCAAATCACCTATTCCTAATGCTTCTATTGGCAGCACCTCGTCTAGGAATTCTGGTGAAATGGTCGAAGAAGATGTGTTGTGATTATTGCAAGGCTAATAATCACCTTATAAGTAATGTCCTAAGTTGAAGGAAAAAGAGGCCCAAAAAAGGAGGTTAGATCCACTACAAGTCCAGATATTGTAGAATCTTCTAGGAAAGGAGATTGTGATGTTGATGTAGAGGCAAAGCCATTTAGTGTAGAATGTACTTATGATTTTTTTATCAATGATGCATGTATGTCATTTGCTTCAAATTCACATGTGTGGTACTTTGATAGTGGTGATACAAAGCACATTACTTCACATCCTGACTTGTTTACCTCTCTTGAGTTTATCCCTCATGGGAATACGATCATTTTTGCCAACAATACCTCTTATCCAATCAAGGGAGTTGGAAATATTGTGCTAATTGATGTGAATGGTAGTTCTTTCACACTTGTTGTGGTGAAATTTATGTACCAAGGATCAAAAAGAAAATTTTGTCTATATTTGCACTTGCACGACTTGGTCTTATTGTCAAATTTATGGATGAAAAATGTACAATTTATGATCTCAATTTTGGTGATGAAATAGTTGCCTCTGGCATTTTGTGTTGTTGGTTGTATAAGATCACTTTGTATGAAAAGTGTGAGTAAGATTTTGCAAATACAGCTGTTGGATTCAAAGGCTATTTTAGATGCACAACTTTTTGGGATGCATGTTTTGGGCATTTGAATTTTGCCAATTTTTGTGGTGTTTTTGTAGAAAATGGATATGATTGATTCTTTACCACCTCTTGAAGCACCTTTTGATCATGCTTGTGAAGGCTTTATTTTGGGTATGATGTAGCATTAAAATTTTCCAAAGGATGGTTTAGTAAGGGCTACTTGCAGGTTGCAACTTGTGCATAGTGATGTTTATGGGCCTATGAAAATTCCATCCTTAGGCCATTATGTATACTTTGGGACTCTCATTGATGATTACTCCACACATAGGAAATAGGACAATAAGGCTGTTAAATACATATTTTTTTATTATAGTACTAAAAGCAAAGGTTATAGGTTATATCATCCATAAACAAAATGAATCTTTGCTTTACAAGATGTGTTTGTGTAAGGCTCTATTCAACATTTTTTATCATGTACTAGAGATAGTAATGTAAGCTTGCAAGACATTTATGACACTTTGTTTCCTCTTTTTAATGGTTGAAACTTGAATTTAGATTCCAATGAGGAAAATGTATAGCCTATAGAGATTTTTGAAAATTCTATGAATTAATCTATTACTGATGGAGATGTACATGATGTAATTGATGTGGAAAGGGTTGAGAATGAGGAGGTTAGAGGTATACCAAAATATCTATTTTATACTTTGCACAATAGTAAATTGGATGCACATATATCTAGTTGTACTTGTTCAAGTTCTTGCCATGCATCTTATGCATCAGATTGTTATTCTTTGGTTGTCTCTAGTTTATGTGATGAGGAGGAACCTCTTTCTTTTGATGAAGCACAAAATTAACAACTTTGATGGATATCATGGAATAAAAATATGATGCACTTATAGAAAATGACACATGGACTTTATGTGATTTTCCTCCTAGAAAAAAGGTCATTAGTACAAAGTGGGTTTACAAGTCGAAGTGTAAGCTAGATGGTGAGATTGATCACTACAAAGCTAGACTTGTTGCAAAAGGTTATGCACAGCAAAAGTCATTGACTATGAAGAAAATCTTGCTCCCACTTGTTGTATGACCACTGTTTGTTTTCTATATGCATTGGTAGCTCATTCTGGGTAGAATGTACATCAATCGAACATTGTTACTATTTTCTTGAATGGTGATATATTTGAGGCAGTTTATGTAACACATCCTCATGGGTTTGTCAAGAAAGGATAAGAAAATAAAGTGTGCAAATGTAAGAAATCTTTGTATGGGCTGAAGCAGTCTCCTCATGCTTGGCATGAAAAAGCTGACACTCATTTGGTTAAACAAGTCTTTTGTAATAGTCCAGCTGGAAGCACTTAGAGCCCATGCCTAGGTGTCCCCACTTTATATGTGTACTCAATGTGCAGTGTCTACACAATTTTGGGGATTCTATATGTAGCATAAGCTATATGTAGCATCTCCTCTCTCTCTCTCTCTCTCTCTCTCTCTCTCTCTCTCTCTCTCTCTCTCTCTCTCTCTCTCTCTCTCTCTCTCTCTCTCTCTCTCTCTCTCTCGGTTTCTTGTCTATAGTCGTCTCTTGTCTATAGATAATAAAAAACGTGAAGGTTCGATGGCTTGTTGACATTGCATGGAAAAAATGTTGCTCGTGTGGTGCCAATGCATGGAAGAAAACTAATATGTTTCTTTAGACCCCGCTCCGCTTTCCAAAACTAATTCCACCCTCCATGTTTTGTGACACGAGCGGACTTGGCACCTCACCCTTCCCTTTTTCCTCCAATATTCATACTTTTTAATGTTAATAAAAAACAAAAAAACAACCAAGCCTCCCTTCCCCCTCTTCCTTATTCTCTTTTCTATATAAATGCCTAGTACTCTTTTGTGAGCTTGTCAAAATCAAAATAGAGAAGGAGATCATGCCCCTTTGTACTTGATAGAAAGTTCAAACATTGTCCACCTTAGGAGAAGACAGAGTTGGTTATGTCAATTTTTGTCCCTTGTTTTTTATTGTTGATTTTTTCTTTGGAAAATATTTGACATTGTCTATATATACTAATGTGTATTTTTTTGGCTTTCTTTTAGGGCTAAGTTTGAAGCAAAGAACGGTGGTGCAAATCAACTCATTAAGGTTACATTCACTATTCATACATTATAAAAAATTTGAAATTCTTTGTGCACATCTTTACACTTTTATTTTATTTGCAATGTAGGTACAATGGACTCCAACACAAATTGATTTTTTGATTCCCAATGGGAGGATGACGTCCTTATTCTCTTTCAATCTGTTTCTATCAATCTACTTTCTATCCATACCCCCATCCTTCTTTCCACATGTCACCTCATGGCTACCAAGCCATAATCAATTCTCCCTCCATCTCTCCTATCTCTCCCTTCATGATTAGACGACCAAATTATGGTTCTCAAATTCCACCACCTCATCCCTCACCTCCTCAAATGCTAGTAGTCCACATTACACAAATTGATGTTTTGATTCCCAATGGGAGGATGACGTCCATATTCTCTTTCAATCTATTTTCTATTTATAGCCCCGGCCTTCTTTCCATATGCCACCTCATGGCTACCAAGCCATTCTCAATTCTCCCTCCATCTCTCTTAACTCTCCCTTCATGTTTAGACCACCAAATTATGGTTCTCAAATTCCACCACCTCATCCCTCATGCTAGTAGTCCACATTCTCCTATGGTTGTACACCCTTCTCATCCCTCACCCTCTCTAAGTGACATTAGTACAAACTCCAACATGGATGTGCCCCCAATCATGTGGCTTCCCAACCATCACCCAACACTATTCCTATTCCCATGTGAGCTTCTCAACCCAAGTCGTCCCAAATCATAAAAGAGAAAAGAATCCACCAATGAGGAGGTCGTGCCAAAGACCCAAGATGTAGCAAAGAATCCCAGAGCCTCCAAGAAGAAAGGCACCATCAACTTGGGAAAAATAAAGTGGAGAGAATGGTGGGTGGACCAAATCATTCACGTCTAGGGGGGACATGAATGAGGAGTTCAATAATCTTGGGAAGAAAGGGATTAATTTGTGGGCAAAGGTGGCTACTAAAATAGCCACCACTTACCCTGACTTTGATAAACATAGTGAAAGTTGCCACAAAAAGTGAGCATGGTGTCTTCCATGTTAGTCTATTGAAACATTTTGTTTCTAACCCCGATGAACTTTTGGATACTGAACAAATAGTTTTTCCAACCCAAGGAGTCTTTGAACGTCAACCTGACATTAGGAAGAGAATGGGGTCTAGGAGGGCCTCTTTATTTGGCAGTTTAAGGAAGTCAAACCTTAAGTATTAAAAAAGTAATCAAAGGATAACTTTTGAGTTCAAACGGGAAAAAAGACTAGTTTATTTGAATTCTTGGCTCCGAAGATAACCTTGGTACCGCATATACTTGTCAAATTTGTGGAACAGTACCTTGAGCCTTGCTTTAATCCATACAATGCCTTATGTAATCTACACACTAGTTCTACCTTCGAGGTGTTTTAGGTAGGCATCTTCTTCTAGATCCACATGAAGAAAATCCATCTTCATGTCCATTTGAACAAGTTTCATGTCCTTAGTAGCTACTAGTCCAAAGGTTAGTGTTAAAAGTCCTTAGACCTAGGACCTTATGTAAGCTAGGATTATGCTAGAGGTGGGAGCCAGCTTGAGGTGTTTGTCATGCTTGCTGACTAAGGTGCTTGAGGTGCTTGTTGTGCTTGCTAACTAATGTGGGAGGTGCTTGTCGTGCTTGCTATGACTAAGGTACTTGAGGTGCTTGTCGTGCTTCCTTACTAAGGTGCTTGAGGTGCTTAATGACTAAGCTGCTTAAGTTGCTTCACGATTAAGGGGCTTGAGGGGCTTAAGGTGTTCCAAAAGTCAACAAGGATCCCTACACATGGAGGGGTGAGCCCTACTTATAGAATCATGAGAGAGCACACACACACTCTCACTCAAGGCAAGCCTAGTCTAAAGAGGCAACAAGGACACATGTCAAGCTCCTCTTCATGTTCCCCTCATAAGGTGCCTAAAGCCTATTGGTTGGCCTCTAAAGGGGTCCAATGATAATTTAGCTAATTAAATTAATTGTTTAAGAATTTATCAAGTCCTCTCTCTCAAAGGGAAACGGAGGACACTTGTCCAAGGACTACCCCTATTCCTACTTATGACCCAGGCTTGTGATTGGCTAGGCTTGAGAGAGCCAATGAGCTTCAAGCAAGGCCAAAAAGAGGGTGTCGACCACGCAACTTGGGGGCTAGCTTGGGGGGTATACTCTCCCACTCTCTCTCTCTCTCTCTCTCTCTCTCTCTCTCTCTCTCTCTCTCTTTGTGTGAAGTGCCGAGTGGAAGAACTCCATCTCCTTCTCCAAGTTTGTTGACAAGTTGAGAGCCTACACCAACACTCTTGACTATGGAATAAAAATGCAACCAAGAGCCATGCTTCAATGCTTAAGCTTTCCATCTTCTCCATCTTCATTACTATGCTATTATGCTACACTAAGCAAGAAGAGTGATGATAAATAAGGAACTATTTCTTTCTCATATGAATGTTTCTTCTTCCTTTTCCCTACCTTCATTCCCCGCTAGCTCTCTCCACCTTCAAAGGTGTTTGAGGCCTTGGGACTGAGTCCGGGGATGGTTAACGTTTTTACACAGGTTATGTTATGCTTGTGATGCATGAAGTTTTCCATATTCATTGCATCACCTAGATTTCAAGGAAACCAAATATTGTATTGTATCAAGTATCTCTTTATGGGAGAATCTATAATACAAAATCCTAATGGAGGGGGGACCGGCTCCATATGAATCCGATCCTCAGCTGTTGTCAAGTTCTCTAATTATCTCTCTTGCAAAAGTATTGTTGATGCCAAGTTAATTAAGTATAAATGCTATGTTGCTAATGCTAATTAAGTTCACCATCTATGCTCTCAAAGTATTCTCATAAAAATGCTCACTCTATTTCTCTTAATTCCGCTATTCTCAAAATTCATAGACCATTTCCATTACATATTAGTACTCACTGTGATCGACCACCAAGGATGGGAGGTGATATGTACCCTCTTCCCAGAACTCACCGAATAGAGACAATGATTTTTCTTTAGACATAAGAGGTGATCAAGGTGCTCATGAAATTCACCAAGCCCAAGCTCTTGGTGGTGGTGACCATGTGGGAATCATTCGTGTGGAGGACAAAAAAGCTGACATGATTCCCTTATGCAAAAGAGAGAGGCAAGGCAGTGTTGCAAGTCCTAGTAGAAAAAAGAAAAAGGAGAAAGAAGGTGAACATGCCCAAGTTAAGAGGAAACAAAAGACACGAAGGAGGTTCCAAGTTGCAGATCTTCTATTGGGAGAGGGCGAGCATGCTTATAACCTTCAAGAGGATGTTGTTGGAAGGAAAGTAAACTTCACATTTGGGCAACTCATGAACATGGTCCAAACTCAAACACGTATGGAAGGGTCTTGTAAATCCAATTGAGAAGGAGCTAAGGCATGGGTCTATGAGGGTCTTATGTATTGGTGAGTTTCCAGACATTTGCCCAGTTGTAGATGCTTGGCATGAAGGGCAAGAGTTGGAAGAGGCTTATATTGATGGTGGTACCCAAGTATGCGTAATCACATGATCTTATGTGGAGAAGTTGGGACTTATCATTTCAGGTGGCTCAAAGTTTAGAATACGGTGTTGCAATGTGTGCGGTCTAGCTAGGAAGGTGCAAAACCTCTGGCTATGAGAGTTTGTGATGAGAGTCACAAACACTTTGTGAAGAATCACCAACCCTATTTTTAAAGGTGACTAAAAATCTAAGATCGTTTGTGACAGCAAAGTCGCAAACCCTCTTTCCTATCGTGCTTGGAAATTGCTTGTTTTCGTAGTCGGGATTATGAGGAGAGGATCACCAAATCACATTCAATTTCGCTTAAAATGACCATTTAAAAACACTAAAGTTTCAGCCATGAAACCTCAATGCTCATACAAGCACAAATCCCATTCAAAACCGAAACCTCTTTCATGGTATCATGTAGCCGCGCCCCCAATTACATAATCGTAACTTCAAATAGTTGAAAGGAATACTCGAGCTTCCACCTTCTTGGAGACCATTTTATGATTTCTCAAATATTTAAGAGCTTCTATATTAAATCCCACACACCATTTTGATAAGGGGAAACCCTAATTCACTCCCTCACAAGATCAGATACAAGATTGCGAAGAGGCTGGTGGACTGCAGCACACATAGATTGGGCAACCATGGAAGCTATTGCACAGTAGAGGAAAATTGCAGGTTTTCTCTGTAAAAATAAGCCCTCTCTATCTTACCCACGGAAATATGAGCTGATGTGTCAATTTTTGGGCCATTTTTCCATTTTGGACCAAAACTAGGTCATTTTCAACTCATTTTTTACCCATAAAATGCCATTTTTTATGTGAAAAATCCAAACGGAGCTAGAAAAATCCCTAAATTTGTGGGATCACTCCCATAATCATAGAAAGCATAGATAAAAGTCATTTTTCATCAATATACCATTTTGGGTCACTTTCCATGCAATCCTACAACGGCACCTTTTAGCTGCTATTTTGGGCAGTCTTTGCTCCCATCAGTCTTTATAGGCGACATGAGTGTGCCACCATGAAACACTTGGACTATGTACATTGTCAAACCAAATTAAGCATATTATCAAGTAGAAAAGCACGTAAATGCGCCACATCCAGGGCCACGACTCCCCGGATAGGTATGTACATGATAATGATCGCAGTAGACGCTTCAACATATATCACAGTATGTACATGATTGATTTTATTTGCATACATCGCATAGTGTCAAGAGTGAGGTGAATGTTTTTATTTCATGCTATGTACATGCCACGGCATGACATCCACCCCCTCTGAACCTGCACATCCTCGGGTATATGCCACAACAACATTTGTAGAGCATTAAAACTCATGGTCACACTCCATATTCTCACTTTCATCCTCAGTTTGAATATAGTTAGCTTCACCATCCTCTTGACATGGTTGTGCATCAAATGTATCAGCATCCCCTCTTCGTTTGAATTATTTAATTCTTTTTCTTGCAATGGAAATTTTCATTTCTGTCCCATCCAATTCACGCAAGGTGTAAGTTGCATTACCATGCCATGTTTGACAACATAAGAACGAAACCATCTCTTTGAAAGCTTCCTTATTGTAGAGTGTTGGTTTTCAAGGCTATTATCATACACCAACACCAATCACCTTCTTCAATGTCTTTTGTTCTGAGCCTATGCATCTTGTCAAATCTGTCTTTGTTTTTCAACCTTGCATTCTTTAGTCGAGCTTTTGCAAGCTCAATGTCTTCAAGCCTTCTTTCCAATTGCCGTATGTGCAATGCAAGAAGGTTTTCTCTACTCATTCCATCTTCCCATGGCAATACATTCCATGTAAGAACTACATCTTCAATTGGCATCTCAAGTTTTTGACCGTACATCAATTCAACATGCATACAGCCAATGACTAAACTATGTGTTATACAGTCAGCCCACAATGAAAATGGCAGTAATCTTGGCCACTCTCCAAGCTTACCTTCACAAGCCTTATCTAAAGCTTTGATTATTGGAGGATGGCCTCTTTCACTTTTTCCATTTCCCTCTGGGTTATAAGCACAAGTTAAAGCTAGTTTGATGCCTATTCTAGAGAAGAATTCCCTTGCTTCATCAACATCCAATTCTCCTCTATCTGCAGTTATCTTTCCCATACACCCATAGCAACATATCACATCTTCAAGAAGAAATTTACATATAGCTTGTGTACTCTTTGTACTCAATGCACGCCCTTCAACTTGATTAGACAAATCTTTTCTTGCAAGCACCAAATACCTCATTTGCCAAAGTCCGAAAGGCATTGTAACCAAGTCCACAACCCATTTGTAATGCATGGCTAATGGATAAGTAGGATGTAGTCAATCACGATGTCGTACATTAGAATATATTTGGCATGTCATACAAGGCTCCAAAAACTCAGTCACATCCTTATACATCCCTTTTCATCAATACCTTTATTTTACCTTGGAAATTGTTGCCCATACACCTCGATGTCCTGCCCATAAACTTTCATGGGACTCCTTGATAATTTGTTGTTGAGTAACCTTATCACATACTACACACAATGGTGTTCCATATCTTTGTTTAGGATGCTTACATAAGTAGCCATCCCTCAAGAAGTATCATATGCTTTTCTTCTTATCCTCTTGAATTCTTGCTCGGTCCAATCATCATGCTTCTGCAGAGTACTTAAGTAGCAACCTATCAAGATCCATTCATCCTCATATAGCTCCTCTGGAAAGGACTCAAGTGAAGACACAAAACATGCATGACTACTCTTTGCATGATCAATAGTATAAAACTTTGTGCCTACATCATCTCCCTCAATAATCATGTCATGCTCATCTTCATACCTTGCTGTAGATAGCATATCTGCCATTGGATTGTCTTTCCCTGCAATATGCTTGAACTCAGGATTCAAGGTCTTTATAAAGGCCATCCATCGCAACATTGCAATTTCAGGAGTCGAACAGTTTGTGATCATTCCAAGAAAAGGCAAACAATCAGTTTCCACAACCATTGATGCCCCTATCAAGTACTCCTTATCACACCTCAATGTTGTAACCACCCTCCATAGTTCCCTTTTTACTTGTGCATAATCGCGTTGGCAAGAACTCAAAATCTTGTCTCCAAATCTCATCACATACCTTTTTCCTTCATCATCATCTTGACCTACTGACCATCCTATCCTTGTAGGATTCGTGTCCACTGTCACAATGACAGGTCTCTCACATGCATAGTCTACCTTTCTCAAGGTTGGCGATGAAAGATGTTAGCAGCAAGCTAACACGGATACCATTTTTCGGAGTTCTCTTTGTAAACTACTTATTATTTTGATAAATCCAGAATATTGTAACTCCTATTTTCTTGGATAAACTATGTAATTCATGAGCCGGGGCTACAAGCTTCCAGATTGTATCAGCCTATCATTACCCATCTTTGGTAGAACTCCAAATTATTAGTTTTGACCACCCAAAAACCTTCGCTAAGGTATAAAAACCAATTTTTGTAAGGTTTTTATAAGTTTTTGATAATGAAATACACAGCGTGAGATAACGACGCTCACTCCTCTCCTTCTCGCACTTCCTACTCCCTCCCTAGTTGTCACATTGTAGTCGCGTTTGTTGCATTGAAATCGTAGGTAAGAGATCTACGCATTGACGTAAGCAGCTCATAGTAATTCGTAGCTTTTGGCGTTGCTGACCCGTAGACTAATTTCATCATAACTAGGAATTTACACTTTCAAATAAAAAACTAAGCATATGCGGGGTATTGGGGCATCATTGCTAAGCATTTAGATGCATTCTAGGTCGAAAACGACTAGGTCAAAAATCCACTGCTGTTAATAATCGCGATTTTGGAACGTGACCTAAAGTGGGATTTGAAACCATGAACATGTGTGATTAGGTCTTATAAACATGATCTAGAAGTTTCGTTGTGTTTGAATGTCATTTGATGCTGTAACGGATGTGATTTGTTTGCCGATGAGAGCGATTGGCTTTTGGTGATTTCAGTCACTTGAGTGTAGATTGAGTTAGATGCAAGTTGTTAGGTTTTTTCCGAGAGATTGAAAACCTCTTGTAGCCTCTATTCACTAGTCAAGTCAGCTTCATCCCATGGATTGACAAATTAATCATGGTTCTCGCTAATACTACAATAAGATAGGATTGTGAGGTTAGACATGTGTCCCACATTTGGCACCATTTCCGGGGATCGAAGAGACCTAAACTAGGAGAAAACACGAGCATCTTATGAAGTTATCCTTTAGCTTCCTCTAGGTTCACCTAGAGTTCAAAACTTTCTTTTAGAAACCGCATAGCTTAAGATTGTTGTCTTTTATGTAGAGTATGCAGGTGATGGACAAGGTAGGAAAGAAGACTACGCACACACACCAACACACATCAAGACACACACATGCACACACACACACAATCGTTACCCTGCAGCAGCCATTCAACGTGCTGCTCTTCTCTTCTTCTCTTTTAACTATTATCCAAAGTATATTTACAACATAGTATAGTCAGTGTCCGGCCGCCCATAGCACAATGGACATATTCTTTAACACTCCCCCTCAATCTCAGAGTGAGCTTGCATATGATGGATTCCCAATTCTTCACGAAAGTAGCAAAAATTCTCCTTTCCAAGAGCTTTTGTAAATATATCCGCAATTTGATCATTTGTCTTCACATACACCAAATCAATCTCACCTGCCAAAACTTTTTCTCTAATGAAGTGATAATGTACTTCAATGTGTTTAGTGTGAGCATGGTAAAGTGGATTCTTTGCCAACATGATGCTGCTAATATTGTCACAATATATAATGACATTGTCAAGATAGTCAAAACCAAAGTCTACCATAAGTACTCTCAACCATGACTCTTCACATGCTGCCAAAGCTGCTCCACGATATTCAGCTTCTGTACTTGATAATGCTACAGTTGATTGCTTCTTGCTACTCCAACTTATCATACCAATGCCAATGGAAAATGCATAACCACTTGTAGATCTTCTATCCATAAAATCTCCTGCCCAATCTGCATCTGTGTAACCATAAAAACAAAGCTTCCCATTCTTTTCATAAAACATTCCGTAAAACTGACTATGGCTTTCACATATCTCATAATCCGTCTCACTGCATCAAGATGACTTTTACATGGCTTTTGCATGAATTGACTTACAACACCCACTGCATAACTCAAATATGGTCTTGTTATCGTCAAGTAAATAAGGCTTCCAACCATCTTGCGGTACATAGTGACATCCTCAATGTAATGTCCATCATCAAACAACTTCACATTTTGATCAAGAGGTGTATCAACCGGTCTGCACGCTGTCATTCCATACTTCTCAAGAATATCCAAAGCGTATTGTCTTTGCATCATCCAAATTCCTGATAAAGTGTCGACAATTTCAAGTGAGTCAGTGGATTTTTCCTTAGCAGTGAGAGATTTTCTGTTAGTGTTTATGAGCACTTTGGTTGAGATTGTCACTTGAGATATTGTCCAAATACAAACAAAACTCTGTCGAAATTTTGTCAAAATCCTTTGGAAGAAATTGAGAGAGTGAAGATGGAAGAAAGTTTAACTCAAGTCACACAGATCGTTGGAGAGAAACTGACCAGAGAGAACTACAGCATATGGTCTTACAGGATGGAGAACTTTATCATGGGCAAAGGTTTATGGGATTACATTACAGGTGAACAAGAGTGTCCCGAGGTTGGTTTGGAGCCAAACAAAGAGAATGTTGAAGCACATAAAACATGGCAAGCAAGAGTAGAAGCTTACAAGAAGTGGATCGAGAATTCAAGGAAAGTGATGCATTGGATTTCACTATGCATTAGTGACTTCTTTATACCACATGTGAAGAAGGCTCAATCTCCAAAGGAAGCATGGGAGATACTAGAAAGAATGAAGAGCTCCAATACAGAACCACGAAAAGTTCACTTGAAGCAAAGGTTACATTGTGTATGGCGAGGAAATAGATCCATATCAGATTATGTGACAGAGATAAAGCAAATACATGAAGATCTTACGAGCGTTAATGTTGAAGTTCCAGATGATGACTTAGTTTCAGTGACATTGAATGGTTTGGGACCGGAATACAAGTCATTGGATACATCTATATCTGTTCGAGGACACATGCCTGATTTTGAAGAGTTAGTAAACCTTTGTTTGCAAGAAGAGGTGAAGTTAGTCAAGTCAGGTCCTTCTACATCAAATAATAATTCCAGAGATCAGGTTTTTTACTCTAGAGGTCATGGAAACAATGCTGGAAGAGGTCAATGGAAAAACCAACAAAGTCAAAGTTACAATGATTATAGCCAAAGAGGCAGGGGGAGAGCCCGACCTTGTGGATGTGGAGGTGGATGATTTGTACATCCTCAAAGAGATGGATATTGTAACAGATGTGGCATTTATGGTCACTTTGAAAGAGAATCTTACACAAGGCTAAATCAAAATCGTGATCGTGGTGGAAGAGGCCGAGGTTATGGCATACATGGAGGAAACTTTGCTGGATACAATTCTCCTGATAAAAATATATATGACAATAGATCGAGTGGACATTTATTTACTATGGAGCATGTTGTTGGAAGCATGGTGGAGTCACATCACACAGATGATTGGTATTTAGATAGTGGTGCCACAAATCATATGACTTATCATGGTGAATGGTTTGACAGAAAAGAGAAGTTAGAAGAGGATGAGTTTGTCGCTACAGGTGATAATACTATGCATCGGATTACGCATGTTGGTTCAGTTCCATTGCTAGAAAAAGATGTGACATACAACACATTGGGAGATGTTCTATATGTGCCTTCAATCACAAAGAATTTAGCATCAGTTCGACAGATGACAGATCAAGGGTTGCAAGTCCGTTTTAATCGTTATGGCTGCTTCATACAGGAGTTTCACAAAGGCAGACCAGGCAAGATATTGGCACGTGGAAGAAAGAAAGGTTTCTTGTTCTCATTGGAAGCTGGAGATCCATGTTTACACAGTGGTATGTATGCAAACAAATCAGCCACTCAAGATAATTAGGCAAAGTTATGGCATAAGAGAATTGGTCATGTCAATTTTAGAAGACTAAAGCATAAAGCTTATGGCATAAGAGGATTGGTCATATGCTTTAGAAGACTAAAGCATATGCAATCAAATCAAATTGTACGTGGATTACCAAAGTTTGGCAGATTGAATTTTGATAATGTTTGTGAAGCTTGTCAATTTGGAAAGCAATTTCGTTTACCATTTCCAAAGAGAGGGAGAATTAGCCAAAGTCCTTTGGAAATTGTTCATTCAGATATTTGGGGACATTGTGATCATGCTACGCCAAATGGTTGTCGATATTTTATCACATTCACGGATGATTACAGTAGAATGACATGGGTTTACTTTCTAAAGGCAAAGTTAGAGGCATTTGAGGTATTCTTGGAGTTCAAAGTTATGGTTGAGAAAGAGAATGGTTGTCAAATTAAATGCCTACGTAAAGATGGAGGGGGAGAGTACATGTCACACAGTTTTGATGATTACTTGCGTGAACAAGGCATAAGAAGATAAATTACTTGCAGATACACACCACAACAAAATGGATTTGCTGAGAGAAAGAATAGAGTCATAGCAGAGATTGCAAGAGCCATGATGAATGAGATGAATATTCCATTAACATATTGGGCTGAAGCAGTTCATACAGCAGTACACATTATGAATCAAACACCAACAACTATCATTCATGAAATTTCACCTTATGAGAGACTTTATGGGATCAAGCCAACAGTTTCTTATATGAAAGTTTTTGGATATGTTTGGTATGTTCATGTGCCAAATGAAGCAAGAAAGAAGATGGAGCCAAAGGCAATGAAGTGTATATTATTGGGCTATCCAGTTGAAAAGAAAGGTTACAAGTGCTATGATCCTACAACAAGACAAGTTTATGTCAGTAGAGATGTCAGATTTTGTGAGCATGAACCATGGTATAAACCAAAGCCAGTGATGATAGAAGATGAGAATGAAGAGCAAGAGGATGTGCGCCATGTTGTTGATAAGCCAGGACCATCAACAAGAACTATTTCAGGACCACATATAGCAGAGGAGAGTACAGGAAGTGTCAACCCATGGAGTGGTCGTTTGTGAGATAAGAAGCAAGACGAGAAAGGCAAGAAGAAAGTGGTTGAAGAGAGTTCTGGAGATGAAAGCTTCGATGAAGAGCATGGTTTACCACATTTGAGGACACCTGGCAGTAAGCATATTGAGAAATATGTACCCCCATATGAAAGAGTTGAAGAGAAGAGTGCACCACAGTTGAGAAGATCAGAGAGGGTGCATTATCCAGTTATAGATTGACATACAATGATTACATGCGTACACATTATCCATACGTGGTTTCATGTGTGCAACATAAAGCCTACATGTTTTCAAGAGGCAATTGGAAAATCAGAATGGGAGTCCGCTATGGATGATGAGATGGATGCTCTTGTGAAGAATGACACTTGGGATTTGGTTTGCTTGCCAAGGGGAAAGAAAGCAATTGGTTCAAAATGCGTATACAAAGTCAAGTGCAAGTCAGATGGTAGTGTGGAAAGATAAAAAGCGAGGCTTGTTGCTAAAGGTTATGCACAAACAAAAGGTCTTGATTATGATGAGACATTTAGTCCAGTTGCAAAGATGACAACAGTCAGATTGGTGATAGCAATGGCAAGTATGTTCGGTTGGAAGTTACAGAAAATGGATGTCGATAATGCATTCTTGAATGGTGACTTGGAAGAAGAAGTTTATATGATATAGCCAGAGGGTTATCAACATCCAGAGTTTCCATATTATGTGTGTAAGTTGAAGAAAGAATTGTATGGTTTGAAGCAAGCATCTACAGCTTGGTGTGAAAAGATAACCAGATTCTTGAAGAAGATTGGATTTAAACAGTCTACTGCTGATCACTCATTGTTTTTGAAGCATGTTGATGGAAAGATCGTCATTATTGTTATCTATGTTGATGACTTGATTCTCACTAGAAGTCATGATGAGCAAATTTTGCATGTCAAGAAGAGTTTGTTCAGATAATTCAACATGAAGGACCTTGGTGAGTTGAGATATTTTTGTATGAAAATACAATCCATACGTTGTCCTGTACCACATATCCATACATCCACCTTCTTCCCATAGTCGTAAATGACATATGAGGTCTTTCGCAGGGCCAGTCGGGGGTTCGCTCCAGTACCTGATCTACCTTACCAAGGTACCAAATCTCCCAAGGCAAGTCTTCAAAAAACCTCACTCGACCCTCACAAAGGCTACAGTTTTCCAAAATACATTAACCGCATATCCATACATAACCACAAAGTACTCAATCTGACAATATAACCACCTCAACTTCTTCCCACAACCTTTCTTACATAGGCGGCTATCCATAACGAATCCACAACAACCAAACATAATCTTCGATAACACAATATCATGATGAAAAAGCTCTATGTCACTCTCTAAAACCCGTGTAAATGCTGAATTCTTCACCTGTAACCTGAAAATCTCCTATGCTTGTGTGAGCTGACAATTTCCACAACCCCATTGTATGAGAATCTAGGAGTAGTGTAAGTCGGATCTGAGGTGGATTTTAGAACATTGCTCTCTCTGAAAGAATCAAGTGTGAGTTATTATTGAAAGTTGTAGAATTTCAGATCTACGGCTAGAAATAGCTCGAAAAGACTTGAAACCACTCAATCCGACTGGAGAGTAAGCTTAAAAGTTGTCTGAACCAGTTGGTAAGCTCAAAGACACTTTGAGGTAAAAATTTCAAGAGTTGGCCAAAACTCAAATTATTTACTTTTTCTTGATATTTTAGGCCAAATTAAGTTTTTACTTGATTCATAGGCTTAAAATAGCTCATGTAAAGACTGTGTTTGAAAAATTTGCAAAAAAGTGTTCATTTCAAGCCTGAAGTTAATAATCACGATTATTAACTTTCTGCTCTAAATTGACCAAGGTTTATACCATTGACTCATTCCATGTGTACAAACAACTTTTGTAAAGGCCCAAAAGATTTGTATCACCAAACTGGCAAAAAACTGGGTAAAAACTAAAGTTTGTAATGACTTTTGAATCTTGAGTGTAAATTGGGAAAAAATTTGCCAAAAATTGTTGAAATTCGATTCATAGGCTTATATTGATGTGATAAGCATGTGTCATGCTCAGTTGACCAAAAAGATGCAAAAAGTTGTCAGTTGTAGATAATTGCGACCATTTACATATGCCCCATTTTTCAAATTTTTTGACCAAGTTATCATACCACTAGTTTAACCATGTTGTAATAAGCCCACAAACCAAATGTGGTAAGATTTGGACCACTGGATTAAAAATTGTGACCAGATTTGCAAAGTTAGTCTGCGGATAGGAAATTGATGACCATTTGACCAAAAATTGTCCAAACTTGATGAAACTTGGCTAGTGACCTTAACTTGAGGTTCTTAACAGATTTGTGTCAAAGTTGGGACAAAAGTTTACAAAAATATAGCTGGAGTAAATAATCGCGATTATTTACATCTGCTTCAGAACTTGAGAAATTTGCATATTTGAGTATACCACAAGGTCAAGCATATCAAGTAGACCCCACAAATCAATTTTGGTAAAATTTGGATTACAAAAGTGAAACTTAAGCCAGATTCTTAAAATCATAGTCTGCAGACACAAAACAGTTGATAAACTTGGTCAAAATTTGTCCAAACTTGTTGAAACTTGTCCAGGGACTTTAACAAGTTGTATATTTGCCAAACCAATCCAGATAGGACAAAAAACTAGCAAAAGTAAATAATCATAATTATTTACTACTGCTATCGAGAGACATCAATTTTGACTTTTGAACTTATACAGTGTTAGACCAACATAATACAAAGCCACCGGATAATTTTGGGTTCAATCGGATCAAAATTGGTACATGTTCACTCAGTTTCCAGGTTGGAGATTAAACCTTTGATTTTTTGCTAAAGTCAAATATGAAAGTCAATTTTTGACTCCCATAGCTCGATTTGAAGTGATACACAGAGACCAATCATGAGAGATAGCAAAAACTCTATTGTCTTTATAGAAGAATAGCTAGCTTGATCAAATTTGTACAGGAATCAGGTTGCATATGAGGAATCAGTGGCTTGACAAAAAGTTGCAATTGAAACAAGTGGAAATTGACGACAAGTCAATCCAGAGGCGTAACTCTATCCAGGGATTTATAAGTCTATATGCACCTTAGATATGGTCGTGTACTAGGAAATTAGGGCATACTCGGAGAAACCTCCACTAGAAAGCGTGAATCGAGGAAATTCCTTGCACACAATTCTTGAAGAAGTCCCTGACACTTTTTCATATTCAACATCCGAAATGTCTTCTTACTCGACTCACTCGGAAACCGGTACGACAATGCGCTATAAGCATATACTCTCTTTTTACAAGACTAACCGCCATGGAGCCCAGGTCTACTTGGACTCTAACGAGGAGTATGCTATTCGCATTCATGACCATGGTATTGAGTTCGAAGAAGAGATTAGGGCAAACAAACAAGGAAAAATGTACATGAACAGAAATGGAACTCAGTATGTACAAGTCGAATACCCTGATGTGGTAGACAAATGGGGGTTAGAAGTAAACACCATAATCCCAGTTATGTCAGCAAAAGAAGGACCACCAGCTTTAGAATTTGAGGGATACTACCAAGTAGATTTGAAGCCTTTAAAACGGGTTAGTACGGATAATCTTAGGATCGGAGTCTATTGTTGGGAAGATAGAAACATAAAAGATCTTTTGTGGACTTTGCGTGCCAAACCAGGACAACTAACGGCCATGAAAATCATCTATATCTTTAAGGTCAAGGATAAGGTATCAACGGACCTACCAAACCTACTGTTTAGGGATTGTTATAACAACAACTTTGTTATGATGACTCCTGAGGAGGTAGAACAAACCAAATACCAAGGGTATTCCATACAAGATTGGATATTGGGACAAGGACTAGAAACGATTCCAACCGTGAGAGATCATATGAGAGTAATGTAAAGAAATCCAAACCCACCTCATCACGTAGAAAACCAGGTAACACTAAGGCCAATCTAGGGCTACATGATCACTATTTCCAACAGACTGGTTTAAAGGACTCGGAACAGGACTAATTGCCAAGAGACCGAGAGTTGAACTAAACAGACACGTCAGACCAGCTCATTTTCAGAAATGGATCAGAAAATACAGTGGAGTAGGGGATCCATACGACCACTTAGCAAGCTTTAAGCAAGTGCAAAGAGCAAAACGTATATTCGATTTTCATACTCAATTCGAGGGGTTTGGAATGACATTAGAAGGAAAAGCATTGACATGGCTCCAAAACATTTCACCGAGGTCAATCATGGACTTGAACACATTAACTCAAGGATTTGTAGCTGCTTGGTCCAAAACGGGGATCAAACATAATACGGTAGCTCAAATCTACAGCTTTAAACAAAAACATGGTGAGTCTATTAGGGATTGTGCAACTCGAATGAAACAGTACTGCCAGATGCCCAGGTCTAGAGATACCTGCAAAAGAACAACTCGTATCTTTGTTTCTAGAGGGACTTCTATACAAAGAACTTCATGCTATACTCTATAGTATAAAACATACAACCCTAGAAGACTGTGTGTCAGATGCTATTGACTTAGGAGACAATTGTGATACTTTCAACGAAGAAGATATTCCTAAGGATAACCAAAGAGAGAAAACAACGTCCACTAAACCAGCACAAATGGGAATGACTGCCGCAGCACCAATTTTAGCCATAGAAGATATGCTCAAAAGGATGAACAACATGCAAAAAGCATCTTTGAGGGGACCGGGACAGCGGATACCTCGACAAATACCAATTAGGCCACAAAAATGGTGTGCAATTGAGGGTAAATGGACCAACCATGAGACCCATGAGTGATACTTCAAACCAAAAAATGATGGGAATGTTTAGTACGTGCCCATGAGGCCACAAGGACAACCCATGTACAGATATCAACCTAATATGGCCCAAGCTCAAAGACCACCAATGGGTATGGAAAGACCTCAACCTATATTTGGACAACAACTTCCATATCCAGGACATAATGCAATGCCTGTAAAGTACATGCACTCCGAAGGAGTCATAGATGAACATGCATTAGTGCCTTTTACACCCTATGTGGAGCCTAGTCCATCTACAATAATTGTAGAAGGAGATTGATATAATTCACATCCACCACCAATGGAAGAAATCGTGACTTATGCTCCACCAGAGCTTGCACCAATGTATTGTGTAGCTAATCAAGGTTTCATACCTCCCATGGTAAGACCCATGATTAATCCAAGAACAGGAAACTGTCATAATTGTGGTGCACATGATCACTAGAAAAATGAATGTCCAGAGCTTGACAAAAACCTAAACCAGTTGAAGCCTATTGCATACAATGTTGCAAAAAAGGGAGTACACTTTCTGGAAGATTGTACTAAAAATCCTTTAAACAAGGGTAAAACAGTAATAAACGTAGTCCAAGTGATACCTAGTAGCTCATCAGAGAGTGAGCCAATTGTTCCAATCAAGGTAATCACAATAGCCCAGGCCAAGAAAAAGAAACACAACTCCTCTGATGATTTGGAAAATACAAAAGTTTCCTCTCAAAGAATCAAAAGGAGCAGAAGCAAAAGATATGAGATGAGAAAACAAAAACAACGGGTTGAAATCGAGGAGAAAGCAAAAAATCTATTCCATGAAAAACTGAAAGAAACTAGAAGTGAAATCAAGGAAACCACCGTGAAATTTGGAGGATCCATTTTGGTTGATAAAATTTTTGAGCCTATTAATGCCACCTTGGAAGCCTACCAAGGAGGACTTAAAGCATGCCAAAACATGGAAAACAAATAGAAAAACTATCCTTCTCCAGACATGGAAGTAGCTAGGCTAGAAGCTTATCAAAATTTGGTAAGAATGACATAAAAAATGCTGGAAAAACAAAAACCCAAGCTTGAAAGTATTGCAAAACCTAGGAGCTTGTGGTAATAGACACTAAAGAGAAACTTGATGTGGTGGCAGAACCCCACCTTGAGACAAAAGAACCAGAACTTATAGTGCCAAACAGCGAAGATGCCTTAGACGGAATTCCATTCGTAGAGGAAGACTGGCCAAGACACTTATGGGAAAAAGTAAGAGAGATCAATGATGGGAGCCTAACTCTAAAGTCAGCTCCTATAGAGGAAGTCTGGTTGGATAACCTACCTTCTGATGTGAACATGGATGTACAATCCTTGTATGGGGATTGCGGATCTGAAGCTTCAGTAATGTCAAAACCATTTACCTTGAAAACATTACCTTCTTACTTGGGAGATAACGGAGATGAATCCATAGTGTGTAAGACCACTCAAGTAAAAAGAGTTGAACAGACCCTAGAAGTAGACAACATTCATTCAATCATGTCTACACCCATCCCATGCACTCTTACCTTTAAAACTAAGACCATACTTATGGAGTGATCCAAAAAAACCCTAGAAAAGGTGGGGATGACGGGGCTAATCTCAAACAATTTGGGAAAATTGAAAACTTAAATGAACAACAAAAAGATTCAATTTGTTCCCATGAACAAAGTCAAAGAATATTATGAAGGGGAAGAAGGAAACATCACCCTCCCAGTGAAATATAATGGCATTGAAACCATGACGATACTGGATAGTGCAGCAGGCATAGTCATAGCCACGAAAGCAGTATGGGAATCCTCGGGACAACTAGCCATTAGACAAACTCGCAAGAAATTGCAATTGGTTGACAGACACATTGAGAGACCATTAGGACTGCTTGAAAAGGTGATAGTCGACTCCTGTGGAATTGAATATCAACACACTTTTGCCATAGTAGACTTTGGAAAAAAACTCAAATAAATCATATTGGGAAGACCTTTCATGCGACAGGTACAGCTTATCCAAGATTGGGGAAACAAGCATTTGTACTTGAAGCAAGTGGGATCTATAACAAGAGTAAATCTAAAAGATCACACTTATAGAGATGTCTCGAAAGCACCCATACAAGAGTTTGATTCAGTCTCTTTGGCTGAAACTAAGCTTCCCTCCTGGTTAAACAAGGACACTCCCATTTGGATGTGTGGAGCTTCATAAAATGGAAGCTTAAGACGAGAAGAATGTATCCTAGAAAGGGACTCCATAGACAAAGCCTATGTACATGAGCCCTTTCCAGAGCATTTGTTTGAGCCATTCGAATGGACTCAAATTTTAGCGACCATGGATGTATGTGTGAATACGTCTTTGCCTACTCAATTTCGCAATGAGAATGGCTACGACATAATTTCCATCCAAATGATTTCAATCCTCAACATTGAAGACAAAGATGAGGAACCCAAGGACTTGATGAAAGCTCAACAAGTCTTTTCAGACATCTACTACGATGCAACAGATGAGTTCGATGAACCCTCAGCTACCTCAGAAGGTTCGGGGTCAGAAAAAGAACACATGAGAGCTAAGCTACTCTTTAAATGAGGGGAGGAAAAGTTTTTTGACTTTCCAAACCGGAAATCAAGAAGACAAAAATGGTATAGACGAAAAAGAGACACCATAATTGTGAAAACAAGACCTATGCCATTAGTCTCTAGTAGAATGCAATTCCTGATGTAGATAGATGCAAATGATTGTGTCAAGGACAAAATCATTGGCAGATATCGTTTAAACAAAAATTCAAAAATGTCTCAAACATCGAGAAAAACAAGGAAGGGTACTCAAGCAAACCCACAGGATAAGAAACCACTCATGACCCCAGTCGAGTGGAAGAATAAATATCAAGAGTTGAAAAAAGCTCTAAAGGAGATATATACGACCGAAATGGAGACCACGCAAGAGGATGTTAAGGATGTAATGAGTGTTCCATCCCGTTATAAAAATTATACTCTCCAAGATCAAAAAATCATAGTCGAACAACCTGTTAGGGAACCATGAAAACAGGGCGAGTCTTACAAAGGGCCTAAAAATGCTAAAAAGATAGACTTGGATGAACAAGGAGAAGAGCCTAGACCTGCTTACATTGCGAATAACATAACAAAAGAAGAAGAAGAGCTCTTGTTGAGCTTGTTAAAGGAATACCGAGATATCTTTGCTTGGTCTTACAAGGATCTCAAGGGTGTCGATTCAGAAATCTGTCAACGTACCATACCCATGAGAGATGATGCAAAACCAAGTAGACAAAGGCCATACACGTATATTGACACATTTTCCGGGAAGATAAAAGAAGTGATTGAAAAACAAAGGAAGTCAAATTCATTTACGAAATTGAACACACAGATTGGGTGTCTCCAATTGTGGTGTATCCAAGAAGAATGGAAAATTACGAGTGTGTGTTAATCTCAAAAAGGTGAATGCAGCTACCATTAGAGACAACTTTCCTCTTCCGATAACTGAGCATGTTCTAGAACGAGTTGCATGAAAAGAAGCTTACAGCTTCTTAGATGGATTTTTGGGATACAATCAACTTTTGGTTGACCCAAAAGATCAACATAAAACTGCTATTGCAACAGAATGGGATATATTTGCCTATAGGGTTATGCCGTTTGGGTTAACTAATGCTTTAGCCACATTTCAAAGGTTGATCAGCCATGCTTTTAAAGAATATCTTAGAAAATTCTTAGAGGTATATATGGATGATCTATACGTATCTCGGCTGATCATTTTGAACACCTCAAAAGGGTATTCGAAAAATGTATACTTTATACAATTTGCTTAAATCCTAAAAAGTGCACATTCATGGGTAGACAAGGAAAAATTCTTGGATATATAGTGTCTAAAAATGGCATAGCTACTGATATTGAGAAGATTCATGTCATTGCTGATTTGCCTAGACCAACAATAGTCAAGGGGGTACAAGCCTTCATGGGGCATTGTGGATATTACCGACGGTTTATCTACATGTATGCTATAATTGCAAAACCAATGTATAGCTTGACTACACACTTTGAGTGGACCGAGGCATGTGAGAATCCTTCATGAAGCTTAAGCAAGCTCTCACCTCAGCTCCAATATTGAAAGCACCAAATTGGATATAAGGTATTCCACGTACATGTAGATGCTTCCAATTTTTCTATCGGTTGTATACTAGCTCAACCACGAGACGATAAAGTTGACTTTCCTATTTCTTATGCTAGCCGACAGTTGGACATGGTGGAAAAGAATTACACCACCACCAAAAGGGAAGGATTAGGAATGAACTATGCCATTAATGAGTATAGAATTTACGTATTAGCCAAAAAGTTTGTGTTCTTTGTAGATCACCAAGCTTCGTTGTACTTGGTCAACAAGCCATGCAACACAGGAAGAATAGTGAGATGATTCATCATTCTTCTGAAATTTGATTTCACTATGGTGGTAAAAAAGGGCACTACACATCAACAAGCAGATCATTTGTCAAGGATTTTTTCAAGAGAATCACCTAAAGGGGTAGATGATGATCTACCAAATGCCTATTTGTTCTCCATGGAGATGATACCTCGATGGTCGGAAAACATTGTGTCATTGATGACAATAGCTCAAGTGGATTCACAAATACCACTTCCTATTACGATCTGATTAATTGAGCAATCGGCTATGTATTAACTACTAGCTGGTAGGCCATACAAAAGAAATCAAGATGGGATATTTCTCTTATGCATTAATCCTGAAGAAAAACAACACTACCTGATTCAAGCACATGTTACCGTAGTAGGACTTCACTTTGCGGAAGACCAAACTATGCAACGAATCTTGAGACTTGGAGTATTTTGGCCGGCTATGAGGAGTGATGTTTGATCTTTTGTAAAAGATTGCCCTCAATGTCAAAAACAAACACCCATACCTCATGTAACATTGTTTCAAATGTCATCAGTTCCTAAGTGGAGTAACTATCTAGTTACTTACTTATCAAGCTGAACATTTCCTGAGGATATAACTAAATGCCATCAAAGATTAATTGAAACTGAAGCAAGATACTATGCTCTTATTGGGAACCAATTGTATCGGAGAGGTAAGGATCAACATTTGTGTCTTTGTGCAAATGAAGAGGAGTATCTTCCGATTTTAGAATAAGCACATATTGGATTAGCTGGAGGACACTTTTCTAGTGAGACCACCGCAAGAGCAATCTTGATGGTAGGCATAAGGTGGCCAACACTTTTTACAGATGCTAAAGAGTATGTTCAAAGGTGTGATGCTTGTCAACGAGCAAAAATGCCAACACGCATAGATAGCATGCCCTTAATACCGATGATGGGGGCTAGAGCTTTTGCAAAATCGGGTATAGATTTTGTTGGACCAATACAGCCACCTGCTTATAGAACCCAAGCTCAATGTATCATTATAGCTACGGACTATTTGACCAAGTGGACCGAGGCTAAAGCAACTCAAAAGAATGATGCCAGAACCACTGCTGCATTCTTATATGATTATGTATTCATGAGATATGGACTACCAATAGAAATTGTCAGTGATCGTGTATTTACTTAAATGAGTTTATGGTCATCCATAACAAATCCGCTAATTATCACCCACAAGAAAATGAACAAGCTAAGCATACGAAAAAAATTCTTAGCTCAGTGCTGACTAAAGTGGTTAGTTCAGGAAGGACAAACTGGGAAATGAATCTCCATGCTGCTCTATGGGCTTATCGAGTTTCATTCAAAACAGCTTTAAATGCTACACCTTTTAACCTTGTTTATGGTCTTGATGCTATACTCCGAATAGAAATTCTATTGCCAACATTAAGGGTAGCACAAAATCTTGAGTGGACTAAACAAGAGTTGTCAGAGAGACTTGAAGATTTGGAAAAGCTAGTTGAGCAAAGGCTAAGTCGTGTAGCTCACATCTATGCACAAAAGTGGAAACAAAAATAGTTTTTTGATTCTCACTTAATCACAAAAATCTTCAATAAAGGGGCCTTAGTTTTAGTCTATTCCCTTAAACAACACATTCTCAAGTTTAAGAAAAAGGTAAACGGACCATTTATCATTGAATATGTATCTCCAAGTGGAGCCGTAAAATTGTCCACCCTAGATGGTGAACCAATGGCTAATTGAATTAGTGGATGTCATTTAAAGAAATACAATTTTCCACTAACCAATGAATTGCTAGAAAGAATGCATGCAGCCAAGCAAAGGAAGATTAAACGACAGCACGTTATTGATGAAGCCCAAGAGGAAGCTTGGCTTCGGGTACTCAAACCGAAAGCTGCTCTCAAGAATAAACAGACACCGATTCCCATCAACACACTAGAAATAGATAACCGACAATGGGAATTACCAAAAGATACAGTTTCAACAGATGATGACTGGTTAGACAGAATGGACCTGCGCATCAAAGTACAGCTCAACAATCATAGTACCAATGCTTTGGTCGACACAGAAGCTAGAGTAAATGCAGTCAGTTATTCCACGTACAAGAAGGAAACAAGTCAAGCATTGACAGCAAGAATAGCGACAATCAAAGGATGCAACAAGAACTCAAACCTAACATTGGGAGTAGTCAACTTGAACGTGATAGTACATGGATGTTCATGTACTCATCTGTTTGTATGCTTACCAGATGAACACATGAATGAGACGATGATTCTTGGAATTCCCTATATGCGAACATACAAAGTAGTACCAGATTTGGATACAAGTCAGCTCAAGCTATCACCTCAAGGTGGGAAAATCATTGTTTCAGTTGAACCAAGCAAAGAGGAATGGAAAGGAAGCAATCAGCATACCAAACCATGAAGTAGTCAACCTTCTCCATCCCCTCAACAAGAAAATGCTACAAGTAGCATGCAAGGAGTCAGGAAAATTTGGGTACCAAAAGCACAGCTTAAGGATAAGCCCATTCAGATATGGGTGCCGAAAACTTCACTGGACAAAACAAAAGAAGGTTCCAATGGTTAAAACACAGAGACGAGCATCTGCGAGAAAGGAACCTAGCATGAAATTAGTTTGAAAGAAAAAGGATCACTTATCTTCTCCACAAACCGTAAAACCAATCAAGCAATGCCGAGTAAAGTCTCAAAAGACTCCACCACACCATACAGCAACTAGCAAATCAAGCTACCATTGGCGAGGAAAAGCTCGACAACAGTCAAAAGTGCTACCAATAGCTCAAGAAATCAGTGTGCTGAAGCGTCTTGATGGTACAATCAAACAGAGATCATACAAGCTACAAGATTTTCTCTTTGGAAGACATCAGCAGCAAACCTCGACATCAAAAATACTTGAGTTAATTACTTAAGAACTAGCTCTTGCATCGCATAGTGGTTTGAATTGCATTGATCTTCAAAGCATGGTAGATCCAACCACGAATATGCATAGACACGATTGTTCAACCCATGCACACAGTCGTCCCGGAGTATGCCATCTATGAGGGATGGAAGGGCACTAAGTACTAAGTAATTAAGGGCCATGTTTGAAGAGGGAGAAAAAAGTTCGATGTTCACGTGTGATTTTTTACAAAATTACCTAATAATGCCCTTATAATTCATAATCAAGGAAAAATTCATTGATAATATCTTTCCGATGAGTGTAAATAGTGTATATACTATCTGTAAATCATTAAAAAATAGTCCTTTTTGGGTATTTTTCATCATTTTTATAGATAATGAGACTTAAAAATAGAAAAATCCAACAAAAAACAATAAAGCTGTGTTTTTCAATGGATTTCTTAATTATTGGAATTTTCACTTTACCTTTTTAGAGAATTTTACTATTTTCTTTGATTTTTTCAATAAATAGGTTAATAATAATAATAATAAATAGCAAGGAAGCTCAGATGGAAAAACGGAAGACACGATGGTGATCAGAAAGATAAGGCGGACAAGCACAAACATTTTCAATGAAATTAGAAGATGAAAGCGGAAAGCGTAAATTAGGCGGCCAGACCTACTTTTGCAAATTTCTTGCAAAATGAGCTACAGGAATCCGATCAAGGAAATTTTTCAGTTTAACATAGATTTCATGCTCTAGTAGGACTAATGGGGGAATCTGGGGAAAATTGGTTTGGGAAGTCCGGGTATAGATATCCAAGATAGGCGAAAACCACCTCATTACCACTTGCAGCCTTTGCAGAGATAGCTTTCGACCTCTTTCGTGCGTCTTTTCTGGAGTCCACAGTTGCCCGTTTTCAGCGCCGTCTCACACAATACATGAGGGGTAATTTCTTAACTTGTTAATGATTCATTTTGTATGGCTGGTAGCTAGTCTAAACCCCTAGAAAAAACCCTAGAAATCGAGCAATGCACGAAGATCTTCAACCAAAAACTAACCATAGCGGTCTGTCAGCTCAACCAAATTAGATGGGATTTGAATTGTGGCATGCCCTAACATAATAGAACCTTTCTATATCATTAGTTGACCATTCGGCACGGGTCGAGGGGGTCCCCAGTACAAAAAGCTAGGTTTTTTGCAAATACTAGAATTCCGATCTGACTCCACAGATAGCTTGCCTACAAGGTTCATATACAATGTATATGATTGGTTTAGTGAAATCAATCAAGTAAATCCCTCAAAAAGCAGAAAACGACTCAAAGGCTAGAAAGCGTCAAATTCGACATACAGTGTCAAACTGACTCCAAATGAGCCAGAATTGGATAAGTTGCTTCATGACTATGTTGCGGACAAGTCCAAAGCCTCAAAGTTGATTGACCAACTCAACAGGTAGTGTAGTCACAGAAAACGGTGATTTCAGAGTCGACAAAGCACAAAGTGATGTCGGCATGACCAAACTTGGCCAAATTTAATTTAGGACTTGTTTTATATTGACAATTCAATCGTGGTTCTCGCCAATACTGCAATAAGATAGGATAGTGAGGTTAGACACACGTCCCACAACATGGTAAGATTATTCGACAATATCTTATTAACTTCAAAAATATTCCTTTTGAAGATGCTAGATGGATGCAAAGAATACAGCTTAAGGATAGTATGAACCTTTTCAATGCTTACAATGCTACATTCGAGTAAGCAAATATACAAATTTCTTTTAAATGATCAATTTTTTTGTCTTATAAGACTAGTTCTCTCTTTTTATTGTGCATAAACTTAAGTACTATGCATACTTAGACTCATGTTTGTGATGAGGAACTCTCTCAAATACCAAGTGGAACTTGTCACTCTACTTGGGAGAATGAAAGGGACTAAATAGCAGACATGCTTGCGGCAGCTATGTCTCCCAAGCACCAAATGGATTAGTCATCCATCTTGGAAAGATGTCGTAAGGTAAAAAGGATCCTCTACCCGCTAAGCAAGATTGACTAATGACTAAGGCTTTACCTTTTCTACCTCATAGTTGAGGGACGACTATGATTTCAAGAAAGAGGTAATGTCATAAAATCTAATATCTAACCAAACCAAATGATTTTCTCATATTAAACTGATCATTTCATTTTGGAGAATAAATGGGAACAAGGTTAGAATATAGACATGTGCTTACAGATCTATCTTACAACAGGATCAATAGTAAAGGGGTCCAAATGAGAGATGGTTTGTCAAAGACAAAGGCTAACCAATGGAGCTTAAAAGACCTTAGGGTTAGCTTCATTAAAGATCTCCAAAGGTCAATGCTAAAAGTCCTTTGACCTTATCATTGTGAGTTGCTATAAACACAACATTTACTCTTGCTCATCGTGATAATTCATCAGCCACTTGATTATACTTACCAGCAATATGAGGAATATGAAATTGAATTGTGAAAGAAAATTTGCCAAACTCATAGGTTTGTCAAAAAATCTTGGCTTGCATCATGAAGTACTTGAGACTTTGGTGGTCCCTTCGTAAGATGAATGGAGTCCCCAAAAGATAATGCTTCCATGTGTTTAGGGCATGTAGAATAGCTAGTAACTCTTTTTCCTATATGCCCAACACTCGTTCATCGGTATTGAGTCTACGACTTTCATATGCTATAACATTCCCTTTTTGTAGCAAGACTGCTCCAAGGCAATCTCCACAAGCATCACATTGGACCTCAAATGGCTTTGAGAGGTCCAGTAGTGTAAGCATTGGTTGGGAGGTAAAATTTTCTTTAAGCTTGTCAAAAGAATTTTTCTCTTTAGTAGTCCATGCATACTTAACATTATTCTTTGTTAAGTCATGTAGTGGTACTGCTATTTGGGATTGTTTTCTATGAAGCGTCTATAGTATGTGCACATACCAATAAATCTTTGTAGCTCATGCAGATTCCTTGGATAAGGCCATCCTTTTATTACCTCTAACTTTGTTGAATCCATACGAATTCCATCTTGAGAGATAATATGACCTAAGTATTGAATCTCTTGAAGGAAAAATTCACTCTTCTTTTGATTAATGAAAAGTTTATTTTCCCTCAAGGCTTGAAATATTACTTGGAGATGTTGCTTATGCTCATCGAGAGAATTGGACTAGATGATGATATCATCAAAGAATACTCCAGTGAACTTGCAGTAGGGCCTAAAAAAATTTTCCACTAGGCTGTTGAATGTGACTAGAGCATTTTTCAAGTCAAATGGCATGACAAGATATCCAAAAAGACCAAACATTGTGCGAAAAGTAATCTTTACAATACCTTCATTCACTATCCTTATTTGATGATATCCACTTTTTAGGTCAATCCTACTAAAGTAGGTAGAGCCCTGTAGCTTATAAAATAGACCTCCTACTCGCGGTATGGGAAATATATTTTTCATAGTGATCCGGTTTAGCGCTCTATAGTCAACACACAAACGATGTGTGTCGTCTTTCTTTTGAACTAATATGATGACAGGCGAACAAAAGGGAGAGGATCTAGGCCTCATCATCCCCTTGTCTACCAGTTCATGCACTTGCCTCATAATCTCCTCTTATTGAGCTTGAGAAACTCTATAGGAAGGTTTATTAAGCGGTGAGCTCCTAGATAGAAGCTCTATCTTATGTTCATCATCCCTTTGTTTTGGAGGTAACTCCATAGGATGTCATCGATACCTACCACTTTGATTTGGTAAAAGACTAGGATCATTTATGAACTCTTTGACAAAAATCATACACGCAAAAACTAAGCTTTTCATTGACTTATCAAAAATAGGTGAATTTACCAGAGGTATAGTATGACCCGACTCATTGGCATCTATATACATGTTCTTTGCCCTATAGGTCAAATAAATTCTCCTTTCAGGGAACTTCCTATTGGCAGTCATGCATTTGAACCATGATGCCCCTAGGATAACATTCTCATGTTGGAGAGGGAAGATGAAAAAGTCTTCTTTGTCGATATAGCTATGGACATGAAGCCTCAATTTCCCAATCAAGGGAGTAATGGATTCTTATTGTACCTTGAAATATCCATCAGTAGTTACAGTATCTCCCATCTCAAAAGCTTGTATGCCCAGCTTAGTGGCCAAATCCGTTGATATGAAGTTGTGAGTAGAGCCAAAGTCAAAAAGGATGAAGGCGTTGTGCTCGCTCACCTTTTCCCAAGTATAGGAAAGGGATGATCCTTTGCAATAAGCATCCTCTTTTTGGAGCTTTCACTGTGGAAGCTCTGGGACTCTCATTGCATGCATTTCTTTTGGGGCAAGAACGATAACCATGTCCTTGCTCTCCACACTTGAAACATTTATGATCCTTGCGAAAAGTCTCTAGATCTTCACGAGAGAGTGTATTTTTACTTTTGTAAACTCTATTCTCCTTGGTCTTTTTGTTGTTGTTGTTGTTGTTGGAGTTACCTTGGGAAGAGTTTTGAGCATTTTTCTTCCCTCTTGAACCATTTCGGTCTCTATTTTCCATGGGCTTGGCATTCATTTTAGCCCCTCGTTGGAAATTAATGCAAGAAGCAACCATAGCATGGTGGATGACTTCGATGATAATACTAGGCCATTGTGAGTTGACATACTCAGCCATTTCTTCAGGTAATCCCAAATAAAATTGTTGCTTTTTCTTGATAAAGTTTATCTTTTGAAAATCTATAGCTTTGAGATGTAAATCGCAAAACCTGTCCACATATTTGTGGATAGACTCATTGGAGAGTAGCTTCAAACTCCACCATTCGATGAACACTTTATCTTTGGTGTCGCTTGCAAGGAATTGTTTCATGGTGGAAACTCGTAGAGTTTTCCATGTCTTTGGAGCTTTGCCATTGCCACGAAGGCTATCCCACCATTGTCGAGCAGATTTTTTAAAATTGCATAGCTACATGATGTAGCTTGGAGGACTCTGTGAAGCCCTCGTCTCCAAAGGCCACATCAAATTGCTAGATGAAGGCCAAAACTTTGTCGGTAGCACCAAAGATGCCATCATAGGTGAGATAAAAGATACTCTTTCCTCCCTCTTTGAGCTTCTTTAGCTTGTAGGACCTTTTCAAAGCAGCATAGGATTTGTGATGTACTCTCCTCTTGTATTCTCTAGGAGAATAGCCGTTGCTTTAGTCGAAAGAGGAGGAAGATGATGAAGATGGAGAAGATGTGACCTCTTTCTCGCCTTTTTGTTCCTTTGATTCTTCTCTTCCCTTTTGGAGTGTCGAGGAGAAGGACTGTAGAGAGGTATTTTCCTCTTTGGAGGAATTGGAGATCGTCAAGATGCCATCTTCGTGGAGCCACATCTTCAGACAAATTTGGAGATTAACTTCTTTCTTGTTCATTGGATTCCTCCTCTTCTCTTATCGAAGAGAGTCTTCTTTTGGAAGTCTCAACAAGAGGCTTCATAAGCTCTCTCTCTTCTTAGAGAGGTAGGGAAATCCCATAAGCATGAAGCTATGTAGCAACTTCGGCTTGCAAGGTAGGGTTGCCCATATCTTGTTGCAACCTAGTAACAAGATAGTTCACAAACATTGGGGCATCATCAGTAGCATATTCATGTGCAAAATCAAAATTGTCAATATTCATTTTGTACTCTTTATTATTGTCATCCATGCTAACTAAACTTATGTATATACTACTTTATGCTTTGGTACCCTCAAAAACCTTAGTTGCTACTCTTCTTTACTTTTCAAAATTAGCTCTCAAGCAGTCATAACCATGGTTGAGAGACTGTTGATTGCAAAGAGTAGTGGAGAGGGTCTAACATTGATCAGTTGATTATGATTCCTGTTGAGCTTACTAGTAGCTCAATAATGGTTATAAGCCAAAGGCAATCTTTGAAAGTCTCCATTATTAAGTCTACAGTTCCCAATGGTGCACCTCAAACTAAGTCCTTTTCAACCAAGTTAATAGATCCCTATCCCACTTAACCTCTTGCAATGAATAGGTTGACCCTTTCATGGACAACTTAAGGACCTCTCTTCTTAAGCAAGAAAAGAGAAACCAATAGCTCTGATACCAATGTAATGGAATATGGCTATGACAATGATTGTAGCAGAATTGAAAAAAAAAACAGTGAGCATTTCCACTACAAGAGGTTATGTGCACTTGTGACAGCTGTAGCGACAAAACTACAATCGGATTTTTTATCCCTCGGCGTCGCTAAAAGCGTAGAAATGAGAACGTTGCTATAGGCGTCACTATAGACATCGCTATATGCACCGCTATATAGTGATGCAATAGTCCTCACTTTAGCGACGATTATAACGACGTTGTAGAACCTTATAGAGACACGCCTATAGCGACATTCGAGAATAAATTTTTTTGGGTGGCACGGCACTGAATGCGTGCCACCCATCAACCATATTGAATATTGTTTCCAAAATGAAGATGCAAAACTGACAAATAAAAGTAGTTCGACCAAAGTGAATTGAGGAAAGTAATACAATGACAAAATTATATACATCATAGGCAAAATCATTTGATGTAATGATTACAACACGATTGTCATTATTGAGAAAATACATCAATCAATAGTTACAAAAATGACGTGCACACATCATCATATATACAATCTATGACAAAAAAACTAGTGATATCTAGCTATGGCTAGATTGACATCGACCAATCAGACATTTCATTGCGTACAAGCGGCGTATCTGCCGGATTCTGCAAAAAAAAAACAATAAAACTTTTTGTAAGTATAAACACATAATTACAAAACAATCTATTTCTTAGGTTATCATTAAAATACAACAAATGTAAGAGAGTAAAGTGAAATACTAACATGCCGGCGCGAGAACTGAGAATGTCCATAAGGGTGTGTAAGCCCTTTCTGCTCGTATACTCGCGCTCGTACAGTATGGGGTCACGTCATGTCATCGACCACTGTTCAAAACATACAAAGAATACGCTATGTTAGAATTTAAAAGTACATTTATCCATAACTACCAAACCTAAAGAGCAATGCAAAAACATTTACAAAATCGGCCTCAAATAATGCCCACCCACCGCTCCCCAAGTGGTGCGAGCTCCCTGTCTTTACTCACACTTTGGTTGCTTCCACTTGTCAAAATTCTCGTGCACTACTCGCTTTGCAATCTTCCAATCTTCTTTGGCTAGACAATCTGGCATGTTCCACCCATGCTTTTTGCTTTTTGCACTTCAAAACGCTTGTCCTTGTGCGCATCCGTACCTTCATCGGGTCTTCATTGAAGCGCTCATCTCGACTTGACACGGGAAACTCATCATGCAGTATGTTGATGACTCTGTCTTTTAATTATTTGGCACTTCACTCCAGGTGTTTAGTATGTAGTGTCGAAACACATGAGAGTAAAGGCCGCGCATATGCGAGATCGCCTTCTTGCGTCGTCATCCAAGATGATGCCACCGCTGATGTCGATCGAGTACAGTAAGCCCTCTTGTCTGTGATGTGTGAACCTGGGTGTCGTGGAAGGGTGTCTCAAGTGGCATCTTGATGGGGGTAAGGAAGATAGGTGTCTCCTCTGAATTCTGGGCCCCAAAGCGAGGATTGTCGACTGGGGTGACTCTCAGAGGAGTAGCGAGTGGTGTGTAGCCAGAAATGGCCGATAGCCACGCAAAACCTAGAGTAGATGGCAATGCCATGGCTGGTGTGGGGGCGTGCAAAGAAGTGGAAGGTAAGGAGCTTCGTCAATTACGAGGCGGTGTCAAAGCATTAGCGATGGCATCTCCACAGCAACTGCCTCCGCCACCACTAGAATGTCGGTGCCTAGAAGAGCGTGTATATCGTCTCGTCAACACCAAACTCTTAGAGCGCACTGAGTGCTCCAAAATAGAGGGAGACATTGAAGGAGTGGAGTGACATGACAGTGCTTGAGAGCTATGACGCTCCTTGTACCACCTCCTCTGCTGGGGTGACAAGGAAGAAAGAAACTGATCATCATCCATACCTGCACTAAACACACAAACATTAAATCTTAATGATGAATGGAAAAGAAAATATGATCAATTTATAATTTGATTCAACACAATTTTAACTTTTCAAGTATAGCATATAGACAAGAATGGACAAAACTCCACGTGAATGCAATATATATTATAAAAAGGAGCATAATTGCTCAAGTTCAATGTTTATGGCTTTAAGAGGTCTCTCTCTCATCCTCGTATCAGCATAACTCCCTATATCTATATAGAGCTCTCCATTTAGGGAGATGTCCTCCGTTTCATTTTGTAGATCCTTTGCATGCATCCCATAGAGAGCATCAGCACCAGGCTCATCCTGTACCACCTTAGCGGCTTCTGACTTAGCAATATCTTCTTTGATCTCCTCCAAGTTGATGCCGTTGTGATTGGCACATGGTAGCCCTCATACATCCGTGCACTATGAGGGGCTACCTCTATGAAATACAATCAGTTTGATGCAGACTTTGTAGGATGAAATACCACCTGCAAGAGCCACATAGCTTACATAAGTGCTTCCAGACTATCAGTCCTCTAAAATTGGATGTTCACAGACTTACTTGTTCACAATGCTCGGGTAGTACGAAAGTGTCTCTTAGGTCACTCCATTTTTTATTTGATTCCACCTCAAGGAAACCTGACTCTCCTCTCGGCATTGTAGCATTGTGACCCTCCATCTTTATCTTGAACCATTGCACGTCGCACAAATCCACAAAAAATCCTCTATAATGGATCCAAAATCTCTTGTAGCGTGCCAAAGTAAGTGAGTTCCGCCACCACAGGATCTGCAACAGAGGACCTTTGTCGACTAGATTGTTCAAATTTTTCCATGATTCCACAATCTTGTGTAAAATGCTTTTTTTCAATCCGTTCCACCCTAAAATGTTTACCTTTACACCATGCTACCGTGTATGATTTATACTACAATCAACAAAGATTATGAGTGGTTTTCCAAACATCTAGAAGACCCGAGTCGTACGTTGCAAGCTAACCTTGGTTGCACAACACCAAGAGTACTCCCACTCCTCCTCAGTCACTTGTTTTCCGCATTAATGTGCGCTGATCAATTGGCCGGACCGATGCACAAATTTTAAGCTTCCCTGGCAAAATCCAACCATGTGTCATCTATATGTTTCCAGGTTGCACAATCTATAAGAATCCATAGCACACCATCCAAAGATCTATTCTCCGCATGCCATGATGCTAGGGCGGCCACGGACTTACATTTGAAGAAATGCTTGATGCGAGGCAACAGAGGAAAGTGTCAGAAAACCTTTTGTGAATTTTTTTGTCCGTGGAGATCTACTCGATATCTCTCGGAATCATATTTCGGACACTTCTCCATGTCTATGTATTCCCCTCTGAAAAGAATGCAGTCGTTAGGACATGCGTGAATTGAATTGTAATCCATCCCCAAGTTTTGCAAGATCTTTCTTGCTTCCTCTCTTGATTCTGACATCACATTATCATTGGCAGTATGTGCTCTTTGAGAAATCTACACAGCGGAAAAGTACAAGACACTTGTGTAAGTAATCTATTGGACCATTATACATCTATAGTTTTCTATTGAAGTAAACACATATTAATAGATTACCTAAAAAGCATTGTGACGCTAGTGTCACTCCATTCAAACCTTGCTTACATGTTGAGAAGAACCAAGAGCGTCTTCAATCTAGACACACGTGCTCCACCATACAATGACATATCGGCTTCACTTTTCATGTCATCATACATAAGCCTTTTTGAATCCATGATCATCTCAATCATTTCATCAATCTGGGGCTCAAACATAGACTCGTTGGGATGGTGGTCTGCATGATCACCCTCCAAGCTGTAAGAGGCTGCATCTTGTGGCCTCACGTGCGAACACGTTGTGAGCGGGATGGAAACACACAGAACGCCTCTATAAAGACCCGACACACACTCTTGGGAAGATACACACACACACTATGGGGCACCACTCAGCTTACACAACACATCTGGCCGAGACAGGGAACACACCTATGGAGTGAGAGGAGAGAGACTATCCGTTTGCCCACTCCACACAGAGAGACACACACACACACACCCAAAAAATTCAGCTCAAAAGAGGAGAACTTCTGATATTTAGATACAAATGAGCTTGGGCCAACACCAAGGGGGAAAATAGCTCACACAGTATGGGTAAAATAGGCCACATACAATCACAAACTGGAGCAGAAGATTCGCTCATAGGAGAAACTTACACAACCAAAATAGTGGAGAAACAATGAGAAATTTGGCAAAATGGACAGCGCCATCGCGTCCGGAACGGCCCAAAACCCCAGTCTACAATGTCGAAGTGCTCAAATCCGACCTCGGATGAGCAGTTTACGGCCAAAACAGGCTCCAAAAACCCCAAAAACACAGTTGCGGACGTTCCTCCTCTCTTCTCCACTTTTTTTCTGGTCTTCTCTCTGTTTTTTTAGTTCCCACACTTATCTTTTTTACTTGGGCACCCTTGGCCTTTTAGATGACCTCAAACGGACCCCGAACAGGCCAAAAACTGACCTCGCAGTGCATAGTTGTCACCTTTTTGCATCATTCGCACACCTGGCACTCAGCTTTATTCCAATAATGCATCTCGCCACCACGTGAAGTGGCCCCAAAAAAAGGTCCTCATGATGACCTTTCTCCATAATTCTCACAAGCAAACACCCACGTTGTGTCTGTACTTCTCCGCGTGCAAGTATTGACCCCGTTCGGCCTCCTGACGCCACTAGATGCCATCTGATGCACCTGCTTACCTCATGTCGTCGGCCCGCAGATACCTTTCTTAAGAAGTTTTACGCGCTACCAACTCCTCATTATTGTAGAAAAAACACACTAGTACTGGTAATAGTGAAAATCGATGCACTATGTACATGGGCCCCACGTAACCACCTGGCTAAGGAAAATGGGCAATCCTTTATTCAATGCACCATGCATGTGTATGTACATATGCGCAATCCCTTGCTCCAAAAAACTCGTGACATAATTTGCGCATGCCCTAGTCTGCTAGATCATTCATGATCAGCAGCAACAAAAAGCGATATGAGACTCGCAGCGTCACAAGTCTCCTCATCCTTCACCAACATTGCTTGATCCACGGACAACTCATCTTGCTCCACCATCATTCACCTGGCATGATACAATTTAAGACGCAATCCATTGATTCTTGTCTTATGCAAAATTCCATCTTGGTTAGCCAACTGATATGTACCATTCGGGGAACACTCCACTACCTTAAAAGGGCCTTCCCACTTAATTTGAAACTTCTTTTGGAAGGTGTTGTCCAACTTACTGCTGTAGCGCAAAACCAAGTTATGCTTCTTGATACCCTTACTTTTGACCTTTTCATTTATCTTCGCCAAAGCCTTATCCTGCATCTGCCCATAATGTTCCAATGCACTCATCCTATCCAGCTGAACCTCTTGTAACTGCAAGAGCCTCTCTTTGAATGCATCACTAGGCAGCCCAAGCAACTTCTCTAGCATCTTGACTGTAGGCAACTCTACTTCCAAAGGAAATAGTGCTTCCTTTCCATATACCAAATGAAATGGAGTAAAGCCTGTACCTGTCTTCACCGAAGTACGATAAGCCCATAATGCACTAGGCAATTCCAAATCCCAATTCTTTCCTTGGTGCTCTGTCACTTTCGAAAGAATTTTCACCAACTCACCATTGAATCTTTCATTTAAGACATTACAATGTGGGTAATAAGGAGTGGTATGTTGGCGCCTAATCTTCATCTTTGCACATAAAAAATCTAGTAGTTTAGCTCTAAAGCCAGGCCCCTTATCTGAAAGTAGCTCCAATGGCACCCCAAACTTGCAACATATTTCATCGTACACAAATTTTTCCACATCCTTTGTAGTGATCTGTTTTACTGCTCTAGCCTCTGCCCATCTAGAGAGATAGTCCACTGCAGTCAAAATATAGCTTTTGCCCCTGCTTGTGATAGGTAATGGGCCTATTGCATCAATCCCCCACTTTTCAAACACATCAAATGCCATAATGGTTCTTCGTAGCTCTGTCTTCAACACTCTCTTCCCAAATGTTTGACACCTATTGCAAGACCTACACCAATGGTGAACATCCTTGTGCAAACTGGGCCATACATAGCCCTCTTGCAAGATCTTATGCAAGGTGATCTTTAGAGATAAATGGCCGCCACATGCGCCTTCATGATTCTCTTCCAACACTCTGTAAAGCTCCTCCCTCCAAGGTACACGTCTCAACACGAGATCAGCCCCTTTCATGTATAATACATCACCAATCAATTTGTACCTGTATGCTCTACGCACAAAACCATACTTCTTAGACTTCTGAATCTCCTTTGGAATGATTCCTGTTAGCAAAAACTCCTCTTCTTGAGCCAAACTTTCCCGGCCATGATAAAGAGGTAAAGTGTTCCTCAACACAAATAGCTCCCCAATCATGCTTTGAGCTGCTTCATGTGCCTCTCCATTTAGAGCACGTTCAATGTGTCTGATGCTCCATGCCTCAAACTTTTTTAACAGGCCTTTAATTATGAAGCACATTTCCTTCAATGAGGTGTTCTTGCTCTTCCACACACCTAGCACTTGCTTCACAACTAACAAGGAAACACCTTTTATGCTCAACCTTCTAACCCCATGCTTCAAACAAATGTGTACTCCAGCTTCCAATGTAGCATATTCAGCCTCATTGTTACTATGAGCATCCAATTTGAACCCTCTCTTGCATACTAGCTTCCCCTTTGGATCATAAAGTGCTATACCCCCTGAAGCTGCATCATGGCTCTTTCTGTATAAGCCATCAAAGAACAAAACATGTGCATTGTTGATCTGTGGAACTCCTTCAACTACCATTCTCACCACCTCTTCCTTAACAATAAGGGGATTCTCCTTGTAGGTCAACAAATCAGCTAGGGTAGCCCTTGTACTGTCTTACACTAGAAAAGAGAACTCAAACTCTTGCATCTCAATTACCCATTTATTCACCACATTTGACATGTTAGTGCCATTAATTAACTGTGGCAAAAAGGCATAAATCGTCAAGAAAACAAAAGGTCGTGGTAGCAAGTAATGACGAAATTGTCGACAAGCAAATATTACACTGGCCATCACCAGCTCTACTTCCGAGAACTTTCTCTCCGCTACCAACATCACTCGGCTTGCACAATACACTGGCCTCATATAATGGCTGCCCTTCCCCTTTTGCAATAGCATGGCTCCAATGGCATCATCCCCTACTGATGGATTTACATAAAACACTTTCTCCCAATCAGGAGCCTGCATAGCTGACAACCCCCCTAACACCTCTTTCACCTCTTGAAACACTTCTTCACACTTCTCATCCCATTGCAATGGATCATGCTTTGCCACTTGTTGTAATGGATAAAGAAGCTGCGAAGACAATGGAATAAACCGTGCCATGTACTTCACTTTGTATATAAAGGTTGCCCATTGCTTCGTACTCGTAGGTGATGGAAGAAGAATAATAGACTTAACCTTATCTGGATCAGCCTCAATGCCATTTTCTGACACCATATGGCCCAATAACTTCACCCTTGGTTGTGCTAGATGACATTTCTTGGGATTTAGTTGTCCTCCACATTCATCATATCGAGACAATACCATATGCAACTTCTCATGGTGCTCAGCCCTACTGCTGTATACACAGAAGTCATCCTTAAAAGCTTTAACACAACTACCAATGAAAGGTTTCAATACCCAATTTTCTCTCTCTTGATAGAAAGATGGTCCATTTGACAACCCAAACGGCAATACCGTGTAGCAATAGCAGCCCCATGGCATAATAAAAGTTGTCTTTTTGCGGTCTTTAAGAGCAATCTTCAATTGAAAATAGACTGAAAAACCATCACACACACTGTACCTCTCATAACCTGCCACTGAATCCAAGATCTGATCAATGAATGGAAGAGGATATGGGTTCTTCTTAGTGGCTGCATTTAAGGGTTTAAAATCTACACAAATCCTCCACTTCCCATCCTTCTTTGGACTGACTACTACTGGACTCACCCATTCTGTGGTCTCCACAGGGACTATGAACCCTGCCTTCAATAACTTGTCCACCTCTTCTCGCAAGGCTTCCATTTGCTCTTGACCCATCCTTCTTAGCCTTTGCCGCACTGGCTTAGCACCTTTATTCAGCTCTATATGCATCTCTTGGCCCTTGAACCCTCTGATCTCTTCATATGAAGTAATGAACAAATCAGGAAAACTAGCTAGCATGTGCAAATATATCTCCTTCTCCATAGCTGAGAGGTCTCCACTGATCATTTGTGTCATCAATTCCTGCTTCTTTGACAACTCAACCTTGGTTTGCATCAGCCCTTCAATCACTTCATAAGGCCCTTCACTTTCATCTTCAACCTCATTTGCAAATGCAACTAAACCAGACTCCTGGATTTCTTTGTCCATCAAAACAAATGCAACATCAACATCCTCATCAGTGCTAGTAGTGCTATCACTATCCTCATCTGTCATCGTGGAATAGTCTTCATCACTAGACTCATCCTCCTTCATAAAGCTACTCCAATCGTTTCCTTGTGTCCATATTATATAGCTTCTTGGCACCTATCTTTCCATAGAGGCTAATCGTACCACATCTCCAATCTTGAACAGCTCCCACTGCACGTAACCATGGTCTGCCCATTATAATAGGATATGCTCCCAACCCCACTGGCATCACATGAAAATCAACCACTGCCTTTGCATCATATGCTTCCACTTCTAAGCTCTTTACAACACCCAAACATTTTACTCTCTGATGGTTTCGCAATCTGATCCGGAAGCCTGACACTGTAAGACCCATCTTCTCAACGCATGAGTGTGTTATAACACATATTTGGGCTCCACCATCCACATAACCTTGTCCCAAATTTTTTCTTTTGTGCCACACATCTACTATTGAACAAATGTCTGGTACCTCATCCATTGCCAACACCTTCACTGAACCTCTCTCTTGCTCTTTCTCCATTGGGTTAACCATCCTCTTCCACTGTCACTTTAACTTTGGCACCATCTCTATAAGCTGCCCAAAAGTAACATCTGCCATTCTGCTTGTCAGATCCTCCTTCAAGTCATAGCTTAATTGCCCATCCCCTAGTGGAAAATCTGAAGCATGAAACTTGCGACGAGCCCTTCTTCTCCTCTTGGCCTTGACATCCTCGCCTTCATGGCTCTTTCCTTTCTTCTTGCTAGGACCTGGGGCACTTCTTCCTTCCTTTTCCTCTGTGGTCCTCTTCTCAATAGGCATCACTAATGTATCATCTAGCTTTGATGCCTTCTCCAAGGTAACTACACTTATCACTTTTGTCTTTCCCTTTTCCTCGTGGGTTAATCCATTGGTTCCTTCATCTCCTTCAATTTCGATGCCATAATCATTGGACCTAGTTAGCACCTGTCTTGGAAATGGATACATGTCTCCCCCCATCCTTGGTGGCTTATCACATTGCGGACTGATGTGGCCCAACTCTCCGCAATTATAACATGTGGGTGTCTGCCTCCAGAAGCTACCATTGCTTTGTTCAACACCATTCCTAGGTCTTTCTTCACCTCGTGGATGATTTGCAAACCTCCCTCAACCTCAATTATTTCCCACTTGACCTAGCATGTTTAGGCTAAGATTCTTCATCAAATCTACCACTTGCCTCATGTCTTGCCTTAACCCATCATCTTGCACTGCTGTCACTGACCACTGCTGGCATAACTTGAGGAGTAACAGAAACCACCGGTTCATGATGAACCCCTGGCATGTGACCTTGTAAGAACCCATAGGTTGAAATTCAAACCTCATGGGTAAAGACTCCACCCCTAACAGGCTCATTTTCCTCAGCTTCCACTCTTTGTTCCTTGCTACCTCTAGTGCATCTCCATATGTCCTAGGCTTCTTTAGCTCCACTCTCCAACGTATATTCTCCCAAAGACTAGCCAAGAACCTGTCCTTATTCATCATGTTAGGTGGGGGTACCTATGGTGCTAAGGCCTTGCACATCCTCTCCCCTGCCAATGAGAACTTACGTATGTACACATCTACTAGCTCACCTTCCTTTTGCACTAAAGCCTATACTGCTTGCCACACTTTGTCAGGATCTTCTATCTTCACCAACTCAGCTTGCAATCCATGCCTTAGATTGTACCAACTCAATCTTACAGGTGGATCAGCCAGACACAACTCCTCTTCAAATTCTTTGGACCAAACTCGTGCATCACTCTTCAAATAGATTTGGAGAAGACGTAACATCTGTGCAGGGTCATGAAGCTGGTTGCTAATGCAAGCAACCTCCATCTTTTCCAAAAAGTCTTCCACATCTTCATCACTTCTTCCATGAAGCTCCGGATAAGAGTAAGCCATGGCTACCCAAGTTTCAATGCTTTGAGAACCCCTTCGAACACACGTGCAAGAACCCAAAACTTTTGACTGACTCAGTTCCCAGAAACTTCAATGGAGCTCAACTTTAGATAAGGACAAACACATGCACATCAAATGAGTTTTCATAGTTAATCATCGGAATTACAACAGGCAAAGGACATTCCAGGATCTCTCGTAATCTTCTTGGCCCGAACATAAAGACTATGCGCTGCTGGAAAAAAATATTCCTGGACACATGAAAATTTATCTTGATTCTTTGAGTTAAATGAAAAGAAGTGAATTGAGGTCCATTTTGATCATCCATTAAAGTCAACCATGCAGCTCCCAAGAAAGCACACCTGTCCTATCCTCTGATTTTGCCAAAATGTCAGCAGCATAACAGCATAAATGGCTCAAAAGACGAAAAAAACCAGCCATCACAATTTGAAAAAATTTTGTCAGAGTTTCCTCAGAGTTTCCCTAGAACCCAAAATATAGATTGTATATGTATGCATAAACTGCCAACAATAGAACCCGAGCATCAAATAGGAATCACTAATACATAGCCTATGGCGAGGTCACGAAAAGGGTGCTCCAGCTACCTGTATCACCGAAAGGATCTCCACATTTGAGAATCCCCCAGCTCAATAAAACCTCACGCTATCGACCCTCACACGAAGGCTAATGCAAATCGCGTATAGTCAAGTCTCAAAAATGACTATCTTCCAAACCAAGTCTCAGAAATGGCTGGGACTGCCAAATAAAACCAAGTATGGCTCCACAAAGGCGTACAATGGCAGATTCCACAAGTAACCTACAATCCAGTAGACAATGTGCTCAAGCATGCGCTAAGTGATGCATACCCACAACAACTGCAAGTGACATCACTGCTAGTATATCACTGTACTCCAGCTACCTGTACCTGTGTGAATCACCTGTACCTGTACATGTCCCTGTAACCTGTAACCTGTAATCTGCAACCTGCAACCTGTAAGCCCGAATCTCGAAGCTTGAAGCTCGAAGCAGCAGGTACTCGAAGAAGTGACAAGTGTTTACAAGTATGGATGCTAACCAACCACAAAATGTTACAATTAAGTGTTCTTGACATGATGCACCTAGGTAAGTAGACCATGACAAAAGAGAGATACATATTCAAAGCCTTATTTGGGTATGCTCATAGCATTACTCATATAAATATCTTTTATCATCATATCCATTTGCAACTTTTGAATCATGCACTAAAACGGTGAAACCCCATTATAGTGTGCAATGGAGTAGAGAGTGTCTCCTCTCTAGATGTTGTACTTAGGTGGTATACTTGGGTTTGCAAATAAATGGCTTTACCATCTTGTAGATGCTCCATGCAATGCCACAATGATGCTTGCCTTCTTCACCACCACTCCGTCATTGCTCCCATTCTCGCGTGGCTTGGCAGACGACATGCTCTCCGGTCTCTTCTAAGCTGCAACACGTATTAAACAACCACACAAGAAAAATTCACAATTGGCTATAGTTGAAAGCCTCTCTCTCTCTCTCTCTCTCTCTCTCTCTCTCTCTCTCTCTCTCTCTCTCTCAAATTAAAAGAAAACCTCCTAAAATAGTCCGGGCCCGTGCAGACTGTTTCAAGAGGGGTTTTTAAAGGTTTTGGACATGCTACCGACACTCCTTTTGTCTCTAGTCTTGCTCATGTATCCTGTAGAGCAGGAGCTCCATGACCCACGGGAACTGCGTCGTTGGGAGCTGTAGAAGAAGCTATTGAGTAGCGGAGTGGCCTCAATGAAGGAAACTGTAAAAGACGATGATGGCATCGATATGAAAGAGAAGCTTATTGTGATTGTCAATGATGTCAAGGTGGGGGGGGGGGGGGGGGGAGAGAGAGAGAGAGAGAGAGAGAGAGAGAGAGAGAGAGAGAGAGAGAGAGAGAGAGAGAGATTTATTGAATCACAAAGAACAAAGTAAATTACCCTTTTCCTGTTCTGCACTACTAATGCTCCACGTGATGTGCCTCTGTGGCAAGTCCACTATGCTGTGATGACTATGATTGACATGTACTTTGGGGACTAATAATAGACCACTACAGATTCCTTCACCAAGAAGATTAAGGATGGAGTCCTTGTTACTCACACTTACATGCTTGAGCCTATTCCCTTGTCCGCGATACGCACTATCGCAACAATTCGGCTTAGCTCCCATTTCCTTCGATGTGAGATAGGGCGTTGGGGCAATGGAGAAGAGTCAAATCGATTGTGCACATTATGCTCACTGCAAGTTCGAGAGTCTGAGTACCACACACTACTAGAGTGCTCAGCTTTTGATCACATCCGAACTTGCTTCTCTCACATTTTCAGCCATAACTTAGACCTACACACTTTCCTCTCCCAGCCAAAGTGTGGGCTCTCCATTGCGACTCTCATCACTACAATTTTGGAGCATCGAGAGTCACTCATCAGCCATACACATACTACATCACATGTAACTTTGGTCCCATAGGTCATATTTTACCTCCGAGGACGATAATAAAATCTATCTATCTATCTATCTATCTATCTCTCTCTCTCTCTCTCTCTCTCTCTCTCTCTCTCTCTCTCGCATGCGTTCACTTGATAACTTGAGAAACGTCTCTCTCTCTCTTTACCAAAAACTTTAAAAAACTAATGGAAATAGTCCGCACCGGTGCGGAAAGTTTCAAGTGGTTTTTTTTTAGTTTTTAGTGTCAAGAGATTGTGCTCGAGAAATGCTCTCTCTCTCTCTCTCTCTCTCTCTCTCTCTCTCTCTCTCTCTCTCTCTCTCTCTCTCTCTCTCTCTCTCTCTCTCTCTCTCTCTCTCTCTCTCTCTATTGTGCTCTTGTAGGTGATGTGAGAACTCGAGAAACGTCTCTCTCTCTCTCTCTACATAAAAAACTAAAAAAAACTACTGGAAACAGTCCGCGCCGGTGCCGATTGTTTCTAGTATTTTTGTTTTAGTTTTGGTAGAGAGAGACCTTTCTTGAGTTCTCAGGTCACCTGCAGAGTCCAGAGACGAGCATGCACCCACGCATACATATATATATATATATATATATATATATATATATATATATATATATATATATATATATATATATATAGAGAGAGAGAGAGAGAGAGAGAGAGAGAGAGAGAGAGTCGGCATCAGTGTTAGGGTAAAATCATTTTTACAAATATACAAAAATTTCCAAATAATCGGCATTTTTTACAATTTGACGTGAAATTTTGGATTTCTCCTTCTTCCCTCCCTTTAACCGGCTACTTTGATTTTTCAACATCAGTGCTCACGAAAGAAGTGATAAAATCGGTTCAAGGCTAAGCTGAGGTACCTTTTCTCAAACACTGGTCCACATGGTAGAGAGAGAGAGAGAGAGAGAGAGAGAGAGAGAGAGAGAGAGAGAGAGTAGGCATGGTGATAGAATCAAACTTCCAAAAACTAAGAAAACACTTGATACAACCAGTGCCATCGTGGACTATTTTAAGAGGTCCCTTCATCAACTATGACTACAAAACATTTGATGTCTAAGGATACTCAATTGTAGACCTCTAAATAATCTTGTTAGAAGCTTCCTTAGTCTCTTTAAGGATTTCTTCCTTGGAAATCTAGAAGGGTTTTGGAGTTCCGTTTTTCATATTCAGTGTAGACCTCATTATCTCCATGAAAACCGAAGAGCCTGCTTATAACTCGGGTCGGCCAAAATCAACTTACCCATTTTCTACAAAATTCAAACTCTCTGTTCTGCAAACATGTTTTCTTCTTCATGCCACAAGGTCCAATTGTGACAGCACGGATCTACACCTAACTAGATACACTTAGATAAACAGTGATTATTTGTCATCAATCTAGATAGCACATAAAAAAATTAGTGTCTACGATTAGCGCTATGCAGTTTCATCAAAACCACTTTCCATCCATATATATTCTACCACTATAGGAAAAACCAAAGTTCCAACACAGAGAAAGGGGAAAACAAAAAAAGGAGAAAAAATATTCTAGCTCAATGCATGAGGCTTCTTGGCCCAGGTGTGTATAATAGTGTGTATATGCACGGGCTATGTATATCTACAACAATGTACAGGTGTGTGTGTGTGTGTGTGTGTGTGTGTGTGTGTATCATTGACAGTGCAAGCTCACTAACTTCAAGCTGGTTTTGAAATATGAGGCAACCACTATCAAGGTGGGTTATAGTTAGCTTCAACTATAGAATATTACCAAATGAACTTCCACAGCTAATGAGGAGGTGCGGACTATTTCACATAGATCTTTGTATGGGAAAATTTGTGTTTGCACGCACACACACACACACACACACACACACACACACACACACACACACACACACAGAAACACAGATGTATGCGATGAAGAATGCATTCTCATAAGCTGCATTGAAACTTTACAACCCAAACTTCAACTACCCGTGTTTTTGTGTTTTGATTATCAAATGCATCGAGAGATTATCTTTCTCACGGGCGACCATGGAGTGAGCTTTTTGATCGATCAGATATTTTGTAAAACTAGAGTGAGTAATTGGGGAGGCATCAATAGAGTTCACAAGTGGTTGCAACATTGATACAATGTCACATGAGATGTTGCTACCAACAAAGCCCAATGTTTGTGAGAAGGTCACTCAGTTTTTTCTTTGCTCGAGAATGTTTGCTTGCCGTTTGGTAAAACTCGTTTATTTGAATTCAAATTTTCCTCCCAAAACGAAGTTTAAAATCTAGCGAGCAAAAGCATATCATGTAACGTATCTATGGAAAGAGCTTGGTGTGTAGATTATAGATCTATAATCTCCACTCAAATCGGAGATCATATATAGGAGTTATGAAATCCCAAAAATCATATAGTTGTCCACCCCCCCTTCTTGGGGGGGAAGTGCATCCTTTGACCACTCTTACACCTCTCTTACACACCCACCATTCTTGCACACATGGCGTGCGTCTATTTGTCAAAATGTTAATCACCTCCATAATCTCATGGCAAATACAAAGGCCCTCTTAGACCCCATACTCTTCCTAATGCTTTGGATGTAAATGTGCCCGAGGTGAATGCTACCATGTTTGCACAGGGTGCAAGATTTGTTGTAGATATTGAGATTTGGCACAAGTGTATTGGTCATGTAAATTTGCAAAGACTAAAAATGATGCACACTAAAGAGATGGTGACATGTTTATCTACGTTTAGAGTTGCTAAAATGCAAATATACTGTGAATCTTGTCAGTTTGGAAAGTAGGAAAAAACATATTTTTATCATGATAAACATGTAGGCACGAATGCATTAGATTTAGTGCATACAGATGTTTGGGGTCCAACAAAGACTACATCTATGGTTTTTAAGGTTATGTCTGAAAGACAGACTGGGAAACATGTAAAGTTTTTGAGGTCAGATAGAGGGAGAGAATACTTCTCCAATGAATTCAATAGCTTTTTGAAAAATCATATAATTCAAAGACAATTTTCAAGCAGGTAAACTCCACAAATAAATGATGTTGTTGAGCAGAAGAACAAGAACATTGTAGAAGTTGTTAGAGTATGATGAATGAAAAGAATATGCCTCATTCTTATTGGCATGAGGCTGTTGCTACAACTTTGGCAATGCTTTGGTTGATATGTATGCCAAATGTGGTATTGTCACGGAAGCATGAAAAGTTCTTGATGGGAATTTTCTTTGAAATGTCATCACCTGCAATGGGTTGGTTGCCAGATATGCCCAATGTGCTCGTTGTTGCAAGAAAGCTCTTTGTTAGCAGATCACCGCAATGGGCATCTGTAGCATAGCTATTTGGCACTAACATAATATAAATACTGAGGAAAGTGACTCAGATGGGGCACAGAGACTCTTTGAGAATATCAATCTCAAGAAGTGAACCAATACAAAATGAAGCCATCTCTAACACTAACAAATCTATCACTCTCGAATCTGGAAATCTGCCTATGTCTTATCTCACCACTCTCAATCCTCATGCCATTTTAGTACTCAAAAGATGTCCAAATGCAACAAAACTTTAGAAGGAGGTTTAAGAGACCTACATGCACTATCCTACCAAGTCTAGTCACAATCCAACAAGGTACCAAAATCATGATCAAGGTCCTGAAGACTGTAACAAAGCAGTTCACAAAGGTCTCCCTATGGTCTAGAAACACTCTCCTATGGTCAAAACTTTGGTGCAACCAAAGTTGGTCAGAGCTAGAAAGTGTGCTATGCAATGCTATGGGTGTATACAAGTGTAGAAAAAAGTGCAAAATCAAGTACAAAGATCCTAGGCAATCAGGTCATAGTGGAGATGTATGCCTAAGGTGGTTTTACGGCCAAAAGAGCTCCAAAGGGGTGCCTGGCATGTGGTGTTTGAGGTGCTCTACAAGACGGTGCCTCAAACGGAGTCCCGGTGTGAAAGGTATGCCAGGTCAAATATGGTGTGCATTGTAGAGTCTCGACTGACAAGGCAGGTGGGGACAAGTGGTCAAAGCTCATTTGAGGGGATGTATGTGAAGAGCTAGTGTTGTGTAACATGTAGGTCTTTTTGGATCATCCATCAGAGCTCTAGAGTGCAAGTTATGGCCCGTTGAAGATTTGTCAGGGGCCAAGTGTGTGCAAGGTTGACCTCATTGAAAGGCACGCCATATGGGGTTTGTTGGGCTTGACTAGGTTTCAACAAGTAGTATGCACCTTGTGGAGTTGACAAAAAGTGATAGCTCATCAATCAAATGCCTGATGAGTGAGTTACGGCCAAATGAAGTTGGGTGCAAATGCAAGAAGGAATATTGGCAACAATTTTACCTATTTTTTGCAACCTCCGTTGGCGATCACAGGGGAGTCAAAATGTGAAAAGGACTAGTGGAATCAAAGTGGGCACGGTGGAGTTTTGGTCAAATTTTACAGCTCGAGAGTTGGAGCACTGGGCAAGGAATTTTGTCAATTCAAAATGGGTCACTAAACGAGAGTGTTTTTATGACATTTAGGATTTTTTTGGAGAGCTATGAAAGGCAAGCTTTTGGTGTGCTGTCACATGGAATCTAGTAAGTCTACACGGGCAAGTAGGGCTGGACGACAAAGAGTATATGGCCTATATCGTGGCCTCTAGTGAATCGCATACGTGGAGAGAGAGCTCTTGAGCTCCAAGCTATGGTGATCCTCTCTTGGTGTTGTGCGCGGCGGTGCAATGGTCTTCCTTTGTCAAAGAAATTTCGGTAGTTTTTTATTAACTCTAGCTTGAAAGTGTCAGAATTGATTGCAGCCTTTGAAATGATGAAAATTTGGGCCTTGAATAGCCTAACCTGCAATCCAATGTGATTTGTGCCCCTGTTCGTCTGATTAGAAGCTATTTGCAATGCAATTACTTGCACTTGCCCGTTTTTGGTCGGTATGATCAATTCTAGCTCCTTGACTGAATCTAGGCGACTCTTTCAAGTATTGGCTAAAACAATGATAATCTGGCTGCTCTATTCGACTTTCTCGCTTTGCTGTGTGTGACTCCCTCAGCTTTGCTTTTTTCTTTCTATTTTTGTTTATTTTTTTCACACTTTTTCCTTTTTTGACTCCTCTCTTTTTGAATTTTCTAATTTTTTTGATATTTTTGTGATATTTTTATCTTTTGGAAAAGTTTTGATTTTTAAGGATTTTCAAAGTGAATTTTGTAGTTTTATGGGATTTTTTGAAAGACTTTATGAATTTCTGATTTTTTTGATCAATTTATGATTTTTTATGGACTTTTTGTGAAATTTTTAACTTTTTTAATAAATTTTTAATGAGTTTTCTTTTATTGACATTTTTAAAATATTTCTTCTTTTTATTTTGTGAGTTTTTGTGTGACTTGTTATATTTTTTATGAATTTTAAGACTCCTTTTTTAAAATATATTTTTTAAATGGATTTTTTGGTTTTTAATTGTTTTTGTGATTTTTAATGGTGTTTTATGTTTTTTAAACCCCTTTTTTACTTTTTTTAACGAATTTATTTTTTGAATTATTTCTCTTTTTTGTGGATTTTTAATTTTATTTTTCAAATTTTCATTTGTTTGGAGTTTTATTAACTAAAACTAACACTAAAGAAAAATTTACTAACACGTTACCTGCTGTGGGCGGGGCCGCAGCTCATCGAGGTTGAGCAGCAGTGCACCGGGCGCGAAACGGGGGAAGAGAGAGTTGACCTATTAGCGCGCATGATGATCTGTCAGCGTCGATTGCGACAAAGAGGCTCGCAGTGGTCAGAGAGAGAGAGAAGGGAGAGCGGGGAAAGAGAAGAAGAAGAAGAGTATTTTAACGTCGTAGGAAACTATCTTAAGAGACCTTGACCGATGAGGAGAGTTGAGAGAGAGAGACAAGAGAGAGGGGTCCAATCTCATGGTGGCTCCTAGTGTCAACAGAGGGGAGAGAGGAAAATACAATAGAGCAAGTGGGAGAGCATTTATGCGTCGAAAGGCAGGGCTCAGGAAAAGATAGGTTTGCTTTATCCAAAGCCGAAGCTCAAATTTTGACCGTCGAGTCCGCACAATCGTCGAAATTTTTCGGAATGTGTGCCCAAGCTCGAGATCGACTGCCGGCGCTCATCGAAGCAAATTTTCAAATGCTCGAAAATGCAAACTTTAGTTTGAAAATTAGCAAAAAATGCTAAAAATCACTCGGAAATCCAGAAAATTTCTTGAAAAATCATAAAAATTCTTAAAATCTCAAAAAATCATTGACAATCACAATCGAATACTTTTGACACACATAAACACAACAAAAATAGTAGTTTTTATCAAAAATGTGATTTACGACAAAATGAACAAACCCGGTCCTTGAAAATAGCAAAACGCTCAAAACTCAACTAAGGAGGGCACAAATACGCTCAAAATGATGCCGTAAATATGCACACAAAACAGTTCGTCAAGCTTGCAAGATATCAATTTTTTACAAAATTAAGCAAAAATTTGTAAAAATTATTTAAAAAATAGATAATTTTTTTAAAAAAATCTCCACACAGAGGAGATTAATGCAACCAATAATCACATCAATCAATTGCCAAATTATTTCATCAATAAAATCCAAACTAATTAAAATTGGCAAAATTAGGTTAAAAATTGATGCATTTCGAGTGTGTAAATCCCTGTTTTGAGCTAAAAAATGCAGCAATTAACCATTACACACATCAAATATGCAATCAAACATTGAATTAATCATGCACATTAAGCACTTTTTAGGCACACACACACACACACTAATAATTGACACTTTTTACCAATTTTTAGGTGCGCACACAAAAGGGTTAATCTTTTTGAAATTGCAATTTGAATTCACAAATCTCTAGTTGGGCATGACCACAACACAAATCAATCATCACAATTGAAAAATCATTAAGCACACATTGATTTTTAGGTGCACAAACAAGGGAAAAATAGTGATACACACACTCAATTAGAATGCACACACACTTGATTTTAGTGCACACACACTTGTAATTAACCATCCAAGCATGCAATTAGATCAATTAGGCACACAATTAGCAATCTACATTCACCTTAGAAATTGACCTTGTCAATTCCATAAGCCTCCAAGTTTTCAAAATTTCAACATTACGACGGTATGAAAATGAACATTTCAAAAAATTTCATAGGATAACACATCATCGACATGGTGTTAATTAGCATAGCATATCATAGCATAGACAAGGTGTTAATTAGCATAGCATAACATAGCATCATCATGGCATCTCTACACATGTTTAGATTCTAGGGAGGTTGAGAATACCACCTTGTTTACCTTTCCAATGAAGATCGGTTGAACAACTAAAAACTCCAATCCTTATTAGAAAATTAGTGTGTAAGTTAGCAAAAATTAGTGAAATTAGCAAGGGGTTAGTGTGAAATTAGAGTGTGTAGGCACACAATTAACAAGATATGGTGACAAATTAGAAAAAAATAACACATTGCTTCATGCACACACATCCAAAATCCACAAAACCATAAACACACAAGTGAAATTAGTGAAGAAATTAGTACGGAAACACATCCGATTATGCCATAATTACACTAGCGTAGGCCATGGTCCTCGGCAACGACGCCAAATGTTGGGGGTACCATCGTACCGTAGCTCCAATAACCAACAAAATTATCAATGCGGAGAGATGAGCTACTTGGCTAGGACATGGAAACACTCACACAGTTAGTGAGCTAATCATGGCAGCATGAATGGTGACTCTATGAGGTGATATTCTCGGCCTATGGAGGGGCTAAGCCACAATGATTGGAAATCTCCACACCTACTTCCGTTCACTTCAAATCAACCCAATCACACACTAACAATTGCAAGATGCACACAACGCTAATCCTATCATGTAACACACTAACCATAAGCACATGTGACACACACATAGATCTATCGAGCACCACACTCCAATCAAACCTACATGCACACACAAGCAAAAGAGAGCAATCACTCAAGATTAGAGGGGGATTAACCACTAATTTGTTACAATCTAGCTAATCAAAGCATCATTAGCAATCACAAGAAGTATGAGAGAGGCATAGTGGAAGAGAATTAAGCATTGATTAGTGTTAATTAATTCACATGAGCAAGGAGAAGCTCAAGAACTCCATAACCACACACCTCAACAGCTCTCATCAAAGAATGGTCTCAACAAATGAGCTTGAGAAACCTAATTTGTTTTACACACTGTCTTATATAACTAGGGTAAAATATGCAATGTCTGGGCGCCCAAGGCCTTTAGGGCTTCACCACTTACTGAATCTGCAACCTACGCACACTAATTGACCTATTCTTTACAGCTTGGAACTCCCATTGAGCCCGTAACACATTAAAAATATTATAATGGCTTGAATAAATCGAGAATTTACAATACATGACCATTTTGGAAAAATGTGAAAAATGTGTAACTCCATCTTTACTGCTTCTTCATGTTGATCTTTGATGTGCATTTGTAAGGCTTGGGCCTTAAGCATCTTCTCTTAAAAACTTACGTCGACTCAGTTAACAGGGACGGCTAGTCAAGATAAACTGCTAAGAGGATGTTGGTTTTTCAAAATTGAGCAGATTTATGGATTGCCTGCATGAGAAGGTGTGAGACAAAGTTAACTAGATAGTCATGTGTCATATGAAGAGGCGGTGGCTCTAGCAAAAAATCAGACCAAGAATATTCTAAAGGAGCATGAAGCTAGGTGGGGTTTGCCAAGTGTTTTGGTGCTAAAGTAAGTTGATGTGGTGGAAGTCGAGCAAAAGTTAGTGCAAAGGGTTGTGCCCGTGCAAGAGGAACCAAGGGTTCTATGGCTGCTACAGAAAGATAGGGTGGTTTGTATGCCGAGGATGCCAGCTAAAGAGGCTCCAATTCTAGAAGAAGTGAAGGCGGTTCTAGATAGGGAAAGAGATGTGCTGCTAGATCAGGGTATGGCTGTTCAAGCTTCGTGGAAGTGTGCTAGAGATCAAAAGGTGCGGTTTGAAGATGAGGTAAAAAGCCATAAAGCTTGAGGAGATTCCAAAGCTTGAGACGGAGGAGGAGCTTGAACCGAGTAAAAGCAATTCTATGGATGTAGATATGAACTAGGAGACCGAGTCATCTCAATCAACGTATGAGGAGTTTGATCTCTTGCATGTGAGTGGACATGTAGTGAAGGCATGTAAGGATCAGGGTGAAGAGAAAGCCGATGTGCTTGATGGAGACCAAACGGAGGATTCCAAGCCTACTAGTGATGATATGCAGGTAAAAATGGTGTGCAGTGCCATCCTGATGACCATGATCATGAAAGTTGTTGTGGAGTGTGCTAAGGTGGTACAACAAGTGCAGAGTTTTACCAAAAAGAATGAGGCAACCTTGCCTATGGAGGAAAAACAAGTGAATGGTGCGGTATGGATTGAATTTCTATCTTCTTTGGAAAAGCATGATGCAGAGGTAGAACATGTGCTTAAAAAGCAACAAGTGCAGAGTTTTACCAAAAAGAATGAGGCAACCTTGCCTATGGAGGAAGAAAAATTGAATGGTGCGGTATGGATTGAATTTCTATCTTCTTTGGCAAAGCATGATGCAGAGGTAGAACATGTGCTTAAAAAGCAAACAATTGAAGTTGACTAGCAAGAAGGGTTGATTGACCTTGAAGGACCAATTGATGAAGAAGGGCTTGATGATGCTAGGATTGAGTGCGATGCAGGTAAGGAGGAAAGCATGGAGCCAAAGATGGAAGAGCTTCCAATGCAACACATATGTTTTATGGGTGATGAGGTGAAATCCCAGGTTGTAGACAAGCTTTCAAATGCGGTATGTGAGTCTTGGTTGAAAGGTATGTTAGTAGGTGCAGCTGCGCAGTGGACTAGTCATTGGATACAGAGTCTGCTAAAGGACAACCTCACAACACATCGATGGGTGGGAGGGTCAGGTATGGATGATGAGAGTGATAGTGTGCTTGGTAGTTCTTTGTTGGAGGTGGGAAGTATGCCAATGGATGCTCAAAGTGGTGAAGGTATTCCATGGTCATCTTTGTGTGTGGTTGGCTATGTGCCTTGGTGCAACTTTATAGGAGGTGCGGTTTACAGGCGGATGGAAGAGATCAAAGCCAGGTGCTTGATCTAGGTGGAAGAAATGCTAATGTAGGGGATTGGGCAACCCACTTGAAAAGAGGCAACGGGTAGCAGGTGTCAGCTTTTTTACATATGGTAGCACATTTTGAGTGTGTACACAATGTTTGTTTGGTGTGACAGTTGTAGGGTTCAATAAGCCACTGTGTAGTTGAACATAAAACGTTCAACAAGGGGGTTGGGCAATGATGGTGCAATCAAAGTTGGTTAGAGCTTGGAAGTGTGCTATGCAATACTATTGGTGCATACAGGTGTAGGACAAAGTGCAAAAGCATGTACGAAGATCCTAGGCAAGTAGGTTGATAGTGGAGATGTATGTATAAGGTGTTTTTTTAGGCCAAAAGGGCTCCAAAGGGGGCCAAACAAGATGATAGGTCCAAGTCTTTGAAGTGTTGTGTTGGTGCTTTGGCATGTGCTGTTCGAGGTGCTCTAGAAGCCGGTCCACACCTCTCCTCAACGGAGTCCCGATGTGAAAGATATGCTAGTTCAAATAAGGAGTGCATTGCAGATTCCCAATGGATAGAGCAAGTGTGGGAACAATGGCTGAAGTTGAATTGAGGGGATGGACATGAAGAGCTAGTGTTGTGGATAATGCCGGTCTTTTTGAATCATCAATTGGAGCTCTAGAGGGAAAGTTATGGCTAGTTGAAGATTTGTCAGGGGTCGAGTGTGTGCCAAGCTCGGGGGGGGGGGGGGGGGGGGGGTCACTATGTATAGATTTTGTATATCATGTGCATTCAAGGACTATTGATAAAACTCCTTATTTTTGACAAATAAAATACACCCTTTTCCTATTCATTTTGTAATTTTTTTTCCCAATTCCATTTTGCGGTACCCTTCTGTATGTGAAAATGTGAGAAAAATGAACTTTAATAATCCCTTCTGTTGCACTCCTGTCAATCATAGTCGCATAACTATTAACACTAGGTTGGTAATGGGACACTTTTATGTCCTGTGAAGTGACCATTTTCCTTGAATTATGTCAAGAGTTTCAAAATGGATTTTGAGGTGCTATCTATCTAGAAAGTTGTCTCATGAGCTAAAAAAAACTCGACATTTTTTTGGAATATCAATTCCATCTTTAACATTGTCCTTGCACAACATTTCACAACCTAAATTGTGTAAAAAAACGGGTCCTGTTTTTGGCTTTTTTCGACTTTTTGCAACTATACCACTCTAGAATTCATGTTTGTGAGGTCTATAATGCTAGAGAACTATCTTTAGTAGTCCTGAACATGTCTCGATGCTTCTAGGGAGAAATAAATATTAAAGTTGTAAGTTATGACCAAATTACAAAAATTATCAAATCCTGTTTTTTAGCCAATTTTAGCTCTTCTATGATTTTTTTGGTGGATTTCATGATATCCAAATTCATTTTTGATTTTCTATGTCACATATTGTAACATAAAGCTAACATTCCTTGAGTTTTGGGGCACCTAAAACCCTATTTTGCATAGTACACAACGATGGTTGATTTTTTCAATTATGGAAGAAAACGAAACATTGTAGGATATCAAGTATAGCTTTTTCAATATTGCTAGTTTCTTGTGACAACTACATTCATTTTGTAGGTAGTAACCATATCTAGTCATAAGGATCAAATTTGGCTAGATATTGAATAGTTTCTATGGGATTCTACAACTCATAATGTTCAACCCAGTTTTTTCATGTTTGTTGTATTTAACACTTCATCTTTGTCCCCAAGATTCCTCTTGGTAAGAGATGTATTATTCTTTTGACATGCTTCATGGCTCCTTATGAACATAAAGGACAATAGGGAACTAATAAAACATTCATATATTATTTGTATTGAGCGTGGCTATAGAAACTTTGATGATAGGTTTGCAGAATGGTAAAAATTCAACTTTTTTGTGCCTATTTATTTTGGCAAAACAAAAAATAGTGAGTGAGAAGTAATCATATGTTCTAATCACCAACCCATTGAAGTTAACTAGGGAATTTATCTCAAGTCTTACAAAAATCCCTAATCTTATTTTTATGCAACAAAACGTAAGAAATGACTGTTTTGATGAAAATTCACTGGTCCATCAACTTTGGAGGCTTGGTGTGACCAAAAGATGAGAAATTTTACAAGTTTCTTATTTTTCCATGTTTAGTAGGCCTTGAACTATAACCTCATGAAAGGATTTTACAAAATGAGTGGATCTACTATGGTTTTGGAGGTTTTTTTCAAAACCCTGAAAGGACAATTTTATGTCCTGTTAGGTTACCAACCTAGTGTTAAGTGACCCCCCCAAGATGCCAAGTTGATTGCATTGAAAGGCTAGATGGCAAAGAGTATAAGGCCTATGCCGTGGCCTCTTGTGAATTGTAGACGTGGAGAGAGAGCTCTTGAGCTCCAAGCTATGGAAACCCTCTCTCGGTGTTGTGTGCGGTGGTGCAGTGGGAGCCCGATGGCATTTTTGGGCAATATAGGTCGTGCCAATGAGTAGCATTGGCCATAGGCGGCAAGGATCAGTCATCGTGCGATGGCTCTAGAAAGGGCCTTTAGTGCAAAGTGCAAAGTGCACTTATGATCCTTCTGGCCATGATGCATGTATGTCAATTGCAAATGATCATGTGTGGTACTTTGACAGTGGTTCTACAAAGCACCTTACCTCTCATCGTGACTTGTTTACCTCTCTCAACGATGTCCTTCATGGGAATTCAGTCACTTGTGCCAACAATGCCTCTTATCCATTTAAGGAAGTTGTAAAGATTGTGCTTACTGCTGCAAATGGCATTTCGTTCACACTTGTTGATGGATTGTATGTACCTGGGATCAAGAAGAATTGTTTGTCTATATCTGTAGTTGTTCTTGTAGGCAAATTTGTGGATGATAGATGTACAATACATCATCTCATTTTTGGTGATGAAATTGTTGCATCTGGCATTTCATGTCGTGGGCTGTATAATCTCACTTTATATGACAAGTGTGGGCAAAATTTTTCAAATGTTGTTGTGGATTCAAAGGTTGTTTCAGATGCAAAACTTTGGCATGCTTGTTTTGGGCATCTAAATTTTGCCAGCTTGTTGTGTTTGTAGAAATCTAATATGGTTTCTTCTTTGTCGTCTCTTGAAGCACCTGTCAAACATGTTTGTGAAGGCTGTATTTTGGGTAAGATGTAGCGTTCAAAGTTTCCAAAGGATGGTTTAGTTAGGGCCACATGCAGCTTGCAACTTGTGCATAGTAATGTTTGTGGGCCCATGCAAACTCTGTCCTTGGGAAATTACCTTTACTTCATGACTGTTATAAATGCTTACTCTAGGAATGCATGGGTGTATCCGCTTAAAGAAAAGTTCAAAGTATTTATGTGCTTCAAACAGTTTTTGGCTATGGATGAAAATGTCTTGAAATGTACTACGGGTACCCTCCATTCAAATCAAGGGGGAAAGTCAATGTCTCATGAATTTAATGCATTTTTTGCTAGTCATGGGATAAAACACCAATGTATAGTGCCATATGCACCTCAACAAAATGGTGTTGCTGAGAGGAAAAACAGGTCACTTATGAAAATGGTAGAATGTATGGTCAAAAGTCAAGCTTTACCACATTCTTTTTGGCTTGAGGCTATTATGTGGGCCACCTATGTATTTAACAATTGTTGTATGAAATCTTTCTATTCTATGACTCCTTATGAAGCATGGAATGATAGAAAGCCTTCTATTGACCACATGCGCATTCTCTATTTTTGGTTTAACCTATGGTAGCCTTAGTATATAAGGTACCTAGGTCATTTTTTAAGGAGAACTTTTATCGTAATCAAGGTTTTGTAATGCCGTTGGCTGTATGTGAGAGAGAAAGAGAGAGAGCATGAGCTTTGTCCTGACACTACTTCCTGCTCGCTTGTCACATTGGAGATCCGACTGCACCATTGTGATAGGCTCGGAGAGAGCTAAGCAACAACGCCAGGCATTCCACGTGAGATGGATCACACGTGCTAACGCATCTATGAGCTATTTGTGGTCATAAGTGTATCAAACAATGTTTGTTTTCTACGTGCAAGTAGTCTCGTTAGAATCGTGGTGACATAAGCTACGCATAAATATTCATAGATTTCAATTTTCAACACTTGTAAAATTTTGCTTCGTCTTCATGTGCATTTTCTACAAATGGGCTTGGAGTGAGGATTTTGAGTGTAGAGGCTTTGGGGCAGGTGTATCCTAGTGAGGGGATGGTGTTTCTTAAACTTTGTATGATTCTAGTAAGATTTGGTGAGTTTCCTTCCGTTTGTGTGTATGTGGGTTGGATGGCATAGTTGAAAGCAGTGAGATTCCTCATTTTGGTTTAGTTGGCCTTCCAAAGTGTTGTATGTGTGGGATGGTCTCAGCCTGACAAGCTATAGAGATTTCCTTCGTGTGCCTATTGTGTCATATGTGTCCTCAATTGACATTACATTGATCTAAGTTGTGTTGCATGCACTTTATAGGTGGTGTGATTTTCTCCCGCAACCTTGGCACTATTGCCGGGATTGAAGGACTTACGTAGGTAATCCTACTAACACTCGTGTGATGATTGCTTGCTTTAGTTTTGACTAAGGAGAGAATATTTCTTAAGTGGATCCAAAAGAGGATATTTTCAGATCAAGTGGAGAGCCAGGAAGCGTGTGTTTTGTTGAGGGTCTGTGACTAGATAGATCTAGTTAGGATTTGTAGTATTAGTTATAGATTAGAATAGTTGTTGGTGGTCGAGTGATTTGGGAAGTGAAAAAAGCGTTTGTTAATATGTGTGTGGCAGTGAATCATTTTTCTATTCACAATTGCAAAAACCCATATGATGAGTAGGAGTAGCTTTAGGTAAATGATCTCATTCTGATCTAGAGCTGTTTATCACTGATTTATTTGTTGAAGTGCTTGTTTCCATTTAAAATCAAGAAAAAGTTTTCTTTTGAGGGTAAAAATGCAATAAACAGATTTTTGTTGAAATGTTTTCATGACTGATTGATGTTATGCATATAAGAGGGCATTTATAAGAGTTCTATGGATAAAACTTGCAATTCTGCAACTCTAAATATCATACGCGTATGATGTCTGAAGGGCTAGCAGAAGGCCAATATTGACAAAACAGACTGTACCAAAGTGTTCAAATGGGATGTTTTACCCTAAGTACACCTTGAGACTAGGGTTTTGACCAACACTTAGTACCCAAAAGACAAAAGACGGAGTATTGAAAATGGAAAAAAGAGAAACTTGTGAATTTGAGCATATCTTTGCATGAAAATTGGTGAAAGTACTTGAAAACCAGTGTTGGAGACTTGTGGATGACTCTGAATGAATTCTGGACAAAAATCCATCAGCAGACATCATACGCGTATGATGTCTAAAGGATAATTCTCACAGTAAAAATGACTTTTTGAATTTACACTTGACGTTCTACAATTTGTGTTGAACACATACACCAAATTTCATTTCATTTGGGTATATAGATTGAGTATCGAGAATATTTTACTCTTTTTGGAAATTCCTTGTCAAAAAGTGGTGAATTTGTGCAAGTTTGACTTTCAAAATTTGTTGTAAACACATGTGCATGTTGTATACATCAAGGAGCACATTGGGTAGGAACATAGCTTCAATTTGACCAGAAAAACATCATACCTGTATGATGTCAATAAAGGTTAGATTGGAGGCCAAAATATACATTTGAGTGCACCATTGTGATCTAGAGCATTTAGGAAGCAAATAGAAAAATTTCGTTGAATTTGAAGCATTTTTGGGCTTTTAAAGGCCACAAGACGGTGTGAGCGGGATGAAAACACACACAGCGCCTCTATAACGACCCGACACACACTCTTGGGAAGATACACACACACACTAGGGGGCACCACTCGGCTTACACAACACACCTAGCCCAGACATGAAACACACCTATGGAGTGAGAGGAGAGAGATTATCCACTTGCCCACTCCACACAGACACACACACACACACACACACACACCCAAAAAAACTCAGCTCAAAAGAGAAGAATTTCTGATTTTTAGATACAATTGAGCTTGGGTCAACACCAATGGGGCAAACAGCTCACACAATATAGGTAAAATAAGCCAGATACAATCACAAACTAGAGCAGAAACTTCGCTCATAGGAGAAACTTACACAGAAAAATAGCAGGAAAAGAGTGAGGAATTTGGCAAAATGGACAGCGCCATCGCATCCGGAACGGCCCAAAACCCCAGTCTACAATGTCAAAGTGCTCAAATCCGATCTCGGATGAGCAGTTTACGGCCAAAACAGGCTCCAAAATGGGCAAAAACACACCTGCGGCTGTTCCTCCTCTCTTCTCCACATTTTTGCTGGTCTTCTCTCTGTTTTTTCAGTTCCCACACTTAGCTTTATTACTTGGGCACCCTTGGCCTTTTAGATGACCTCAAACGGACCCCGAACAGGCCAAAAACTGACCTCGCAGTGCATAGTTGTCACCTTTTTGCATCATTCGCACACCTGGCACTCAGCTTTTTTCCAATAATGCATCTCACCACCACGTGAAGTGGCCCCAAAAAAAGGTCCTCATGATGACCTTTCTCCATAATTCTCACAAGCAAACACCCACGTTGTGTCTGTACTTCTCCGCGTGCAAGTATTGACCCCGTTCGGCATCCTGACGCCACTAGATGCCATCTGACGCACCTGCTGACCTCACGTCATCGGCCTGTGGATAGCTTCCTCGAGAAGTTTTACGCGCTACCAACTCCTCCTTATTGTAGAAAAACACAATGGTACTAGTAACGATGAAAATCGATGCACTAAGTACATGGTGTCCTATCTGTACACATGTAGGCCCCACGTAACCACCTGGCTCTGGAAAATGGGCAATACTTTATTTGATGCACCATGCATGGGTATGTACATATGCGCAATCCCTTGCTCCAAAAAACTCCGGACATAATTTGCCCATCCCCTAGCCTGCTAGATCATTCATGATCAGAAGCAGCAAAGAGAGATATGAGACTCGCCGCATCACAAGTCTCCTCATCCTTCACCAACATTTCTTGCTCCACCAACAACTCATCTTGCTCCACCATCATCAATCTAGCATGATACAATTTAAGACGCAATCCATTTACCCTTGACTTATGTAGAACACCATCCAGGTTAGCCAGCTGATATGTGCCATTTGGAAAACACTCTACTACCTTGAAAGGGCCTTCCCACTTAATTTGAAACTTCTTTTGGAAGGTGTTGTCCAGCTTACTATTGTAGCGCAAAACCAAGTCATGTTTCTTGATACCGTTACTTTTGACCTTTTCATTTATCTTTGTTAAAGCCTTATCCTGCATCTGTCCATAATGCTCCAATGCGCTCATCCTATCCAACTGGACCTCTTGTAACTGCAAGAGCCTCTCTTTGAATGCATCACTAGGCGGCCCAAGCAACTTCTCTAACATCTTGACCGCAGGCAACTCTACTTCCACAGGCAATAGTGCTTCCTTTCCATACACCAAATGAAATGGAGTAAACCCTGTACCTGTCTTCACCGAAGTACGGTAAGCCCATAATGCACTAGGCAATTCCAAATCCCAATTCTTTCCTTGGTGCTTTGTCACTTTAGAAAGAATTTGTACCAACTCACCATTGAATCTTTCATTTAAGCCATTACACTGCGGGTAATAAGGAGTGGTATGCTGGTGCCTAATCTTCATCTTTGTGCATAAGAAGTCTAGCAGTTTAGCTCTAAATCCTGGCCCCTTATCTGAAAGTAGCTCTAATGGCACCCCAAACTTGCACCATATTTCATCATACACAAATTTAGCCACATCCTTTGCAGTGATCTGTTTTACTGCTATAGCCTCTGCCCATCTAGAAAGATAGTCCACTGCCGTCAAAATATAGCTTTTGCCCCTGCTTGTGATAGGTAACGGGCCTATTGCATCAATCCCCCACTTTTCAAACACATCAAACGCCATAATGGTTTTTCGTAGCTCTGGCTTCAACACTCTCTTCCCAAATGCTTGACATCTATTGCAAGACCTACACCAATGGTGAACATCCTTGTGCAAACTAGGCCATACATACCCCTCTTGCAAAATCTTATGCAAGGTGATCTTTAGAGCAAAATGGCCACCACATGCGCCTTCATGATTCTCTTCCAACACTCTGTAAAGCTCCTCCCGCCAAGGTACACGTCTCAACACGAGATCAGCCCCTTTCATGTATAAGACATCACCAATCAATTTGTACCTGTATGCTCTACGCACAAAGCCAACTTCTTAGACTTCTGAATCTCCTTTGGAATGATTCCTGTTAGCAAAAACTCCTCTTCTTGAGCCAAACTTTCCCGGCCATGATAAAGAGGTAAATTGGTCCTCAACATGAATAGCTCCCCAATCATACCTTGAGCTGCTTCATGTGCCTCTCCATTTAGAGCACGTTCAATGTGTTTGATGCTCCATGCTTCAAACTTTTTTAACAGGCCTTTAATTCTAAAGCACATTTCCTTCAATGAGGTGTTCTTGCTCTTCCACACACCCAGCACTTGCTTCACCACTAACAAGGCATCACCTTTTATGCTCAACCTTCGAACCCCATGCTTCAAACAAATGTGTAATCCGGCTTCCAATGTAGCACATTCAGCCTCATTGTTACTATGCGCATCCAATTTGAACCCTCTCTTGCATACTAGCTTCCCCTCTGGATCATAAAGTGCTATACCCCCTGAAGCTGCATCGTGGCTCTTTCTGTATGAACCATCAAAGAAAAACACATGTGCATGGCTGATCTGTGGCACTTCTTCAACTACCTTTCTCAACACCTCTTCCTTAACAATAAGGGCATTCTCCTTGTAGGTCAACAAATCAGCTAAGGTAGCCCTTGTACTATCTTCCACTAGAAAAGAGAACTCAAACTCTTGCAGCTCAATTACCCATTTCTTCACCACATTTGACATGTTAGTACCATTAATTAATTGTGGCAAAAAGTCCAAGAAAACAAAAGGCCGTGGTAGCAAGTAATGACAAAATTGTCGACAAGCAAATATTACACTGGCCATCACTAGCTCTACTTCCGATAACTTTCTCTCCGCTACCAACTTCACTCGGCTTGCACAATACACTGGCCTCATATAATGGCTGCCCTTCCCCTTTTGCAATAGCATGGCTCCAATGGCATCATCCCCTAGTGATGGATTTACATAAAAAACTTTCTCCCAATCAGGAGCCTGCATGGCTGACAACCCCCCTAACACCTCTTTCACCTCTTGAAACACTTCTTCACACTTGTCATCCCATCGCAATGGATCATGCTTTGCCACTTGCTGTAATGGATAAAGAAGCTGAGAAGACAATGGAATAAACCTTGCCATGTACTTCACTTTGTGTATAAAGGTTTCCAATTGCTTCGTACTCGTAGGTGATGGAAGAAGAATAATAGACTTAACCTTATCTGGATCAGCCTCAATGCCATTTTCTGACACCATATGGCCCAATAACTTCACCCTTGGCTGTGCTAGATGACATTTATTTGGATTTAGTTGTCCTCCACATTCATCATATCGAGCCAATACCATCTGCAACTTCTCATGATGCTCAGCCCTACTGCTATAGACACAGAAGTCGTCCATAAAAGCCTTAACGCAACTACCAATGAATGGTTCCAGCACCCAATTTGCTCTTTCTTGATAGAAAGATGGTCCATTTGACAACCCAAACGGCAACACTGTGTAGCAATAGCAGCCCCATGGCGTAATAAAAGTTGTCTTTGTGCGGTCTTTAAGAGCAATCTTCAATTGAAAATAGCCTGAAAAACCATCACACACACTGTACCTCTCATAACCTGCCACTGAATCCAAGATCTGATCGATGAATGGAAGAGGATATGGGTTCTTCTTAGTGGCTGCATTTAAGGGTTTAAAATCCACACAAATTCTCCACTTCCCATCCTTCTTTGGACTGTTGGACTCACCCATTCTGTGGTCTCCACTGGAACTATGAACCCTGCCTTCAATAACTTGTCCACCTCTACCCGCAAGGCTTCCATTTGCTCTTGACCCATCCTTCTTAGCCTTTGCCGCACTGGCTTAGCACCTTCTTTCAACTCTATATGCATCTCTTCACCCTTGAACCCTCTGATCTCTTCATAGGAAGTAATAAACAAATCAGGAAAACTAGCCAGCATATGCAAATATATATCCTTCTCCATAGCTGAGAGGTCTCCACTAATCATTTGCATCATTAATTCCTGCTTCTTTGACAACTCAACCCTTGTTTGCATCAGCCCTTCAATCACTTCATAAGGCCCTTCACTTTCATCTTCAACCTCATTCGCAAATGCAACTAAACCAATCTCCTGGATTTCTTTGTCCATCAAAAGAAATGCAACATCAGCATCCTCATCACTGCTGGTAGTGCTATCACTGTCCTCATCCGTCACCGTGGAAGAGTCTTCATCACTAGACTCATCCTCATCTTCATAAAGCTCCTCTAATCGTTTCCTTGTGTCCATATTATAAAGCTTCTTGGTACCTGTCTTTCCATAGAGGCTAATCATACCATGTCGCCAATCTTGAATAGCTCCCACTGCACGTAACCATGGTCTGCCCAGTATAATAGGATATGCTCCCAACCCTGCTGGCATCACATGAAAATCAACCACTGCCTTTGCATCATATGCCTCCACTTCTAAGCTCTTTACAACACCCAAGCATTTTACTTTTTGATGTTTTGCCAATCTGATCCGAAAACCTGACACCCCAGCCACTGTGAGACCCATCTTCTCAACACATGAGTGTGTTATGACGCATATTTGGGCTCCGCCATCCACATAACCTTGTCCCAAATTTTTCCTTTTATGCCACACATCTACTATTGGACAAATGTCTGGTAGCTCATCCATTGCCAACACCTTTACTAAACCTCTCTCTGGCTCTTTCTCCATTGGGTTAACCATCCTCTTCCACTGTCGCTTTAGCTTAGGCACCATCTCTATAAGCTGCCCAAAAGTAACATCTGCCTTCCTGCTCGTCAGATCCTCCTTCAAGTCATAGCTTAATTGCCCATCCCCTAGTGGAAAATCTGAAACATGAAACTTTCGACGAGCTCTCCTTTTCCTCTTGGCCTTGACATCCTCGCCTTCATGGCTCTTTCCTTTCTTCTTACTAGGACCTGGGGCACTTCTTCCTTCCTTTTCCTCTGTGGTCCTCTTCCCAATAGGCATCACTAATGTATCCTCTAGCTTTGCTTCCTTCTCCAAGGTGACTACACTTAGCACTTTTGTCTTTCCCTTTTCCTCCTGGGTCAGTCCACTGGTTCCTTCGTCTCCCTTAATTTCGATGCCATAATCATTTGACCTAGTTAGCACCTGTCTTGGCAATGGATACATGTCTCCCCCCATCCTTGGTGGCTTATCACATTGCGGGCTGATGTGACCCAACTCTCCACAATTGTAACATGTGGGCGTCTGCCTCCAAAACCTACCATTGCTTTCCAACACCATTCCTAGGCCTTTCTTCACCTCCTAGCTGATTTGCAAACCTCCCTCGACCTCGATTATTTCCCACTTGACCTAGCATGTTTAGGCTGAGATTCTTCATCAAATCTACCATTTGCCTCATGTCTTGCCTTAGCCCATCATCTTGCACTGCTGTAGTGACCACTGCTGGCATAACCTGAGTAGTAACAGGAACCACTAGTTCGTGATGAACCCCTTACATGCGCCCTTGTAAAGACTCTATAGGCTGAAATTCAAACCTCATTGGCAAAGACTCCACCCCTAACTGACTCATTTTCCTCAGCTTCCACTCTTTGTTCCTTGCTACCTCTAGTGCATCTTCATATGTCCTAGGCTTCTTTAGCTCCACTCTCCAACGTATATTCTCCCAGCGACCAGCTAAGAACCTGTCCTTCTTCATCATGTCAGGCGGGGGTACCTGTGGTGCTAAAGCCTTGCACATTCGCTCCCATGCCAATGAAAACTTACGTATGTACGCATCTACTGGCTCACCTTCCTTTTGCACCAAACCTTGTACTTCTTGCCACACTTTGTCAGGATCTTCTATCTTCACAAACTCCACTTCCAATCCATGCCTTAGATTGTCCTAGTTCTCAACCTTACAGGTGGATCAGCCACACGCAACTCCTCTTCAAATGCTTTAGACCAAACTCGTGCATCACTCTTCAAACAAATTTGGAGAAGGCGTAACATTTGCGTAGGGTCATGAATCTGGTTGCTAATGCAGGCAACCTCCATCTTTTCCAAAAATTCTTCCACATCTTCATCACTTCTTCCATGAAACTCCGGATAAGAGAAAGCCATGGCTACCCAAATTATGATGCTTTGAGAACCCCTTTGAACACACGTGCAAGAACCCAAAACTTTTACTGACTCAATTCCCAGAAAATTCAATGGAGCTCAACTTTAGATAAGGACAAACACATGCACATCAAATGAGTTTTCATAGTTAATCATCGGAATGACAACAGGCAAAGGACATTCCAGGATCTCTCTCAATCTTCTTGGTCCAAACATAAAGACTATGTGCTGCTGGAAAAAGATCTTCCTGGACACATGAACTTTAATCTGAATTTTTTGAGTTAAATGAAAAGGAGTGAACTGAGGGCCATTTTGATCATCCATTAAAGCCAACCATGAAGCTCCCAAGAAGGCACACCTGACTCAACCTCTGATTTTGGCAAAATTTCAGCAGCATAACAGCATAAATGGCTCAAAATACCAAAAAACGAGCCATCATAACTTGGGAAAATTTCGACAGAGTTTCCCCAGAAGTAGAGCAGTGTGAACCCAAAATATAGACTGTCTATGTATGCATAAACTGTCAACAATAGAACCCGAGCATCAAGTAGGACTCACTAGTACATAGCCTATGGCGAGGTCACAAAAAGGGTGCTCCAGCTACCTGTATCACCGAAAGGATCTCCACATTTGAGAATCCCCCAGCTCAATAAAAACCTCACGCTATCGACCCTCACACGAAGGCTAATGCAAATCGCATATAGTCAAGTCTCAGAAATGACTATCTTCCAGACCAAGTCTCAGAAATGGCTGGGACTGCCAAATACAACCAAGTATGGCTCCACAAATGCGTACAATGGCAGTTTCCACAAGTAACGTACAATCCAACAGACAATGCGCTCAAATAGGCGCCAAGTGATGCATTCCCACAACAACTGCAAGTGACATCACTGTACTCCAGCTACCTGTACCTGTGTGAATCACCTGTACCGGTACCTGTACCTGTACTTGTAACCTGTAACCTGTAATCTGTAATCTGCAACCTGCAACCTGTAATCCCGAAGCTCGAAGCTCGAAGCTGAAGGTACTCGAAGAAGATCCTCCGTGGGGGCGCCAAAAGAATGTGAGCTGGATGAAAACACACACAGCGCCTCTATAACGACCCGACACACACTCTTGGGAAGATACACACACACACTAGGGGGCACCACTCGGCTTACACAACACACCTGGCCGAGACAGGAAACACACCTATGGAGTGAGAGGAGAGAGATTATCCACTTGCCCACTCCACACAGAGACACACACACACACACCCAAAAAAACTCAGCTCAAAAGAGAATAATTTCTGATGTTTAGATACAATTGAGCTTGGGTCAACACCAATGGGGCAAACAGCTCACACAATATAGGTAAAATAAGCCAGATACAATCACAAACTAGAGCAGAAACTTCGCTCATAGGAGAAACTTACACAGAAAAATAGCAGGAAAAGAGTGAGGAATTTGGTAGAATGGACAGCGCCATCGCGTCCGGAACGGCCCAAAACCCCAGTCTACAATGTCAAAGTGCTCAAATCCGACCTCGGATGAGCAGTTTACGGCCAAAACAGGCTCCAAAATGGGCAAAAACACACCTGCGGCTGTTCCTCCTCTCTTCTCCACGTTTTTGCTGGTCTTCTCTCTGTTTTTTCAGTTCCCACACTTAGCTTTATTACTTGGGCACCCTTGGCCTTTTAGATGACCTCAAACGGACCCCGAACAGGCCAAAAACTGACCTCGCAGTGCATAGTTGTCACCTTTTTGCATCATTCGCACACCTGGCACTCAGCTTTTTTCCAATAATGCATCTCGCCACCACGTGAAGTGGCCCCAAAAAAAGGTCCTTATGATGACCTTTCTCCATAATTCTCACAAGCAAACACCCACGTTGTGTCTGTACTTCTCCGCGTGCAAGTATTGACCCCGTTCGGCATCCTGACGCCACTAGATGCCATCTGACGCACCTGCTGACCTCACGTCATCGGCCCGCGGATAGCTTCCTCGAGAAGTTTTACGCGCTACCAACTCCTCCTTATTGTAGAAAAACACAATGGTACTAGTAACGATGAAAATCGATGCACTATGTACATGGTGTCCTACCTGTACACATGTGGGCCCCACGTAACCACCTGGCTCTGGAAAATGGGCAATACTTTATTTGATGCACCATGCATGGGTATGTACATATGCGCAATCCCTTGCTCCAAAAAACTCTTGACAACGGATCTAGGAAAAGTGAATGCTTGAATTGATCATATCTAGCACAAAGAGTTTTTGAAAGCTAATGTGAGTTTCTTGTGAGGTAGGAGACCTCTGGAGTGAGTTTCACTTCAATTTTTCCAACTAGACATCATACGTGTATGATGTCTAAAAGGCAATTTTAGAAACCAAAGCTGACATCAGAGCAGACCAGGGTGTTTAACACCACAAAACAGCTTAGATACCAAGTTTCATCCAATTTGGAGCGTTTTTTACTCAGAAGACCTCCCAAAGATATTGATAGCAACTAAGACAAAATTAGGGGAGATCAAAATCCTACAAGTGTTTGAATCACAGAGCAGAACTGGAGTCAATAGATCATATCAAGGAGAGTCTAAACTTCAAGTTGGGCTAATTTTAAGCAAATAGACATCATACGCGTATGATGTCTCAAGTCAAGATCTGAAAGTCCAACTGCACTTCTGACCATGCAAAAGGTTTGGAAAGGATGATATCAGCTTGTTTGCAAAATTTCACCTCATTTAGATACATATCTTTGGATTTAAGAAGATTTTTGCAATTCCCAGAAGGTAAAAGTGAAAAATAGTGATTTTGTGCATTTTTGACACCCAATGTTTTATGTGAGCACATATTCTGACTATATTCATCAAGGACCACCTTGGGTAGAAAAAAAAGTTAAATCTAAGCCAAAATACATCATTCGCGTATGAAGACTTTTAGGCGAGATCTGGGTCAAATCAAACATCTAAGTATACCCTAGTGCCCTAAAGCATAAAAGAATTCCCTAGGCAAAATTTCATTGCATTTGGAGCACATTTGAGCTAAAAAGTGCCAAAAGACGGAAATTGGGCAAGGTTCATGCTTGTATTGACCATAAATTGCACAAAAAGAACTGAATTTTAAAAGTTGTTGAGAGTTGCTTGAGTGATAAAGAGTCTTTGAGATAAAATTCACTTTATTTTGCCACAACAGATATCATATGCGTATGATGTCAAATTAGAGGCCAAAACTTACATATGAGCTTACAAAAGTGTTTGTCATCACAAAGTAGGCATAGAGACCAAGTTTCATTCAAGTTGGAGTCACTTTTGACTTAGCTAACCTCCTAAAAAAGTTGCAAGCAACCAAACAAAAAAAGGAGTGATAGACCTAACTAAAAGTATCAGAATCACAAACTCAGACTTGAGGTGGTTGAGTACATCAAGGAGAGTCTACAATTAAAGTTTGAAGCAATTCTGAGTTAGGAGACATCATACGTGTATGAAGACTCCATGCCAGACAAAAACTTCAACTAGTCAAAGGACTTCCTTTTGACACTAGAATCCCAATTATCATTCCGAAAAATAAATTTGGACACATGTAAGTGGACCAAAGCATGTATCCAATGTTGACATTCTAAAACCACTAGAATTGACCTACAGGAAGACTGAATGCGATAGAAGACTATTTTGGCCATAACTTGAGCTCTCGGTATTGGATTAAGAAACTTTTTTTTATCAAAGTGAAGCTCCAGAGTAGCTCTACAACATTTAGTGCAACCCTTGAACAATAATAAAAGACCCTCCAGATCATTTATTGTTGGTCAGTCTCCAAAAAAATGTTGTTTAAGGCCTCAAAATGCATCCGGAAGTTAGGAGTGTCTAAAAGTGACAATTTGAGAGAATTGTGAGAAAACGGTCCCGGTTTTAGACATAGTTTTGAATTTCTCCTCACCAAAGAACTTGAACACATTGGAATAAGGCTGATTACATCAAGCTAGAGCCTTAAGCCCAGAAATCATGTTGACTTTAGATTCAAACTCAACTTATACAAGCTCCGGGATCCCAACAATAGAGGAGCATTCACCCATAATGGATCTTCCAAACTGACAGTTGGTAAAGACCAATTTTATTGAGAGAGTTTTGGATAACAGATCATGAGAGTGAAGGATTGTATAGATACATTGACGCCAGTGAGGTCAACCTCTTTAGGTACTCAGAGCTATACCTAGAAGAGATGATGGATTACGAGCTCTTATATGTCTATATATACAAAATCAATTGTCAATGGAAATCTATAGTTGTTGACAAGTATGGAGAAGAATATAGAGTTGTAGAAATCACAAGTCCACATACTACATTAGAAATAGATGGATATGTGGTCAATGAAGTACCATAAATGCCTCCACCAAACACGAGAATTCCAAAAAGGAAGACACTTGGATTTCCTCCTCAAGTAAACTAATGGAAAAGAAGTATTTATTCCACCAATAGAGAAATTTGAGGCTAGATCTCAAATGAATCTAGAAGTGAAATCATATTGGGGAGACCAGGGATCCTTACAATTAATGAATAGTCAACCCCATTCACTAAGAACACTACCATCCTATATGGGAGAGCACGAGGCCAAGTGAGATGTTAATTCAGTCCCATCACAGAGACTCTCTTCTGAGAAAGTCATTGACTCTAAGGGGCTAATAGACATTTTGTCGATACCTATGATTTGTACGATAACGTCAGCCAAGTTACTCAGAATAAGACCAAACATGTGGACTACTGTGGGTAAATGTCTAGAGAAATTTGGTGTGAAAGACCCAACAACTCAGATATAAGAAGGGATCAAAGAGCTTGAAATTCCTCAACTAAACACTAGGCTAGTGCCATTAAACAAGGTAGGTGAGTATTATGAAGGTGATGATGGCAACACGACCATCCCTGTGGAGTTTCAAAGTGTCACTACCATGGAAATTTTAGATAGTGGAGTTGGATTTGCCATCACTACCAAAGAGATTTGGAAAAAATGGGGAAGAACCTGCCTTGAGAGCCACGCGAATGAAATTGCAGCTAGTTGATGGATATATGGAGAAACCCCTAGGGCTCCTAGAGAAGGTAGTCATCACTTCTTGTGGCAATGAGTATGATCATACCTTTGCTATTGTTGATTTCAGCAAGAATAACGATTACGACATAATATTGGAAAGACCATTCATGCAACAATTGAAAATGGTCTAGGACTGGGGATACAACCATATATAACTTAGACACATGGAAAACACTACCATAATAGATCTTAAGGACCATATTTACAAGGACGTGAATCGAACCAGTGTAGAAGAGTTTGATTCCGCTACAATATTAGGAGCAGAACTTCCAGCATGGTTGGGAAATCCTAAAAATTTGTGGATATGTGTATGTTTGTAATGTGGAAGCTTAAAGCAAGAAGATTGTATCCTAGAAAAAGACAATCAAAGATAAGGATTATATTCCAAAACCATTTCCTGAAGAAGCATTAGAGCCACTAGAATGGGAACACATCTTGGCTACTCTGGATGTTTGTGCTATTCAAGACACTTCAACAACAAAATTTTGTGATAAGATGGCTTTGATGTCATTCCCTATTTTTTTGTGAGTGTGATCGAAGAAAATGAAGAGAACCAGGCATCAACAAGTTCCCAAAATGAAGAGAAAACAGAGGAATGTGGAGAATCAAAAGACGACAAAGAAGACGAGTTCTATCACTCCATAGAACACTTGGAGATTCAAGAGGATATAGATAACAAAAATCCGAATGACCTAGCAGGTGACACAAACAACACTTTATCTAATGCACAGTTTTATGATTGTCCTGATCAAAGACCCAGGAACCAATATTACCAGTACAAGAATAAAGTGCATCAAAAGTCGCTTCCAAAAACCTCGATGGTGATGCAATTGCAAAAAGCATACTCATGTGTGGCTCCTATATAGGGAGAAAAGACTCAGCCAAGAAGAAGATGACCATGGCAACGATCTAACAATGCACTAATCAATTGGGTAGAAAAGTCCTTCCAAAAACTGTAATCCAAGAGAAAACAAGCATTAACTCTCCATAACCAGCCAAACCACCAAGGGAAAGCACCGGATATCAAGCTTACTAAGGATAGTAGCAACAGTGATGATTCTTATGACATCCCCTTCCAGGAACTCACGTCATCACTATCACTCGCAGCTTCTGTAACAACCATGGAAGACCAAAAGCAAAGAACCACAAGTTAGAGCCAAAAAGTTCAACAAATCTGGATACCAAAGAGCCAATTCGGCCAAAAGCAGGTATGGACCAAGAAGATGAACATCTCTGATGAAAAATCACAAGATCCAACACCAAAAGGATGTTGGAATTAGGGTTGCAAAGAAATGCACACAGCCTTGGAGAAGGCGAAGGAAGCTCAAGGCACACAACTGAGAGTGTATTACTTAGTGTGCAATGGAAAGATGGATAGCCCTAGAGTGATGGGCGTATATACAATGCACGGGGGAAAAAACCTGCTAAGAGGGAAAAAGTACCCCGATGGTCCTAGTGTGTTCACACACATCACTACCAGATGTATATGGTAACAAATCCCCCCTAGAGTGATGCGGTGAACGAGAGTTGGCACATCAGTAAAGGGAAGTGCCATGCCCTGAGGACATGACTAGTCCACAAAGGTAAGAAAGCCCAAAGATTTATGGAAAGCTTTGAGCTTCTCAAGAGACGGTGCCTTTGTGAAAAGATCTACAAGGTTTTCCTGTGTTGGCACATAAGCCAATTTGATCTCTTCTGTTGAGAGCCTCTCCCTGACATAGTGGTAATGCACCTCAATGTGCTTTGTGCGAGCATGAAAAACTAGATTCCTTGCAATTGTCAATGCGCTCTGATTGTCAGTGTAAATAGTGTTGGCAGTGTCTTGTCCAACACTCAAATCATCCATACGGCATCTGAGCCATACACACTCAACCATAGCTATGAAGACTGCCCTGTACTCAGCCTCACAACTAGAAGTGGCCACAGTAGGTTGCTTCTTGCTCAACCATGATATACATGAACTATCAAGCATGAAACAAAAACCACTTGTGGATAGTCGCATGTCACAACAACCAGCCCAATCAGAGTTCGAAAAAGCATGTAAGTCTGGCAGCAATGATCCTCCTTGGGATGAAACAAGACAAGATGTAAAGTTCCACTAAGGTAGCAAAAAATCCTCTTGACATCTTGCCAATGCTTAGACCTTGGGCTATGCATAAATCTGTCGACATGTGAGACTACAAACTGAATATCCGACCTCGTGTTGCATACATAAATGAGGCATCCAACAGTAGTTTGATCACCAGCATCATGGAAACTCAATTTCAAACCTGTTTCCATAGGAGTGGCAACATGGAAATACCACCATCACATTGCTTAAACTGTATACCCAAGTAAAGATGCAACAGCCCCAAATCTTTCATCTTGAAAGTAGCATTCAAAGCAACCTAAAATTCAACAATATATCTCTCATTTGGTCCAGTGATCAGCAAATCATCTACATAAAGAACCACAATGAGAAGTGCATCACCCTCACGCTTTACATACAATGTGCTTTCTGTTGGACTGTTATGAAAGCTTTGTTTGACCAAATGAGTGTCATCTTTGTCATACCAAGCACGAGGAGATTGCTTCAACCCATACAAAGCCTCCTTACATTTGCACACTTTGTCCTCTTGTCCTTTCTTGACAAAACCATGAGATTGCATTACATAAACTTCCTCAAATATGTCACCATTCAAAAAAGCGGTAACAATGTCTGATTGATGTACATCCCAACCAAAATGATCTGCCAATGCACATAGAAAACACACGGTAGTCATATAACAAGTGGGAGAAAAATTTTCTTCATAATCTATGGATTTCTGCTGCGCATAGCCTTTTGCAACAAGTCGAGCCTTATGGCGATCAACCTCACCATCCGGATTGCGTTTCAACTTGTAAACCCACTTTGTACCAATGGATTTTTTTCCATGAGGCAAATCACATAAAGTCCATGTGTCATTTTCTATAAGTGCATCATATGTTGCTTGCATGGCAGCCATCCAATTTTTTGAATTCTATGCTTCATCAAAAGACAGAGGTTCCTCAACATCATGTACGCTAGAAACAACCAAAGCATAACAATCTAATGCATAAGATGCATGGCCAGAGCCTCAACGAGTACGACTAGACAAAGGTGCATCCAATTTATTGTCATGCAATGTATGCACCAGCCATTTTGGCATACCTCTAGCCTGCTCATTTTTAGACCTTTCCTCATCAAGTACATCATGTACATCTGCATCAAGAATAGGTTGATCTGTAATATTTTTGAAAACCGCCATAGGTTGTACATTTTCCTCATTGGAATTTACATTTTAACTTCCACCACTAAAAAGAGGCAACAAAGTGTCATAAATGTTCTGTGAGCTTATATTACCGTCTCTAGTACATGACAACAAGGGCTGAATAGAATCTTCTAAAAACACTACATCCCGTGAAACCAGAATACGCTTTGTTTGCAGATGATACAACCTGTAACCTTTTCTTTTAGCAGTATAACCAACAAAAATACATTTGACAGCCTTATCATCCAATTTTTTGCGATGTGTTTGTGGCACTGATCCGAGCCTATCACAAATTTTTGTTTATTATATTTTGTTGGTTTTCCTTGCTTCTAGAGATTTACAATAAAAGAAAGAGTGGGAACAAACTCTTGGAAAAATTTTAAAACAATGATTTGATAGGAATTTTTTCTTGACTAGTTCACCGGAGGTGAAAGGTAGAGGGAGAACCTAGTGGTAAAGGGAAGGGAAAATATGTAAATGTGAAAAGAAAAGATATGATGTGGTTGTGGAGCCATGCACCCATGATTCAAGGGTCATGAGTGACTCATATCATCATGGCTTTGGAGCCATATGATGATTCAAACAAATGGGACCCAAGTGGAAGACTTGGTAAAGGAAGGAACCAGACACATGATTTTGCTGAATTTTAAAAAAAATACTTCCACTCCAATCCAAGAAAAGTTGTCTTCATCAAAGTTGTAGCTGATGAGCTGGAGATTCTGGCCATATTTTTTTATAATTTTTGCATCTACGGTCTAGGAGATATGGCCAAAATGGCGGACGTCAATTTTTTCAACTGTGGTGGAGGCCACCCCCTCTACCTTTACACACACACACCCTTCCTTTTCCACATTGAGAACTTCTCTAAAAATCAGCCATTAGTCTTCTCACCCTCCTCTCCTTCCTCCTCTCTCTCAAGCTCAAAAACCCATCAAAATTCCTCTTCTAATCACCTCTCAAGTCATGCTTAATCTTGTTGTAATTCATAAGTTCTCATTCAACCCCTTTCTATTATTACTAGATATGTATTGATTTTATGTAGATTCTTTACATTTTAAAGTAAGGAAGCTCTTGGACTCAAGCTATGGAGGAAGGAGTGAAGAAAACACAAGTGATGATGGAGCTAATTGGTCAACAAATCACTTGAAAGGAGCTTCTTCATTGGTTGAATGTCCTTAATCAAGCTTCATTTGTACAAATTACACTTGGATCTTAACCTCACTCCTAATCACTCTCTTTCCTATATAAAGAGGCCTTCCCCTTTGTAATTTTAAGCCTCCCTCAGCCCCATTGAGTCTTTGTATCACTCACCATGAGCCCATAAGCTCATTCATTCACTCTATTCTTGCACATTCTAGAGTGCAAATTGTTTCATGCTAGTAACCTCTCCTTCTTTTACTTATGATAATTAAGAGAATTCTTTTATATATGTGTGAGAGTGCTTGATGTGATCTTGGCTAATCCTTGAGTGGTTGTTTAGTAATTTACATGCTATTTGTGTTGGGAGTGTTTGAAGTCATCCATTCCTTGTACACCCACTAAGGTTAATGCTTCATTCATAGTGATCTCTCTCTCTCTCTCTCTCTCTCTCTCTCTCTCTCTCTCTCTCTCTCTCTCTCTCTCTCTCTCTCTCTCTCTCTCTCTCTCTCTCTCTCTCTCTCTCTCTCTCTCTCTCTCTCTCTCTCTCTCTCTCTCTTTGTTTAGCGGTCCTAGCCCACGCTTCCAAGACTAGGTGGTGCCCTTATCTCATTTCCCTTGTGACGCAATGGAGGTTGTTTTGGTGTAGAGGCCGCCATTCCAAATTTCCTTCGTCATAAATTGGTGCCCCCACGGAGAAGTTCTCAAGCAGCGCTCTGTCAATCCTATGAAGGAAGATCCATCAAATTCTCCGAGACTTCCACTATGGTCTCCCCAAGAAGCTCGAGAAAAGAAGCGTCTTTATCGACAAACGGCACGTATGTGGGTAAAGAGAGTTAACTACACACGCCCTTCTTTGCTTCAAGGAAAATCTTGTAGTCATCAAGTCCCTAGGTCAAAAAATTGTGTTGAGTGCTTTGTGGCTAGTGTGAAGACACTTCCTTTGAAGCCTCGACTTCAGGTGGTGAAAGCACTCTCAAACTCGGGTATTAACAAGTTTTTGGAGGGGGAGCTACACATCAATGGGGTGCGGTATTGGCAAGAGGCTACATATGGTGATGCACTCCAACTACTACTAGCAAGAAGGCTCAAGGTGGTTGAGAGGGTAGCCATCGAACCCTATGAACTCTACAAAGCTGAAGATGGTCACACCAAAGCTAGGCTAATCACTGGTGAGCAAATTCTTCGCATCTCTCAAATGGTGGGATCCAAGAGAGCTCAACTTCAATGAAGTGCTTCATGGAAGTCTGTATTTAATGCACCAATGAATAATCCCATTTTCTACAACTTTCAATCAGTTCGGAATGTTAGGGTGAATGTGCGCATTGATAGAAAGATTTTTTTCCAACAAAGATTGGTCTTCTATTTTGGAGCTGAGAGGTTGAGAGAGATATTGTTGTCCCCTGACCCTATAATATTTCCTATGTTGGAGTATAATGTATCTTTTGATGTTCACATCTTCATCTTGCTTTAAGCATACTCCATGAATCATAGGGATTTATATGGACCCTTCCAACCTCTTGCTAGACAAACTGTGCATATAATAGCTAGCACAAAGCTTAGGTTCCAAAACATCATAAGGAACTTACTAGGCCCTTGTCGTCTAGCTGAGATTAATGCATCTATCAATCCATTTATTCTACCCTTAATAAGATATGATTTGGGCCTAGACGTTTTCATCTTTGTGTTGTATTGAGAGGAAGGCAACCCATTTTTATGATGGCTTTCCCAAAAAATTTTGGGAGTAGTGGGGAAAATGCTGGGGATTTTTTGGATAACTTGGAGATGGCTTTCCTTGTCTCTGGGAGGGATGACGAAGCATTGAAATTGAGAGCTTTTCCTTTGGTGCTCAAAGAAGAAGCTAGGGTATGGTTCCGGGCTCTAGATCCAACCCAAAGAATTGATTGGGAGGGATTGAAGGCGGCTTTCCTATGAAGATTTCAACGAGCCAATTCAGCAGAAGAACTATGGCAACGGCTTCTGGCCCTTCATCAAGTTGACCCTCATGGTTATGCAACCTATGAAGAAGGTTTTCTGAAACTTTGGGGGCAATGGTCAGACTCACTAAACCCTGGTGAGCGAGCTCCCAATTGCCTCCAAAAGGATCGATTTATCTCAGGTTTTTACCCCTTGCTAAGGAAGAAGGTAAAGAGCAAATTTCCAAATGCTTTTGAAGATGCCTTAAGAATTGCTAGGGAAAAGAATAGAAAGATTCTCTATCAAGCCCAAGCTAGCCAGCTAGCTTTGGGAGGCAATATCACAACTATGGAAGCTTCTCACATACCTCCAAATGTGCCTAATGCACCAGAACTCAATAGAGGTCAACAAGAAGATATGCTCCAACAAATAAACAATCTCACAAACCAGCTAGAGGGGTTGAGAGTAAATCTTGTGCAGGGTGCAAGAAGGCCTATTGAGGGAAATGGTGGGAATCGGCCACCAATGCGACGTCAAGCAAGGGAAATGTTGTGTTACAATTGTGGGGAAAATTGCCACGGCATGTATAATTGCCCTCATCCCAGAAGATATGACTACCCTGTCAGAGGTCCTCGACAACAAGTAAGTCCTCCCCGTGCTAGAGCTCAAGCACAAGAGCAACCGCAACCTCAAATTTTGCAGCCACCTCGTGCTCAAGCTCAAGCCCCTGCTGCTCAACCAAATGTGAGCATCATAAGGATGGAGGAGGTCCTCAAGGGCAGAAGCAACCAGGAAGAAATATCTAAAGGGAAGATGAAGATAGATGAAGTGGCTACAATGCATATCAAACGTGTGCGTGTCCAAGATGAAGTAGGTAAAGAAACAAGCAAGGATGCAAGCAATGAAGCAAGTACATCTCGGGCAACTAAAGATGAAGCCAAGAAGAGAAAGACCCGTACTAGGTCTCAAATTGACATCTCTGATTTCCCTATGGGATCTTGGACACAGCCTTATGACTTGACAGCTGATGTGAGTTCTCAAGGACCAAAGATTACTTGGCCACAAATACTTCATATCTCCCCAAAGCTTCGAAGACAATGGTCAAAAATGGTGAGCACGAGGGCAAAGAGAAGTAAGCTAGTAAGTGTAATCAAAGCATATGGTCTCAAGGATATAGTGCCTTCGGTGGAGGCTCAAATCAAGGGACAACGGATTCCAAAAACTTACATTGACAGTGGAGCAGAGGTTTGTGTCATGACAGAAAAGCTAATGCATCAATTGGGTTTAGAGGTAATGGAATCATCAAAATTTAGGGCAAAAATGGCCAATAATGTCTCTGTCACTTGTGTGGGTGTAGTGAAAGCTTTGAGAGTTTCTGTTTTTGGAATCACTACAGAGGTTGATGCTTATGTGATGCCAGTAAAGGGAGAAGGACACCCCCTTATTTTAGGACAACCTTGGCTCATGGGTATAGGAGCTAGGCAAGATTGGGCAACAGGAGACTTGGAGTTGAGGCCTCGCATGGGTGGCCATAGTCGGAAGGTGGTTTATAACCTAAAGAATGGGCGACAAGAGAACCTTGAACTAGAGACGTCAGCTGATGAGTGGAGCTCAAGTGGATGCTCCTCATCCATGGACGAGGAAGAGAGTTCAAGTGAAGAGAGTGATAGCACTCTCGAAGTCATGGGCATCACCATAAAGGAAACTACCTCATCAGAAGACAACCCGAGGATCCAAATGGAGAATGTGTGGGATGCCAGCCTAGAGGAGATGTTATCCAAGGATATAAAGGAAGAAGAAAAGGAGGGTTATGTAAATGTTCTCAAGAAGCATGCATCATTGTTTATTTCTGATTACACTCATATTACAGGTGTCACTGCAATGAAGCATCATATCCATCTAAAAGAAGGGAGCAAGCCAGTAGTACAAAAACTAGGAAGATTAGGAGTTGTGCAACAAAATGCACTGTTGTCTAAGGTAAAGAGACTCTTAGAAGTAGGATTCATATACCCAGTAGAAGATTCAGAATGGGTCTCCCCAGTAGTGGTGAGGCCAAAGAAGAATGGTAAATGGCGAGTGTGCGTGGATTACAAGCCACTAAATGCTGCAACAAAGAGGGACCACTTCCCTCTCCCATTTCAAGATGAGATTCTAAATGAAGTAGAAGGCCATGAGAGATACACAGTGTGTGATGGCTACTCTGGCTACTTTCAAATACGCATTGCAGAGGAGGACCAGAAAAAGACTACTTTCATCACACCATGGGGATGTTTTACATTTCGAGTCATGCCTTTTGGTCTCACCAACGCTCCAGCCACCTTTCAACGATTCATGAACATGGTCTTCCAACCTTACTTTGGTAAGTCCATAAGGGTTTTCATAGATGACTTTTGTATTTACAGCTCCAAAAGTATGCATCTCGGCAAGATTGATGAAGGATTTACTCGTTTAGCTAAGCTGGGTGGACAACTAAACAAGGACAAATGTCACATTGGGGAAAGCAAGGTTACATTATTAGGGCATGTAGTGTCCATTGATGGAATTGAGGTAGATCCTGAAAAGATAGAAACATTGCTAAATCTACCTTCCCCAACTTCCATCAAACAATTAATCTCTTTCTTGCAAAAGCTAAGATATTTGAGTAGATTCATACACTTACTCTCCCAAGTGATATTTCCTCTACAACAGCTGACTCGTCAAGAGACGTTTGTTTGGAGTGAAGAAAGTGATGGGCATTTTAGAGAGATTAAAAAAATGTTAGGGTCACTCCCTATAATCCTCCAACCTTGTTGGGAAGAAACATTCTTTGTAAACCCTAGTGTGGGAGAAGAGGCCATTGGTGCTGCCCTCCTACAAAAAGATCCAAAAACATCCTTTATTAGGCCTGTGTATTTTGCTAGCCGTCTCATGGAAAACACAGAGAAGGCATACACCCTGATGGAACAGCTAGTGTTAGCTCTCATGTTTGAGGTAACCAAATTTTGGCCATACTTGCTGCCGAAGAGGTTTGTAATTATCACTGTGGAGGATATGTTTCCCTATGCACTACAATATATGGAAATCTCTGACAAAATAGCAAAGTGGGTGGTGCGACTTCAAGAGTTTGATTATACAATACACGTTGAAAGAACAACTCGAGCATGCTTAGCCGACATTTTAACAAACAAGTGCTATGAAAAAGTTTTCCATTTGAAGAGAAAGGAACTTCCACCACCTCCAGCTCCAGAGGCTTTGGTCAATGCTTATAGCCTCTACTTTGATGGAGCATACAAGAGAACCAAGGATAAGGCAGCTGCAGGCATCGTGGTCTTATCTCCATTGGGAGAGAGGATCCATGGTGAAGGGATCACTCTAGAAGATGTCCACTCCGACAATGAAGCAGAATATCATGCTCTAATTCATGGCCTTTGTTGGTGCCTCGATAATTCAATTAAGAGATTAAACGCTTTTGGTGACTCCATGCTTTTGGTAAGGCAAATGCAAGGTACATGGGCTTGCAAAAATGCCCTTCTCTCTACTAAAATGAGAGAAGCCAAAGCTCTTATGAGGAGATTTAGGGAGGCACAAGTACATCATGTTCCAAGAGACCAGAACAAGGATGCAGACCACCTAGCATCATCAAAGTTAAATGAGTCAATAGTGGGAGCAGTGGCCATCAAACTTCCACTTTAGCAAGGCAAGGAGGACTTGGAAGATATTATGCACATTTTGGAGCAAGGAGAGGCTCCTAAACACTTGAATGCAGGGGAAAGGCTACCAGGTATCGCATAGGAAGCCGCATAGGAAGCTAGGAAGGCTACCAGGTATCGCATAGTAAATGATGACTTGTATTGTCTTGGTAAGGATGGTGTGCTTAGGAGAGTGCCTTTGAAGAGTGAAATTGAAGAGATTTTAAAAGCTTGTCACGATGATATGTGCGGAGGACACTTTGCACACGACGCCACTAGTAGAAAGGTTCTACAAGCTGGGTTCACTTGGCCAAGTCTTCATCGTGATGTCAAATACTGGTGTCAAACATGTGATGAATGTCAGAAAGCAGGACCACGACGGCTCATAGCTGAACCTCAGAACCCAATAAAGGTATATGGGCCCTTTGAGAAGTGGGGAATTGATGCCATAGGGCCTCTACCACGCACTCAGTCAGGTAAAGAGTACATCATCATGGGAGTAGACTACATGACTAGATGTGCTGAGGCTATGCCGACCAATAGAATTACTGCTAAGGATGTGAGTCAGTTCATCTTTGACCACATCTGTTGCCGGTTTGGCACCCCTCTTGAAATACTATCTGATAGAGGACCATGGTTTAGAGCAGACTTGGTAGGAGAACTCATGAAGAAGCTAAATATTCAGCATCAACACTCTACTCCTTACTACCCTCAGTGCAATGGTTTGGTGGAAAAGGTAAATGGAATCATTTGCAAAATTCTCACCAAACAGGTACATGCCAGGCGCCAAGATTGGGACAAACATCTGAATGGAGCTCTATGGGCCTATAGAACCTCCTTCAAAACCACATTAGGGTACACACCCTTTCATTTGGTTTATGGAAAGGAGGCGCTTTTGCCCATTGAAGTGAAGTTAACAAGTCTTCGAATATTGGGTAGCCAGGTAGGCTCTCAAAAGGAGAAAGTACATCAAAGGATCATGGATCTAGAGAGGCTGCAATTGGATCGTGAAGAAGCCATCAACCACTATTCTCAAGAAGCAGAGAAGCGCAGAGAAAAGTTCAACAAAAAGCTAGCATCCAAAGACATCAAAAAGGGATCTCTGGTGCTTCAATATGACAATCGCTTCGACACTCGTAAGGATGGAAAGTTTCTTTTCCGATGGGAAGCCCGTTCTTGGTCACCAAAAAGTTCAAAAATGGCTCTTACAGACTTCAAGACATTGATGGTAAAGTGCACAAGACCATGACAAATGGATGGCGTCTAAAGCCTTATCACATCAAGATAAGGTCAGCTCAAGATCAAAGAAAGTAGGCTAGAGGCATAAATACCCCTAGCCAGGTTTGGAGGGGCTATGATCCGAGCCTATCACAAATTTTTGTTTATTATATTTTGTTGGTTTTCCTTGCTTCTAGAGGTTTACAATAAAAGAAAGAGTGGGAACAAACTCTTGGAAAAATTTTAAAAAAATGATTTGATAGGAATTTTTTCTTGACTAGTTCACCGGAGGTGAAAGGTAGAGGGAGAACCTAGTGGTAAAGGGAAGGGAAAATATGTAAATGTGAAAAGAAAAGATATGATGTGGTTGTGGAGCCATGCACCCATGATTCAAGGGTCATGAGTGACTCATATCATCATGGCTTTGGAGCCATATGATGATTCAAACAAATGGGACCCAAGTGGAAGACTTGGTAAAGGAAGGAACCAGACACATGATTTTGCTGAATTTTAAAAAAAATACTTCCACTCCAATCCAAGAAAAGTTGTCTTCATCAAAGTTGTAGCTGATGAGCTGGAGATTCTGGCCATATTTTTTTATAATTTTTGCATCTACGGTCTAGGAGATATGGCCAAAATGGCGGACGCCAATTTTTTCAACTGTGGTGGAGACCACCCCCTCTACCTTTACACACACACACCCTTCCTTTTCCACATTGAGAACTTCTCTAAAAATCAGCCATTAGTCTTCTCACCCTCCTCTCCTTCCTCCTCTCTCTCAAGCTCAAAAACCCATCAAAATTCCTCTTCTAATCACCTCTCAAGTCATGCTTAATCTTGTTGTAATTCATAAGTTCTCATTCAACCCCTTTCTATTATTACTAGATATGTATTGATTTTATGTAGATTCTTTACATTTTAAAATAAGGAAGCTCTTGGACTCAAGCTATGGAGGAAGGAGTGAAGACAACACAAGTGATGATGGAGCTAATTGGTCAACAAATAACTTGAAAGGAGCTTCTTCATTGGTTGAATGCCCCTAATCAAGCTTCATTTGTACAAATTACACTTGGATCTTAACCTCACTCCTAATCACTCTCTTTCCTATATAAAGAGGCCTTCCCCTTTGTAATTTTAAGCCTCCCTCAGCCCCATTGAGTCTTTGTATCACTCACCATGAGCCCATAAGCTCATTCATTCACTCTATTCTTGCACATTCTAGAGTGCAAATTGTTTCATGCTAGTAACCTCTCCTTCTCTTACTTATGATAATTAAGAGAAGTCTTTTATATATGTGTGAGAGTTCTTGATGTGATATTGGCTAATCCTTGAGTGGTTGTTTGGTAGTTTACATGCTATTTGTGTTGGGAGTGTTTGAAGTCATCCATTCCTTGTACACCCACTAAGGTTAATGCTTCATTCATAGTGATCTCTCTCTCTCTCTCTCTCTCTCTCTCTCTCTCTCTCTCTCTCTCTCTCTCTCTCTCTCTCTTTGTAGCGGTCCTAGCCCACGCTTCCAAGACTATGTGGTGCCCTTATCTCATTTCCCTTGTGACGCAATGGAGGTTGTTTTGGTGTAGAGGCCGCCATTCCAAATTTCCTTCGTCAGCACCAAAAAGCCAAAAACACGCATGTGCTCAATAGAAGGCTTTCTATCATGCCATGCTTCATATGGAGTAATAATCTGCTTTTGTAGGACACCTTTTAAGTACATAAGTGGCACACATGATGGCCTCAAGCCAAAAAGAATGCGGCAAAGCTTGACTTTTGACCATACATCGTGCCATTTTCATAAGTTACCTGTTTTGCCTCTCAGCAACACCATTTTGTTGAGGTGTATAAGGCACTGTACATGGGCGTTTTATCCCACGACTAGCCAGAAATGCATTAAACTTGTGAGACATATACTCCCCCCCTCAATCGGAACGGAGGGTGCCCATAGTACATTTCGATACATTTTCAGCCATAGCCAAAAATTGTTAGCAGCACATAAAAACTTCGGACCTCACTTTAAGTGGAAATACCCATGCATTCTTGGAGTAATCATCAATGAAAGTCACGAAGTAAAGGTAATCACCCAAGGACGGAGTTTGCATGGGCCCACAAACATCACTATGCACAAGCTACAACCTGCATGTGGCCCTAGCTGAACCATCCTTTGGAAACTTCAAACACTACATCTTACCCAAAATACAGCCTTCACAAACATGTTTGACATGTGCTTCAAGAGGTGGCAAAGAAGCAACCATATCAAATTGCTGCAAACGCAGCAAACTGGCAAAATTCAGATGCCCAAAACGTGCATGCCACAGTTTTGCATTTGAAATAGCCCTTGAATCTGCAACTACATTTGCAAAATTTTGTCCACACTTGTCATACAAAGTGAGCTTATACAACCCACGACACAAAAGGCTAGATGCAACAATTTCATCACCAAAACTAAGATCATGAATTGTACATGTGTCATCCACAAATTTGACTACAAGTCCAAGTCTAGCAAGTGCAGATACAGATAAAAGATTCTTCTTGATCCCTCCCAGGTACATAAAGTGCATCAACAAGTGTGAAAGAACTACCATTTGCAATAGTAAGCGCAATCTTTTCAACTCCCTGAACAGGATAGGAGGCATTGTTGGCACAAGTGACTGAATTCCTATGAGGGACAGACTTGAGAGAGGTGAACAATTCACGATGTGAGGTAATGTGCTTTGTAACACCACTGTCCAAATACCACACATGTGAATCTAACTAACATGCATGCATCATGGACAACAGGATTGTAAGTGCACTCTGCACTAAGAGCCCATTCTGCATCAACATCAGTATCACAATTTATTTCACAGAAGACTCAACAATGGTTGCATTTGTAGTGGAACCAGATTTGCAGCCCTCTTTCTTCTTAGCCTCTTTAGCCTTCAACTCAGGACATTTTTTGATCAAGTGATCATTAGCTTTACAACAACACATCTTGTTTTTGCCCTTATCACTAGAATTTCCAAACGAATTGCTCCCGACAGAAGCATTAGGAATAGAAGTTTTGTCACTCATAGCAAAACCATAAGAAGTGGTTGTATTGTTGTTACTACCCTTTCTTGAGAAGCAATAAAAGCATGTTTAACTGCATGTTGCCTAGTCCTTTTTTTTTTTGGAAAGTGATTCTTGCACAATAGTAATGTGCATAATGCATCAAACATGACAACTTTAGGATTTCCTTGGGTCATCAATCTTCAAGTACTAGCAAAAGTCTTGTATGAATCTGGTAAGGCATCAAGAATAGTCTGCACAAGGAAACTGTCTAAAATGACTTCACTAATAGAAATAAGTTGCTCATTAATATCCTTGACACCAGCAAGGAAAGTGTCCATATCATCTTCCTTGTGCATAATCTTCGATTCCAGCTCTTTACGCAGCAAAGCAATTTTAGCCTCATTGCGGCTTGCATAAAGACCTGCTAGAATATCCCACACCTGTTTTGCAGATTTTTCTGAATGAATGTGAGGAGTAATGGTGCGCTTTATAGAAAACACAATCAACACCTGAGCCTACGCATCCTTTACATCCTAACGAGCTTGTTCTGCCGTAGGCAAAACAACTCTAACATCAGCAATCCTTGCAGCAAGACTTGCAACATCATGAATATCGCCTACATCCTCAAAACCAGGACGTACATCAATGCCCTGCATAATATTCCAAACTCCCTTTGACACAAGAACATGTTGCATCATGTAAGCCCACATAGGGTAATTGTCCCCATCCAACCTATCCTCAGCAGCAAACATCTTGAACACGTCTATGTTGTTGTTGGCCATGGAAAATGTCTACACCACATAGGGTAATTGTCCCCATCCAGCTTGTCCTCAGCAGTAAACATCTTGAGCACATCTGTGTTGTTGTCGGCCATGGAAAATTTCTGCACTTGATGTGCAAACTGCCCGAAATGAAGAGAAACTTAATGAGACCAACACGTGCTATATAGCACAACCCGCAGTAGACTGTATGGGACCTGTTATGCAAAAAATAGCACTGACAAAAATTCTATGCTAAATGACAAAACTGCTTGTGCAGACCTGTCTGTAGTAAAAATTGAGGCCGAAATGAGCCCGAATCAGAAATCTCAGCAGACTAAGCTCTATGAGATTACTCAAAATCTTTGTCAACGTGAAAACACTCGCCAAAGCTTATAGAAATCGGAGAAAGTGAGCAGGGATGTGTTGAAGCTGCTGGCAACTAAGCCTGGGAGGATGCAACCTGCTCTGATACCAATTGTTGAAATTAGGGTTGCAGAGAAATGCACACAGGTTGGAGAAGATGAAGGAAGCTCAAGGCACACAACTGAGAGTGTGTTACTATGTGTGCAATGGAAAGATGGATAGCCCTACAGTGATGGGCGTATATACAATGCATCGGGGGAAAACCTACTAAAGAGGGAAAAAATACCCCGGCTGTCCTAGTGTGTTCACACACATCACTACCAAATGTATATGGTAACAAAGAAAAACAACCAAAGTATGTAAGAACAATTAAGAAAATCACAAAGTTGCAACTTTTTCAACTTAGATTTGGGTTCCAAAGAAGTTGATTAAAGCACAAAGAGGTTAGGAGTTTATTTGGATTTCAAAACAGTTAAAGTGTCAACTCCCAAATTCTGAATCCTGTCCCCAACCAAGCATAAAAGGGCTCAAGCAAAGACCATTGCTGACTCACACAAAGACAAGGTGTATCCCAAATAAGTCTCTTCAAACTCAAACAAAGCAGGGACAAGTATGGGTTCCCAAATGAGCGTCATCGACAAAACAGCCAGTAATCACAAATAAGTGGCTCCCAAAGGAAACCAATAAAACTATTGTCACCACGTCACCGCTTGAATTCTTTCAATTCCTCCTACGGCTATAGTACAATTAGAAGAAAGAAATTCGCTCGCTTCATCATTGTATGTGCAGAAGCTTACGAATCAAAAGATAAATTGAATGCACAGGAAAAGCTTGGAAGCAAAATAACCAGAGGCAACCAAAGAGGAAGTCCAAATCTCAAACAAGTAAGCTAAAACCTTTGAAACAAAGTGGATTTTACGAACATGTATGGGTTCCAAAGAATGTGATCCAAGCACACAAAAGTCAAGAATACATTTGGATCCCCAAACAAGCCAACCCTACAACACAGTCATACAGACCCACTCCAAAGAACACGCAACTATCAAGGTCACCATAGTGGACTCTAAAAATTATAACAAAGCACATTTGGCTACCAAGGAAGTTGGTCAGAGCACAGGTTAATCAAGTATACATATGGATACAGAAGGTCAAGCCAGAACCCACTGCTGAGGAACAATGCCGAATATGACAACTAACAACAAGGTTAAAATGGATTCCAAAGAAGCATCAAAAAGATAAGTAAGCCTTCAAAAAATCTCTACAACCTTCAATCAAGATACATCGCAGGAGCTTCAAAGACCATCACATTGCTTAGAATAGGAAGCCTCACCAGCAAATGCCAATAAGAAAATTTCTTATACCCAAATCTTGCACATCATAATTTTTTTCCATGCATTGATTGTGTATGTATGATAGGGCTACATTACAAGGCCTACATTAGCACAATTTTTAATTGCCCAAGCACATCACATACCCTTGATGATACCATGTCGTCCGGGAGGACTCCAAATAGGAGAGGGGGAGGCATTTTAAATGCGGACCTAATATTATGAATATTAGAGAGCAATGTTTTGTGGGCTGCATTGAATTTTTGTGTTTGATTGTGATAATCTTTTGACAAAATTCAGAGTATATGCCCTCATAATAGCGTTACATGAGGAGTACGGGGACAAAGTCCATATATGAACCCCTAGAGACATGTGTACAGTGTACATAGCATTTAGAATTCTATTAGAATGATTTTGCTTTTTGTTGATTTGATTTTTGGTTTTATAGTTATTTTTTTGAGATTTTCTTGAGAAAAACATGGAAAAAATCCATAATTCAGATGAAGAAAAGACTAAAGAGATGCCTGAGTACTACAAAGAGAAGAAGATACACGAAAATAACAGAACTTCACAAGGTATGTCTCAAAAGCCGTATGCACAATGTTATAATGTCTGAGGTAAGAAAATAATGATGATCAGTCTTCAATAACAATATGAGGCCTAAGATGACTGAGAATAGTCATAAAACATTGGGATGGCCTACACGGACAAAGAAAGTTGGTGATGCAACTAAACAAAATCACCCATCAAGTGTAAAGTTGCCTATTAGTAGACACTTCACGCAACTACAAGGTCGTATACAGGAAGTAGATATTTCTACTATAAATCTTCTATCTAGTATGTGACTTAATGAATCCTAACAAACAAAAGGGACTAACAATACTACCAAAAAAAGGGGGGGGGGGAATGACAATTCAATCATCTATACATGTTTGCAGGAGCAACCAGGGGGGATACATGTCTGTAGGAGCAACCAAGGGTCAAGCCAAATTATTGTCATCAATATTTGTTCTACATGTTTAGAGGATGCTCATGGTATGATTCATTTCAAGTTTGGTAGTCAGAAGGTGCTAGAGATGTCCATCAATCATTTTCGAGACTGAAATCCAAAAAGTTAGATTAGAAAGCCAAATACAAGTCCAAATCAAGCCAAACTTTGTCACTAGGCTATGAATAGAGAATACAAGCTAAGGATTAAGAAATTTTGAAAAAAGGAAAGAAGATTAATCCCTAGTGTGAATCCATGATAGTCATCTACATACCGTGTACATCATGTATATGAATTTTGGGGACAAATGCGTCGACTGTGTGAGAGAGAGAAAGAGACAGAGTGTGAGATTCATCCTGATGCTACTCCCTATTTGCTCATTGCATTGGAGATCTGACTGCACCATTGCGATAGGATCGGAGAGAGCCAGGCAACAACACCAAGAATTCCACGTGAAATGGAACACATGTGTTAATGCATGTGCATGAGCTATCTGTGGTCATAAGTGTATCAAACCATGTCTATTTTTTGCATGCAAGTAGTTTTTAGAATTGTGGTGACATAAGCTACGCATAAGTCCTCATAGGTTTCAATTTCGTACACTTCCACAATTTTTCTTTGTCTTCATACACGTTTTTTGTAGATGGGTTTTGAGTGAGGATTTTGACTATAGAGGCTTCGGGGCAGGTGTATCCTAGTGAGGGGATGGTGTCCTTTAACTTCGTATGATTCTAGTATGATTTGGTGAGTTTCCTTCCATTTGTGTGTATGTGGGCGGGACTGTGTAGTTGAGAGGAGTGAGATTCCTGATTTTGGTGTGGTTGGCCTTCTCGAGTGTTGTATGTGTGGGATGGTCTCATCCTGACAAGCTATACAGATTGCCTCCATGTGCCTATTGTGTCATATGTGTCTTTCATAGACATTATGTTGATCTAGGCATCATTGCATGTATTTGATAGGCGGTGTGATTCGCTCCTGCAACATCCGATCATTTACTCTCTCCTCAAGTTTTACGTCTCTACCCTCGATTCTAGTGTCAAGACCCCTTGTGCTGAAAATCGTGTTTAGAACTTCACTACCCTGATGTGTGGTCATTGTAACCCTTGAACTCAAGGATCCCATTGGTCTAGGTTCAAAAGAATGTGGTCAGCCAAAAGAATCTTCCACTCTTGTTCCAATAAGACTCGCTCTCGTGGTTTTTGGTCTCGTTTCACAGATTGTTTGTCTATGAATGTTGAGGGTGGCATAGTACTGGTTGTGGAGTGGCCATCCAAAGTATGTATATCCCTGAAGATCTTTGCAATCTATCGTAGAGTAACCTTGATCATACTTATTTAGCATGATCACCTGAGTATCTCTCTCCACTTTGTACATGAATACATATAAGATTTTTTTCTCTGTTAACTCTCTCACATTGGGTTCATCATATAAGTATAGAGCATTTTCTATCCATATTGTACTTGTACAAACCCACATGCATGCTTTCCATGTTGATCTGAGTAGCCACTTTGATACGCCTAAGATTTACATTGGGAATGTCCAACTTCGATGGCTTTTCCTCAAGCTCGCCATCAACCTTATCTTTAATTCTTTGCAATCCCCACTTGTCCACAATGAAGAAGTTGTGCACAACTAAATCCATGTTTCCTCCCTCATCAAAATATCGATCGGCACTATAATCTACGGGCACTATGAGCTTGAGCCCACTAGGTCTCTCTTCTATTTTCACACAATAAAGATCCATACCATCTTTGTAGATTTGAGCACCCACTTCATTTTCTATATGGTATTGCAGGTGCAAAAGTTTCATGGTTAGTGTGGGTTGGGATGGTCCCGCTCTTATTTTGGTTTCCTCTTTGAAGCTCACACTCTTAAATTCCTAAGTCATATACGCAAAAGACCCCTCTGATTAGGTGTTAGAAAGACTTTCCTCTATGACCAAGGCAAAGGCACGTGGAGAGGACATCACCGATAGAGAATGGGAGTATGCATGAGGTTTCGTGCTAAAGATATAGTACTCATACACTTAAACCATTGCATATTATAAATTTCATTCTTGATTTTATCTTTGTAATCGATTGTATAAGTTTTTCTATTTCATAGTGCCTTTCCTTTAACTCTATGTGGTCAAAGGATCTACACTTTCGTACATGCCTCATTACCGAGCGTCGAACCACCATGGATTTAGCATCGTGGGAAACTTTGGATAATGATGAGATAAAAGATGGCGAGTTCAAAGATGATGAAGCCACCACATCCACAAACAACAATTCAATTTCTGTCATTATTTCTTTAGGAGTCATGGGTTTAGATTTAGATCAAGCTACTTATAGAGACCTTTTGGAAGATGTATACCAAATTTGTATATTTTATGCTATGAAAAGTTTTTGTCATGTTTCCCATTCATCTCTCTCTCTCTCTCTCTCTCTCTCTCTCTCTCTCTCTCTCTCTCTCTCTCTCTCTCTCTCTCTCTCTCTCTCTCAAATTTTGTCAAGCATTATAACTCACTACAAGAGATCACCTAAATTCCGACTTCAATGGCACGCATCGTTATATGTGTAGGTAAAAGTGGAGGGAGACCATTTTACTAAAACATCAAATTAAAAATTTGTGACGCCGATTTCAGTGTACATACTGATGCCTATTTTGATGCATATTTTAGTGTCAATTTCGACGCGCATTTTGATTCATATACCAACATCTCTATCGACCGGTTTTGCAAAAACAGAACCCGCGGGTTTCTCTTGTGCATTTTGCTCCTTGTTTCTTCTCTTCCCTTGCTCTCCTCCTCCTCACTTGCTGCACATATGCTTCCGTAGGGATTGCTGGACTTAAGATTTCCACTCACACGCTCCCCCCCATCAACAAGGTCAGATTCTTTTTAAGATTTGTAGTAGGTTTTTTCACTTGTGTGTGTATGTGTGTGCGCGCGTGCGCGCGCGTGCAATTTTGGTGATATTTCTTCAAGTGTTTCTTGCTCAAATAGGCCGCACGTGAGTGCTCTATCATTCTCTTTTCTTGCACACACACACACACACACACACACATTCACATAAACATGCACGCAAATAAATAAAACCGCACGCCAAACAATCTAAATACACTATGTACGACACACACACACATTTTTCAAACAAAGAAAAAATTGGAAAAAAATATAACTTTTATTATTTTATAAATTTTATTAATTAAAAATCATCATCAACAAAGAAAGATAATGGCATTTGATCATTAGAAAAGAATTATTTTTATTTATACTATTTTATAATTAATTTTGTTATTTTTACATAAATTAATTTAGAAATTAATAAATTATGTTGTTTTTTCTAATTGTGACTTGTTGTAGGTGTTGTAAATGTAAATTAGAAACTTACAGTGTTAGGTTCTAAGTACCTTTATGCATTTTACCAATAATAATCTGCGTTGTTATGTCGATCGCTTATATAAAATCGATGTTGTGTCGATTGGATGTAGTTGTCCGCTTTGGGCTATTCACTTAATTAGGCCGATTAGTCTCTTAAGGCTAGCCGTTTAGGTAATAAGTTGCTTCACCGCTTAGGATTGGTCCGTATTTAGGTCGTTGAAGGCTAGCTACTTAGGGCTAGCCGCTTAGGTATTCAATCGCTTAGCCAAGCCGCTTAGTCCTACCCACTTTGTTATTTAGCCACTTAGACGCTTAAGGCTAGTCATTTAGGTCTAATTAATATTGAGACTGCCTAGGGATTTCCGCTTAGGTATTCAGTTGCTTAGCCACTCATGACTAGTTCATATTTAGGCCGTTGAAGGCTAGATGCTTAGGTCTAGTCTCTTAGTGTTATCCGCCTCCGTCTAGCCGCTTAGGGCTAGCCACTTAGGTATTCAGTTGCTTAGCCGCACCACTTAGTCCTACCCCCTTCTTTATGTAGCCACTTAGCTGCTTAGGATTAGTCGCATGGGGCTAATCGATATTCATACCACTTAATTAGGGTTGGACACTTAGGTATTCAGTCGCTTAACCGCGTCGCTTAGGCCTACCCGCTTTATTACTTAGCTATTTATCGGCTTAATTAGGGCTAGTAGCTTAGGGAGAATCGGTATTCAACCTGCTTAGGACTTACTGCTCAGGGCTTATTGCTTAGTGCTAGCCGCTTAGTTAAACAACCTCTTTGCCGAAATAATTCGGTCTACCCGCTTCGTTATTTAGTCACTTAGCCACTTAGGGTTGATCGCTTAGGGCTAGCCAATTAGGTATATTTCAATTGCTTAGCCTCTTACGACTATCCGTTAAGAGCTAGTCGATATTCAGGTCATTTAGAGCTAGACGCTTATGATATATTACTTAAGATAATCGGTTTGGCTATTTCAATCTGCTTAGGGTTTAGATCTTAGGTAGGGCTAGTCGCTTATGTGTTTGGCCGTACAAAGATGCTCAAGGTTTAGTTTCTACGACATGGCTGTGTATCAGCAATTTAGTTTTGAAAAAACACAAACGGACTTCAGAAACGGCTTGTGTACTCTAAAAATGCAAACAAACTTTGACAAACGAAGTAAAATAACGCAAACAGACTTCAACACATGTCATAAAATCTAATATCTAACTAACCCAAATGATTTTCTCATATTAAATTTATCACTTAATATGGGAGAATAAACGGGAACAAGTGTTAAGATATAGGTGTGTGCTTATAGATCTATCTCAACACGGGGCCAATAGTAAAGGGGCCCAAAAGGGAGATGGTCTATCAAAGAGCAAGGCTAACCAATGGAGCATAAGACCTTAGGGTTAGCTTCATTGAAGACCTCCAATAAATGTATGTAAAAAGTCCTTTGACCTTAAGTAAGCTAGGGCTGAGCTTGAGGTGGGAACCCGGCCCAAGCTCGAGGTGCTTGTCCTGCTTGAGGTGCTTGTCGTGCTTGAGGTGTTTGTCATGCTTGAGGTTCTTGATTAAGATGCTTGAGGTGCTTGACTGGCTCCATGCTTGAGGTGCTTGACTTGCTGCATGATTAAGGTACTTGAGGTGCCTTGAGAAGCTTGCCTGAGATGCTTGTGGGAACACCCCCTAGTTCAAGTGCTTTGTCATGCTTGATGAGTAAGGTGCTTGATCACCTAAAGTCAAAATCATTCCTACAAGAGGGGGGGTGAGCCCTTTTCCTAGGAGCTAGAGAGAGAACACCCACTCACACACACAAGGGAAGCCCCAACTTGAAGAGGCAGCAAGGACACATGTCAGGCCCCTACCCATGTTACCTTCATGTGTTGCTTGAAGCCTATTGGCTAAGCTTCAAAGGGGTCCAATGATAAATTACTTGAATTATCTAATTGATTTTTCATTTATCAAGTCCTCTCTCTCAAAGGGGAAAGGGGGACACTTGTCCCAAGGCTACCCATGTTGCTTGTAATGGCTCCTGCTTGTGATTGGCTAGGCCTGGAGGGGTCCAATGAGCTTCAAGCATGAGCTACAAGGGGGGGTCGACCCAAGCTAGCTAGGGCCTTGCTGGAGGGGTATACTCACCCACACACACTCACAAGCACTCTCATTGTGTGCTATGCAAAGTGCAAGAGCTCCCTCTCCAAGCAAGTAGAGGTTGAGAGCCTACACCAACACTCTTGGCTATGGAGTGCAAATCCAACCAAGAGCCATGCTTCAATGCTTAAGCTTGCCATCTGCTTCTTCTTCATTACTATGCTATTATGTATGCTAGCAACAAGAGTATGATAAGTGAGGAACTAATTCTTTCTCCTACGAAATGTTTCTTCTTCCTCTTCCCTACCCTCATTCCCTGCTAGCTCTCTCCACCTTCGAAGGTGTTTGAGGTCTTGGGACTGAGGCTTGGGATAGTTAAAGCTTTCTTCAAGTTTATGTTATGTTTGTGGTGCATGAAGCCTTCCATCTTCATGGCATCACCTAGGTCACAAGGAACACAAAGACTGTATTGTAACAAGTCTCTCTTTATGGGAGAAATCATAATACAAATGCCTATTGAAGGGGGGACCGGCTCCACATAAATCCGGTCCTCAATTGTTGTCATGTTCTCTAAACTCTCTCTCTTGCAAAAGTATTGTCTATGCCAAGTTAACTAATTGCTATGCTTATGTTGCTATCTTCAATTATGTCTACCCGCTATGCTCACAAAATCATTTCTTGAAAGTACTCTCATTAAATTCCGCTATTCTCAAATTGAATAGGCAAATTCCATTACATTGGTATCAGAGCATTTGGTTTCTCTTTTCTTGCTTAAGAAGAGAGGTCCTTAAGTAGCCTATAAATGGTTGATGTTGTTAATTATAATAGAGTAAGTGGAACTGGGATCTAATACCGGTTTTGTTAAGCCCACTATGTGGGGGATGGTGCACACCTCGGGAGCTTTGGACTTAATAATGGAGTCTTTTTAGACTTGCCTACGGGTTTACCATTATTGATCCATAAGAAGTCCGAAAGGAGCTAGCCCTTGGCAACTCTGCTATGTTAGACCTACTCCTCTACTCTCTATAATTAACCACTTTGAGCCGTGGGTGTAGATACTTAAGAGCCGATTTTCAAAGGCTAAGAGGAGTGGCAACTAAGGTTTTGAATTGCCAAAGCATACACTAAGTACATACATAAAATTTTGTTAACATGGCTGACAATAATCAAGAGAGTAGAATGAACATTGATAGCTTTGACTTTGCACATGAAGGTGCTAATGATGATGCTCCCATGTTTGTGAATTATCTTGTGACTAGGTTGCAACAAGCTATGGGCAACCCTAGCTTGCAAGCCGAAGTTACTCAACAACTTCGTGCCTATGGAATTTCCCTTCCTCTCCAAGAGGAGAGAGAGCTTAGGAGGCCTCTTGAAGAGACCCCCAAAAGAAGACTCTCTCCCATTCGAGAGGAGGAATCCAAAGAGAAAGAAAGCAATGAAAGTCTAAGTTCTTCTGAAGATGTGGCTCCACGAAGAAGGCGGTCTAGACGATCGCCTACTCCTCCCAAGAGGAAAAGAGCAACCCATAGTCCTTCTCCTCATCACTCTCAAAGGCAAGAGAGGAAACAAAGGAAGAAAAGGGCTAGGAAGAGGTCACCCTCTTCTCCTTCTTCTTCACCTTCCTTCTCTTCCGATGAAAGTTATGGCTATTCTCCTAGAGAATACAAGAGGGGAGGACATCGCAAATCATTTCCTGCATGGCGAAGGTCACAAAAGCTAAAGAAGTTCAAGGAGGGAGGAAAGAGTATCTCTTTTCTCACCTACGATGGCACCTTTGGTGCTACCGACAAAGTGTTGGCCTTCATCCAGCAATTTGATGCGGCCTTTGGGGACGAGGGCTTCACAGAGTCCTCCAAGCTACGCCATGTAGCTATGTACTTCCAAAAATCAGCTCGTCAATGGTGGGCTAGCCTTCGTGGCAATGGAGAAGCCCCAAAGACATGGAAAACTCTACGAGTTTCCATCATGAAGCAATTTCTTCCAAGCGATACTAAAGATAAAGTTCTTACCGAATGGCGCGGCTTGAAGCTCCTCTCTCATGAGTCTATCAACAAGTATGTAGATAATTTTTGGGATTTACATCTCAAAGCTACTGTATTTCAAAAGATAGACTTTGCCGAGCAAAGACAGCAATTCTGTGCGGGATTACCTGAAGAGATGGCCGAATATATCAATTCTCAACGGCCCGGTACTATTACCGAAGTAATCCACCACACCATGGTTGCTTCCCGCATCAATTTCCATCAAGGGGCTAGACGTAATGTCAAGCCCATGGAAAAATGATGCAAAGGGGAAATCCAATGCTCAAAATAATTCCCAAGGCACTTTCAACAACAACAACAACAACAATCGGTCCAAGCAGAAGGGAGTTTACAAAGGTAAAAACAAACTCTCTCCTGAAGAGCTTGAAGCTTTTCGCAAGGACCATAAGTGTTTCAAATGTGGGGAGCAAGGACATGGCTATCGTTCTTGCCCCAAGAAGAATACTCGCAATGAGACTCCTAGGGCTTCCACCATCGAAGCTCCAAAAGAGGATGCTCATTGCAAAGGATCATCACTCTCCTATGCTTGGGGAAAGGTAAGAGAGCATGATGCCTTCATCTTGTTTGACCCTGGCTCTACTCTCAACTTCATATCAATAGAGTTGGCCACCAAGTTGGGCATTCAAGATTTTGAGATGGGAGATATAGTAACAGCTGATGCAGCTTTCAAGGGACAACAAGCCTCCGTTACTCCCTTGATTGGGAAGTTGAGGCTTCATGTCCAAAGCTATGTCGACAAAGAAGACTTCTTCATCTCTCCCCTCCAACATCAGGATGTTATCCTAGGGGCACCATGGTTTGATCGCATGGCTGCCAACATGAAGTTCCCTGAAAGGAGAATTTACTTCACCTACAGGGGAAAGAACATGTATATAGATGCTAGTGAGCGTGGTCGCACTATTCCACTTGTAAATCCTCTTTCTTTTGATAAATCAATGAAGAGCTCAGTTTCTGCGTACATGATTTATGTCAAAGAGTCTCTAAAAGCTAATAATGTTTCATCAAATGAAAATGATAGGAATCAAGAAGAGTTAGACTTATCTACTTTTCTAAAAGGATTCCAAGATGTGTTCATCGATGATATCCCTATGGACCTACCTCCAAAACGAGGGGATGCTGACCATCGTATTGAGCTCCTTCCAGGAAGCTCACCGCCTAACAAACCTCCTTATCGAGTCTCACAATCTCAACAAGAGGAGATGGTAGACAAAGGGATGGTGAGGCCTAGTTCCTCTCCCTTTTGTTCTCCAGTCCTTTTAGTGCAAAAGAAAGATGGTACATACCGTATGTGTGTGGACTATCGAGCACTAAACCATATCACTATCAAAAACAGATTTCCCGTACCTCGGGTAGAAGATCTGTTTGATAAGCTACAAGGCTCTACCTACTTCAGTAGGATTGACCTTAAGAGTGGCTATCATCAAATAAGGATAGTGGATGAGGATATCTTAAAGACCGCGTTTCGTACAACATTTGGTCTTTATGATTATCTAGTCATGCCTTTTGGCTTGACTAATGCACCAGCTACGTTCAATCGTTTGATGGAGAAAATTTTTAGACCATATCAAAAATTCACTGGAGTTTTCTTCGATGATATCATCATCTACTCCAAGTCTTTGGAGGAACATAAGCAACATCTCCAAGTGATTTTTCAAGCCTTGAGGGAGAACCAACTTTTTCTCAACCAAAAGAAAAGTGAATTCTTCCTTCAAGAGATTCAATACCTAGGCCATATTATCTCTCACGATGGTATTCGTATGGATCCATCAAAGTTAGAGGTAATAAAATCATGGCCTAACCCAAGGAATCTACATGAGCTAAGAAGCTTTATTGGTATGTGTGCATACTATAGACGCTTCATAGCAAAATTCTCTCAAGTAGCAGGACCACTACACGACTTAACCAAGAAGAACGTTAAGTTTGTATGGACTGCTAAGGAGCAAAATGCTTTTGAAAAACTCAAAGAGAAGCTTACTTCCCAACCAGTCCTCGTGCTTCCGGATCTCTCAAAGCTATTTGAGGTCCAATGTGATGCTTGTGGTGATTGCCTTGGAGCGGTTTTGCTTCAAGAAGGGCATGCCATAGCATATGAGAGCCGAAGGCTCAATGGTGATGAACGAGTCTTGGGCATTTATGAGAAAGAGCTTTTAGCTGTTCTACATGCCCTAGACACATGGAAGCACTACCTATTGGGGACTCCATTTATCCTACGAACCGACCACCAAAGTCTCAAGTATTTCATGACGCAAACCAAGCTTTCCGACAAACAAATGAGGTGGGCAAATTTTCTTTCGCAATTTAATTTCCATATTGCTCACATAGCTGGTAAGCACAATCAAGTTGCCGATGCACTTTCACGACGACCAAAAGTTAATGCGGTGTCTATAGCTACTCACAATGATCTATCCTCTATGATAGATGAGTATGCTACTGACCCTGACTTTAGAGACATAATGTCAGCCCTTGCTTTGGGGAAGAAAGAGGAACCATTCACCTTGCAGGATGGTTATCTTCTCCATGGAAATAGGCTATGTGTTACCCATTCCCTTCGTGAAAAGGTTATGTATGAATCCCATGCTCCCCCATATGCAGGGCATAGAGGTATTCAACCTACTCTCCGAGGAGTAGAGACGTATTTCTATTGGCCTACCATGAAAGTGGACATACAAGAGTATGTTTCAAAATGTGTAGTATGCCAAAAGACCAAGTATGATAGAGGGAAGCAACCTGGATTACTCCAGCCATTGCCTATTCCAAATTCACCATGGGAGAGTATATCCATGGATTTCATCTTTGGATTACCCAAGTCTATCCATGGGAATACAGGAATATGGACAATAGTCGACAGGTTTAGCAAGCAAGCACATTTTATTCCTGTCAAAAAGACTATTAAGGCACATCAAATGGCAACTCTCTTCATATCTCAGATTTTCAAACACCATGGATTACCCACATCCATCGTGTCAGATAGAGATCCTAGAATGACCAGTAATTTCTGGAAAGGTCTCTTTGAAAATCTAGGAACAAGATTGAATTTCTCTTCGGCCTATCACCCACAAACGGATGGCCAAAGTGAGATAGCCAATCTTACGATACTCGATCTACTCAAGACTTATGTTACCGAAGTAGATCAACGCTCACAATGGGAAAAGTATTTACCGCTAGTAGAGTATGCCTACAATAATACTGTACATACTTCTACGGGCAAAGCACCTTTCGAGATCATAGAAGGAAGACCTAAAAGTCCCTTGCTACTGAAGGTACATGGGAAGATCTTCGCCGCCGATGAGTATAGCCATGACCTACAAGAATCTTTTCAAAAGATTAGGGAGGCTATATCCATCTCACAACAAAGGCAAAAAGCTGCTGCTGATAAGCACAGAAGAGCCTTAATGTTCAAAGAAAATGATTGGGTCTTACTCAAGTTTCCTAAGGCTCGATTAAGGCAAACGATGGGCAAAAATCCTACGGGCCATCAAAAGTATTATGCTAAACTAGCAAAAAGATACTATGGTCCTTTCCAAATCTTGAAGCCTATCAATGAGACGGCTTATCAACTCAAGTTGCCCAACCATTGGCTTATACACAATGCCTTTCATGTAAGCTTACTTAAGCCCTACAAAGGAGAGCCACCAATTGAACCAATTATTGAAGACCCTCCCGAAGTTGAAGACCAAGAAGAGGTGCTACAACCCGAAGCTATCCTTCGGCATGAAGACAAGGTACTACGACATGGTAAGATTATCCGACGGTATCTTATTAAGTTCAAAAATTATCCTTTTGAAGATGCTAAATGGATCCAAGGAGTACAACTTAAGGATAGTATGAACCTTGTCAATGCTTACAATGCTACATTAGAGTAAGCAAATGTACAAATTTCTTTTAAATAACTCATGTTTTTGTCTTATATGACTAGTCCTCTTTTTAATTGTGCACAAATTTAACTAGTATGCATGCTTAGAATCATGTTTGTGATGACGACGTCTCTCAAACACCAAGTAGAATTTGTCACTCTACTAAGGGAGAATGAAATGGACTAAAAGAGCAGACATGCTTGCGGCAGCTATGTCTCCCAAGCACCAAATGGATTAGTCATCCATCTTGGAAAGATGTCGTAGGGTAAAAAGTAATCCGCATGTACTAGATTGGGGTTTGTATTGGATCTATGTACATGCATTGTCATATAGACATGGGTGTGTACTTATTTCGAACCCTCGGATTTAGGCATTGACCAATAAAGACGAGATTATTACCCGGTGATCTTGATCTCCCGTGCGCCTCTATAGAGAGATGTGCGGGGTTCGGGCATGGCTAGAGAATGTGCGGTAGTTAGAGTTAGCGGCAAATGGTAGAAAAAATACCACAAACTTCAAAAACGCAAACAAACTCCAGAAATGGGTTGTGTACTTAAAAAACACAATCAAAAAAACAAAATAAAATAACGCAAACCAATTTCAATAATGCAAATAGACTTCAGAAACACAAATGGATTCCAAAAACGCAAATGATCTTCACAAATGACAGTCTCTTGAGGATCTGTCTGAGTAGATCAGTCCATTTAAGCAATCTATGTGTACTAGATTAGGGTTTGTACTAGATCTGCGTACATTTGTTGTCATGTAGACATGGGTGTGTATTTATGTCGAACCCTCAAATATAAGCATTGACCAATAAAGAAGAGATTATTACCCGCTGGTCCTGATCTCTGTGCACCTCTAGACGAGGTGTGTGGGGATTGAGCATGGTTGTGAGGTAGTTAGAGCTAGTGACAAATGATAGAAAAAATACAAACGGACTTTGACAAACATAGTAAAATAACGCAAACGGACTTCAATAACACAAATAGATTTTAGAAACATAAATGGATTCCAAAAACGCAAACTAGAGTGCTTCGTTAGGCTGTATAACCGGAAGTGGATAAGAAACTGGTATAAAGGTGCAAGCCTTCAAGGTGATTGCAATTAGAGAGAGCAAGCACTGAACAAGAGTATATATCCGTAAAGAAGATTGTAGAAATGAAAGGTGAGAGAGAGAGAGAGAGAGAGAGAGAAAGAGAGAGGGGACTTATTATTTGTTTTGCACAAATGTTTTTACGCCAAATGAGTGTGATTGACTGAAACGATTTGATGAAAATAGAAAGCCAAAAAGTTGATGAATTAAGAGCGGAACTTTGAATGTAGCATACAATGACTTTATTAGAATGAAATGGACAAAACTTCTATGGAGAAGAGGAGGAGGACTCTATCGGTAAGATGGTCTTCAAAGTTGCATGTGTGGGTAATTGGTTGACAGAGAAGTAGCACGAAATGAATTGTTTAGCTGACTGAAGGTGGTTGGGGACCACATTAGAGTAATTTAATTCTATAGTCTCGAGTAGTCCGAGCACGTCTGCAATCTGCACGAACAACATACAATGGTGTTTTGTGGAGCAATTAGCCAGCACAGCAATGTTGATGGTGATTTGTCGACTGAGTGTATCCCAAGTGATGTAATGAGGATGACATGGGGTAGGTGGTTGAACTGGCCATGGAATGAACTCGCTCCATTTATGCATGTAGTGTTTGAGCACCCGCTCTTGCAAATCTGGGTAAAGACAGTATTGCAACTTGTACATTGCAGTCTCAAATTCTGGTTGTTGCTCAATCAGATTAGCTGGAATTGGCCTACCCATTCTAAACTGAAAAGAAAAAGCATTTAAATCAAAACAGTTGATAAGTTGTCATGTATGTCATAGTTTAAATGGAAACAAAAAGACATTGTTGTAGGCAATGATCAAAGTCATGTGACAAAGACAGTGAGCAAAACAATGAAATAAAGACGGCAGTACTTCGCATCTATATTTTCCTGTGATTTTTCAAAAAATAATATATTCTCAACCTTGGTGGATGTCCGGAACAAACGTAATAACCTAATGCAGTTGTTGTTTTGTGTTGTTTAATATAGAAATGTTCTAAGTTTCTAGCTTTATGTATATTGGTACTAGTTGTTGAAGTGGTAATTTCAAAATTGTCCACAAAAAGACATTGTTGTAGGCAATGATCAAAGTTATGTGACAAAGACAGTGAGCGAAACAATGAAATAAAGATGGAAGTAGTTCGCAGCTATATTTTCTTGTGGTTTTTCAAAAATTAATATATTCTCAACCTTGGTGGATGTCCAGAACAAACATTATAACCTAATGCAGTTGTTGTTTTGTGTTGTTAATATAGAAATGTTCTAAGTTTCTAGCTTTATGAATATTGGTACTAGTTGCTAAAGTGGTAATTTCAAAATTTTCCTCGAAAGGAATATGTGTCTGCATGTCCGCTCGCATTCTCTTCGAAGGATTGCTCTTGTGCTGGCCAATGCGTTTATGGATGTTATTCATAACTCCGATATATCTCCTATCGTTCTTCATGCAGTGTATACTATAGACTATGTATTCTTCCCGCGACGCTGCTTTTTCTGGGGTGGAAGGCCGATGCTTGTCTCTGGTTGTTGATGAGTGTCTAAATCTGCAATCCATGCAGATTGGTTAGGTCAATAAAAAAATGACATTGCTACGGAGAAGTGAATGGAAGCTAGTGATACATGTTATCCATACTTGCCTTAGTCTGTTGCAACTGGCTCGTATGGGGAGGCTGGTTGTCCATAATTTACTGCCTTGTGTTCACTGTAGTGCCATGCTACCTTCTAGATTGTGATAGGTGGATTAGTTGCATCGTGCATGTGGTTTGCTGAAGTCATGAAATTTGTCAAGATAGCGGCACATTTTTCTTGAGTAGCTTTTGAAAGTTCAGCCAAATCAATGTTGTAACCAAACCGCAGCTGCTCCATCGCGTACAATGTAATTCCTTTAGTTTTTGTGTCGAGGAGTTGTTGTGCTTCAACATTACGCAACATACTCTCATCATCCTCATACTGGATATCAAGCTCTTCAAGTATTTGCTTCATGAGACCTGCAGGATGTAGGAGCAAGCTTGTTAGCACAACTAATAGAAGGCATTATATTTCCCTTTTCTAATAGTACCTGTTGTCATCCTTTTTGTGTTTGGTGTGGCCATCGTTTGTTCTAGAGATTTATATCTTGCGTCGCACTTATTCATGAAGTTGCGATGCTCTTGAAAAGTATGGAACCCCTCAATATACGCATGGGGTTTCTCGCCTACTGAGTTTTCCAATCTCATCTGCTTAGTCGTGAGGTAAAATCTCTTAGGTTGTATCATTAGTTGCGTTTCCTTTGCGTTGTTCGTGTATTGCTTGAAGAGCTGCACAATAAAATGAGTGATTGATTCGCATGTGTATACACAGGCAGATGCAAGATCAGACAAGCGTGCAAAACGTACCGTGTTGTGATCCATTGTTTGATTTAGTTTCCTACATGTAAAAAAAAGTATTTTGATGACCTCTTACAGTATTTTCGAAGCATAAGATCCGACAAACGATTAAACACAAATGAATGAAGTGAGGAAAGGAAGAGTAGTAAATTTATAAAAGGTGAATCATAGTGAGCAGGGGTGGTAGGGAACATGTCTCAGCAGTGCAACATATTGAACATGACAAGTCGACAGAAGAGAAGATGAGCAATTGAAAAAAAAATTCTTCTTTGTATAGAAGGCAGGTACAAGGCGATTCAATCTGTTTAATAGAAATAGGAATTGATACTGAAGAGGGGGAAGGAAACTTTCATCTTTAGATGGTCAAAAATCTAGATGGTGTGAACATCTCTGGCGTAGGGAGCTCTAGTAAATGTAGCCGGGTTCGCTCAGTAACTCGTGAAAGCATCACGTATAGAAGGCCAGGGGTGAAAACTTCTTTTACAACGAGAAAAACGTTGGTGTTGATTGTTGCGCCTTGGGACTTGTGTCCAATCATAGCGTAGGCGAGAGCTATTGGGAATGTGGATTTATGGTACCAGTGCCCATTGAATGTCCGCCTGCTATGCTTAGACCGTCGAAGTGTAAGTTCCTGTTTGGATGTTTCCAGTGTGACTTTGATTGCTTTGACGCCTCCTTCTTCATCTTGGAGGATTTCGTGTACGCGACATATTGATCCATTGGCTGCTCCAATTGTTAAGTCTATGTTTTCTGTTATCAGCGCCTTTGCTCCTTTTGCTATTCTGTCAATTGTGTGGAAGTCGGGATCTTGAAGCCATGCTTGGAGCTCAGGGACGTTGTGTGCATTCATTTTGAGGCCGATTTGGATGATATGACTATGCCGATGGAAGCGTTCCAAAAGAAGGTTATTATAATAACGAACGTCACTCTTGTGTGTGCAAATGATTCTCATATTCCTATCCATGTGTTTCTCTATTTGATCCTGCTTTATGATGCGGTTGCCGAGCGCATCGTGGATCTCTTTCTTTGTGGGGAGCCTGACTCTTATTGTATTGAGGAACTCTATGAAAGAGATATCTTTTGCATGGCACAATGAGCAAGACATAATGTACGTAGTAGCAGTGGACCAGTAAGTGGAGCTTGTGATGTGGAATGAGTAGCACAGATCACTTTGATGCTTGCATACCGGCGGAAACTGTGCCAAATCACACAACAAGAATACCTTTTTATCTTTGAATGGGTTCATCAGTGTGCCGTTGGTGACATTCACAATTTGTCGTACTATGAGATCAAAAGTTTGTTTTGTCAACATAGAAATCTCGTCTATGATAATCGTGTCTGCTTCTTTGATACTGATGTATATGTCATTAGTTTCGGAGATTGACAGGGGATACTGTTGTGTGCGCACTGGTATCTTGATTGGTAGTGGACAGTTGTTGCGATGCTGCTTAACCTTGTGGCTGCTGCACCAGTCGAAGCAACGAGTGTGACAGTTTTCCCTTGCATTATGAGTTGGCTTGTGATATATCTTATGAGGAAGCTTTTGCCACTCCCAAGAGTGCCTGTGATCACATGTAGTCCACCCTTTGCTACTGTGAGCTTCTTGTAGATCTCTGCCTGTTCAGCTGTCAGTGACACGTTCTGGACGTTTTGAAGCTCGTTTAGCAGGGCAGAGATACGAGAAGACGTGTCCTATTGCTCATAGTCTGTTTGCTCGTAGTCTGTTTGCACATTTGGAGATTGAAATGAGGCAGCCTTTGTTGAGGATTTCTTCTATAGTATCATGTTGTGAAATTGGTGTGTTTGGTCTGTCGTGAGCATGTTTCGTTGTGTGTACTCTGTGATGTACATCTCAAGGTCCTCATCTGTCAGTATCAAATTTCTAAGTTTGCACTCAAGATAGTATGACCTGGACGTGTTCTCCGGTGAGAGCAGCTGGGATTCGTTTCTAAAGGTGATGCTCTTTAGCAGCACGTTGTAAAAGAAAGCCTCCAGATGATGACCTGGGTGAAAGTCTGTGAAATGGACCATCAGTGTTGCCGCTGCAGCGATTGGCCGTAGGTGTTTGCCTCTGAAATACTTTTTTTCCTTTGTTTCCTCTTCGTCTCATTGTGTAATTCTTGTGGAAGTCATAGAACGTAAGCTTCTCCAGAGTTTGTGGCCGTGCGCAGTACAGATCGACAGGGTGCAGCACGACATCATTGTTGTGAGAAATGATTCGTTGTCGTAGTGCCGGGGGTGATGAGTCGACGTATTGGACGGTATTGCTCTTTGAAATGATTGGGATTTGCAAACAATTTAATGCCACTTCTGTTGCTAAGATAGGTTTTGACAGTAAAGAGCCTGAGATCAGCTTCAATTTTACAATGTCAAGGCCACCTAGGCCTAAGCGCTCTGCGTCTTCTGAGCGGATGTTGAGATGGCCCATTGGTTCAGTTTTGAGTGCATACTTCAAGAGGTAGTAGGACAACGATGAATTGGTGACCCGTTGTATATTCATATGTGCACCCCATAGCAAGAGCAGTGTAGGGTGGTACGATACGACATTTCTGTCTTGATGCTGGGGCTTGAAGTATTGCCATCTGTGATTTTGTTCGTTGAAGAACTGGGGTTGGATTTGGCTGCGCATGAAATGGAAACCCGTGTTTACATACTCCATCTCTTTGACCGTGGTAACAACTTGTACGGCACTTGTGAAGTTGTTTCCTAAGTATGAGTTCTCGGAGCCTGCTTACTTCTGGCAAAACCACAGAGCCAGTTTTTGTCGGGATGTATGCAGCTATTTCAGCAGATAGTTGCTCTCTGTCTTCTTCATGGAGCCACAGTATGACATGAGCATGCAATGACCCTCTATTTTGGACCTCATATCTAACCAAGTGGTGTTGCACACGGCCCAACACACCTTTCGCAAGTATATATTTGGACATAAGCATTTGGAACTTAGTGTGGAAGGTGAAGGCGCATTCGACTGGGCAGTCTGTCCAAGTGAAGGAGGCGTTCAACTGACATGCAATTAGCTCGATCGTGTCAATCTCAGGCCATCTTGTGTCTGTGGCCTCATTGGCAGTGAAAGTCAATAAGAAATCAGGCATTCCCCATTCGTCCACCATTGCTATCAAGTCCTTTAGGTTCTTGCGGTGCCATGAGCAGGAACCTGGCATGCTAGAAGGGGTGCTGTACCGAAGCACATGTCTCAAAGTATCTTCGTCAGTTGCTGTACGATGGCCTTCTTGTAGTTGTCAATGTCCCTTTGCAACAAGCTCGTGTGTGTATTGTTAGCCAACATAAGTGCCTGCTTTAGTTGGTACATTATGAGCAGGTATGGCTTGTACAGGGTGTAAACGGAGAACAGAGTCAATGCACGTATCTTTACATATATACTGAAGTTGATTTTACCATCATATTGGCCTTTCCCGAAAGGGCACAGGAATGGAAACGCTGTTGTCTCTATTGTGATGTCGTTCACAGAGCTTGGTGCGGCAGGCATGCCGTTGGGCTTGAAAGTAACTATTCTCTCAAGCAATTGTTGACGGCCACAGAGCTGCAGAAAAGCAAATTCATAAGTGTCGCTAGCGGTGAATGCTCTTCTCCTGGCTGGTTCAACGATGTTTTCGATGATACCAAACATCAAACTTGTGTCAAGCTGCGCCATCAGTGCAAACGGTGCGTTGTCTTGTTGTTGTTGAATGATCTTGCTCACACTATCTTGACTTAGTATGCAGAGGCCAAGCTTCTTATTCGGTCGTTCAGCCATTGACATGTACTTCTGTAGTACGAAGTTGTTCTCAAGATTGAATGCAAGTATGTCTGCCACTTGTGATGTAGCTAGGTCTTGCTCTATGAAGGTTGTTCTATGCTCTTTACTCCATGATAACAGAGGGTTATCTAATATTGAACGTCTGTCTAGTGTAGCTCGTGCAATTGTTGTCACTGTTGAGATGGCGTTCACAGATATTTCGATGACGCTCAGTAGCTATGTGTGAAGCTGATTTCCGTTCAATATTCTTCTGGTGTAGTCTGGAAGTAACGGCACACAATATCTGTGACGTGCACTTGAGTTCTCACAAGTGGAGCACTGCACCCATTGCGTTCCTATGTGTGTAGCCTCTAAGCTGGATACCAATAGACTGCTAGCAAACATTGCAGTCGATGTCTCGTCTGGAGCTCAAGTACAATCAAAAGAGGCACTTCTTTGGATGAAAACTACACCACAAACAAAGCATATGCTTAAAGGTCTGAATACGGCTGCAATGTCTGAAATCCATCGGTATACTAAATCGACAATATCAATCCATGATTGTGAGCATGGTAGAAATCTAGCCTTCTTCTTGATTGAAGTGCGATGTCTTGCTTTTGATCTGCTAAGGTGTATCCTACGCTTTCGGTGATGGTCCATTGAAGGATTAAGTCAAACTCAATCTTAATGATTCAATATGATGAGAACCGTGTGATATTTACTTACTAGTCATGTCTAAGCAACGGACAGTTCAAGCGTTTGAAACAACCATGTACCTGGTGCTGGATTGCGCTGTTGCGGGGTTTCGACCTAGGAAGAGGCAAGCGGTAGCTGATTTCTTGAATTGTCCCTTGCACAGAATAAGTATGAAGCGTTAGAAAAGTAATAGCACAATGTTGAAGTTTCTAAGAGTAATCTAATTATTTGTATGTGTTCTTTACTTCTTATGTTATAGAAAAAAAGAAAACGTGCTGGTGTCCCTGCATGGGGGAGTTTTCACAGTCCTCCCCAATTTTTATAATACGAGGGAACGTGCCATTCCCACGGCAGCATGCAATTTTTGGTGTGTTCCTTTTTACTATGTCCTCAACGTTCAAGATTAAAATGTGGCACTTTGTACTTACCGCACGCTGCAATATGTCGGTGTTGGAAATGAAGAGGAGATTTGTCCAAGTTTCTCTTGATCTGTTTGCAGTGAAACATGGTAGAGTTAGGCTATAAATAGTTTCACCTGCAGAGACGAGCTGAGTAAGGTAGTTGAACGTGGACATGATACACACGAAGCTGCTATAATTGCCAGTGAGACCCCTTTATCCTCAGCATGGCCACCCCCTACGCGTGCATAATAACTCTCCCCTCCTAGACGTTGCAGAAGTTGGACATGGTCTCAAAACATCAAATTAGTTATCCATGCAAGATGCACTAGCAAGTAATGAAGATCTACAGGACAATTGGCAGCATTGTGAAACGAGGAATCACCAAGCAAACAATTAGAGCTAATAAGAGGGATTTGCTAGTAGTGTTGTGCGTTGTGACTAGCCCTGGTCTGCTAATGCCATCTGTGTACTCCATGGCCCTCGAGGTCCTCCAACTACTACTACCGACAACATGCAGTAGATCGTATTGCATCAACGCTACTACCACACCCTGCATCATCACCACAAACCCTGGAGCATTGAATTTTCGAGAGATGAATAGTGCAAAGGGGGACAACAAATTGCGCAAGATCTGATTGGAAAATCCAGCAATGCATTGTCACCCAGTTGAGCTCCTTAGAGCTCCTACGTATCCACAACGATAATCACCTACACTTGCATGTTCACGGCTACTCTAGAACAAGAGTGCAAGAAGTATATTTCGAGAGTATTGCTCTTTGTCGAGTTGCAGGCCCGAACTCAAGAATGCAAGAAGCAGATTTCGAGAGTATTTCTCTTTGTCAAGTTGCAAGCCCGGACTAGCTCTGTGACACCTTAATTTGTAGAGCCTCTTTGTCATCCCAATCCCCTTACCGGCTTTTGAGCATCTTGACATTGTTTATGAAACAAAATCTAGCTTTGTGGCACCTTGATGAGACGTGTGTTTTATTTTGTTAGGAAATAAGACGTAGCTAAATAGATAATTGAGTAGATTATTTAATGGAGAGAGACAGATTTACATACACGAGATTATAGAGTAGAGAGAGAGAGAGAGAGTACACACGATATACGTGGTTCACCCAATGTGGGCTACGTCCACGGGAAAGCAGCCACTCAATGGCTTTAGTACTTCAAAACAAGAAGTAGTTTACAAAGGGATTATACCCTTAATGGAGCTCCCGCCTTGCTTCACTCTCACCACCTCACACTCACCTTGTTGCATCAACTTCACACTATGAAATGTGTGTAAAAATGGCCTCCTTTTATAGGCCAAAAGGGCTGCCCTCTCTTATGAGAGACAGCCATGTGTAGCCGCCCTTGTGCGAATAAGTCCAAATCGGACCCTCCAATCCGCCCATGGGTGGCCGCCCTTGAGAAGACAAGTCCGCTTTTGAATTCGGCCACCGGCCATTGACTTTCGACCACCGGCCACCGGCCATTGACTTCCGACCACCGGCCATCAGCCATTGACTACCGGCCACCGGCCAACCGACCGGTTGTTTTCCGACCACTTTCCGGCCGCCGTCCGGCCATAATATTCCGGCGAAAAAAAAATTCTCGGGGGCAGAGCCTCTAAAGTTGCCCCTGATTCTTTTCCGTGAAAATTTTGGTTTCCGGTGAGTGATTTTCCTTCACGCACGATGGCTTCTCCTCATAATGGGGGCCTTACAAATGTGCGCTTTTACCACAGAAATTACAAGGGTAAATCAGGCTCCATACTTAACAATCTCCCACTTGGAGACTGATCTCCAAACCAAACCTGTGATTGCTTTCCATTCTGGCTTCTTATCCTTGAATGCCGATTAAAGATGAGCAAAAGCTCAACTTCTCCTTGTTGACCACCTTTGTAAACATGTCTGCACGATTTTCACTTGTATGCACCTTTCCTAACTTTAGTTGTCCCTCTTCCAAAAGAGTGCGTATGAAGTGATATCTCACCTCAATGTGCTTTGTCCTTGAATGAAATGCTGAGTTCTTTGCAAGATGGATAGCGCTTTGGCTATCACTGTACAAGACACAATTGTCTTGTTTGAATCCAAGCTCTTCTAAGAATCTGTGAAGCCACAGAATTTCTTTGCTTGCCTCCGTCATTGCTACATACTCTGCTTCCGTGGTAGAAAGTGAAACCACTTTCTGCAGCTTTGAAGCCCAGCTTACTGTTGTGCCTCCAACCGTGAACACATAGCCAGTAGTGCTCCTTCGAGTATCTTTGTCACCTGCCATATCTGCATCAGCATACCCTTCTAGAAAAATATCACTTCCTCCAAAATACAAAGCATTTGTTGTTGTCCCTTTTAGATTACTAAGTATCCACTTCACAGCTTGCCAATGCTCTTTACCTGGGTTGTCCATGAACCTACTCACAACTCCCACTGCATGTGCAATGTCTGGCCTTGTCCAGACCATAGCATACATTAGAGAACCTACCGCTGCAGCATATGGAACTTTAGACATATAGGCTATTTCCTCTTGTGTCTTTGGACACATATCCTTCGTTAGTTTAAAATGACCATCCAAAGGTGTAGAAACTGGTTTTGCATTTTGCATTGCAAACCTTTCTAGTACCTTCTTGATGTAATCTGCTTGAGATAGCTTTATTGTCTTCTTCGTCCTGTCCCTTGATATTTTCATACCAAGTATCCTCTTTGCAGCACCTAAATCTTTCATTGAAAAATATTTAGACACCTCCTCTTTTAGGTCTTTGATGTCCTGCATGTTAGCACTTGCAATCAACATGTCATCAACATACAGCATTAGGATGATGAATTTCCAATCTCCCAAATTCTTCGTGTAGACGCAATGATCTGAGTTGCATCTTGTGAATCCATGATCCAACATCCATCGATCAAACTTCAAGTACCATTGTCTTTGATGCTTGCTTTAAACCATACAAGCTCTTCTTTAATCTAAAAACCATTTTCTCCTTACCTTTTGCTTCATACCCCTTTGGTTGAAGCATGTAGATTTCCTCCTCTAAGTCACCATGAGTTAATACCGTATTTACATCCATTTTCTCAAGATTTAGATCATGAGTAGCCACAAGGCTTAAGACAAGCCTAATTGAGTTCATTTTTACAAAAGGAGAAAATATTTCATTCAAGTCAATACCTTTCTTTTGAGAAAACCCTTTTACCACAAGCCTAGACTTGTACCTTTTCTTCCCACCTTCTTCTTCCTTCAGCTTGTACACCCATTTGTTTTGAAGTGCCCGCTTACCTTTAGGCAACTCAACCAACTCCCATGTTTGGTTGTGATGTAGTGAGTCCATCTCCACTTGCATGCTCTTCGTCCATTCTTCTTTGGATTCATGTTGCATAGCTTCTTTGTATGATTCCAGCTCTCTAGAATCTGAGATCAAGAGATGGTTGAAGGAAGGAACAAACCTTTCTGGAGGTCTACTTGCTCTTGTAGATCTTCGGGGAATAGGTTGAGGCTCCTCATTTGGTTGACGTTGTTGCACATTGTCACCGTTTGCAGTCCTTGAGTCTTCACTGTCCTCAAGCTCCATGTACTCATCACATGTTTCTTTTGTTTGTTTTCTTTCCAAGTAATATTTGTACATATTTTGTTCGTTAAAAATTACATCTCTACTCCTTAAGATTTTACCATCTTCAGGATTCCATAGGCGATACCGAAAGTCTCCTTCTCCATAGCTAATGAAGAAACACTTTTTGGACTTTGCATCTAGCTTTGATCTTAGGCTTCTATCTATGTGCGTGAAAGCCTCACGTCCAAACACTTTGAGAAATGCATAATTCACCAGTTTACCTATCCATGCCTCTTCTGGAACTCCCCCATCCAATTCCCTTGAGGGTGACCGATTGATTAAGTACACAGACGTACTTACAGCTTCTGTCCAAAGCTCAAGCGGTAGGCCTGTATGTAGCCGCATGCTTCTTGCTCGTTCCATGATTGTCCTGTTCATCCTTTCCAAAATCCCATTTTGTTGAGGTGTCCTTGGGGTTGTCCTTTACCTCCGAATGCCATTGCTAGCACAAAAGCTTTCAAAAGCTTGGCTGCAACATTCACCTCCATTGTCGGATCTGAGGCATTTAACCTTGGTACCTATTTCGTTCTCCACAAAGGCTTTCCACCTTTGAAATATGGAAAATACATCGGATTTATTTTTCATGACATAAACCCATGTTTTTCTAGTTGCATCGTCTGTGAATGTTACATAGTACAATGAGCCACCAAGTGATGGTGTACTTGCAGGACCCCAAACATCAGAATGAACCAACTCAAGTTTTTTATTTTTTCTTTCATTTCTTGATTTTTGAAATTTTACCCTCTTTTGTTTACCATAAACACAATCTTCATAGAACTCTAAGTCCACTTCTTTCAAACCTGGTAGAAGATTCTTTGTTTGAAGGATTTGCATTCCTTTGGCACTCATATGCCCAAGTCGGTAGTGCCACACCGCACTGTCAACTTCTGTAGTTGTTGCACAAGCTGAAGGTTGCGTGCTAATAGTACACAAGTAAAGTGTACCGACTTTTTCTCCCTTGGCAATCACCAAAGATCCCTTTGAGATCTTCCACCGTTTGTTTCCGAATGCAATGTTGTGACCTTCATCGTCCAATTGTCCTGTAGAGATCAAATTTTTGCGAAGAGAAGGAACATGCCTAACATCTTTAAGCTTCCATTAATTTCCGTTAGCAGTTTTGACAGAAACTGTACCTTTGCCGACAATCTCACAAGCTTCATCATCTCCCAAGTATACATACCCAAAATTACCTTTGGTGTAGTCTTGGAAATGTTGCTTGTGTGGTGTCGCATGGAATGAAGCCCCGGAATCTACTATCCAGGAATTAGACACATTGTCTAATGAGAGAATTAGAGCATCTTGCTCTACTTTACTTGCCACATTGGCCTCCGATGTTGGCTTGTTGTCTTGAGACTCTGTCTCCTTCTTCTTCTTGGACCAGCAATCCTTCTTGACGTGGCCCTTCTTGCCGCAGTTCCAACATTCAAGAACTGACTTTGTGCGTGACTTGCTCCGTCTTAAGCAATCACGACCCTTTTGGTTTTTGAACCTCTTTTTAGGCCTTCCTCTTGTTTCCACTGATAGTGCAGCACTTGATGATTCTCCTTTGCTTCTCCTTCGCATTTCCTCTCTTAGGAGAACACCCACAACATCATCAAACTTAAGAGTATTTGTGCCAGAGATAGAATTACTTACAGCCATCACAAGGCTGTCCCAACTATTCGGTAGAGATGATAGTATAAGGAGAGCTCGCATTTCGTCATCGAAATTGAATTTCACTGATCGAAAATGACTTATGTTTTTGTTAAAGTCCTTTAGGTGTTCTGCAAATGAACCATTCTCTGTCATCTTTAGATTGAACAAGCGCTTCATAAGAAATACCTTATTGGATGCCGATGGTTTCTCGTAGAAGTCGTCAAGTGACTTCATCAAGTCCTCCGTGGTCTTCATCTCCAAAACATTGAAGGCCACCGTTGACGCCAAGCTTAACCGGATTGTTCCGAGTGCCTTTCGATCAAGGACAATCCATGCTTCATCTGCCATTGTTGCGGGTTTCTTCGCAAGACCGCCTAGTGGCAAATAGAGGTCCTTCTGGTAGAGATAGTCTTCAATCTGCATCTTCCAATGTTGGTAGTTTTTGCCATTGAACTTCTCAATCTTGAGCTTCCCTTCCTCCGCCATAACTCCCACTCAATTCAAGGAATCCTTTCCTTGAGATAATTTATCTATGAGCAAACCTTGCTCTGATACCAGTTGTTAGGAAATAAGACGTAGCTAAATAGATAATTGAGTAGATTATTTAATGGAGAGAGACAGATTTACAGACACGAGATTATAGATTAGAGAGAGAGAGAGAGATTACACACAATATACGTGGTTCACCCAATGTGGGCTACGTCCATGGGAAAGCAGCCACTCAATGGCTTTAGTACTTCAAAACAAGAAGTAGTTTACAAAGGGATTATACCCTTAATGGAGCTCCCGCCTTGCTTCACTCTCACCACCTCACACTCACCTTGTTGCATCAACTTCACACTATGAAATATGTGTAGAAATGGCCTCCTTTTATAGGCCAAAAGGGCTGCCCTCTCTTATGAGAGACAGCCATGTGTAGCCGCCCTTGTGCCAATAAGTCCAAATCGGACCCTCCAATCCGCCCATGTGTGGCCGCCCTTGAGAAGAGAAGTCCGCTTTTGAATTCGGCCACCGGCCATTGACTTCCGACCACCGGCCACCGGCCATTGACTACCGGCCACCGGCCAACCAATCGGTTGTTTTCCGACCACTTTCCGGCCGCCGTCCGGCCATAATATTCCGACGAAAAGGAATATTCCGGCAAAAAAAAAGTCTCGAGGGCAGAGCCGCTAAAGTTGCCCCTGATTCTTGTCCCTGAAAATTTTGGTTTCCGGTGAGTGATTTTCCTTCACGCACGAGGGCTTCTCCTCATAATGGGGGCCTTACAAATGTGCGCTTTTACCACAAAAAATTACAAGGGTAAATCAGGCTCCATACTTAACATATTTCAGGCCCGGACTAGCTCTGTGACACCTTGATTTATAGAGCCTCTTTGTCATCCCAATCCCCTTACCGGCTTTTGAGCATCTTGACATTGCTTATGAAACCAAATCTAGCTCTCCATTGTGCTTACCGCAGAACCATGAACGGCTCTCAGCTGTCACAGAAGCTTGAGAAAGTATGGTACTATGAAAACTGGGTACAAAAACTGCTAGACGGAAAACTCCAAAATGCACACGCCTCGGTGAAGAGGCATCAGGTATTGCCATAAGTCTGCAATCTTTGAATCAAACTCTACAAATTATTCAGCTGTTCAGCTGCACGCTGCCTAGTCTTGGCTTTTCTAGAAAGTGACTCTTGCAACAGCAATGTGCATAATGCATCAAACTTGACAACTTCAGGATTTCCTTGGGTCATCAGTCTCCAAGTACTAGCAAAAGTCTGGTAGGAATCTGGTAAGGCATCAAGAACAGTCTGCACAAGGGAACTGTCTGAAATGACTTCACCTGTAGAAATAAGCTGCTCATTGATATCCTTGACACTAGCAAGGAAAGTGTCCATATCATCTTCCTCATGCATAATCTTCGATTCCAGCTCTTTACGCAGCAAAGCAATTTTAGCCTCATTGCGGCTTTCATAAAGACCTGCTAAAATATCCCAAGCCTGTTTTGCAGATTTTACTGAACGGATGTGAGGAACAATGGTGCGCTTCACAGACAATGCAATCAATGCATGAGCCTGCTCATCCTTAACATCCCAACGAGCTTGTTCTGCCGTAGGCAAAACAACTCTAACAGCTGCAATCCTTGCAGCAAGACCTGCAACATCCTCAACATCGCCTACATCCTCAGAACCAGGACGTACATCAATGCCCTGCACAATGTTCCAAACACCCTTTGACACAAGAACATGTTGCATCATATAAGCCCACATAGGGTAGTTATCCCCATCCAACCTGTCCTCAGCAGCAAACATCTTGAACAAATCTGTGTTGTTGTTGTCAGCCATGGTAAATGCTGCACCTGATGTGAAAACTGCCCGAAAATAGGAGAAACGGAGCGGGAACAACCTGTGCTATATAACACAAACCGTAGAAGACTATAAGGCACCTATTATGCAGAAAACAGCACTGACAGAAATTCTGCACAAAATGACGAAATAGCCTATGCAGTACTGCCTGTAGTGGAAACGGAGGCCGAAATGAGCCCAAATCAAAATTCTGAGCAGACCAGGCTCTTCGAACTCTCCCAAAATTTTTATCGACCTGCGAACGCTCGCCAAAGCTCACTGAAATCGGAGAAAGTGAGCAGGCTTGTGCTGGAGCAGCTGGCGACTAAGCCCGGGAGGACGTGACTTGCTCTGATACCAATTGTTGGAATTAGGGTTGGAGAAGATGAAGGAAGCTCAAGGCACACAATAGAGAGTGTGTTACTTAGTGTGCAATGGAAATATAGATAGCCCTAGAGTGATGGGCGTATATACAATGCACGGGGGAAAAAACCTCCTAAAGAGGGAAAAAATGCCCCGGCGGTCCTAGTGTGTTCACACACATCACTACCACATGTATATGGTAACACCCACTAGGAAAAGCTTTAGGCACCTTGTATGGATCTGTCCACTTCTTTTTAAACTTCTTCTGGAAAGAAAAGTCAAGGTAGCTTTCATATTTCATCACCAAATTGTCTTCATGTATCTTCTTTTTTTGTAGGTTTTGATCGAACTTTGTAACACGCTTCTCACGCTGCTTCACATAGAAATCTATTGATGCCTCTCTATTCATTTGCAAGGCTTCAAGACTAGCAACTTGGTCTTGTAAAACATCTTGCTGAGTGGACTCGCCTCATGCCCTTCAATGAAACTTCCAATTTTAAACATTGAGCCCAGGGGAACAATCACAAACCCAAAAAAGATGCAAAATCACATGTAAGCAAGGAGACATGATGATCAAGCACCCCATGAAGAGAAAATGCAAAAAGTTGCAAAAATGACACGATAGGTAAAAAGCGCAGTCATTATCTCTAGAGCCACAATGAGCCCATTTTTGCTCAATCTTGTCACCATCAGCTTCATTGTGCCATTACAAGCCCACACATCAATTTTGGGACAAATTGGATATCCCAAGAATTTGCACCAACACTTAGTCACTTTTAGAAGTCTTCAAGCCAAGAAATGACTTCAACCTGGCATTCATGCATCCAAATTTTCCCAAAATCCAAAACCTACATATTTTCAATGCCTAAAACTCATGTGCATAGTCAAAATTCAAAATTGAGGCCAAAATCATACCCAGATAATAAGCGTGTTTATTATCTCAAATGTGATTTTCTAACATTTTTTAATGATTGCATTTTGTTTTTATGGATTGCAGTAGTAATTTTATAGCTTCAAAATTGAATTTGATCTATTCCATCTCAAGTAAATCACCAGAACCACAAACTGAAGATGCATTGCAAGAGCAACCTCAACAAGAACATGACAAAGAATATCGGGGAGTATCAACTCCAAGGGAAACCTTACTGGCTCAAATTGAAGAAAAAAGATAAATAAAAGCTGAGCAAAAATAAGTTTGGGGGAGGCTAGCATATCTACAACTATCCAAATGGATCCTTTGGAGGAAATCAATGATTTTATCGAGCACATCTACTCAATGGTGGACCTCCTTAAGACTTAAGTATACTTTCGGCAACAGAGCATCCGCACTCTAAAGAGCAGGGAACATTACTGGGCCACAAGGGTCAAAATCATAGACGCTCTACTAGATAAACATATCAATATTCATGGTCAATCATTTGCCACGTGTTAGGTGGATACCTATACATAGGTTTTCCCTATTGTCTCATAGTCATGTATTGGGTATTTCCATCGTATTTGGTTCTATAATAGCACTTGTTGGTCTCATGGTTTGTCCATTTCCCTTTTATGGCACACCACTTACATTGCCTTTCTGGTCCCATGGGTTGCCTTATGGTGGTGAACCTTGTCCTGGCCCTCCTCTCACTGGCATCCTCTGCATGTTTCTCATCATATCATTCATGCGCTTGAGCATGTCTTCAATGACATTCATAGGAGCTACCACAATAGGTCCTACTTGTGATGGCATAGTAGAGGCGGTTTTCTCCGGTTGTGTATCCTTAACAATGCTCTCCTTGATGAAGATCTTATAGTTACCTCCCAAGTCTATAACATCTAGTATGCATGCTTTAAAGGTGCCAATATGTTTCTTACTATACATAATAGCATGTAGCTCTTTGTCAAGCAAGCCTTCTAGGAATAATGTGAAGTCTCTCCTCTGTTGGAATTTCCAACTCTAGACATCTATCGATGTATTGCCTCATTCAACTTACACAGTCTCATACAGACTCCTTGGTTTTGTTTTAAAGATGCAAATTTGTGCTATTATAATGTGCTTGATTTCCATCTCCATACAAACATCAAGAAATCAAGACCATATTAGGTATTTTGGTAAAAATCTCACATTATGGGAATCTCCAAATCGACTAAATTCATGTAATTTGGGAATTTTCCACTTAAGGTGCGAAAAATTGAGGTGTGTGGTTAGTAAATAAAGTGAAAATCTCATAGGATTGTGGTGTTGATAAACACCAAAAGTCAAGAGGATGTACAACACATGGATTTGAATAATAACTATAAATTACATAAAACAAAGGAAGATACAAAAAAGATTTTGTTTACAAACTAGTATAGTCACAATAGAAGCTCCACATAATTCTACTCCACATTTGATACCATATCTGAACTTTGATCCAAGTGTGGTTGATGTGCACGAGTGAGGCCTTCTTTGGCTTTTAGAGCATGCCTTTCTGGAATCTTTATTCTAGAAAATGGTCCTTCTTTGTTGGGTCTCCAGGACCAAAAAATTGCATCTACAGTTTCCCACACTTGTGGGTCCTTATAGCTGATAGCCCAATAACCCTTCCAACAATTACTGTAAGCTTGAGTATCTGTCATCCCACTTTTTCTCATGCAAGGTGCCCAATATTGAATCAAGAGTTTTCTGTAGTTTGGTGATGTAGGCTCATTATCAATGTCAGATAAAGCCATTGCAAGCCACACTGGATAGATTTCTGTGTCACTCGGAACAAGCATAAGAAAGTCACCTTGGTGCACATCAGACATAGGGTCAAACTCTTCCCTTGGCCTATCTCGTTGAGGCCCACAAAAATGATCGTTCAACTCTTCAATGCCTAGGAATCTTTCTGCTCCTTGTTGCAAATTCATTGTAGTGCTTTGTAGGTGAGAATATTCTTGAGTTTTTGGCCAAACATTTCATACAAGACTCCCTCTGATATGATTGCTTTTCCAGTCTCTTCAATTACCTTACTCCAATAATCTATCACGGGTCTGTAATATCGCGGAATACTTGAACCATTCCCTAAATTTTTCCAAAATTTTATATAGTTCTTTAGCCCCAAAATGACTTCTTCGTGGGCCTTGACATACTCCGCCATTTGTACTAGAGGTGGATCTCCATGTGGTAACATTGGCTTGCCTTCTGTGTCTGTTTTCCAAAGGCGAATACTTCCACTCCAACTTGATACACCTACATGTGCCTTATATTGCATCATTGGTGTCTCATCCTGCATAAAGAACCTGAACTGAAGTGGTTTGGAATGTCCAACAAGTATGTCTTGTCCATCACAAAGATAGCCATCACAATATTGCTTGAAATCGGGGATCTTTGTGAGAAAAAATGGAGTTGGAGATGAAGATGAGCTGTTTCATAATGTATCCATCAAATGTGGCAAAGTATAGGTTTGTGTAACTCTCAGCTTCTCTGAAAACCTACTAAACATGGCGTCTATGTCCTCATGTGTATGCCCAACCATTAAAAATCCCAGCTAGATGGTTTTGAAAACACCCCTTGCAACAAGAATTGACAAATAGGCAAATAAGTATCGATTTTTGTTTTCCCCTGCACAATTATCCAATTGTAGCAACAAGTTCTCTGGCAATCTGCGAAATGTTGACCCCAATTCCTCTTCTGCAATTTCTGACGACAACACAATGGGCTCTTTTCCCTCACTCAAGTTATGGTAGTCCAAAGCATCCCTTGAGTTCAAAGCATGTAGTAGTGAAATATTGCTCCTTGGAAGTCCATTTGTTACTAGATCACCAAGAGGATGCTTATCTATCCTCTCTACGCTATGTAAACAATTAGCAATTGAGCCAATTGTAAGATTTGGATCAACTGGCCACAAACCATTCAAGACAAAGTGTCCGTAATGACCTTCTCCATGTCCATGAGTGATCATGCCAATCAATGCCACCTGCAGATCATATCCTGAATCCACACCCTTGGGAACAATGCGTAATCTAGGAATGGCAGTCTTCTTTTGATCCATCTTATCATGGATTATGCATACATATTTTTGTGGTTGAGTTTCTGAATACGTGCGCCATGCATAATATAGGCTTCTGCAACTCTTTTGTTGTGCCATGTGAACTTCTCTCTCCCTCAAGAGAAGAGCTCTCTCTTCAAGAGAAGGTTTAGCTTCTAACCTTGCCTTGAGCTACAAATATTGCACTTAGAGAACTCACTCGTCTTTGTTAAAGTGACATGTGGGTACTCTTTGTTCCAAATTCTACCAAAAGAAGATTGGGATAGCTTCTTCTCATAGCCCATTTGGTCAAGTGTCGTGTTGATTTCACATAAAATATCCACTTGTTTGTATGTTGATGGAATCACCAATTGAGTCTCTCTTGAGCCATCTAGGAGTGTTCTACTTCTATGTGGCATCTTCTCAGAGTTTTTTTCCACAAACTCATTTAGTAGTGCTCTTGTTAAACTAGTATGTTGAAGTCCCCTTCTCAATGTACATGTGTTCCCATGTACATATTGGCGCACACCATTTTCAAAGTTCTCCTTGTATCAATAAAATGATGTCTTTGGTATTCCATGTAGCTCATACCATGCTCTACAACAAACAATAGAGCCATTTAGCCTGAATTGGTATCGTGACTTCTCATCTTTCTGATAACATATAGAAAGAACATCATAAACATAATTAGTGCGTGATTTTTGAGACTCTCCCCAAAATTGTTGTCGTAACCTTGTCACCATATCACGATCTGCAAACTGGCAACAGTTTTGTGCACAACAATCAATGCATGATACCCTTTGAATTGATTTGTTTGAAAGGTAAAAAGTCGAAGCTGGTGCTGCTTTTGATTTTTGAGTCCTGTTCATGAAAGTGTATCGTCTCTTCCTTGACAACTGGACAACATTACTCCCATCAAGTTTTTTTCCAACATTGTCATCGTTGGATACATCCTCATATGTAGCATGCATGCCATCAACATGAACAAATCGTTGTAATGGGCTCCCATTCAACATTGTTGTCTGCTTGATGGGCCACTTTAGCAAAGTGATGCTACCCACTTCAACCACATCATCAATGGTTGCATTTTCTCTTTCAATACCCACACCCACACAATCAAGACCAAGTTCCTAAAAGTTGACATAATCATGTGGAAATACATATAAGATGGTCCCTTCATTCATGGTTTGCATCATTGTGTCATCTTTTACAAGGACCCTCTGATTTCTCCAAGACTCTCGAATCATTGCTTCAAATTCTGGGCTTGTCATAGGTATTGCATCTGTAACTAGAGGATCAGAATGATCATGTTCTTCATCACCATTGTAGCTTTCCTATGGATCAATTAAGTTCCCATTTAATACAAAAGATTGCAAAAGAATCTTTGACCATCGAACAACACTCCATAATGAGCCTTGGAGAGATGAAGTATCCATTGTAGGAAAAGGTAGAACCACATCCTTCAAGCATTCCTCCACTAGTATGGAGACATTTCCTTGCCCTATCTTTGTACCACCACAAGTGGAATCTGGATCTGTTCTACACACACAGCCAATACCAACAATTTCATTGTCAAGTATCATATGTACTTTCTCCCCAGATTCAAAGTCCATCCTGTAAGTGAAAAAGATTACATTGTTAAATCCATAGTTATAGAAAAATACTCTTCAAACAAAAAATCATGCTACAACATGGAAAAGGTTTGCATAGGTTGGACACGTGGTGAACCTTGAGACCAAATCCTCCTTGCTATAGTAATGGAAGCAAGGTTGGAAATTATGGTGGATCTTGAAACCAAAGCATCCTTGCTATATTAGAGCATAGGTTGGACAAGTGGTGGACCTAGTTTTAATACCCACTGCCACCTATCAACTACTATAGGACTATGCTTTCCAATGTCCAAGTATCCCTTGAGGCTTTCAAGGTTGAACACGTGGTGGACCTTGAAACGAAAATCCCCTTTCTATATCAGAGCATAGCTTGGACAAGTGGTGGACCTAGTTATAATGCCCAATATCCAAGGTGAAATACCTTAGGACCTTGCTACCTTGCTTGACAATGTTTACGTAGCCCCTCATTTCTTTAATGGAAGTAAGTTTGGACAAGTGGTGGACCTTGAAACCAAAGCCTCTTTGCTATATGAGAGCATAGGTTGGACCTAGTTGTAATACACACTGCCACCTATCAACTACTATAGGCCTATGCTTTCCAATGTCCAAGTACCCCTTGAGTCTTTCAAGGTTGAACACGTGGTGGACCTTGAAACAAAAATCCCCTTTCTATATCAGAGCATAGCTTGGACAAGTGGTGGACCTAGTTATAATGCCCAATATCCAAGGTGAAACACCTTAGGACCTTGCTACCTTGCTTGCCAATGTTTACGTAGCCCCTCATTTCTTTAATGGAAGCAAGGTTGGACAAGTGGTGGACCTTGAAACCAAAGCCTCTTTGCTATATGAGAGCATAGGTTGGACCTAGTTGTAATACCCACTGCCACCTATCAACTACTATAGGACTATGCTTTCCAATGTCCAAGTATCCCTTGAGTCTTTCAAGGTTGAACACGTGGTGGACCTTGAAACGAAAATCCCCTTTCTATATCAGAGCATAGCTTGGACAAGTGGTGGACCTAGTTATAATGCCCAATATCCAAGGTGAAATACCTTAGGACCTTTCTACCTTGCTTGCCAATGTTTACGTAGCCCCTCATTTCTTTAATGGAAGCAAGGTTGGGCAAGTGGTGGACCTTGAAACCAAAGCCTCTTTGCTATATGAGAGCATAGGTTGGACCTAGTTGTTATACCCACTGCCACCTATCAACTACTATAGGACTATGCTTTCCAATGTCCAAGTATCCCTTGAGTCTTGCAAGGTTGAACACGTGGTGGATTATTGAAACCAAAATCCCCTTTCTATATCAGAGCATATCTTGGACAATTGGTGGACCTAGTTATAATGCCCCTCCTTTCTTTAATGGAAGAAAGGTTGGAAAAGTGGTGAATCTTGAAACCCAAACCCTTTGGCTATATATAGAGGATAGCTTGGACAAGTGGTGGGCTTAGTTGTAGTATCCAATGCCCAAGGTCCAAGGTGAACTATGTAAAGACCTTACTTCCAAAAACAAAGTCGTACAAGTGGTTCGCCTTCAAACCAAAACCTCCTTAGTGTATTAGAACATAGCTTGGAGAAGTGGTGGACTTAGTTGTAATGGTGAATGTCCAAAGCAAACTATTATAGGACCTTGCTTCCCAAATCAAGTTTGGACAAGTGGTGGATCTTGAAACCAAAACCCCCTTACTGTATTAGAGCATAGCTTAGATAAGTGGTGGACCTAGCTGCCATGGAAAATGTTCAATGTGAACTGCTACAGGACCTTGCTATTAAATGTCTAAGTAGAGCTAGCTTCTTTAATGGAATCAAGGTTGGGAAAGTGGTGCATCTTGAAACCAAAAGCCCTTTATTGTATTAGAGCATAGCTTGGACAAGTGAGGGACCTAGTTTTAATGTGTGATGTCCAAAGAAAAGTATTACAAGACCTTGCTTTCCAATATTTGAATTGGTCAAGTGGTTAAAACTAAGTATAAAACTTTGACCATTTTCTTCTCGAATTGCCAAAAAGCTAGTTTTAGACACCCCTAAATGAAAATGGTTTAGGGTGGCCTTAAACAATGTTTTTTCAAAGACTTGAACAAAAGGGTTGCCGAAGGGTAATGAAAATTTATTATGGCTTGAAGTGCCTGAGTATGTGAAAACAAGCCTAGGTTTTCCACGAGGCAAAAGGTGACATAATAAGAACATTGGAAACTTAGGATTGACCATGTGGCCTAAACTTTGGCAAGTGAAGTGGTGGCCAAGTTTTGTGGCACAGTGTGCACTTGGTCCTATATGTGTTGACCACTTGGCTAAATCTAGGACCATAAGGCCAAACCTTTGGCACCTTAAATATAGTATGGGACATAATCTAGAACTGCTATAGTAAATTAGTAGTATAGTTAATATGTTAATATTTGTATTATATTTAAGTATATGCTAAATATAATTTATGTTCAAAATTTCACTAATGAAGAATGTTCCCATTTAGCACTCCAGAGGCGGGGTCTTAGGGCAATGCCACAATGGGGTGACAAGGCAGCGCTTCCACGTGAGGTTTGGGGGTAGCGCTCTTGATGGGGATGTGGAATATAGCGCTCTTGATGGCGGGGCTTGGGAGGCTGATTTTGGGATATTGTTCTGGGCTGGGTCAAGGGGCGGCAGTCCCTTGCGACTGTCGGGCAGGGTCAAGGGACAGCACCCCCACGGGGCTAGGGGCAGTGCCCAAAGAATTATTATTTTTAAGTGAATTCATAGTATAGAGTTACACATGTTTTGCATATTTTCAACCATGATTTCTTTAATTTTGTCCGTGTGAATTGGTTAATGTTTTATATTGCTTTTGTTTTTTTTAATCCTATGATAAAACATGGACTTGTAGCATACGTGGCATCCTAATAAACCCTATCAAGATTAGGCACAGAGAGAGCGCACGAGCAACGCACACAGAGAAAGCAGGCGAGCAGCAAACACACAGAAAGCGCACACGGATCGCACACAGTTGGAGTATACGCGCACGTAGAGGAGCAAGCCCGGCATCATACACAACACACAGGTGGAGCGCACAGGATTGAAAGTTCGCGCACAGGATTGAAAGTTCGCGCACAAGATAAAGAAACAGCAGCGTACGCAACGCTTTCCAGAAGGGCAGGATCGGGCATAGCTTCTTCTCAGGAGACATTGCACACCTCACGAATAGAGAAAAAACAGGTATTTCTCTCTCTCTCACTCTCTGTCTTTCTCCATATAGAGAAGATGGTTCTCTGTAACTCTTCTTGCACACACACTCTCTCATCAAAAGACAGAGATACGTAGTTTAAAAATATCCCCGCACACATACACATATTCTCACACATCGTCTTCCTCTCTTCCACAGACATAACCACAGTGAAATCTGTTATCTTGTTGTCTCTCTCTTGAAAATACATGCACATATTCCGACACATCGTCTTCCTCACTTCCACATACATAACCACAGTGAAATCTGTTATCTTGTTGTCTCTCTCTTGAAAATACGTGCACATATTCCCATACATTGTCTTCCACATACATAAACACAGTGAAATCTATTATCTTTCTCTCTCTCCTCTCTCTAGAAAATAGGTATTTCTCTCTCTCTCTCTCTCTCTCTCTCTCTCTCTCTCTCTCTCTCTCTCTCTCTCTCTCTATCTATCTATCTATCTCTGTATCTTGCTATCTCTCTCTTGAAAATACATGCTCATGTATGTGTGCATCTATGTTATCTATGTGTATATATGTATATTTGTGTTATTTCATTGTAATACTCATACATAATGCAGATACACAATTACACTTGATTACGATATGCACACATAGTATATATACATACATAAATATCACAAATAACTAACACATTGTAATACTAGTAAACTTGAATGGAAGACTTACTTGCGTGATCTGTTAAAGTCGATTCTTGTAGCGAGTTCTGGATGTATGCTGAGCTGATTTTCCTCTAATCCATTTGTAGATATGATTGTAACTTCTGTTTCTCAAAAATAGTAGTGCTGTTTAGTGATACACCTAATGGACATAAATGGTTGAAACTAGTACATGTAGACCAAAAATACGTGTATTTCTTTGGATGAATATATACACTTTTTGGTGACCCTTACCACAAGTGGTGGACCTTGAGACCAGTGGACTATAAGGACCTCCAAACAATACCTTGTACACTCAATCCTTCTTGGTATCTAGGTTGGACAAGTGGTGGACCTTGTTCAAATTCTCTAACCACTCTCTCTAACATGGTGATATAATTTAGGTGTGATAAATTCATATCTATGCAAACTAATATCAGTTTAGGCTTGTTAATTTGAATTTGTTTGAATTTATGTACAATATAATGATTTGAGGTTTGCATATTTGAATTTAGGTGGTATAATGATATCTTTTTGTGGTAAACTTGAATTTAAAATCAATTTCGTGTGGAATATTTTAAATTTAAGTGGTAAAATTTAAATTTTTATAAAAAAGTTTGAAATTTAAAATTTGGGCGGGATATTTTAAAATTTAGGCGGGATATTTAAAATTTGGGAGGGATATTTTAAATTTAGGCGATCAGATTTTGAATTTTAAATTTAGGCAGGAAGGTTTTGAATTTATAGCGAGATCTCCCTTACATAAGAGAGTATAGGTTGGACAAGTGGTGGACCTTAAAGCTAGAGCATCCATGCTACTGGACATGATAGGTAGGGAATCTAGTTGAATATTGTATGTATAATATATATGTAATAGATCTAGCTTGGACAAGTGGTGGACCTTGGAACAAAACCCCATGTAAAACATATCATGCACATTCCAAGTGGCGAGAAAAAATATCATTTAAGATATAGCTTTATAGGTTAAACAAGTGGCGGACCTTAACACCAAGATATTCTTAATGTAATGACATAGAGTGGAAAACTGGTGAATCTTGAGACCAAACCATGCTACTAGAGATAATAGCTTGGACAAGTGGTGGACCTTGAAAGTAATCCCCCCATCTACGAAATATCGTCGGTTTAAGGTATTTTGATGGAGCCTAGCGTCTTGGACACATGGTGCACCTTGCTTCTCTTCATGTTTCAATGGATCCTATCTTGGACAAATGGTGGAGCATCCTTCTCTCCATGTTTCAATGGACCCTAGCTTGCACAAGTGGTGGACCTTTGCTTCTCTCTATGTTTCAATAGAGTTAGCTTGAACAAGTGGTGGACCTTGGAACCAAACCCCAATGTAAAACGTATCATGGTCACTCCAAGTCGTGAGAAAGAATAACCTTTAAGATATAGTCTTATAGGTTGGACAAGTGGTGGACCTTAACACCCAAATATTCCTAACATAATGACATAGAGTAAAAAAGTGGTGAATCTTGAGACAAAACCACTCATGCCACTAGCGGTAATAGCTTGGAAAAGTGGTGGACCTTGAACGTAAACCCCCCATGTTTCAATAGACTTAGCTTCGACAAATGGTGGAGCATCCTTCTCTGCATGTTTCAATGGAGCCTAGCTTGGACAAGTGGTGGACCTTTGCTTCTCTCTATGATTCAATAGAGTTAGCTTGGACAAGTGGTGGACCTTGGAACCAAACCCCCATGTAAAACCTATCATGGTCACTCCAAGTGGTAAGAAAGAATAACCTTTAAGATGTAGCCTTATAGGTTGGACAAGTGGTGGACCTTAACACCCACATATTTTTAATATAATGACATAGAGTAGAAAAGTGGTGAATCTTAAGACCAAACCACTCAGGCTACTACCAATAATAGCTTGGACAAGTGATGAACCTTGAATGTAAACTCCTCATCTACGATATATCTTGGGTTTAATGTTTTTCAATGGAGCCTAGCATCTTGGAGACATGGTGCAGCTTGCTTCTCGTCATGTTTCAATGGAGCCTATCTTGGACAAATGGTGGAGCATCCTTCTCTCCATGTTTCAATGGAGCCTAGCTTGGACAAGTGGTGGACCTTTGCTTCTCTCTCTATTTCAATAGAGTTAGCTTGGACAAGTGGTGGAGCTTGGAACCAAACCCCCATGTAAAACCTATCATGGTCACTCCAAGTGGTAAGAAAGAATAACCTTTAAGATATAGACTTATAGGTTGGACAAGTGGTGGACCTTAACACCCACATATTCTTAATATAATGACATAGAGTGGAAAAGTGGTGAATCTTGAGACAAATCTACTCATGCTACTAGCGATAATAGCTTGGACAAGTATTGGCCCTTGAATGTAAACCCCCCATGTAATGGAATTTGCCTATTCAATTTGAGAATAGCGGAATTTAATGAGAGTACTTTCAAGAAATGATTTTGTGAGCATAGCGGGTAGACATAATTGAAGATAGCAACATAATCATAGCAATTAGTTAACTTGGCATAGACAATACTTTTGCAAGAGAGAGAGTTTAGAGAACATGACAACAGTTGAGGACCGGATTTATGTGGAGCTGGTCCCCCCTCCAATAGGCATTTGTATTATGATTTCTCCCATAAAGAGAGACTTGTTACAATACAGTCTTTGTGTTCCTTGTGACCTAGGTGATGCCATGAAGATGGAAGGCTTCATGTATCACAAACATAACATAAACTTGAAGAAAGATTTAACTATCCCAAGCCTCAGTCCCAAGACCTCAAACACCTTCGAAGGTGGAGAGAGCTAGCAGGGAATGAGGGTAGGGAAGAGGAAGAAGAAACATTTCGTAGGAGAAAGAATTAGTTCCTCACTTATCATACTCTTGTTGCTAGCATACATAATAGCATAGTAATGAAGAAGAAGAATATGGCAAGCTTAAGCATTGAAGCATGGCTCTTGGTTGGATTTGCACTCCATAGCCAAGAGTGTTGGTGTAGGCTCTCAACCTCTACTTGCTTGTAGAAGGAGAGGGATCTCTTGCACTTTCCATAGTACACAATGAGAGTGCTTGTGAGTGTGTGTGTGGGTGAGTATACCCCCTAAGCACCCCCCTAGCTTGCTTGGGTCGACCCCCCCCTTGTAGCTCATGCTTGAAGCTCATTGGACCCCTCCAGGCCTAGCCAATCACAAGCAGAGCCTATTACAAGCAACAGGGATAGCCTTGGGACAAGTGTCCCCCTTTCCCCTTTGAGAGAGAGGACTTGATAAATGCAAAAACAATTGGATAATTCAAGTAATTTATCATTGGACCCATTTGAAGCCTAGCCAATAGGCTTCAAGCAACACATGAAGGTAACATGGGTATGGACCTGACATGTGTCCTTGCTGCCTCTTCAAGCTGGGGCTTCCCTTGTGAGTGTGAGTGTGTGTTCTCTCTCTAATCCCTAGGAAAAGGGCTCGCCCCCCCTCTTGTAGGGATGCTTTTGACTTTAGGAGCTCAAGCACCTTAGTCATCAAGCATGACAAAGCACTTCGACTAGGGGGTATTCCCACAAGCATCTCAGGCAAGCATGTCAAGGAACCTCAAGCACCTTAATCAAGCGGCAAGTCAAGCACCTCAAGCATGGAGTAAGTCAAGCACCTCAAGCACCTTAATCAAGCACCTCAAGCAGGACAAACACCTCAAGTAGGACAAACACCTCAAACACGACAAGCACCTCAAGCAGGACAAACACCTCGAGCTTGGGCCGGGTTCCCACCTCAAGCTCAACCCTAGCTTACCTAAGGTCAAAGGACTTTTACACACATTATTTGAGGTCTTCAATGAAGCTAACCCTAAGGTCTTATGCTCCATTGGTTAGCCTTGCTCTTGATAGACCATCTCCCATTTGGGCCCCTTTACTATTGGCCCCGTGTTGAGATAGATCTATAAGCACATATATATATCTTAACACTTGTTCCCGTTTATTCTCCCACATTAAGTGATAAATTTAATATAAGAAAATCATTTGGGTTGGTTAGATATTAGATTTTATGACATTACCTCTCTCTTGAAATCATAGTCGTCCTCGACTATGAGGTAGAAGAGATAAAGGCTTAGTCATTAGTCAATCGTACTTAGCGGGTAGAGGATCCCTTTTTTACCCTACGAGATCTTTCCAAGATGGATGACTAATCCATTTGGTGCTTGGGAGACATAGCTGCCGCAAGCATGTCTGCTCTTTAGTCCATTTCATTCTCCCAAAGTAGAGTGACAAATTCTACTTGGTGTTTGAGAGACGTCGTCATCGCAAACATGATTCTAAGCATGCATACTAGTTAAATTTGTGCACAATAAAAAAGAGGATTAGTCTTATAAGACAAAAACATGAGTCATTTAAAAGAGAGTTGTACATTTGCTTACTCTAATGTAGCATTGTAAGCATTGACAAGGTTCATACTATCCTTAAGTTGTACTCCTTGCATCTATTTAGCATCTTCAAAAGGATAATTTTTGAACTTAATAAGATACCGTCGGATTATCTTACCATGTCGTAGTACCTTGTCTTCATGCCGAAGGACAGCTTCGGGTTGTAGCACCTCTTCATGGTCTTCAACTTCGGGAGGGTCTTCAATAATTGGTTCAGTTGGTGGCTCTCCTTTGTAGGGCTTAAGTAGGCTTACATGAAAGGCATTGTGTATAAGCCAATGGTTGGGCAACTTGAGGTTATAAGCCGTCTCATTAATGGGCTTCAAGATTTGGAAAGAACCATAGTATCTTTTTGCTAGTTTAGCATAATACTTTTGATGGCCCGTAGGATTTTTGCCCGTCGTTTGCCTTAATCGAGCCTTAGGAAACTTGAGTAAGACCCAATCATTTTCTTTGAACATTAAGGCTCTTCTGTGCTTATCAGCAGTAGCTTTTTGCCTTTGTTGAGAGATGGCTATAGCCTCCCTAATCTTTTGAAAAGATTCTTGTAGGTCACGGCTATACTCATCGGCGGCGAAGATCTTCCCGTGTACTTTGAGTAGCAAGGGACTTTTAGGTCTTCCCTCTATGATCTCGAAAGGTGCTTTCCCCGTAGAAGTATGTACAGTATTATTGTAGGCATACTCTACTAGAGGTAAATACTTTTCCCATTGTGAGCGTTGATCTACTTCGGTAACATAAGTCTTGAGTAGATCGAGTATCGTAAGATTGGCTATTTCACTTTGGCCATCCGTTTGTGGGTGATAGGCCGAAGAGAAATTCAATCTTGTTCCTAGATTTTCAAAGAGACCTTTCCAGAAATTACTGGTCATTCTAGGATCTCTATCTGACACGATGGATGTGGGTAATCCATGGTGCCTTAATAGTCTTTTTGACAGGAATAAAATGTGCTTGCTTGCTAAACCTGTCGATTATTGTCCATATTCCTATATTCCCATGGATAGACTTGGGTAATCCAAAGATGAAATCCATGGATATACTCTCCCATGGTGAATTTGAAATAGGCAATGGCTGGAGTAATCCAGGTTGCTTCCCTCTATCATACTGGGTCTTTTGGCATACTAAACATTTTGAAACATACTCTCGTATGTCCACTTTCATGGTAGGCCAATAGAAATACGTCTCTACTCCTCGGAGAGTAGGTTGAATACCTCTATGCCCTGCATATGGAGGAGCATGGGATTCATACATAACCTTCTCACGAAGGGAATGGGTAACACATAGCCTATTGCCGTGGAGAAGATAACCATCCTGCAAGGTGAATGGTTCCTCTTTCTTCCCCAAAGCAAGGGCTGACATTATGTCTCTAAAGTCAGGGTCAGTAGCATACTCATCTATCATAGAGGATAGATCATTGTGAGTAGCTATAGACACCGCATTAACTTTTGGTCGTCGTGAAAGTGCATCGGCAACTTGATTGTGCTTACCAACTATGTGAGCAATATGGAAATTAAATTGCGAAAGAAAATTTGCCCACCTCATTTGTTTGTCGGAAAGTTTGGTTTGTGTCATGAAATACTTGAGACTTTGGTGGTCGGTTCGTAGGATAAATAGAGTCCCCAATAGGTAGTGCTTCCATGTATCTAGGGCATGTAGAACAACTAAAAGCTCTTTCTCATAAATTCCCAAGACTCGTTCATCACTATTGAGCCTTCGGCTCTCATATGCTATGGCATGCCCTTCTTGAAGCAAAACCGCTCCAAGGCAATCACCACAAGCATCACATTGGACCTCAAATGGATTTGAGAGATCTGGAAGCACGAGGACTGGTTGGGAAGTAAGCTTCTCTTTGAGTTTTTCAAAAGCATTTTTCTCCTTAGCAGTCCATACAAACTTAACGTTCTTCTTGGTTAAGTCGTGTAGTGGTCCTGCTACTTGAGAGAATTTTGCTATGAAGCGTCTATAGTATGCACACATACCAATAAAGCTTCTTAGCTCATGTAGATTCCTTGGGTTAGTCCATGATTTTATTACCTCTAACTTTGATGGATCCATACGAATACCATCGTGAGAGATAATATGACCTAGATATTGAATCTCTTGAAGGAAGAATTCACTTTTCTTTTGGTTGAGAAAAAGTTTGTTTTCCCTCAAGGCTTGAAAAATCACTTGGAGATGTTGCTTATGTTCCTCCAAAGATTTGGAGTAGATGATGATATCATCAAAGAACACTCCAGTGAATTTACGATATGGTCTAAAAATTTTCTCCATGAGACGATTGAAAGTAGCTGGTGCATTAGTCAAGCCAAAAGGCATGACTAGATATTCATAAAGACCAAATGTTGTGCGAAACGCGGTCTTTAGGATATCTTCATCCACTATCCTTATTTGATGATAGCCACTCTTAAGGTCAATCCTACTGAAGTAGGTAGATCCTTGTAGCTCATCAAACAAATCTTCTACCCGAGGCACGGGAAATCTGTTTTTGATAGTGATATGGTTTAGTGCTTGATAGTCCATACACATACGGTATGTACCATCTTTCTTTTGCACTAAAAGGACTGGAGAACAAAAGGGAGAGGAACTAGGCCTCACCATCCCTTTGTCTACCAATTCTTGTACTTGCCTCATAATCTCCTCTTGTTGAGCTTGTGAGACTCGATAAGGAGGTTTGTTAGGCGGTGAGCTTCCTGGAAGGAGCTCAATACGATGGTCATCATCCCCTTGTTTTGGAGGTAGGTCCATAGGGATATCATCGATGAACACATCTTGGAATCCTTTTAGAAAAGTAGACAAGTCTAACTCTTCTTGATTCCTATCATTTTCATTTGATGAAACATTATTAGCTTTTAGAGACTCTTTGACATAAATCATGTACGCAGAAACAAAGCTCTTCATTGATTTATCAAAAGAAAGAGGATTTACAAGTGGAATAGTGCGACCACGCTCACTAGCATCTATATACATGTTCTTTCCCCTGTAGGTGATGTAAATTCTCCTTTCAGGGAACTTCATGTTGGCAGCCATGCGATCAAACCATGGTGCCCCTAGGATAACATCCTGATGTTGGAGAGGAGAGATGAAGAAGTCTTCTTTGTCGACATAGCTTTGGACATGAAGCCTCAACTTCCCAAACAAGGGAGTAACGGAGGCTTGTTGTCCCTTGAAAGCTGCATCAGCTGTTACTATATCTCCCATCTCAAAAGCTTGAATGCCCAACTTGGTGGCCAACTCTATTGATATGAAGTTGAGAGTAGAGCCAGGGTCAAACAAGATGAAGGCATCATGCTCTCTTACCTTTCCCCAAGCATAGGAGAGTGATGATCCTTTGCAATGAGCATCCTCTTTTGGAGCTTCGATGGTGGAAGCCCTAGGAGTCTCATTGCGAGTATTTTTCTTGGGGCAAGAACGATAGCCATGTCCTTGCTCCCCACACTTGAAACATTTATGGTCCTTGCGAAAAGCTTCAAGCTCTTCAGGAGAGAGTTTGTTTTTACCTTTGTAAACTCCCTTCTCCTTGGACCGATTGTTGTTGTTGGAAGTGCCTTAGGAATTATTTTGAGCATTGGATTTCCCCTTTGCATCATTTTTATCTTTGTTTTCCATGGGCTTGACATTACGTCTAGCCCCTTGATGGAAATTGATGCGTGAAGCAACCATGGTGTGGTGGATTACTTCGGTAATAGTACCGGGCCGTTGAGAGTTGATGTATTCGGCCATCTCTTCAGGTAATCCCGCACAGAATTGCTGTCTTTGCTCGCCAAAGTCTATCTTTTGAAAGACAGTAGCTTTGAGATGTAAATCCCAAAACTTGTCTACATACTTGTTGATAGACTCATGAGAGAGAAGCTTCAAGCCGCGCCATTCGGTAAGAACTTTATCTTTAGTATCACTTGGAAGAAATTCCTTTATGATGGAAACTTGTAGAGTTTTCCATGTCTTTGGGGCTTCTCCATTGCCACGAAGGCTAGCCCACCATTGACGAGCTGAGTTTTGGAAGTGCATAGCTACATGGCGTAGCTTGGAGGACTCTGTGAAGCCCTCGTCCCCAAAGGCCGCATCAAATTGCTGGATGAAGGCCAACACTTTGTCGGTAGCACCAAAGGTGCCATCGTAGGTGAGAAAAGAGATACTCTTTCCTCCCTCCTTGAACTTCTTTAGCTTTTGTGACCTTCGCCATGCAGGAAATGATTTGCGATGTCCTCCCCTCTTGTATTCTCTAGGAGAATAGCCATAACTTTCATCGGAAGAAGAGGAAGGTGAAGAAGAACGAGAAGAGGGTGACCTCTTCCTAGCCCTTTTCTTCCTTTGTTTCCTCTCTTGCCTTTCAAAGTGATGAGGAGAAGGACTATAGGTTGCTTATTTCCTCTTGGGAGGAGTAGGCGATCGTCTAGACCGCCGTCTTTGTGGAGCCACATCTTCAGAAGAACTTAGACTGTCATTGCTTTCTTTCTCTTTGGATTCCTCCTCTCGAATGGGAGAGAGTCTTCTTTTGGGGGTCTCTTCAAGAGGCCTCCTAAGCTCTCTCTCCTCTGGGAGAGGAAGGGAAATTCCATAAGCACGAAGTTGTTGAGTAACTTCGGCTTGCAAAACAGGGTTGCCCATAGCTTGTTGCAACCTAGTGACGAGATAATTCACAAACATGGGAGCATCATCATTAGCACCTTCATGTGCAAAATCAAAGCTATCAATGTTCATTCTACTCTCTTGATTATTGTCAGCCATGTTAACAAAATTTATGTTTATACTTAGTGTATGCTTTGGCAATACAAAACCTTAGTTGCCACTCCTCTTAGCCTTTGAAAATCGGCTCTTAAGTATCTACACCCACGGCTCAAAGTGGTTAATCATAGAGAGTAGAGGAATAGGTCTAACATAGCGGAATTGCCAAGGGCTAGCTCCTTTCGGACTTCTCATGGCTCAATAATGGTAAAGCCATAGGCAAGTCCAAAAAGACTCCATTATTAAGTCCAAAGCTCCCGAGGTGTGCACCATCCCCCACATAGTGGGCTTAACAAAACCGATATTAGATCCCAGTTCCACTTACTCTATTATAATTAACAACATCAACCATTTATAGGCTACTTAAGGACCTCTCTTCTTAAGCAAGAAAAGAGAAACCAAATGCTCTGATACCAATGTAATGGAATTTGCCCATTCAATTTGAGAATAGCGGAATTTAATGAGAGTACTTTCAAGAAATGTTTGTGAGCATAGCAGGTAGACATAATTGAAGATAGCAACATAATCATAGCAATTAGTTAACTTGGCATAGACAATACTTTTGCAAGAGAGAGAGTTTAGAGAACATGACAACAATTGAGGACCGGATTTATGTGGAGCCGGTCCCCCCTCCAATAGGCATTTGTATTATGATTTCTCCCATAAAGAGAGACTTGTTACAATACATTATTTGTGTTCCTTGTGACCTAGGTGATGCCATGAAGATGGAAGGCTTCATGCATCACAAACATAACATAAACTTGAAGAAAGCTTTAACTATCCCAAGCCTCAGTCCCAAGACCTCAAACACCTTCGAAGGTGGAGAGAGCTAGCAGGGAATGAGGGTAGGGAAGAGGAAGAAGAAACATTTCGTAGGAGAAAGAATTAGTTCCTCACTTATCATACTCTTGTTGCTAGCATACATAATAGCATAGTAATGAAGAAGAAGAAGATGGCAAGCTTAAGCATTGAAGCATGGCTCTTGGTTGGATTTGCACTCCATAGCCAAGAGTGTTGGTGTAGGCTCTCAACCTCTACTTGCTTGTAGAAGGAGAGGGAGCTCTTGCACTTTGCATAGTACACAATGAGAGTTCTTGTGAGTGTGTGTGGGTGAGTATACCCCCTAAGCACCCCCCTAGCTTTCTTGGGTCGACCCCCCCCCTTGTAGCTCATGCTTGAAGCTCATTGGACCCCTCCAGGCCTAGCCAATCACAAGCAGAGCCTATTACAAGCAACAGGGATAGCCTTGGGACAAGTGTCCCCCTTTCCCCTTTGAGAGAGAGGACTTGATAAATGCAAAAACAATTAGATAATTCAAGTAATTTATCATTGGACCCCTTTAAAGCCTTGCCAATAGGCTTCAAGCAACACATGAAGGTAACATGGGCAGGGACCTGACATGTGTCCTTGCTGCCTCTTCAAGCTGGGGCTTCCCTTGTGAGTGTGAGTGTGTGTTCTCTCTCTAATCCCTAGGAAAAGGGCTCGCGCCCCCTCTTGTAGGGATGCTTTCGACTTAGGAGCTCAAGCACCTTAGTCATCAAGCATGACAAAGCACTTGGACTAGGGGGTATTCCCACAAGCATCTCAGGCAACCATGTCAAGGCACCTCAAGCACCTTAATCAAGCAGCAAGTCAAGCACCTCAAGAATGGATTAAGTCAAGCACCTCAAGTACCTTAATCAAGCACCTCAAGTAGAACAAACACCTCAAGCTTGGGCCGGGTTCCCACCTCAAGCTCATTCAGCCCTAGCTTACCTAAGGTCAAAGGACTTTTACACACATTATTGGAGGTCTTCAATGAAGCTAACCATAAGGTCTTATGCTCCATTGGTTAGCCTTACTCTTGATAGACCATCTCCCATTTGGGCCCCTTTACTATTGGCCCCGTGTTGAGATAGATCTATAAGCACATATCTATATCTTAACACTTGGTCCCGTTTATTCTCCCACATTAAGTGATCAATTTAATATGAGAAAATCATTTGGGTTCGTTAGATATTAGATTTTATGACACCCCATGTACAAAATATCATGGGTTTCAGGTATTTAGATGAAGCCTAGCATCTTGGAGACATGGTGCAGCTTGCTTCTCTTCATTTTTCGATGGAGCCTATCTTGGACAAATGGTGGAGCATCCTTCTCTCCATGTTTCAATGGACCCTAGCTTGGACAAGTGGTGGACCTTTGCTTCTCTCTATGATTCAATAGAGTTTGCTTGGACAAGTGGTGGACCTTGGAACCAAACCCCCATGTAAAATCTATCATGGTCACTCCAAGTGGTGAGAAAGAATAACCTTTAAGATATAGCCTTATAGGTTGGACAAGTGGTGGACATTAACACCCAAATATTCTTAATATAATGACATTGAGTGAAAAAGTGGTGAATCTTGAGACAAAACCACTTATGCTACTAGCGATAATAGCTTGGACAAGTGGTGGACCTTGAACGTAAACCCCCCATGTTTCAATAGACTTAGCTTCAACAAATGGTGGAGCATCGTTCTCTCCATGTTTCAATGGAGCCTAGCTTGGACAAGTGGTGGACCTTTGTTTCTCTCTATGTTTCAATAGAGTTAGCTTGGACAAGTGGGGGACCTTGGAACCAAACCCCCATGTAAAACCTATCATGGTCACTCCATGTGGTGAGAAAGAATAACCTTAATGATATATCTTATAGGTTGGACAAGTGATGGACCTTAACACCCAGATATTCTTAATATAATGGCATAGAGTGGAAAAGTGGTGAATCTTGAGAGCAAACCACTCATGCTACTAGCGATAATAGGTTGGACAAGTGGTGGACCTTGAATGTAAACCCCCCATCTACAAAATATCGTGGGTTTAAGGTATTTAGATGGAGCCTAGCATCTTGGAGACATGGTGCACCTTGCTTCTCTTCATGTTTCAATGGAGCCTATCTTGGACAAATGGTGGAGCATCCTTCTCTCCATGTTTCAATGGACCCTAGCTTGGACAAGTGGTGGACCTTTGCTTCTCTCTATGTTTCAATAGAGTTAGCTTGGACAAGTGGTGGACCTTGGAACCAAACCCCTATGTAAAACGTATCATGGTCACTCCAAGTCGTGAGAAAGAATAACCTTTAAAATATAGTCTTATAGGTTGGACAAGTGGTGGACCTTAACACCCAAATATTCTTAACATAATGACATAGAGTGAAAAAGTGGTGAATCTTGAGACAAAACCACTCATTCTACTAGCGGTAATAGCTTGGAAAAGTGGTGGACCTTGAACGTAAAGCCCCCATGTTTCAATAGAGTTAGATTCGACAAATGGTGGAGCATCCTTCTCTCCATGTTTCAATGGAGCTTAGCATGGACAAGTGGTGGACCTTTGCTTCTCTCTATGATTCAATAGAGTTAGCTTGGACAAGTGGTGGACTTTGGAACCAAACCCCCATGTAAAACCTATCATGGTCACTCCAAGTGGTAAGAAAGAATAACCTTTAAGATGTAGCCTTATAGGTTGGACAAGTTGTGGACCTTAACACCCACATATTTTTAATATAATGACATAGAGTGGAAAAGTGGTGAATCTTGAGACCAAACCACTCAGGCTACTACCAATAATAGCTTGGACAAGTGTTGGACCTTGAATGTAAACCTCTCATCTACGACATATGGTGGGTTTAATGTTTTTCGATGGAGCCTAGCATCTTGGAGACATGGTGCAGTTTGCTTCTCGTCATGTTTCAATGGAGCCTATCTTGGACAAATGGTGGAGCATCCTTCTCTCCATGTTTCAATGGAGCCTAGCTTGGACAAGTGGTGGACCTTTGCTTCTCTCTCTGTTTCAATAGAGTTAGCTTCGACAAGTGGTGGAGCTTTGAACCAAACCCCCATGTAAAACCTATCATGGTCACTCCAAGTGGTAAGAAAGAATAACCTTTAAGATATAGACTTATAGGTTGGACAAGTGGTGGACCTTAACACCCACATATTCTTAATATAATGACATAGAGTGGAAAAGTGGTGAATCTTGAGACAAAACCACTCATGCTACTAGCGATAATAGCTTGGACAAGTGGTGGCCCTTGAATGTAAACCCCCCATGTACAAAATATCCTGGGTTTAAGGTATTTCGATGAATCCTGGCATCTTGGAGACATGGTGCAGCTTGCTTCTCTTCATTTTTCGATGGAGCCTATCTTGGACAAATGGTGAAGCGTCCTTCTCTCCATGTTTCAATGGACCCTAGCTTGCACAAGTGGTGGACCTTTGCTTCTCTCTATGATTCAATAGAGTTAGCTTGGACAAGTGGTGGACCTTGGAACCAAACCCCCATGTAAAACCTATCATGGTCAATCCAAGTGGTGAGAAAGAATAACCTTTAAGATATAGCCTTATAGTTTGGACAAGTGGTGGACCTTAACACCCAAATATTCTTAATATAATGACATAGAGTGAAAAAGTTGTGAATCTTGAGACAAAACCACTCATGCTACTAGCGATAATAGCTTGCACAAGTGGTGGACCTTGAACGTAAATCCCCCATGTTTCAATAGACTTAGCTTCGACAAATGGTGGAGCATCGTTCTCTCCATGTTTCAATGGAGCCTAGCTTGGACAAGTGGTGGACCTTGGAACTAAACCCCCATGTAAATCCTATCGTGTTCACTCCAAGTGGTGAGAAAGAATAACCTTAATGATATATCCTTATAGGTTGGACAAGTGGTGGACCTTAACACCCAGATATTCTTTTAATATAATGGCATAGAGTGGAAAAGTGGTGAATCTTGAGAGTAAACCACTCATGCTACTAGCGATAATAGGTTGGACAAGTGGTGGACCTTAACACCCAGATATTCTTAATAGAATGGCATAGAGTGGAAAAGTGGTGAATCTTGAGAGTAAACCACTCATGCTACTAGCGATAATAGGTTGGACAAGTGGTGGACCTTGAATGTAAACCCCCTATCTACGAAATATCGTGGGTTTAAGGTATTTAGATGGAGCCTAGCATCTTGGAGACATGGTGCATCTTGCTTCTCTTCATGTGTCAATGGAGCCTATCTTGGACAAATGGTGGAGCATCCTTCTCTCCATGTTTCAATGGACCCTAGCTTGCACAAGTGGTGGACCTTTGCTTCTCTCTATGTTTCAATAGAGTTAGCTTGGACAAGTGGTGGACCTTGGAACCAAACCCCAATGTAAAACCTATCATGGTCACTCCAAGTCGTGAGAAAGAATAACCTTTAAGATATAGCCTTATAGGTTGGACAAGTGGTGGACCTTAACACCCAGATATCCTTAATATAATGACATAGAGTGATAAAGTGGTGACTCTTGAGACAAAACCACTCCTGCTACTAGCGGTAATAGCTTGTACAAGTGGTGGACTTTGAACGTAAGCCCCCCATGTTTCCATAGAGTTAGCTTCGACAAAGGATGGAGCATCCTTCTCTTCATGTTTCAATGGAGGCTAGCTTAGACAAGTGGTGGACCTTTGCTTCTCTCTATAATTCAATAGAGTTAGCTTGGACAAGTGTTGGACCTTGGAACCAAACCCCCATGTAAAACCTATCATGGTCACTCCAAGTGGTAAGAAAGAATAACCTTTAAGATGTAACCTTATAGGTTGTACAAGTGGTGGACCTTAACACCCACATATTCTTAATATAATGACATAGAGTGGAAAAGTGGTGAATCTTGAGACCAAACCACTCAGGCTACTACCAATAATAGCTTGGACAAGTGTTGGGCCTTGAATGTAAACCCCTCATCTACAACATATCATGGGTTTAATGTTTTTTGATGGAGCCTAGCATCTTAGAGACATGGTGCAGCTTGCTTCTCGTCATGTTTCAATGGAGCCTATCTTGGACAAATGGTGGAGCATCCTTCTCTCCATGTTTCAATGGAGCCTAGCTTGGACAAGTGGTGGACCTTTGCTTCTCTCTCTGTTTCAATAGAGTTAGCTTCGACAAGTGATGGAGCTTGGAACCAAACCCCCATGTAAAACCTATCATGGTCACTCCAAGTGGTAAGAAAGAATAACCTTTAAGATATAGACTTATAGGCTGGACAAGTGGTGGACCTTAACACCCACATATTGTTAATATAATGACATAGAGTGGAAAAGTGGTGAATCTTGAGACAAAACCACTCATGCTACTAGCGATAATAGCTTGGACAAGTGGTGGCCCTTGAATGTAAACCCCCCATGTACAAAATATCCTGGGTTTAAGGTATTTCGATGAAGCCTAGCATCTTGGAGAGATGGTGCAGCTTGCTTCTCTTCATGTTTCGATGGAGCCTATTTTGGACAAATGGTGGAGCATCCTTCTCTCCATGTTTCAATGGACCCTAGATTGGACAAGTGGTGGACCTTTGCTTCTCTCTATGTTTCAATATAGTTAGCCTATATTAGACAATTAGTAGACCTCGAATCTCTCCATGTTGTCTAGAGCTGAGCTTGGACAAGTGGTGGACCTTACTTCTCACTTCCCTTAGTTTACTAGCTTAAAAGATTACTATGTATACTTGCTTAGATCTAACTTGAACAAGTGGTGGACCTTGTATTCACACAAACTTAATTCATTACAAAAAAGTATATGCTAAAATAACATTTGGTTTTTTTTGTTTCAGGAAAGATGGCTCCAAAAAAACAGGTTGCAAGGGTTGCTGTCTCAGTTGACTATAATTGCAATGATCTTAAGAAATGGTATTTGGACATACATGGTATAGAGGGTGCTAAATTTTATAAGGTGCATCTATTTATTGCCTAAAAGGAGAATGACAACTTGTTTGAAGATGTTGGACAAGTTGTGGAAGCATCTGTCTCTGTAGTTGATAGTCATCCGGAGGTGGAATGCATTGACATTCTAGTTCCAATGAATCTAGAATTTCAACTATCTCCAAGATCATATGCATTGGAGCGCATGTCTAGAAACAAAGAAGAGACAATGTTTTCTCAAGGATGGAAGTTTGCAGAATCAAATCCAAACATCACAGCAAATCAACTTCAAAGCTCCATCATTGCCACACTACAAGGAAAAAAGGTGAAAGCTTCATGACCACCATCCACAAAGAAGCAAGAAAAAGTGCAAAAAGTAGCAGCTAAGCAAACTAGTTTCATTTTGGATGTAGACAAAGCATCTTTGGCATCCTCATCAACAGAGGGTTCAATGTCAAAGATGAGAATTGTGGATCCAGATGTTTTAGAAGCTGAGGCCATGAAAGGACAAGAAAAAGATACAGGTGGAATGAATAAGTACATAAATTATTTTCCTTTCCAATATAGGGAATTTGATATCCCTATTCAAAATTGTTGGCTTGCTCCTGATCACTATAATGCACGTATTATGGATAAAAAACACGCTGAAAGTGTGTTATTTGGATTTTCACGGAGTACGACCAAGCCTGTAGCATGTGCATATTTGATGCCTGTTCGAAATGCAACAAAGAAGGGGACTCCTTTGGCAGTAGAAGAGGTAGAGGAGCAAAAAATTAAAGATTATCATTATTGGATTCTTGATGGGCAGCATTCAATCTATGCTGCAAAAGTTTTGCTTCACAATGAACAAAACAACAAAGAGATATTTGAAAGACTGATTAGCGTGTATAAATTTAGAAAGGCTCGCATTGTTGTGAATGCTCCTCCATTTGTTGCAAGTGCTATATCTGCCATTGCAAATGAGGAGGCTCAGGCATTGTATGTCAAGCAACCTTACAGCCAAATATTGAGACATTTACGGAGTCAATGGATCTTCTCAGGACGACCACCAAAGGCAGCAAGTGGAATTGCAGAGGGACATGCATCTCGTGCCGGATGGGATGTAAGTTATTTTCTTTGTCTTTTTTATAGTGTTTAATTAACAAACCTTGCTCAATAGTTTAATTATTTCTCTATTTCTTTTTAGGCTTTTCTTCGATTGGCAAGAATGAGTGCAGCAGCAAGTTGGATTGCTAAACAGGCACACATGGTCACGTACTCTGATTTAGTTTATGATTGCTGGATAGAAATCATTGAAAAGCTAGAAGAGGAGAATAAGAAACCCCCAACAACTGTATTTAGATACCTTTGTGGCCTTGAGGAATCAAAGGTAAAGACTATTCAAGAAGAGATTAGAGATGAGAAGATTTTACTGTCAAAGAGTGCAAAGGATGGTGATGCAACTGACATGTATGATCGAATCAAGAAGTTGAAGCAAGACAAATTGATTCAAGATGCACTTCTTGAAGGCTTCAACAATTTGAATGAGTCTTCACCATGTAAAGACTGGGAGAAGGTGGTCAAAATGTATAACATCAATGATGTTGTTTATAAAACAATTTTAATTCTATGCGAGGAATGGATCAAATCTAGTTTGACGTGTGGAACAAAGAAAATGGCTTTTCCAGATGGAGCAATAAAATACATGCAATGGGCAATTCACCTTCAAAAGGAGAAAATTGAGCCTAGAGATTTGCCATGGTCAATCTATGTGGTGAGCCTACAAATGGAAGGCAATCTCTACTTGATGCGCCACTTCAATAATAAAGTGCCTATTGGCTTATGTGTTTTAGATATGACAAAAAACGTTGGAGGCAATATGAAGTGGAGTGAGGAGACATTTAACAATGATTTGGATGGGATCTTGGCTATTGCTGGAGGGTCAACAGATCCTAGATTTGTCTTTCTTGCATTTGTGGATTTCACTAACTTCACAAAATTGCAATGTGCCTTTCACGCCATGGGAGATAATCTAAGCTACCATTGTTGTGGTGCATTGCATCACTTTCCATCAGCTCCTTGCAAAGGAGCAATTCAATTCCTAACACTTATTGCCTTCTTGGGACAAGGCAATGCATTTGAAGACCTGAGAAGAAGATCAGAGGAACATCCCATGCCAATTGATTGTTCTCTTCTTTAAGTAGCAGATAACGATATGTCAGATTTGCAATATTTGGAGGCCAAAAAAAGAGCTTTGGTCAATCACTACATTCGTACATATTGTTTTGAAGACCGCAAGCTTGTTGATGTTTTTGGTGATGGCTCCTTGGTTGCACAAGAAGGAATACAACAGAAAAAAGAAGTTATATGCTTAATTGATAGTGTGGAGGAGGCAAAAAACGTGGAGACCATGCTGCTAGACTTTGCTAAGTCTCATGAAGATATAGAAAAATGGGTTGGACTTCAACAATCCACTTCGCAATCAGATGACATTGTGCCTATTACAGAGGAGTGCTCTCCACAAAGAGAAGAAGAACAACAACAACAACATCCTCTGTCAATGGAGGACTTTTTGGAAATGGAGACACGTATGTTTTGAGTTTCTTGTGCATGTTAGTGTTTCTTGTTACTGATTTGATACTCTTAATGTTAGATTTTGCTTTATATAGTATTGATTGAGTTTGTATTTTTTATCTCAAGAATTCAAGGTTTGAATGTAAATAATAAATTACTTGAGTTTTTGAATGGTGGATCTTTAGACTAAAACTATAACATTTAATACTCACAAAGACTTAATTACTTAAGAGCTTGAACTCAATAAGTTTTTGACCTTTTATCAATACCCCCTTGATATGATACATTAGATCGTAGCATGGTTAAATGGTGATGCTTCATAAATTGAACGTAGCTTAGACAGGTGTTGGAGCCTAAATTTAAACTAACCTTGCTAGAAGGGAGCTTATGTTTGGACTTTGAGAACTAGAATAAGTAATCAATTAGAGCATAGATTAGACATGTGGTGGTGGCCTTAGAGACCAAAATCTTAATGAGCTTGGAAAGGTATTTAAGTACTGCAATTTACTTAGTTTTAGTACTCACTAAGGGCATAGCTTGACAAAAGGTGGACCTTACATGGATCCTAATTTCAAGAGGTGTGGTAGACCTTCAAACCAAGATCATATAGCTTGGACATGTGGTGGACCTTGCATGGAGACTAGTTTAGACAAGTGTGGTACACCTTGTAATCAACACCCATTTGTTATATTAGCTTGGACAAGTGGTGGACCTTGCTTTTATGTTTCAATGGAGCATATTTTGGACAGGTGGTAGACCTTGTTTCTCTCCATGCTTCAATGGAGAGAAACATTAGCCCTGACAAGTGGTGGACCTTGCTTTTATGTTTTAAAGGAGCATATTTCGGACAAGTGGTAGACATTGTTTCTCTCCATGGTTCAATGGAACCCACCTTAGACAAGTGAAGTACCTTGAAACCAAACCCCCATAATACAACCTACTAAATAGGTTGGAAAATTGGTGGTATATGAAACCATCCATGATAGAGCATAGTATAGGTGAAAACGTAGTGGTCCTTATATCAATTACCCATGCATAGATTGGACAAGTGGTGGACCTTGATTCTCTCTATGTTTCAATGGATCCTATCTTGGACTATAGATATATCTTACTTATTTCCATGCTTCAATGGATTGTAGCTTGGATAAGGAGTGGACCTTCAAACAAAACTCCACAGCATAGCATATATTAACAATTCATGGGTTTTATAGAGATTTTCTTGCCTATTTTGGAGAGTTGGTACACCTTTATTCTCCATTCTTCAATGGATCTGAGGTTGGACAAGCGGAGCTGGAGAAGTGGTCAACCTTAAAATGAAACCTCCCATGCTACAACCCATCATAGATCATATATGTAGTGGACCTTGAAACTCTTTTATGTCCCTAGCTTAGAGAAGCATTGCACTCTTTATTATCTCCATACATGAAGGCAAGGTTGGACAAGTGGTGGACCTTCAAACCAGAATCTCTATGCAATAATAGGCAAGTGGTGGAGCTTGTTTTCTCCATGTTCCAATGGAGCCTAGCTTAGACAAACAATGGAGCTTGCTTCTCTCCATGTTTCAATGGATCCTAGCTTAGAAAAGTGGTGGAGCTTTGATTCTCTCCATGTTCCAATGGACCATAGCTTAGACAAGTGGTAGACCGTGAAAAAACCCCCCGTATACAACATATTATGGGGTTTTCATGTTTCAAGGGCACCTAGCTTGGACAAATGGTAGAGCTTGCTTCTCTTTATGTTTCAATGGATCCAATCTTAGCCAAGTGGTGGACCTTGAAACAAGAATCCCCCCCCCCCATGTACAACGTATTATGGGTTTTGAAAGCACTGGGAGAAAATAATAGCTTTGATAAGTGGTGGACCTTGCTTCTCTCCATGCTTCAATGGAGCCGAGGTTGGACACATGTTGGAGAGAAGATGGTTGCCCATGAAATTAGACCATGCATGCTATAATAAATCATATGTTGTACACATGGTGGACCTTGCAATTGTTTTATATGCCTAACTTGGACAAGTGGAGGACCCTTGATTACCTCCAGATATCAACAACAAGCCAAGTTTGGACAAGTGTAGTACCACCAAACCAGAATCTCTATGCTACAATAGAGTATAGGTAGGACACGCAGTGAACCTTGATATCAAACCATCCATGCTACTAGAGATGATAGGTTTCACATGTGGTGGAACCTTGTATCAATGTTCTATGTGTAGTTTTTGACTAGTGATAGACCTTGAAACTAATCCCTCTAGGCTACAAGAAAAAAGAGATGGATGAGGAGGCTAGACTACTTTTGTTGCATCAATGCATCCCATGTTACCACATATACTATAGGGTTCTTGGATAAGTGTTGGATCTTGTGTCAATGCTCCATGTCTAGCTTGGACAAGTGGTGGACCTTGGTTCTCTCTATGCTTCAAATGGGCAATAGATTGGAGACATAGTGGCCTTTTTTTTCCAATGATTTTATTTTTTGGAAACCTTGGAGGCACCATGTAAGAGGCACTCTAAGTCTTCCATACAATGGACCTATTGGACTATAAAATAATGATATCTTTCTTTGATATTGTCATTATTTTATGCATAATATTTTCTTCTTTTTGCAGACACAAAGGAGTTAAGTGATATAAAAACTAGATGTATTTCACACTATGATTGGCATGAAGATCCTTTTGGGACACCAACTTTTCCTATTCCCAAAGATGTAATTTTCCATATTAACGGTGTGGATTTCGAAGTGCGACTTTCATGTATTGAAGGAGCTGGTTATGGGCTATTTGTGCATACTACCCTGGAAAGTGGTTTGACTATTCTAAACTATGGAGGGCATAAGTATAGATTTCAAGACTGGAAAAAGATATGCAAAATATTTCCAAGAGCTTATAAATATTCTCTTCTAGAGGATCCAAACATAGAAGAAGAGGAAGATCAATCATACATTATTGGTTGTGTAGAAGAAGGAAACGTGTCGGGCTATATAAATAGTTCTCACAGTACAAATGTCTGTCCCAACGTACGCTATACATTTGATCCAAATTTTCCACCTTGGCATAAATGCACCTCTTCACACATCAAGTCAGAAGAATATGGCCATGTATGCATTGAGACTATTTGTCAAGTTGAAGAAGGAGAAGAGTTGTTTCCTGACTATAACTTTACTTGACATTGTAAAGTATTGTACATGGATGGAAATCTCAAGTACATGCATCATTTTCATTTTTCATGGATGAAATCTCAAGTGAATATAACATTTGATTATTGTTTAGTTTATGCTCAACGAGAATCTAGAGTGCTCTTATGCTTTGTGTTGTCTAACTTATTTGACTACCTTGGCCATAGAATCTTGATTCTACTCTAGATTTGTGATAAATCTTACCAAAATTTAATCAATGTCTAGGTTGGACAAGTGGTGGGGCTTCAAACATTACTGTCTTAAACAAGTGGAGTTATCTTACTTGAATAAGTGGTGGCCTTTTAATCCAAATCTAAGTCAAATCTCTAATTGTTTGCTTGTAGTCTAGGTTGGACATTTTGTGGACCTTGTATCCATGTTTCCTCAACAAGGGTGGCTTTTAGTTTTCACTTTAAGTACTCATCTTTAATAAAGTGTAGGATGGAAAATGTTGAGTTAGTAGATTGTATTTTAGACAAGTGGTGTTTGGTGTACGAATGCTGAAAATGGTTGCAAGGATTCTAACAGTGACTTTACCTTAAATAAATTTCTTACTAGGAGTTCTACATATAAATATGGTGAATAAAATTCTAGTGGTTTTGAGATACCATTTGTGTGTGTGTTTTCTTAGATTCACAAACTGGGATGGATAATGCTCCTATGGTTCAGTCAACAACTATAGAATCCATAGATTCTATGGTTTCTAAAGTGCCCAAGATGGATGATATTTCTATACTAGAGTCTAGTGTTGTGCAACTTGAGCAAGCTTCCAATAATGAGAACCAATAAATCGATGCTTCAAAAATGCAACATACATCAAAAGAGACTGAAAAGTCCACTCACGAGCTATTGCCAATTGGTACTACGTCATGTAGCGTAGATGTTGAGAAATCCATGCTTACAATTATATTGGATTTAAATGGTCTATTGTTGAAACGTTCTCCTCAACCATCCTCACACCACAACTCAGTGCAAATGGATTCAAAAAGATATATTACACTCATGCCAGGTTGCATCCAATTCTTGAAGACTATTTTACAGAGGTTTAATGTTGCAATTTGGTCGACAGCTACTAGGAATAATGTGTATCAAATCCTTGTAGCACTAAAAAACTTAGCTGAGGATACATTGCCTTTCTTTGCAATTTGGTCGCAAGATGTTTGCTACACCGCTCAAACTCAAAAATTGTTTAGACCCGACAACCCAAACGTTGAGGCAATGTTCAAGCCTCTAGCCAAAATTTCCATGGGGTTTGAATGTGATCCACAAAGAACAGTGCTTATTGATGACTCTCCTTACAAGGGATGTATTTCACCAGCAAACAATTGCATTTTTCCACCACAATTTGATGCTGAGAAGATGGTTGACAATATGCTCTTGGAGGAGCTACTGCCATACTTGATTCAGCTTGATGAGAGAAGGGATGTACGTGATTTAATTGCTTCTAATCGTTATGGACAACCTATAGTGACAAATGATAGTGAATACAAACAAATCATGGAGTATTGGAAGCAGAAAAATGATGTTTGGTCAGCTAAGGTGTTCTTTACAAGAAGAATACCACCTGCAAAAGGTGACAGGGATGAAACTATCATTGAAAATGCAAGTGACACAAGCCACCGCAATGAAATGAGAAGAGCCCAAATACAAGAGACCTTAGCAAAGGAGTGTACACCCATTGAAAGCATGAAGGAGTCACAATTGACCACTTTAGCTAGGCAATTGGGTTGTAACACAAAAGGAGTTTTGAAGGCAACCATAGCAAAGGCTTATATAAATAAGGTGAAAGCTGAGAACAATATTCTAAGACTGGATAGAAGCAACCCTAAGGTACTAGTGACATGTCATATATTCTTGATACACATACTTGAACACTCATGTGCATGGTATCTAACAAATCTTTCTTTTTATTCCTTCCTGCAGGATCTTACAAAGGATACTACTAGATGGATCTCAATCAATAGAGATTTTGATATGTTTGCTCAAAATAATGAAGCAATCACCTACATTTTTTGTTTATCAATTTCTTGAGAGACTTTCTTTTAGTTTGTAATCATCAAATGAAATGAAAAGTATCCTTCTTATAAGATTGCTGATCTTTTTCTCGTTCAAAACTTTCAATTGTGATTTATAGTTTTGTTAGCATGAGATTGTGCTTTTTTAGTTTGAAAAAAACTGTCAAAGATCCAAGTCTTTTTGGCTTTACTTAAGTTATTAATTGTGAAAGATCCAAGTCTTTTTGTTTTACTTAAGTTATTGATTGTCTATGTAATAGTCCTTAAAACAATATCGGATGGCTTTCTTGCTCCCATGTCTCACATTGGTCTTTAGGTAAGACAAGTGGTGACCTTGAAAGTATGGTCTCATATCTCGATCAAGTGAAGAGACATGAAGCTTAAATATCACTACTATGTATCTAGTGTTAAACTCCATCAAGACAAAGATACTAGAGTGCCAAATTGCAGTCTAGTTTAAGTGAAAATCCATTTGAGCTAAGGTAAAACTTATAGTGCCTCATTTTTCTAGGATTATACCCCATCAAGGAAGTTAGAATCTAGCACAAACCAGTTAAGACTCTTTTGGAGCCTAGATAGGACAATTCGTGGAACTTAAGACTTATTATTGAGTTAGAGTCTAGTTTAGATAAGCAAAAGATCTTCAAACCAGCACTTGACTTTCAAACTATTCAATATTCAAAGTCCCTTGAGGCTAACAAATTGCATACCTACTTGTAACCTAACTAATGAGTAATTATATAGATCTAAGCAAGTATATATAATGAGGCTTCAAACTAATAAACCAAGGGAAGAGAGTAGCAAGGTCCACTACTTGTCCAAGCTCAGCTCTAGACAACATAGAAAGATGCTAGTTCTACTAATTGTCTAATTATAGGCATGGAGAAATGATAGAAGGTTGACCACTTGTCCAACCTATCATCTCTAGTAAGATGGGAGGTTTGGCCTTAACACTAGGTTGGTAATGGGACACTTTTATGTCCTGGGACACTTTTATGTCCTGTTAAGTGACCATTTTCCTTGAATTATGTCAAGAGTTTCAAAATGGATTTTGAGGTGTTATCTATCTAGAAAGTTGTCTCATGAGCTGAAAAAAACTCGACTTTTTTTTGGAATATCAATTCCATCTTTAACATTGTCCTTGCACAACATTTCACAACCTAAACTGTGTGAAAAAACGGGTCTAATTTCTTGATTTTTTAAACTTTTTGCAACTATACCACTCTAGAATTCATGTTTGTGAGGTCTATAATGCTAGAGAACTATCTTTAGTAGTCCTCAACATGTCCTGATGCTTCTAGGGAGAAATAAATATTAAAGTTGTAAGTTATGACCAAATTACAAAAACTGTCAAATCCTGTTTTTTAGCCAATTTTAGCTCTTCTATGATTTTTTTGGTGGACTTCATGATATCCAAATGCATTTTTGATTTTTTATGTCTCATATTGTAACATAAAGCTAACATTCCTTGAGTTTTGGGGCACCTAATACCCTATTTTGCATAGTACACAACGATGGTTGATTTTTTCAATTATAGAAGAAAACGAAACATTCTAGTATATCAAGTATAGCTTTTTCAATATTGTTAGTTTCTTGTGACAACTACATGCATTTTGTAGGTAGTAACCATATCTAGTCATAAGGATCAAGTTTGGCTAGATATTGAATAGTTTCTATGGGATTCTACAACTCATAATGTTGAACCCAGTTTTTTCATGTTTGCTGTATTTAACACTTCATCTTTGTCCCCAAGATTCCCCTTGGTAAGAGATGTATTATTCTTTTGACATGCTCCATGGCTCCTTATGAACATAAAGGACAATAGGGAACTAAGAAAACATGCATATATTATTTGTATTGAGCGTGGCTATAGAAACTTTGATGATATGTTTGCAGAATGGTAAAAATTCAACTTTTTTGTACCTATTTATTTTGGCAAGACAAAAAATAGTGAGTGAAAGCAATCATATTTTCCGATCACCAACCCATTGAAGTTAACTAGGGAATTTATCTCAAGTCTTATAAAAATCCCTAATCTTATTTTTATGCAACAAAACGTAAGAAATGACTGTTTTGATGAAAATGCACTGGTCCATCAACTTTGGAGGCTTGGTGTGACCAAAAGATGAGAAATTTTACAAGTTTCTTATTTTTTCCATGTGTAGTAGGCCTTGAACTATAACCTCATGAAAGGAGTTTACAAAATGAGTGGATCTACTATGGTTTTGTAGGGTTTTTTCAAAACCCTGAAAGGACACTTTTATGTCCTGTTAGGTTACCAACCTAGTGTTAAGATTCACCATGTAACCAACCTATACATCATTGTATTATGAAGAGTAGAAAATCAAAGCTCCACCACTTGTCCAAGCCAGTTATAAAATCCACATGGACATAAGCAAGCTCCATCATTTGTCAAATCTCTCTATCATTAAAACATGAAAAAACTCAGCTATGTTGTACAGGGGGGACTTTTTTCCAAGGTCCACCACTTGTCCAAGCTAGGATCCATTAAAACATGGAAATAAACAAAGCTCCACCACTCGTCCAACCTTTAGAGTTGCAAAGTGTATGGGTTGTCTAAACTAGGTATGGGAAAATAATTGAAGGTCCACCACTTGAAACATGGAGCGAAGCAAGCTCCACCCTGTCTCCAATATGCTAGACTCCATTGAAACACCCTAAACCCATGATATTTTGTACATAGGGGATGTACATTCAAGATCCACCACTTGTCTAACCTAGTATCCCTAGTAGCTTGATAGCTTTGGTCTCAAGATTCACCACTTGTCCACTCTATGTCATTGTATTAAAAAGGATTGGGTATTAAGGTCCACCACTTGTCCAACCTATAAGGTTATATTTTAAATGGTTTTTTTTCTCACAACTTGAACTACCCATGATATGTTTTACATGGGAGTTTTGTTTCAATGTCCGCCACTTGTCCAAGCTAACTCTATTGAAACATAGAGAGAACCAAAGATCCACCACTTGTCCAAGCTAAGCTATATTGAAACATGGAGAGAAGGATGATCCACCATTTCTCCAAGATAGGCTTCATTGAAACATGGGGAGAAGAAAGCTCCACCATGTCTCCAAGCTAGGATCCATTTAAATGCCCTAGATCCATTTTATTTTGTACATGGGGGGTTTTATTTCAAGGCCCACCACTTGTCTAACCTATTATCCCTAGTATCACGAGTGGTTTGGTCTCAAGATACACCACTTGTACACTCTATGTCATTATATTAGGAAGAACTATGTATTAAGGTCCACCACTTGTCCAACCTATAAGGTTATATCTTAAATGGTATCCTTTCTCACCACTTGAAATGCCCATGATATTTTTTACATGGGGGTTTCATTCCAAGATCCACCACTTGTCCAAGCTAACTCTATTCAAACATAGAGAGAAGCAAAGGTCCACCACTTGTCCAAGCTAACTCTATTCAAACATAGAGAGAAGCAAAGGTTCACCACTTGTCAAAGCTAGGCTCCATTGAAGCATGGAGAGAAGTAACCTCCATCATTTTTCCAAGATAGGTGCCATTCAAACATGGAAAGAATCAAGATCTACCTTGTCTCCAAGATTCTAAGCTCCATTGAAACACCCTAAAACCATGATATTTTGTACATGGGGTGTTTACATTCAAGGTCTACCACTTCTCTAACGTATTATACCTAGTAGCATGAGTGGTTTGGTTTTAAGATTCACCACTTATCCACTCTATGTCATTATATTAAGAATAACTGGGTGTTAAGGTCCACCACTTGTCCAACCTATAAGGGTATATCTTAAATGGTATCCTTCACCACTTGTCAAGGTCCATCACCACTTTTCCAACCTGTAAGGTTATATCTTGAATGATATTTTTCCTCATCACTTGTAATGTCCATGGTGTGTTTTACAAAGGGGTTTTGTTCCAAGACCCACCACTTGTCCAAGCTAACTCTATTGAAACATAGAGAGAAGCAAAGGTCCACCACTTGTCCAAGGTAGGATCCATTGAAACATGGAGAGAAGGATGATCCACCATTTCTCCAAGATAGGTTCCATTGAAACATTGAGAGAAGCAATCTCCACCATGTCTCCAAGCTAGGCTCCATTGAAATACCCTAAACCCATAATTTTGTACATGAGGGGTTTACATTCAAGGTCCACCACTTTTCCAACCTATTATCCCTAGTAGCATGAGTGGTTTGGTCTCAAGATTCACCACTTGTACACTCTATGTCATTATATTAAGAAGAACTATGTGTTAAGGTCCACCACTTGTCCAACCTATAAGGTTATATTTTAAATGGTATCCTTTCTCACCACTTGAAATGCCCATGATATGTTTTACATGGGGGTTTCATTCCAAGGTCCACCACTTGTCCAAGCTAACTCTATTAAAACATATAGAGAAAGAAAGGTCCACCACTTGTCCAAGCTAGGCTCATTGAAACATGGAGAGAAGGAACCTCCACTGTTTCTCCTAGATAGGCTCCATTGAAACATGGAGAGAAATAAGCTCCACCATGTCTCCAAGTTTCTAGGCTCCATTGAAATACCCAATACCCATAATATTTTGTACATAGGGGGTTCACCACTTGTCCAACCTATTATCCCTAGTAGGTTTGGTATCATGATTCACCACTTGTCCACTCTATGTCATTATATTAAGATGAATTGGGTGTTAAGGTCCACCACTTGTCCAACCTATAATGTTATAGCTTGAATGGTATTTTTTCTCACCACTTGTAATGACCATGACATGATTTACATGGGGGTTTTGTTCCAAAGTCCACCACTTGTCCAAGCTAAATCTATTGAAACATAGAGAGAAACAAAGATCCACCACTTTTCCAAGCTAGGCTGCATTGAAACATGGACCTTAATACCAAATTATTTCTAGTAGAAGGAGTGATATTTTGTACATAGGAGGTTTACATTCAAGGTCCACCACTTGTCGAACCTATTTCCCTAGTAGGTTTGGTCCCAAGTTCACCACTTATCCACTCTATGTCATTATATTAATAATAATTGGGTGTTAAGGTCCACCACTTGTCCAAACTATAAGGTTATATATTAAATGGTATTTTTTCTCACCACTTGTAATGCCCATGATATGTTTTACATGGGGGTTTTGTTCCAAGGTCCACCACTTTTCCAAGATAACTCTATTCAAACATAGAGAGAAACAAAGGTCCACCACTTGTCCAAGCTAGGCTCCATTGAAACATGGAGCGAATGATGCTCCACCATTTATCCAAGATAGGCTGCATTGAAACATGGAGGGAAGCAAGCTTTACCATGTTTCCAAGCTAGGCTCCATTGAAACACTCTAGGGGGTTTTATTTCAAGGCCCACCACTTGTTTAACCTATTATCCCTAGTAGCATGAGTGGTTTGGTTTCAAGATTCACCACTTGTACACTCTATGTCATTATATTGTGTTAAGGTCCACCACTTGTCCAACCTATAAGGTTATATCTTAAATGGTATCCTTTCTCGCCACTTGAAATGCCCATGATATGTTTTACATAGGAGTTTCATTCCAAGATCCACCACTTGTCCAAGCTAACCATATTTAAACATAGAGAGAAACAAAGGTCCACGACTTGTCCAAGCTAAGCTCCATTGAAACATGGAGAGAAGGAACCTCCACCATTTCTCCTAGATAGGCTCCACTAAAACATGGACATACGTAAGTTCCACCATGTCTCCTAGATGCTAGGCTCCATTGAAATACGCAAAACCCATGATATTTTGTACATGGGTGATTTACATTCAAGGTCAACCATTTGTCCAACCTATTATCCCTAGTAGGTTTGGTCTCACAATTCACCACTTTTCCACTCTATGTCATTATAATAAGAGGAATTGGGTGCTAAGGTCCACCACTTGTCCAGCCTATAAGGTTATACCTTGAATGGTATTTTTTCTCACCACTTGTAATGCCCATGACATGCTTTACATGGGGGTTTTGTTCCAAGGTTCACCACTTGTCCAAGCTAATTCTATTGAAACATAGAGAGAAACAAAGGTCCACCACTTTTCCAAGCTAGGCTCCATTGAAACATGGACCTTAATACCAAATTATTCCTAGTAGCATGAGTGATATTTTGTACATGGGGGGTTTGCATTCAAGGTCCACTACTTGTCCAACCTACTTTTCCTAGTAGGTTTGGTCGCAAGATTCACCACTTGTCCACTCTATGTCATCATATTAATAATAATTGGGTGTTAAGGTCCACCACTTGTCCAACCTATAAGGTTATATATTGAATGGTATTTTTTCTCACCACTTGTAATGTCCATGATATGTTTTACATGGGGATTTTGTTCCAAGGTCCACCACTTGTCCAAGCTAAATCTGCTCAAACATAGAGAGAAACAAACGTCCACCACTTGTCCAAGCTAGGCTCCATTGAAACATGGAGAGAATGATGCTCCACCATTTATCCAAGATAGACTCCATTGAAACATGGAGAGAAGTAAGCTCCACCATGTCTCGATGATGCTAGAGTCGATTGAAATACTCAAAACCCCTGATACTTTGTACATGGGGGGTTTACATTCAAGGTCCACCACTTGTCCAACCTATTATCCCTAGTAGTATGAGTGGTTTGGTCTCAGGATTCACCACTTGTCCACTCTATATGATTATATTAAGAAAAATTGGGTTTCCATATCTAAATGGATCTTTGCTTGGATAAGTGGTAGACCTTGAGACCTAAATACCCATTCTACACTAGAGCATTGGTTAAGCCTTATGCACTTCAAGCATACCTTTAACAACAAGTAGTAGTTATTAGTTGACTTAAGTCTAGTTGAACTCCATGGTATTGAGACTAAGAGAGAGTGTAGCATAAAAAAGAGTCAAGATTTTAATTTGACTTTCTTTCTATTAATGAGTAGATCATAGATGGATTTTGGTATCTAATAAAACCTTAGGGTAGACAATGTAAAACTCATGTCTATTGTTGTGTTTGCATTAAGTGTTCTTGTTCTTTAATTTCAGAACCATTATAGAAAAATGGATTGGCTATATGCTGGCATAAATTGAAGAAAACTATTGAATTACCCATCCAACCTCCTCCAAGACCTTGTCCAAGGAATGAATCACCTCCTTATCACCTACCACTTGCTTTCAAGGACATCAAAAGAGTACTTATCTTGGATCTAGAGGGGTTACTTCTCAAGACAATTGAAATGAAACATGGAAATTCTATGCCATCTTGGGCTCAACACATGCGACTTGTGGAGGATAAAGATGAAGTTTATCATGTGGTGCGACCAGACGCACAAAGTTTTTTGGATTTTTGTGCTGAATACTTTGAGCTATGGATATGGAGTTGCTATAACTTAACATGGGTGCAACGCATCACACAAAAATGTTTTCCTGATCAGTATACCAAGTTCAAGGTGTTTATGAGTAACAAAAATTGCCAAAATCCAAATATCATGTTAGGATTTACAAGGGTTTATCACAAAAATTTGAGTGATATTTGGAAGATATTTGAGGATTTGGATGCAAACAATACCTTAATTTTTTATGACACTCCATATAGGGTGATGTGGAACATGCCAGGGACATATCTTATATTTCCAAAGATGTGGAGGCAAATTTCCGAGCAACTTCAAAACTTCTTGCAGAGAACCATAATTCCATGGTCGGTAGGATGGTTGTATGCAAGAGATAAGAGAGTCTATACATACAACACAATTGTAAATCAGTATAGTGATTCTGAGACAAATTATGTCCTTGGTGTGTACTTGTCAACACGAAAGCATTGAATAAATGTGGCCATAAGATGCTTTTTTTATTATAGTGTGTATCTTTCAACATTTGTATAATTTGATATAGTCTTTTTTATAAAAAAACAAAGGTGTGTCAATTTTATGAACACTTGAATGGAGTGCACCCTACTCTAAGGGGACTTCAATGTACTATCGAAGTGCATCCTATTGTAAGGGGACTCTGATGTATTGCTAGAGTGCACCCAAATTTTTGGGGACTCATTTTTTATTTGATTGGGGCCTATGTTGGGTCATATAGTAAAAGAAATTCATTTTTTGTCAATTCATATCGAGGTTGCATTTATTTGTAACTATGAGAGAATCGATGTTTGATGTCAAAATAAAACTTGTAAGTATGGATCAGAGAATTCATGGACTTTAAATATGTGAGAGGGATCTTTTTCTTGGGCACAAAGTTTGCTTCAAGAATTTTGTCATTACATACTTTATGTGAAAGAGTTTTAGAACCTAAAAGACTTTGAAAACAAAACTATGGAATCTAAGTGCATGTATTCTTGAATGGCTTGAAAGTTGATGTATACATGCATGTCGCCTTGATGAAGATTTAGATCTGACAAGATGCAAATCTAGAATTCTTAGACGTTACCTTTGTCAATTTGGTAATAACATATTTAACTTTCTTTTATTATGGGTGGAAAATATATTATTATGTGCATTTGGAACCTAATTGCTTGACCTTCAAACCAAGATTCCTATGTTATTTTTTCATATACTTTTTTGTAATGAATTAAGATTGTGGATACAAGGTCCACCACTTGTTCAAGCTAGATCTAAGAAAGTATATATACTGAGTCTTCAAACTAGTAAACCAAGGGAAGAGAGAAGTAGGGTCCATCACTTGTCCAAGCTTATCTCTAGACAACATAGAGAGATGTTAGGTCTACTAATTGTCCAATATAGTCATGGAGAAATGATAGAAGGTTGATCCACTTGTCCAACCTATCATCTCTAGTAAAATGGGAGGTTTGGCCTTAAGATTCACCATGTAACCAACCTATACTTCATTGTATTATGAAGAGTAGAAAAGCAAAGCTCCACCACTTGTCTAAGGTAGTTCCAAAATCAACATGGAGAGAAGCAAGCTTCACCATTTGTCCAAGATAGGTTCCATTAAAACATGGAAAACCTCATATATGTTGTACATGGAAGCTTTTTTCCAAGGTCCACCACTTGTCCAAGCTAGGATCCATTAAAACCTGGATAGAAACAAGGCTCCACAACTCGTCCAACCTTTATAGCTGCAAAGTGTACCGGTAGTCTAAACTAGGCATGGGAAAATAATAGAAGGTCCACCACTTATCCAATATATTATCTCTAATAGCATGGGAGGTTTGGTCTCAAGATTTAGGAATTGGCTAACCTGTATTTCATTGTATTATGATGAATTTGGTTTTAAAGTCAACTACTTATCCAAGCTATAAGTTTATATCTTGAATGGTATTCCTTCCCATCACTTAGAAAACCAATGATATGTTGTACATGGGGGGGTTTGTTACAAGGTTCACCACTTGTCCAAGCTAGTTTCATTGAAACATGGATGAAGACAAGCTCCACCATTTGTTAAATCTAGACTCCATTGAAATCTAGAAAATCCATTCTATGTTGTACATGGGGTTTTTGTTTTTAAGGTCCAACACTTGTCCAAGCTAAGATCCATTGAAACATGGAGTAGAGAAACACTCCACCACTTGTCCAAGCTAGGAAACATTGATAGTAGTTGGCTTAGTTTGAAGATCCACCACGTGTCTAAGCTAACTCTATTGAAACATAGAGAGAAGCAAAGGTCCACCAACTGTTCAAGCTAGGCTCCATTGAAACATGGACAGAAGCAAGCTCCACCATTTCTCCAAGACAGGCTCCATTGAAACATGGAGAGAATCAAAGGTCCACCATTTCTCCAAGCCAAGCTCCATTTGTCCAACCTATAAGGTTATATCTTAAATGGTAATCTTTCTAATCACTTGGAATACCCATGATATGTTTTACATGGGGGTTTTGTTCCAAGATCACCACTTGTCCAAGCTAACTCTATTGAAACATAGAGAAAGGCAAAGGTCCACCACTTGTCCAAGCTAGTCTCCATTGAAACAAGGAGAGAAGCAAGCTCCATCATTTCTCCAAGATAGGCTAGCATGGATAAGTGCACCTTGAAACCAACCTTCCTATAAGGCAATAGAGCATATGCTACATATTTTATATATGCCCCATGCCTCAAATTAAGAAGTTATAGATTAGAAGTGGACCTTGCTTGAATGTCACATGCAACAAATTAAGGAAAAATAGCCAAGTGGATTGTATTCCTCAATGGATCCTTGATTTCACAAGTTGTGAACCTTGAGTCACTTTTACATTAACTTGGACAAGTGGTGGACCTAGAAACCAAGCTCTCCATGTTGAGATAAGTTGTAGGTAGGACAGTAGAACATAGACAACGATAATGGATGCAATATACTCGTCTCCTAATAATCCAATTGATTGAAACCATGGTATTTTAGTTGTTTTCATTGTGTATTGTATGTGCATAAAGTGGAATGAGACCTTAAGAAAACTCAAATTTTTTACAAAATCTCTATATTTTGTACATGATATATTGAAAGTTGTCCAACCTAGGAATTGGGATTTTCCCACTTTACCTAATATGGTCTTAATCTCATTTCCAATGTCAGTAGATCCATAAAGGATCTAGGAGGTATGGTTTGAAACCAAGTTAAAGCCTTACCTTCCAGAGTCATTCCAAACCCTTCAAACTGAGTATGGAAGTCCGTTATTTATTTTCTCTTAGTACTTGCCTAAAGATAGCTAAGTGGTCGTATGGATCCTCAGATCCACTATACTTTTTGACCCATTTTTGTAAATAAAGTGGTCTAACTCTATGGTTATGCTCAACACCCTCTTATCTGGCTAGGTCTCTCTGACTAAGCCTTCAAACTAGCTGCTTAGTAAATGTGACTTGTGTGGACCTCTTCTAGTCTTGGTGTGACCTGTTCTTCCTCGTTTTATGGTGTTTTTGGCCCCTGTCCCCCAAATCTCATCATTAAGGTGGCCTTTTTGGGCTACACTATCCCGTTGGCCGGCCATACTGCCATATGAACTTTTTGTTGGTCCAACTTTGTATTCCATTTTAGGACTCATACCCATGATCATCTCTCGGATTGAGTAGCCCTGATATTTGTTTTGTTCCACCTCCTTTGGAGCCACCTATTGAACAAAGGAAGTATGCAATTATATGCATCTCACTTCCAACAACTCTTCACAAGAAAAGAATTTGCAACTTCCCAAACACCTTGCAGCCACTCAGCCAATATCTCCCAAACCGTTCAGAATTTGCAAGACCTTCCTTCTGCAAAGTTGTAGATCTCAAAAAAGCGGTCAAGATTAGTGGGAATGGACCTGAAATGGGCTATTTTTATAGGTCAAAACAGATTTGTAAATTTTTGCTATTGTCTAACCTAGACCTCCAAGCAGTCTTCCAAATGTTTTCGGCAAGGAACACAAGAATAAAGCTGAAAATTGACCTTTTTCTCAGTCAAATTTCTATTGCAAAACAGTGCTGAAAATCTTGCATCTTCATCGCAATCTTCACCGCAACTTGCAATGATGCAAGGCCTTCTCTGCAGCTCTGATACCAATTGTTGATTAGTGCGCAGCATGGAAGGATGCAAGGGCTAAGAGATTAGGATTTCAAGAGAGGAGGGAGAGAGAGAGAGAGAGAGGGAGAGAGAGTTTTGGTGGAGCTTCATCTCACACTATGTGTGAGCTCCTTATTGTTCTATATTATCAATAATAAAGAATGAGATTAGGTTCAGTGGAGTGGATAGCCTGTGATGGTATTGGCCTAATGGCCTTTATGCCCAACATCTCTCTCTCTCTCTCTCTCTCTCTCTCTCTCTCTCTCTCTCTCTCTCTCTCTCTCTCTCTCTCTCTCTCTCTCTCTCTCTCTCTCTCTCTCTCTCTCTCTCTCTCTCTCTCTAAAAATGAGTCCCTATGGGCCCTCTTGAGCCCCTTTTTACTATCTTGCAGGCTCGTCTCGCTTTTACATTTCCTCGACCGGCCTGCAAGACTTTTTATTTTTCTTTGCCGTCCTTACGGGCTTTTGGTCGGTTATCATGTCACCAATCACCACATTAATTATGATCATATAAACTATAATTAGGTGAATATGATAATAAGGCATTGTAATCACATAGAATTTTATGTGATCATGTGATTATTAAATCCTTGTTTGGCAGTTAAATTAGTTTTGGACCTTTCCTTTAGTTATTTAATCATTACTTTCCTCTTGAGGAGTATCCACCATTCCTTTGTAAGAGGTATATGTGCATGGATAATTAGGGTCCTCTAGCCATATTGAAGCTAACCCACATGTCCCTTTTAGCTGAAATTCTTGCACACTTTTGAAGGTACTGAAAACCCATTTTTTAATTCATTTTGGTCTCGTAAAAGCATATTTAATTCCAAAAGGAATTCCCTCGGCACTTTTAAAGGTTGCATCATCATTTTGGCACTCTAAGATCCAGAGATGCACCTTATACTAATTGCAATAGCACTTTTGAAGGTTGCTTGAACCTTTTGGCATCCTAAGGTCCTACGAAGCACCTTACAACCATATTTGTAATCTTTGACCTTCTACACTTTTTATTTTCTCTCTCTAGAATGACCAGTTCTAGAGAGATAAAATCATTGAACTAGACCAAAATTCAATTTGGTTACATTACCTCACCCCTGAAATCATGGCCATGCTTGACTCGTCCACTGGCATTTAAATATGGATGCAATTTTAGCACATTGACACCATTGTGTAGTAGATGATCAATCTACTTGACACTTGGAAGACGGGGTTGTTGCAAGCATATCTATTCATCATAGCTAGCACATCTATCTATAGTAGATAACAAGTCTACTCAGTACTTGGGAGACATAGCTATTGCAAGTGTGTGTCCTTTTGTATGCACATTGTAATGGAAATGGCCTATGAACTTTGAGAATAGCAGAATTAAGAGAATTAGAGTGAGCATTTACATGAGACTACTTTGAGAACATACAGGGTGAACTTATTTAGTGGTAGCAACATAACCATTATACTTAATTAACTTGGCATGAACAACACTTTTTCAAGAGAGAGAATTAGAGAACATGACATCATTTGAGGACCGGATTTATGTGGAGCCGGTCCCCCCTCCAATAGGCTTTTGTATTATAGATTCTCCCATAAAGAGAGACTTGGTACAATGCAATCTTTGTGTTCCTTGTGACCTAGGTGATGCAATGAAGCTGGGAAACTTCATGCATCACAAGCATAACATAATCCTTTGTAAAAGTATTAACCATCCCCGGCCTCAATCCCAAGGCCTCAAACACCTTCAAAGGTGGAGAGAGCTAGCGGGGAATGAGGGTAGGGAAGAGGAAGAAAAAGTAACATACGAGAAAGAGATAGTTCCTCACTTATCATCACTCTTCTTGCATAGCATAGAATAATAGCATAAAAATGATGATGAAGAATTTGGCAAGCTTAAGCATTGGAGCATGGCTCTTGGTTGGATTTGCATTCAATAGCCAAGAGTGTTAGTGTAGGCTCTCAACTTCCCAACAAGCTTGGAGAAGGAGATGGAGCTCTTGCACTTTGCCAAGTAAGAATGAGCATGTGAGTATGTGTGTGACAGAGAGTATGTGTGTGACAGAGAGTATACCCCCCCAAGCACACCCCTAGCTTCTCTTGGTCGACCCCTCCTTGTAGCTCAAGCTAAAATTTGATTGGACCCCTGCAATCCTAGCCAATCACATCCATAGTGTATATCAAGCAACCATGGTAGCATTTGGACAAGTGTCCTCCTTTCTTCTTTGAGAGAGAGGGCTTGGAAAATGTTGTAAACAATTAATTAAATAACTAACTGCTCATGGGACCCCTCTTTAGCCTAGCCAATAGGATTCAAGCACCCCATGTGGCTAGCATAGGGAGAGCTTGACATGTGTCCTTGTGCCCCTTGAGGAAGGGGTGTCCTTTGGGTGAGTGGGGGGTTGGTCAAATCATTCGCCTAGCTAATTTGGAGCTTGCCCCTCTTTTGTAGGCATTTTTTGACTCAAGCTTCTCAAGCACCTTACCGCCCCTAAGCATGAGAAGCTTCTCAAGCACCTTAGTCAGCAAGTACAAGCTTAGCAAGAGTATAGGCTCTCTCTCTCACTCATGCCCCCTCCTTGTAGGGATTGATTTGACTTTTCAAGCTCATGCCTAGATTAAGCATGCACCTTAGCTATCAAGCATCTTGTGCATTTTAATCATCAAGCACCTCAAGCATACAATTTGGAACAGTTGAAACATAAACAAAAATCATTCACACAAACAAGTCAAACAAAGAAGACCTTTTCCTTCATTTCCTTTTGCAACGTTTACATGAATATTTACTTTTCATACAATTCATTGTAAGCACTAACTAAGTATAGTTAGTCCTTGAAGTCTAATTTCCATCTAATTATCTTTAAATCACATAGATATATTCTTAGTGGCTCTTGAATGTTCAAAAAGTATATATCATATCAAAAGTTTAACATGACCATTCTCATTATATTTGTATCTACGATTTAAGCATTACGAAGTACTTTCTCCCTTTAGCCTAAAAAGAGAAAATCATGTTTTAAGCCTCAAAATTTACTTTTATTTTATTTTTAACATTGTAGAATGTTAAAAAATGAACGCCAATAGTTAAACTTTGATGGGGCTCTTTACCAATATACAATTATGGTGACATATTGTGATTTTTATTGGCCTACTATGAAAAATGATGTTAACTAGTATGTTTCATCTGATTAATTCTAGCCCAAGTAAGAAACTAGGTCTCTTGCATCTTCTCCCCATTCCTAAAAAACCTTGGGATCACATTTTAATGGATTTTGTAAGTGGTTTTTCAATCATTATTCACAAGCCTAATATAATTTGGAATTTCATTGATCATATTTCCAACAAGTATATTTCATACCCTATAAGAAAACTCTTACAGCACATCAGGCTAAACTTCTATTTCTCAAAGCTATTTTTTTGCATCATGGTTTATTGAAGATGATATTATTTGATAGAGATACCAAACTTTGTACTGCTTTTTGGACTACAATATTTGAGAATTTTGGTATTACACTTGATTTTACCTTTATATTTCATCTTGACTCGAATGGTCAAATAGAATTAACTAACCGTACGATGATTGATTTACTTAAAGCTTATGCTCATTCTCAACCAAAGAAATGGGATGAGTACCTATTATTTGATAGCTTGCTTATAAAAATACCACTCACTCTAGTATAGGTAAATCTCCATTTTCGATTATGTATAGTCATCCTCTTCCTATTCCTTCTTCAAGTCTTTCAAATTTGTGAGTATTATTGATTATTTCACTATCAATTTTCATGAAATTTATGAAAGTGTCCATTCTGATATCAAGTATTCATAGGAACTTTACACTAAGCATGCCAATAAGCATTGCAAGGCATATGTGTTAAAGGAAGGTGATTAGTTTATGATTCAAATTGAAAAACGAAAGATTAAGAGTGTGGAAAACAATGTTTTCATAAAATATGCTCCATGATTCTATGGTCCTTTCAAAATATCGACTATTATTACACTAGATTAGTAACAAGACACTTTTATGTCCTCTTAATCAAGCAATTGCCTAGAATTATTATAGGGGATGCCAATGAGGTTTTAGGGTGTTTCATATCCACAAAGATATCTTATGAGCTTAAAAAAACTTGGAATTTTTTTGGGATATGGATTTTAGCTCTAGGATTGTCTTTCATAAGCACTTTCCAACCTAAATTGTGTGAAAAAATGTGTGCTATTTTGCACATTTTTCATAAAACTAGCCATAGACCATCCTAAAAAGCCTCTTAGTGAGTTCTAGGGTGCTACATAAGTAGCCTTTATCGTTACAAATTCTTCTAATGCATGGATACTCCATGTATTTGAAGTTATGGCCTATTTATGAAAAGCATGCCATGCAGCTTTATGGACAAATTTTACACTTTGATCATTTTTTTTGCCAATGTATATGCAGCAGAAAGGCAAGTTTGATTGTTCATATAGACAATCACTATGTATTGTATCTTTCTTGAGTTTTGGGGCACCTAATAATCCCCAATAGCTAACAACACAAAGTCGAGACAAAAAATCCATTTTGCAAAAATAAGACTCATTTTGAGTTAGAAATGTATTATGTCCAATATTGCTCCATTCCTTCAAAGAATAAGGTCAACTTGTAACTTAGGTCCAAACCTAAGCATAAAATAACAATTTGTCTATAAGTACATACTTTTCAAAGATATATTGAGATGGCCACAATATGGAAGCCACTGTTTTCATTCGTGCAATTTTTGGGCTTTGTAGTTATGTCTAGAATTGTCAAAATTAAGAAAACATGTCTGGATTTTTTTTATGCTTTGTGGGTATTATCATGAAGGTGAATTAGCAAAATTTATTGATATGAAGCACATATATGAGTAAATATGGGTGTCATCATGCAAACACCAATGATCGGTATGCAGAATACAAAAGATGTAGCTTTTTTGTACTTCATTGTATGCACATTAAAAAAAATGTGGGGCTATAGAAACCTTATACTTACATTAGGAACCCATTGAAGTTAACGGGAAAAATCAAATGGTTGTTTGAATAATTCTCTTTGTGGTGTAGCATGGGGTTAATTGTAACTTGTGTGTTGTTTTAGTCAAATGTAGCACTTGCAATGGCTTTAGAAGCTTTTCATGACCTAGGAAGCAAGAAATATGCATGATACTTATTTTTCCCATGTAGAATGGGTTCTTAGCCAAGCGTACTACCTAGTGTCTCATATCTCATGCTCTTATTTTGGCTTTCTACTTTAGGAAATGCAGGATATTTGTGTGAAACACCCCTCTCTTCCTTCAAGCAAAACACACACACACACACACACACACACCCAAGGTGTTGAGTTGAAGACTTGTTGGTTACTGAGAGGCTAGATCATTTGGTGTCTTTAGAGTAGCCCAATCAAGATATAATCTTCTCTTTTCTTCAAGATAGAAACAATTTGGTGCCTTGAATAACATGTCATGAGTTCAAGACTTGTTGAATAGATCTTGAGGATTGTTAGGAACCTCGAGGTACAAGTAGCTTGCATGCCATTTATGATTGTTGCCGTAGTTCTTTGAATGGAAGATATTAGTGGAGCATATCCTTTATTGCACTACAACACGCCGCACAAAAATCAACACGGATGTTGACGACTCAAAGCTTGTTTTAAAAGTAAAAAGCCCTGGAATAAGTGTTGGAATAACCATTAGCATCGTATTGTCGGTATAGACACCTGTATAGTCACCGTCGGAACACGCAATGAAACACACGCCAATATCTACGCTTAAATAGACGTCGAAAATTAACTTTTCTATACCAATGCTTATTTCGAGGTGCATTATAATGCGTATACCAATATTTGTACCAACGGAAAAACCTGCAAACAAAAAATTTGGGCAAAGAGGGCTGGGAACTAATGCTACATGTACTCCAGCACCAGGAAACAACCCTCTTTGCCCAAAGGAAGAGTGCACAAGCAACTGCACTCCACCTACAGCTTAACAATGAAGAGCGAGTGAGTACAGATTAGAAAAATTGTAAGCATAACAAAACCACAAAATCAAAATCTTAAACATGAAAAGTTTTCAAAAGCATAACCATAACATCGACTCCCAAACCATAGGCACAACGGCATGAAGGTTTTCTAGCCATAATTAAAACATGACTTGAAAGCCACAATTATAACTATAACGTGATTACCAAACCATATTTGCAAAACCATAAACATAACCCACTTGCCATACCATAACCATAACCATAACCTGCTTGTCATACCATAACCATAACAACCATACCATTGTTGCAAAACCATAACCATAACCATAACATGATTGCCAAACCGCACTTGGAAAACCAAAAGCATAATCTGCTTGCCATACCATAACCATAACCTGCTTGTCATACCAAAACCATAACAACCATACCATCATTGCAAAACCCTAACCATAACCTAATTGCCAAACAATAACCATAACATGATTTCCATACCATCATTGAAAAACCATAACCATAACCTCTGTGCCAGACCATAACCATACCATGATTTCAAAACCATAACCATAACCTAATTGTCATACCATAATCATAATCGTAAACGAAATGCAAAACCATAAACAGAAGCGTGAAACTGTACATGTTGATAGCCGTTTTTAGGCTCTCCATAATTGCCATAGTAAGTTACTCCACCCTACCAAATTCACCCAAACTCTATGGCTATCCCTACAATTTCACTGTACATAGGCGTGTGTGAGTTAGGGGGCTTTTCCCATATCTTCTTAAAAACCCTCAGCTAGCTAGTCACCGGGTTAGTTGAGCCAAAAAATAAATAAATAAATAAATAAATAAATAATAAAAGTATATTATGGCCTCTTTGTGTGTAAATATTTCATTGTATATATGGCCTAAACATAGGGATTTTTTATAATTATTTTGGTATTTTATTTAAATATTTCTACTTAGGTGTGTGTTTTATTAAACCTATGTACACTTTCTTTCATCCTCTTACACCATAATTATATTTTTTGTCAATATTGTACATACTCTAACCTCATATTTTTCCTTTATACAAATCACTCCCACATTTTCACCCTCACCCTCGTGAAAACAAAAAATTGATTTCTACTCATTGGTTACTTTTATTATATTATTTACTTGCATACCTTTTCCTCTTTCACCCAAAATAATTCAAGGAGGGACCATATCATATGATTCCAATATCTTTCCATATCCATAACTCCTCCATATTTTTATTTTTATTTTTACTCATTATTCTAACACCATGTGCTCATTGAGCTAAAGTCCATGAATAGTCCATACACTAGTCCCACCATGTATATATTTCTTTATTCACCAATAATCCTCCTCCATGCATGGGTCAAGGGCAACTTGGATGCTTTGTATTATAATATGACAAAGGAGGGGCTCACTCTTGGATGCAATTGTACAAATTCAACAAAGGAGGGGGCCACTAAAAGACTTTTGCAGGCATAAAAAACAGGCTTTTTGGTGAGACTTTTGGCACCTATCTCCACTCCGAATTTGGAGCAGTGGTCAAAAGAGAAAATGTAGCCCATGCTCTGAATAATCACCTCAAATTTTTTCATGATTTTTGGAGCTACCAGCGGTGAGCTGTGAGTTTTTTAGTGGACCCCAGTCTGCCCACTTTTCTCACAAGTAGTCCTTAGTCTTCTCTCACCCTTCCACACACCTACTCACTCTTACACATCCCTCCCTCTCCTTCCCTCACTCAAACCTGCAAATTCCATGGCTTCTCCCACCCTCTTCACCATTACCCTTCTCTCTCATCCCTATAGTTCTTTTATGAACCTCTACATACATACACCCTCTCCATGTCTCTCTCTATTGCTTCTATGTTACAATTTCATTTACCTCTCCTAAAAATATCTAAAATTCAGCATCTTAACCATGATAACTTCTGCAAATTGAGGATTTTTCATCAACAAATCCTCTTTTCATTGTGGTGGTCAACCGTGGCGGCGGCGTAAAGAAGCGAAGAAGAAGAAGAAGACCAGCGGTCATTTTTTCCACAATATACACAAGGGTGAGTTCAAGCTTCTTCAAAGCTTCACCATCTCAATGATTCTCTTTTAATTAACCCCTCTTCCTTCATCAAATCAACTCACTCTACCTATTGTAAATGTAACATTAACTTTCTAGTGATTACTAACGACTAACATACTAACGATTAACTTTCTAGTGATTACTAACGACTAACATTACTAACGATTAACTTTCTAGTGATTACTAACGACTAACATACTAACACAAAATAGCATTGACCTAACCATAAAAGACACCTCACCTCAAGACATGTGTATAGTAACACTCTCTTTCTCTCTCTCTCTTTCTCTCTCCTTACTTACTTTCACCTTATCTACCATCAATAATGCTCTCTTTTGAGCCCACACCCATGACTCAAGCAGACAAAGAAGGCCCGCAATGTTTTGATATTCAAAAAAATCATAATCCTGATTTGTTAGCTTGTAAATTAGGATTTCCAATAATCTTTATGAGGGGTCTCCAACCTATAAATAGACCCCTCTCCTTCTTGTAAAACAACCTCCAACATCTCACATAGCACCCCATCACTCTATGCGTGAGGAGAGACTTAGGTGTAGCAACCACTTGTGAGCTTCACTCTTGGTGTGAGAGAAGCCTTCAAGCTACACATTGCAAGTGAGAGAGCGTGAGTTCCACAAACCTCAAAACCACTATTGTATATGCTCCTTCATCATCAATAAATTGAGGTTTGGTGCATCAAAGGCGTGATTCGACGTTCAAATCTTCGTCCTTCCATTTGTGCAATACGGTTTGGTGAATTCAAGGTGACTTGTGTATTTGAGTTTTTATCGGTTGATCTTGATTTTAGAAAGTGTTTTAGTGTGTTTTTCATTGCCAGTTTTGTGTCCATTGTAAGAGGGTATTGTGGTGAGAGGTCTCCCACACCCTAAGACAGTGTGTGTATGTTTTGGCAATGTTTTAGCAATCACTAAGCATTGAGTGAGTTTATACAAGTTCTACGATAGCATCATAACGAACCATCTCCATTTGCAAGTCACAAATAAGGTATTACGCAAGATCCTTTTCTCTCTCTCTTCCCTTTGCTCTAGCTCTCTCTGGTTCAGTTTGTGTGTGTCTTGGTGTGAGGTTGTTTGTGTGTGTTGTGTGGTGCATCTTCTTGGTTATGCCCAAATCTCTCTTACATCCTAGTTTGCATACCATAACTAGGTGGTGCCCCTATCTTGTTTGGGTTTGGTTGTGGGTTTGTTGTTGTGTTGTGCTTGTGGTTGCCCCAGCCCCAATTGAGCAGCACGGGAGCCTTGAAGGGTGTCTAGAGGTTGCTCTTCTTGTTGCCTGCCCCGGACCGCCTCAATTTTGGTGCCCCCACGGAGGAACGGCTTGTGTATGTTTTGTGTAGGCTCAACCTTTAGCATAATCAAGTAGCTTGCATGAATCACGAGAATTTGTATGATCCCTTCATTCCCATTGCAAGGCAAAAGGTACACATAATTGTTAGTACTAAGTTGCAATTTCAACGTGTAATTCGTAGAATATTAGGTCCTCTTAGGTTGGCAGAGATAAACGCATCAGTAAATCCTTTTATTTTGCCTCTCATTAGGTACCACCTTAGTTTGGACGTCTATATTTTTGTTTTGTTTTGAGCATAAGGTCATGCATAGACAATGGATAATGGCCCAAGAATAGAGGTTTTCCCCTTTCATTTCACTCCACACATTAGAATAAACATTGCAATTAGTAGAAAAATCCATTTTCAACAACGTATGGTGTTCATGTTTGGTGCCCAAAGAGTAGGAGAAATTCTCGCGTCACCAAACCCTGTCATCCTACCTCTCATTGATTATCATAGGTCATTTGATGTGAATATTTTTATTTTGTTGTAGAATAGATTTCAATTTAGAGAATATTATTGTGTAGATCTTTTAAAGAAAGAAAAAACAAAAACGCGTCACTTTGAAATCAATTCAATGGAGAACCAACGCCAAATGTCTGGATATCCTCTTTTCTTTGGAGAGCCTGGAGAGGATGCAGAATTATTTTTGGCAAATTTCAAGATGTCTTGTCGTATCAAGAGGATAGTAACTGATCAAGAACGTGTAGAAATGTTTGAGGTAGTCCTTAGGAAAGATGCTAGCACTTGGTTTGACTCTTTGCCTGAGGAAATTAAAGAAAATTACATGGAAGTTGTCAATCATTTCAAGAGATACTTCTTTGATCCCCAAAACACTCAAAAGCTATGGCAAGACATTGTTTCTCATAAGCAAAAAGACTTAGATGACTACTACTTGTAAAAGCAAGAGTTTCTACGTCTTTGGGTTGTATGGGTGAGAAATGTTGCTAACCCTGGTGATGGTGCAGAGTTCCTAAAGAAGGAGAGATTCATAGCCGGACTCTTTCCTGACCTTAAGGTAAAAGTTGAGGCGGGTGCACCTGCTACCTTTGATGCAGCTGAAACTAGGGCTGCTGAGAAATATAGAAAACTCAAGTGCTTAAGGGGAGAGGTTCCAATAGAAGGTCGGAAACCCAAAGGTAAGTCACAAACATCAACATCTAGGGAGCTTCCTGAGGTAACGGCAGAAGTGATTGAGAAGTTAAATGAATCCTTAAGCAGTCTGTCAATTCACCTTGCACAAGCTGTAGGTCCAAAGGGACAAGCAAAGAAGTCAGAAGAGCGAGATCCACCACGACCTAGGAGAGTCTTGCAATGCTGGAATTGCGGAGAGTCTGGACATGGGATGTATAATTGTCCTTGGCCCCGTGGGGAGCCAGGCAGACCTAACTTGAATTACCCAGTGATGAATGCAGGTGAAGGAACTAGTCAACAACCACGGCTTCTACAAAGGCCAAACAGAGCAAGACCACCTCCACAAGGAGTGGAAGGAGTTCCACCTTTGTCAGACCCAAACGTGCATGTGGTAGAGGTGACAAATTCAAGAGAGGTTGACATGGAAGCAAATGGCATTAAGCGTGGCCGAGGGAAAGGTAAGGAGAAAGAAGGAGTTACATCACAAAGTGACCATGGACGAGAAAAGAAGGCAAAGGAGACCAAGGAAGCTAAGAGGACTCGACGTCGTATCAACCTCCAAGACTTTCCTCTTGGACATGGAATGGCTCCATACAACCTGTTGGAAGACATGAGAGGTAAGGGTCCTGATATCTCATGGCCTCAATTTCTTGCATTATGTCCACAAGTTAGGAGGGATTTAACAAGGGCAGTTAGCACTAAGAGAAAGGTAAAAGAGAGTGTGCCTGTTGTAAAAATTGCACAAGCTGAAATGAATGAGGACATTACACCTGTGCTAGATTGTTACATAAAAGAGAGATTGGTTAGGAAAGGTCTAGTGGATGGGGGTGCACAAATTTGCATCATGACAGAGGGACTCATGCAAAAACTAGGCATGCACATCCAGGAGACACCTGAAATTAAGGTCAAGATGGCAAACAATAGCAAGGCTAGGTGTGTAGGCATTTGTAAAAATGTTTTTGTGGAGGCCTTTGGCATTAAGAAGGCAGTGGATTTCTATGTCATGTCTACCAAAGGAAATGGTTACCCATTTATCCTAGGGAGACCATGGCTAATGAAAATGCGAGCTTTGCAGGATTGGGAGAGTGGAAAGCTAATTTGCACGAACGACAATCATAAGAAGGTTGTCTTTGACATGAAGGAGCAACGCCAAGAGGAGCTCCATGAAGAATCATCTCAAAGTGAGACGGAAGAAGGTTGGACCGATAACACTTCAGAAGAAGAAAGTAGCTGCAGCATTACTGAAGAGGAGTCTTCCATCGAAGTCATGGGGGTAAGGTTTAAGCCAACCAACCAAGAGACCTCTTGTCAGGGTTTGGAGGAGGTAGGTTCCCAAGAGAACCAAAAAGTGGAAGACGAAAGAATGCTAGAAGGTATGCTATTTACAACACTTACAAAGGATGAAAGAGAGGAGTTCAAATGTGTGCTAAGGAAATTTCCTAGGATTTTTGCTAAAGACTACACCGATGTGCGTGGAGTAGATGATGTTCAACACAAGATTGAGTTGAAGTCTGAGGCCACACCTAAGGCTCAGAAGCGACGAAGGCTAGGAGTCATCAAGGAGCAGGCTTTACTCAAGGAGGTAAGAAAGCTTCTAGCAGCAGGTTTCATTTATCCAGTGGAGAATTCAGAGTGGGTCTCTCCCGTTGTTGTCACTCCTAAGAAAAACGAAAAGTGGAGGGTGTGTGTGGATTACCGTCCACTCAATGAGGCAACAAAAAGAGATCACTTTCCCCTCCCATTTCAGGATGAGATACTAAATGAGGTAGCTGGTCATGAGAAGTACACTGTGTGTGATGGCTACTCAGGCTACTTTCAAATAGGTATCGCATTGGAAGATCAATTGAAAACAACCTTTATCACTCCTTGGGGTTGTTATGCTTTTAGAGTCATGCCATTTGGTCTGACAAATGCTCCTGCAACATTCCAACGTTTCATGAACATGGTGTTTCAAGCATTCTTTGGAAAGTCAATTACGGTGTTCATTGATGATTTCTGCATTTATAGCTCAAAATCATTGCATCTACAAAGGGTAGAAGAAGGTTTAAAGAAGCTCTACGACATGGGAGGTCAACTCAACCCTGACAAGTGCCACATAGGTGAGGATGAAGTGATCTTGCTCGGTCACAAGGTTTCCTATAAAGGCATTGAGGTGGATCTTTCAAAGGCAAAGGCTCTTATTGAGCTCCCATCACCGAAGAGTCTTAAGGAGGTCATCTCTTTCATTCAGAAGGTGAAGTATATGTCATGCTTCATTCACTTAGCCTCGGAGTTGCTTCATCCTTTGCAAAAGTTGACACAGCAAGTAGAATTTGCATGGTCTGATGAGCTTGAAGAGTATTTTTGTAACATTAAAGTCATTTTGTCAGAGCTAACAACACTCATGCCTCCTTGTTGGGAGTACACATTCTTTGTTAGCTCTAGTGTTGGAAGGGAAACAATTGGTGCTGTGTTGCTACAACAAGATCCCCACAGTACAAGGATGCGACCCATCTACTTTTCTAGTAGGGTCATGAATGCTTTGGAGAGAGACTACACAGAAGCAGAACTCATGATGCTTTCTCTCATGTTTGCGATAAGGAAGTTTAGATCCTACTTGCTCCCAAAACCTTTTGTAATCCTCACCGCAGAGAATTTGTTCCCTTGGGTGTCATCTCAAATGAATCTTAGTACTAGGATCTCAAAGTGGATTATGGAGTTGCAAGAGTTCCAATACTCTTTCAAGGTAGAAGATAGTGTGCGTGCACAATTGGCAAGGATTCTCACTTATAGGGTACATGAGAAGGAAATTAAGGTGCCTCAAGTAAAGACCCTACCATTGCCACCACCAAAAAGTATTCCCAATGCTTTTACCTTGTTCTTTGATGGAGCTTTTTGACGAGCCACAGGGAAAGCAGGGGGAGGGCTAGTGTTGCTCAACCCAAGTGGAGAGGTGGTCATGAAAGAGAAGGTCAATCTACCAGGTGCAACTAGCAACAATGAAGCAGAATACGACACACTACTTCATGGTTTGAAGATGTGCATTGGCCAAGGATAAAACGTCTCATGGTAAAGGGAGATGCACTTCTCATTGTTAAACAGATTTTAGGCATTTGGGCATGCAAGAATGAAAGCTTAAGGACAAAAGTTCATGCCATTCGTAGGATGTTTAATGAGTTTGAAGAAGTGCAACTATATCATATTCCAAGGAAACAAAATGAAGATGCCGATTTACTTGCACAACAAGCAGTTACATGTGTTGAGAGAGAAGTGCAGGTCATCATGGTGGCAGCAGCTGTCAAGCAACCGAGATACCAGGGATTGGAGTCATTGGCTCCCATTATTGGCTACATTTTGGAGGGTGAGTTTCCACAAGACTTCACGAAGGCTCAGAAGAGGAGACTCATGAAGAAGGCAAGTTTCTATCTCTTCCTAGAAGGCTCCCTCTATCAAAAAGGGAAGGATCAAGTGTGCAGAAGAGTACCAACTATCGAGGAAATTCTAGCCATTCTAAAAGGTTTGCATGAAGAGGCATGTGGTGGTCATTTTGCCCAAGAATCAACTATGAAGAAGATTTTGCTTGCGGGGTATGTTTGGCCAAGCTTGCATGTGGACGTTCAACATTGGTGTAAAAGCTGTCACAATTGTCAGATAAATGGAAATAGAAGGTTGGTGCATGGCCCGAGGCAAATAGTTCCTGCAAATGGACCCTTTGAAAAGTGGGGCATTGATGCTATGGGTCCTCTGCCTAGGACAAAAAATGGTAAACTCTACATTCTAGTGGCTGTAGACTATATGACTAGGTGGGTGGAAGCTCAAAGTGTGGCAAGAGTGAATGAGAGGACAGTTAGCAAGTTTGTGTACAATCACATTTGTTGCAGATTTGGCACACCTTTGGAGATTGTTTCTGATAATGGTCCAGGGTTTAGGAAGGGCTTGCTCACAGAAGTTTGTCAAGAGCTTCACATTCTACATCGTCATAGCACACCATACTACCCACAGTCAAATGGTTTGGTGGAGAAGGCTAATGGTGTCATTGCAGGAATCATTAGAAAGATGGTGCAAAACAAGACAAAATTATGGGATGACTTCTTGGATGGTGCCTTGTGGGCATATCAAACCACATATAGGGAAGCCACGGAGTTCACACCATTTCACTTGGTCTATGGTCAAGAGGCTTTGCAGCCTATCGAGCTCAACATTCCAACAATGCGACTTCATGGCAAAGGAGCACAAGATGATCAAGAGGTATGGATGGATCGACTTCTTACGCTAGTGGAGCTTGAGTGGAAAAGAGAAGCAGCATATGAGTGCTACAAGAGGAAAGCCACACAAGCGAAAGAAACGCACGACAAGAAACTGAAGGACAAAGGCATCAAGGAAGGCGAGCTTGTGCTAAGGTATGACAATCGACTTGACAATCGTTTTGATGCCAAGTTTGAAACTAGATGGCAAGGGCCATACATAGTCAAGAAGGCTTTCAATTCTAGTTAGTATCAGCTTATGGACTTGAATGGTAAAGAGCACTCCAGGAAGGTAAACGGGTATCGCTTGAAGCCCTATTTGAGTCGCCTTCTACCAAAGGATCTACCAAAGATCTGTCTAAAGGCCGTTGTCTCATGTAAGTATTGTTACATGAAGCATGAGTGTAACTCCAGCCAAAATTTTGAGGGGCCAAACAATGAAGATCTCGTCAAGGACTCTGAAGAACTCTCTTTGGAAAAGATGCTCTATGATGGTACATGAATATACCATCATCCTGGGGGAGAGCTAATGATAGCCGTTTTTAGGCTCTCCATAATTGCCATAGTAAGTTACTCCACCCTACCAAATTCACCCAAACTCTATGGCTATCCCTACAATTTCACTATACATAGGCGTGTGTGAGTTAGGGGGCTTTTCCCATATCTTCTTAAAAACCCTCAGCTAGCTAGTCACCGGGTTAGTTGAGCCAAAAATAAATAAATAAATAAATAAATAATAAAAGTATATTATGGCCTCTTTGTGTGTAAATATTTCATTGTATATATGGCCTAAATATAGGGATTTTTTATAATTATTTTGGTATTTTATTTAAATATTTCTACTTAGGTGTGTGTTTTATTAAACCTATGTACACTTTCTTTCATCCTCTTACACCATAATTATATTTTTTGCCAATATTGTACATACTCTAACCTCATATTTTTCCTTTATACAAATCACTCCCACATTTTCACCCTCACCCTCGTGAAAACAAAAAATCGATTTCTACTCATTGGTTACTTTTATTATATTATTTACTTGCATACCTTTTCCTCTTTCACCCAAAATAATTCAAGGAGGGACCATATCATATGATTCCAATATCTTTCCATATCCATAACTCCTCCATATTTTTATTTTTATATTTACTCATTATTCTAACACCATGTGCTCATTGAGCTAAAGTCCATGAATAGTCCATACACTAGTCCCACCATGTATATATTTCTTTATTCACCAATAATCCTCCTCCATGCATGGGTCAAGGGCAACTTGGATGCTTTGTATTATAATATGACAAAGGAGGGGCTCACTCTTGGATGCAATTGTACAAATTCAACAAAGGAGGGGGCCACTAAAAGACTTTTGCAGGCATAAAACACAGGCTTTTTGGTGAGAATTTTGGCACCTATCTCCACTCCGAATTTGGAGCAGTGGTCAAAAGAGAAAATGTAGCCCACGCTCTGAATAATCACCTCAAATTTTTTCATGATTTTTGGAGCTACCAGCGGTGAGCTATGAGTTTTTTAGTGGACCCCAGTCTGCCCACTTTTCTCACAAGTAGTCCTTAGTCTTCTCTCACCCTTCCACACACCTACTCACTCTTACACATCCCTCCCTCTCCTTCCCTCACTCAAACCTGCAAATTCCATGGCTTCTCCCACCCTCTTCACCATTACCCTTCTCTCTCATCCCTATAGTTCTTTTATGAACCTCTACATACATACACCCTCTCCATGTCTCTCTCTATTGCTTCTATGTTACAATTTCATTTACCTCTCCTAAAAATATCTAAAATTCAGCATCTTAACCATGATAACTTCTGCAAATTGAGGATTTTTCATCAACAAATCCTCTTTTCATCGTGGTGGTCAACCGTGGCGGCGGCGTAAAGAAGCGAAGAAGAAGAAGAAGACCAGCGATCATTTTTTCCACAATATACACAAGGGTGAGTTCAAGCTTCTTCAAAGCTTCACCATCTCAATGATTCTCTTTTAATTAACCCCTCTTCCTTCATCAAATCAACTCACTCTACCCATTGTAAATGTAACATTAACTTTCTAGTGATTACTAACGACTAACATACTAACGATTAACTTTCTAGTGATTACTAACGACTAACATTACTAACGATTAACTTTCTAGTGATTACTAACGACTAACATACTAACACAAAATAGCATTGACCTAACCATAAAAGACACCTCACCTCAAGACATGTGTATAGTAACACTCTCTTTCTCTCTCTCTCTTTCTCTCTCCTTACTTACTTTCACCTTATCTACCATCAATAATGCTCTCTTTTGAGCCCACACCCATGACTCAAGCAGACAAAGAAGGCCCGCAATGTTTTGATATTCAAAAAAATCATAATCCTGATTTGTTAGCTTGTAAATTAGGATTTCCAATAATCTTTATGAGGGGTCTCCAACCTATAAATAGACCCCTCTCCTTCTTGTAAAACAACCTCCAACATCTCACATAGCACCCCATCACTCTATGCGTGAGGAGAGACTTAAGTGTAGCAACCACTTGTGAGCTTCACTCTTGGTGTGAGAGAAGCCTTCAAGCTACACATTGCAAGTGAGAGAGCGTGAGTTCCACAAACCTCAAAACCACTATTGTATATGCTCCTTCATCATCAATAAATTGAGGTTTGGTGCATCAAAGGCGTGATTCGACGTTCAAATCTTCGTCCTTCCATTTGTGCAATACGGTTTGGTGAATTCAAGGTGACTTGTGTATTTGAGTTTTTATCGGTTGATCTTGATTTTAGAAAGTGTTTTAGTGTGTTTTTCATTGCCAGTTTTGTGTCCATTGTAAGAGGGTATTGTGGTGAGAGGTCTCCCACACCCTAAGACAGTGTGTGTATGTTTTGGCAATGTTTTAGCAATCACTAAGCATTGAGTGAGTTTATACAAGTTCTACGATAGCATCATAACGAACCATCTCCATTTGCAAGTCACAAATAAGGTATTACGCAAGATCCTTTTCTCTCTCTCTTCCCTTTGCTCTAGCTCTCTCTGGTTCAGTTTGTGTGTGTCTTGGTGTGAGGTTGTTTGTGTGTGTTGTGTGGTGCATCTTCTTGGTTATGCCCAAATCTCTCTTGCGTCCTAGTTCGCATACCATAACTAGGTGGTGCCCCTATCTTGTTTGGGTTTGGTTGTGGGTTTGTTGTTGTGTTGTGCTTGTGGTTGCCCCAGCCCCAATTGAGCAGCACGGGAGCCTTGAAGGGTGTCTAGAGGTTGCTCTTCTTGTTGCCCGCCCCGGACCGCCTCAATGTATACAATGAATGAGCACAAATGTATCAAGAAGACCACAACTACAATAAGAAACATATATGGAGGATGTCACCCTCATGGTAATGCCTCCCAGTCGACGGCCTCTCCCTCCTCCTGCAGCTGGGCCAAAAGGGCCACAAGTCCATGCTTGTACCCATACTTCTCCTCTCGACGTGTCGGAGGGTGCTTCACGACAACTTCCTACAAAATTAACAATTAATCATAAGATAAATCTTCAAATAACATATACATTTTTGACAATTTAAAGCAAACGTATAATACTTACAAGATCATGCCAATGTGTATCATAGCCCCCACTCCCAAGATGTGACGCTCCAATAGACTCCAAATGTGCTATGGTTGCATCTCTCCGCTGCTAAAATCTCTGAGGATTGTCTTATGTCTCTCGTGCAATCCCCGCCCCCTCTTCTGCATCCAACCATGTCAGCTTTGGATTGCCGTCCATGTACCTATCTCTCACCTCTAACCGACGCTGTGACATTGTGGAAATTGCCACGCTCAAAATCTAATCATTCAAGACTCGATCGTAGCCCTCTACAGATCTGTACTCTTTGTGAATGGCCTTGACGATGTAAGTCTTTCTTTCATCATCTTGATTATCCCTGATCTCCATCATAGAGTGGCAAGACTGAATTGTATAGAGCTACCGGATCCTCTGTCACATGGCCTTTCCGACCCTATCCGCCACAACAACCTTATCCTTGCTCTTGTACACCTTGCTAAGATCATGCTCATGTGATCCCCAGGGTGTACGTGGTGTGGAGTGGTGGATGCTCTCTCGATGGTGTGGACGCATTGGTAGAACCGCCACCACAAAAACCACCACCTCCAGAATGATTCCTACTACCTAGTCTCAAAGATGAACCAGCCATCGGTGTAGGGGGCACACTCTACTGAGCTATAGGGCCGATCGATGTAGGGGGCACACTTGTCCTAGGTGTAGGGGTAGCCATATAGCAGGTCTAGAGAACCAGTTACACAAAGGTTCTGTGTGTAAGTATCCCGCTCTGATGTGAACTATGACAAAACAGGAGCCCATCTGCTCGGGTGACATGCCGGCCAGAGTGACAGGAAAACTAAACTAGGAGAGTATGTATCGATGTCATCAATCATAGCTACAGATACACAAATAACACAGATACAATATGGTAGTTTACAAAAGAAGAGCTTAAGCAATGAAAATAACAAAAAAACAAAGCTGCAACACAACTCATTAAATGTAACCATTATTGTAGACTAATTAAAAGAGTTTTACAAAAGAGTTCCTAGTAAAAATCAGTAGTCAATCTCTCATCTTCTATGAGAGTTGATTCACCAAAAATGTCTATCTCAATCTGTACTTTTGCATCTTCATCATCAAACTCCACTTTTTCATTGCTCTCCACATCAACTTTAGTATTCGAAAGCTCATTTCTAGGTTTAGACATCTACTCACCACTGACCTCCATCTCAAAATCCAAACTTACATCATCCGTGGGCCATGCACTTTGTTCGTGAAGCTCCTCGACCTCAACTTCCAATTCTTCGCACACTTGCTTGCTTCATGGAGCAACTTGAACAACATAGAGCCAGTGCGGTTTAGACAGATCTTTTTCATCATTTTCTCTCCATAGTGGATCTATTGTGAACACAACTTGTTGGCAATGCTGTGGAAGTACGTCTTAGATGTAGCCAAAGTATTCAAACTGGCTAGTCTCTATGTTATCATCCCTGGCACTGCTCCTACTTTGTTGGACAAAGCTTGCCCTAATGCCACTGTCGAAGGTGGCCCTTTTTTCGTCCATCCATTGAACTCTAAAGTGTCTCCCATGCGACCACAAAGCTCTATATTTGTGATACTGTAGCCACAAAATTGAAACAAACTTAAAGTTACTAAAGTAATGTGATCATGTGGAGATGGAAAAGGAAGTTGTGAAAATTTGCATGCCAATCGCAACCCCTTGATATCTCCTCTTCCTCTTCAGTAATCAACAATCTGTTTCTCTTTGCCTCTGAGATTGTCGCAACCACCGCCCAGTTGACAAGTCATGCAATTTCTGAAGATGATCTAGAAAAGGAAGGTTTCTAGTGGCACGATTGCCCTTGAATTGCAAGCGATCTGTCAAGTGTTGTTGCTTTTCCCCTTTTGTACCTCTCTAGCCACTTTTGCATGATGTCTGAGTTGAGAAGGCAAAATCTCATAACCTTTTCTAGCATTGTGATATCCATCTTCCTAATGATGCCTTGTCCCTGCAGCTCGTCCCTTGTCACCTTGACGTTGACCTCAGTAATCCACATTTGGGGCGCCTCGAGATCAATTGAGCCCAAAAATTCACTGATGAGAACAAGAGACTCTTGTACATACCATCCTTCGGCCATGCTACCCTCGGGGCGAGTCCTTTGATGAATGAACCCCTTTAAAGTTTTCATGAATCTCTCCAAGAAGAACATCCATCTACTATGGACTACCCCAATAATTGCAACTTCATCGACCACATGCACAAGTAGATGCATTTGGATGGTAAGAATGTTTGTTGGAAAGTAATTCTCCACCATACACACTGCTTCAATAGCATTTAAGCGTGTTGCATCAATGCTGTCTTTTCTTATCCCTTTTGAACTGATCTAATGTACCAACTCACTGATTTTATAAATTGTTCTTCTAATGTCATTTGTCAGAAAATCCTTTATGGCAATTGGTAAGATAAATTGTAAAAATTTGTGCCAATCATGGGACTTAAGACCGCTAAGATTTTCATCTCTAGTAAAATCCGTTTTCAAACATCGTATGCACCCAGTGGGAGTCTTGAATGAAGATATAATTTTCTTCACTTGTTGCTCTTCTCCACGACTCAAAACCCATGGACCTTTTGGTATAGCAAACTTTCCATTGGGTTTAAGTTGAGGCCACATTGCTGGCATTTGACCCACGACCTGTAGGTCATCTCTTTGGGCCTTGCTCTCCCTTTTTCTAATGATGGTTTTCCATTTGATCTCTCCCACATTCTTGAAGTGTGCATTGGATCGAGCAGATGATTAATCAGTAGGTCAATCCAATACATGAGTTCATGAAAAATAGAAAATCTTTTCATGCCGGGTGGCATGAAATCTCCCCTCTCCAACCACATCTTTTTCCAATCACTCGCTTTTAGTGGATGCATGCTATGTTTGCATATGTTTGGTCCACGTAACTCATGTCCTTCAGGCAAAAATATACCATGCTCCTCGTAAACTGTCTTGCTCAAATGATCAGAGCAACGAAAGCCAAGTTGAGGACCACATTTCAAACATGCATGATTGCCCGAGTAACTCAAGCCTTAAAAATCATAAAAGTAAAATATAAAAGTGTTTGTATAGCCAGGAATAGCATGTATGTGAGGGTTTCAAAGATACTTACCTGAACACTCATTGAAGCCTGGCCAATCGTTCATGGTCCACATGAGAATGCCTTGTACATGTACATTTCGTAGTCCGATTGGTTGGTAGATATTAACCACATCGATCCCTATCCACAAGATTTGAAGCTCTTTTATAAGTGGTGCCAAATAGACGTCCATGTTATTTGCTTTGTACTTTCTTGGGCGATCAATGACAACAACAAATGGCCCTTCTTGATAGCTAGCCATGCTAGAAGATTATAATTAACCAAGCAAATAGGCAACGTGCTCCATGACAAACTCTGTAATCCAAATGGGTTTACTATGTCAATTTCTAGACCAAAACGGGTACATCAAGGCTCATCCTTAAATGTAGGCCATCTTTTCTCTATGTGCTTCCATGCACGAGAGTCAGCAGGTACCCACATCACATCATTTGTCGATCTAGTATTTGAGTGTCATGTCATCAAAGCAGTTATAGACTTGCACCTGAACATGCTCTCCATTCTTGGAATGATAGAAAAGTGTCGAAGGACCTTTGCAAGGAAAATTTTTGCTTGTGTGTCCTCTCTATACTTGCTTGATCCACAATTAGGACACTGTTCCAAATTTTCACTCTCATTGCAAAAGAGTATCTAATTATTAGGAAATGCACGTATTTTGTGATAATCCAAGTCCAAGTTAGTAAGAAGATTTTTAGCGGCTGGACAGGTAGGGGGCATGTGATTGCCTTTTGGCAAGATTTTCTCGTTGAGCAACCTATCGTTACATCAATAAGTGAACACAACGATCATATAATTGAGCAGTAAGGATACAATGTATTTACCTAAAAAGCTATGTGACGGAGACATCAGACCACCCATAAACAGACTACAAATTAAGCATTGCCAATGCATTACAGAGAACTGAGATTTTTGCACCATTGTAAAGCGGCATACGTGCAAGAGTTTGCATCATCTTGCCCTCTTTATAGTTGCTATCATGCCGTCGATATGGACGGGATGACTGAGGACGTTGGTTCGCAGTGTTTCCTGTAAGACAAGGGGAACTAGAACCTGAGAGTCCACCACCCAACCACCCACTATATAGCATAGCCCCTGGCCCTTTGCCCTAGTTGGACTCCCTTTCCACACTGCCTAGCCCGGCCCTACCCTTGTCTAGTCCGGCCTTGCCGGTCTCCTGACATTACTCCCCTCTTAAGAAGAGTTTTCATCCTCGAAACAAAAGTGGGGAACTTCTTCTTAAGAACACTAATGTTTTCCCAAGTGGCACCTTCCTGAGGTCGGTCTTACCACTTGATTAAGGCTTGTTGACGTACGTGATGACGTGTACGCAACTCATGATAATCGAGAACACGTTCAAGTTCATGCGGTAAGGTAGGAGGTTCAATGAAATCAACCAAAACCTGTTGGTCAATGACATTGTCATCCCCATGTAACCACTTATGTAAACAGCTTACATGAAACATCGGGTGAATGCGAGAATGTGAAGGTAGTAATAATTTGTAGGCACGATCACCTACTCGCTTGAGTATTTTGAAAGGCCCACAATATCGGGGAGATAATTTAGGTGTTGGCCCAGTTCTTAGACTTTCTGAATGTTCTGGAACACGTAAAAATACTTCCTCCCCTTCTTCGAAGGTAACTTACCAAAGGTTCTCATCAGCGTACTTCTTATACCGATCATGTGCTTGTCACACATTCTGACGAGCAAGTTTCAACATATCAATGTGGTCTTGGAGAAAATCCTTAACATGTTGGAGTTTTTCGGTTGCCAACCCCACCGTAAAACTGGTGACCTAGGTTGAAACCCATACATGAGCATGAAAGGACTAAAGCCTGTTGTGACATGCTTAGCACTGTTGTAGGCAAACTCGAGAATAGGTAAGTATTCTTCTTCCCAGTTTGACTGTTTTTTGCTGACGTATGCTCTTAGCATATCCTCTAGCACATGGTTAACTCATTCCGTCTGACCATCTGTTTCTGGATGATCGTTGTACTAAGATTCAGTTGTGTACCCAATTGTTTAAACACCGCTCTCCAAAAGTGGCTGTTAAACTTAGGATCACGGTCACTGACAATGTTACTTGGCAAACCATATAGTTTGTATAGATTGTCCACAAATAACTTGTCTAGTTCTGGTGTCTTAACCATTGATTTGGTCGGAATAAACTTACATAGTTTAGTCAACCTATCTACGACCACCCATACCAAGTCATGACCTCGTACAGTGGTTGGTAAACCCACAATAATCCATATAGATGCTTTCCCATTTTCCATTGAGAATCTCCAAAGGATGTAAGAGTCCTCCTGCTTTCAGGCGCTCTGCTTTGTTAGCTTGACATTTTTTGGCAATGCAAGACATAAGCCTGAACAAAGCCATGTATACCTGGCCAGTAAAACTATCGTCGTACGAGAGCATAAGTTTTTCTAATCCCCGGGTGCCCTATACTTGGACTATCATGACATTCATAAAGAATTTGGCATCGAATTTCTATGTCCGTCGATACACAAACTCTCCCCTTATGGAGTAGGTACCGATTGTCGATGATGAAATGCTTCCATCGCTATAGTTCATCACTTGATAAAGGAGAACTAGGTGTGGAGGTCAACTGTACACTACCATCGTTGGAGTGAGAAGGATTCCTCTTTTAAACATGGGTCCACACTTTGGAATATGTGTCATCATGCTCATATTTTCCTTTGAGAGAATCTAAAAATTCACTATGAAGTTCCGTGAACAAGAGCGAATTGATCTCTGGCATGCGACTTAGAGCGTCCGCCACTACATTGTACCGGCCTTTGCGATACCTTAGTTTGGCGTTATATTCTTGAAGAATCTCGACCCACCTGGCTTTTCTACCCTTCAAATCCATTTGTTGTGTAAACCATTTGATGCTTTCATGGTCAAACACAATCTCAAACTGAGCACCATACAGATAATGCCGCCATGTTTTTAAAGGCAGACACTATTGCATAGAGTTCGCGTTCGTAAGCAGAGTAGTTCTGCTGATCTGCATCAAGCTTCTTGCTTTCAAATGCAATCGGCCATCCGTTTTGTAACAGGACTGCTCCAATAGCACGGTCACTGGCATCCGTTTCCAAAATGAATGGTTTCAAAGGATCTACAATAGCCAATATAGGAGCTGTAGCTAATGCATCCTTGAGCGCATCAAAACTGTGTTGTTGGGCGGATCCTCAATGAAAAGCTTTACCTTTGCCTTTTAGTTGATCCGTCATGGGAACAACAATTTGAGCATAGTTTTTAACGAACCTTCAGTAAAAACCTACAAATCCTTAAAAAATCTGTAATTCTTCTAGACTTTTAGGAGAAGGCCATTTTCGGATGGTATCCACTTTGGTTTGATCCATATATAGCCCATTAGCTGAAATAACATGCCCTAAATAATGAATTTTGTCTTTTAGAAAATCACATTTAGATTCCTTGGCATATAATTTTTTTGTGCATAACAACTCAAACACCTGCCTGAGATATTGTAAGTGTTGTTCTTCAGAAGCACTATAGACTAGGATGTCATCGAGGAAAACAATGACAAATTTGTACAAATATGGCTTCAAAACACTATCCATAAGTGTCATGAATGTTGCGGGTGCATTGGCTAACCCAAAGGGCATCACCAAGAACTCATAGTGTCCAAATCGTGTTCGGAAAGCAGTTTTGGGTATACCGGCAAGTCGAATACGGACTTGGTGATATCCTGATCGCAAGTCTATTTTCGTAAAAATGCGAGCATGAGTGAGCTTATTAAACAACTCATCTACTCTGGGCAATGGGTATTTTTTCTTAACTGTAACCGCATTTAAGCCATGGTAGTCTACGCACACGCGCATACTACTGTCTTTTTCCTTCACTAAGAGGATAGGCGAAGCCCATGGTGAAGAACTGGGTTGTATAAACCCTATGCTAAGATAGTCAGCAAGCTAACGTTCCACCTCAGCAGCTTCTGAATACTCATACGATAAGGTGTTTTACTAATAAGTTTACAGCCTACAGCCACGTCAATGCTATGTTATATTGATCGTGTCGATGGTAATCCTGATGGAAAATCATTAGGAAATACATCTTCAAATTCCTTTAATTATTTTTGTAATTGACTAGTCACGTTTGCTTGTTTAGAATTAGCAATTGGTGGAATAGAGGAGAGAGAAGCATGCAGCGTTGAGGAATGTTCAACAGACTTAATGCTAGAAAGAAAATGAGACAGTGAGTAACACAAGAAAACCTAATCTATTTCATTATCAGAAATGAGCTGCATAAGCTCAGAGGTACAAATCAGCGGTGATGAAGGTATATCTTTTTCTCCTAACAACAACACATGTGCGCCATAGGATTCAAACATCAAGCTGATGTGATCATAGCTACGCATCAGTGATGGCCCTAGGCTATGCAACCACTCCCTACCAAGAACCACATCAGCCCTTTCCATGTTCATAACCTGAAAATCCAAACATGCGGAGTACCCTTGCACTTCCAATGGAACAGCTCGGCATTGAGTATGCCAGATTTCAATATCATGGCCATTCATCATTGCTACCTTGTAGTGAGGCGATCCGGGGCGGGCAACAAGAAGAGCAACCTCTAGACACCCTTCAAGGCTCCCGTGCTGCTCAATGGGGCTGGGGCACAACACAATCACAAACCAAAACAACAAACCCACAGCCAAATCCCAACTACACAAGGGGCACCACCTAGTTTAAGAGCGAACTAGGACGCAAAAGAGGAGAATCGTTAGAGCAACCCACAAACAAGCAAGGAATTTACACTAACCCTAACACCAATGGAACACTCTCACACACTAAAACACGAGAGAGAGAGAGAGAGAGAGAGAGAGAGAGAGAGAGAGAGAGAGAGAGAGAGAGAGAGAGAGATAGTGCTTGGGCTGCTTTGAAACGTATCGGCAATGATCAAGCAAACACAACTATATATTTAAGAAGGAGAGAGAAAGGGGGAGGGGGTGCTTGTTGCATTAATACCTTCTTACAAATCTGTCATGACAAATCAAAGTGAGATTAGTATTTGTTCAACATAGCTTGTGTAAATTTCACCACAACACATCACAAGAAAAGCCACCCCAATCACTGTCTAAAGGCCAGGGGAGTCCTCTCCACCCTGTCGCCCTCTTACAGTATGTGGGATTTATGGCTAGATTGATGACAACACCAGAGACAAGCTATCAAGAACTTAACAAAAAACACCAAGCTACTTACGCATCATTGTTGTCCATTACTTCACGTTGGAAGGGAGACAAAGTATCCAAGCTTAGTCCAAATCCACCCTCCTTGATTCAGCAAATGTTGGGCTTACACTAGTAGGAGAAATGATAGATTTCCTACTCTCAATTGAATGATCACTCTCTCTCTTACAATGGCATAGAGTTCCCTTGCTAATCCCCTATTACAACACATGCACATGCATAAGACAATGAGCTTCCACTCAAGAGCTCCTTCTAGAGAAGTTGAGCTTGGCTTCTCAAGCTATAGCATAGTGCTCTTGCTTATGGCTCCCCCTTTTTGTGCTAGCTACACCCTCCTTTTATAGCAATTTTGAAGGCTAGGGTTACTCCTCTAACCATGGTTGGGTTAGATTTTCAGCAATTTATCTAATTTCTTTTGCTTGGAATTATCAAGAAGTTGGTGGGGAAAGAGAGAGGAGAGAAATGGAGGTGATAGGACTTTTCATAGTGGGTTAGTGTTAGTAGAGTTAGTATTAATTTACAAATGGAATTGGATATTTACAATGGGAGTATCCATGTAGGATACAAATAAAGAAGAAAAACTCTTAAGAGGTAAGAAAAGGTGGATTTCTTACAAGGTTGATGCTCCAAGTGTCTTGAGTAGGGCCAATTTTGACGCTTGTTGACGGTCCACTAGCTTTGACGATACATTTTTTCTCCACTCTTGACCTTCCTTGAGAGACAAGGTAATTGAAGCTGAGTAATCAACCACCATGATGCTGTCTTTTAAGAGAAGAGGCTGAATTTTGTGGTTTTTTTGAAAGATATGGGTAATTTGGAGGAGGAAAAATGAGACTAGGTGGTCAATTTTGGAATGGAATTGTGTGTGGGAGGTATGAGTTCACCATGGTTTCTCTTATTCTTCAAGGTTGAGGAGAAGGTGAGTAGGGTGCAGAGAGGAGTGGTGAGAGAGGTGGGGATGATGAGTGGAGAAGTGTGTGTGAAAGAGGAAAGTGATAAAGTGGAAGAGAGAGTGTGGCTGCATAGCATGGGAAAACTGGGGTCCACTAATAAAATCATAGCTCACAGCTCGTAGCTCAAAAAAATATGAAAAAATTTGAGGCAAAAGTTCAGCCCACGAGCTACAACTTTTGTTTGTATCACCTTTTCAAATTCGGAGAGCAAGTGAACTTTAAAAATTCAGCAAAACCGACCGTTTTTTTTCACTACACAAGGTCCTTGTGGGGTCCTTCTTTGGATGATTCTTTTGAATACCTCCAAGAGTGAGCCCTCCATAGTGCATGTATGCATGCCACCTACCCTTGACTTTATTTGGTAGGTCTATAATTGAAGATATAGTTGAGATTATGATATAAGTGAATAGTACAACTAAGAAAATCAAATATTGAAAGGTCTAAAAAATATGTACATGTCAAATATAAATAATATAAGTGGAAAAAATATAAAGGGGTCAAAAGAAATCTCTCTCATTATGAGGCTACCATAAAAAGATAAATATTTTTGGTATTAAAAAAAAAACAAAAACAAAATAGATGTAGGAAGGGAAAAATCACAATAGTGAAAAAATATACACATAAATAAAACTAGTTTTTTTGGATTTTTGTTGGGGTGGAGTTACACCAAATATAAGAGAAGCTTACATGAAAATATTTCTATATGGAATAAAGAATATGAAAAATGGTAAGAAAAATTGTGGTAATGGTGAAGCAATGTACAGAGCATAAATAACACACACCTAGGTAAAAATATTTAAATAAATACCAAAATAATTATGAAAAAATCTTTTATTTAGGCCCCATATACAAAGAAATATTTACATATGCATGGGCCATAATATACTTATATTTTTTATTTTTTTGGCTCAACTAGCCCAATGACTAGCTAATTGAGGGTTTTTTATTTCAGTAAGGAGATATGGGAAAAGTCCCCTAACTCACACGCACCTATATATAGTGAAATGGTAGGGATAGCCATAGCATTTGGGTGAATTTGGTAGGGTGGAGTAACTTACTATGGCAATTATGGAGAGCCAAAAAACGGCTATCAGTAGCAGTGGGTACTTGGAGTTTGAGGCAATTTGAGTTTTTTCACCAATCCGTAATTGATGAAATTGTGAGTAGCACCGTCATCTACCAAGATGCGCACCTTGTGCCCTTGCAGATATCCGTGCATATGTACTAACTCATGTGGTCCGAAGGTTGGTTGCCACATGGAAGCTATGAGACAACATTCATGCACCACCTCAATGTGTGTTACTTCCACTGTAGAGAATTGTGAGGAAGACTCAAGAGGTAGCAGTTGCACCGTGTGCACTTCTTTCTCCTTGACCTGAGCAGAAGATTTCCCCTTGGGACAATCCTTTTTGCCATGACCTCTTCCTAAACACATTGAAAACATAATGTTTATTTCTTGGCTTTATCAAAGTCCTCAGGAGAGAGAGGACCCTTGGACCCCTTGGGTTTTTTAGATGCATCCGAATTGGCAACTATAAATTTTCTTTTAATGTGCCCATACTGAGTGCGTGTATTACCATGTATATTAACAGACACGTGACTATTATTGTTTTCTTGTCATCTGGATCATCATAAATATGTGCTTTCACTATGGCTTCCTCACGTGTTTTAAGGTTTTGGGTCTTGACATACTTCTTAAGCTCCTGTGTCAGACCTCGTACGAACCCCCGTACTTGTTGAAAGGTATATAAACCTTCCAACTTGAGGATAACATCCCGATAGTGAGAGATATATTCAAGTAGTGATGGGTATTGGCGCATGGAACATGTTTTTCAAGCCATCCAATTTCGATTGGCCTCGTTTGTAGGCAAAACTTCCTTGCTAAACATTGCTTCAAAAGCTGCCTAACTCTATGGTATGATGTTCTTCTCCTTGAGAGACATCCACCATTCGTAGGCCTTGCCTTCCAGAGTTAAGCTCGTTTGTGGAGCTCTGACTGTGTCCGGAGTACGCCCTAAGGCATGAATTCCATCCCACTTACTGAGAAAGATATTCACTGCATCCTTATTGCGGTCTCAGTCTTCTCCCTTAAAAATTGATGGTTTGGTGTTTTTCAACAGTTCATCCACCTCTTTTGCAGTGAGAGTATGCAACGTATCCGCATTTGGGCCTTGCCCTAGAGTAGAAGTGCCTTGCCCTTGTGTAGCAACGTGCTCATGCATGTGCGTGTCAGTAGGAGTCTTGGATTGCTGATGCATTAATTGAATTACTGATGTGGATAGTTTAGTAACATTTTCATTTAAAACTTTAAAATTTTCATCCATGACTGTCATGCATGTCTGAAGTGCACGAAATTCTTGAATATCGAGCAATTCGTAAGTATCATCACCTGCCGTAGAGTTGCGGGTACTCTCCTTGAGAGGATCCGGCCGCGGGCCATCATTGGCAGGATGAGGCATACTTTGCTCAAAATCAAATGTCATATTGATATCCGAATCCATGGAGACACAGTGCGGTGCAAGGAGTAATCAGAAAAAATACCTGATATTGAGAGCACTCGCAAAGTATAATGAGCTTTGCTAATTCTGTCAAAATCGAGAGTATCTCGGTGGAGAGTGATTCGGATTGTTTGCCGTATATGGAATTCCACAAGTTCTTGATAGCCGAATCAATTAGACTTGAAAGCAGTAATTGGTTTTACCAAAAAATTGTACTTGAACTCTGTCGAATTGGTGTTCTTGAAATATCTGAGTTTCTGCGTTATACGCAGAAAATTTGTGTCGAAATTTGTGCCAGCTTCGTCGATGCTATGCCGCACCTTCCGACCTTGCCGAACCCGCACGTGGAGTAGGGGGTGGGGTACCCCAATGTGGATACCGCCTCTTATCTTTTAAGTTTTGTGTATGGCCACTAACCCGTAAGGGGGTTGGGCGCCCTCAAGTGGGAAAAAAGACTCAAACAGTCGGCTATGGCCACTTAACGTAGCGCGCAGGTAGTTGCCATCGCCATGGAGCTCAACGCGTTGAGGTAGGGGCTCCGGCCAAATGACGTGAAGTCCCACCCTGCTCGGCGTGCAGCCGTAGAGCCCGCAAACGATGCGTTTTGTGCAAGTCCGCCTCGACGGATCCTCTGTGCAAGGGGGATTGCCCACGGCTCTTGCCTTGTCATCCTCCTCACAGGAGGGATGCTCCACGCCCCCTTGACCTCGACATGCACCGAAGCATGCACAATTGTGTGGCTCCCCTCCTCCACGGCTGTGCCTTTCCCCAAAAAAGGAACCTTGCTCTTGATACCAATGTAAGACAAGGGGAACTAGAACCTGAGAGCCCTAGTTGGAATCCCTTTCCACACTGCCTAGCCCGGACCTGCCCTTGTCTAGTTCGGCCTTGCAGGTGTCCTGACATTGCCTTGAATGTTGTCGCCTTCTAGGTTTTCAATGATGGGATCCATGTCAATGAACATGTCTAAGATCTGGTTCATCTCTACTTTTTGAAATGTGGAATCGGGTGATGGTGGGATGGACTCAGTCGATGGCTGTTCGTTTGAAAATCGTCTTCTCTAGGATGAAGTTGGAGCAATATCTACTTGCAAAGGTTGATCTATAGCCTCTGCACCATGAGATCGATAACTAGGGTCTTGTAGTTGCTCTATATGAAAGAGACCGTCGCAGATTTTTTGTTTTCGAAAGATCTGATGCTCGCAATGTGCACAAGGACACACCATCCTATCTTCATACTTTATCTATCAATGATGCAACAAATAAATAAATCACTCTTGTTATAAGTACACACCACTAACTACATGACAATACATGACAACCTCACATGTTCTCTAGCCATGTCCGATCCTCGCACACCTCGGTGATCAAGACCACAGGGTAATAATCTCGTCTTTATTGGTCAATGACTATATATTACGATTTTTGAAGTGTGTGTGTACTATTGAAGTCTGATTGCGTTATTTTACTTTGTTTGTCAAAGTCTGCCTGCGTTTTGAAGTACACAAGTCATTTATGTAGATTGTTGTGTTTTTGAAGTCCATTTACGGTTTTTCTACCATTTGCTGCTAGCTCTAACAACCTCACATTCTCTAGCCATGCCCGATCCCCATACTTCGATCTAGAGGTGCACGGAGATTAGGACCACCCAGTAATAATCTCGTTTTTATTGGTCAACTTATATACATTAGTGTTTGACATACGTCTGTTTTTTAATTCTGTTTACGTTTTTGAAGTTTGTGTGCACTATTGAAGTTCGATTGCGTTATTTTACTTCGTTTGTCAAAGTCTTTTTGCGTTTTTGAAGTACACAAGTCACTTCTGAAGACAATTGTGTTTCTGAAGTCCGTGTGTGGTTTTTCTACTATTTTTTGCCAGCTCTAACAACCTTACATTCTCTAGCCATATCCGATCCCTGCACACCTCGGTCTAGAGGTGCACGGAGATGAGGACCACCGGGTAATAATTTATTGGTCAATGCCTATATATTAGGATTTGACATAAGTCTTTTTTGAAATTTGTTTGCGTTTTTGAAGTCTGTGTGCGCTATTGAAGTCCGATTGCGTTATTTACGAAGTCCGTTTGCATTTTTGAAGTACACAAGTCACTTCTGAAGACTGTTGCGTTTCTGAAGTCTGTTTGCGATTTTTCTACCATTTGCCGCTAGCTCTAACAACCTCACATTCTCTAGCTATGCTCGATCTCTACACATCTGGGTCTAGAGATACACGGAGATCAGGACCATCGGGTAATAATCTCGCCTTTACTGATCAATGCCTATATATTAGGGTTTGACTCAAGTCTGTTTTTGAAATCTGTTTGTGTTTTTGAAGTCTCTGTGTTATTTTACTTCGTTTGTCGAAATCCTTTTGCTGCTAACAATAAGCGTGTAGTTTTCAACGGCCTAAAATACGGAGTAGTCCGTCCTGAGCGGTAAGCGACTAAATACCTAAGCGGTTACCTTTAAGCGGCAAGCCCTAATAATAAATTGTTTGAATACCGATTAAACCTACACGACAAGCTCTAAGTCGCTAAGTGACTAATAACAAAACTAACCGAACCGCGTGTAGGACTAAGCGGGCTCGGCTAAACGATTCAATACGTAAGCAGCTAGGTGCTCTAATTGAGCAGCTAACCTTCATCGATCTAAATGCGGACCCGTCCTAAGCGATGAAACGACTTATTACTTAAACAGTTAGTGTTAAAGGACTAAAGCTAATTAAGCGAATAGCTTACGATAAGTCACAATTACAAAAATAACAAGATAATTTTTTACTTTTTTACTTTATTTAAACAAAATAACAAAACTAATTATAAAATAAAATAAATATTTCTTTCAATAATAAAATGTCGTTATCTTTCTTTGTTAATGATGATTTTTAATTAATATTATTTATAAAATAATAATTTTTATAAAAAATTGAATTGAAAAATGTGTGTGTGTTGTATATAGTGTGTTTATATTGTTTAGTGTGCATTTTTATTTGCTTGCGTGCATGTTTATGTGAATGTGTGTGTATGTGTGTATGCAACAAAAAAGAATGTTAGAGCACTCACATGCGATCTGTTTGAGCAAGAAACAATTGAAAAAATGTCCTCAAACGTGCAAACACACACACACACACACACACACACACACACACACAAAAGAAAACAAATCTACAAAGAAACTTGAAAAGAAGCTTACCTTTCTGATGGGGAGCAGCCTACGAGTGAAAATCTCAACTCCGATAAGTCGTGAGGCAGCAGATCTGCAGCAGCAAGTGAGGAGAAGGAGGGCAAGAGAGGAAGAGAAGAAAGGAGAGAAATGTGTAGGAGAAACCCACGGTTCTGTTTTTGTAGAATTTGCCGGTATAGGTGCCGGTATACACATCGACATAGACATCAACTTGCACGCCGATATGTGCATTGTTATACGCGTCGAAAATTTGAAAATTATTTTTAAAAAAACTTAATCTCCCTCCAAATTTACCTAAACATATACTGACACCCGCCATTGACGTCAAAATTTAAGCGATCTCTTATAATGAATTGTCAGGGCTACCTTGGCTTCTTTTGCTTTGAATCTCCAAACTTCCAAGTGCAGAAAAATTTCAAGGGTCGAAAAAATAAAATAAAATTTCAAGGGTTGAAACTTGTACTTATGCATAGTGACTGTGTGAGCACTCAGTAGTCACTAAAACTGAATGAATGCAGCTGAACTGGTTGTTGTAGTAGAAGAGGTAGTTTCTTCCTTGACCCCTTATAAAGGAAGTATGTGCCACTTCCCCCAACTTGCCAGCCCCGTTTTCATGTGATTACTTGCGTCCCTTGTATTCGACACTTTCTTATGATATTGATCATTCGTTCGCGTCCCTCACTCTCGTGTCCCTCTTGCGTTCAGTTTTCAAGTTGCGTTCTTGTGTATGCGTTTGCTTGCCTGCAGGTCCCGTTTGCATCGCAGGTGAGCCGACGCGGCCCCTTTTCCGCGACGCCCCGAACGAGGGCGTCACACGTGGTATCAGAGCTTCGACTCGAGTCCCCGCCGACCCGACGTCGGCCCGTGGCCCGTGGTTGTCACCACGTTTTCTGCCCGTCTGCCTCGTTTTTCCACGTTTTCTCCGCGTTCTCGGCCCGTGTTGCCCCGTTTTGCCCCGTTTCACCACGTCCCTTGCGTGATTGCCCCGTTTTGCCCCGTCCCTTGCGTTTTCTCCACGTTCCCCACCATTTTTCGCCATTTTGCCTCGTTTGATCCGCGTTCTCCGCGTTCTTGGCCCGTTTTGCCCCGTCCCTTGCGTTTTCTCCACGTTTCCCACCGTTTTTCGCCGTTTTGCCTCGTTTGACCCGCGTTCCTTGCCGTTTTGCCCCGTTTCTCCACGTTCTTCACCGTTTTTCAATGTTTTACCTTGTTTTGCCCCGTCTTACACCGTTTGGGACCGGTTGTCATCGTTTTTGAGCTGTTTTTCACGGTTTTCGTCGTTTTGGACCCCGTTTTGCGCTGTTTCATAGTTTTTCAACGTTTTCAAGCCGTTTTCTCGCAGTTTTTCAATTTTCGACATTTTTGAGTTTTTCTTTTCGGTTTCAGCCACAAAAGTACAGAAATGGCTGGAGATCAAGAATATGATGACGGATACAGAACCGAGCCTGATTTGAATAAGAAGGAGAAGAAGAAGAAGGAAACGAAGGCACGACAAGATGCCCAGGACACAATAGAAAGGAGACTGGAGGCACGCATCATGGCCTCCGTAGAACAACAGATCAACTTGATGTCGGCTAACCTAGGCGACCTGATTCAAACACAGCTGGGCCAGCGATACGAAGACCGCCCAGGCACCAGGAATGTCAACACGCGGCGTAACACACAAAGATGACCGCGGCCCGAAGCCGAAGACTATCAAGATGATCAAAGTGAAAGACGTTACTATAGCCTTGACAGAAATCTAGAAGATGAAAACAGACTGGGAAAATTCAAACCCAGTCCCCAAGAGAAATACAAAGGCCACCGCACCTCACTGGAACTCAATAAGTGGTTCAGCGAGGTAGAAGACTACATGCAGTGGAACAACATAGGCAGACGCAGATGGGTGCAAGTGGCCAAAACCTTTCTGGCCGACGACGCCTATGTATGGTTCCTCACTGAACAGCAATCAAAGCGCTGGGAGGACTGGGAGGGCCTACAAAGAGACATGCTCAGCTACTTTGTCCCAGAGAATGAGGGCAACAAAGTCAGAGACTCGTGGCACGATCTGTGCCAAGACGGCCACATATCAGACTACGTTGTCAAGTACCGCCGACTGATGCTTCAACTCCCACTAATGCACACAGCAGACAGGCTACATGGTTTCCTGTACGGCCTTAAGCCCTTGGCCCGTCGAGAGGTCGAAAAGCAGAATCCCAACACCTGGGAAGTGGCCGCCAATATGGCAGAAAAGCTACGCGACACAAACCCCACACCAGGTTTGCCTCCAAATAACCCTCGCCCCAACAATTTTGCCCCCAACTACCGGCCTAACCCACCCGCCGGGCAAGGCCGCGGATTTGTACACAATAACAGAAGCAATGTTCCCCGCCCAACACCACCCAATGCCAACCCTAGATTAGGCCGCGGAAATGGCGCCTTAATCCCACGCAGCTCTTTTGCGAGCAACTCTTACAGCACCATGTCCACCAGTTTTGCCCCCAACACTTACCACGGCAATAATAACAATCCGCACCACGATCGCATCTGGTGCAGTGACTGCCGAATTGCTCACGGCCCCAACTACGCTTGTGTGCGCAAGCGCAATCATGCCTCATCATCATCTAGCAGAGCCAACACCATCCAAATCGAAGAACCACCCTCCCCCCCCCCAAAGAAGAATCGAAGAAATGGATGACCCTACTGCTGACCAACAACTTCGGATTGGAGCAGTATCCCTCCACCCTCAATGCATGGCAGCAGCTATCACGGACATTCAGAACTTATATGTCCAGGCAACAATTGGGGCCCAGCAACAATGGATCATGGTAGACTCAGGCGCTACACACAACTTTCTATCCCCGCAGTGCGCCGCTCACCTGGGCCTACGCCTCACCACCGTCAATGAAACTACAGTCAAGTTTGCCCAAGGAAAGGATAGCAATGTAAAGGCAGCCCGTCAAGTCAGGATCGAGATGGGTGAATTCACATATCGCCTTGACTTCATAGTGGTCCCAATGGACGACTTTGAGGCAATCATTGGTCTGTCCTTCAACGACAAGTACCTCATTGCACTCCTAGGCATGAAGGTGGATCAATTACTGCTGAATAATCAAGGCAAAGCAGTGACAGTACAAGGCGCCAGACTCACAACGTAGCAGGCATTCACACGTCAGGCGCATCTTCAAACCAAAACCCCCCCCATCAACCGCCAAGACCCTGCGCAGTTAGCAGCGATGAAAGGCAAACAGAAAGTCCCAGAACACTCGTCCCCAAACTCAACCTCATGAGTGCAAAGCAAGCAGAGCGGGCTCTCAAGAAAGGAGCTCAGGTTCACCTCTGCATCATGCAAGCAAAGGAGCAGCCCACAGCAAGGCTCAACTCTATCACCATCGAGCAGGCCAAAGTAGGTGACCCCTCACTTACCCCCATCCTCCAGAAGTACAAGGATGTCATGCCCCCAGAACTCCCCCCCGGTCTACCCCCTCCTTGTCAAATTCACCACGAAATTGATCTCATCCCAGGGAGTACACCCCCAGCCAAGGCACCCTACCGCATGAATGACACCGAGCTAAAAGAGCTCAAGAAGCAACTCCAGGAATTGGAGGATCAAGGTTTCATCAGGCCCAGCAGCTCTCCTTTTGGGGCCCCAGTCCTGTTTGTCAAGAAGAAAGACGGCTCGATGCAACTATGCGTGGATTATCGGGCCCTCAACAAGATAACTATCAAGAACAGGTACCCAGTTCCCCTCATGGAAGATCTGCTGGACAGACTACAGGGTGCCCAATACTTCACTCGCATCGACCTCCGCTCAGGCTACCACCAAGTCCGCATCGCCTCAAAAGACATCCCGAAGACCGCCTTCCGCACACGCTACGGCTCCTGGGAATGGATGGTCCTGGGGTTCGGTCTCACCGGCGGTCCTTGCACTTTCTGCAGAATAATCCATGACAGTTTTCGGGACATGATAGATGATTTCCTCATTACTTACATTGACGATCTACTCATCTACAGCAAGACTTTAGAAGAGCACCAGAAGCATGTTGCCGCAGTACTCCAACGCTTCCGCGAACACCATCTATATGCCAAGCTGGAGAAGTGTGAGTTTGCTGTCCAGAAAATCGAGTTCCTTGGTTTCATCGTCACGTCAGAGGGTATTATGGTGGATCCCAAGAAAGTCGACGCCGTCATCAAGTGGGCCCCCCCGACATCCATCAAAGAAGTCCGAGAGTTTGTGGGCTTCTGTCAGTACACACGCCGCTTCATCCGCGACTTCAGCAAGATTGCTGCGCCACTTACAGAGATAACCAAAGGCCACAAACCCTTTCAGTGGACCTCTAAAGAAGAAGAAGCCTTTGAGAACCTGAAGATCGCCATGTGTAGTACCCCCGTCCTCCGACTACCCGACTTCACCAAACCATTTGAAGTGCATACAGATGCCTCCGATGGTGCCATTGGTGGAGTCCTCATGCAAGAGCATCAGCCCATCGCCTACGAATCTCACAAGTTCACAGATGTAGAAACAAGATGGAACACCCATGAGAAGGAAATGCTCGCTGTCGTTCACTGCCTCCGAAAGTGGCGACACTATGTTCAAGACAAGCACACCAAGGTATACACAGATAACATATCCCTCAAGTACTTCCAAACACAGCCCAAAATAACCCCCAAGCAAGCCAGGTGGCAAGATACACTGGCAGAGTACGACATCGACATCATCCACAAACCTGGCACCACAAATGTCATACCAGATGCCCTCAGTCGAATGCCCACCCTCACAGCCATCTCCACACCAACCAGCACACTACGCCAACGCATCCTCGACGCTCAAAAAGCTGACCCCGCTGTCCTTTGAATGCTCAACGATCACATCTCTGGCAAAGCTGCCCTGGGGCTCTTCGAAGTCAAAGATAACCTCTTCTACGCGTGGCAAAATCTACATCCCCAATAATCCAGAGCTAAAGAAAGACCTCATGTGGGAGGCTCATGACTGCAAGCTAGCTAGACATGGTGGCCAGAAGAGATCTTATGACAAAATCCATCAACACTACATGTGGCCCAGAATGAAGGACGACGTAATCGACTACGTGCGCACCTGCCCAACCTGTCAATTGGTCAAAGCTCAAAGAGTCAAGCCTACCGGCCTCCTCCACCCCATGCCAACACCCTCCCGGCCTTGGGACATGGTAAGTATGGACTTCATCGTCGACCTCCCCCCCTCCCACGGCCACACTACCATCATGGTGGTCGTCGACTACTTCACCAAGCAGGCCCACTTCATACCAGCAAAGCCTCCCGCCACCGCCTACCAAGTCTCCAAACACTTCTTTGCCAAAGTCTTCAAATACCATGGCCTCCCCTTAGCCATAGTTTCTGATCGCGACACCCGTTTCCTCAGCGACCTCTGGCGCGAGCTCTTCAAGCTTCTAGGCACCCAACTCCGCTTTTCCTCCGCCTACCACCCAAAAACCGATGGTCAAACTGAAAGAGTCAACCAAGGCATTGAAGACTACATCCGCAGCTACGTCAAGGCAGATCAGAAGGACTGGTCCGAATACATGGACGTCTTGGAATTCCACTACAACAACTCCATCCATAGCAGCACTGGCTACACCCCCTTCGAGCTCTCCACAGGTAAAGAAGTCATCACACCTCTTGCACTGGCAACCGGCGATGTGCATGCCCAGGATCTAGAATGTGAAGAGTTTCTTCAACAATGGCAAACCCGCATGCAAAGGGCAAAGAAGAGTCTCGAGCAAAGCAAGGTACGCATCGCCAAATATGCCAACCAAAAGCGAAGGCCTGCCGAACTCTTCCAAGAAGGTGACTTAGTCCTCGTCAGCTCCCAGAATATCACCCTCCCTCAAGGCCTCTCCCCGAAGTTCAACCACCGCTACTATGGGCCATACAAAGTGCTCAAGTCCTACAACGACATCACCTACAAGCTGGATCTCCCATCACACATCAACATCCACAACGCCTTCCATGTAAGTCTACTCAAAAGATTTGTGCCGGATAACACCTATGGTAGAAGCCTCCCCGAATATGTAAAGGATGGCCCGCCACATGAGCCGGAGGCCATCCTAAAGTCGCGTTTTGGGCGTCGGGGACAACTTTTCTATGTCAAATGGCGCAATCGCCCCATGACGGAATGCACTTGGGTACCTGAAGAAATCATGCTTCGACTCGGAAGACCCCTTGTGCTGCGCTTCTACAACATGCCCACTGAAGAGGAGGACAACACACTACATGACAACAACATAGAGTAGTCCTCCCCCCACCACTTGTAACTAGCATCACCCTAGGTAGCTAGACAGTTTTGGCAACACTTCACTCCCCCCCTTGTAAATATCCGCCCCAAAACCTCGGCATCAACTTTTGTATCGGCACCTCTCAAAACCCCGGCTTGACGTGGGCGTCAAGCTCTCTCAACCCGGGGGTGTATATAAGGGAAGTATGTGCCACTTCCCCCAACTTGCCAGCCCCGTTTTCATGTGATTACTTGCGTCCCTTGTATTCGGCACTTTCTTATGATATTGATCATTCGTTCGCGTCCCTCACTCTCGTGTCCCTCTTGCGCTCACTTTTCAAGTTGCGTTCTTGTGTATGCGTTCGCTTGCCTGCAGGTCCGGATTGCATCGCAAGTGAGCCGGCGCGGCCCCTTTTCCGCGACGCCCCGAACGAAGGCGTCACACCCCTCTAAATGGACTTGCATTTTATGCAATTGCCATACAAGAGATAACATGTTTATGCAATTGCCATACAAGAGATAACATGTTTCACACTTCAGCTTTTGCTTTCTTTAAAGATTTTATGGGAGGAAGATTCCAGTCGCCACGGGGGAGCAAGCAAGCACAAGAGAAGGTGAGCCTGTCTGGGTTGATAGCTGGTATGCACTTGCCCACATGAAGACTGACTATTAGAGGGGGCTCACTTGCGTGAAGTGTGTGTGTGTGTGTATGAGAGAGAGAGAGAGAGAGAGCGCCCAAGTACACTACTGGACTGTGGGTGTGTGTGTGTGTGTGTGTGAGAGAGAGAGAGAGAGAGAGAGAGAGAGAGAGAACGCAGCTTTCACTTATTATATGAAGCGCTTGTGCATGTTCAAATGTGTTTGCCACAAGCGTTAGATCGCCTTATTTTCAAGATGAGGCTATGTGGGTTGGCATGCATGTCCCCTTCACTCTGTAAAACGCTCATCTTCCTTGTGATTGAAGTGGTGCAAATGAGAGCTTGGAGTGTGGCAGCTGATCAAGTTGTCAACTTCTGTGGGGAGGCTTTCAGCGCTTGGGATCCCACTCATCTCAGGGTCCTCCAAAATGGCAGCCAGCTGCAGCTGGTGCTTGATCAAATTTCAGGTAGCCAATGTACCTTAATCCTCTCACTTGACATTACTTTTGATCAACTTTTCTTTCTCAGTGAAACTCCTTATCTTTCTGCATCACATCTCTTTAATCAATCTTTGTCACATTTTTTATTAACAGTCTGTTGCTTTTCATGAAAACTCATTATCACTTGAAAACCAGCCTTTTTCTGAGCTTTTAAATTGGGAGCTGTCAAGACTCAACTGTCTCTTGCTGGATCTTGACATAAGACCTTAGAGCATTGTAGCATGATTAATATCTTCAAAAGTTGGGGTGATCCCTTGAAGTTCGCATAATGAGCCTCACACATACTGTGGAGAACCCTTGAGTCATTTCCCATTTGTCCGAATGCCATTGTATGCCGGCGGAAGTCTTCACCTTCTCAACGTCAAGAACCCTACTGTGTACAAAGTGAAAACCGATAAAAGCTAGACTTTTTTATTGCTATTATGCCTGTCATACTAATCAGCTACTTTTGACATGTTTTCAGGAAGCGGATTGGGTTCCCAGAATGAGTACATGTTTGGGCACTTTGAAATTCAAATGAAAGTAGCACCTGGCAATACTGCTGGCACGGTTACTTCGTTCTACGTAAGGTTCTTTGTGATGTTCTATGTGATCCTTTCTGGAGCCAAGGCAATGACCTCTTACTGTGTATGTGTGTGTAGCATATGTCTTAATATGCATTCTTTGCCTGTTCACATACACTCACAACAATGTAACATGATCCTTTTATGGTATGCAACTCTCTGTGTTTGAGTTTGATTTGGATTGACATGTTGCGCCTGTGCAGCCTTTTATACATGCATGGACACGTCGGTAAACTTTTTGTTGAAGTCTCGACTATGCTGTTCTAGATCGTGTGATGCGGTGCCTGCAATGGTTGGATTTGGGGGTGGATGCAAATGCATTTAGTGTAGTGAGTGGAAGTCCTCATTTTGCCTTTGCGTGTTGTTGTTGACACACAGCTTCCCGCATCCTCTACAGTTGTCATCGGTTCCAATGACCTCGGAGAATCAGAGGGATGAGCTAGACTTTGAGTTTCTGGGGAATGCGAGTGGAGAACCGTACCTACTACAAACCAACATTTTTACCAATGGTAGTGGCTACAAGGAGCAGCGTGTTGTCCCATGGTTCGACCCAACGGCCAGCTTTCACACTTACTCTATTTCATGGACAAAGCAACAAGTCATGTAAGCCCTCTTCAAAAAACTGCTGTATATATTTTACCTATCATTGTTGTGTGTCGTCAATTAACAATATGGCATCTAGTGGAGTGTGCTCTCCTGCATGAGGACAGTTTTCATTTGACTCTTTCAAGCATATACATTTACATATGCATTAATGTGTGCAAGCTAGTAAAGAGATTTAAGGTTTTCTTGTTTGGTTCAAAACAAAGTAGATAGCACCATTAAGATGGTATGCAGCTTTGTGGAAGAGGTTTTTTCCAGTGCTAGGTGTTTCCTCTAGATGCTTGGATTTCTTTTCTGGCTTGGATCATATTGCAAGCCAGTGTGCTCCCATTGAACTCCAGCCAATATGTACTGTTGCATTTGTGAAAGAGTTTTTATTATTGGGTAAAGGGGAAACCCTTAGAACCATAACAGTAACAATGGCACCTAGAAAAAAAATACTAAAAGGAATGAACCTATTTCTTTGCCTTTCTTGGAGGGACTGCATCCTCCTCTGGCGAAGCCTCAAGAGTGCGGGTCATTGGGGTCGGCCGCAGTTCGTATCAGCTTGTGAAGCTTTAATGTTGTTAGGAGCATTCACTTCTAGGTTCTATACGATCAAAAGAAGCAACACCTCTTCTACATGGGCTTCATATACAGGAAATGCTTCTTTGCAATGAGGTTCATTTATGCCCTCACGGGAAGGAAGCAAAGCAAATCCATTGCCTCCCTTTACTTCTTTTTTTTAAAAGCTGGCCAGAGAAGCAGCTTGGGGAGAGTTACCTGTTGGTGAGGAAGAGTTCTCCTCTTGGGCCATAAGGATAGGAGAGGGATCTTGAGGATTGGAAGGTTTCTTGCTTGGGCAATCCTTGTAGAAAGAGTATTTGGCTTGTATCGCAACTCACTACTAAGTATCCGACAAAATGTAAGTTAATTGATGACAGTAGATGTAGCTTTGAAGTTTTGAAAGCCTGAATTTGCTTATGGTGGTATTTGCTCTTTAATTTCAGATTTGCTGTTGATGGTACTGCCATAAGGACGTTTGTTAACAATGAGGCATCAGGCCAGCTGTATATGGACCGGCATCCAATGGGAGCTTTTTTGAGCATATGGGATGGGGATGATTGGGCTACATTGGGGGGCCTTGTGAAAATCAACTGGACTGCTTCCCCTTTTGTTGCTAGCTATAAAGGTTACAAGGCGGATGCCTGCATTTTTGATGGCAACGTATCTGCATGCGCGCATAGCCCATTTGCTGCAAATGTATATGCAGATGGGCTCTTTGATCTGAGTAGCCTCAGTTCTGTTGAGGACAACTTCATGGTCTACAATTATTGTGATGACAAAGATAGGTTTGAAGTGCTCCCTCCAGAATGCACTCTTGCAAAGTAGGATAGGTAGTGGATTATTCCAACGATTCTTTTTGGTGCTGATTGTCAGATGCGGCACGTGATTTTTTTGATTGATTTACACTGCTCATAGAAACACTGTCCATACGCTTGCGTTGTATAGGAAGTGGTCATAGACTTGATGACCTTGGCTTCTGTGCTTCCGATCCGGCCTGCTTGCGGTGGCGCACATGATGATGTACACAGCCCATGAGGACAAATGAGTTTAAAGAAGCAAAAGATGGTGCATGTGAAGGAGAGTGCCTGGGCCCTGGAAGCATGCTTTTCATTTGTAAAACAGAAAGTGAGCTAAGTAGTGTACTGTGGGTGCTTTTCTCTATGAAAAAAAGCTCTCTCTCTCTCTCTCTCTCTCTCTCTCTCTCTCTCTCCCCGTGCAGTCACTACTGTGCACACACGTTAATGCAGAGTGTTTGAAAATTGAACGTCGAAGTTGGGAATCTGAATGATGAGGAGCGAGCTATTGAAACAGAGAGCAGATAACGCGGTCCAAGAAACGGTGAAATTACGTCTGGACTCTGGACTCTGGTTGTCCTCATGAGAAGGGAGAGCTCAGAGTAGAGCCTTGTCAAGCCTCGGTTATGCGGCCTCACATCCCCGAATCCCGATCCGCGAGAGAGAGCAAGCGAGGGAGCAGTGTTCGGAAAAAATCATTTTTCCAAACATACAAAATTCCTTTCCTTGAATTTGCCATGAGGAAGTTTTAGAAAGTTCGGTTACTTTTTCAGATTTTTATACTATTTTTCTCTATTTTGGGGCGGAATTTCTCCTTCTCCCCTTGCTCTCAACTGGCATTTTGGAAATTGAAAACGGCACGATATTAAGTTTGAGACACATTTTTCCCGAACACTGCGAAGGAGAGAAAATTGTTTAATGTCGTAGGAACGATCCCCAACCAACCAATGACCACACGTGCTTATTAGAAGGTACTTGTAACGAGGGCCTCTACCTTGATGCACCAAAAAGCTCTAGGCTGTTTAAAGTGAGGTTCTCTCCCTTGATGCAATCACATCCGCATGCAACTCGAAGGCATGCATAAAATTCCAGGTTGTTGAAAAAAGATGTCGTGTTGACAATGCCTTGGTTGACTAAATGTGGCACACTTTCAAGAGTAGAAAAAGTACTTGAGGAGCTTCCTATCGGAAGTGTGGACTCTTGGAGTGCACTAATTGCACGATTTGCCCCACATGAGAAAGCTCTAGTCTCTTTTCATCAGAAGTGAAGTGAGGGTCTCTCTCTATATTCAATCATCTACCCATGCATCTCGAAGGGATGTGGCTCTACGTAAGATGTTGATATGGGCACAACAATCCACAATTATATTGGTAGTTAGAGGTCGTTGCAAAAAGATGTGCTTGACATTGTCTTGGTTGATATGTATGCCAAATGTGGTGAGCTTGAGAGCACAAAAAGTGCTTGAGGAAATTCTTGTCCGGAATGTCGTCTCTTGGAATGTATTGGTTGCGAGATATGCGCAACATGAGTAGGTCAAAAGCTTTAGGATGTTTAAAACTAGGGCCTCTCTTGTTGAAATCACATAGGCATGCATCTTGAAGGCATGTATCTCTATGTAGGATGTTGATATGGGCATAAAAATTCAAGCTAATATTGTTGGTCAAGAGTTGTTGAACAAAGATGTGCTTGGCAATGCTTTGGTCGACTTACTTGCTAAATATGGTGCACTTCATAGAGCACAAAAAGTGCTCGAGGAGCTTACCATCCGTAGTGTGGACTCTTGGAATGCATTGATTTTAAGAGTTGCTCCAGAGGATAAAGCTCTACTCTATTTTAGTAAATGTGAAGTGAGGGCCTCTCTCCAGATGCAATCACCTACACATGCATCTTGAAGGCATGTGGCTTTACACAAGATGTTGATATGGTCACAAAAATTCTCAATTATATTGCTAATCAGAGGTTGTTGAAAAAAGATGTGCTTTGCATTTCTTGATCGATATGTATTCCAAATGCGGTGCGCTTGAGATAGCATAAAAAGTGCTTAAGGAGCTTTTTGTCCAGAATGTCATCTCTTGTAATGCAACTAGTAAAACGGCGCCGCCTTCGGTGGCGGCATGGCCCCTCTTAACTTCAAACCCCTTGCTTCCACTGCCTATTTAGAGAGGGTTTTGGACCACTGGCCAAGTTATAAGATAACAGGATCACAAATGCCTTGGGCTATTTTTAATGGATATGCGTAGACGTAGGGAGGTCCTCTCAAGGAGACCAGACAATAGGAGACATTCACAAAGGGAGATCACTGATTTCTTTAGACTACATACATGGCATTTAGATGAGCTTGCATCACAACAGACTTCAGGAGCTGCATGTGCAATCAGCTAGAGTAACCTAATAAAGCACATTAGTAATGAGGGGCAGAAGAAAGCAAGAGCGTAGCACCGTAGGCTACCATACATTGGCAATCGTCTGCAAGACATTGAGGGAGACAACCTAGGCACCTATCCTAAAAGCTGCTCAACGGCCTCCTATTGCTGGTGCTCAAAGGGCTCTGACTCTCTAACCTCGACTGAAAATTTCAGTTTGCCTTTATTTTTTTTGGTTAGGAAAAATGTATACACACACACACACACAGACACACACACACACACACACACACACACACAGAGAGAGAGAGAGAGAGAGAGAGAGAGAGAGAGAGAGAGAGAGAGAGAGAGAGAGAGCCAAGATCTATCCTTGGTCCAATGTGCAGGAAAAAAAAAGATCTTCCTTCATCATGGAAGGGAATTAATTCCGCTCGTAAAATGACGACGTGGAGAGAGAGAGAGAGAGAAAGAGAGAGAGAGAGAGAGAGAACTTGGCAAGAAGCAATTGCATACCCATGTACACAATTTCTAGACTCCGATTACACTTTCGGGCCTTGGCATCCCTAAAGTCTACCAGTAACAACCATTCATTGCAATCTCATGTCATCTTTTGAGTCTCTTGCCTTGTCATGTGTCTACAGAAAGAGAAGTGATGCCCTAAAAAAAAGGGCGACGCAGTTGCATCAATGCTTGTGGAAAGAAGGTTGGTGATTAGGGTTCAAAGCCAATCGTGCCCTTTCACAGATTCACAATCTTGGAGTGTGCACAGACACTCACAACACAGTCTGGAGTTGCTCACACTCATATAGTCTAGACTGCATAGATTGCAAAGCTAATGGTCTCTCTCTCTCTCTCTCTCTCTCTCTCTCTCTCTCTCTCTCTCTCTCTCTCTCTTCCTTCGTATAGTGAACATTGCTTGAATGTTCCAGATTGAGGAGTTGTTGACACGTGGTACGACCATTTTCTAAACAACGATGTTGGGTGTCTGGGTGGCACTCAAAACAGGGGGACCGAAAGGTCCAGAGGAACAGTCTTGTTGAGTTACATGAGAGAGCATTGGTCGAAGCAAGGAGCTGCCACCATGTGGGGTACCCTCCCCTCTAGGCTTCTTCTTATTCTTCCCCCTTCCTTCAATACAACACTTTCAAGGAGCGCCTCACCTTCTCCTCCCCCACCAATTTCAATGGTAGGAGTAGCACCTCTGTAGCTCTCATCCATACCATCATCGCACTATACCCTTGGTGCAACAGTGCGTGCTCAAATGTCACCTTCCGCCTCAAGGTGGGAGAGCTGTGCCAGCTTCACAACCAATCTCCCCTCTCGAGTGGCCTCCTTCCAAGCTCCTAGCTGCAACTTCTGCCTCGAAGCTTCCCTTGCCCATTTCAGGAGAGGAGGTTGCAGCTGAGCGCAAGTGTCAGCCTTAGCTCAACCCTTTAGTAGCTAGAGATCGATGCTTGGCTTGGGCTCTGCTACTCCAGGTGATGGCCGAGAACATGACGCCCGACGGTCTCAGCAATGAGACCACTTGGCGTTTTTGCATCGACATTGGGGCCCTTTAGCTCCACCGTATCATACCCGCTAACCTACTACATGTGGGCATCAACTGTAGTTGTTGCACCCGCCTCAACTTGCGTATTGCTGCACGTACATAGCCTGCAAATAAGAGAGAAAGCTGCTTGCAGCTCGCATGGCTCTTAAGTCTAGCTGAGGAGCTCAATGGAAGCTTTCACTTCTCACAGAAGATCCGTGAAATCCGTCTCTCTCTCTCTCTCTCTCTCTCTCTCTCTCTCTCTATTGCAAGCCTCCTCAGGCACACACATGACACACCACCACATTAGGCGCATCTGGGTCTCTCTCTCTCTCTCTCTCTCTCTCTCTCTCTCTCTCTCTCTCTCTCTCTCTCTCTCTCTAGCTATGCTTGCAATTCACACACACAACCACAATTGGCGTAGTTGAAACATGTAGCACATGCACAACTGAAAGTATCCTTGCAGGCACAGCCGGATAATGGGCACACTCACACACACATATCCTGCAGTGGTAGCATGGTTTTCCCATGGCCTATTTCCATACACAGACACAGGATTATGGTCAAAGTGGCAAGCAAGCTGCTACCCAGTGAAAATTAAGAACACCTTCACCAAATTATTTGAATACTATTGAAGTGTCTCAACAGTCAAAAGATACAAAGCCAGATCATTAAGGGTCCTATGGTCTACATTCTAGATACATATCAATTTGTTGACATGAGCTACTGGTCATCATTGGATGCGTAAGTGACAATACATCATCCAACACATGAAAAGAAACATCATTATATCATCTCTAGCTTTGCATGCAACTCACCATCTTCAACCTTCTGTGTGAGCTCATGACGTTGAACTACATGTAGGGCAACTAAATGGAAAAATGTATGTGTCCCACAAATGGAGACTCTTCCCCCGAGACTTTTCGCCGGAATATTCCTTTTCGCCAGAATATTATGGCCGGACGGCGGTCGGAAAGTGGTCGGAAAACAACTGGTCGGTTGGTGGGTGGCCGGTAGTCAATGGCCGATGGCCGGTGGTCGGAATTCAATGACCGGTGGCCGAATTCAAAAGCGGACTTGTCTTCTCAAGGGCGGCCACACATGGGCGGATTGGAGGGTCCGATTTGGACTTATTCGCACAAGGGCGGCTACACATGGCTGTCTCTCATAAGAGAGGGCAGCCCTTTTGGCCTATAAAAGGAGGCCATTTCTACACACATTTCATAGTGTGAAGTTGATGCAACAAGGTGAGTGTGAGGTGGTGAGAGTGAAGCAAGGCGGGAGCTCCATTAAGGGTATAATCCCTTTGTAAACTACTTCTTGTTTTGAAGTACTAAAGCCATTGAGTGGCTGCTTTCCCGTGGACGTAGCCCACATTGGGTGAACCACGTATATCGTGTGTACTCTCTCTCTCTCTCTACTCTATAATCTCGTGTATGTAAATCTGTCTCTCTCCATTAAATAATCTACTCAATTATCTATTTAGCTACGTCTCATTTCCTAACAATTGGTATCAGAGCAAGGTTTGCTCGTAGCTAAATTATCTCAAGGAAAGGATTCCTTGAATTGAGTGGGATTTATGGCGGAGGAAGGGAAGCTCAAGATTGAGAAGTTCAACGGAAGAAACTACCAACATTGGAAGATGCAGATTGAAGACTATCTCTACCAGAAGGACCTCTATTTGCCACTAGGCGGTCTTGCGAAGAAGCCCGCAACAATGGCAGATGAAGCATGGATTGTCCTTGATCGAAAGGCACTCGGAACAATCCGGTTAAGCTTGGCGTCAATGGTGGCCTTAAATGTTTTAGAGATGAAGACCACGGAGGACTTGATGAAGTCACTTGACAACTTCTACGAGAAACCATCGGCCTCCAATAAGGTATTTCTTATGAAGCGCTTGTTCAATCTAAAGATGACAGAGAATGGTTCAGTTGCAAAACACCTAAACGACTTTAACACAAACATAAGTCAACTTCGATCAGTGAAAATCAATTTCGATGACGAAGTGCGAGCTCTCCTTATACTATCATCTCTACCGAATAGTTGGGACAGCCTTGTGATGGCTATAAGTAATTCTATCTCTGGCACAAATACTCTTAAGTTTGATGATGTTGTGGGTGTTCTCCTAAGAGAGGAAATGCGAAGGAGAAGCATAGGAGAATCATCAAGTGCTGCATTATCAGTGGAAACAAGAGGAAGGCCTAAGGAGAGGTTCAAAAACCAAAAGGGTCGTGATCGCTCAAGACGGAGCAAGTCACGCACAAAGTCAGTTCTTGAATGTTGGAACTGTGGCAAGAAGGGCCACGTCAAGAAGGATTTCTGGTCCAAGAAGAAGAAGGAGACAGAGTCTCAAGACAACAAGCCAATATCGGAGGCCAATGTGGCAGGTAAAGTAGAGCAAGATGCTCTAATTCTCTCATTAGACAATGTGTCTAATTCTTGGATAGTAGATTCCGGGGCTTCATTCCATGCGACACCACACAAGCAACATTTCCAAAACTACACCAAAGGTAATTTTGGGTATGTATACTTGGGAGATGATGAAGCTTGTGAGATTGTCGGCAAAGGTACAGTTTCTGTCAAAACTGCTAACGGAAATGAATGGAAGCTTAAAGATGTTAGGCATGTTCCTTCTCTTCGCAAAAATTTGATCTCTACAGGACAATTGGACGATGAAGGTCACAACATTGCATTCGGAAACAAACGGTGGAAGATCTCAAAGGGATCTTTGGTGGTTGCCAAGGGAGAAAAAGTCGGTATACTTTACTTGTGTACTGTTAGCATGCAACCTTCAGCTTGTGCAACAACTACAGAAGTTGACAGTGCGGTGTGGCACTACCGACTTGGGCATATGAGTGCCAAAGGAATGCAAATCCTTCAAACAAAGAATCTTCTACCAGGTTTGAAAGAAGTGGACTTAGAGTTCTGTGAAGATTGTGTTTATGGTAAACAAAAGAGGGTAAAATTTCAAAAATCAGGAAATGAAAGAAAAAATAAAAAACTTGAGTTGGTTCATTCTGATGTTTGGGGTCCTGCAAGTACACCATCACTTGGTGGCTCATTGTACTATGTAACATTCATAGACGATGCGACTAGAAAAACATGGGTTTATGTCATGAAGAATAAATCCGATGTATTTTCCATATTTCAAAGGTGGAAAGCCTTTGTGGAGAACGAAATAGGTACCAAGGTTAAATGCCTCAGATCCGACAATGGAGGTGAATATTGCAGCCAAGCTTTTGTGCTAGCAATGGCATTTGGAGGCAAAGGATAACCCCAAGGACACCTCAACAAAATGGGATTTCGGAAAGGATGAACAGGACAATCATGGAACGAGCACGAAGCATGCGGCTACATGCAGGCCTACCGCTTGAGCTTTGGACAGAAGCTGTAAGTACGTCTGTGTACTTAATCAATTGGTCACCCTCAACGGCATTGGATGGGGGAGTTCCAGAAGAGGCATGGACAGGTAAACCGGTGAATTATGCATTTCTCAAAGTGTTTGGATGTGAGGCTTTCATGCACATAGATAGAAGCCTAAGATCAAAGCTAGATGCAAAGTCCAAAAAGTGTTTCTTCATTGGCTATGGAGAAGGAGACTTTGGGTATCGCCTATGGAATCCTGAAGATGGTAAAATCTTAAGGAGTAGGGATGTAATTTTTAACGAACAAAATATGTAAAAAGATTACTTGGAAAGAAAACAAACAAAAGAAACAGGTGATGAGTACATGGAGCTTGAGGACAATGAAGACTCAAGGATTGCAAACGGTGACAATGTGCAACAACGTCAACCAAATGAGGAGCCTCAACCTATTCCCCGAAGATCTACAAGAGCAAGTAGACCTCTAGAAAGGTTTGTTCCTTCCTTCAACCATCTCTTGATCTCAGATTCTGGAGAGCCGGAATCATACGAAGAAGCTATGCAACATGAATCCAAAGAAGAATGGACAAAGAGCATGCAAGTGGAGATGGACTCACTACATCGCAACCAAACATGGGAGTTGGTTGAGTTGCCTAAAGGTAAGCGGGCACTTCAAAACAAATGGGTGTACAAGCTGAAGTAAGAAGAAGGTGGGAAGAAAAGGTACAAGCCTAAGCTTGTGGTAAAAGGGTTTTCTCAAAAGAAAGGTATTGACTTGAATGAAATATTTTCTCCTGTTGTAAAAATGACTTCAACAACAACAAAACAACGCACCGTTTTCACTGATGGCGCAGCTTGACACAAGTTTGATGTTTGGTATCATCAAAAACATCGTTGAACCAGCCAGGAGAAGAGCATTCACCGCTAGCGACACTTATGAATTTTCTTTTCTGCAGCTCTCTGGCCGTCAACAATTGCTTGAGAGAATACTTACTTTCAAGCCCAACGGCATGCCTGCCACATCAAGCTCTGTGAACGACATCACAATAGAGACGACAACGTTTCCATTCCTGTTCCCTTTCGGGAAAGGCCAATATGATGGTAAAATCAACTTCAGTATATATGTAAAGATATGTGCATCTACTCTGTTCTCCGTTTACACCCTCTACAAGCCATACCTGCTCATAATGTACCAACTAAAGCAGGCACTTATGTTGGCTAACAATACACACACGAGCTTGTTGCAAAGGGACATTGACAACTACAAGAAGGCCATCGTACAGCAACTGACGAAGATACTTTGAGACATGTGCTTCGGTACAGCACCCCTTCCAGCATGCCAGGTTCCTACTCATGGCACCGCAAGAACCTAAAGGACTTGATAGCAATGGTGGACGAATGGGGAATGCCTGATTTCTTATTGACTTTCATTGTCGATGAGGTCACAGACACAAGATGGCATGAGATTGACACGATCGAGCTAATTGCATGTCAGTTGAACGCCTCCTTCACTTGGATAGACTGCCCAGTCAAATGTGCCGTCACCTTCCACACTAAGTTCCAAATGCTTATGTCCAAATATATACTTGCGAAAGGTGTGTTGGGCCGTGTGCAACACCACTTGGTTAGATATGAGGTCCAAAATAGAGGATCATTGCATGCTCATGTCATACTGTGGCTCCATGAAGAAGACATAGAGCAACTATCTGCTGAAATAGCTGCATACATCCCGACATAAACTGGCTCTGAGGGTTTGCTAGAAGTAAGCAGGCTTCGAGAACTCGTACTTAGGAAACAACTTCACAAGTGCCGTACAAGTTGTTACCACGGTCAAAGAGATAGAGTATGTAAACACGGGTTTCCATTTCATGCGCAGCCAAATCCAACCCTAGTCTTCAACGAACAAAATCACAGATGGCAATACTTCAAGCCCCAGCATCAAGACAGAAATGTCGTACCATACCACCCTACACTTCTCTTGCTATGGGGTGCACATATGAATATACAGCGGGTCACCAATTCATCGTTGTCCTACTACCTCTTGAAGTATGCACTCAAAACCAAACCAATGGGCCATCTCAACATCCGCTCAGAAGACGCAGAGCGCTTAGGCCTAGGTGGCCTTAAAATTGTAAAATTGAAGCTGATCTCAGGCTCTTTACTGTCGAAACCTATCTCAGCAACAGAAGTGGCATTAAATTGTTTGCAAATCCCAAGCATTTCAAAGAGCGATACCGTCAAATACGTCAACTCATCACCCCCGGCACTACGACAATGAATCATTTCTCACAACAATGATGTCATGCTACACCCTGTCGATCTGTACTGCGCACGGCCACAAACTCTGGAGAAGCTTACGTTCTATGACTTCCACAAGAATTACACAATGAGACGAAGGGGAAACAAAGGAAAAAAAGTATTTCAGAGGCGAACACCTACGGCCAATCGCTGTAGCGGCAACACCGACTGGTCCGTTTCACAGACTTTCACCCAGGGCATCATCCGAAGGCTTTCTTTTACAACGTGCTGCTAAAGAGCATCACCTTCAGAAACGAATCCTAGCTGCTCTCACCGGAGAACACGTCCATGTCATACTATCTTGAGTGCAAACTTAGAAATTTGATACTGACAGATGAGGACCTTGAGATGTACATCACAGAGTACACACAACGAAACATGCTCACGACAGACCAAACACACCAATTTCACAACATGATACTATAGAAGAAATCCTCAACAAAGGCTGCCTCATTTCAATCTCCAAATGTGCAAACAGACTACGAGCAATAGGACACGTCTTCTCGTATCTCTGCCCTACTAAACGAGCTTCAAAACGTCCAGAACGCATCACTGACATCTGAACAGGCAGAGATCTACAAGAAGCTCACAGCAGCAAAGGGTGGACTACATGTGATCATAGGCACTCCTGGGAGTGGCAAAAGCTTCCTCATAAGATATATCACAAGCCAACTCATAATGCAAGGGAAAACTGTCGTTCATTCCATGGCCAGTTCAACCACCTACCCCATGTCATCCTCATTACATCACTTGGGATACACTCAGTTGACAAATCACCATCGACATTGCCGTGCTGGCTAATTGCTCCACAAAACACCATTGTATGTTGTTCGTGCAGATTGCAGACGTGCTCGGCCTACTCGAGACTATAGAATTAAATTACTCTAATGTGGTCCCCAACCACCTTCAGTCAGCTAAACAATTCATTTTGCACTACTTCTCTGTCAACCAATTACCCACATGCGCAACTTTGAATACCATCTTACCGATATAGTCCTCCTCCTCTTCTCCATAGAAGTTTTGTCCATTTCATTCTAATAAAGTCATTGCATGCTACATTCAAAGTTCCGTTCTTAATTCATCAACTTTTTGGCATTCTATTTTCATCAAATTGTTTCAGTCACTCACACTCATTTGGCGTAAAAACATTTGTGCAAAACAAATAATAAGTCCCCTCTCTCTTTCTCTCTCTCTCTCTCTCTCTCTCTCTCTCTCTCTCTCTCTCTCACCTTTCATTTCTACAATCTTCTTTATGGATCTATACTCTTGTTCAGTGCTTGCTCTCTCTAATTGCAATCGCCTTGAAGGCTTGCACCTTTATACCAGTTTCTTATCCACTTCCGGTTATACAGCCTAACGAAGCACTCTAGTTTGCGTTTTTGGAATCCATTTATGTTTCTAAAATCTATTTGTGTTATTGAAGTCCGTTTGTGTTATTTTACTACGTTTGTCAAAGTCCGTTTGTATTTTTTCTATCATTTGTCACTAGCTCTAGCTACCTCACAACCATGCTCAATCCCCACACACCTCGTCTAGAGGTGCACAGAGATCAGGACCACCGGGTAATAATTTCGTCTTTATTGGTCAATGCTTATATTTGAGGGTTCGAAATAAATACACACCCATGTTTACATGACAACGCATGTACGTAGATCTAGTACAAACCCTAATATAGTACACATAGATTGCTTAAATGGACCGATCTACTCAGATAGATCCTCAAGAGACTGTCATTTGTGAAGATCATTTGCGTTTTTGGAATCCATTTGTGTTTCTGAAGTCTATTTGCATTATTGAAATTGGTTTGCGTTATTTTATTTTGTTTTTTTGATTGTGTTTTTTAAGAACACAACCCATTTCTGGAGTTTGTTTGCGTTTTTGAAGTTTGTGGTATTTTTTCTACCATTTGCTGCTAACTCTAACTACCGCACATTCTCTAGCCATGCCCGATCCCCGCACATCTCGCTATAGAGGTGCACGGGAGATCAAGATCACCGGGTAATAATCTCGTCTTTATTGGTCAATGCCTAAATTCGAGGGTTCGAAATAAGTACACACCCATGTCTATATGACAATGCATGTACATAGATCCAATACAAACCCCAATCTAGTACATGCAGATTACTTAAATGGACCGATATAATACGGACCGATCCTCAACAGACCACAAAATCATTTGCGTTTTTCGAATCCATTTGCGTTTCTAAAGTCTATTTGTGTTGAAGTCTGTTTGCATTATTTTACTTTGTTTGTCAAAGTTTGTTTGCATTTTTAGAGTACACAAGCCGTTTCTGAAGTCCGTTTGTGTTTTTTCAAAACTAAATTGCTGATACACAGCCATGTCGTAGAAACTAAACCTTGAGCATCTTTGTACGGCCAAACACATAAGCGACTAGCCCTACTTAAGATCTAAACCCTAAGCAGATTGAAATAGCCAAACCGATTATCTTAAGTAATATATCATAAGTGTCTAGCTCTAAATGACCTGAATATCGACTAGCTCTTAACGGATAGTCGTAAGAGGCTAAGCAATTGACATATACCTAATTGGCTAGCCCTAAGCGATCAACCCTAAGTGTCTAAGCGACTAAATAACGAAGCGGGTAGACCGAAATATTTCGGCAAAGAGGTTGTTTAACTAAGCGGCTAGCACTAAGCAATAAGCCCTGAGCAGTAAGTCCTAAGCGGGTTGAATACTGATTCTCCCTAAGCGACTAGCCCTAATCAAGCCGATAAATAGCTAAGTAACAAAGCGGGTAGGCCTAAGCGACGCGGTTAAGCGACTGAAGACCTAAGTGTCCAACCCTAATTAAGTGGCATGAATATCGATTAGCCCCATGCGACTAATCCTAAGCAGCTAAGTGGCTACATAAAGAAGGGGGTAGGACTAAGTGGTGCGGCTAAGCAACTGAATACCTAAGTGGCTAGCCCTAAGCGGCTAGACGGAGGCGGATAACACTAAGAGACTAGCCCTAAGCATCTAGCCTTCAACGGCCTAAATATGAACTAGTCATGAGTGGCTAAGCGACTGAATACCTAAGCGGAAATCCCTAGGCCGCCTCAATATTAATTAGACCTAAATGACTAGCCTTAAGCGTCTAAGTGGCTAAATAACAAAGTGGGTAGGACTAAGCGGCTTGGCTAAGCGATTGAATACCTAAGCGGCTAGCCCTAAGTAGCTAGCCTTCAACGACCTAAATACGGACCAATCCTAAGCGGTGAAGCAACTTATTACCTAAACGGCTAGCCTTAAGAGACTAATCCGCCTAATTAAGTGAATAGCCCAAAGCGGACAACTACGTCCAATCAACACAACATCGATTTTATATAAGCGATCGACATAACAACGCAGATTATTATTTGTAAAATGCATAAAGGTACTTAGAACCTAACATTGTAAGTTTCTAATTTACATTTACAACACCTACAACAAGTCACAATTAGAAAAAACAACATAATTTATTAATTTCTAAATTAATTTATGTAAAAATAACAAAATTAATTATAAAATAGTATAAATCAAAATAATTCTTTTCTAACGATAAAATGCCATTATCTTTCTTTGTTGATGATGATTTTTAATTAATAAAATTTATAAAATAATAAAAGTTATATTTTTTCAATTTTTTCTTTGTTTGAAAAATGTGTGTGTGCATCGTACATAGTGTATTTAGATTGTTTAGCGTGCGGTTTTATTTATTTGCGTGCATTTTTATGTGAATGTGTGTGTGTGTGTGTGTGTGTGCAAGAAAAGAGAATGATAGAGCACTCACGTGCGGCCTATTTGAGCAAGAAACACTTGAAGAAATATCACCAAAATTGCACACGCGTGCATGCGCACACACACACACACACACACACACACACACACACACACACACACACACACACACACACACACACACACACACACACACACACACACAAGTGAAAAAACCTACTACAAATCTTGAAAAGAATCTGACCTTGTTGATGGGGGGGAGCGTGTGAGTGGAAATCTTAAGTCCAGCAAGCCCTACGGAAGCATATCTGCAGCAAGTGAGGAGGAGGAGAGCAAGGGAAGAGAAGAAACAATGAGAAAAATGCACAAGAGAAACCCGTGGGTTCTGTTTTTGCAAAATCCGTCGATAGAGATGTTGGTATATGAATCAAAATGCGCGTCGAAATCGACGCTAAAATATGCATCAGTATGTACACTGAAATCGGCGTCACAAATTTTTAATTTGATTTTTTAGTAAAATGGTCTCCCTCCGGTTTTACCTACACATATAATGATGCGTGCCATTGACGTCGGAATTTAGGTGATCTCTTGTAGTGAGTTATAATGCTTGACAAAATTTGAGAGAGAGAGAGAGAGAGAGAGAGAGAGAGAGAGAGAGAGAGAGAGAGAGAGAGAGAGAGAGGAATGGGAAACATGACAAAAACTTTTCATAGCATAAAATATACAAATTTGGTATACATCTTCCAAAAGATCTCTATAAGTAGCTTGATCTAAATCTAAACCCATGACTCCTAAAGAAATAATGAGAGAAATTGAATTGTTGTTTGTGGATGTGGTGGCTTCATCATCTTTGAACTCGCCATCTTTTATCTCATCATTATCCAAAGTTTCCCATGACGCTAAATCCATGGTGGTTCGACGCTCGGTAATGTGGCATGTACGAAAGTGTAGATCCTTTGACCACATAGAGTTAAAGGAAAGGCACTATGAAATAGAAAAAATTATACAATCGATTACAAAGATAAAATCAAGAATGAACTTTATAATATGCAATGGTTTAAGTGTATGAGTACTATATCTTTAGCACGCAACCTCATGCATACTCCCATTCTCTATCGGTGATGTCCTCTCCACGTGCCTTTGCCTTGGTCATAGAGGAAAGTCTTTCTGACACCTAATCAGAGGGGTCTTTTGCGTATATGACTAAGGAATTTAAGAGTGTGAGCTTCAAAGAGGAAACCAAAATAAGAGCGGAACCATCCCAACCCACACTAACCATGAAACTTTTGTACCTGCAATACCATATAGAAAATGAAGTGGGTGCTCAAATCTACAAAGATGGTATGGATCTTTATTGTGTGAAAATAGAAGAGAGACCTAGTGGGCTCAAGCGTATAGTGCCCGTAGATTATAGTGCCGATCGATATTTTGATGAGGGAGGAAACATGGATTTAGTTGTGCACAACTTCTTCATTGTGGACAAATGGGGATTGCAAAGAATTAAAGATAAGGTTGATGGCGATCCTGAGGAAAAGCCATCAAAGTTAGACATTCCCAATGTAAATCTTAGGCGTATCAAAGTGGCTACTCACGTCAACATGGAAAGCATGCATGTGGGTTTGTACAAGTACAATATGGATAGAAAATGCTCTATTACTTATATGATGAACCCAATGTGAGAGAGTTAACGGAGAAAAAAATCTTATATGTATTCATGTACAAAGTGGAAAGAGATACTCAGGTGATCATGCTAAATAAGTATGATCAAGGTTACTCTACGATAGATTGCAAAGATATTCAGGGATATACATACTTTGGATGGCCACTCCACAACCAGTACTATGCCACCCTCAGCATTCATAGACAAACAATCTGTGAAACGAGACCAAAAACCACGAGAGCGAGTCTTATTGGAACAAGAGTGGAAGATTCTTTTGGACGACCACATTTTTTTGAACCTAGACCAATGGGATCCTTGAGTTCAAGGGTTACAATGACCACACATCAGGGTAGTGAAGTTCTAAACACGATTTTCAGCACAAGGGGTCTTGACACTAGAATCGAGGGTAGAGACGTAAAACTTGAGGAGAGAGTAAATGATCGGATGTTGCAAGAGCGAATCACACCGCCTGTCAAATGCATGCAATGATGCCTAGATCAACATAATGTCTATGAAAGACACATATGACACGATAGGCACATGGAGGAAATCTGTATAGCTTGTCAGGATGAGACCATCCCACACATACAACACTCGAGAAGGCCAACCACACCAAAATCAGGAATCTCACTACTCTCAACTACACTATCCCGCCCACATACACACAAATGGAAGGAAACTCACCAAATCATACTAGAATCATACGAAGTTTAAGGACACCATCCCCTCACTAGGATACACCTGCCCCGAAGCCTCTATAGTCAAAAGCCTCACTCAAAACCCATCTACAAAAAACGTGTATGAAGACAAAGCAAAATTGTGAAAGTGTCCGAAATTGAAACCTATGAGTACTTATGCGTAGCTTATGTCACCACAATTCTAAAAACTACTTGCATGCAAAAAATAGACATGGTTTGATACACTTATGACCACAGATAGCTCATGCACATGCATTAACACATGTGTTCCATTTCACGTGGAATTCTTGGTGTTGTTGCCTAGCTCTCTCCGAGCCTATCGCAATGGTGCAGTCAGATCTCCAATGCAATGAGCAAATAGGGAGTAGCATCAGGATGAAGCTCACGCTCTGTCTCTTTCTCTCTCACACACAGTCGACGCATTTGTCCCCAAAATTCATATACATGATGTACATGGTATGTAGATGACTATCATGGCTTCACACTAGGGATTAATCTTCTTTCCTTTTTTCAAAATTTCTTAATCCTTAGCTTGTATTCTCTATTCATAGCCTAGTGACAAAGTTTGGCTTGATTTGGACTTGTATTTGGCTTTCTAAGCTAACTTTTTGGATTTCAGTCTCGAAAATGATTGATGGACATCTCTGGCACCTTCTGGCTACCAAACTTGAAATGAATCATACCCTGAGCATCCTCTAAACATGTAGAACAAATATTGACGACAATAATTTGGCATGACCCTTGGTTGCTCCTATAGACATGTATCGCCCCTGGTTGCTCCTGCAAACATGTATAGATGATTGAATTGTCATTTTTGCCCCTCTTTTTTTGGTAGTATTGTTAGTCCCTTTTGTTTGTTAGGATTCATTAAGTCACATACTAGATAGAAGATTTATAGTAGAAAGATCTACTTCTTGTATATGACCTTGTAGTTGCGTGAAGTGTCTACTAATAGGCAACTTTACACTTGATGGGTTATTTTGTTTAGTTGCATCACCAACTTTCTTTGTCCTTGTAGGCCATCCCAGCGTTTTATGACCATTCTCAGTCATCTTTGGCCTCATATTGTTATTGAAGACCGATCATCATTATTTTCTTACCTCAGACATTAGAACATTGTGCATACGGCTTTTGAGACATACCTTGTGAAGTTCTGTTATTTTCCTGTATCTTCTTCTCTTTGTAGTACTCATGCATCTCTTCAGTCTTTTCTTCATCTGAATTATGGATTTTTTCCATGTTTTTCTCAAGAAAATCTTAAAAAAATAACTATAAAACCAAAAATCAACTCAACAAAAAGCAAAATCATTCTATTAGAATTCTAAATGCTATGTAAACTGTACATATGTCTCTAGGGGCTCATATATGGACTTTGTCCCCGTACTCATGTAACGCTATTATGAGGGCATATACTCTGAATTTTGTCAAAAGATTATCACAATCAAACACAAAAATTCAATGCAGCCCACAAAACATTGCTCTCTAATATTCATAATATTAGGTCCGCATTTAAAATGCCTCCCCCTCTCCTATTTGGAGTCCTCCTGGACGACATGGTATCATCAAGGGTATGTGATGTGCTTGGGCAATTAAAAATTGTACCAATGCAGGCCTTGTAATGTAGCCCTATCATACATACACAATCAATGCATGGAAAAAAATTATGATGTGCAAGATTTGGGTATAAGAAATTTTCTTATTGGCATTTGCTGGTGAGGCTTCCTATTCTAAGCAATGTGATGGTCTTTGAAGCTCCTGCGATGTAGCTTGATTGAAGGTTGTAGAGATTTTTTGAAGGCTTACTTATCTTTTTGATGCTTCTTTGGAATCCATTTTAACCTTGTTGTTGGTTGTCATATTCGGCATTGTTCCTCAACAGTGGGTTCTGGCTTGACCGTCGGTATCCATATGTATACTTGATTAAACTGTGCTCTGACCAACTTCTTTGGTAGCCAAATGTGCTTTGTTCTAATTTTTAGAGTCCACTATGGTGACCTTGATAGTTGCGTGTTCTTTGGAGTGGGTCTGTATGACTGTGTTGTAGGGTTGGCTTGTTTGGGGATCCAAATGTCTTCTTGACTTTTGTGTGCTTGGATCACATTCTTTGGAACCCATACATGTTCGTAAAATCCACTTTGTTTCAAAGGTTTTAGCTTACTTGTTTGAGATTTGGACTTCCTCTTCGGTTGCCTCTGGTTATTTTGCTTCCGAGCTTTTCCTGTGCATTCAATTTATCTTTTGATTCGTAAGCTTCTGCACATACAATGATGAAGCGAGCGAATTTCTTTCTTCTAATTGTACTATAGCCGTAGGAGGAATTGAAAGAATTCAAGCGGCGGCGTGGTGACAATAGTTTTATTGGTTTCCTTTGGGAGCCACTTCTTTGTGATTACTGGTTGTTTTGTCGATGACGCTCATTTGGGAAGCCATACTTGTCCTTGCTTTGTTTGAGTTTGAAGAGACTTATTTGGGATACACCTTGTCTTTGTGTGAGTCAGCAACGGTCTTTGCTTCAGCCCTTTTATGCTTGGTTGGGGACGGGATTCAGAATTTGGGAGTTGACACTTTAATTGTTTTGAAATCCAAATAAACTCTTGACCTCTTTGTGCTTTAATAAACTTCTTTGTAACCCAAATCTAAGTTGCAAAAGTTGCAACTTTGTGATTTTCTTAATTGTTCTTACATACTTTGGTTGTTTTCCTTTGTTACCATATACATGTGGTAGTGATGTGTGTGAACACACTAGGACAGCCGGGGTATTTTTTCCCTCTTTAGGAGGTTTTCCCCAGGTGCATTGTATATACGTCCATCACTCTAGGGCTATCCATCTTTCCATTGCACACTTAGTAACACACTCTCAGTTGTGTGCCTTGAGCTTCCTTCGTCTTCTCCAACCTGTGTGCATTTCTCTGCAACCCTAATTTCAACAATTGGTATCAGAGCAGGTTGCATCCTCCCAGGCTTAGTTGCCAGCAGCTTCAACACATCCCTGCTCACTTTCTCCGATTTCTATGAGCTTTGGCGAGTGTTTTCACGTTGACAAAAATTTTGAGTAAGCTCATAGAGCGTAGTCTGCTCAGATTTCTGATTCGGGCTCATTTCAGCCTCAATTTTTACTACAGACAGGTCTGCACAAGCAATTTTGTCATTTAGTGTTCTACTGCGGGTTGTGCTATATAGCACATGTTGGTCTCATTAAGTTTCTCTTCATTTCGGGCAGTTTGCACATCAAGTGCAGAAATTTTCCATGGCCGACAACAACACAGATGTGCTCAAGATGTTTGCTGCTGAGGACAGGTTGGATGGGGACAATTACCCTATGTGGTGCAGACATTTAGTGTAGAATTTTTGTCAGTGCCGTTTTTTGCATAACAGGTCCCGTACAGTCTACTGCGGGTTGTGCTATATAGCACATGTTGGTCTCATTAAGTTTCTCTTCATTTCGAGAAGTTTGCACATCAAGTGCAGAAATTTTCCATGGCCGACAACAACACAGATGTGCTCAAGATGTTTGCTGCTGAGGACAGGTTGGATGGGGACAATTACCCTATGTGGTGCAGACATTTTCCATGGGCCAACAACAACACAGATGTGTTCAAGATGTTTGCTGCTGAGGACAGGTTGGATGGGGACAATTACCCTATGTGGGCTTACATGATGCAACATGTTCTTGTGTCAAAGGGAGTTTGGAATATTATGTAGGGCATTGATGTACGTCCTGGTTTTGAGGATGTAGGTGATATTCATGATGTTGCAGGTCTTGCTGCAAGGATTGTTGATGTTAGAGTTGTTTTGCCTACGGCAGAACAAGCTCGTTAGGATGTAAAGGATGCGTAGGCTCAGGTGTTGATTGTGTTGTCTATAAAGCGCACCATTAATCCTCACATTCGTTCAGCAAAATCTGCAAAACAGGTGTGGGATATTCTAGCAGGTCTTTATGCAAGCCGCAATGAGGCTAAAATTGCTTTGCTGCGTAAAGAGCTGGAATCGAATATTATGCACAAGGAAGATGATATGGACACTTTCCTTGCTGGTGTCAAGGATATTAATGAGCAACTTATTTCTGTTAGTGAAGTCATTTTAGACAGTTTCCTTGTGCAGACTATTCTTGATGCCTTACCAGATTCATACCAGAATTTTGCTAGTACTTGGAGATTGATGACCCAAGGAAATCCTAAAGTTGTCATGTTTGATGCATTATGCACATTACTATTGTGCAAGAATCACTTTCCAAAAAAAAAAAGGACTAGGCAACATGCAGTTGAACATGCTTTTATTGCTTCTCAAGAAAGGGTAGTAACAACAATACAACCACTTCTTATGGTTTTGCTATGAGTGACAAAACTTCTATTCCTAATGCTTCTGTCGGGAGCAATTCGTTTGGAAATTCTAGTGATAAGGGCAAAAAGAAGATGTGTTATTGTAAAGCTAATGATCACTTGATCAAAAAATGTCCTGAGTTGAAGGCTAAAGAGGCTAAGAAGAAAGAGGGCTGCAAATCTGGTTCCACTACAAATGCAACCATTGTTGAGTCTTCTGTGAAAGGAAATTGTGATATTGATGTTGATGCAGAATGGGCTCTTAGTGCAGAGTGCACTTACAATCCTGCTGTCCATGATGCATGCATGTTAGTTAGATTCACATGTGTGGTATTTGGACAGTGGTGTTACAAAGCACATTACCTCACATCGTGAATTGTTCACCTCTCTCAAGTCTGTCCCTCATAGGAATTCAATCACTTGTGCCAACAATGCCTCCTATCCTGTTCAGGGAGTTGAAAAGATTGTGCTTACTATTGCAAGTGGTAGTTATTTCACACTTGTTGATGCACTTTATGTACCTGGGAGGGATCAAGAAGAATCTTTTATCTGTATCTGCACTTGCTAGACTTGGACTTGTAGTCAAATTTGTGGATGACACATGTACAATTCATGATCTTAGTTTTGGTGATGAAATTGTTGCATCTAGCCTTTTGTGTCGTGGGTTGTATAAGCTCACTTTGTATGACAAGTGTGGACAAAATTTTGCAAATGTAGTTGCAGATTCAAGGGCTGTTTCAAATGCAAAACTGTGGCATGCATGTTTTGGGCATCTGAATTTTGCCAGTTTGCTGCGTTTGCAGCAATTTGATATGGTTGCTTCTTTGCCGCCTCTTGAAGCACATGTCAAACATGTTTGTGAAGGCTGTATTTTGGGTAAGATGTAGTGTTTGAAGTTTCCAAAGGATGGTTCAGCTAGGGCCACATGCAGGTTGTAGCTTGTGCATAGTGATGTTTGTGGGCCCATGCAAACTCCGTCCTTGGGTGATTACCTTTACTTCGTGACTTTCATTGATGATTACTCCAAGAATGCATGGGTATTTCCACTTAAAGTGAAGTCCGAAGTTTTTATGTGCTTCTAACAATTTTTGGCTATGGCTGAAAATGTATCGAAATGTACTATGGGCACCCTCCGTTCCGATTGAGGGGGGGAGTATATGTCTCACAAGTTTAATGCATTTCTGGCTAGTCGTGGGATAAAACGCCCATGTACAGTGCCTTATACACCTCAACAAAATGGTGTTGCTGAGAGGCAAAACAGGTAACTTATGAAAATGGCACCCAAAATATAGACAATATATGTGTGCATAAACTGCCAACAATAGAACTCGAGAATCAAGTAGGAATCACTAGTACATAGCCTATGGCGAGGTCACAAAAAGGGTGCTCCAGCTACCCGCATCATCGAAAGGATCTCACTTCTTTCAGCTGCTCGTCTTTCACCTTGCATGTATCAGCTAATTTAGTAAGGAGGTCACCTAACTCCTCCATTTCCTTCTATTGTTTGTCCCTTGCTATCTGATGATGTTCTGCTTTAGTCTTTAGATCTTGTACTTGCCTTTGGAGATCAGTGATAGTAGCCATTCTGTCGTTGAGCACTGGTTGAAGAGCATCGATGACCATTTCTAGCTCTTTGGCTTTTGTACTATGGTCGAAGGCTCCTGAGCGGAGTTTCTCCGTCATGACTTGCATCTGCCTTGCATACTCGTTTACTTGTAAAATCACTTCGTCATTAGACTGCCACTCCTCCTGTCTTGCGAGTTGTGATGTGCCGGCAGCCTCTTGTGTTGCTTCTTGCTGTGATGTAGGTGCTGGTGGGTTTGTAGAGGTGGATGGTTGTTCTTCTTCTTGCCCATCCTGAGGCTTTGATACCTCGGTAGTTTTTGGTTGAGTGGAAATAACCGGTGTGGTCTCAACCCTTACCATTTCTTCGGTTGCAGGCCTTTCTGCCTTCTCAGTCTCAGTTTCTTTCTCATGTGTAGTGGTTTTTTTTTTTGTATCTACCTTTTATCAGTTTCATCTGTCAGCTTGTAAGTTTCCTCGGCTATCTTCTTTGGTTCTGGTTCAGCTTCCTTTTCCTCATGTTATTCAACGTGGTCATCTTGTTGTGTAGCTTCCGTTTGGTGGGTGAATTCAGAATCTTTTCCTTTTTCGATCTCGGCTTCTTCATTGGTCTCTTGGCCTGGTGGTGATGATGGTGGAGTAGGCATGGGCTGGTCCTGTTGTTCCGGTGACTGTGAGGTGGGTCGGGGAGATGCCTGGCTTTGCTCTTGAGTAGCCGCCTCCTCAGCTTTCTTTGCCGCTTCTTCGGCCTCTTTCACTTTAAGGCTTTTGCCTCTTGGTACATTCTTTCTAAATGTTCTTGTGGATTCTCGGCCTCTTTTCTTGAATGATACTTCATTCGAAGTCCTCTCAAGCCTATGGGTACTCACTTTTCTAGGTCTTTTCTCTTTGCTTGCCTAGTGCGCTGATACACCTGTTTTTCTCTTTCAAATCTTGCTTGTTTCTGAGCTGGCTCCTCTTGGTGGGCAACCACAACTTTCCTCTTTATCTCTTCCCTCCTAGCTCTTTTTTCTTCGTTGTCAGAGCTTTCACTGTTGTGCTTCTCTGATGAGCTGTCATCTGATTCATCACCTGATTTAAATGATCTTTTACCTGATCTTGTAGATCTTGGAGAGGGCTATGCTGCCAAGATCATGTATTCTGATCCGGGGCAGGCGGTAGGTTGTCATCCATGCCAATGGCATGATAGGCTATTCTTGTTAATACTTCCGGCGCACCCAAGTATGCTATTTTCCCCTCCATTTTGGTAGCCTTCAATGTTGTAAAAACATACTGCACGTGGTCCACTTGTTGTTGACTTCAGAACTTGTGTAAAAGTGGTGGCCATAACATGATTTGGTGTCGTGTACCTTGGTGGCCTTTTTACCAGGAAATGGAAGTGTTGATGGTATAGACGGGCTAGCTCTTCCACCTGTTTGTGGATGAGATCGGTGAATGTAGCCGCAGCTATTTTCTTGGTAAATGTGCCCACTGTCTTCCTGTCTCTTGCCCGCATGGTCATCCCTTCAGTGGGCAGTCTGAGTGCCTCTGCCACAATGTCTTTTGTAATTACAACCTCGACCTTGTTTCCCTGGTTATCTGATATTTGGGCAGTTTCATCTTCTTTGATTGTGGACAGAAGCTCATAAGGTTTTTGAAAGTCCACTCCGCAAGGCTCTTGTTTGTAGAAATGTTGGAGCCCAACCTGCGGTTAGCGTCTTTGGTTTCTAGCTTTGCAGCTACATCATAGACCTCTTTAGGCAAGAGCTGAAACTCCACCGGATGCCCTTCTTCACTCTTAAACTTGCCAGTGAAGATTGTGGTGTGGTGTTCTTCCAACTGTTCTTTAGAAAGGTAGGATGCTTTTGCCGCCTTTACTGACTCGGGGTCCAATTGATACGGGGGCAGTTCTTGCAGTTTCTCCTTTTGGTTTAACTTCTTCTTGGCCTTCTCCGTGGCTTGCATTGCTCCTGTTCAATGAATAGAGTGCAAAGTTAGCAGATTTGTTGGATTTTTCTCTAGAATGTCCTTTTAGACTGAAATGCTGATAATCTGGTCCAAATTGCTTCAAATCAATTTTTGAACAAGAAAAGATGCATAAAATCATGCAAGGAACAAAATTGTATGGTCAAAACAAAAATTTGCAAGTAAAGTAAATAATCACGATTATTTACAGCTGGAAAAATTTTCAACTTTTTTGCAAACTTGGCTTTACAGGCTTGAAGTATATGCCAATTACATGCTCTGAGGGAAATATGGGCTCATTTGGATGCACAAGTTGAAAATGATACTAGATTTTGGCTTTAGGTCTTTGAAATAGTAGATATAAAGGAAATTTGAGATTTTGAACTCCAAATTGACTCAAAATTGGCTAGTGGGCTTATCACAACATGTGCTTTGGATGTATGATGGCCAATTATCAAAATTCCCCAATTTTGACCAAAAAGTAAATAATCGTGATTATTAACTTTTCTTCCAAAATTGATATTTTTTGGCATGCATTGGTTCTAGGCATGGTATAGAGCTTGGGCATGAATTATGAGGTGATTTGGATCAAGAAAAGTTGTTCATAACCCAAATTTTGGCTTACACAGACTTCTTTGCGTTTTTTTGGTAATTTTGCAAGTAAAGGGTGGTCATTTGGCTCATACTTGATTTTTGGCATGTAATAGGTGTGTACACATGATAGGTGAGGTGAATTGACAATTTCCAAGCAAAAATGATGCAAAAGTAAATAATCGCGATTATTTACTACAGTGACAAAAACTTTGTAAATCTCACATTTTTTGACCTAGACATGTTTCATACACCTAATACAAGTCCTCAATTGAATTTGGTCAAGTTTGGTCATGTCGGCATCACTTTGTGCTCTAGCGACTCTGAAATCACTGTTTTTGTGATTACTCTGTCTGTTGGGTTGGTCGGTCAACTGTGAGGCTTTGGACTTGTTCATAACATAGTCATGAAGCTACCTGTCCAATTCTAGCTCATTTGGAGTTAGTTTGGCCTCGTATGTCGACGCTTTGTAACCTTTGATCCGTTTTCTTCTTTTCGAGGGTTTTACTTGATGGATTTCACCAAACCAATCATATACATTGTATATGAACCTCATTAGCAAGACATTTGTGGAGTCAGGTCGGAATTTTGACCTCTTTCAAAAACCCTAATTTTTCTACTAGGGACCCCCTTGACCCCAGCCGAATGATCATTTGATGGTATGGAAAGGTTCTATTATGTTAGGGCATGCTATGGTTCAAATCCCATCCGATTTGGTCAAGCTGGCAAGCCGCTATCGTCAGTTTTAGGTCGTAGGTCTTCGTACACTGCTCGGTTTCTAGGGTTTTTTTAAGGGCTTTAAACTAGCTACCGGCCGTACAAAATGGATCATTGATGAGTAAAGAACTTACCCCTCATGTCTTGTGTGAGACAGCACTGAAAAAGGTCAATTGTGGGCTCCGGAAATGACGCGCAAAAGAGGCCGAAATGCTCTCTCTGCCAATGCTCTTAGTGGAAATGAGGTGGATTTAGCCTAAGGTGGATATCTATACCTGGACTTCCCGAACCAATTTTCTCCAGATTCCCCCGTTAGTCCTATTAGGCCGTGAAATCTATGTTAGGCTCAATAATTTCCAAAATCGGATTCCTGTAGCTCATTCTGCAAGAATTTTGCAAAAGTAGGCTTGGCCACCTAATTTAGGCTTCCCACTTCCACCTTCTGATTTTGCTAAAAAAATTGTGCTTGTCCGCCTTGTCTTTTTTATCACCATTGTGTCTTTCATTTTTCCATCTGAGCTTCCCTGCTATTTATTAATTTTTGATCTTTTTATTTTAAAAAATCAAAGAAAATAGAAAAATGCTCTAAAAAAGTAAAGTGAAATCCCAATAATTTAAAAAAATCCCTAAAAACACAGCTTTATTGTTTTTTGTTGGATTTCTCCATTTTTAAGCCTCCTTATCAACAAAAATGATGAAAAATACCCAAAAAAGGACTATTTTTAATGATTTTCTGATAGTATACACACTATTTACGCTCATCGGGAAGATATTATCAGTGAATTTTCCCTTGTTGAAGAGTTATAAGGGAATTATTAGGTAATTTTGCAAAAAAATCACACATTAACATGGAACTTTTTTCTCCCTCTCCAAACATTGCCCTTAATTACTTAGTACTTAGTACCCTTCCACCCCTCCTAGATGGCGTTCTTCGGGACTACTGCGTGCATGGGTTGAACAGTTGTGTCTATGCATAGCCATGATTGGCTCTACCTTGATATGATGATCAATGCAATTCAACTCAATATGATCTGCAAAAGCTTGGTCTTGAGTAAATAAGTCAAGGGTCCGATGTCGAGGTTTGCTGATGATGTCTTCCAAAGAGAAAATATTGGCTTTTGTGCTCTCTGTTTGATAGTACCATCAGGGTGTTTAAGTACGCTAATTGCTTGAGCTGTTGGTAGCACTTAGAAGGTTGTCGAGCTTTTTCTCGCCATTGGTAGCTCGGTCTTCTTGGTGCATGGTGTTTTAGAGTCTATTGAGACTTAAGTCACCACTGTTTGATTGGTTTCGTGTTGTGTGCAGAAGATAAGTGCTCCTTTTTCTTCCAAACTTTTTTCATGTTACGTTTCTTGTTCATAGATGCTCGATTCTGTGCTCAAATCCTTGGAACCGTCTTCTGTTTCTTTGGTGAAGTTTTAGGCACCCAGATCTGATTTGGTTTATCCACAAGTTGTGCTTTTGGTACCCAAATTTTCCTGACTCCTTGCATGATACTTGTAGAATTTGTTTGTTGAGGAGATGGAGAAGATTTGCTTCATGGAATGGTCTTCTGATTGCATCTTTTCCATTCCTCTTTGCTTGGTGCAATAGTAACAATGAGTTGCCCTCCTTTAAGTGATAGCTTTAGTTGATTCGTATCCCAATCTGGTACTTCTCTGTATGTATGCATCCAAGGAATGCCAAGAATCATCGTCTCATTCATGTGTTCATCTGGCAAGCATACAAACTGATGCGGACATGAACATCCATACTATCACATTCAAGTTGACTACTCCCAATGTTGGAGTTGGATTCTTGTTGCATCCTTTGATTGTCATTATTCCTGCGGTCAATGCTTGATTTGTTGCCTTCCTGTATGTGGAATAACTAAATGCATTCACTCTAGCTCCTGTGTCTACCAAAGCATTGGTGCTATGATTGTTGAGCTGTACTTTGATGCGTAGATCCATTCCATCTAACCAGTCGACATCTGTTGAAACTACGTCTTTAGGTAATTCCCATTGTCGATCATCTATTTCCGAAGTGTTGATGGGAATCGGTATTTGTTGATTCTTAAGAGCAGCTTTACGCTTGAGTACCCAAAGTCTAGCTTCCTCTTGGGCTTCATCAATAACCTGCTGTCGCTTCATCTTCCTTTGTTTGGCTACATGCATTCTCTCCAGCAATTCATCGGTTAGTGGCAAATTGTATTTCTTTAAACGACATCCACTAATCCAATTAGCCATTGGTTCACCATCTAGGGTCGACAATTTTATTGCTCCACTTGGAGATACATCTTCAATGATAAATAGTCCATTTCCATTTTTCTTAAACTTGGGAATGTGTTGCTTAAGGGAATAGACTAGGACTAAGTCCCCTTTCTTGAAAATTTTGGTGATTAAGTGGGAATCAAAAAACTGTTTTTGTTTCCATTTTTGTACATAGATATGAGCTACACGTCTAGCTTTTCCAAATCTTCAAGTCTTTCTGATAATTCATGTCCATTCCACTCAAGAGTCTGTGCTACCTTTAATGTCGACAATATAAATTCTATTGGCAGTATGGCATCAAGACCATAAACAAGGTTAAAGAGTGTAGCATTTAAAGCTGTTTTGAATGAAACTCGATAAGCCCACAGGGCAGCATGGAGATTCATTTCCCAATCTGTCCTTCCTGAACTAACCACTTTGGTCAATACTGAGCTAAGAATTTTATTTGTATGCTCAGCTTGTTCGTTTGCTTGTGGGTGATAGGGAGCTGATTTGTTATGGATAACCATAAACTCATTAAGAAAATACTCTATTACCTCGTTGAGGAAATGAGTTCCCCGATCACTGACAATCTCTATTGGCAGTCCATATTTTACGAATACATACTCATATAAGAACGCAGCAGTGGTTCTGGCATCATTCTTTTGAGTCGCTTTAGCCTCGGCCCATTTGGTCAAATGGTCCGTAGCTACAATGATATATTAAGCTTGGGTTCTATAAGCAGGTGGCTGCATCGGTCCAACAAAATCTATACCCCATTTTGCAAAGGCTCTGGCCCCCATCATTGGTCTTAAGGACATGTTGTCTACTCGTGTTGGCATTTTTGCTCGTTGACAAGCATCACACCTTTGAACATATTCTTTGGCATCTGCAAAGAGTGTTGACCACCATATGCCTGCCATCAAGATTGCTCTTGCGGTGGTCTCACTAGAAAAGTGACCTCCAGCTAATCCAACATGTGCTTGTTCTATAATCAGAATATACTCGTTTTCATTTGCACAAAGACGCAAATGTTGATCTTTACCTCTCCGATACAATTGGTTCCCAATAAGAGCATAGTCTCTTGCTTCAGTTTCAATTGCTCTTTGATGGCGTTTACTCATATCCTCAGGAAACGTTCTGCTCAATAAGTAAGTAACCAGATAGTTACTCCACTTAGGGACACGTGACATTTGGAATAATGTTACATGAGGAATGGGTGGTTGTGTTTGACACTGAGGGCAATCTTTTACAAAAGATCTAACATCTTTTCTCATAGTTGGCCAAAATACTCAAGTCTTAAGATTTGTTGCATAGTTTGGTCTTTCGCAAAGTGAAGTCCTACTATGGTAACATATGCTTGACGTAGGTATTGATCCTTTTCTTCAGGGTTAATGCATAAAAGCAAATATCCCATCTCAATTTCTCTTATATAGCCTTCCAGCTAGTAATTGATACATAGCCGATTGCTCGATTAAATCAATTGTGATAGGAAGTGGTGAATCCACTTGAGCTATTATCATCAATGACACTATTTTTTCTGACCATTTAGGTATCATTTCCACGAAGAACAAATAGGAACCTGGTAGATCATCATCTACCCCTTTAGGTGATTCCCCTGAAACAGTCCTGGACAAATAATCTGCTCTTTGGCGTGTAGTGCCTTTTTTTACAACCACAGTAAAATCAAATTCGAGAAGAATGATGAACCATCTCACTATTCTCTTTGTGCTGCATGGTTTGTTGACCAAATATAACAAGACTTGGTGGTCTATAAAAAACACAAACTTGTTGGCTAATAGGTAATGTCTATACTTTTTAACGGCATAGATCATTCCTAGTCCTTCTCTTTCAGTGGTGGTGTAATTCTTTTCTGCCATATTCAATTGTCGGCTAGCATAACAAATAGGAAAGTCAATTTTCCCATCTCCTGGTTGAGCTAGTATATAACCAATAGCAAAGTTTGAAGCATCTACATGTACGTGGAACACCTTATCCCAATCAGGTGCTTTCAATTTTGGAGCTGAGGTGAGCTTGCTTAAGCTTCATGAAGGATTCTTCACATGCCTTGGTCCATTCAAAGTGCGTAATCAAGCTATACATGGGTTTTGCAATTATAGCATACATGTAGATGAACCGTCGGTAATATCCACAATGTCCCATGAAGGCTTGTACCCCTTTGACTGTTGTTGTTGGTCTAGGCAAATCAACAATGACATGAATCTTTTAAATATTGGTAGCTATGCCATTTTTAAACACTACATGTCCAAGAATTTTCCCTTGTCTTCCCATGAATGTGCACTTTTTGGGGTTTAAGCAAATCCTGTAAAGTCTACATTTCTCAAATACCTCTTTGAGGTGTTCAAAATGATCAGCTTGGATTGACGAGTGTATGCATAAATCATCCATGTATACTTCTAAGAATTTCCTAAGATACTCTTTGAAAGCATGGCTCATCAATCTCTGAAATGTGGTTGGAGCATTAGTTAACCCAAACGGCATAACCCGATAGGCAAATATATCCCATTCTGTTGCAAAAGCAATTTTATACCGATCTTTTGGGTCTACCAAAAGTTGATTGTATCCCAAAAAACAATATAAGAAGCTGTAAGCTTCTTTTCCTGCCACTCGTTCTAAAACATGCTCAGTTATCGGAAGAGAAAAGTTGTCTCTAATGGTAGCTACATTCACTTTTTTGAGATTAACACACACTCGTAATTTCCCATTCTTCTTAGGTACTACCACAATTGGAGACACGCAATCTGTGTGTTCAATTTCCTAAATAAATTCAGCTTCCTTCAGTTTTTCAATCTCTTCTTTGATTTTTCTGGCAAATGTTTAAGTGTATGGTCTCTGTCTACTTGGTTTTGCATCATCTCTCATGGGTATAGTATGTTGACAGATTTCTGGATCGACACCCTTGAGATCCTTGTAAGACCAAGCCAAGATATCCTGGTATTCCTTTAACAAGCTCAAAAAAAGCTTTTCTTCTTCTTCTATTAGGTCATTTGCAATGTAAGCTGGTCTAGGCTCTTCTCCTGGTTCAGCCAAGTCTACTCTTTTAGCATTTTCAGGTCCTTCGTAAGACTCGCCTGGTTTCCGTAGTTCCCTAACAGGTTGTTCGTTGATTATGATTTTCCAATCTTGGAGAGTATACTTTTTGTAATGGGATGGAACATGCATTATATCTTTACCATCCTCTTCCGTGGTTTCCATTTCTGTGGTGTATATCTCCTTTAGAGCTTTTTTCAACTCTTGATATTTCTTTTTCCGCTAGACTCTGATCATGAGTGGTTTTTTATCCTGATGTTCTTCGTGAGTACCCTTCCTTGTTTTTCTTGATGTCAGTGATATTTTTGAGTTTCTGTTTGAAGGATATTTGCCAGTTATTTTATCCTTGACACAATCATTGGCATCTATCTGCATCATGAATTGTGTTTTATTGGAGACTGATGGCATAGGTCGTGCTTTCACAATTTTAGTGTCTCTCTTTATTCTATACCATTTTCGTCTTCTTGATTTCTGGTTGGAAAGTCAAAAAAAAATTCCTCCCCTCCCTTTAAGAGTAACTGAGCCCTCGTATGCTCTTTTTCTTATCCCGAATCTTTTGAGGTAGTTGAGTGTTCATCTAACTCATCAGTTACATCGTAATAGAGGTGAGAGAAGATTTGTTGAGCTTTTAGCAAGTCCTTTGTTTCCTCATCTTTGTTTTCAATGTTAAGGATTGACATCATTTGGATGGGAATTATGTCGTAGCCATACTCATTGCAAAATTGAGTAGTCATAGACGTATTCACACATACATCCATTGTTGCTAAGATTTGAGTCCACTTGAATGGTTCAAATAAATGTTCTAGAAAGGGTTCAAGTATGTAGGCTTCGTCTGTATAGTCCCTTTCTAGGATACATTCCTCTCGTCTCAAGCTTCCATTTTCTGAAGCTCCGCACATCCAAATAGGAGTGTCTAACCTCTTCTTCGAACTCAATACCATGATCATCAATGCGAATAGCATACTCTTTGTTTTAGGATCCAAGTAAACCTGGGCTCCATGACAATTAGTCTTGTAAAAAGAGAGTATATGCTTATAGCGCATTGTCGTTCCGGTTTCTGAGTGATTCGAGTAAGAAGACATTTCGGATGTTGAATCTGAAAAAGTATCTGAGACTTCTTCAGGAATTGTGTGCAAGGAATTTCCTTGATTCACGCTTTCTTCAGTGGATACTCTACTGGTTTTTTCTCCGAATAGGCCTTGATTTCCTATTACACGACCGGATCTAAGGTTCACATAGACTTATGAAGCTCTAGATTGAGTACTCACCTTGGATTGACCTGTCGTCAATTTTCACTCGATTCAATTGTAACTTCCTGTCAAGCCACTGATTCCTCGTCTGCAACCTGATTCCTGTACAAAATTAATCAAATTAGCTATTTTTCTATAAGGACAATAGATCTCTTGAGAACTCTAGTGATGATTGGCCTCTGCATATCACTTCAAAATGTGCTATGGGAGTCAAAATTTTGACTTTCAGATTCAGCTTAGCAAAATCAAAGGTCTAATCTGCAACTTGTAAATTGAGTGTATCTGTACCAATTTTGATCCGATTGAACCCAAAATTGCCCTATGGCCTTATATTATGTTGGCCTAACACTATATAATCCCAAAAGTTGAAGTCTCTGGATAGCAGAAGTAAATAATCGCGATTATTTACTTTTGTCACTTTTTTACACTTTTTGGATTGGTTTGGCAAGTATACAACTTGTTAAAGCCCTTGGGCAAGTTTCAATAAGTTTGGACAAAATTTAATCAAGATTATCCACTGTTCTGTGTCTGCAATCTGATTTCGAGAATCTGGCTTAAGTCTCACTTTTGTGGTCTAAGTTTCACCAAAATTGATTTGTGGGGTCTACTTGATGGGCTTAACCTTGTGGTATACTCAAATTTGCAAAATCACCAAGTTTTGAAGCAGAAGTAAATAATCGGGTGATTATTTACTTTTGATAATTTTTTGTTTTCCCCAACCTTGACACAGATCTGTTAAGCACCTTAGGTTAAGGTCACTAGACAATTTGCATCAAGTTTGAACAATTTTTGGTCAAATGGTCATCAATTATGTGTCTGCAGACTAACTTTGCAATTTTTGTCACAATTTGTAATCCAGTGATCCAAATCTTACCAAATTTGGTTTGTGGGATTATTACAACATGGTAAAGCTAGTGGTATGCCAACTTGGTCAAAAAAATAACAGGACAGGTGTAAATAATCGCGATTATTTACTTTTGCCAAAATTTTCCAAGTTTTTGGTCAACTGAGCATATACACATGTTTATCACATCAATATAAGCCTATGAATCAAGTTTCATCAAGTTTGGATAAATCTTTTCTCAATTCACTCTCAAGATTCAAAAAGTCAGTACAAACTTTAGTTTTTACCCAGTTTTTTGTCAGTTTAGTGATCCAAATCTTTTGAGCCTTTACAAAATTTGTTGTACACATGCAATGAGTCAATGGTATGAATCTTGGCCAATTTAGAGCAAAAAGTTTATAATCGCGATTATTAACTTGAGGCTTGAAATGAACACTTTTTTGCAATTTTCTCAAAGATAGTCTTTTTATGATGTTCTTTTAAGCCTATAAATCAAGTCAAAACTTAATTTGGCCTAAAGTATCAAGAAAAAGTAAATAATTTGAGTTTTGATCAACTTCTTGAAATTTTTACCTCGAAGTGTCTTTGAGCTTACCCGCTGGTTCGGATAACTCTTAGGCTTACTTTCCAATCGGATTGAGTGGATTCAAGTCTTTTCAAGCTATTTCTAGCCGTAGACCTAAAATTCTGCAACTTTACATAACAACTCACACTTGATTCTTTCACAGAGAGCAATGTTTTGAAATCTCCCCGGATCCTACTCACCCTACTCCTAGTTTCTCATACAATGGGGTTGTGGAAAGTGTCCACAAACACTCGTTTTCTTATGTTTTTTTAATGTTTTTTAGAGTCTTGATCTTAAGACTTGTCTCGTCTACCAATCATTCTCCAAATCCTAAGCTAAATCTAAAATCCTACAGTCCTAAAGGTACTCAACAAGTACGATTACTTCCAAGCTACCTCTACACAGCAAAAGACGACAATCTTAAGCTATGCGGTTTCTAAAAGAAAGTTTTGAACTCTAGGAAAACCTACAGGAAGTTAAAGGACAATTACACAAAAGGTTCGTGTCTTTCCCTAGTTTAGGTCTCTTCGATCCCCGGCAACAGCGCCAAATGTGGGACGCATGTCTAACCTCACCATCTTATCTTATTACAGTATTAGCGAGAACCACGATTAATTTGTCAAACCATGGGATGAAGCTTACTCGACTAGTGCATAGAGGCTACAAGAGGTTTTCAATCTCTCGGAAAACAACTAACAACTCGCATCTAACTCAAGCTACACTCAAGTGACTGCAATCACCAAAAGCCAATCGCTCATCGACAAGCAAATCACACCCGTTACAGCATCAAATGATATCCAAACGTAATAAAACTTCTAGGACAAGTTTATAAGACCTAAGCACACATGCCTATGGCCTCAAATCCCACTTTAGGTCAAGTTCCAAAATCGTGATTATTAACAGCAGTTGATTTTTGACCTAGTCATTTTCGACCTAGAATGAATCTAAATGCTTAGCAATAATGCCCCAATACCCCGTCTATGCTTAGTTTTCGATTTAAAAGTGTAAATTTCTAATTATGATGAAATTAGGCCGCGAGTCGGCGATGCCAAAAGCTACGAAATACTGTGAATGGCTTACATCAATGCGTAGAGCTCTTACCTGCGGTTGTAATGCAACAAATGCATTCGCAATGTGACAACTGGAGAGGGATTAGGAAGCGCAAGAAGGAGAGAAGTGAGCGCCGTTAGCTTACGCTATGTATTTCTTATCCAAAAACTTATAAAAAACTTACAAAAATTGGCTTTTATACCTTAGCCAAGGTTTTTGGGTGGTCAAAAGTAATAATCTGGAGTTCTACCAAAGCTGAAAATTGACTGGCTGATACAATTTGGAAGCTTGTAGCTCTGGCTCATTAATTACAAAGTTTACTAATAAAATAGGAGTTACAATATTTCCAATTTATCAAAATAATAATTGTTCTACAAGGAGAACTCCAAAAAATGGTGTCTGCATTAACTTGCTGCTAACATTATGCAATAGAGCTTACTCCAGGAGCTTAATTAGTTTCCCATAGACCATAAAAAATGTCGATACCTTAACCTGCAAAACTCAAGGAGAAACTAACTCAACTTCTTGAACAAGGCTTCATTTGACCTAGCGTTTTTCCATGGATAACTCCTGTTCTCTTTAATCGGAAGAAGGATAGTACTCTACGTCTTTGCATTGATTATCATGGATTGAACCAGGTAACAATAAAAAATAAGTATGCAATACCATGGATTGATGGAGTGATTGATTAATTACATGGAGCTTCTATCTTCAGAAAAATTTATCTTAAGTCAGGATATTACCAAATCAAAATCAAGGAGGAGGACATACCAAAGATAAGATTTAATACTCGTTTTGGACATTATGAAATTACAATTATTCCTTTTGGACTTACCAATGCTCCTACAACTTTTAATCGTCTCATCACTGATGTGTTTCAAGAGAATCTTGATGATTTTATTCTTGTCTTCTTTGCTAATATCCTAGTTTCTTCAAGAGACAGAGAAGAACACGAACAACATGTGCAACAAGTACTTGAACTTCTCCGTCAAAATCAACTTTATGCTAAATGTAGCAAATGTACCTTCTTCACTGATAAGTTGAATATTTGGATTTATTGTATCAAAGGGATGGTGTTTCTATTAACCCAAGTAAGATCAAAGCTGAAATCAGTACGAGAAGTACGTGGATTTCTTGGTTTAATAGGATGGTATCATACATTTATCCAAGGCTACGCTAAGATTGCATCTCCATTGTCTAATACGCTTAAGAAGGCAAAAGTTTTTACTTGTAATGAACGTGCTCAAGCTAGTTTTGAGAAACTCAAAGAAGATTTGGTGAAATACTACAGCTTCCAGACTTCTCAAAGACATCCACTATGCTCACTTATGCAAGTGGACAAGCAATCGGTGGCATTCTATCTCAAGAAGCAAAGCTAGTAGCTTATGAATCTTGCAAGTTACATATACTTGAGTTAAATTATCCTACACATGACTTGGAATTATTGGCCGTTGTGCATGCTCTTGAAGTATGGTGAAATTATCTTCTTGGAAGGAGATTTGAACTACATACGAACCATAATAGCCTGAAGTAGATCTACACCCAACCTTATCTTAATATGTGGCAACAAAGATGGATAATGTTGTTATGCGAATATGACTTTTTTGGAATCGAATATAAACCTTGAAAGTAAAATCTTATGGCCGATGCCTTAAGCAGGAAGAGTATTGTAGCGGTTGTCACAACCTCTACTACTTCTTTAATTGACCTTATTTGAGAAGGTATGACTTAAGACTTGTATTACATAAAAATCCGGTACTTGATGAACTTAAATAATCACACAGAGAATCAAGAGAGGCAAATCAAAGGCTTCCACGTTGAAGGTGATGATGTTTACTTCAGTAACCGTATTTGTATCCCAAAATCTAGGTGGAATCAAACTTCAAATACTACAGGAAGCTCACGATATACCTATAGCAGGACACCCAGGGTGTATTAAGACTTACTATATTGTAAGGAAGTGTTTCTTTTGGCGAGGACTAAAGCATGATGTGTTGAACTACGTTACAAGATGTTTAACATGTCAACGTATTAAAGCTGAACTAGTTCGATACCCCAATAAGCTTCAATCTATTGATGCACCACAAATGAAATGGAAATTCATATCCATGGATTTTATTATAGGACTTCCTAAATCTCTGGTATATGACTCTATTTTTGTGGTTGTTGATATGTTTACAAAAATGACCCATTTCTTTCCAGTCAAGACAACTTTTAAGGCTAAGGATATAGCTCAAGTCTTCATGAAAGGTGTTTTCATGTATCATGGTTTACCTCGACGGATAATTTTTTATCAGATGCGAAGTTCACCTCAAACTTTTAGAAAGTCTTATTCTCAGCCCAGTTGGCCTTTTTTATTGCTTATCACCCTCAAACTAATGCGAAGTCAGAAAGGACCATTCAAATCATTGAAGACATGCTAAGAGCTTATTATATGCATGAGCAGAGTAAATGGATTAGATATTTATATTTGGTTGAATTTGCATATAATTCCTCATTCCAATACTCAATTGGGATGTCTCCTTTTCAAGCATTGTTGGACAAGAGTGTCTTACTCCACTCAAATGGACAGAACCTCTCATATGTTCAAGCATCCAAAGAAATGTTGGATGAAATGCAACTACAAACCAATCTTATATGGCAGGATATTAAGACTACTCAAGATAGACATAAGAGTTATGATGACCCTAAATGATCTATCAGACTTTTTGAAGAGGGCGATATAGTATTCTTGAGAGTGAAACCCAAATGTAGTTTATTATCAATGGGTAAGTGTAAGAAGCTTAGCGCAGATATTGTGGACCTTTTGTACTCACAGAGAGGATTAATGATCAAGCTTATAGACTCTTATTGCCACCACACGGTACATGATGTTTTTCACGTCAGCTTACCCAAAAAGTATATACTTGATCCACAACACATTCTTGATGATTCTCTATTATATACCTCTACCGATGGAGCTTTTGAAGTATATCCCATAGTGATACTTCAAAGTAGAACTAAGCCTCTACGTAATCGGACCATTGTTGAACACCTTGTTAAATGGTCAATGTATCGTGAGGAAGATACCACTTGGGAACGTGATGATGTAATGAGACTAAATTACCCAAATTTCATGTCAAAGGTGAGGACACCTCGAATTTTCCAAGTGTGGGAAGATATAAGATTCCCAATTTCTGGGTCTCTTTTAAAAATAAAAAAAATAGCTTTTCAATATGGGTGAAAGCATGTATAGGTGGCCTGGAAAGTAATGTCAAGGACATTGCTTTTTTCCGCTTAAAAGTGGGTGTTTTAAAAGTGCTTCAAATCTCAAAAAGAATATCACTCTCCTAAGGTACATCAATTAAGTCTCCTAACGTACCACAATTAATGAGACTAAATGTAATTTATTGTTGAACGCTGGGTTATTGTCCGCCGCTTCTTTCACGCTACAACCTGTCTGAGCTTTCTTTGTCTCTGAGATCTCTCTTGGAGCTCTATCTAGCTCCTCTCTGTCTCTCTCTCACAGAGCTCTTGCCGAGATTTTTGTATCGCTCAGCCCCCCCCCCCCCCTCTCTCTCTCTCTCTCTCTCTCTAAGCATGGCTCCTCTTGTGTCTGAGCTCGCGCTCATCTCTCTCTCTCTCTCTCTCTCTCAGCACTCTTTCTCTCTCTCTCACGAACTCTATTTCTATAGGTTCCTCTTCTACTTGATGATTCTTGAGGTATGTAAACACTTATTATGATTTTTTAGTATCTTGCTAATTAGTGCAAGAAGTGCCATGTATTAATTAAAAGTATAGCGTGTAGTTATGATTTGTATTGTATTTCTTGTAGATCAATCCTTTGAAAGTACTGCAACAATGGAGCACAATAAAAAACTGTCTATCAGCTCATCGTCATTGAGTAGAGAAGCTCAACTTTAGCGCAGAAAATTAATGAGGGAATATTGGGCTGCTCAGAAACGAAAGCAACGTAAGGCAACGGTCAACTTTGTGACGGAAATCAATACGGGGGAGATGGATGAAAGAAAGAAACGAAGGATATGTCAATCTATGGTACAACACTTTAATACATTAACCGTGGGAATATGCAAGTGGTAGGAAGGAAATCTTTGATGAACTTCTTCAACATCCTTGCTTCCTTACTATGCAGAGTAAATCCAAAGAGTTGGAAGCAATTATGCTAAGAAACATCCGCAACACTTTGAATCATGTGAAGGTCCCAAGATCTTCAGACGAGTTTTTTGTGAAGAAATCAGCAATGATGATGTTGGTGAATGGTGGAAGCAAGGAGCAAAACACTCACATGAGAATACCGCAAGCTGCCAAGCTTATGGGGATCCACAAAAGAAACTTATATTCAGCCAAACATCACTTAATAGTGTCAAGTGAATCCGATGGTTCGTTCCCTGCATTTGCGTGTCATAGAGATGATGCACGGAGAACTCACATCACTCAAACTATTAAAGACATAGTTTTTCAATTTTGGACGGATGAGACGAGGGTGTCCCCCAACAAGAAAGATGTTTGCAGTAAGAGACTAGCTAGATGTTCATATGGAAAGCATCCAATCCACCTTCTTGAGGAGCCTGAGGTAATTGATATATATTTTTAGCACTTTTTATTGGTGCTACAATTCATATTCCTACTACAACATTATGTTTCTATACCACTTTTTATTGGTGCTACAACTCATTATTGCCACAAAATTATGTTTCTATACTTCTTTTTATTAATGCTACAGTTTGTTTTGGCGTTTTGCACCACTTTCTAGTGGTGCTGCAACATTAAAAAGTGGTGAAACATTACTATACCGATCTCTAATTGTATCTGAACCACTTCAAAAATTTGATCAATAGTTCTAAATGTTTTTGAAGCACTTTTACTTGTGTTTCCACACCACTTTTTAGTGTGTTTCAACCAGTTTTTAATGTTTTGCAGCAGGTATTAATGTTTAAGAAACAGTTTTTACTAGAAATGCACCAACGCTTCACCCTAAACCCTACAAAGTGGTGTTCACCCACTAAAAAGTCTTGTTTACCCAATGCTAACAGACGTGTTTTACAAACTCGTAGGGGTGTTACAGGTGCAAACGTTTTTGGTGGTGCAACTCATTTTGTCCAAGTGATGTAGCAGCTTTTAGTCACAGTGCAACAGTTATAGTAGTGCCATAGACTTTTTACTGCTGCTGCACGAATGGTGCCCACCACCTTATGATGGTAACCAAAACCATATTAGTGGAGTTTGAACACATTTTGTTAGTAAACAATTACAAGTGCTTTCACACCACAATGAAGCGGTGCACACAACACTTACACGTATAAAAACCACTTTCACGTGGTGTCTGACTGCATTCAAGTGGTGAGAAGCCACTTTCATGTGCTAAGTCACTACGTCAGTCCATCACTCCATGCAAGTGGTGAGGCACAACTCCCAAGTGGTGTGACACCACTTTCAAGTAGTAACTAAAACCTTATCACTACAATCAAGCGGAAAGTTCCCGCTTTCAAGTGGCGAGACACCGCATTCAAGTGACAAGAAAACGCGTTAAAGTGGTGACTACCCACTTTGAACTAGTTTCTCACCACTCTCAAGTGGTGAGACACCACTTTCATGCACAAAGTACTACGTTAGTCATCACTCCATGCAAGTGGTGAGACACCACTTTCAAGTGGCCGAACACCGCATTCCAATGACTTGAATCCGCTTTCAAGTGGTGACTGCCCACTTTGAACTAGTTGCTCACCATTCTCAAGTGGTCATCAAGTGGTGAGATACCACTTTCAAGTGATAGCTTAAACCTGGTCACTGCAATCAAGCGGCAAGCTCCCACTTTCAAGTGGCAAGACACCGCATTCAAGTGACCAGAATCAACGTTCAAGTGGTGACTGCCCACTTTGAAGTAGTTGCTCACTAATTTCAAGTGGTCATCAAGTGGTGAGACACCACTTTCATGTGCTAAGTCACTACGTCAGTCCATCACTCTGTGCAAGTGATGAGGCACCACTCCCAAGTGGCAAGACACCACTTTCAAGTGGTAGCTAAAACCTTGTCACTGCAATCAAGCGGCAAGTTCCCGCTTTCAAGTGGCCAGAAACCGCATTCAAGTGACTAGAATCCGCGTTCAAGTGGTGAATGCCCACTTTGAAGTAGTTTCTCACCACTCTCAAGTGGTCATGAAGCACTTTTCACAAGAGCTCCTCCACTTCCAAGTTGTGTTGGACCACTATCTAGTTCTGATGCTGGTCGGTCGCCTAGTATTTTGTCCCCCCTAGCTACTTTTTAAGTGCTATATTTTAATTGGTTACTGGCCACTTTGAACTAGTCGCTCACCACTCTAAAGTGGTCATCAAACACTTTTCACAAGAGCTCCTCCACTTTCAAGTTGTGTTGGACTACTATCTAGTGCTAATGCTGGTCTGTCGCCTAGTGTTTTGTCCCTCCCAGCTACTTTTTAAGTGCTATTTCTGAACTTCCCCAGAACTTTCATGTCCTTACTCACCACTTTTTAATCGTTGCCCACCATATTCAAGAAGTGCACACCATTTTTTATTGGCGGTTCATCACCGTCAAGTGGTTTGAATTCACTTTTAAGTCGTGCCAAACCACTTTTTAGTTACACTGAATGCGGTTTCTCACCACTATTAAGTTGTCATCACACAACCTCTTAATATTCAACCTTTTTGTATGGTTACTAGTTTCTACACTAATTTGTATTTGTGGTGCATTATTTTCACAGGTAAAACAATACTACTGAATGTATCAATGGTGCACACCAGTTTTTAGTGATATAGAATCACTTTTTAATGTTTTGAAACAATTTAACCAGTTTGAAGGCTAAGTTTATTTTTAACATTTGTATACATGTATATTGCAGGTGGCGCTTTATTTAAGATTCAAGGCAAAGTATGCAGATATTCAGATTTCGCAACGTTGCTTCGAGTCTATGAAATCGTTCTTTGTCCGAAAATTGAGGGATCGTTACACCTGCTGTTCTATTGTGCATGTACAAATGATTTTCCTTAAAGAGGCAGTAAATCACATGCGGACTCGAAGTTTTGATCTTCATGGTTCTTGTTGCATGTGCAGCTGCCCTATATGCATTCATCATGATGAAGTTGTCAACCATGGATGTCTTGCATACAAAAATGCAAGTATGAGTACCACTTCACTGTTGGAGTCTATACTCTGCCCTATACTTGCAGAACATAGTTTCCATAGCTACCAATGCTTAATGGGAACATGCAATGCATGCGGTGTAGGTAATATTCAGATCTGTCCAAGAGAAGAAGTTGAGCAGAGTAAGCAAGTATCTGTGAAGTTTTTTGAAAATATAGTGGGTGCTACTGGATTAAACAATGAAGCTAGAAAGAGCAGTGTGAAAGACATTGTCCACAAGAAAATGCTGCCTAGAGAACTTTTGTGAGTGTACCAAGATCACTTGAAGAAGTATGTCACTCACAATTTTATATTTAGGTGGCAAGCACAACAGTTCAAGGACTATATTTCTTTGTTTCCAGATGATGTGGGTGTCTCCGTCGTTGACTTTGCAGAGAACTACTCCTTCAAGGAGCAAAATGAGATCCATTCAATGCATTGGTACACTAAGCAGGTCACTATCTTTGTCCTGATTACTTATTTCCACATCGCATCAGGTGCAATAAAGAAGACCATGCACTTTTTTGTCTCAGATGATAAACAACATGACACCTTATTTTTGCAGCATGCTTTTCTCTTACATGCTCAATGGTTGAGAGATCAAGGGCTAAGCTTTGAAAAACATTGGGTTTGGTCAGATGGTGCAGCTTCACAATTTAAAGCAAAGCAACCGTTTTACTTTGTTGCTAGATATTGGAGCCTTCCTGGCATGGAAATGAATTGGAATTTTTTTTTCTCAAGACATGGAAAGGGGGAACATGATGGGGCTGGGGCTGTCATTAAAAGGGCTCTAACTCATGAGAAATTGAATCAAAATAGCGTGCGGTTGACTTGTGCAGTTGAAGTTATCTCTTTTTTGAGAATGCATCTCAGTACTGGAGCAACTGCTATGTATGACAAGCAAAAGAGGGAGGTCATTAGGGTGTTCTGGGAGGTCAAGCTAGGCGATGTTCAGCGATCCCATCAATGGGACTGCAAACCATTAAAGGGCTCAAGAGCAATGCACTGTGTCAGTGGGTATTCTGAGAACAACACTTGTGCATTGCGATCAAAACGGTTGTCATGCTTTTGTTTTCCTTGCAGGCTTGGCCATTGGAGAAATTGTATGAACAGATCACATGTGGAGACGTGGCAATATCACACTTTGGAGCCACTTGCTAATGATTCCCATTCATACGGAGACTCAGACGATGAGGAGTTCCATGGTGCCACTTATGCAGGTCATTATGACTCCTTAAGTGATGCTCTCACACTTGGAGACAATTTTTTTGTCACTTATGAAGAGAATAATGAGGAGGCTGTTGACTTCTACATTTTGAAGTGTGTAGTAGCTAAGGGCCTAACAACTAAAGAGCAAATTGATGCATGGGGCAACAAGATAGAGAAGCATACTTATATGGTCACGGGCCATTGGTATAAATCCCTGCAAGCAAACTTGTATGAGATGTGGGATAACAAGCCAGTAGTTTTCATATATTCCCACTTGATAAGGGCAATAAAGTTCCCTATGGAGCCTGTAGTGCTCGATGGCATAGAAGTGTTTGAACTTTCCAATGAAAACCATGAGGCAATATACAATAGCATGCCCTTTGAATTGTAAATCAAATCTGATTTTATATCATCTAGTGAAAGATTGAACAAGATGGAATTGGTGTAAACGTACAATGGAATTGACATGTTGGTTTTTGCGAATGCTTCACCACTCCCCCCTCCCCCCCCAAACATCACCACTAAAAAGTGTTGCAGTTTCAGTAAAACTCAATAAAAATTTACCACTTTTTAGTGGTACTAAAGTGGTTTAGCACCACTAAAAAGTGGTTTAGCCCCACTAAAAAGTGGTTAAGAATGCTTCACCACCGCCCCCAAACATGACCATGAAATGGTGTTGCAGTTCCAGAAAAACTGCTGCAATAACATAATAAAAATTTAACCACGTTTTAGGGGTTTAGCACCACTAAAAAGTGGTTCTGAAACATTCAGTGTTAAGTATGGAGACTGATTTGCCCTTGTAATTTTCTGTGGTAAAAGCGCACATTTGTAAGGCCCCTATTATGAGCAGAAGCCATCGTGCGTGAAGGAAAATCACTTGCTGGAAACCAAAATTTTCACGGCCAAAAATCAAGGGCAACTTTAGGGGCCTTGGGGGCGGAAGCCCCTGAGACTTTTTTTCCCCCCTCGTCGGAATATTCCTTTTCACCAGAATATTATGGCTGTACGGCGGCCGGAAAGTGGTCAGAAAACAACTGTCGGTTGGCCAGTGGCCGGTGGTCGGAAGTCAATGGCCGATGGCTGGTGGCCGAATTCAAAAGCGGACTTGTCTTCTCAAGGGCGGCCACACATGGGCGGATTGGAGGGTCCGATTTGGACTTATCTACACAAGGGCGGCTACAGATGGCTGCCTCTCATGAGAGAGGGCAGCTCTTTTGGCCTCTACAGGAGGCCATTTCTACACACATTTCATAGTGTGAAGTTGATGCAACAAGGTGAGTGTGAGGTGGTGAGAGTGAAGCAAGGCGGGAGCTCCATTAAGGGTATAATCCCTTTGTAAACTACTTCTTGTTTTGAAGTACTAAAGCCATTGAGTGGCCGCTTTCCCGTGGACGTAGCCCACATTGGGTGAACCACGTATATCGTGTGTACTCTCTCTCTCTCTCTCTCTCTACTCTATAATCTCGTGTATGTAAATCTATCTCTCTCCATTAAGTAATCTACTCAATTATCTATTTAGCTATGTCTTATTTCCTAACATTCAGAAGTGTAGAGACATGTATAGTGCAGAGACAGTAAAGTGCCAGAACTTTTGTATATTACAACAATTATCCAAAAACGTCTACATATCCACCAAGAATGTACAATATATAACGTTTCTGGCACTTTTGGATGTACAATCTCATTCATCTCCATTTATAAGAAAGTGCTCAAAGACTAGACTTGAAAGTTCATCTTTGGGATTGATGATGGGGTTTGCCTTTGTATACTGGGGGTTAGTGCCCATCTGCACAGCCATGGAAACAGTGTGCGCGTGAGGTAATCAGGGTCTTGTTCTTCATCAAGAGGATCAAAGGTGGGTGGACATATACAGTTGTCCCAGACATTGCACAGATTTTTATATTTGGAGTCATCTACCAACAATGTCCGAGAGGAGTCATATTCTGTAAACTTGTTCCAGACATGGTAAAGGGGCTTGAAAGACACAGGTTCACCTGCAAGGTCTCTTGGAGCTCCAGCAATCTCTTCAAAATACGACCACTTTTCACATTGCCAGTTTGAGAAGAGATCCCTAAAGTAATAAGTCCTATGTTCCCATATGTCTTGCCAACATGTACTGAGGATATGCTCAATTTTAGCATCAGTACAAGTGCTCCAAATCATTGCATTTGCTATTTGCCTCAAATCCCAAAGAAATTGCTCAACATCTCTACGGTAGTAGATCCGCAACTTCTCGTCCACTCTTTTTAGTTTAACTCTGTTGGAAGCTGGACGTGGAGGGTGTTTAAGTTGTCCAGTCTTTGGATCATGTTTGGTTACATCTTGTTTCATGAATAGTCCATCGAGATCAAGGATGATGAGCTTTTTGATCTTGCAGAAATTCGAAACAAGATATCCCCATCCAGGGCAGTTTGGTGAAATCTCCTCAATTTCGGGGCAAACTGCTGGTTCCTGGTCTTCCTCTACTTTATCTGGTGTTACATCTGCATCTTGCTCTGCATCCTGCTTAGCTACTATGTCTTCAACCTTCTCATCTGGTTCTTGAACATCTCCAATCCAGCTAAGTTCTACCATAGACAAGTACTATGCCGTAAAAACCTCAATCAGACTGACATATTAACCTTTTCAAAATACACTTGAAAAGTAAACCTTCTAGGCTATTGATTTCCATTTCATTAATTTCCTAAACTTCTATGGCAACAGTCCACTTGGCAGGAGATACTGGAGAAAAAATAAGCTCTATTTGAAGATGCTCATGATGATGTCGGAAAGAACAATACGAGTACACTAAATAGACAGTCAATGAACAATATGAGTACAATAAATAGACAATCAATGAGCAATAAACAACTAGTGAATGAAAAATAAAGCCGTCGTTTCATTATCGTCAAAATGAGGGTACAAAGACAAAATTACAAAGAGGCTACAAAGCACAAAAGGTTAATAGGGGCTATAGAAGTTTCTTGCGGGACTTTGGTTTGGGAGGTTTAAGGTTGGGTGCTTGGAGGTTAGTCTTTTTCCGAGCAGATGAAGGATCCTTGGATTTTTTACCTCTTGGAGTAGGCTCTGGAGGCTCGGATGCAACCTTAGCCTTTTTCTTTGGTGTGACGCGCTCTTCAGTGTTGCTCCTCTTTTTCCTATGCCCCAAAATCTCTGCACAAACATCTGAAATAAGAAGATCCAAGTCCTCATCAGACAAGTTCACTATTGTATCCTTTTCAATTGGCTTCTCATATGATTTTTCAACGTCCTCTACGTCCTTGTTCATTGCAGGTTCTGGCTTCAGAGGCACCTCGGCTGACTCCTTGGATGCGTCACCTTGACCTCCCACTACATCTGCTCTTTTCTCAGCCCTATTTTCTACCTTTTGTTGGTCCGGAGTGTCTTCACCTGCTTGTTTCTGGGATGCATTCTTATCCCCGCACCCACCACACATGCTATCAATATTGGGTTGCGTGATGACCCAGCTTGGGAGTGTGCTACATAAAAGACAATGTAATAATACTCAATATTAAGTTATGTGAACATTCAAAGAGAAGAATGTTCCACAGAATATTACCAATTCCATCAACAGGAGATCCAAAGATGCCTTCCATTGGCTCTTTCTCTGAAATTACATGGAGAAAAGAAACAAAATGGTCAAGAAATGAATCTACAATTAGCTTCATATCATAAGGTATAAAAACATCAATTACCTATACCAACATGCTCATCCATGTTTCCCTCTCCAGGTGCCAGCAGCTTCGAAGCATCTTTTAAAAGTTCCTCACATCCATGAAATAGACATTGGCTGGCAGACTTACAGGCAGTTACAAAACAAAGTGGGTGATACGGATGTTGACACCGGGGCATGTAGACACCGGTAACAACAATCTGCATGATAGACATCCCACAAGCAACACAATCACCTAACTGCACACAGCTATTGTCCGATCCCAAATGAACGGGCGGCCTAACAGGAAGGATAGGCATTCTTGACTTGAACAAATTAATAATCATTTCCACAAATCGAAGATTCCCTGTCGCCACTTCTACTTCCCATAACAAAGTGTCATGCTAACCCTGTAAAAAAATAGCACTGCGTACTTTATAAAACAGTATAAGTGTTTTTGCATTACTTTCAAGAGTCTTCATCACTTTATGTGGTACCACTTAAGAGTGTTATATAAACACATTTAAGTGGTCTTTTACCATATAAAATGGTCTCTAACCATTTTTTTCTAATTAGTTTTTAACCACTTTCAAGTCATATCAACTACTACTAGGTGAATCAATCAAGCTTACATACCTATAACTGTGCTGCCTCTTCACCTAGGTTATCGAGATTGTGCACTTCAATATGAAGTCCCATGTCTTTGAGAGCCTCCTTTCTGATTTGAATCAAGGTCTCAAGCTTTGCCATTGCTTCCTCGTTTGGTACAAGCCCAGCCTTATGCAACTTGAGTTCCTCCATATCCTTGTTCAGTCTCTCTACGATCTTGGCGGCGCCTCGCATCAAACCAACCTGCTCATCTCTCTTTGTCTTTGATTGATCTAAAGCAATATTTATTGCTTTGAGACATTGCTGCTTCTCTTTTAACTTTTCAACAGCATTAGCCTTCATGTTAGAAATAGCTGTTACATCAGCCGTTGATGCAGAAAATGTAGTCGAGGAAAAATTTGACATTCCAAATGTTCCCATCGAGCCAAGGGCCCGCTTCTTTAGAAATTCCTCCTTAGCCTACCCTGAAAATTGATGTCCACCTGAGTATGTATGCCAGGTCAGTGTAATTAGGCATATTTTCTGCATTAAATTTCCACTCGCTTCAAGACATGGACCGTTTGTGGACCTCCATTTCTCCAATTTCCTATTTAAAGTTTTCTGTTGGCGTAACATTTTGATAACACCTTCAGCATACACAGCCCATGCAACTAAACCTTCAGAATCTTCAGCGGCGGCCTTGCACTTCTGCCAGGTAAATCCATGTGCAAAATTCACGCCTACCTCGTTGTTTGGGGGAGCTCCCTGATATACTTTGTGGTATAGCAGGAGACATTCTTCATACATTTTAGGCCTCAACCCCTTTAAATGCATCTTCTCCTTTTGGTGGAGCTTGTAAATCCATACACTAAACCACTCCTCATCTGAGAAATCATCATCACATAGGAGCTGCGGATCTTGGCCAACCAAGCATAGCCCATATTCGGTATGAAAATCTTCCTTGGTGAAGAAAAATTTTGTTTGAGTGGGTAAGGCCACTCGTGGTACTGTCCACCTCCCTGTAAAAACATATAAGAATGCATGTTAGTATGTAATGAGCCATAATTAAACTTGTTTTATCAACAATAAGAAGTGGTTGAAATGATTTCTGCACCATTCTCAGCGGTACTGCAAAATTTTTAAGTGGTGGTGTACCACTAAATGGTTCTCAACCACTTAAAACTGGTTAGGTAACACTAAAAAGTCTTGCTACACCACTATTTTCTAGTGATACATCCCCTTTTGGTGTTTCTTCACCACTTTAAAGTGGTGCTCCAGCACATAAAAGTGGGCTGAACCACTGTTCAGTTGTGCTACACCGATGTGAATTGTTGTACACAACTTAAAACTGGTGCTACACTCCTAAAAAGTGGTGCTACACCAATAGAATGTGGTATCTCCTTGTAAAGCTTCATCACTTAAAAGCACTTAACCACCACTTTTAGCAAAGATGCAGAACTAACGATTATTGCACTTTTGTAAAGCATCACTTAAAAGTGGTTCTACAGCACTGAAAGTGGTTGACCATCACGCACCACCACTTAAATGTGATTTGAACCACAAAAAGTGGTGACCACCACTTTATTGGTGTTTACCACTTTATACCAAATAACATACATCCAGGTTAAGAAGCACCACTTTTCAGTGGTCCTACACACTTTTAAGGTACTGAATAACGTTCTAGTTAAGAATCACCACTTTATAGTGATATTCACCACTTTATAGTGATGTTCACCACTTTATAGTGGTCTTCACCACTATAAACACCACTTAAATGTGATTTGAACCACAAAAAGTGGTGAGCACCACTTTATTGGTGTTTACCACTTTAAACCAAATAACGTTCAAGTTAAAAAGCACCACTTTTCAGTGGTTTTACACACTGTTAAGGTACCGAATAACGTTCTGGTTAAGAAGCACCACTTTATAGTTGTGTTCACTGCTTTATAGTGATGTTGACTACGTTCTAGTGGTGAAGACCACTAGAAAGTGGTGCTTCTTAACTAGAACGTTATTCTGTACCTTAAAAGTGTGTAGAACCACTGAAAAGTGGTGCACCATCGTCATGCTTCGCTTAAAAGTGATGCTTCACCACAAAATAGTTAGCGTTTTCCACTGGAAAGTGATGCACCCATTGTATCGCCAGTTTTTACTAGAACCTTACCTCTTTTTAGTGCTGCCCAGCACTTTAAAGTGGTCCAGTATTACTTTTAAGAGATGGTGCACCATATCAACATAACTATGTAGTGATGCAACCATGGTTTCTACCCAACTTTAAAGGGTGCTGCAGGTGCACCACTTCAACACAGCCTATCAGTTGTGCTGTACCCATAAAAAGTGGGGTTCACCCACTTGATATTACTAGTGGTGTGCACACTACTTTTTCCTAATAAAGCAACACTTTAATTGAGTCCATGGGGGAAATACCTACATCTAACCTGCTAAACATTTTGCTTCTTAGGTGTACCCTTGGGAGACTCGGAAGTTCTTTTTGTAGCATGCATGTGCAAAAAATTCAGAAATTTTACAAGACATAAAACCAATTTTAAAAATGCATGCATGATGCATCTAACTTGTTTTGATAGGCGACTCCTGCGTAGAGCTCTTTCCCTTCTTAGGTGTACCCTTGTCAGATTCTGAAGGTCCTTTTGTAGCTTGGTTCTTCATCCTGAAAAAATCACAAATGCTACATAGATACAAGATCATTAGTTAAATGCATTCATGCTTGAACCTGCATGATGCATTCGTATAAGCTAGCATGCACACACAATATGATAAAATCTGCATTCATGCTTCAAGCTGCATGATGCATTTTTATAAAGCATTCACAAGGGTGATCAATTAGATGTGCACAATGCAGATACATTCCAGAAATAAATTCTAAACTTACACATGCATCATTAATAGTTACAATCCATGATTATCTTGCCACACATTCTTTTTTTTTTTTCAATACCCTCCCCAACAGAGGGCAGACCATATCGCCACGGGTTGAACCTGGGTCCTTATGCACCCACCCATTCACTTTCACCACTAGGCCAAGCCCCCTTTGGTTATCTTGCCACACATTCAGAGACAAGCATACAGCGCTTCTACATCTGCATGAAGCATGTTAAAACATCGATCAATGCTACCTAGGAAAACCAACCACATTCAAATTCAACCAACATTCGAGATAGAATGCTTCAAGCTACATGATGACACATACCTGTTGTTGGCAGGGGATTTTTACTGAAGTTGATGACCAACCCAGAAAAAAGTACTCCTCCTGAATTTGCTTGCTATTGTTGTGATGTTGCTGCTTGTTGCTTCGGCTAGCAGAGAAACGCAAAGGAGGGAGGAAGAGGGAATCAGAAACCTGAATGGCGCTGGCGAGACAGAGAGAGGGGGGAGGAACGAGCGAGACAGAGCGGGAGGGACGAGACTCGAGAGAATATTTGCATTAAGTGCTTAAACGTACCTTGAGGTGATCATTAATGAGTAAGCACTTTCACTTAGTACACATCAAATTTTAACCCTTTTTTTCCATAAATTTTGAATTTAATCCCATTGTTTCAAATGCCTAAACCACCCATTTTCTCAACCCCAAAAACCATATACTATATAGTGGCAAAAGCGGTCCACCTATACATGCTTTCACCCATAACGGTTTTGTCAAAATTTGATTTAAGATGCTTGATTGATAGCATTGTAAGGTTGTAAGTACAAAGCAAGGTTGTTTCCGTGCTCCAGTAGGTCAGGCGGACGTTTGGTTCAGTTATGAAAAAAATCACTTTTTAGCTTTTTCGTGCTTTTTATACTTTTAAGTATTTTATGCAAAAAACAAGGTCGGATCCTTAATACGTGTTTCAAAGAAGCTATGGTTCAATTTTAAAAAAATATGCTTTTCGAGTGCTTTGCACACTGTTTTTAGCTTTTCATGATTTTTAGTGCTTTTTAGTGCTTTTTAGTGAAAAGTGGTTCCTCTTTCTTATTCCAGTGGACAAGGGAAAACCGTGGTTCAATTTTAGAAAAATTTTCTTTTTTGCTTTTTACAAATAATCAGTTGGACGAAAATCGAGACCAAACGAGATTTTTATGAGAATTATTTTTATAAAAAACAGTATCATAAATACGCCAAAACAATGCGAGGAAGTCATAATTACGTCGAGACATCACGGTATGGCATAGTCTAGTCAAGGTTTCATTAGTTGGCCGGATATTGTTCAATTGATCAATTTTGTTGTAAAAATTGGATGGGAAGTGGGAGAGTTGACCACCAAAAGCCAAGCCATGGTTTTAGCAAAGTTTCCAAAAAGCTTGCAAATATTCTTGGCCCAAAAACTAGCGTTAGTTTCTACTTGGGACTCACTCCAGCATGGCCCAGTGCCTATAAATTCACCTACAGTGTTGTGTCTACTACCGCAAGACAATACTTACCTATTATACGGAGTGGTGTAAGCTCTTCATCACCATCTCCATAAGATCTTCTCTCTTGTAAACGGGGAGAAGAAGAAGAAGAAGAAGAAGAAGGATACTCTCTCTCTACTTGCTTACTATCCCCTCCCTCAGTTCACGGTGTACGCGCTCTCCGAAAGCTCTCGTGGTGAATACCTCTATGTAGCTCTCATCACCGCTCTGTTGCGGAAAATCAAGAAGCCTTTCAACAGCCCCTAATTGATTCTAAAGCACAGTGAGAAGCTCAAAACTCAATAGCCATCACCATCTCTCTCTCTCTCTCTCTCTCTCTCTCTCTCTCTCTCTCTCTCTCTCTCTCCCTCTCTCTCTCTCTCTCTCTCTCTCTCTCTCTATGTCGTTTTCCTGACTAGTCACCATCTCGGTCATTGTTTTTTCATATACGAGTGTATGTATGGATTTTTGGAGTACGTATGAATTTGCCCCATGATTATTTCATCATGTTTAACATGTTGATTTGTGCACACAATGTGTTTATGATCACGTGCGTGTATAAAAAGTGCTTCTTGTTTCACGTCATAGAAGCGGTAGGAACACTATTTGGTCATAACTCACAAACCGTTATGAATCAGTCTGAACCCTTTAAGCCAGAGAAAAAACACATAATTTAGAATATTTTTTGTCTTTGGTGTCATGTGAAAATCACACATGAGCTAAGAGATATGGTCAAAAACAGCTTGCTACCCACTGCACAGTCAAAATTTTGGACCCTAGGCTCCTTGGAGAATCACTATATAGATTCACTGGATGGGTAAACCCACTTAGCCAATTGAAAATCTTGATTAAACTTGATGATAAATGTATTTAAGTCCCCGTTATCATCTTGGATATGCGAGTTGTTAATCATTCCATAATCAGGTTTAGTTATGCGCGTAGGGGTGCTACCAAGTGGGAGCACATATGGCGTCGTGAGTTAAACGAACCATTTATGTATGATTTATGGTCTATTTTGGTGAATTGATTTCAGTTATTAGATGTCCATAAACTCATGTGAGGGTATATGGTTAGTCAACCCAGACCGCATAGGCAGATATGAATAAAGCGGCTTTCTTTTTGGGTTATTGTTTGTTGTGTGAGTATCATATGGGCAAAAGTGATGTGATAGGGTGTCAAATCTTATTGTGGAGATGAGCTTGATGCATTTTTTTGAGGTCAAATACTTTCATTTGCATGTTATACATGCTCCCAAAAATGGTAAAAAGTTCTTTTTTGCATATGTATGAAGTTATGGTTTATGATTGACCTAAAGATCGAAGCTGTTTTGCATCATGCTTATAGTGATGGAATGATATCATATGATGTATGGAAACTTATGGGTTTATGTGGATACCTCATGTGCATGGGTATGATCGTTTTCCACCTTTCTAGGTCAAAACTAGCTCTATGTGCTAGAGAGGTGAAGTGCAGATATGATGCATCAACTTTGCATGGTTTGATGTTGTCAAAATTGGATTTTTATATCATGTTTAGTTGCTAATCGGACTTTTTTCATGCATAAAAGTCACGTGTCTTAAGAGTCATATGTGTGTGGACCACAATTGATTGTAGGGGGGGATATGTCAAACTACAAGTGTGGGAGTTGGTTCAGTGTGAATATGATTTGTGGCTAAGGGTTGAGATTCTCACATGGATTATGGTTGTGATTTTATGGCGAAGCCAATGTGGCTCTTGGTTTTTTTCATGGATATGGTTATGTTGTTGAAATGCTGCCAAAATGTTTTTACAGTCATGTTATGTTCTAAAGTGGTTATGCATGATTGGTTATGCCTCACCTGCATTGGATGGAGTTCTCACCCGTGTGAAGTGATTGGATTTTGGTTTATGATTTTGGGATTAGATCATGAAGTGATCTGGATGGTTTATGGTAGACTGTAAGGGTAGAGTACATGTACATTCGAACTGCTTGGAAAGAGTGTTTGTGCATATGTAAGTTGCTATTGTGATTGAACTCACGTGTTATGTTTCTCATGGCAATGTCGCTACAAGACTAGGATCACCTAGATCTCTTAGTCTTAGATAAAAGGGTCATTGACCTGGGGATTTTCTAGATCGAGGGTGTTTCGTAGATCTTCTACTTTTTGTAAGGATCATCTACACGGTTAGTGCATCGGGGGTTGAATGAGCTACATGGCTAACGCGTTGGGGATTTTTCCTTGGCTTTGCCTAAACACCCGGTGATGGGCATCAAAGAGGCGTGGCACCTAAACTGGTATGGTTGTTGTTGATACTCTACCACCTTCTGATACTTGGGATCCTTTTAGAGCTCGGGTTCATGGAGGGAGGCAAAGCGGCCTCAGCTTACGTCTGCCTCAGGTAGGTTGGAGGTGTTGTGGCTCGCTCCCAACGAAGTGAAATTCTCTCTGTCCGTAGTAGAGCAAAACTGGATGGGTGGACCGGTTGATCCCTACACAGGGTCCGATGATCTGCTAGTTGTTTCTATCCATAAACTTTTTGATGTTATGGTATACCCAGATTTTGGCATCACATTAATACATGGTTGTATGTTTCATTTAGATGGGGCATTTAAAGATTCTCTTTTGTCATTCTATCATGTCTCTATGCATTTGTTTCGCCCTCCACTATATGATCTCTCTCTCTCTCTCTCTCTCTCTCTCTCTCTCTCTCTCTCTCTCTCTCTCTCTCTCTCTCTTCCCGCAATACGGTGTACACATATATTCACCCTCCACAATGTTATATTTTCCTTGAGTACACTTTCATTCATAACACCCATTCAGGGATATCATTAATCACTAGGTGCCTCTGGATGCAGGCCGGCTCATGGTCTAAACTCCATGCTTGGTGAGGCGTTGAGAACTCCTCCCCTATACAAACTCTTTTGCAAGTCTGATGTGTATTGAAAATTGTATAAAGGTGTAAATTGTATATTTTGTGCATAGACCTTGGGGAGGGGTATCTCTCAAGATGATCCTCAACAACTAGCCTCTCTAGAGAAGGGAGTGGTTCAAGGAGCACCCGATAGATGAGATGTACTACAAAAATGCACCACAGCATCTCATGGTTGACCCAACATATTTTCCTATCAGCCGAAGGTGATCCTGGGATAGCATCTATTGATGGCAACATAAAAGGCATGTAGTGATGAATTACCCCGAGCTCACAAAGCCAGTAGGGAACTACCCTCCATCAAAAAATGATATGCTTAGCACTCTAAGAGGAGTTGTCAATTAAATGAATGATGTCCTTAACCTAGTTTGCCAAATGCTAGTGAAGATTTCTAGGATGATTATTACTTGCATCGCAGCATTTGAAGACATCAAAGCGGTAGAGCATCCTTGCCAAGTATTCTTAGAGGGGAGTAGAGGGCTATACTGGAATCTAGAGACAGAGATTTCAAGCAGAACATCACCATGGGATTGTACGCTTGTGTCATGTTTTTTCCCTCTCAGTACATGCAAGCATTTGAAGAGGCATTCATAACCAGGTTCTTCGAAGTTGATTCATCTATTTTGAACCCCATGAAGAAGAAGCTGCCACATTGCCTATCAGATCACATTAAGTAACAACTCTTTCAGAGAATTGATAGCAAAGGTTGAAATTGAAGCCATAGCAAAAATGTTCAACTTGTTCAGTCATACACTCGAGAAGCAATCACTAGCCTACTAAAGAAAGCTACATCAACTCCGTCCAATGGTTGCCAAAGCAAAGCAAAGACGATGACAAGCAGACAAGGATAGTTTTCATAAGGAATGTGCAAAGACTAGGAAGCAGGAAATATTGGCAGTCAAAACAAGACAGATGCCCTTCGAGTCAATCCCTTCTTCCATGAGCCTAAACTTTCCATATCTCTTCATTTATTTTCCAAAAAGCCTTGTAGTAGTCTCTGATTATAAATGGGCAAGCTTTGAGAAGCTAAGTTGTAAAGTTTGCAAGAGATTTTGAGTATTCTAAAGTCGGCCATTGTCCAAGAAAGCCATAGGTATTGAAGCACTCCGAGGTGGGAAACAAGTAAAGTGGCTTTTAAGCACTCTTCTAGGCTCTTGTGTTGCTCAATTGGGTTGGGGTTGGAAAAAAAACAACAAATAAACACACACAAACCCACAACCAAACTCTACACAAATTTGGAGCACCACCTAGTTTTGGATGCGAACTAGGATGCATATATATATATATATATATATATATATATATATATATATATATATATATATAGAGAGAGAGAGAGAGAGAGAGAGAGAGAGGGGGGGGGGGGGGGGGGGGTCTTATTGCACTAATACCTGATGACAAAGTAGCCATGACCAAAAAAAGTGAGATTGGCATTTTGTTCAACATAGTTTGAAAAAAATACACCACAACACATCACAAGTCAAGCCACCCCAATCACTATCTTAAGGCCAGAGGATTTCTCTCCACCCAGTCACGCGCTTAAGATTGCATGTGGGATTTATGGCCAAATCAACAACAACATACCACAAGCAAGCTATCAAGAACTTAAAGAAAAAAACACCAAGATACGTACACATTATTGTCCTCCATCACTTCACATTGAAAGAGAGACAAGGTAGTCATGTTTAGTTCAAATCCACCTGCTTGATTCAACACAATATTGTGCTTACAATTGATAGAAAAAATGAAGGCTTCTTACTCTCTATTGAATGATCACTCTCTCTTACAATTGCATAAAACTGCCTCGCTAATCACATCCTTAAGTGCAACACAAGCATGCACATAAGCTAATGATATTTCACTCAAGATCGTGTTCTCAAGAGATTGAGCTTGGCTTCTAAAGCTATAGCATGGTGCTCTTGCTTATGGCTTGTATCCCTTTGTGTTAGCTAAATCCTCCTTTTGTAGAATTTTTTAGGAGTAGGGTTACTCCTCTAACATGGTTGGGTTATATTTTCAGCATTTCATCCATTTTTTGCTTAGAGTTATCAAGAAGGTGGTGGGGATAGAGAGATAAAAGAGAGAGGAGAGGAATGGAGGTGGTAGGACTTTACATAGTAGGGTTAGTGTCAGCAGATTAGTAGAGTTAGGGTACTTTTTATCGATTTACAAATGGATTTGGATATTTACAATGAGAGTATCTATATAGATACAAATAAAAAAGATAAATGCTTGAGAGGTAATAAAAGATGTATTCCTTATAAGGTTGATGCTCCAAGAAGCTTAAATAGGACAATTTTTTATGCTTGTTGACAGTCCACTAACTTTGACGGCATGGTTGCTCTCCATTCTTGACCTTTCTTGGGAGTCAAGGTGATTAAAGATGAGTAATCCATCATCGTGATGTTGTTCTTTAAGAGAAGAGGCTAAATTTTAAGGATTTTTTTAAATCAATTGATAATTTAGAGGAGAAAAAATGAGACTAGGAAGTCAATTTTGAAGTAGAAGTGTGTGTAAGAGGCATCTGTTCACCATGGTTTCTCTTATTCTTCAAGGTTGAGGAGGAGGTGAGTATGGTGCAGAGAGGGAAGGTGAGAGAGATGGAGATGATCAGTGGAGAAGTGTGTGTGAAAGAGGAAAATGATAAAGTGAAAGAGGGAGTGTGGTTGCATGGCATGGGTAGACTGGGATCCACCAATTAAATCATATCTCACAGCTCATAACTTCAAAAAATATGAAAACATTTGAGGCAAACTCAGCTCACGAGCTACAATTCTTGTCTTTATCACTTTTTCAAATTTGGAGAGGAAGTGGACGGTAAAAATTTTGTAAAATTGAATGTCTTCTTCCACTGCACAAAGTCTTTGTGGGGTCCCTCTTTGGATGATTCTTTTGAATGTCTCCAAGAGTGAGCCCTCCATAATGCATACATGCATGCCACATATCCTTGACCTTATTTTGTGGGTCTATAAGTGAAGATATTGATGAGCTCATGATATAAGTGAATAATACAACTTAAGAAATGAAATATTGAGGGGTCTAAAAATATGTACATGTGAAAATAAAATAAAAAATAATATATATAGAAAAAATATAAAGACGTCAATTTTTAGAAAAAATATATCTTATTATGAGGCTACCATAAAAAGATGAATATTTTTTGTGTTTTAATGTATGAGAGTGAAAAGGAGAATAATTGTGGAAAGGGAAAAACCACAATAGTGAAAATATACTCACACAAATTAAACCAGTTTTTTGTGATTTGTGTTGGGGTGGAGTTCCACCACGATTAAGTTATAGCCATTTTGGTGTTATTATTTGCAATATTTCCATACAAGTATATACATATGTCAAACTTGGCCGTAATACTTATCTACATATTTTTTGTATCGCCTAACTAAATAACCAACTAGTTGAGGTTTCTTCCATGGAATAATAGGTTGTATAGCACGAGTCTTACCGTGTGGCGAGAGAGATTTTTCGAGCGAAGGAAAATCTGAGCAAATGAATAAGGAAACCAAATGGGCTTTGATAAGAAAGATGAATGAAGATCCTAATTTAATAATAGTAGGATCTTGAATCCCTAAGTAATCGTAGCAATATGATTGTTCAAAATTACACTAGAATCTTTTGCACATTTGATACTTGATGTCGAGCAATGAGAAATCCAAGCTAGTAGCAAAGCTATTACAAACCATGCAATGATCCACAACTACATTCAACACCATAATTTTTATTTTAACTTTAAATTTTACGGAGCAATCTAATGGAAGTCAACAATGCTCATACATCTACAAAGTTTCTAAAACTGTACTAAGAGAGAATTTCCATATCTTATACAAAAAAAAAAGAGATTTCTTCATATTTGTAAGATAACAAGTGGAATATTTAGCGGAATATAGAGAATAGAATGTCGTGCCTCTGCACTCTAATGAAAACAAGAAATCCTATGGTTCTATCTCGTGACTATGAAGAGTCACACTCGTCATCAATAAAGACATTGCGTCTCTGACACTTCTTGTGGGTGTCAAAATCATATCGTATATCAGCAACCATGGTTTTTGCAATCCCCTCAGCATAAACTGGCAACACACTTCCACACAAAAAGAAAAAGATAAGTCTCACAATCCACATGCAAGCAATACAAAATCTACATCCTAAAAGCACAAGAAATCTCAAATTGTTGTTTGAATCATTATCCATAATTTTCAAATACTAAACAATGATACAAAAAAGTGACAAAATAGCATAAAGTATGATGGAAACATAAAATAGGTGGGGGAAATGAAGTGTAAGATTGACTCTCACTAGTCATCAAAGGGGTTGACACGCGAAGGCATGTCACCCACATCATCAACATCAAGAGAGGTGGAGGCTCCCTCTCTGCTTTGCTTTTTAGGGTGAAATAATGGTTGCACATAATCTGAAATCAAAGTGTCATCAATGTCGACTACTGCACACACCCGCCCTGTGCCTAAGCATGCTGCCAATACGGGCGTTGTACCACATCCCAACTCCAAACAAAGACCTCCAGGCGTACAAAGAAGCTCCACAAAACATGCAATAAAAGAGTGACTTCGTTGCAGGCCACCACGCCATGGCTCCCCTGATGATGATCTGGCTAGAGAAGACTCTGGAATATGGTGCATCATGTAAGAATCCAAAGGCTGCATGCCAAGCCGATTGAATAGTGGGGTGCTCTCAACCACAAAGCAATGTGGTTGCATGCCAACCATATGCACCATAAGTAAGAGAGAACAATGACACTACACCACCACATAGACAATTAGAGGACAATCACAATAATAATAACACACCAAAATGAGAAACAAACAAGTTAATATGTAGAAGAGAATTACCTCAATCCGACCACCAAAGCTGTTACAATAACCATAAGCTCCATGATGGAGGACCACAATGTGAGTCAGGCAATGAGGACAGAGAAGACAAGGGAGTATCAACGATGTAGACAAAAGAAATGGTTTTCTTTGCAACAATCTCCCCAAAAGGTACTGCGATACAAGAGGCAGTACAAAGTGACTTAACTCCAATAAATGAAGGAAACAAACAATTGCATCGCAAGTGAAAGCTCACCATGCTCTCCCTCCATGTTTGCATCCACCCTAGTCTCAACAATCACCTCCTTTCCCTTGCGAGAAGTATTTGTAGCTTGAAAAAACCAAAGAAACACAATATTACCGGTATGTATAACAAATAACTTTAGGAAAAAGAGAATTTAAAGATCTTAGAAAAATTATGTTTGAGGCTATTTTGAGTAGCCATTTACCGGATATAACCTCGTCCACTCTAAGAGGGAGAGGCACATCGACGGATGCGCCACCAACTCTCATAGTATCATGAAGCTCTCTCTCTCTCTCTCGCCAATACATGCCCAGAAGCCATGTCTATCCACCATGGACATGCCTCCATCTCCCAAGTAGTGAGCTTATGCATGGAAGGGGAGTACATGCATCCTTCCCCAGTAGATAGTTGTGCCCACTACTTAGCTAAGAATGGAATCCCTAGTAGAAAGCCTTTTCCAACCAAGAATAATAGAAATCTAAAACAAAATAACATCACTACACACTTCGTAATTATGGAAAGCTTGAAATAAAAGTATGATGAGTTTGACGTGTAGGCTGGCCCGCTGAGATGCCATGCGTATCGTGTCCACTTTCTTCATAGCTTGCTTGTCAACATCTTTTGTCTTAGCTTCAAGAGAGGTCTCCAAAGGATAAAGATAGGGTCGTGCTTCAAACTTGACCTCCTCAAAGTAAGAGGCAAGAGAGCAATCATGAGGCAACAAAATACCACCAGCAATGTTGCTCAAGTCCTCCACAAACTTTGTGGCCCTATCAAAAATCTTTTGTAGGAGGCCCTCTCTACGGATCCAACTACATAACAAGGAAGTTGAGAAAAAACTAGAAACTCTACATCAAAGATTCTTGAAAGTCAAAAGAAACTTTACTCACATGTGATACACATGATCTCCTTTCTTTAAACCATAAGAGGATCTAGTAATCTTATCTGCCTCAAGCAAGGAAACCCATAACAGTTTGCTCAAGACAGGAGCATCATGCATAGCAATCAAGTTCAGTTTCTCAAGCGTAGCCCAACTATCAGGATCCCATTTGAGTGCAAGAACTCGAACCATCCAATCCGGTGCAAGATTCGGATCAACAATATTTAGCAACTGCAGTTTCTGAGGACTGAATAGAAAACCAAGTTTAAACAGCTATTACACTATGTGCAAAACACCCAAAACAAAAATAATTCAACCACCTTCCCAACGCGCTCTCCATATTTGAGTGCTAAATCATTCAATATTTTCTCCTCCTCTTTTATTAGTTCTTCGTTTGTCATTGTGTGCCTAGCTTGCTCTATTCTTTGGCTCAATTCCTTGGACATTTGAACCTTCAAAACATACTTAACAATAAATAATTTGCAAAAAACAAGCACATACTCTTTGGCTCAATTACTTGCATATTTTATCCTTCAATACACAACTTAATATATGTAAAAATATAAGATCGTTCCAAAAAAGCAATCCAAAGATACTCACATCGTATAAGAGCTTTCCCAAGTATCAACAAGTAAGTGGATACCAAGGCTCCACACCCTTGGAGTATTTCTTACGGACTGCAGTAATCAACTTTTGATCTTTTTCTGGTAGCCCTGTTACATAGGCTTCATGATCTGTTGCACAAATGTGGGAGCAGTTGACAAGCTCATCCCTAAGATGTGTGACTAGAAGGGCATGTGTATTCATGCTATTCCAAGGTCATATACAATATATACAAAGTCAGAAACACAACATAGAAAATTTCTACTAAAATATATAGAAAGTCATGAAGCTTACAAATTCATTCTTTGCAAGCTACTAAGCAGAGCTATCTCTGGCACTCGAGTAGGATCAATAACTGTACAAAGCACACTACAATGTTTCTCTCGATCAACGGAGAATCTCTCTCCAATAGCAGCCATCCAAGCGACCGTTCTATGATTACCCTCCCAAACATAGAACATTTTATTAGAGAGAACTTGAAGATTTGGTCTTTTAGAAAGCTCAATTTCAAACTCTTTATGTATATCAACCCATATTGGGTCCCATGAAGAAAGAAGGTCCTCTGCAAAAAAGATAATCATAGGCAGAAAAGCACACTCAACTACTATTTATGAGAAAAACAAAAAACAACATAGAAACAGAGAGTAGGAAAGACCAAAGTAGAGAAATGAAATACCTGTCACATAAGCTTCCTCCTTGTTGCAATTCCAAACTAAAACAATAAAAGCTCCTTTTTCTTGCATGTAGCCCTCCTTTGCAAAAGCAACTTTCAATCCACTAACATCATCTCGTAAGCCTCTCACCCTTGCATATGGGATCAATCGACATAAAGGAATTGGTGGACAGTCAAAACAACTGAACATGCGAGTACATTGAAGAATATCTTGTCCTCTATGCATGTAAATTTTTTGCTCTTCCCCTGTCTTAGTCTCTACTGCTACTTCATCTCTTACGACATAAGGCACTATTTGAAAACATGCCTCTTGAGGGGCAAGAGATTCATCAACTTCATTTATGGATCCAAGCCTCAAGTCCTGACTTTGCATCTCCTCCTCCTGTGTCTCCAAACCATCTGACATATCTGTGAGACAGAGACTGCACTTATTTGATCACTGCTCTCTAAGATACTGGAAGCTTTAGTTGAAGAAAGCCGTCTCCCTCTGCGAACTCATCCACGAATTGAAGGACTTGAAAAACAAAACCAAAAACAATTTAATTACTTCACTAAAATTCCCTCTAGGCGTCTATGCCGATGCGGATGCCTAGAGGCAATTCAAAAAATCAAAACTTTATCTTATTGATCTCCACCTAAGCATCCATGTCGGCTTGGATTGATAGAGGGGATCTAACAATTTCAAAAACGTATGGTCAATTATAAAAATTAATCTCGAGAAATTCCCTATAGACATCCATGTTGGCGTGGATAGCTTGACTGAACTTACTTAGCTTAATAAAACATGATTAAATTCAATGCAAAAATGAATCACTACTGCTAAACAAATGTTGCAAGAAACTACTTCTAGCCATCCACACCGGCGTGGATGGCTTCAGGTAGTTTTAAGAGAAGCTATACAGATCTGAAGATTCTCAGAGAGAGCTTATAAAGAGGTAGATTTTCACATCCAAAACTCCTTCTAGCCATCCACGTCGGCGTGGATGGCTACAGGTAGTTTAGGCTTAGAATCATAATGATAAGGAAATTACACAGAAGTCTTGGCAGAGCCTTGGCAATTTATCCCAACACAAGCGCTTTGGTTTGAGTTTCCGCCATGATTCTCCTATACACTGGCAAGAAGGTCTCTCTCTCTCTCTCTCTCTCTCTCTCTCTCTCTCTCTCTCTCTCTCTCTCTCTCTCTCTCTCTCTCTCTCTCTCTCTCTCTCTCTCTCTCTCTCTCTCTCTCTCTCTCTCTCTCTTTGCAGGGGGTGCACTACCCCTCCAACATCTCTCTTGGGCTTTACAGAGAGCGTTATAGTTACAGAAAGGTTCAAATTCCAATTTCACAGTGAAGAATTACAGTTACAGAAGGCTTCTCATTTTAATTAAAACATAACCCTTAGAAACATAGCTTTAACACTAGGTTGGTAACCTAACAGGACATAAAAGTTTCCTTTCAAGGTTTAAAAAAAACCTCCAAAACCATAGTAGATCCACTCATTTTGTAAAATCCTTTCATGAGGTCATAGTTCAAGGCCTACTACACATGGAAAAAATAAGAAACTTGTAAAATTTCTCATATTTTGGTCACACCAAGCCTCCAAAGTTGATGGACGAGTACATTTTCATCAAAACATTCATTTCTTACATTTTGTTACATAAAAATAAAATTAGGGATTTTTGTAGGACTTGAGATAAATTCCCTAGTTAAATTCAATGGGTTGGTGATCAGAACATATGATTGCTTCTCACTCACTATTTTTTGTTTTGCCAAAAGAAATAGGTACAAAAAAGTTGAATTTTTACCATTCTGCAAACCTATCATCAAAGTTTCTATAGCCACGCTCAGTACAAATAATATATGCATGTTTTCTTAGTTCCCTATTGTCCTTTAGGTTCATAAGGAGCCATGGAGCATGTCAAAAGAATAATACATCTCATACCAAGGGGAATCTTGGGGACAAAGATGAAGTGCTAAATACAGCAAACATGAAAAAACTGGGTTTGACATTATGAGTTGTAGAATCCCATAGAAACTATTCAATATCTAGCCAAATTTGATCCTTATGACTAGATATGGTTACTACCTAGAAAATGCATGTAGTTGTCACAAGAAACTAACAATATTGAAAAAGCTAGACTTGATATACCAGAATGTTTCATTTTCTTCTATAATTGAAAAAATCAACCATTGTTGTCTACTATGCAAAATAGGGTATTAGGTGCCCCAAAACTCAAGGAATATTAGCTTTATGTTACAATATGTGACATAGAAAATCAAAACTACGTTTGAATATCATGAAAGCCACCAAAAAAATCATAGAAGATCTAAAATTGGCTAAAAAATAGGATTTGACAATTTTTGAAATTTAGTCATAACTTCCAACTTTAACATTTATTTCTCCCTAGAAGCATCAGGACATGTTGAGGACTACAAAAGATAGTTCTCTAGCATTATAGACCTCACAAACATGAATTCTAGAGTGGTATAGTTGCAAAAAGCCAAAAACAGGACCTGTTTTTTCACACAGTTTAGGTTGTGAAAGGACAAGGTTAAAAGATGGAATTGATATTCCAAAAAAATGTCGAGTTTTTTTTAATCTCATGAGACAAATTTCTAGACAGATAGCACCTCAAAATCCATTTTGAAACTCTTGACATAATTCAAGGAAAATGGTCACTTAATAGGACATAAAAGTGTCCCATTACCAACCTAGTGTTAAAACATTCAAAAAAAAAAACTACCTGTAGCCATCCACGCTGGACTACCTGTAGCCATCCACGCCAGCGTGGATGGCTACAGGTAGTTTACAAATCTACCTCGTAGGAGGTTTTCGGGCCAACGTAGACTCCCTTCTCCCCATGGCCGAGTTAGACTCCCAGCAGGTTCTCACTTCTCGGAGCTCTGAGCTCCGAACTTGACTCCCAGCAGGTTCTCCCTTCTCTGAGCGTTATCACCTTGAGAGCTTGGTGGGCGCAAGCAGGTGGAGGGGAGAGGTGAGAGGGAACCTGAGAGGGAATTTGAGGCTTGGCATGAAAGGCTTGACGTGAAAGGCTTGGCAACGCTGCAAGTGGCATCAGACTATAGAGACAGCGCAAAGAGAGATGAGAGAGAGTGCTGCAAAGAGAGATGAGATAGAGCGCTGCAAAGACATGTGAATTTATTTAAAGCTATAACTGTGAATTGCTATAAAAAAACTACAGTAGGGGCCTATAGGGCCCCTTTCATATTATGATCGTTCCCTATCTTTCTTTCTTTCTCTCTCTCTCTCTCTCTCAGGAGGTATTAATTAGTGCATGGAGTATAGCTAATGATCATGGAGTTGCCCGCGTATAGCTAATGATCACAATGCTTGAAAAAATCTTTTTTTCGAAAACTTGGCAAACCTACATATGTGGAACAACGGAAATTAAACTAATTTTTTCTAAATTTTACGGGTAATTTATACCAAATTACACTATATCTTTTCTAAATTACACTATATCTTTTCTAAATTTTACGGGTTTTTCCACCAAATTACACTATATCTTTTCTAAATTTTACATATGTGGAACAACGGAAATTTTGCATGGTAATTTATACCAAATTATACTAATTTTTTGTAAATTTTGTGGGTTTTTTCACCTTCAAATATAAAATTTTAAGGTAAATTTCAAAATTTGTAGTTGGGATTACACTATATCTAGGTTTTTTCCGAGCTTGATTAAAGAATATGAAACCATGACTCCGTTTTTAATTTCTTAGCATGTAATTTGGCACAAATTACCATGCAAAATTATAACTAAAAATAATAAAGCAATTACTCGTATTAATAGACAGTCAGTCTTCTTATGAAAAGCTACAGGTTTTCTGCCTTTCAAGAAATTCAATCTCACGACAAGGGGTACTTGGGGAATTTTGAAAAACTTGAAGAGCATTTTAGAAATTTGTGACCAAAAACACTCAGCATGGGGTAAACACCCTTAACTTCGGCATGGGATATTGTGCATGGGACATTTAACTGGGTAGGTGAAGTTCGGTTGTCAATAATATGCTTGATTGACTTAAAATTGTAAAATTCAAAAAACTAAAAGCAGGGTCATTTTTTAGTGTTTAAAAATTAAAAGCAGGTTCGTTTTTTGAACACTTTATATTTCATGTTTTGACTATATTATATAGTGAATTATTGTTTCTAATATATATTTTATAAAACAATAATTAATTTTCGTGTGAACACAAACGTGCAATATTGCTGGCGGCTTGTGCTTATGGATAGAATTTTAAAGATATCACTCTATTCTGTTTACACCCGCTGTATCAAAAACAACCATGCCACTGCTCTTTGATATTCTTACCCTCTGCTAAACACACTATTAACCCATGGGGAGATGCATTACAGTTTTTGGTCCAGGGCGTGGACAGAAATTTCTGTCTTCATCCACTAACATTATCTGGACCGCAAGTCAAGGTAGAAGCTACTATATCATCAGATGGTGAGCAAACTTTTATGCTTGATCATGAACAACACCTGTTCTACAAGGTGGATATGAGAAGTGAGGATCAGATTGATGCTGGCATTGGCAGATTTTCTCAAGACATGAAAGACAAGAAAGTGCCTCTCTCTGAGATCAATGCGAGTGTTATTGACATGATTAAGTGCATGCCATTGAAAAGAAATTTATATATTGCCCTCCATCAAGCCAAGGAAGTGGTCTGTACTAATGATCTACCAACTCATTATGATGGGTATATTGCTTTTGAATTACCGCCATCTGATAATTCTTCAGGTATGAGTGGTATGGAGCAAAGACATGATAGTCACATGTGGACAGAGTATGTCAGCAGTAATAGTTTTAATGGCATTGTCAGATTTAGTAGATGCTCTGGGCATTTGCGCTGCATCAACATTGATTGTCCATTTTATTTGCGCTCAAATATGTTCAATGAGTCTCAATGGCGAGGTCGGCTTGTTAAATCCAGTCCTAAAGGATTGATCTCTTCTGAATATGGCACACTGGTACGCACTCATTGTGGACAGATTCCAGAATGTGTATCTACATGTTCTGCAGTGATTTACTATTGTTTGCCTAGAGATAAGCATAATTGTACTAGGTGTGCTTTGCATCTTGGAGAACATAATCATCCATGTGCAGAAGGGAGGAGTCGGATGGTTGAAAGTCCCATAGATGAAATGTTGCTTGATCGAGCAAGTCGGGACCCTATGGTGACTGCGAAACAATTGGAGAGGGCCACCACTAATGATCTTATCATGGAAAAGCTTATTGGAGCAGGTTCAACTTCAAGTGCTATGATTGAAGATTTGGAATTTGCTGAATTCCTTGACAGTATGACTCCCCTGTCAAATAAAAGGAGAGTCGAACGAAGATTGGAGTCTGCAAAAAGATCAAAGAATATCACTTCAAAAGGTCTTGAGGCAGTGCTTGAACTGAAAAGCAAGTGTAGATATCCTTTTATCCATAGTATCCTTTTTCCAGGACAACTGGGTGATAAAGTACAACCTCATGTATTTTAAATGTCAATTAAGGGACCGGGCAGTGGAGTTGATTTGGTGAATCGCATGCGTCCTAGAGGTAATTTGGAGAAAATGTGGGTGCACTTTGATCATGTTCACCGTGTTCAAGGATGGCCGACTATGTCAGCGCATGTCTACGACCCTTACGTACGAGAGCTATGTTGAGATGTCGAGCTCTACACCTTGAGCTGGCATTCACTACGGGTCTTGGCCGCTTACGGCATTTACTCACTAGCGCGTTAGGTGACCGACACGGAGGATCTCTGCCAGTGATTCTACAGCTGGACTACACTTATAGTGCCAGCCTAGTACGCTTCTAGCGAGTTCACACTTAGTGACCGCATGTACATATGTGCTACTTTTCAGCTTTAGCACTTAGTCATTTTGTACTCTCGTTTCTGTGAAGAAGAAGAAGCTTTCCATCTCTGTGTGCTTTGTGCTTGTCTTGTGTATCTCTCTTGCATCCTCATTCTTTACATGGTATCAGAGCTTGGTGCAGGCAAGAGAGGCTAAGAGATCAAGAGCATCACAATCCCTTCGTTCGCAATCCACGACCAGATGCCAAGTTTTCGCACAAGTTTCTGAACAGGTCTCCAAAGTGCAGTATACAGAGATTTACTGTACAAGTAAAATGGTTGTATGTACGCTTGATTGTGGACACTCGTTGAGTGTAGAAAGAGTTACAGGTACCACGATAGTAGGTTCAGCAGATTTGTAGGTTTTTGCAGATTGTAGCTATTTTGTCTTAGTGCTTCAAGATGTCTGACGGTTTCAGTCAGATTGTTACTGAGAAGCTTGAGAAAAATAACTACCCTGCATGGAAGTTCATAATAAAAAATTTCCTAAAAGGAAAAGGTTATTGGGACTATGTAGAAGGAGACAATGAAAAGGAACCAGAGATTCCCGAGGCAAATGCTACAGCAGAACAAAGGAAAGCTTTGAGGGACTGGCAACAAGGCCAGAGCAAAGTGATGTATTGGCTTTCTATGAGCATCACAGATGGCATGATGGGCTATCTACAGGATGCTGAAACCCCTGCCATTGCATGGAGAAACTTAGGTAGAGTGTTTGAGGTGAACACCAAGGCCAGGAAGCTTCAACTAAAGTCGGAGCTAAATCAGGTTAAGAGGAAAAACCTCTCAATTAATGATTATTCCTTGAAGATCAAGAGTATCATTGAGGCTCTTGGATCTATTAAAGTCTCAGTGGAAGACGATGACATTGTTCGTGCATGCTTGGATGGTCTAGGAGATGAGTATGTACATTTTAGGTCTTCCATGAATACAAGAGACGACATCCCCGTGTTCCAAGATTTGATTTCTATGCTTATTCTTGAGGAGAAGAACCTTGACACATCTTCTTCTCATGGCAGAAATAATTCTGAACAGGCCTTCTATTCTAACTCCAACAGAGGTAGAGGTAGAGGTCGTGGTCGAGGCCCAAGGGGTTGGAGGGGCCAATTTTTGGAAGGTCAATCAAATCAAAACAATACAGGTGGCAGGGGAAACCAATCTCAAGGCAGGGGAAGTCAAAGAGGTCGTGGTGCAGGATCAAGCAGGCAGCAACATACTCCAGATAGCAGAGAATGTTGGACTTGTGGTGAAACAGGTTACATGTCACGTGACTGTCCAAAGGGAAAAGCAAGTGGAAAGAGAGAATAGGGCAACTATGCATCTACTAGCAGAGATGCAAATGACAGCAAAAACGAGCGCATGTTTGTTATGCAGCATGTAATGAATACAATGACTGCAGAGAATTCCACCCAAGATGATGTTTGGTATGTGGATTCAGGTGTCTCTAATCACATGACGTCTCATGGAGAGTGGTTTAGAGATATGCGCAAACCAGATGTGCAGACAGGAGATGACACAGCTCACCCCATTGCTCATGTAGGGGACATACCTCTAAATACGAAGAGTGGGAAACAGATGTACTTCATGTCCCAAACATTACAAAGAATCTTGTTTCTATTGGACAAATGGTTGAGCAGGGTTTGCAGGTTCACTTCAATCCAAATGGCTGTTATGTATAAGATTTCCAGAATGGCTGTAAGCTGATCACAGAGGGAAAATGTGTGGGCATAATGTTTACGCTGAATGTAGACATGCCTGAGGTAAAAGCTGCATTATTTGCATAGGGCACAGGTGTTGTGGCTGATGTTGACATTTGGCACAAACGCATTGGCCATGTCAATGAGCAGAGATTGCGCAGCATGCAATCAAAACAGATTGTAAAAGGTTTGCCCAAATTCAAGGTGGATGGTCTGCATAAAGTGTGTGCAGCATGCCAGTTTGGAAAACAGTCAAAGGGCTCATTTCCACATGAGCGCAATGTATGTAAAAAGCCACTTGAGGTGGTGCACACAGATGTTTGGGGTCCAACCGATACCGCAAGTATACATGGTTGCAGGTATTATGTCTCTTTCATTGATGACCATACAAGGAAAGTATGGGTCTACTTCATGCGTAACAAAAGTGAAGTGTTTGGTCACTTTCAAGACTTCAAAGTCATGATTGAGAAGGAGACAGATATGCAAATCAAGACATTGAGGTCAGATGGAGGGGGAGAGTACTTCTCCAATGATTTTTCAGATTTTTTGCGAATGCATGGTATACACAGACAGTTTACATGCAGATATACTCCACAACAGAATGGGGTCGCAGAAAGGAAAAACAGGCACATTGCAGAGGTTGCACATGCATTGATGAATGAGAAGAACATGCCTCATCATTTTTGGGCTGAAGCCGTAAATACAGCTGTGTACATTATGAACAGGACACCTACAGCTGCGGTGCATGATGTAACACCTGAGGAAAAGTTTACAGGTACAAAGCGTGATTTGGCACACTTGAAAGTGTTTGGCTGCATAGCTTACGTGCATGTACCAGATGAGTTGCGTAGGAAATTGGATCCTAAAGCAGAGAAATGTATTCTTGTGGGATATTCCCTTGAACATGTTTTGAGGATGCAGTTGGAAATGTGCATTGGGATGATGCAATGAATGAAGAGATGGCTGCATTGGAAGCAAACGACACATGGGAGTTGGTGCCATTGCCAAGTGGCAAGAAAGCTATTGGCTGTAAATGGGTGTATAAAACCAAGCATAAGGCTGATGGTAACTTTGAGCGTCACAAGGCAAGGCTGGTCGCAAAGGGTTATGCACAGACGTATGGCATAGACTATGAGGAGACCTTTGCTCCAGTGGCAAAGATGATGACTGTGAGAGCTGTCATAGCAGTGGCTGCATCTAGAGGATGGATTATGCATCAAATGGATGTAAAGAATGCCTTCTTGAATGGTGAGTTGCAAGAGGAAGTGTATATGGATCAGCCACCTGGTTATGTCGATCCAGGTTACCCAGATTATGTATGCAGACTTCTCAAAGCTTTGTATGGTTTGAAGCAGGGCTCTAGAGCATGGTATGACAGGATTGCCAAGTATCTTGTCAGTATTGGTTTTAGGAGAGCTCATGCTGATCATTCACTCTATGTACGTGAGAGTGATGTGGGGATTGTGGTCATTACCATATATGTAGATGACCTTATTATTGTTGGTGACAATGTTATGGAGATGGACCATGTGAAGAGTCTTCTCAAACAGGAGTTTGAAATGAAAGATTTAGGCGAGTTGCGCTACTTTCTTGGCATTGAGGTGATCAGGACTCCAGAGGGTGTATGGCTATCACAGAGACAGTATGCTTTGGACATGTTGTCAAAGTATGGTATGGCTGATTGTAAGCCAATTTCTATTCCCTTGGATGTGAATGCAAAGCTGAGTGCGGAGAAGGGTGATGTTGTTGAGGATGTCAACATGTACAGGAAGATTGTGGGTAGTCTAATCTACTTGACTATCACGAGGCCAGACTTGAGCTACACAGTAGGCTTGGAGAGTCAGTTCATGCAGCTTTCGAGGAGGCCACATTTGGATGGAGTACGATGCACACTTAGGTATGTGCAAGGTACTCTTGACTACGCATTGTTCTATGCAGCAGATGCACCATTAGCATTGTATGGGTATACAGATGCAGATTGGGCAGGTAGCATTGTTGATAGGAGATCTACGAGTGGCTTCATGTTCTCTTTTGGGAGTGCTGTTGTTACTTGGAGCAGCAAAAAGCATCCTACGGTTGCTTTATCGAGCACAGAGGCCGAGTACAGAGGTGCAGCAGTTGCGGCGTGCGAGGTAGCTTGGCTACGCACATTACTTGAGGACTTGGGAGTGCAGGTGGACCAGCAGATTTTCATCCATTGTGACAACCTCAGCAGCATGCAGTTGTCTTGGAACCCAGTGTTCCATGCCAGGACCAAACACATAGAGGTCCATTACCACTACGTTCGAGAGCGAGTGTTGGTGGGCGACATTGACTTGGTCTACGTCAGCACAGAGGAGCAGATAGCGGATATCTTTACCAAGGCCCTCGGAGCTGAGAAGCTTCGGGACTATGCTTGGACTCTGCGACATACAGAGCTCGAGGGGGAGTTTTGAGATGTCAAGCTCTACACCTTGAGCTGGCATCCACTACGGGTCTTGGCCGCTTACGGCATTTACTCACTGGCGCGTTAGGTGACCGACACGGAGGATCTCTACCAGTGATTCTACAGCTGGACTACACTTATAGTGCCAGCCTAGTACGCTTCTAGCGAGTTCACACTTAGTGACCGCATGTACATATGTGCTACTTTTCAGCTTTAGCACTTAGTCATTTTGTACTCTCTTTTCTGTGAAGAAGAAGAAGCTTTCCATTTCTGTGTGCTTTGTGCTTGTCTTGTGTATCTCTCTTGCATCCTCATTCTTTACAAGCTACTCACCATTGCAACTGCTGAGTTTAGCGTGGAAAATAAATATGCTCAGATGGAATTTTGGAAGATGCTGAACAATGTGGTTAAGCAACAGGGTTTTGATAAGCCAGAGTTTAGGGGATTTATGGCAAATGAAGCCAGTGCCAATTGGATTGCTGTGCGTACTGTTTATTTTGGGGAAGCAAAGAAGTCTACTCCAGACAAAGAGAGATCATGTTTGTTTCATTGGGAGCAAAGTATGGTTCGACATACTATCAAGTGCATCCGTCCAGCATTTCAAGAGGAGCACAAGATTTTGTGTCGCAAGTGGAGAACTGCACCTACAGAGAATGCGGCTGAGCATTGTAAGGGAGACCTTGGAAGATTTTGGAAAACAGGAATGGCCATTGAAGGGGATATTTCTTCGTTGGAGACATGGTTGGCTTGGTGGGATGTACGAGTGCCTCATTGGGTGGAAAGATTTGTATCACAAGATGCTGCAGGTATCTTTGTTCCTAACACAAACTTGTCTGAGTCACAACATGCTAGTATGCGTGCCTCGGTTGGTTACAAGGATCACATAAGTTTGTATGAGGCAGCATGTGTAGATATGGCTTTAGCTGTGCTTCAAAGTGTGAAATATAATGCCTATTTGAAAGGTGTTGGGAGCTCCACCGGTCCCGGCATTAAAGATTTGGCAGATCGCTTCATGAACCAACCTTCATCTGCTTCCACGGCAGCTGGAAAGAATCTAGTTGACCTCACACATTCTTCAATGCATGAAATGGGTGTCAATAGTCCAGAAATGAATAGAAATATACTCCAAGAGAAGAGTATTAGAAAAAAGAGGCCAATTATTGCTGATGCAAATATTGTCTTGGAGGAGGATAACCATAGGACAACTTGAATTGGTGTGCTTTAGCACCAAAAAAAAGCTTCAAAGGATGTCCCATATCCCGAAGTAAATGTAGCAAAGTTAGTTTGGGCAATAAGGAGAACAGAACCTGGGCGAAAGATGACTTGTTTTGGTGTAGTGTCAAAAGATGGAGATCGATGTGGGCAGTTCATTAATGCCTGTTCAACGGATGCCAAAATAGGGGTGCCAGTTCCTCGTTTTTGGGGTCGCAGGAAATATCCTCCATCTGGTTCACAATTGGGAGGCCTTGTGGAAGGGTTCATTTGGTTTTGTAATTACAATAAAATGCACACCTGGAAGGTTCACAACATAGTCGAAGGGCCACTAGGTCCAGCTCCCGGTGTTTGGGTGGTCGCAGAGGGCACAAATTTGCAACCTCAAGAGGTAACGCAACTGCAAGACAATGGTTTTGTTTTGCGAGCAGGAGTTGCATCAGCATCAAGAATGCATGAAATAGTTCCATTGAACTAAAGAGTTGCTAGCAGCATCCGTCCCAAATTTAGAGATGGAAAGATTTTGAAATGGAGATCACGATTAACAAAGGAGTTTCATGGCAAGATTGAAGTGGGTAGAACCATGGCAGCAGAGTTGGTGCGAGAGGTCATTGTGGTTTGCAATGAAACACATGTTTTCTATGTTAATATTGTGGGGTCAAGTGCAAAGGGGGGGTTTCTAATCACTGAGCAAAAAAAATCAAGCGAAGATAAATCTGAGCAGATTGAAACAAGAGTAACAATGGTGAAAGAAAATTATTATGCCATGCACATTACTTTCACTACCACGAACCTGACACTTAGTCGACAGAAAAAGATATTTTAGAAGCATTATGAAAATTGAATACTCGAGACACACGCAGTCTCTTCATACTTGAAACGTATATAATTCATTTTCATGTGGCATACCTCCTCTCAAAAATAGCCCACCAACAATTTGGCACCTAGATTTTGCAAAAATGTCAACACACAACCTCGTAAGCCTACAATGCCATATGAGAGCCTCCTAAAGCTTGAAACAACTCCACTTTTGTAAGCAAGAAAAAACAAGTTCCTAAAGCAAGCGGAAAAAAATGCACTCTCACTCTCTCTCCTCTCAACTTCGCAGTGCAACATCCTTGAGTTGCCCTCCCTTTCCACTTGGCTTGATCTGCTCATGTTGCTTCTGGAACCACTTTCCGTGAGAACAAATTCTTGTCTAACTAGACTTTCGTGATCATTAAATAGAAGCGATCGGATCTAGAGCCAAATGCAAGTTCTTTTTCACAGGAAAGGCCCAAGTCTCAAGTGCATTTGCCTCCTAGATGGAGAGGTAAAGTCATGAAGCAACAATTTCTTAAAAGCTCCTACTACTGAAAACACCCATGGTCCTAGGATATTCAGGCCAAGATTAAAGAATATTTTAGTCCTAAATCACATAATGGAAATTTAAAGCTTCTAAAGCTTGCCAGATACTTTGCAGCAGCACGTAAACAAGAGGAACCATCGCAAGAGCACAATTGTTTCTTCTACATGCAAATGTATGTTACTACAATTTAATGCCCCAATAACTACAATCATGGAAATAAGAAAGACTTGCATTGCTCGCCATCAATTTGCAGTGGGGGCTGTACTGTCATCCATCCTCAACACCTCAATATTATGCCGTCTCACAATCATTTGCCTAAGGACACGTAGTTGACTGATCTCCTACGGCAAACCATACATCCCTTGCGTGCTATTGCCTGCTACAATAGCTCCCTGGTCTACGTCACATTTAAAAAAAAAAGAAACAACCGTCCCTGCACGAGTCCCAGTGCTCGAAAAAAACCTAGGTTTAGTGTAATCCCACCTACAAATTTTGAAATTTACCTCTAAATTTTATATTTGAAGGTGAAAAAACCTACAAAATTTAAAAATTTTGGTGTAATTCAATGTAAAAACCTTCAAATTATGTCAATTTACGTGTGTTGTTTCACATATGCACTACGCATGACACTACCCTTCCCTGGTTTGTTGCTGCAACCATTCCGCGCTGGCGCGGACTGGTTATAGCAGCAAACCAGAGAGGGGTCATTTTTATAAAAAGAAAACGTGGGGCTTGCTGCGAGAGAGAGAGAGAGAGAGAGAGAGAGAGAGCGCTACCCTCGTCCTGCAGGTGGCCCTCATTGGGATCTCCACCTTGTGCACAGAGAGAGAGAGAGAGAGAGAGAGAGAGAGAGAGAGAGAGAGAGAGAAGTGGCAATCCCTTCTCTTCCACTTTGTCTGTTAAGGTTTGGGATCCCATGCGGGCTGCTTCATTTGCTTCGGCGTTGTTTGACAAGATCTTAGCTTATGAAGCTTGTGTTTGTGCCGCAGGCTCTGCGCTTCCTGGGCCTTCTCGGTCCTTCACTTGCATGCACCTGCTTGAAGCTCATCGTTAGCAGCCAGCCCGTGCCGAGAGAGAGAGAGGCCCCAGGTCGTTGGCCAAAGGTGGCTGGACAAGCAAGCAGAGGCATCAGTGCTGTTTGTGGTGTTTGGGAGCTTCTACCCTACGTAAAAGCTCCTACAGACCCTCACGGCTACCTCTCCCTCTCCCTGCTTGTCCCGACCTCGTTTTTCCTTGACCCTACCTCGTGTTGCACAGTCGTGTCACCTCTCCATCTCTGAGCGCCCTGCTGAGCATTGTGACGCCCCTCTTGTCACCCCTGCTCTGTCCCGTCACCCGCTTGCTTTGTCCCACCTCAACGCTACCCTGCCTGCGTCCTGCTCTGCATTACGACGCCCTCTTGGCCTATCGTGCCTCAGCACTACCATGCTTGCATCCTTTGCCTGCAGCACACCTTCACTGGCATCTCCACCGGGCAAGCCCAACACCCAATGCAGAGGGAGGGAGGCGATGGACTAGAGTCACTTTTGTGCTGAGTGTCATGGCACAAGGAGCGCTAAAAGTCGCCGAGATGGAGGAAGAGAGGATCTGTATCAAGCCCCTGGGCCCTGCTTCTCGTTCGCGGCTCTGGCTTTTTGTCTTTCTCTACAATGATGTCACTCTCCTGCTGATGACTTTGATGTGGGAGCTTGCACTCGCTTTGTTATTCCCATGGATTCGGACGGTTGTGCATCGTGCATCACATTTGTCTCTGCCAATGACATGTGCTCCAACTATGCCATTTTGTATTGGCCCTTGTGCGGTAGGATGTTCAAGCTAGGTTTTAAATCTTTGAAAATGTAGAAATCTTGCAGATGCAGGTTGATGATTATCGACCCTTCACATGGAGGTAAAGGCACTCAACCTTGTAGTTGAATGTATACATCATAATGTGCTGAGCAATTCTTTGAGGAAGTGATTGCCATGCCATTGCACCGTCAAGATTAATTTCAGGGAGGTGATAAATCAAAAGAGAGAGAGAGGAATTTCCTATTACCAAAATGTCCCTCTAATTTGTGGTTATTCTCAGAATACCCCTCACCAAAAATTCCCAAAATACCTTTCAATTTCTTCAAATTTCCCAGAATACTCCTTGCTTGGAAATTTCTCTGTCCAAAAATGTTTTTCTATCATGACCGCGCATGACATTTAAACATCTCTAAAAACAAAGTTTTGAAGTTTTTTCTAACTTCTCATAGGAAAATTGGTTCTTTCTCAATAGAAGATGATATAACTAGGATTTGATATGGTATTGTGGTCTCTTAAAATGAAATTGCTAATCTTTTATAGATACGAATGTCTCTACTTGTGACCCCATTACTAAATAGTTTCATCTAAAAAACTTAAAAATAACTCTTCCTTGTCAGAAATATAAGTATATGCAAAAATCTAGGCTAACCCATCCCAAATGGTACAAGAGTATACTAGGAAATTTTGAAATTTAAGGGGTACTTTGCGAATTTCCAACAAATTACACGGGTATTTTGGTAATTTTCCCTAAACAATATCATCATCCTCATTAGATTCTATGTTTTGAGGTTTACGTAAGATCATACATGCATATCTCCTGTTTTGACCTACTAAAAATCTCTATTAATGATGAGTCCTTTCTAAAGAAATTGCTAGGATACTAGCATCCAACTATGCCTCACATACTTGTTCGGAGAGAGAAGGGTACTAACCAGAGTTGTACTTTGCCAACATAGTAGTGCACACCCTTGTCGACACATTCCCTTTTCTAGGAGGCACATGCAAGAGAGAGAGAGAGAGAGAGAGAGAGAGAGAGAGAGAGTCTCGATAAGGCCACAAAAATAATAGATAGGCTCAACATTCTTGGAGGGGCAGATCATATTATAATTTTGATCAACTCTAGCATCTTGATGTATCGTTCCAAATTCTAATTGTTTTTGAAAGAAAGATGAATGAGCAATTTCTACTAGGGCAACAAGTGCCCACAAAAAAAGGTACAAATTTTGGTAGATAATGGCTATTATTTTGGTGAAATACGCTCGATTTTTGGTTTGCTCGAAGAAACTTGCTTGGTGTTTGGTAAAACTCGTGCAAAGGGAGTGACATACTCTGTGACAATGCCAGATTTTCCTAGATGTACTTGCGAGGATTTTCAAAACCGAGAAAGCAAGCGCTTTGTGTATATGCCATGTAAGCACATTTACTTCATATTTCTACAAGTACTTGGCCTTGACCCTCATGCTCATGAATTCATGCATCAGGCGGCTTTAACGAAATTGGAGTTAGTCCAAGCACTTGGAGGTTCATGGGTGCTGATGCAACCTTAAAGGCTTGTGGACCTTGCTTTGATTTTATAGTAGTAGCTTTTTTGGTGATATGTGCTTATGGCTATTAACTTTTGCCCCAAATATTCCAGTACGGCAGTATTTTTTTTGTTGCACACTCCATTTTGATATGTAGATGCAATACACCTTTTTGGTTAATTTCAATGTTGATGGAAGGTTTTTGGCATGTGTTAGAGATAGAACAATTTAAAATAATTTTTTTAGGTTAAGAAACTAGGTAGGGAGTATCTCTAACCAGCAAAAATCCAAGATATTGTGGTGTGTTGTTGACTCTGCCTACACATCCAAACCAAGTGTGCCTCTCTCTCATCCGGCACCTCCTTATATTACCATCAAGCAGTTACAACCATAACATGTCTGACCACACTAGGTGGCCGGACTCCACCTTCACAACCACACACCACAATATATACAACTAATATATTGCACAAGGATATAAAAAAACATTGTAAGTTTTGCAAAGTTTATGGTTTGCATAATTTTGTATTACAAGGATATCAAGAAAAAGTTTGCGGTTTGCGTAATTTTGTATTGCAAGGATATCAAAAAAAATTATGGTTTGCGTAAATTTGTATTGCAACTAATATATTGGACAAGGATATCAAAAACATTTGTCTTGCAAACATATCAAAAAAAAGTTTATGGTTTGCGTAATTTTGTATTGCAACTAATGTATTGCACAAGGATATCCAAAAAATTGTTAGTTTTGCTCAGTTTATGGTTTGCTCGCTTTTATTGGCTCGGATTTGGGGATTCCCCGTATAGCGCACACACACACACACACACACACATGGTACATATGAACAGGTGAGGATAGTCAGAGTGTTAAGGTGATTTTGCTTGGGTGAGGTGGCTCACTATGGCAAATATGGATAGCCAAAAAATGGCTATCATTAGCCCCCCTAAATAATGGTACATTCATGTACCATTTAGCTGATCAAAGGTAATGTCGATCTTTGTCTACTTTCATCTTTCTTGTCTACTTTCTTGAAGTAATTTTGATGTATGATTAGAAAACCTTGTGCACAACAAAATATTTTCTACAAAGCCAATGGCATGATGTAGTGAAGTGAGTGAGTAAACCTTCTCCATTAAGAAAAGTTTGCAAATCAAACCCCAAGATCAAAGATCTTAAAGTTTTTCTCTCAAAGAGAGATATATTGTATGGAATTGCTTACTGAATTTGGTTGAAGAAACTTGTAGCTCTTATTGTTGTCCATCATTGCTTCCTCTTGTGTAAAGTTGATGTATCTAATATGGACTTCAAGAGCTTGTATTAGCATATCTCTAAATTGTAGCTCATAAAAGTCATTCAACCTGGGTAGGTTCATCAACTTAAAAATTCCATTACCTTCATGATTTAGGAAAGCTTGACCCATGCTTCCAACTGCTATTGGAAGATGTTGCAAATAGTTTACCACATACGTACATAATAGACAAAGGTTTTTATTTCTTCCAACACATTGGAAGAGAATAGATTATGATTAGGATTGATGAAATATCCACATGTAGCAATCAACAAGTTTTCCATCTATGATGAAGACCACAAGCATCACAATGTGAGACCTCCATACACCAAATAGCCAAATAAAGAAGGTTTGTAAACATCTTCTATCAATCACCAAGTGTTCATGTTCTCCAAAGCTTAAGAGGGTCTGTGCCCAGGATGAAAATCATATGTAAAGAGAGAAGAGGTTGAGTCTGAAGAGGTGAAGCCCATTGTGAAGTTGATTGAGGATTCAAAGTTTTGGATTTTCTTGCCAGGAGACTCTCCCATTAATGAAAAGCCACCCACTTATACACCATTAAAGAGAATAATAGTCTTTTGATAGTTTCCTCTTGTGATTCTACTTTTTGCTACTTTCCCAAGTTTTTTATCCACTTCTAACCCCCCCCCCCCCCCCCCCCCCCCCCCCCCCTCCTCTGCAAAGTTGAAACTCCTCATTGTGTACTACATCAAAAGTTGATGGATATTTTTCTAAACTTGTGAAATTTAAAGTTCTTCCATGCTTAGCACACAACACACTTCTTGAAGATCATCCTCACATTGATTCACTTTACACTCTTCTACTTTGTTTTGGAGTAGACTTTCATGTCCATAGTCTTCTCTCTACAATCAATGTAGTCCATGATCTCCCTACCTATGATTTCCTCTTCATCTTCACTTCTTTTAAACAAGAAGCACTCTTAAAGATTTCGGGGGTTTCTGATCACTGAGCAAAAAGAATCGAGCAAAGACAAATTTGAGCAAATTGACACAATACTAACAATGGTGAAAGAAAAAATTTATGTCATGCACATACTTTCATTACACAAATCTAACACTCAATCGACAAAAAATGAGATTTTAGAACCATTATGAAAATTGAATACATGAGGCACAAGAAATCTCTTCCCACTTGAAACATATACAATTCAATTCCATGTGGCATACCTCGTCTCAAAAATAGGTTGTAAAAAATTTGGCAAGCTTCAGTTTACTAATTACCAAAAGTTCAAGTCAAGACTTCTCATCTCGCTTAAGTTCGTTGGCAACCTGTGCAACATTGTCTTCTAAGTTGCCTCTTAATTCTTTGAGCCCTCCTAATTGCAAATTTAAGGATAAAATAAAGCTTGAAGAAGTGCCTTGCAAGACCTCCAAAAGGCTGCTTTATCTGATCATTTTGCTTTTGGAACCCTTTCCTTAAAGACAATTTCTTGCCTAACGAGTCTATTGTGAGATTAGTAGATAGAAACAATACGACCCAGAGCCAAATGCAAGTTCTTCTACATAGGAAAGGTCCAAGTCTAGCTCATGTGCATTTGCATGTTGGATGCAGAGATAAAGTCATGAAGCAACAATTCCTTAAAAGCTTCTATATTGTGAGTGCTCTCACTATTAAAAACACCCAAGGCCATGTCACAACTAGAGAATAATTTAATACTAGGATATCCAGGAAAGATTGAAAGAATCTTTTAGTCCTAGCTCATAGAATGGTGATTTACAACTTCCAAAGCCTGCAAGATCTTTTGCAGCAATAGGTAAACAAGAGAAACCATCACAAGAATGGGGGTACAATAGAACTGTTTCTTCTACATGCCGAGGTCTATGGTTACAATCCAAAGTCCCTCCAATCTATTACAGTACTGTTGTCTGTCACTTAGGATAAATTTTGGACTGTAAGCGAACGTCATTTGCGCTATGGGGTATACCATGTTGGAATGAATTGAGAGTGTTGGTTCGAATCTTGACTTATGTTAAACAGAGTTCGTGCTCATTCGTAGCATACCCTAGTTCGGATCCCGAGCTGTGTTGAACAGAGTTCGTGCTCATTTGTAGCCTATATATGTTCAAACATGTTTGGTGGAATGAATTGCTGACTAGTTAATCTACTAAGCATGTTGTCCCTACGGCTACATGGCAGGCTCTCAAGGATCCCACATTCTTGAGAGTCTGATATTTAGCAAAAGCGGGATTTTGTGGGCATGATTCTATGGGCAGGAAGCAGGAAATGGGCAAAACGCATAAATTGTAGGTGCGAGTAAGATAAACGACAACAAAAAATAAGTCATTCATAAAAGTTTGGAATCCAACTCATTTTGACAAATGCTATTTTTTTCAAGGGAAAATTACCAAAGTACCCCTCTAATTTGTGGAAGTTTCCAAAATACCCCTCAAATTTTAGAAATTCCCAAAATACCCTTGTATCTATTTTGGTTGGATCCTTCAAGATTTTCTAATATTTATTCCTTTTTGACAATTGAGACCTGCTGTGAGTGCTTAGCATGTAATTTGTTACAAATTATCTCACAAAAAAGGCAATTATGTTCAAAAATAATGAAGCAACTCGTCTCCAAAGCTTACATAACCAACTCAAATTCTAGTTTTAGCATCTTGTATTGATTGACAATCAGTCTTCTTATGAAAGATTTAAAAAAAAAAAATCTTTGGAGAAATTTAATCTCAAAAGTCGGCGTATTTTGGGAATTTTGGAAAATCTATAGGGCATTTTGGAAATTTAAGACAAAATATCTGGGGTAATTTTCCTCTTTTGTAAATGACCCTACCTGCACTCGTTTGCTATTGCAACCAGTCCGCGCCGACACGGAATGGCTGTAGCTGCATACCAGGGAGCCAAGGAGCGTGGGGTGCCACAGGCAAGCTCGACAAAGGGGCTTCTAGCAGTCGAAGAGCTCTTGGGTAAGGCAATTTTGTGGGTGAGAATTCGGCAGATTGCAGGCATTGGACGGACATCAAAATGCTCATAAGTGCGACGTCAGATTGCAGTGGAGGATGAGCCGGACAGGAAGGACAGTGGAGGAGTAGGTAGAGGTGAACACAAGGGGCTCTCTTTCTCAGAGCTGCTCATCTCTCACCAAAATGGAGGCTTACCATTGAATTAAACCACAGAACCATCTCTCTCTCTCTCTCTCTCTCTCTCTCTCTCTCTCTCTAAATTTTTTTATAAAAAAAAGGACCATACCCGCATGAACCTACCCGGCCCTGGTTTGCTGCTGCAACCAGTCCGGGCCGGTGCGGACTGGTTGCTGCTCCAAACCAGATTTAGCAGCAACAAGTCCGCACCGGCGCGGACTGGTTGCAGCAGCGAACCAGGGCCGGGTAGGTTCATGCGGGTAAGGATGAGCTTTAGTGATGAGACGGACAGAGGCAGGCACTCTCAACCCTAACCTTCCCTGAGCCTCCCTCAACGCTCAGCCTCAGCCTCCCTCAACACTGTGCCACTCTCAGGTGAGCGCTGCAGGCCGTGCCACCCTCAGTGAAGAGAGAGAGAGGGAGAGAGAGAGAGGGAGAGAGAGTTTTCCTGCAAGCAGTTTCTGGAGAAGAATTTGCCGAGCTGCAGGCCTTACCACCCTCAGTGGAGAGAGAGAGAGAGTGTGTGTTTCTGCGAGTGGTCCTTTGGTTCGAGGGACGAGGGGAGGGAAGAGATGACCGTCACGCGCACGCACACACAAGCGCCTGCAGCATCATCCGCTTAATTTTCATCGACAGCTTACAGAAGGCATGCGGCGATGGACTCATAAATGATTCTTTGCATGATGTCCAGGCTTTCGCCATAGCTAGGAGCTTGGTCTGAAATCGTTACTTCTTGTACCGTAGCAAAAACATGCACGCCATTGAAGAAGGTGGTCAAGAGGAGATTATTCATCTATTGTTGCGCAAGAGACAGTAGACTTCATCATATTTGTAACAGTCACTCAAGCCACATTTCATGTGACCCCTGAATAGCTATTGCTATTGCTACTCATGTGTAGATGAAATCCCAATGTGGATCAGCTCGGATGCGTCAGACAAGAACGTCACCCTCAGTGATTTCAAAATTTCATGTGACTCGAGGGCCGATAATATCTATTGCTACCAACAATAGTAGCTACTATGATGACATTGAGGTGGACATGGATCCTGAGAAAATGCTCAAACCGAAAGACACAAACACATTCCAAGCAACCATCCAAAAAGTGATGCCTGAGGGATATTGGGTCACCATGCCCAGTGGACGCGAAGCATTTTTTCCGGCCCAAGACTTGGGCTTCTTGGGTGGCATGGAGAAACTGCAGCAGCTATTCCAGCATGGACAAGATGTTATAGTGCGTGTTGTGACTCGCGACAGCTCTGGTCAAGAGGTGCTCTCGCATAAGAAGCCTAATCCTAACAAGCTAGATCCCCCACCCAAACCTCTCCGTAAGGCATTTGAGGGTGGCCATAGGCCTCGCTCATCATCAAGGTATAGCTAAACTTAGGTGCCTTTCTGAACTTGTATATGGTTTCTCAATGATCCCTTTGTAACTTGTTTAGAAATTTCACAAGCAGAGATCAAAGTTGTCATTCTTACGGATTTTTCATTTCCCGGATGATTTGAATAGCAATGTAAGGCAGATGTATGAGACATGTCTTGCGGGCGAGCGAGCGAGAGAGAGAGAGAGAGAGAGAGAGAGAGAGAGAGAGAGAGAGAGAGAGAGAGAGAGAGAGAGAGAGTCAACTTGGGTGTGGGCCTCATGAGCATGAGCTTGTTCCTCACCCCTCAATACTATACTTCCTAAAATTATCTCTTTAAAATTTCCATAGTATGAAGATTACTCCTTCACCAAGCCTATCCTATCTTGCTCTCTGACCCTGCCCTCACTGCCATGCAATCCCCCCACTAGGTAGCGTCTTCTTCTACCCTGGCTGGCGACCCTCGTTTACGTGCGGTTGGTGAAAACTCCTCCCCTCAGTAATGCAACAAGGCTGCTTGTGGAAACCTCTTGTCCCTGTCTGCTCTGTGGTGCTACAACATAGGAAGAGAGGCGAGCGCCACGAGAGAGAGAGAGAGAGAGAGAGAGAGAGAGAGAGAGAGAGAGTGCTATGCTCTGTCGAGGGTGTTTAGAATAAAAGGTCTTCACATTTGATCCAATAAGGCATGGTGGAATATTTGTATGTCAACTAAAGTGGGTACGGTTTATATTAGTTTGCTCTTCAAGGCGGCCTAGTGTTTGGGAAAAGGCTTTAGCCTTGAGCTAGTTGAAAAATCAAAACAACATGTTGAAGAGAAGGGAAGAAGGAGGAAATCCACTAGATTGATACTATAATAATGCAACTTCATCTTTGGTATCTTCTCATAAGAATCAAGATATTTTATTATTTTGTTATCATGGATTTCTCATAGCTAGACTTTACCTCATGCTTGGTTTTTCAACATAAATGAGTGTGTTAATTACAATGAGTATATGGATTACATGATAAATGTGTAAAATACGATCGTTAATAGTGATTGTGCAGTGGTTTAAGGGGTTGTTTATTGTTTTGAAAACTTGGGTGTGGTCCTACAAGTAGGAGAGTCTCTCAAAGAAAAGGAAGAGGGTCTCTATCTCACGATCCTCTATGCAGTGATCAAGTGTGCTCCGTGTTAGTCACTCGGGGGCTTCACTACGTGTAAAACTACCATATCACGTGCGTTCAAGACATGTTTCTAAAACCACTTATCTGTGAATTTTGTTAAGAATATAATGTACCCTTTTCTTTTCAAATCTGTAATTTTTTTTCAAATTTGAAAAAATAATGCCCTTCTGTATATATATTTCTGTAAGTTTCAAGAACTTTAAATACCCTTCTGTTGAACTCACGTGATAGGTTACATTTTTATTAGGTGACCTCCCCGGGGTTAGTCACATAGGACTTTGATGACAATGATCTTCGTGGGATGAGAGTGAGAGCACAAACATTGGCTTGAGGTCATTGAATGAAGAAGTAGATGCTTACATAGCTAGGAGGGAGGCAACCTTGAAATCGGCTCCAATCTTGGTTCCATGGGATTAGTCATCATGGGATTTGAGTTTAATTGTGGAATTAGTTTTCAACAATGGAAAACCCGCTTGCACTTTTGCAATTTACTCTAAGTTAAAAAGAATGTTTGAAGGGAGTTGCTCGATTATTTTGTTGCTCGGAAATGCTTGCTCGCCAATCTGTATAACCCAAGATTTCAAAGTTAGCTTTGAGGTCTTCATTCTCCATAGAGTTGCATTGCATAGAATCTTTCTTTGTTTTGAAAAGAATTTGGTCCATTAAAAGGTTGGATGTATCCATTATTGAGTCATCCTCAATGCCATTTGAGATATCTTGTGCTGATTGTTGTAGGCTTGTGATGAAGGTAGAAGAAAGAGATACCACATTTGAATATTTATCACACCTTCAGCACTGGAATCATCAATTTGCATTTAAACATCATCTTCAATATTTGTTGAAGTAAAGAACGATGACAAAGGAGATGATTCCTTGACAGAGACACTTTTCTAATGGTCAGTTCTTTCGGCATGATGGAAACCATTTTTGATGGAAGTACTTATGAAACTTTCTTTGCGCAATAGAGACTGTTTCTTCAAAGGTATAGGATTCACAACAAGTAACCTTTGTCTTTAGGAAACGAGACAATCCCGCGATAGATTGATGATCCCAAAATAAATTGATCCATTTTTACATAATCTGGAAATGTAGAATTAAATCCACACCTTGCCCATTATCGAGAAAAATCCTCCTTATAAGCATAGTAGTCTTCACCATGTTGTTGAAGTCTCCTGAATGAAGCCATGATTGCTCCATTGTTGACACTTTAGAGAATCTCGTCTTCAAGGCCTTGAAATTTTGGGTATATCCATCTTAGATCTGAGAAGACATACTCCAAAACCATTGCTCAACATTTCCTCTAAGGCATAGCAACAAAAAAATCGTTTTCTCAATATCATCCCTTTTCCCAAGGATATGGAAATTATTTTAAAATCAACAAGAAAATCATCAACATCTTCTTCAAAATTCCCAAAGAAGATTGGGATATCCTCAAAGGTATAGCATGTCATAGTAGTCACTTAATGCTAGAACCAAACAAAGGTTAGTTCCAAACAATTATTTTTGCTCATGACATTCAATTAACCACACACATCCTTGAAAGGTATAGCGTTGTTAGGAGTTTTTTGGAAGAAGTGATTGCACATATGTACATACACATGCATGGTGCATTGAATAAAGGATTGCCCATTTTTCAGAGCCAGGTGGTTACGTGGGGCCCACATGTGTACAGGTAGGACAGCATGTACATAGTGCATCCATTTTCATTATCACCAGCCTCAGCTTGAGCTTGTCTCTTTTTCAATTATGTTTGAGCCTTGGCTGTCTTTTTCGTATGGATGGCACGTAGCTCCTCTTGGCTTAAAGGATCATAGTATCTTTTAAATTTGCTCCCATTGAGGAATCCAATGGTTTCAACTCCATCAAGAGTCTCCACACGAATGGTTCCTTGTGGGGTGATCTCACATACTCTATATGGTCCTTTTCCCGCATATTTCAACTTTTTCTTTTCGTTACGCACTCCATACATAAGGACTTTATCACCAACATTGATATCTTTGTTCTTTAGATGACGGTCAAACCATTTCTTCCTCCTATCTTTCTCCACAAGTGCATTTTGCACAGCTAATTGCCTCTCTTCATCTAGCCTTTCAAGGATATATAATCGCTCAACTAAGGGGTTACCATACCAACCTTCTTGAGAAGCTACTCGAAGACTAGGAATGACAAAGTCCCATGGCATAACCGCTTCTTGGCCATACACCATCTTGAATGGTGTGCAGTTAATGGCAACTTTATACGCAGTACGATAAGCCCATAGAGCTGATGTAAGCTTTAAATCCCAATTTGTGCGATGAGCTTCCACCGTTTTGGTTAAGATAGAGATTAAGGTCTTATTGGTGCTCTCAGCTTGGCCATTTGCTTGTGGATAATAAGGTGTGGATTTATGGTGAGCTATCATAAAGTTGGTAGTGAGTTAATCTTTTATTACTCCATTTATAAAATGAGTACCATTGTCACTCACAATCTCAAAGGGACAACCAAATCTTGTAATAATGTTCTCAAAGAGAAACTTGGCAGTTGACCTTGCATCAGCCTTACGTGTCGCCCTGGCTTCCGCCCACTTTGTCACATAGTCAGTGGCAACGATAATATATCGAGATTGAGTGCTACAAGCTGCTGGACTAATTGGGCCTACAAAGTCCAAACCCCATTTTTCAAATGGTTGAGTCACTTTAACAGGATGTAAGGGCATCCTATCCTTTCGTTGTGTGATCTTGTAACGTTGGCATTCATCACATCCTTTTGCAAAAAGTGATGCATCCTTAAATAAGGTTGGCCACCAATAGCCTGATTGCAACACTTTTCTAGCTGTTAGTTCCCCTGAGAAATGTCCTCCGGCTATACCCATGTGGGCGTCTTGCAATATGTATAAATACTCATCCTCACGTGTACAATGTCTAAGAATATCATCCTTCCCTAGCCTGTAGAGAGTTCCCGCAATGAGAAAGTAAGGTTCACATTCTTTTAACAGTTTTCGAGCTCTGTCTTTATGAAGCTCTTTGGGTGGAAAACCATTAACTAGAAAGTTCACAATCTTCTCACTCCATTCAGGTATGGTTTTGACTAGGAATAGAGAAGTATCAGGCAATTCATCATCGACTCCAATAGGGGCTTCACCATTGGGTATGCGAGACAAATGATCAGCCATGACATGTCTTTTACCAGGTCTCACCACAACGGTAAAATCAAACTCAAGGAGAATTAACAACCATCGTGTAATTAATCCCGTGGAACAAGGTTTATTTACTAGATACAACAAGGCTTGATGATCAACATAGAACACAAACTTGTTGGCCAGAAGGTAGTAGCAAAATTTCTTCACTGCATAAATCATACCTAAACCTTCTTGCTCTGTAGTGGTGTAGTTCCTTTCGGCATCATTCAATTGACGACTTGCAAAGCTAATGGGGTAGTCCAGTTTATGTTCTCCTGGTTGAGTTAGAACACACCCAATAGCAAAGTTCGATGCATCAATATGCACATGAAAAATTACATTCCAATCGGGCACTCGTAGAATAGGAGCACTAGTCAAGGTCTTTTTCAATGACTCATAAGCATAGTCACACTCCGCAGTCCAGTGGAACTCAATAAGAAGCTTGTACAAAGGACGAGCTATCTCGGCAAAGTTTAAAATAAACCGTCGGTAATAACCAACATGGCCCATGAATCTTTGAACTCCCTTATAGTTTGTAGGTGGTGGCAATTAAGCAATGGCTTTAATTTTTCTCTCACCTGTGGAAATCCCATTTTTGGACACTATATGCCCTAAAATGACTCCATGTTTAACCCAAAATTGGCATTTAAAGGATTTAAGGAGATGTGATACAATCTACACTTCTCAAACACTTTTCGTAAGCATGATAGATGTTCTTTCCAAGAGGAATAAACACAAAGTTCATCTAAGAAAGCTTCGCAAAACTCCCTCAAATATTCTCTAAAAGCAGTGTTTATTAATCTTTGAAAGGTAGCAGGGGCATTGGTTAATCCAAAGGCCATAACATGGAATGCAAACACTCCAAATTCGGTTATAAAGGCTGTTTTAGCTTGGTCCTCTAGTGCAATTGTGATTTGATTGTAGCCAGAGTACCCATCTAAAAAGCTATAAGCTTCCTTCCCTGCAACTCTTTCAAGCACATGTTCCGAATATGGCAAGGGGTAATGGTCCCTCCTAGTAGCGGCATTGACCTTCTTGAGATCTACGCACACTCTGAGTTTCCCATTCTTTTTTGGCACAATCACTATTGGAGACACCCATTCTGAGTGCTCAATAGGGTATATGAATCCGCATTCCACAAGCTTTTCAATCTCTTCTTGAAAGATCATTGCATATTTAGGATTCATCGGGTAGGGTCGTTGCTGAACTAGTTTAGCCATGCTATTCATGGGGATTGTGTGCTGCACCACGGAAGGTGGAACACCTTTCATATCATGATATGTCCAATCAAATATATCCGTGAATTCCTTGAGAAGTTCTTTAAGTACACACTCCTCAGTCGCTGTCAGATCTTGGGCAATGAAGACAGGTTTAGACTCTTCTCCTGGGTCTGCTAACTCTATTTCCTTAACTATTGCTGGACCATCATAGACTCCATTGCTCCCATCGATAGGTTTTCTTTGGGCCTTTGTATACACAACCTTACGTTCCTCTGTGGTATAGGATTTGAAATGTTCAGGTGCAGGGTGTAAGTCTGTGGGGTCATGTTGTTCTGTGGACTGTGATTTAACTTTTGATTCCTTTTATTGTTGAGCTAACTCTCAATTTTGTCGTCTCCTTACGGTACGGCTCAACCTTGGCTTCTCTATAGCCTCTAGTTGTGCGATGTCAATGGGTTGTGGACTACACCACATAACGCTTTGAAGGTATTCACCCCAGTTATCTACCAACTTTCGATGAACATCACATGCCCTATATAATTAAGCCATTCTGCGGTAGATTTCTTTTCATTTATTCTAGCACGCACATTTGCTCGATACCATCGCCTCTTATATCTCTTACTCTTCTTGTTTAATTCTCGATTACGGTCAATTTCTAGTGAAGACTCACTAGATGAATCACTACTTGTGTCTTCTGCTCCCTTGAATAGATTATCATCTAGGTTACCACTGGGCCCTGAATGGTTTGTCCCCACATTTGCACTAAGATTTAACTCAGATTCTTCGTCCTCAGAGTCAATTTCAACTGATGATTCTGACCCCAATCGTGTGGGCTATAGTCTTGTGAGGCACTACTGGTTTCAATGCCAATCAAACTTTCATCTTGTAGATCATCAAAAGCTATATGCATTGCTTCTAGCATGTTTAAGGGTACAAGTGGTGGTATTTCATCCCCCTCAGGTGTTACCCAAGTCGTCCCCCTATTTCCCCAAGTGTCTATGGTTGCTGCTATGTGGACCCAATCCACATTGTCCGACTCAGTCATCCCAGGTAGTACATCCATATAAGGAGACTCTTCCCCAGCATCAGTGTCTGCTTTACACGTGTAACAATACTGCAATGGGGCCGAGTGAACTGTGGTGTCAGATCTATGATCAATTATAAACTTGTTTCCTAGAGGATGTGCTCGACCCGTCACAAGATCCACTCGAATGACAGAATTTTGGAGCTGCAAGTAGACATGGTTTTTGAACCAGTCATGCACCATGTTTGCTTCCCTCATGAAAGGATGTCCTAAGATCATCTCCGATGCCATAGTGTGTTTGGAGAAATCTGTTGAGATGTCGAGCTCTACACCTTGAGCTGGCATCCACTACGGGTCTTGGCCGCTTACGGCATTTACTCACTGGTGCGTTAGGTGACCGACATGGAGAATCTCTGCCAGTGATTCTACAGCTGGACTACACTTATAGTGCCAGCCTAGTACGCTTCTAGTGAGTTCACACTTAGTGACCGCATGTACATATGTGCTACTTTTCAGCTTTAGCACTTAGTCATTTTGTACTCTCTTTTCTGTGAAGAAGAAGAAGAAGCTTTCCATCTCTATGTGCTTTGTGCTTGTCTTGTGTAGCTCTCTTGCATCCTCATTCTTTACATGGTATCAGAGCCTGGTGCAGGCAAGAGAGGCTAAGAGAGCAAGAGCAGGACAAACATACATAATGCATAATTGTGTGTAAAAGTGCCTTGATCTAATCATACTTGTAAGAACTCAATGTTTATTTACCTCTTATATAACTTTAAACAGTCTACTAGGATCACGTGTGATCATTGATATGCTTCTGATACAGGACACAAGATATATCCAATCGAGGTGTGGAATGGTCAATAAAGTGAGCATGAATGTCTGGATTTGACTAAAAACAGGATACAAGACCTATCTATTTGAGGTTTGGATTTGTCCATAAATTGATCATGAATGTCTGGAGTTATTTTTAGTCAAATATGGTACACTGATACAGTGGTCTTTTTTTAAAAAATATATATACATAAGTCGACAAGGAAGCTCTGGGAAAAAAATTTCAGGGATAATTATGGCTGAATGCATCAAAGTTATCAATAGGCCAAGTCATGTCGCACACCCGAGGCATAAGAAGCTTGACACAACCATGTACCCTCAGTCTATAAATATTGAATCACATATATAATAGGAAGGACCTCATTGGCTCGTCGTACTCAGTCTTGCCCTTAATGGACCCTTATCTTGAAAGCCTTGTACGTAGAAAAAAAGGAAAAGACCTTAGATATCTACATATCTTTCTTATCAATATATACATGTATCTATTTCTATCTCGTATTTTCTATGTACCTATGTCTATCTCAATTTTTCTCTATATATCTACCTCTCTTTTTCTCTATTTTTCCACCTTATATTCTCCATGCCTCCTTGCCTCTATGATCTCAATCACTTTCATTCTCTTCATCACTAATTCCAATCTCTATCTCTCTACGTCTAAATTAAACACCTTCTACTATCTAACTCTCTATCTCTCAAACTCAAAATCCAACTACTTTTTCCTATTTATATCTATCTTAATGTTGTCTACCTCTTGACGTTACCTCTCTCTACCTTGCTCTCTTTACATCTATAGCTACATATCTATCTATCTTACTTACCCAATCCACCTGCCTCCTTTCTCTTCTCTACATTTATCTCTATCCTTCTTCATATTTACTATGTCTCTAGCTACTCCGAGATAATTAATTAACACATCTTAGTAAAAACATCACAATTAAATTTAATCAACAAAAAAACTAAGATAATTAACAAAGTCAGCTTACCTAATAGAGAACATTAATAAGCAGTGATAAATTTTTGCATATGCATGTGTATATGAATACGTCTGCATAATGTGTTTGTGTTTGTGTGCTTTCATTCTAATGTGCAAATGTGTGTGTGTGTGTGTGTGTGTGTGTGTGCGTGTGCGCGCGTGGTGATATATGTATGTTTGAAGGAGAGAGATGAGAAGATAGGAGAAAGGGTTTCTCTCTCTCTCTCTCTCTCTCTCTCTCTCTCTCTCTCTCTCTCTCTCTCTCTCTCTCTCTCTCTCTCTCTCTCTCTCTCTCTCTCTCTCTCCTCAAAATGTGCTTGCACGGGTTTCAATTTTTATTGTCCAAAATGACGTCAACATAAATGTTGGTCTAAGTCAGTATATATACCAACCGTGATATTGATCCTTATATAAGCGAGGATATTTTCTTCAAAAGCGTCGCTCGACCAACGTCGTTGGTACCCTTTTAAGTGGCTTATACTATAAGGTCCTCATGTGTGCATTAATAAAACATCGTGATACAATCTTTTGACGAGTACTTGTGAGCAATTGAATGTTCAAAGGTGCATTAAAAGGCACATATTCTAAAGACAGTGGTTGATGATGATGCGTTTTTATCCTTCATTGGGTAGTTAGCAATATCAAGTGCAGATCTTGCAAAAGGTTTTTCCACTTCCTTGTATATACACAAATTTTGGAACTGATCCTATTTTTGGAACCAGTTTTATAACCAAGCTGGGATATCCCGCAAAAAACAACTCAATATTTACCACTTTACATACCTGAGATACCCCTATCTTAGATAAATTCATAACTTTTATCAACAAATAACCTTGCTATTATGTCATGTCAAACATACTACTACCACATGTCAGCTAACAATTGTATACCACAATACACTGAATGACTCAGTCACAAAGAGCCAGCTCAGACACCGTCCGAGAAATATCTTAAAAGTCTTCGGCCAGGCTCAGATAAAGGGAAAATTTATGACATACTCATCGTACCAAGCACCCCTTTTTTTAAACCAACCTACTAGAAGCATTTTGTATTATATACAGCAAGATGTTAGAAAAAGACCAGTTAATATATACTTGAGAGAAAAATAAAAAACTAGCAGTCAATGGCCAGCAAATATTATTGAATATTCGAGGTTCCAACGAACTATGGCTAGTAAAAATCAGTGTGTATGCTGACTAGGTGAGCAGTAATAGGAAACATTCACTAATATTCCCAGCTAGTGAAGTACTATGGTAAAAAAGTCCAGGTACATTTGAAACCACCTATCTACCACACTCTTGTATATGATGGCATTCATTTCCTACAAAATCTCCGAAACTAGGGCAATACAGCCAGTAATTCCAGAATATCTTTTAATTAAATCAATAAATTAGACGTCTGTTCTAAAAAAATCCGTCCAAGATCTGTAGCATTATCTAGAGTACTAATTCAATTTGTTTTTCAACTTACCGAGGTAACCGAACCATCAGGCTCACTGTTTTGAGTTTATTTTTTTGTTAACTTATTTTATGAAATTCCAGCATTTATTCAGAGCCCTGAAGTACCCACTACAAAAGTGCTTACCTTCTTTTGGAAAGTAAAAAAAACCTCATAGAAATACCAATTTCCATTTAGACAGCATGCCATAGTAATCAGTAGAGTCATTCATTAGCATACCATCGAAACTTGGCAGTAATCTCAGCTAAAACACCGTTTTTCAGAACCCAGCAATTAGTTGCCACACCGCTTTTTCCACGGAAATCTAACATTATTAGAGAATCACTACTTCATATCTGTTATTAAGTAAACCAATAGTAAAATTCCCAATGATTCTTAGCAATATGAGATACATACCATAAACAAGAACGAAACAGATTTACAGAGCCTGGTTCTTTTTACAAAAAGGACAGATTGAGCAAATTTCCAAAATTTCCATTTTCCAAAGAAATAAGCTACAGCCAGATCTTCCGGCTATACAATCTTTCAACAGTCTAAAGAGCAGAACAGATTTATGTTAACCTGTAGATTAGGATCGGAGGAAACCTCCACAATCGTCTTCTCATATTTTTTCGGCATGTTGAGCCCACAGCTTCAACAGATAATCACTCACACATTATTGAACTCACACACAGAGAGGTGAAAACGGAAAAACACTGCTAAGTGAGTATGAGTACTCACCTTCTTAGTCATTTTTACAAGTTGATTCCATCTGGAGAAGACGCGACACCCAATTGTACCAGCCCCTACAATCGAGGTCGCTAAATGAGGGCAAATCCTCAGGGATTACCCCCAACCAGAGATCTAGTAGATACAGGCCCTTTCGCGCTAATTCTGCTCACCCAATCGGCTCTGCAGACCCACCCCACAGTACAGGCGGTAGCGTGCAGCAGGAGGCACGATCACTTAATGCGGGGAATAAAAAACCAACCACATAGCATTTTTAATTTATCCTAAAAAAGGTAAAGATAATTTTAAGTTACATGCAAGGACAGGCCATATTGTCCGCCACCTCATGGCCCCAAATAACTATGTATTCCCATAGTCTACACCCGGTCGGAGTTATTGCATCCAGCCTTGGAAGACCATACCCATCTATTCTCATATAATTCCCCAAACCATACAGTAAGCTCATGTCATGCTAAAAGGTGAGAGATTTAACCACTATTGGGTAGTTTTTTTTAATTTCCATTTTGGTCTCGGAGTCGTAAAGTGGGTTCATAAAAGAGAAAGTGATATTTTACAAAATACCGAGTCCAAAGTAAATTTTCCGAAGCAACTCCAGCTACATTGCATACCCAGTGTAACAAACCCTGCTACATAGCATTTTTTGAACAATGAACAGATAGTATAAAGTTAAATGCACGGACAACTCATATTGTACACCACATACCCAATTGCAATAGATAGCAATCTATTCCCATAGTCGATACCTGGTCCATAAATTTGTTACGAGTTTATTGTATTAAGCCTCGGATGATCTTAAATAGCAGGTTTACACCTACTTCCCAACCCTATAGTAAGCTTTATGTCATTCAATTATCTACTAGGGTAAAATATGCGCCGATCTTAATGGTGAGAGTATAATCAGTTTTGGGTAATCTATTTTCTTTCCAATCTGGTCTAGGAGTCAAAAAAAAGTGGGTCTATAAAGGATGGGTGATATTCTTACAAAAACCAAGTCCAGAGTAACATTTCCAGAGTTTAGCATCTTCAGCTAATCTACTTACCCGGAATATCTAACAAATTATGGCATACAGTCAAGAACAGGTTTTTTCCATAACAACTGCACATCTTTATCTGTCAAGTACATCTACTCGGAGAGCAACCTTACTCCGTTATGAACTTCATTTGTTTCTGCAGTTAGGAACCTCAGTTTTCCAAACTAAGTGGTGGACCTATCAGGATCGAGTGACGCGAGTGACTCTTTGGGGTCGTGAGCATTTCAAAAACAATATCCGATGGCGATGGTTGTTGAGGCACTGGACCTAGGGCCACAATATTATTACATAGAATATTCAATAAAGCCAGGTTTTTCAGATTGGTTATACCTGCTAGCCCAGTTTCTACCTTCTCATAAGATTTTCTTGTATCGTAGTTATGGTCATCAACTAAGAGGATATTTTAACAGTACTCCCCGCACTCGGGAATATGGGGTAGTCTTGGCGACTCGTATCCTACCTTTAGCTGAGCGTCCAAACACCTACTTCTACTGTGATAGCTGTTTGTGTGATCATGTAATGGGCGGCATAATAGAGATGTAGATGAAGGGCTCCTCAAATAATCATCACCTAAGCTTTTTTGTCCAGTGAAAAATTTTGTGTGTGTGTGTGTACACACGTGCGTGGTGATATATGTATGTTCGAAGGAGGGAGATGAGAAGATAGGAGAAAGGGTTTCTCTCTCTCTCTCTCTCTCTCTCTCTCCTCAAAATGTGCTTGCACGGGTTTCAATTTTTTTGTCCAAAATGACATCAACATAAATGTTGGTCTAAGTCAGTATATATACCAACCGTGATATTGATGCTTATACAAATGAGGAAATTTTCTCCAAAAGCGTCGCTCGACCAACGTCGTTGGTACCCTTTTAAGTGGATTATACTATAAGGTCCTCATGTGTGCATTAATAAAACATCGTGATACAATCTTTTGACGAGTACAATTGAATGTTCAAAGGTGCATTAAAAGGCACATATTCTGAAGATAGTGTTTGATGATGATGTGCAGATCTTGCAAAAGGTTTTTTCCTGCAACAATAATACCAATGCTTTGTGTAATAATTTATTCGACTCCTAGAACTATGGGACCCTCGATCGAATTCTAAATTACAGAATTAAGGAAAGGAGAATAGTGAAAAGTTTGGCAAAGTTTTTCATACCTTTAAAGTTTGTTGAGAAGCCAGCTTATGACTATAACGACCGGGAAGTGAAGGTCAAGTAGAAGGGACAATGTCTGGGAATTGGCAATTCTTCAACAAACAATGATATTGGGTCTGAGAGGATTTTTTCTTACGTCGAAGCAGCTTAACATCGGAGCGCGGCGTTGAGAGGGAAGAGAAAGTCAAATGGTCTATAGTGCTAGTCAAAGGGGAGGTTGTACTGACTCCCTGATGATGATCTGCTAACTTGAACTCATGATGATGAGGGGATATTGACCAACATTCTAAACGTGTGGAAAATCTAGTTGTGTGCATCAGTGTCCTGTCGAGACAAGAGACCGTCCAAATGAGTAGAGAAGCAACAAGAGGACATCGAGCTCTCAATATGTGCGCCGGTGCCCATCAATGATGAGTATAAGTTGCAGTCATCATCTGTAGCGGTGCAAATTCGGATTGCTTCCACGAATGGATCATCGGGTAAAGGCGGGACTCTGAGCGTGGCGGATTCAAGCCACTGCTTTCATCGTCGCTAGAGAAAATGTGGGCATTGTGGAGGTTGATGGTGATGGTGCTCATCGTGTGATTGTGGTGCATGAGCTTGCAGTTGAGGATATTGGTCTCGGTGGCCTACTTTGGTGGAGGAGGCAAAGTAGGTGTGGGTACAGAACATGGAGGGGAAGCAGGATTAGGCACTGTGGCTAGGGATATTGTTGCAAGAGGGATACCTGAAGAGGCCGGCGACGAGGAAGTTGTAGTACGAGAAATTGGTCTGGAAGTTTGCCTGCTTGCAAATGTCTTCATATAATAGGCACTGGTTCTGGTTGTGGGGTGGAGGACGGATCGATCTTCCTTCGGCTTCATCTGTACAGCTTCGTGCTCTAGTAATTCGTTCGTCATGTTGTCGACAATGGATCCTTCATGCGCTAGTTTGCTTTTTATTACTTGGCTAGCACAACAGCGTTTTTACTTCGTTAGCATTCAAAATCTCCGAATAAAAATAGCATCATCGTTACGTTGCTGCTGACGACTTTCAGAACTGCCAAGCTCCCTCTCAGTTGCAATTGTCCGGTGTCGTGTTTCTAATGTCAGCCATGCACCTGAAACCATGATGTCATCTAGTTACACAAAATCAATTAGCATTTGCATGCTCAAACGTCGCATCAATTTATTTGCAAAATAGAGAAAGGAGAGGCATGCCACTTGGCATTGGTTGATTGGAGAGGAAACGGTAAAAGGTAGAGGCTACATTTAGCGCGAGCTTCATGCAAAAAACAACGTTGTCTCCTTTCGTCGCACCAAAGAATGCAGAGGACAAGCGTTGTTCAAAATAAATTTCGTGCTTGGCACTGCCTTGGTCAATACGGTGCACTCTTCAAAAAGCAGCTTCAAGAGCTTTTGTCCAGAATGGCATCTCTTGCGGGATATGCACAACATGAGCAGGGACAAAAGGCTCTACGTTGTTTCCAGTGGAGGCAAAGTGATGGCCTCTATCCATATAAAATCACCTACGCATGCATCTTGAAGACATGTGGCTTTTCGAAGGATGCTAATATGGGTTAAAAATTGACTATTAGTCATGGGCTGTTGCAAAATAATGGCGTGCTTGGCAATGCCTTATTCGATATGTATGCCAAATGTGGTGCACTTCAAAAAGTACAAAAAGTGCATGAGAAGCTTCCTGACTAGAATGTCGTCTCTTGGAGTGCATTGATTGCAGGATAAATGCAACAGAAGTAGGGCCAGAGTACTCTAAGCTATTTTTAGCGGATGCAAAGTGAGGGCCTCTCTCCTGCTGCAGTCTGCGTGTATCTTGAAGGCATGTGGCTCTACGCAAGATGCTGATATGGGCATAAAAATTCACATTGATATTATTAGTCAGGGGCTGTTGTAAAAATATGTCATGCTTTGCAATGCGTGGTTGACATATTTGCTAAATGAGGTGTGCTTTAGAGAGCACCAAAAGTGCTTGAGCAGCTTCTTGTCCAAAGTGACTCTTGGAATTCAATGATTGTAGAACTTGCCCCACAGGGGCAGGGCGAGAAAGCTCTAATTTCTTTTCAACAAATGCAAAGCAAGGGCCTCTCTTTAGCATCTTGAAGGCATGTGGCTCTATGCAAAATGCTGTTATGAACGTAAAATTTCACTACAACACGTCGCGCAGAAATCGGTGCAGATACCGACGAGATAAAGTTAGCTTTAGAACTAAAAAGCGCTGAACTAAACTTTGGGAGAGACGCCGGTTTTGTGACGTCAGTATAAGTACCGGTATATTTTGCGTCGTAATAAACTATGAAATGATCGTCGTAAAACACTATGAAATAACCGCCGAAAATTGTAAAGAATATTCCGACGCTTTTTTTGAGGTATAAATCGGCACCTATTCCGTATTCTGTACCGATGACCGGACCTGCAAATTTTTTTTGAAAAGAGAGGGTTAGGAACCGATGCTGCATGTACTGCACCAAAAGAAAACAACCCTCTCTACCCAAAGGAAGAGTGGACAAGCAACTGCACTCCACCTACAAGCTAATGCTAAAGAGTGAGTGTATGACATTTAACAAAATTGTAAGAATAACATAACCACAAAATCAAAAGTTTGATCATGACATAACGGCATAAAGATTTTATAACCATTAATAAAACATGAGTCAAAAACTGCAAAACCATAAACGCATAAACATAACCCGTTTGCCATACCATAACCATTATCATAACTTGCTTGTTATACCATAATTATAACAGCCATATCATCATTGCACAACCATAACCATAACCACAACCATAACCATCACACGATTGCCATACCATCATAACAAAACCATAACCTTAACTTGACTACCAAACCTTAACCATAACATTTGTTCCATACCATAAACCATAAACCATAAACATAACCACTACAAAACTGTACATATGCAAACAATCACTGAGTGAGACTGTATCAAGAAGATCACAACTACAAAAAAGACTATACCAAGAAGACTGTATAAAGATGATTGGGTAAAACTGTATCAAGAAGACCCTCACGGTAATGCCTCCTAGTCAACGTCCTCTGCCTCCTCCTGCAGCAGCTGCGTCAAAAGGGCCACAGGTCCATGCTTGTACCCATATTTCTCCTCTCGGCGTGTCGGAGGGCACTTCACGGAAACTTTCTACAAAATTATGGTTTAATCATTAGATAAATCTTTAAATAACATATATATTTTCAATAATTTAAAGGATACATATAATACTTACAAACTCATGTCGAAGCGTATTTTAGCCTCCACTCCCAAGATGTGACGCTCTAGCAGACTCCAAACGTGCTCTGGCTGCATCTCTCTGCTACTGAAATCTCTCAGGATTGTCTTGTGTTTCTTGTGCAATCCCCGTCCACTCCTCTGTGTCCAACCATGCCAGCTTTGTAGGGATAAATTTTCCTTGTGTGTCCTCCCTGTACCTGTTTGATCCACAATTGGAACATTGTTGCAAATTTGCATACTCATTGTGAAAAAGTATACAATCATTAGGACATGCATGTATTTTGCGATAATCCAAGCCCAAATTAGTAAGAAGCTTTTTAGCGGCTGGACGGGTAGGGGGTATGTGATTCCCTTCTGGCAAGATTTTCTCATTGAGCAACCTGTCGTTACATGAACAAGTCAGCCCCTTGATCACATTATTGAACTGTAATTTTCACTCTATCATGCTTAGGATACAATATGTTTACCTGAAAAGCTCTGTGACTGAGACGTCAGACCGACTGCAAATTAAGCATTGCCAACGCGGTACGGAGAACCGAAATCTTTGCACCACTGTAAAGCGGCATTAGTGCAAGACTTTGCATCATCTCACCCTCTTTATCGTTGCTATCATGCCATCAATATGAACGGGATGACAGAGGTTGATCTGCAGTATTGCATTCAATGTTGTCGTCATCTATGTTTTCAATGATGGGCTCCATGTCAAAGAATGCATCCAACATCTGCTCCATCTCTACTTTTGAAATGCCACATCAGGTATTGGTTGGGAGGACTCAGTCGATGGCTGCTCGTTTGAAAGTCGTCTTCTCTGGGATAAAGTTGGAGTAATATCTACTTGCGAAGTTTAAACTTCAGTCTCTAGACCATGAGATCGATAACATAGATCTTGTAGTTGCTCAATCGGAAGGAGACCATGATTTTGTATGTGTTGGTCGTAGATTTTTTGTTTTTTGAAAGATTTGATGCTTGCAATGCGCACAAGGACACGCCATCCTATCATCCATACTTTATCTACCAATGATGCAACAAATAATGAAAACACTCTAGTTGTTATAACTTCACACTATTAAGTACATGACAACCTCACATTCTCTAGCTAGGCCCGATCCCCGCACACCTCGGTCTAAAGGTGCACGGAGATTAGGACCACATGGTAATAATCTCGTCTTTATTGGTCAATGACTATATATTAAGGTTCTTGAAGTCTGCGTGCTCTTTGGAAGTCCCATTTGCTGCTAGCTCGAGCTCTAACAATCTCACAATCAACTATTTGTTGTTAGCTCGAGCTCTAACAATCTCATGTCCGATCCCCGCACACCTCGGTCTAGAGGTGCACAGAGATTAGGACCACAGGGTCAATGACTATATATTAGTGTTTTTTAAGTTTGTGTGCGTCTAGCCTAACCTATAACCAAATTAAACCTAACCTATAACTTCACCTATAACAAAACCTAATCGAAGTGATCCGTTTGCGTAAGTCCATTTTCTATTTTTCGCTAGCTCTAACCTAGCTTATAATCTAACATAACCTATAACCTAAACCTAGCCTAACCTAACCTAACCTATAACCTAAACTTAACCTATAACCTAACCTAACCTAACTGATGTCCGTTTGCATGTTTAGAAGTACACAAGTCATCTTCGAAGTTCGTTTGCATTTTTTCTACTATTCATTTGCCACTAGCTCTAATCTAACCTATAATCTAACCTAACCTAAAACCTAAACCTAACCTAACCTATAATCTAACCTAATCAAATTCCCTTTGCGTTTTTAGAAGTACACAAGTCATCTTCGTTTGGTCGTTAATAGATGGACGTTGTGTTCGGATAGTTAGAACTTATGGTATGGTGTGTAAAGCCGCTTATGGTAGGCTTCTCCAAATTGGCAATTAGCCATTTCAATCCACTTAGGGCTAGCCACCTAGGGTTAGCGTCTTAGGACTAGTGTTGGTTTAGTCGCTAATAGATGGCCGTATTTTGGAGTGTTAGGGTGCGCTATGTAAAGTTGCCTAGGTTTGGCCGCTCCGAATTGGATTAGTATAGCATTTTTCCATTTCAATCTTCTTAGGGCTAGCCACTTAGGGTTTTATGGATTCTGGTTTGGCCGCTAATAGATGATGCACCATGTTCGGATGGTTAATTAGGGCACGCTATGTAAAGCTGCTAAGGTAAAGCGCTCTAAAACATATTAGGTATCGTTAGGCCATTTAGTCTGCTTAAGGATAGCTGATAAGGGTTATCGGCTTTAGATTAGCTACTTTTGTTTTGGCCGCTAATACATTACTATATTTGGAGAGTTAGGGTAGGCTAAGTAAATCCGCTTAATTAGGTTTGGCAACTTTTCATTTGGTCGCTCCAAATCCAATTAGTGTAGCGTTTGGCCATTTCAATCTGCTAATAGGGTTAGAGGGTTATGGTTTAGACGCTGGTAGATGGTCGTGTTTGGACGTTTCAACAATAAGTGTTTGAATTAACATAAAAGTATATAAGTTCTCACTGTCTGAGCACAACGTCCATCTATAACCTAAACATGAGTTAACTTAACATATAATGTAACCTAACTTTTTACGTACAACCTATAACTTAACCTAACCTAACCTATAACCTAACTTGTTGCCTAAACTTGTCCTATAATCTAGCTAACCTATCCTATAACCTACAACCTAACTTATAACTTAATTTAAACCTAATATAGAACCTAACCTATAAGCTAACCTAACATAATTAATGACCTATAAGCTAACCTAACCCAGCCTTACCTAACATAACTTAACATATAACCTAACATATAACCTATATATACCCTAACCTAACATATAACCTAAACTAAACCTAACCAAAAACTAAAACCTAAACCTCATCAATCGCATAGTTTCAAAAACGAAATTTCTTCAAAACAAGATTTTTTCATAAACCAAAACGGAATTTTTCCTAATGCAAAACGAAATTTCACAACACAAACCATAATTTCTTTTAAAGCATTGAAAGTTTAAAGCATGATTTTTTTTATCAATATACATTTTAATTTAAATAAATTTAATATGCATTAAAAGTTCAAGCACTTACATGCGGCCTATTTGAGCAAGAAAAGGTGTTGTAAACATCCTCAAACCTACAAAAACGCGCACACACACCACGTTAAACCCTAAACCCAAAACCTACAAGTAAACTTGAAAATAATCTCACCTTAGTGCTATGGAGTAGTCTAGGAGCAAGATTAGCACCTCCGACAACTTGTTTTGCACCAGATTTGTAAGAGGTGAGGAGGAAGAGAGCAAGAGAAAAGGCGCAAGAATAAGAGAAATGCACAGGAAAATCCCGTGGGTTCGTTTTTTGCAGGGTCTGATGGTACAAAAATCGATAAAGGCATCGGAACAGGCATCAGTACACGTGTCGAAAAGTGCATTGGAACAGGCATCAAAAGATACATCGGAACAACGATCGGAAATTTAAAAATGAATTTTTAAAAAAATTGCATCTCCCTCCATGTTGACCTACACATATACGGATGCCCGCCATTGACGATGGTAATTTGGCGTCGGAATTTAAGTGACCACATGTAGTGATTGCCTTAGTCGATATGTATGCCAAATGTGGTGTGCTTGTGAAAGCACAAAAAATGCTTGAGGAGTTTCTTGTCTGGAATGTCGTCTCTTGGAATGCACTGATTGCAGGATACGTGCAACAGGAGCATGGCTAGAAATCTCTAGGCTTTTGGGAAGCTCCAAGTGGCTCTAAGGGCGGGCAAAGCGGCTCTTTGATGACTGTGAGGAATGAGAGGTATTTCTAGTGGAAATTCTAGCAGGCAACAGACACAAGTTTGAGGGCCAACGTTGGGGTTGCAGAATAGGGGTTGAGATGAGGCTAGGGGCAATAGGGATCACAAGGGTTGGATTGGTCACTAGACCGCACAAAGGTATACCAGCCAGTGTGGGACGGCCTGATGAAAGTAAGGGCTGTTGGATGACCTCCCTACCCAGGATGTTGTCTCTTGGAGCGAGTTGATTGTGTGATATAGCCAACATGGATGTGCCAAGTAAGCTCTGGACTATTTTCAGTAGGAAAGTAAAAAGGGCCATGCCGCTTAAATGCAATCACCTATGCATGTAACTTGTAGGCCTGTGGAATTTTGTATATGTTTTCACCATATGCAAAGTAAAAAGCCTGTCGCTCCAGGTGCAATCATCGAAATAGTGCAAGGCATTACATTGAGCAAGAATATTCACAATGAGGTTGATAAGCATGGCGGCCTATTGGAGAAACATGTTGTGCTTAGAGGTGCTTTGGTCGATATGTATACCAAATGTGGTGCCCCCACGCAAATTTTGGTTCAGCTCAGCTCACATGCTTGTGGTGGCCGGCCTTGTGCTCATTGCCTGTCCCACTTCTTTTCACCACGGTCATTAGACAACTGGGTGAGGAAGGCTTTCCTTTCTATGCCAAACACCTCTTCTTTCACATGCCCTTGTAGGCTTGTTGTCCTGTGGCTGTACTCCTGCCCTTCTACATGTCATGCTTGATTATAGCCCCGCTGGTACTCTTCTCAAGTCATAGCATTGTGAAGGTCATATGCAGAGCTTCTAGGCTAGGCTTTGGCTCTCCTTGACCAAACGGGAATCAAGGTAGATGCCATCACTTGCACCATTATTATATATTATAACCTTCTAAAAGCTGGGAAACTGAAGCTCGCCTTTCAATTTTTATTCTCTATGGTGCATGACTACAGAGGAATGAAGACCATATTCGGCACTCCCAAAGGCTAATTAAGTTGGCAAGAATCTTTTTGTAGTGATGCTTAAATAATTGTAAATTCACTCAAGATGTGATCACCTACATCAGCCTAATGGATGCCTTGTTGAAGGCCAAGGAAGTTGACAAGGCTCTTGTCATACTGGTGGCCACAGTGGAGAAGATGGGATGCATCATAGATGTGGTTACTTACATCAACCTGATGGATGGCGTGGTGAAGTCCAAGGAAGTCGACAAGGCTCTTGCTGTAGTATTGGCTCAGATAGAGAAGAAAGGTGCATCTTAAACATGGTCACCTACAATGACCTAATGGATGGCTTGATGAAAGCCGAGGAATGGGGTGCATCCCAGACGGAGAAGAGAGGGTGCATCTTAAGCATGGTCACTTACAACAACATAATGGATGGCTTGATGAAAGCCCAAGAAGGGGGTGCATCCCAAACATGCTCACCTACAACAGCCTGATGGATGGCCAAAATTAATAACAAAGAAGTCAAAATGGTTCTTATCGTATTAGCTCAGATGGAGAGGAGGAGGTGCTAATGGTAGAAATCAGAGAAGCTATGATGATGAGATCGCAGCAGACATGATTGATGCATTGATGGGAACCAGGGTAGACATGGTCAAGATGATAACACAAGTGAATACGACAATCGACATGATGGCCATCACATTAGACATGAGCAACACGACAATGACAATCGCCATGCTGACCATGCTAGCCAAAATTGCAAAAGATCTAAAGATGATGATGACGACAATGGGCACCTATCCCAAAGAGTGTAAGTTTGGAGAGAGAGACCTTGAGCTTGAACTTACCATCAATGTGCTATCGTTGGTACATTGTATAAGGTGTGAGCTTTGTCCTAGTGTCCTAGAGTATGAGTCAAGGAGAAGAAAGAAGGAATTATCCCACGTGCAGTGGTACAAGGCTGTAGAGATACTTAAAGCTCATTTCATGAATGAATAAAACAAGTCTATTTTGCATTACATCTCCCTTGTTTACTGTGAGCTTTTCATGGCTTTGCAAATACTCAAGATCGTGCTTATGAGTCCAAGTTAATTGATCCTGGAACCTAATTTGCTTGAGTGATAATCTAGTCAACACATACTCACTTGTGTGGACGATGCTTCTCTTTCATCCACCATAGCTAGCACGATCCCATTCCCATCAAGTGGTATCAGAGCTCCAAGTTATTCTATCTAGGATTGTTGTTATACTTTTATGTTTTATTGATTAGCAATTTCTAATTAAGATTCTCTAATCTTTATTTTCACTAGCTTAAGAATCCCAATCCCTAACAATCACTTGGGCAAGAGAATGCTCCACTACCCTTTGCTTAGGTGAGGAGGATTCAATGAAGATGTGATTTCATTCCATCCCTCTTGGTTTGGTCTTTCCACTCATCATCTTTGTCATTACTAGCAATTGTTTGTCTACAATCGCTACTCCTTCTGAGTTCTTCTTCTTTTATCAATCTAGAAGCAAGGTCAAGCTCCCTTCATGATCTCTGTCTTTGTAAGAGTCATCAATGCGAGCATATCCATTGTATCTATGCTTGCAATCATGATGTTGTCCGAGAGTCCTTTGATTCCCACCCATATGATCCCCTTGATATAGATCACATTCACTTGTGCTATTGATGGGGGCTTTTCACAAGCCAAGCTCCCATACCCCTCTTCTCTCGTCCCCACCCCATGAAAACCTCCTCTTAGGGAGGGAGTGATAAAAGGCATTGGAAAAGTAAGAAAAAAAAAAGTATGATTATGTAAATATATGAGAAAGGTAAAATAGGCCACCTCATGCCTGCTGGGAAGCCCATCCCCACCTTGCCTCCTTTTTCTTCATTGTTGCCCCGCCGTGTGTCCCTTTTCCTCTCCTCCACTCAAAAGGTCAACCCCCTCTCTCTTCCCCTTGTCCTTTCTCCTTTCTATCTCCCCTCAAGCTACCCCTCCTCTCACCAATAATGCATTCTAACTCACCAATAATGCACCCTAACTCACATGCAACTTATCCTATCTTCCAAAATAGTATACCCCACCCCCCCTTTCTCTCTCCTATCATATCCCATGACCCAAATACCCCCGTGTCTCTCTAAAGGGCGTCATGTCTCTTGTCTTGTAGCTAAATAACCTCCCCCACACTCACACACACTCACACTCACACTAAATAACCTCCCCCACACTCACACACACTCAGTTTCACTGAAAAAGGTGCCCACAGACCCATCCCCACCCGGTGGTTACCTGATTTTTCTTGTGTTCACACACATCTGCACACAGATTCACCTCTGAACACACTCCCCTCTCTCCCCTCTTGTAATTACTTTATTCTCCATGTCACCTCTCACTTTTTTTCATCAACCCATCTCTCTCTCTTAGTCTCTCTCTCTTATGAGACTACTGTTCTGGCACATATACACACAGCCAGACAAGTGGGGCCCACAGTCACATGGCCTATGTAGATAATGATTTCTTCATTTCTAAATTCTAGAATTCCTCCCCCCTCCTCCCCTATATAAAGAGGGGTCACCATCACACTAAATACACACACAACATCACCAAAGAGTACACTATGCACTGTGTGTGCCTAGTGCACACACACACACACACACACACCATCACCATCACCACAATCACCATGCTCGTCTTAAGCATGACCTCTACACCCTTGGGCTATGGAAGATGAAGGGAAACTAAATGAAGGATGATGGCCGTAACCCTCGTGCGAGTCTTCGCCATCAACTCCCACCTATCCGCCATGTGCTCTACCACGCTCTCCCTTCTCATTCCCCTACCCTATGCTCCCCATTTCATCGCCTTATTCTCTAAATAAAGCTTGAGGTTTTGTGAGTATGTTTTCTTGCAATGTTTTGCCCATGTGAGGTGTGCGGAATCGCCACCTAGTCTTGTGTTTGGAGTGAGCTTGTGTATGTGTGAAGGGTGTGCGGATTCGCCATCCTTTTGTGGTGCCTAAGTACTAAGCCGCTATACTCTCTCTCTCTCTCTCTCTCTCTCTCTCTCTCTCTCTCTCTCTCTCTCTCTCTCTCTCTCTCTCTCTCTCTCTCTCTCTTTCTCTCTCACTTGATCTCATTCCCTTTCCTCTTCATCATTACTCCCAATCATCCATCTCTCTTGGATGAAAACTTTGTTATGGTGGTGTGTTGTTTGCGTCCTAGCCATTGAAGCTAGGTGGTGCCCCTGTTTGCTTTACCATGACAGGGTCAAGGCGCTCCATTCGGTCCCCGGTGTTTTAGAGGCCTTCGGGGGTTCGGGGTTCGCTTTGCTCCCGTCATTTGGTGCCCCCACTGAGGATCTTTTCATGAAACCCTTGAGTTTACAATACTGAAACCCCTAAACTATTGTGAATGGATGAATGGCTAGCAGGATTTGCTAACTGGACGACAGAGGAAGAAGAGCTCCAAGCACAACTAGACGAACTCCGCATCTCCATCGAAGCTCGAGTGCCAGGCGTAACGGTAATCGATTTGCAGTGGGAGAGTCAACCAACACGCCAAACCCAGTGGATATACATAGGCCAAGTGCCAAGAAGAAGAAGGAGAAGGTCGAAACCATGTCCGCAACCTACAACCAACCCACAACAACAAGATGGAAGGAGCTCTGCACAATAGAGAATCAACACTATTCTACTTTGAGAATCGGGTAACTCAAGTCACCGAGGTAATTATCACAGTCAGTTTTCAAATCGCACCTAATGCTGCAGCACAAATAACGGAAGCATTGGCTCACACTCTCACTAGAGAAACTAGGGATCCACTGAGTTTGTTTCAGGAAAGAACACCACCCTCTCCCACAAGCTTGGACAATGACTAAGCACCTCTAAGCTTCACATAAATCAGTACAACCTACCTCAAGACATATCACACATACCAACATGTGTACGCTCAATCAAGGTAATACTGGACTTGAAGGCTCACTACCAGCACGTCATTGACACAATGCTGGGTGGGGAGCGGTTTTTTGAGGTTCTGGCATCAGATCAACCATTTGTCTTACCTTTGGTACAAGGCAATGTACCGTTTGAAGTTTTAATCTATGTCCTAGTATAAGAGGGTATATACGCCTCCTTGTAAAGAAGAAAAAAACTTTTGCAAGTTAAGCAGTGTGTCTTTCTAGCTCTCTTTCAGTAATCATGGCAAGTGTAGCATTTCCAACATTTAAAGGAAAGAAGGGGGAGGATTTGGTAACAGACTTCCTAGATGACTTTGAAGTAGCATGTGTAGTGAGCAACAAAGATACGGATGAATCCCGGGTTAGAATCTTTAAGCATCTCATGAAGCTAGAAGCTAGATCATGGTACAATGCACTTCCACAAGCAACCAAGGATGACTGGGAACCCTTAAAAACCGCTTTTAAGAGGCGCTTTGGGGGAGGTACCACTTCAGAAAAGTTGTGGGACAAGTTGAGAGAGTTGAAGCAGGAGGGTCTTTTAGAATATGCCACCTATGAGTCCAAATTTGTGGATTTGTGGGAACGGTGGGTTGAGTCACTCACAAGAGGGGAAGCTGCACCCGATTTCCTAAAAAAAGGTTGGTTCACACATGGCTTATGGCCGCTTCTCAAGGAGAAGGTGAAAGGTAGATTCCCGGCTACGAACGAGTTATTCATTGAAATTGCTCGCCTTAAGGACAAGAAGCTGCGAATGAAAGCCAAAGAAACCGAGTCAACAGAAGCAGGAACATCGCGTCGACCAGCAACTACGACAACCACCATTCCACCACCACCACCGGCTCTTGGGGTAAGAGATGACCAACAAGATATGTTGGCCCATATTACTGACCAACTGCAGAATTTGTATGTCCACTAAATACAGCAAGGGAGGAGTCAAGAAAGAGATCAAGACCCTGGAAGAGCACGACGACAAAACAGGGAGTATCATTGCTACAATTGCGGAGAAGACGGTCACGGTATGTACTACTGTCCCAAACCACGACAAAACTATAATAGAGGAGGTAGGAGGAAGCAATTGTCACCCCCTAGAGAAAGAACACCCCCACGCCGAGCACCAGCCCCACCAACACAAATTCTACGACCACCCCAAACACCACTACAAGCATCCATTCCACCTCTTCCACCAGCCCCACCACCTGATCGCCCTGTAAACATCATAAGGCTAGAAGAGAAAGGAAAAGCCGTAGTAGTGGATCCACCCAGAGCGAAGGAGAGGGACAAGGGTAAGGAGAAGGTAACCTTTTTAGAACCACTTGAAGCCATGACTGTGAAAAGAGCTAGGAGAGAGAAAGCTACACAATCAGATGATGAGAGAAGAATGAGAGGAGAAACTAGCAAGAGGCCATCCAGGCCACGACAAAAATTGGGCATCACCGTCTTCCAGCTAGGGGAAATTTCTAAGCCCTATGATCTAACATTGGATGTGGCAGAGCAAGGACCAAAGATTACATGGCCACAACTGCTACATCTTGCACCTAAAGTAAGGCGACAATGGTCCACAATGGTAAGTACAAGACACTCCAAAACAAAGGTAGCCGGAGCAATTTCCGGATGCAACATGGATGACATCCTTCCAATTGTCGACGTAAACATAAAAGGAAAGAGGGTTGGAAACACCTACATTGATGGAGGTGCACAAATCTATGTAATGAGCGAAGCTATGATGCTTCGATTAGGGCTCAAGGTTGACAGGCCTTCTCCATGCAAGGCAAAGATGGCAAACAACGCAAAAGTAAAGTGTGTGGGTGTGGTAAGTGCCGTGAAAATAAAAGCTTTCAACACTGAGGTAGAGGTAGATGTTTTCGTAATTCCTACTAAGGGGGAGGGCTATCCACTAATCTTGGGAAGGCCATGGTTGATGGCCATGAAGGCAAAACAGGACTGGGGTACTGGCCTTCTACGCATGACCGGTAAGAAAGGGGAGACAATCTACTACGACATGAGGATTGGCAAGCAGAAGCAAATGAATTTGGAAACATCAGCAGATGAAACCACTAGCGAATCTTCTAGTTCTGAGGAGGAGACCACATCCACCGACGAAAGTGACAGTTCCATTGATGTGATGGGTATCATTATGAAGGATCCACAAAGGGTAAGCACAACTAGTGATCCATCACCAAAAGGGCAACCCAATGAAGAGGAGAGCAAATCACCTGGCCTAGGAGGAAGCAGGTTGAAGGGTATGTTGTCTACAGAATTAACACTTGAGGAGAAAGATAGTTTTTTGCAAATGTTGATGGGATTTCCTAACCTGTTCATTGACAACTATGAAAGAATCACAGGCATTACAGTGGTGGAACATCATATTAAGCTGAAGGAAGGGGTAAAACCAGTTGTGCAAAAGCTACAACGACTGGGGGTCATACAAGAAAAGGCACTCTTGGCCGAGGTAAGGAAACTGCTGGAGGCAGGATTCATCTATCCTGTAGAAAACTCAGAATGGGTGTCACCCGTCGTGGTGACGCCTAAAAAGAATGGTAAGTGGAGAGTCTGTGTTGACTACAAACCACTAAATGCAGCTACAAAGAGAGACCACTTTCCTTTCCCTTTCTTGGATGAAATTCTGAATGAAGTAGCGGGTTTTGAATGCTATACCGTCTGTGATGGTTATTCTGGATACTTTCAAATATGCATAGCCTTGGAAGATCAGCTAAAAACCACTTTTATCACGCCATGGGGTTGTTTTTCATACAGGGTTATGCCATTTGGTCTCACAAATGCACCTGCCACATTCCAAAGATATGTCACATATGTCTTTCAACCGTTCTTTGGAACATCCATAAGAGTGTTCATTGATGATTTTTGTATATATAGCTCCCGTATTTCACATTTAGAAAAGGTAACTGAAGGTTTGGCCAGGTTGCAGAGCCTAGGTGGGCAATTAAATGTGGATAAATGCCACATTGGGGAGAGTAAAGTCATTCTACTAGGCCATGAAATTTCAGAAAAAGGTATCAACGCCGACCCAAGTAAGGTGTCCGCACTCATAGCCCTACCTTCACCAACGAACACACGTCAACTGGTCTCTTTTCTACAGAAGGTGAGGTACTTAAGTAGATGCATACATCTACTATCACAACTTGTTCTACCACTGCAAAAACTCACTCAAAGATCAACTTTCACTTGGGATGAGGAAAGCGAACATCACTACAAGAAGGTAAAGGAGGTCTTAGCCACTCTGCCAACTATCTAACCACCTAAGTGGGATGAAAAATTCTATGTCACCTCAAGTGTTGGTGATGACTCATTGGGGGCTGTGCTACTCCAAAAGGATACGACGACATCTTTCATGAGGCCAATCTACTTATCTAGTCGAATGATGACAGCAGGAGACAAAGGTTTCACCCATGTGGAACACTTAGTCCTAGCTCTTAGATTTACAACTACAAAGTTTAGGTCATATTTGCTGCCTAAGCAATTTGTGATTCTAACCACGAATGAAATATTTCCCTATGTTGTACAACACATGGATGTGTCTGCTAGAATTACTAAATGGCTAGTTCGTCTGCAAGAGTTTGACTACACGGTACAGGTAGAAAGCACGACAAGGGCAAGTTTGGGGGGACTCATAACCTACCAAGTCTTTGAAAGGAAGGAGAAGCAATCTAATGAAGGAGAAGCAATCTAAGGAAGGAGAAGTCCGATTACCTCCAGTACCACCGATGGTAGAAGGAGCATACTCTCTCTACTTTGATGGAGCCTACAAGCGAGCGTCCGACAAAGCAGCTGCAGGCATAGTGGTCTTTGATGACAAAGGGACAAAGGTATTTTCGTTGGGCCAATTGTTAGATTCACATTCTAACAATGAAGCTGAGTATGCAGCACTAACCAAGGGTCTACAATGGTGCGTCTCACAAGGTGTACAATGCCTTAATGTATTTGGGGATGCTCTACTTCTGGTAAGGCAAGTAAATGGAGCATGGACATGCAAGAATCCTAGTTTAAGGACTCCCTTAAGTGGTGTAAAAACCTTGTTGGGTAAGTTTGAAGAAGTTCAAATACACCATATCCCAAGGGCTCAAAACCAAGAAGCAGATGCCCTAGCAAGTGAAAGACTACAGGAAGTGGTGGTTGGAGCAATAAAACTAAAGCTCCCTCTATTTCAAGGCAGTGACGCCTTGCCTGACATCATGCATTTTTTGGAAACAGGGGAATGCCCATCAGATTTAACAAAGGGACAGAAGCAATGGCTGACGCGGAAGGCCACAAGGTATCGACTCATCAATGACGGTTAGTACTGTAAGCGTAAGGACCAAATACTCAAGAAGGTCCCTCTCTCTCACGAAATCACGGGAGTAATTGCTAGTTGTCACGACGGGGTTTGTGGTGGTCACTTTGCCCTAGACATAACAAGTAGGAAAATCTTACAGGCAGGCTTCATATGGCCTAGCCTCAACCGTGATGTACACCACTGGTGAAAAATGTGTAAGTTGTGTCAAAAGGCCGGCACTAGGTCACTTATGCCTGAACCACAGACACCTATTCTCTCTTACGGCCCATTTGAAAAATGGGGTATCGATGCCATTGGGCCATTACCTAGGGCCAACTCAGGAAAATTCTACATTATCATGGGGGTCGACTACATGACTAGATGGGCAGAGGCTACGGCCACCACTAGAATCACAGCGGTAGAGGTAGCTAAATTTATCTACGAGCACATATGCTGTAGGTTTGGCACACCTTTAGAGATCATCTCTGATAGAGGGCCAAGTTTCAGAGCACACTTGGTAGGAGAATTAATGCAAAAACTGGGCATTACAAGGAGGCACTCTTCACCATATTACCCTCAATGTAATGGCCTAGTTGAAAAGGTAAATGGAATGGTTTCTAAAATTATTACCAAGCAGGTAAACAATCATCCTGGAGACTGGGATAAGTACCTACCAGCTTTATGGGCATACAGGACTTCATTCCGTACATCCTTGGGATTCACACCGTATCATCTAGTATTTGGTAAGGAAGCAATCTTTCCCATTGAAGTGCAACTACAAAGTCTCATAGTAATGGCAAGCCAACTTCAACCGCCCAACATGCATTTGAGGGATCACATCATCAACTTGGAAAGACTACAGCTGGACAGAGAAGAAGCAATAAATTATTATGTGGCACAAGCAGAGCATAGACGACTTAGCTTTAACCAACATCTCCGGAAAAAAGAATTGAAGAAAGGAATGTTGGTGCTCCGCTACGACAATCGCTTCGACACGCGCAAGGATAAGAAACTCTTGCTCCGATGGGAAGGCCCTTTCATCGTCAGGAAAAAGTATGCCAATGGAAGCTACCAGGTTATGGAGGCTGATGGAAAACTTCATAAAACCAGGGTAAATGGTTGGCGACTTAAACCTTATTTTCTTCGATTTGACCAGGCTCCACCTATTGACATTCCAGATGAGGACACACCATCAGCCGCCACCTCCGATGATAATGATCAAACAGATGAGCTAGAGACATTGACGGGAGCAAAGCAAACCCTGAACCCCCGACTGCCTCTAAAACACTGGGGACCGAATGGAGCGCCTCGACTCTATCATGGTAAAGCAAACAGGGGCACCACCTAGCTTCAGTGGCTAGGACGCAAACAACACACCACCATAACAAAGTTTTCATCCAAGAGAGATGAATGCTTGGGAGTAATGATGAAGAGGAAAGGGAATGAGATCAAGTGAGAGAGAGAGAGAGAGAGAGAGAGTATAGCGGCTTAGTACTTAGGCACCACAAAAGGATGGCGAATCCGCACACCCTTCACACATACACAAGCTCACTCCAAACACAAGACTAGGTGGCGATTCCGCACACCTCACATGGGCAAAACATTGCAAGAAAACATACTCACAAAACCTCAAGCATTATTTAGAGAATAAGGTGATGAAATGGGGAGCATAGGGTAGGGGAATGAGAAGGGAGAGCGTGGTAGAGCACATGGCGGATAGGTGGGAGTTGATGGCGAAGACTCGCACGAGGGTTACGGCCATCATCCTTCATTTAGTTTCCCTTCATCTTCCATAGCCCAAGGGTGTAGAGGTCATGCTTAAGACGAGCATGGTGATTGTGGTGATGGTGATGGTGTGTGTGTGTGTGTGTGTGTGTGTGTGTGTGTGTGTGTGTGTGTGTGTGTGTGTGTGTGTGTGTGTGTGTGTGTGTGTGTGTGTGTGTGTGTGTGTGTGTGTGTGCACTAGGCACACACAGTGCATAGTGTACTCTTTGGTGATGGTGTGTGTGTATTTAGTGTGATGGTGACCCCTCTTTATATAGGGGAGGAGGGGGGAGGAATTCTAGAATTTAGAAATGAAGAAATCATTATCTACATAGGCCATGTGACTGTGGGCCCCACTTGTCTGGCTGTGTGTATATGTGCCAGAACAGTAGTCTCATAAGAGAGAGACTAAGAGAGAGAGATGGGTTGATGAAAAAAAGTGAGAGGTGACATGGAGAATAAAGTAATTACAAGAGGGGAGAGAGGGGAGTGTGTTCAGAGGTGAATCTGTGTGCAGATGTGTGTGAACACAAGAAAAATCAGGTAACCACCGGGTGGGGATGGGTCTGTGGGCACCTTTTTCAGTGAAACTGAGTGTGTGTGAGTGTGGGGGAGGTTATTTAGCTACAAGACAAGAGACATGGCGCCCTTTAGAGAGACATGGGGGTATTTGGGTCATGGGATATGATAGGAGAGAGAAAGGGGGGGTGGGGTATACTATTTTGGAAGATAGGATAAGTTGCATGTGAGTTAGGGTGCATTATTGGTGAGTTAGAATGCATTATTGGTGAGAGGTGCGGTATCTTGAGGGGAGAGAGAAAGGAGAAAGGACAAGGGGAAGAGAGAGGGGGTTGACCTTTTGAGTGGAGGAGAGGAAAAGGGACACCCGACGGGGCAACATTGAAGAAAAAGGAGGCAAGGTGGGGATGGGCTACCCCACAGGCATGAGGTGGCCTATTTTACCTTTCTTATATATTTACATAATCATACTTTTTTTTTTCTTACTTTTTCCAATGCCTTTTATCACTCCCTCCCGAAGAGGGGGTTTTCATGGGGTGAGGACAAGAGAAGAGGGGTATGGGAGCTTGGCTTGTGAAAAGCCCCCATAAACATGAATGCCTCTAGCCAAAAGGGGAGGGCTAATGATGGGGGCTTTTCACAAGCCAAGCTCCCATACCCCTCTTCTCTCGTCCCCACCCCATGAAAACCTCCTCTTAGGGAGGGAGTGATAAAAGGCATTGGAAAAGTAAGAAAAAAAAAGTATGATTATGTAAATATATGAGAAAGGTAAAATAGGCCACCTCATGCCTGCTGGGCAGCCCATCCCCACCTTGCCTCCTTTTTCTTCATTGTTGCCCCGCCGTGTGTCCCTTTTCCTCTCCTCCACTCAAAAGGTCAACCCCCTCTCTCTTCCCCTTGTCCTTTCTCCTTTCTCTCTCCCCTCAAGCTACCCCGCCTCTCACCAATAATGCATTCTAACTCACCAATAATGCACCCTAACTCACATGCAACTTATCCTATCTTCCAAAATAGTATACCCCACCCCCCCTTTCTCTCTCCTATCATATCCCATGACCCAAATACCCCCGTGTCTCTCTAAAGGGCGCCATGTCTCTTGTCTTGTAGCTAAATAACCTCCCCCACACTCACACACACTCAGTTTCACTGAAAAAGGTGCCCACAGACCCATCCCCACCCGGTGGTTACCTGATTTTTCTTGTGTTCACACACATCTGCACACAGATTCACCTCTGAACACACTCCCCTCTCTCCCCTCTTGTAATTACTTTATTCTCCATGTCACCTCTCACTTTTTTTCATCAACCCATCTCTCTCTCTTAGTCTCTCTCTTATGAGACTACTGTTCTGGCACATATACACACAGCCAGACAAGTGGGGCCCACAGTCACATGGCCTATGTAGATAATGATTTCTTCATTTCTAAATTCTAGAATTCCTCCCCCCTCCTCCCCTATATAAAGAGGGGTCACCATCACACTAAATACACACACACCATCACCAAAGAGTACACTATGCACTGTGTGTGCCTAGTGCACACACACACACCCACACCATCACCATCGCCGCAATCACCATACTCGTCTTGAGCATGACCTCTACACCCTTGGTCTATGGAAGATGAAGGGAAGCTAAATGAAGGATGATGGCCATAACCCTCGTGCGAGTCTTCGCCATCAGCTCCCACCTATCCACCATGTGCTCTACCACTCTCTCCCTTCTCATTCCCCTACCCTATGCTCCCCATTTCATCACCTTATTCTCTAAATAAAGCTTGAGGTTTTGTGAGTATGTTTTCCTGCAATGTTTTGCCCATGTGAGGTGTGCGAAATCGCCACCTAGTCTTGTGTTTGGAGTGAGCTTGTGTATGTGTGAAGGGTGTGCGGATTCGCCATCCTTCTGTGGTGCCTAAGTACTAAGCCGCTATACCCCCTCCCTCACTCTCTCTCTCTCTCTCTCTCTCTCTCTCTCTCTCTCTCTCTCTCTCTCTCTCTCTCTCTCTCTCTCGCTCTCGCTCTCACACACACACACACACACACACACACACTTTCATTTCCCTTCCTCTTCATCATTACTCCCAAGCATCCATCTCTCTTGGATGAAAACTTTGTTATGGTGGTGTGTTGTTTGCGTCCTAGCCGCTGAAGCTAGGTGGTGCCCCCTGTTTGCTTTACCATGACAGGCTCGAGGCGCGCCATTCGGTCCCCGGTGTTTTAGAGGCCGTCGGGGGTTCGGGGTTCGCTTTGCTCCCATCACTATCATCTCGACCATGTCAATTGTGATAACCATCATGCCTGGATCATGTATGTTGTGATCATCATATCTTCTTCCATTTCTGCCAGCATTGAGATCATTATTGTCTCCATCACTCTGTCACTCATGTCCACTATGATGACCATCTACATCTCTTGTGAAATCTCTACCATCTTCGTCACATTCACTTCTCTCCTATCATGCTAAAAATGCGATTTCTATTGCTACGTCGATGATGTCTAGTGAAATCTCCACATAAACTCGTACTCTCTGGTTGGGCACTCCCTGAAGTTTTGTTGAATCTATTGTTTTGTCAGCCCACATGCTCTCTCTCTCTCTCTCTCTCTCTCTCTCTCTCTCTCTCTCTCTCTCTCTCTCTCTCTCTCTCTCTCTCTCTCTCTCTCTCTCTCTCTCGTTTGCTCTCCCATAAGCAATAAGTATGCCAGACATAACTAGAAGTATTAATCTACCTCGTATTGTCATCTTTGTATCAGATCCTATGCACTATACACTACAATGCAGCTAACAAAGCACTCTAGTTTGTACATGCCCACCACCAATTCACAAGCAAGCAAAACCTACAAACAATTGATGAGTAATGAAATGCGGCCATTGCAGTTATGTTTCACGGGACTCTCTCTTTGCATAAGTGTGTGTGTATGCATCTCTGTGTGTGTGTGTGTGTGTGTATGTGTGTGTGTGTGTGTGTGTTTAAGTTTAAAATCCCATCACTTAGAACCATATACTGAGAGACTTGAATATTGTTTGCAAAAACTTTTGTGTAGAGAACAAAACAAAGAAGAATTTCTTGATATAAACTTCATTACAAATTACTCTGATAAATGAAAAAGTAGGAGCTTAAGCCGAAACTCCTATCAGATGAGAGCAGGGATCCTTACCTGCCAACCAACCACAAGTACAATTAATTAGAATTAGTTTGCACTAAATTGGTGACAGGTATATCAAGCAATCTCCACTGCTTGTTATTGTTGTCACACCCCGGACCCCAACCATACTCCTAGACATATCTTATGTTTTCTTTTGCTCGTCTATGTAAGTAGGGTCGATTACAATCTGTGAAAGTTTTTATGGGTTTACACGGCTTGGAGATAGGGTCTCTAATTGCTATTGGCTTGGTTCTCTTTTTCTCTTTATGTGCTGCCATGAGCTGGTCCTGAATTTGTTGTAGCTTAAATATGTCTCGAGTGATGCTCATCCTAGATGTCTGCATGTGCCCCTGTTTGTCAACAATGGTTATACACATGAGGTTAATATTATTATATCTATACTTGATGTTGCCTTAAAGGCACCCCTATCCTTATGGTATGTACAGTCATCTTTCCAATCTATTTTTTCATAATTATATTTAATTTGTGAAAATTTCGGCAGCATTTTGTTTGTAAAACCTTTCTTTATTCAAAAAAACATTCGTACATAATGACATATGACCTCACAGAAGGTTATCATACACCCTCTTTCAAATCTTGATGCATTTTTATGCTATATAGTAAACATGAAGGAAAAGAGGAAACTTTTCTCTTTAACATCATTGTTTAAGTAGATATAAAACAGTTGTACTCGAAGCTTTCTATACCAATTCACTTGGTTATTGCTTGCAGTAGACATCTGTATTGCTCCTCTTACACACTTAGTGTTCAAGGTAATGCACCACTTGGCTGCTTCTTCCTTCAAATGACACATTTTTTTGCAAAGATATTAGTTTTATGATACAATTTTTTAATTATGCATGCTAAACAACCTGTTTGTATGCCAATGTGAAGCCTTTCACATGGTTTATGTGCTTACATACATACCTTTGTAAATGGATGCCAAACCCAGCATTCCTTATGTGTAAGTATGACTATAATCAACCCCGTTTGTGTCTTTGTGTTATCCTTGTGCTGGTTATTCACCACGTATTGCTTTACCCACCTATATGCATGTACGTGTATGTGGAGCTTCCTCTTTTTGTAACCCAACTGTGGATGATATTCTCTAACACGACCCTATGCATGTTTATGTAAGTGGAAATCCCCTACTCTACATATACATGTGCATCACTCAATTATGTAATTGGTTAACTTAAATACGTCTTACCTTTACGGCTCTGTTGTAGCTCAATTTGGCGTTGTCACAAAATGTAGATTGTTTGCAAACGTTGGCATTTGGCACAATATCCACCCCACCTTTGCTCAGGTTGCTTGTTGTGTAAACTCCTTGCATGTGTGTATTTCTACGCAGCTTGCAGGCTATAGTGTTATAAGTATTTAGGCTTATACTGTTGGTACTTAATATATAGCCATGCTATATTGCTTATCAAAAGCACTTGGCAAAACTGTTGCCAGGTGCAATACTATGGAGATGAGGTACTTGAGAAGATATTATGTGCTATAGAAGCTTACTCACCTTTGGGATTTAGCGCCTCTCTCTATGCAGCTTTATAGCCAATAAAAATTCGGTGCATTTACTTGCTTATGCGCTGGCTTTAGGCCGCTTGCACGGCATATTAGGTGAGCCTTGACGCATGGCCTGACCACACCAGATTGTTATCTAAAAAAAAAACTATTGAAAGAGTTTATTTAATTCCCCTCATACCTAGGGCAAGTCATCCCCCCTTTTTTTAGGATTCCTGCAGCAAATCTTTTTAACCTTTGAAAAAAATCGTCTTGTATTTCAACTTGGAATTTCCAAATTTAAAGGAATCCCATGTTACTTAAAAAATTCAATTGTCACAAAAATTGGTACATCGTCTATTTATCTTCTATTGAAGCATATGAAATACAATAAAAAAATCATTCAGTGCCGAAAACACCGGCTTGTATAAAAATATCAATTATTAACTGCTTGGCCTCATATTTTGTCCTTGTTGTGGTCCATGAGTCCCCAGCTATTGACGTGGTTGCATGCGTCATGTTCCCCCAGATTAGTATAGATTTGTTGTTATGTGACCAAAAGAAATTGCAATATTCTATGTTTACATGTGTGTGTGTGTGTGTGTGTGTGTGTGTGTGTGTGTGTGTGTGTGTGTGTGTGTGTGTGTGTGTGTGTGTGTGTGTGTGTGTGTGTGTGTGTGGTAATATGGGAATACTTGATTGTCAATATATATTGTGTGTGTGTGTGTGTGTGTGTGTGTGCCCTCCCCCATCCTTGAGAAAAGGTTCACTTGGTGGAGGATAGGCCACCAAGTGGATGTATGCTCTACCAATTCTATGTTTCAAAGTATAAATGGTAAATCTAATGCCAGGAAATTTATTTGCTTCAATAAAGTTATAATACATGTAACAATCTTCTCTTTTTTTTAACCATTTTCTTCAAACATAGAAATAAGTTTATTTAAGTCTGTTACCACATATGATTCCTGGGATGCATTGTGTAAATGGGAAGAACTTGTGATATGCATACATTATATGCCATCTTTTTTGGTCGGTTACTGGCTGCATGAATAAATGAGACATTAGGACATGGTAATTTACCTTTTTCCCATGTGGTGTATGTAATATATTCCCCGTCTATTGGTTCACATAATTGGATATATGTATTTAAATATGTGACTTGGTTTCCCTTATGTGTGGCTAATTTGATCCCAATAATCTTTAGCGGGTAAATTATAAAGGGGTCCTCATGGGACAAGGGTCTATTATGATCCAAGCATTGCACAACAAAGGGATTATTAGCAAATAGTAGATCATCCATATATCTCCATGAATATAAGAAGGCTTTCAACATATCATACTCTGCAAGACAAGATAACGTTTTTATGTATTCAATTTCATACCATGCCAAATATAAATTACACCATAATGGGAAGCAATTATATCCCATTTGTATACCTTTTTCTTGTCGATAAATATGTTTACCTAATTTTGTAAAACAATTATCAAGGACAAATTCATTAATATTATGTAGGTGTTCAAATGTCCATATCACTTCACTCTTCTTTTTGGTAAGTATAATCTACTTACGGTGTTTCTTAAAGCCAAGATATTTCAAAGCTTTTATGAGTTTAATAATAGAATCAAATACTTCCAATAAACCATGCATGCATTTATGCGGGATAGCTTCATAACATGATGTTATTATTGATCATCCAATATCCATTGGTTTGTATCCCAGAAAATGTGTGTATCTTTTTGTGTATTTTTTCAGTTGTACTCCAAAAAACCTTGGGTTACTCCTTTGAGTAATTTAGTGATTATAGTTGGAGCTGGAGTAAATACACAATTATGTGCATTAGTGATCCATCTAAAATCCATTTTGTGCATTTTAAAATTTCCCATAAGATATGGGAGTGAGTATTCCAATGGTGCTTCTAACCCAATTTCTTGGGTATAAGATATTATGGCTTGACAAATTTCTTCCTCATTTGAAGAGAGAATGTAATAGGACTAATCTTTGAAGTTCTTAAAGTCGAAAAGAATGGAGTTGGGCATATCTTTTGTTTAGCACGATTGTTGAATAGTCTATTAAATAGATCTTATATGAATGAGTTTGAGATATTAAGAGAGAACATATATTCTTTTTTTAAAATAATACACTAGAGACGTATTTGATAAAGATTAATGAATAACAGATAGTCTGTCTATGAATAGTAAAATTGAGTTTTTTGTTAATATCAATGTTTTATATTTATGTGTTTTAGCTTAAAATGCATGGATAGGATTAAAATAAGTTATAAAAGTAGTGGAGACCCAAAAATAGAGGTTTTAAGAGTCGCGACCTAAAAGTTACGTTTTTAGCCAAACAGAGACGTTTTTTGAAATTCTGTCCACGCAGCCTTGTAGATCATACCTATTCCCGTCGTTTTGAGTACCTGTATTGTTCTGTTCTGAGTTCGTTTGTAAAAGTTATGATGAAAACAAACAGTAGGCAGCAGCAATGTAGTATACACAGGGACAGGAAGACATACAACAACATACAACTCGCCCTGCTATCAACCAAGAAGTGGATTTGTTTCTTTATGGTAGACTATTGCAATTGAGATTATGAAGGTACATAATTATGTTTATTTACTTTGATTATCATGTTGAATTGGTTGCACGAGTATGTTCTTTTGGCTATTTTGTAGACGATGCAGAAATCAATGTGTGAAACAGGATCTGTGCAAAGTGTCATGATAAAAATCTAACCTTCACGGATCGCTTAGCGATCACGTTCTTATATTATTCTCGAAGGTATACTTGGTGCGAAAATCGTGCAAGCTTTTCGAGCAAAAGAAGGATAAAAGCACGATGGGTGGTGCGTTCGGGGATCATTCACATATCTCCTCTTCTGCAAGTGCGAGTGCGAGTGAGAGTGCGAGTGCGAGTGCGAGTGAGACGCTGCATGCAAGCGGACTGAAGCTCGAGGGTGGTCGAGAGGTTCGAGCTCCGTACAACGGAGTGCGCCCATATATTTTATTGCTCCTCTGTTGTATCAAAACTCTGCAAAAATCCATCAATACAAAGATCTCTTTCTCTAGCTTTTGCTGCCTATCTCTATTATTCCGTTCCTGTGACAAGAGAAGACCAAATTCAGGGGTTTCCAACCTCCTTCTTGCTGCTAAACGAATAAGCCTTTTATATATAAATACCGGAGTTTGTGCGGATGTATCTAGTCCACAAATAAATAAATATTGTAAAATATATTGAATTTCATCCATTAAGTTTGTGTTTTTGTACCATGGAGTTTGGTTTTGCCTGTGATAGGGAAATCTTTGGGAAAAGGACTCATTAACTAAACTATGGATATAATTGTGATGTGCTATACTATCCTCACATCCCAAGAGGGGACATAAAGCATTCCATATCTTAGCAAGTTCTCTTACTATATTTGAGGTAGGGTTTACAGGTACTAATGGAATGTGGTTTAATCCTTTCCTAATAAATTCTTGGAAGATTTTATGTCTAGCTATGCTAGGGTCTGTGGTGATTACATGTTTTCCAAAGGGTTCAAATTCCACTAGAAAGTTAGAAAGTCGTTTATGAGTTAAGCAACCACATGGTTGTGTTTCATCAAACTCATTGGAAAATACCGAAGTTGGTTTGTAAAGTGTATGGTTCAAGTTATTGGTATATTTCCAACCAAAACAAATCCTCATCATAGACAAATCTTTAATGATGTGAAAATCATTTATCATTGTTTGAAAAAAAAACTTGGGGTTGATAAATTCCATATATTTATTACAAAACAATATGTGAATAAATCTCCCATGCATCTTAATAGTGCGCTCAAGATGTAGCAAACCATTATTTCTTGTAGTAAGTGAGCGTACCTGGTCTTCAAAATTTGAGTGTTCAAGTGCCTTGGGAGTGTCCCCATAGTCCTCGGATCCTCTAAATTGCCTTGGTTTCTTACTTGTTGATGCCATGTTGCTTGGTGTGTGTGTGTGTAATCTTTTTTAATTGCTCTTTACCTTTGGGAGGTTTGAGCAATGTTCCAATTGTGTTGGATACTGGTGTGTTGTGTAGCTTTTGAAGAAGTGGAGTCCTTGGTGTGTATAGGACTAGTCCTTTAGCTGCTTCTAGCATGTGCTCATGAAACTGATAATAAATGACCAAAGCATGCCTTAATTCTGTTGGAAATGAGGCCATCCAAGCTATAAAAGTGTATACTTGTGCTGATCCTGAAGGAAATTGAAAGAACCTTGGTAGATTTTGGAATACGTACCATAAAGATTGGTCAAACCAAATGATAGAAGAGGAACAATTGGAATTTGCATCCACCCTTTTGCATTGGCACTTGAGAAAAGGTCTATAAGAATTCCAACAGTTTCTCAAAAACCGCTTTTGATCCTTTGCCCTATCCATGAGAGAAAGTCCCTTGGTGCAGGCAATGATAGAAGAGCTTGAACACTTTTTTCCATCGACATCGGATAATTTGACCTGCTTAAGCTCGAAAATAACATCTTGTGATAAAAGATGTTTGGAATGTAAAGCAAGGGTTTTACATTGTTCTACAATATTCGTGGGTATGCTACAGAGCAAGCCTAGAGAGGAAATTGTGAGAGGTGCTCGATGGTTCAAGATTTCATAATCCCAAAGTTTGTGTTTGAGTCAAATAGCATCCAACTCAACTTGCCTGGGTGGTAGTATTGGGATTACTACTGAAAAGAGCTTAGAAACTGCTCTTTCCGAGAATAAATTGTTTGCATCTTCTTAAAAGTTGAGCGCTTCTTTCTCCTCTTCTTCTAGAAGGTCTAAATCTAAAAGAGGATTGATGACCTTTTCTGAGTGCTTAATTTCTATAGGGACAGCAAGGAGGTTATTGATAAAATACAACTTGTTCACAATAGTGGGTAGAGAAGTAAAATAAAAGTCAAGATCTGAGCTATCTTGGGCATCAAAAATGGGTAGTTTAGCTAGGAAGGTACTAAAATCCTCCAAAAGCTTATCTTTCTCTTTTCAAAACTCTATTGAGATTATGAAAAAGAGTTTATTTAATTTTCCTCATACATAGGGCAAGTCATCCCCCCTTTTTTTAGGATTCTAGCAGCAAATCTTTTTAACCTTCGGAAAAAATCGTCCTGTATTTCAACTTGGAATTTCCAAATTTAAGGGAATCCTGTGTTACATTAAATATTCAATTGTCACTGCAAATGGAGAGTTTTTATTTACCCAAAAATTGGTACATCATCTGTTTATCTTCTATTGAAGCATATGATATACAATTAAAAAAAACGTTCAATGCCGAAAACACCGGCCTGTATACAAATATCAATTATTAACTGCTTGGCCTCATATTTTGTCCTTGCTGTGGTCCATCAGTTCCCAGCTATTGACGTGGTTGCCTGCGTCATGTTCACCAAATTAGTATAGTTTTGTTGTTATGTGACCAAAAGAAATTGCAATATTCTATGTTTGCATGTGTGTGTGTGTGTGTGTGTGTGTGTGTGTGTGTGTGTGTGTGTGTGTGTAGCAGTTCTAAATATATATATATATACCTATATATATGTAAACGAACACTACAGTTCACAAACCACTAATTCTAGGATAGTACAATGGAATTTGTACAACAACTTATTTGCAGTTGAAAATAAATTTTGTACAAGGCAGTAAAGATATCAAAGTAAATCATGGGATGCAGTCGTCCCCAATTTTGGAGTAATGTTGCTTCAAGGTAAGCGAACATCCACAGTCATCAATATCATAGAACTGAATGCTTTAATCAAAGAAGGTAGACTTCACCTGCACCCATAGCCACAAGAAAACAATTCGTTAGCATGTGACTGTACGCAGGTGATGCTGGGCATCCTAGTTGTTATCCATATCACTTTAAAAAAACACACAGCTCTTAACTAGTATCTTGTTTTTAATGAAAAAATATTCTTGGATCGCTGCCAATCCAATAAGGAAAGTGAAATCCCCATAGTGTAGCTGTTTCATTTTCGGATTAAAACTTTTTAATTTTTTCTTTGCATAACCTTAGTAGGTTTTATAGGCAAATTATCAAAGCCTAACATGAACTACTTTCAAAATCAGACACGAGAGAACTACATACTATATGCCATCACGGGCCAGCTTTCTGTTACAGACAACACCCCCTTCAAAATTAGAAGTATAGAAAAAATCTGACTTTCGGACTGGTTCTTAAACCAAAAAAAATTCCATATATATATATATATATATATATATATATAACTTTGAGATAACCCATTATCTAATTTTTAGATCACAGCCATTTCTAATTATTATCAAATCATGCCTCTATTATTATGCAATGACTGACAAACTTTTGTCCAAGCTGGTAATAAAAATAGATATCATACCATAGTATTTTAGAAAGCTCCTTCACTAGAGCAAGTCAAGTCCTCTTCCGACATAGTATCGAAGTAGACAAATCAAGCCAAGAACATCTATATACTTTCCGTAGTATATATTGCAAACTCGTAGACCAAGAAAAGTTCGAAAATATAGGAGAGAGAATATCCGAAGCGAGTCAGATGCATAAAGTTTATCTTATTTGTATAACTCATGGTCAACACAGTCACAGCCAGAAGAAATAAGCTGAATCAGTGATTCTCAAACAGACCCTTCACTAAATTACCCATCTTGTGTTGTACAATGGTACAAACAAGCGAGAGAGACCAATTTCCATAGAATTAGGGTATGTGAAGTCCTTTAATGCATTCCGAGCATCATCCAATTTGGCAACATCACAGATTAACGTTTTCATTTCAGTCGAAGTCTCTTTAGACTATTGACAATATTAGGTACATGTACTAAAGACCGAGTCAGCATGAGCTCAGTAAATGTACCCTGTGTAAACAGAACCAATAGTTTTACCACTAACCAAGGAATCCGACAAACTCTGCTTACAGTTTTTTGGGCATTATAAATTATTATTTTTGAATCATCAGCCATATTCAAATCACTGCAGTATCAGATACATACTTACCTTCTTCCACAAAATACGCATCCTTAGCCAGTCAGAACCACCATTTCTTTTTTAGGCATAATGCCTTTCACAACACAATACAGCTATACAAGAGAACTGGCATTTCTAATCCCACAGGGTCAGCTTAATCACATCCCAAAAAATACTCAGAATATAGAACCAGAAAGTTGTTCCCACAATCCGTTTATACGGAAACCTTCAACTTTAGTCAAAGAGAGTCAAATCTTCTAGCAGTCCAGAGGTAATCATATAACTCAAATCAGATAAAACAGTTCCAGAACAGGGACTTGGTTTTTAATTTAACCAAGTCAACTTACCTTCAGTCTGTATAGTAAGCTAGAGAGAGTAAAATTTTCATATTCTTGCTGGTAGGTGCCCATAAACCCAAGTACAGATCAAAGCGAGAAGGAAAATGTCAACCTTGAAATAACCTTTTTTAGGGTTTCTTATCGTTGGTGAACCACTACTATTCCTAAAAAAATTGCATTTAGCCTCAAATTACAACCAGTAAGCAACAACACCGGAAAAAACTATGTCAGCAGACACTTTCCAGTTTTATAAGCTTTAAATCAAAAACCATTTATTGATATGCATAACCCCAATAACCTCAGCATATTAAATCAAACTTGGCTGCCCTAAAGTCACTAGCTCAAGTCAAAATCTTTTATTCTCTAAAACTGGTAGCAATATGCCCCAGTCAAGTTACCCAAAAAGTCATCCAGTAACCAGTCAAATCACTTCCTCAAGCGATATATCCAATTGAAAAAGTAGCTAGTTTTACCAATGTTTATCCGTTATTGACAATCATTTATTCGAAGCAACATTTCCCGTTAAGCAAAAAAAGGCAGAATCAGATTCACTCCTCTCTTTTTTTTAAAAATTAGAAACCAGCAGAAATAACACCTGTAAATTCGATGCAAAAGCCTCCATGATATCTTTTTTTCGGCATGATGAAGTCACACAGCAACGCAGAATTGAATGCAAAATAGAGGTAACAAATCACGGTGCTAAGTGAGCATCGGCGCTCACCTTATGGGTTTTTTATAGGTGAGATATTGTCATGCTTCAGCAGGGTCATGAGATCTGCACTCTTCCCCCCATCGAGGCCGGCCTTCAAGACCATCCACTCCGGGATTATACTCAGCGCGAGATCCGGGAACGTGAAGCCAGAATAGAGCTCAAAGATGTATCAGCACTAGAAAGCTACAGCATTCCTTACAAGCGGCAGAACGCCAACGTGCTATGGACACAACAGAGTGCTGCAGTGAATACGACATCTAATACAGGTGGAAGCTTTAACAGGTAAAATTTTTTTCTTTTTCCTTTTATGTACAAGGCAGTCCCCACCTTCAAAAAATAAAAACACTACAAAATACCAAAACACATTATGTGTTTAATTGAAAGTGGCCGTAGATAGCAAGATTTTTTTTCGCCAGTAGTCGTAATACCGATACACGGTCTTCATACAAGCCAGTGCTCTCGACTTAGGGTTGGTACTAGCCGACAGTAACCCATAAACCTACATCTCATCAGATTCTATGGTAAGAGATCCTTCCCCTAGGACAAATTTAGAGACAGATGCCACAGCCTACTAGATGAGGCATCCGAAGTAAAGTTCTTTTCCTTTAAAAAAAAAAAAAACACAACCATTGGGTCTTATCACCAATATGTCTATAAAAGACGAGCATCTTTTAATCAAACCAGTGCATAGCAATTGTCGAGAGTAGCTATTTGAGAGTTAAAATCAAACATCTAAAATTGTCATCAGGTGTATTCTACACATTTATCTGCTATGGCTCATAATGGGGATCAGGTTTTAGCTATATCTATCACACATCTTCAGCAGTCAAGTGAGTCTACTAAGCGAGCCACACTCCTCCGTTATGAACGGCTTTTATTTCCGCACTTAGGCACATCTGTGTCTCAGACCAAGTGGAGGACATATCAGAACCGAGTGACAAGGGTGACTTTTTGGGGCCGAGAGAATTTTATGAATAACATTCGTCTTGTGATGGTAACTGAAGCATAGAATATTCAATGAATCCAGGTTTTTCAAAAAGATTATATCTGCTAGCGCAGTTTATTCCATCGCAAAAGATTTTTTTGTATCGCAGCTATGGTCAGCCACTCAGAGGGTATTTCAACATCACTTCACGAACCTTGGAGTATGGAGTAATCTTATCTACTCGAATCCTACCTTTGTCAGAACGTCCAAGCACTTGTTTTTACTGTGACAGCTGTTTGTGTGATCATGTAATGGATGGTTTACTAGACATGTAAAGGTGAAGAGCAAGGAGGGGGGTTTTTTTGTAAAAAACCAAGTTTTTTTTAACTAAATAAAGTGGTGAACCTTGAGTAATGACTCATGTATGTTAGTGTGTCTGTGTGTCTGTGTGTGTGTGTGTGTGGGGGGGGGGGGGGGGGGGGGGGGGGGGGGTTCTTTGAGCTCTATAAGTCAAGTGCCAATGAGCATTGTCTATATCAAAGAAGTCGCGGGAGCTCAATGGCTCCTCGCGGCTTCTTTGCAGAAATTTTTTGAAGCTGTGGGCATCGCTCGTGCGACATCGTCGCTTTAGTGATGTTATGCATTTTGTAGACATTGCTAAGAGCATCACGAAACTAGTGTCACTTAAGCACTGTGATTTGCAACAGGCTTAGCAAAAATGTTAGCAATGTTTCAATAAATTTGGTAAGAAATGTACAAAGCGTCCCATAAGTGATGCCCGCTAATTTTTTGATCAAGTGTCATAGCAATAAAAGGATTCTTGTAGTGATTGTGGATCTCTCTACATTACAATCCTTTATGCTAAACATAATGTTCTCGACAATATTCTATAGCAACATTTATCAGGTATATCTAGTTAAGTGAAAATTTTAAAAAAAATCATAATTAGTTCAACAAAAAATGAATATAGGAGTTTTTTTAAATACACTTTGGACGCATCTGATAACTTCAGTTTCTTTTGCTCTAGTAGTCTTGAAGCCTCTCAGTCGATTCCTATAAAACTCAATAAAGTTAGTTTAAGACTTGAAGGTCACATAGATATTCCTAGCACCATGTAGACGCTCGACTTCAGATGAAAATATCACATAGAGAGCATTGTTCACGTCAAAGAAAATTTTGGCTTTGAACAAGAGATTGGCATGGAAAACCTTCCTAGGGAGACTGAGTTTGGGGTAGGCCAAACAAACACATTGATCCGATTCATCTATGACCTCGATGCAAAAACCCTAACCCTAAAACCTATCACATCCAAATCTATCCTCCAATAGCACATAATAATCTGTGGGACAAGTGAGGATCCATTTAGGCATGCATAGATAAGAACCCATTCTCTATGAGCTAGAGAGAACTCTAGAGCTATAAAAGGTGGGTATCAAGAGCATGAGTGGTACATATGCAAAAATTGGGTGTGTTTCATAGATAATGGATTATGTGTATTTAAAAATGGCTTGTATCAATTTCTACATGATTACGTTGATGTTCTCCATAATGAAAGTCTACATAGGGCGTCTCCCATGTCTTGCTATATATATATATATGTCACAGGAATAGAATAATAGAGCTAGACAACAAAAGATAGAGAAAGAGATCTTTGTATTGATGGATTTTTGCGGAGTTTTGATACAACAGAGGACCAATGGAATATATGGGTGCACTCCGATGTACGGAGCTCGAACCTCCCGACCACCCCCGAGCTTCAATCCGCTTGCATGCAGCGTCTCACTCGCACTCGCAATCGCACTCGCAGAAGAGGAGATCTGTGAATGATCCCCAAACGCACCACTTTTATCTTTCTTTTCCTCGAAAATCCTGCGACTTCTCAAAATAGCCGTTTTTTAGGCGTTCAATCAACTCGATTTTCGCACCAAGTATACCTGTGAGAATAAGATAAGAACGTGATCGCTAAGCGATCCGTAAAGGTTAGATTTTTATCATGACACTTTGCACAGATCCTGTTTCACGCATTGATTTCTGCATCGCCTACAAAATAGCCAAAAGAACATACTCGTGCAACCAATTCAACATGATAATCAAAGTAAGAAAACATAATTATGTACCTTCATAATCTCAATTGCAATAGTCTACCATGAAGAAACAAATCCACTTCTTAGTTGATAGCAGGGAGAGTTGTATGTTGTTGTATGTCTGTCTGTCCCTGTGTATACTACACTGCTGCTGCCTTCTGTTTGTTTTCATCATAACTTTTACAAACGAACTCAGAACAAAGCAATCCAGGTACTCAAAACGACGGGAATAGGTCTGGTCTACAAGACAGCGTAGACATAATTTCAACGTCATAAAACCTGCATTTTTGGGTCTCCACTACTTTTTCAACTTATTTTAAGCCTACCCATGAATTTTAAGCTAAAACACATAAATATAAAATACTGATGTTAATAAAAATCTCAATTTTACTATTCATAGAAAGACTATCTGTTATTCATTAATCTTTATCAAATACGTCTCTAGTGTATTATTTAAAAAAAGGATATATGTTCTCTCTTAATATCTCAAACTCATTCATATAAGCTCTATTTAATAGACTATTCAACAATCTTTCAAATCGTGCTAAACGAAAGATATGTCCTACTACATTCTTTTTTTTTTTAACTTTAAGAACTTCAAAAATTAGTCCTATTACAATATATATATATATATATATATATATATATATATATATATATATATATATATATATATATATTATATATATATAGAGAGAGAGAGAGAGAGAGAGAGAGAGAGAATAAATGAAATGAAATGAAATGTTATATTAGCGTCTTCTAAAGGCCATATTGACCTATGAGACTAGAAAAATACATCATGGTGAATCTGATACAAGGTATGGATAAAAAGAAAAAAAGAAACTAACTAAACAAAAACACTATTAGATTTGTAAAACGTGGGTATCAAGAGCGTGAGAGGTACCCATACAAGAAGTGGGTGTGTATCTCATTGGTGATTATGCATATTAGAATCCAGAGATGGCTCACATTGATCACTGCATGATTGTGTCGATGTCCTCCATGATGAGAGTCTATGTAGGGCATCTCCCATGTATTGCTAATATAGATCTGATCCTCTACTACATCCTCCTCCATTGATGGGAGCATCCCCTCATCCTGGGCCTCCTAGATCTCCTCAGCTTTGCTACAGTATGCCTTTGCTAGTGATGTGCCATGTATTCCTTCTCTCTGCTCAATCTCTAGATGGAAGAAAATTGTATATTGTCTCTGGGTGTGTCTATCGGTGTGTGAGCCTCTCTTTCAGTAACCCTACTCGATATTGTTGAATCTCCAATTGATAGATCAAGCCAAGACATCTTTGATCCTAGTACCTCATAGTATCTCATAACTCAAGATAGAGGCTCACAAACCTCTTTAAAGAGGTAGTGAAAGAGGCCATGTTTCTCATAGTATGTTGTACAATAGAATATATAGTGAAGTTGTGTCTCTGGCTCTCTTTGACACAGATTTTACAACCTAGCCTGAGCTGAAATGCCTCAATACTAGCCACTCTCAATCTCCAACTAATGTGATGATCTTCAAAACTATCCAATAGCACATCATGGGCCAGTCTAGATAAGAACCCATCCTCTATGAGCAGGACAAAATGCTCTCTATATGTAGTCATCTTTGTGCGCAAATCCTATATAGGTTGTATTGTCAATAGTTGGTGACATGGTATACCCAACTGAAAGGAACGTGTCAAGAGGACAAGAAATTGGACCTAGAAGATGAATCGAGGGGTCCTAAGGGGTCCAAGGATGTCATCATTGCTTGGAATCATCTTGGAATGATTAAGGAAGTCACCTTGGATGACTATTGCCAGAGGTTTTGGGATACATATTTGTCAATGTCCAATAATTCTACTATGGCATAGTATTTGAAGGTGCCACGGGAAGCATGTGCGAGTGCAAGTGCGAGAGCCGAGAGAGAGAGAGACCTACTGTTGGGTGGAGTGCACAGTAGCTTGCACACGCTGCCATTCCTCTTCGCTCCCATGGCGAGAAAATAAGCAAAGGAATGTCGGTCATGTGTATTTGAATCCTGCATGATTGTTCACCAGTTATAAGGGCTTGCTAACAAGCCAATTTTTAAGCTAAAAGTGCATCAGATGGGGATCTAAGGGCCAAAAGATGCCTTGGTAATGCTAAAAAGTGAGTATGCTTGAAGTGTTTATAGATTATATTAATTAGAGTTGAAGTACTCAATGTGCTCTACCAGCCTGTCTTTACGGCTCATCAATCAGAGCTACACATAGGAAGTTATTGCAGTTTTAATTTGAATCGATTGCAGATTCGTACCGGATTGGGCAACTGCAGTTGAAGGGACAAGAATGAAATGAATGCGTCGGGATGAAGTGCTCACTTTGTGGAGCGCGTCGATCTTTTCAGATCAGTGATCGGATTTACGGTTGTCAAGTTATTGACCGTTTAACACTAGGTTGGTAACCTAACAGGACATAAAAGTGTCCTTTCAGGGTTTTGAAAAAAACCTCCAAAACCATAGTAGATCCACTCATTTTGTAAAATCCTTTCATGAGGTTATAGTTCAAGGCCTACTACACATGGAAAAAATAAGAAACTTGTAAAATTTCTCATCTTTTTGTCACACCAAGCCTCCAAAGTTGATGGACCAGTGAATTTTCATCAAACAGTCATTTCTTACGTTTTGTTGCATAAAATAAAGATTAGGGATTTTTGTAGGACTAGAGATAAATTCCCTAGTTAACTTCAATGGGTTGGTAATCAGAACATATGATTGCTTCTCACTCACTATTTTTTGTTTTGCCAAAATAAATAGGTACAAAAACGTTGAATTTTTACCATTCTGCAAACCTATCATCAAAGTTTCTATAGCCACGCTCAATACAAATAATATATGCATGTTTTCTTAGTTCCCTATTGTCCTTTATGTTCATAAGGAGCCATGGAGCATGTCAAAAGAATAATACATCTCTTACCAAGGGGAATCTTGGGGACAAAGATGAAGTGTTAAATACAACATACATGAAAAAACTAGGTTCAACATTATGAGTTGTAGAATCCCATAGAAACTATTCAATATCTAGCCAAATTTGATCCTTATGACTAGATATGGTTACTACCTACAAAATGCATGTAGTTGTCACCAGAAACTAGCAATATTGAAAAATTAAAGCTATACTTGATATACTAGAATGTTTCGTTTTCTTCTATAATTGAAAAAATCAACCATCATTGTGTACTATGCAAAATAGGGTATTAGGTGCCCCAAAACTCAAGGAATATTAGCTTTATGTTACAATATGGGACATAGAAAATCAAAAATGCATTTAAATATCATGAAATCCACCAAAAAATCATAGAAGAGCTAAAATTGGCTAAAAAACAGGATTTGACAATTTTTGTAATTTGGTCATAACTTACAACTTTAATATTTATTTCTCGCTAGAAGCATCAGGACATGTTGAGAACTACTAAAGATAGTTCTCTAGAATTATAGAGCTCACAAACATGAATTCTAGAGTGGTATAGTTGCAAAAAGTTGAAAAAAGCCAAAAACAGGACCCATTTTTTCACACAGTTTAGGTTGTGAAATGTTGTGCAAGGACAATGTTAAAGATGGAATTGATATTCCAAAAAAATGTCGAGTTTTTTTCAGCTCATGAGACAACTTTCTAGATAGATAGCACCTCAAAATCCATTTTGAAACTCTTGACATAATTCAAGGAAAATGGTCACTTAACAGGACATAAAAGTGTCCCATTACCAACCTAGTGTTAAGATGCACCAAGGACCGGTTCCGTACCAGTCTGGTCGGCTCGGTCGGAGTGCTAAGCCATCTTTAATCGGCTCTTAACCTCACATACCATCAAAACCTTATGGGAAGTCTCAAGCTTAAGGTCATAAGCTCCCAATAACCTACTCTCTAAGCGCTCTTAAGCCGAGTTAATCCTTAACCTCTTGAATCCCTCAAGCCTAAGCCTCATTAGCCATTCGAAACCTTCTCGAAGCCCATCAGCCATTCGAATCAAGGAGCAGGAGGGCAGAGTAAGCAGAGTTTCATCATTTTCTTGTTTAAGCACCTGATTTAAGCCAGGTTTCTTCTTGTAAAGAGCATTTAAGCTTCTATAGTGATTTATTAACCTCTGTCGATTAACTGGAAATTAGATGGACTGTTTGTTTTAAACTCTGTTGTCGGTAATTGCATATGCTACACCTTTTTCCCGCACCTCTCACAGCCAGGGGTCCGGTGCCTTCCCGGCTCACCTTTCATACAATTATCCCTCGACATTCTTGGTGAACCCAATGCGAAAGGAGCCGGGGTGAGCGGTGTGGTGAAGAAGGATGTCGACACCGCAGGAGGCTGCCATGCAGCAAATGATGCAGCAGTTTGCTACTTACATGCAACAACAGCAGCATGCCCAACAGCAGTACCATTTGCAGGAGAGGATCTGTAAAGATCGGTACACAGTTATCGAGAAATTGCATCGATTTGAAGGCCGGGATATTAGCAAATTTTGCAATATCTATGAGTAGGCAATGGAAGAGAATGGAATTGATGGTCAAAATGCAATGGAAGGGCTCCATTTGATTGCGGAGCCGGAACTTAGGAGTCGAATTAAAGAAATTTAGGTGCTTCAAGGCCCGAATTGGCAGGATTTTAAGAAGGCACTTCAGGAGGAATACTTCCTGGAGGATTCTCAAAGAGTAACCAGGCAAAGTTTCATGAACTAGGTGGAGAAGAAGAACAAAAATATGTATGCACGAGAGTTATTGCGGGAATTTGAGAATAAATTCGAGCAAATATCCTCGACAGAGCAACGTTCAATGAGGGATCAGAAGGTTGAGCTGTTCATTCAGGCTGCTGATCCTCAAATTCAGAGGAGTTTAGTGCAATTGCTAGAGGATCCAACTGGAGAATTGGGCTTAACATCCGAATGGAAGGTAGTCATAGAAGCGGTCAACATGATCGTGAAACGACAGATGAGAGTCGATAAGTTGATCGTGGCTGACATCATGGATGTGGTGGAGGAGGAACCTAAAGAGAAAACAACCTCGGCAATACTTAGAGTGGAGGAGCTAGTTCTTGAAAAATTGGTGAAAGGTATTCAAGAATTGAATTTGAATTTTAAAGCTGTTAAATTTGATGGACTAGCTGCAAAGGGGTCTACATCCGAGCCTAGACAGCAGCCATTGACGGACGCAAAGCGAACGCCGGGGGCCGAATGGCGCGCCTCGAGCCTGCCACGGTAAAGTGAACAGGGGGCACCACCTAGATTTAAGCTGCTAGGACGCAAAACCACGATGATATGAACACCGCAAGCCTACACACCGAGAGAGAGAGAGAGAGAGAGAGAGAGAGAGAGAGAGAGAGAGAGAGAGAGAGAGAGAGAGAGAGAGAGAGAGAGAGAATATCATCAAATGATGAAAACCCTCGAGGGTGTGAGGGTGAATTATTTCTGCAATATTTACAAGGTGGCATGCCGTGGTGGTAGAGAGGTAGGGGGAGGAGGTGGTGTAACCTACTTGGTGCATTCTCTAAGGCGGCTCAATGATTGTGAATACTTACCACCAAGAGCGTGCATACGTGTGTGCATCGACCATTGGAGTCAAGAGGTGGATGTGGTTCCCTTCGCATGGTCCAATTCCCAAGGCAAACCCAACACACAAGCCCCCTCCCCGTGATGGTGATAGTGTCAATCCTTCCCACTACACTCTACCAAATGCTTGGTTCCTCATGAATTGCCCCCCCCCCCCCCCCCGATAGTGACCTCTCACTGCCAATTTATAGGTGTTGGCTGCTTGGATTATGGTAATCCTAGTGTGATTAGGGTAAGCTTAATCGGGGAGACAAAGCAAGTGGTGGGCCCGGTGTGGTTGACCCTTACTTTGTTTTGGGAGGTTATTAAAAGATGGGAATCTCTAGGTGGGCCTTTGTGACCATCACCTAGAGAGAGGATATTTACAAAAAAAATGGAAATTTACAATGGCTCGGGTGAAAACTGAAGATAATGATGGAAATAACCTATAAATTACAGGGATGGCGTCGTGGTTCTGTTGCCGGCGAATGGCGTGCTGATGGTGCGTCGATGTTGAGAGTACTTCTTTTCGGAGTCGGCCGGTGCATGCCTTTGACGCATTTTCTCTTTTTTTTGTTGGCGGCACGTGCTTTGGATCCCTCTTCTTTTGTTTGTTGATGTCGTCTTTGTTGTATCTGTGGTGCGGTGCGTATATGTGTGTGTGTGTGTGTGTGTGTGTGTGTGTGTGTGTGTGTGTGTGTGTGCATGTATTCATGCATGAGGGCGGGTGTGTGTGTTTTGTATAGGTATGTGTGTGCGAAAACGTGCGTGGGAAGGGGGGGGCTATATATATATAATGTTTATATATAGATATTTTGTTTTTTTTTTTTTTTCTTCTGGCGGATGGCCGTCGACCTGTTTTCTACGCAAGGTAGATGGGGGGGGGGGGGGGGGGGGGGGGGGGGTAATAGGGATAGAGAGTGTGTGTGTGTGTGTGGTGTGTGTGTGTGTGTAGGTAGGGTGTGTGTGTCTATTGTGTGTGTGTGTATTGCGGACTGTTGCCTGCGCGAGGTGAATGGGTGGGTGTCTAGGTGCTTTGCGGACTGCTGCACACAACACCGATGGGAGAGAGGGGAGAGGGGGGGTGATGTGTGTGTGTGTGTGTGTGTGTGTGTGTGTGTGTGTGTGTGTTGTGTGTGTGGGTGGTCCTATGCAACGCTGCCCATGAGAGGGAGAGAGAGGGAGGATTGTCCTTGCTTGCGTGTCCTGAGCGGCCAGCTGAGAGAGAGCGAGAGTATCCGCGCTGAGCCTTGAGAGAGAGTGTGTGAGGGAGAGTGAGGGGTGAGGTTTTGGGATGAGAGAGAGAGAGAGAGAGAGAGAGAGTGAGGGAGAGGGATGAGGTGAGGAGTGGGGTATGGGAGATGTGTGGGTGAGAGGGAGAGGGGGGGGGGGGGGGGGGGGGGGGGGGGGGGGGGGGGGGGTTCATTGTCTTGCATGGAAGCTTGAGGACGAGGGGGGGGGATAATTCAATGGTGGAGTGAGGGAATATATCCGCGGGCCAAGAGGGGGGGGGGGGAATGAGGCCGAGGAGAGGGGAATGAGGCCGATGGAGGGTGAGGCGAGCGGGTGGGGAAGAGGGAGGAGGGGTCAGGGAGAGAATATTAGCGGGCCAGGGGGGGGGGGGAGGGGGAATGTAAGGGAGAGTGTAAGAATGCGGAGAGCGGAAGGGGGGAGGGGTTTCCATGCGGCTCACACAGAGGGAGCATGAGAGACGGGTCGGGAGTTTTTTTTTTTTTTTTTAGGGCTTCTGCCTGGCCGGGGAGGGTAAATTGAGAGAGAGAGATATTAGGGAAAGGGGTATGTAGGGAAAATGACAGAGAGAGAGGGAGTTTTTATCCAATGCCCGTAGGGCGAGGGGGGGGGGGGGGGGATAAGCTACGGGGGGGGGTTACTGAGAGTGCCGGGGTGAAATGAGTTTTTTTTTCTTTTTTTTTGTTGATTTCTGAAAGTCTGCTATCATTAGCCCTCTCCCTTTTGGCTAGAGACATTCATGCTTCTAGCCCTTCTTCTGCTTCTTCAGCTGTAGAGTTAGAGGGTTCTCCCTCTTCTGGAATGTCTAGCACGAATTCTGGGTCAAACCTTAGAAAATACCTTTTTAGTCTCCATCCATTGACTCTAGTCTTGTGAATTCTCCCATCTGATTTCATCAGCTTATAGCTGCCGCTGTCATAGCGCTTCTTGATGATGAATGGCCCTTCCCATCTGGGTTGAAATTTCTTATCCTTCCTAGTGTCAAATCTGTTGTCGTATCGCAGTACTAGCATGCCTCTTTCCAACCCTTTCTCTTTAAGCCCTTGATTGAAAGTGAGTCGGCGTCGTTCTACATGTGCTGCATAGTGATTGATTGCTTCTTACCTATCCAGTTGGAGTCTCTCTAGATCCAAGATGTGGTTTCGGAGGTTTACAATTGGACGGTGTGTCTAGCTAGCCAAGACTCGTAAGCTGGCTATTTGTACCTCAATGGGTAGAATTGCCTCATTCCCATAAACTAGATGTAAAGGAGTGAAACCTAGTGATGTTCAGAACGTTGTTCTGTAGGCCCAAAGAGCTGCCATGAGATGTATATCCCAGTCTCCTGTGTGGTTGTTCACCTGTTCTGTGATGATTTTGCAAATCATTCCATTTACCTTCTCTACCATACCATTGCATTGTGGGTAGTATGATGTGGAATGTCGACGTGTGATGCCTAACTTCTTCATCAGTTCTTCCACTAAATCACCTCTAAATCTTGGTCCTCTATCTGATATTATTTCAAGAGGAGTGCCAAAATGGCAAACGATATGCTCAAAAATGAACTTTGCCACCTCTTGGGCTGTAATGCGGGTGGTGTCCGTTGCTTCTGCCCATCGCGTCATGTAGTCTACACCCACTATGATGTACAGTTTACCTGATTGGGCCCTTGGTAAGGGACCGATTGCATCTATTCCCCATTTCTCAAAAGGACCATATGAAATGATAGGGGTTTGTGGCTCGTAGGTTAACATGCGATCATTGGACACTTGACAAGCCTTACATGTTTTACACCGATGGTGTACATCTCTGTTCAAACTAGGCCAAAAGTATCCTGCCTGTAGAATCTTCCTACTGGTGATATCTAGAGCAAAATGACCGCCGCAGACATCGTCATGGCAACTTGAAATTACCTCTGTGATTTCACTGGAGGTTGGCACCCGCCTGAGAATTTGATCTTTGCCCTTCCAATACAAGTGGTCATCTATAAGGTGGTATCTAGTAGCCTTCCTTACCAGCCATTGTTTTTGGCCTTTAGTGTGTCCTGATGTGGACATTCTGCTGTATCTATAAAGATGATGATATCATGCATAGCATCACTACCTTGGAAGAGGGATAGTTTTAATTTGATTGCTCCTACGGGAACATCTTGTATTCTTTCTTTAGCTAGTGCATCTGCCTCCTGATTTTTTGCTCTGGGGAAATGGAAGAGCTTCACTGCTTCAAACTTCTTCAGAAGGTCCTTAACTTGGAGAAGTTGACCAAGTAAAACCTGATTTTTGCACTCCAAGGTGCCATTTATCTGCCATATCAAAAGCAAAGCGTCGCTGAACACATTTAGACGCTGAATTTTTTGTGAAATACATTGTTCCAACCCAAGGATTAGGGCTGTATATTCTATTGAGATGTCGAGCTCTACACCTTGAGCTGGCATCCACTACGGGTCTTGGCCGCTTACGGCATTTACTCACTGGCGCGTTAGGTGACCGACACGGAGGATCTCTACCAGTGATTCTACAGCTGGACTACACTTATAGTGCCAGCCTAGTACGCTTCTAGCGAGTTCACACTTAGTGACCGCATGTACATATGTGCTACTTTTCAGCTTTATCACTTAGTCATTTTGTACTCTCTTTTCTGTAAAGAAGAAGAAGAAGCTTTCCATCTCTGTGTGCTTTGTGCTTGTCTTGTGTAGCTCTCTTGCATCCTCATTCTTTACATGGTATCAGAGCCTGGTGCAGGAAAGAGAGGCTAAGAGAACAAGAGCATCACAATCCCTTCGTTCGCAATCCACGACAAGGTCTCCAAAGTGCAGTATACAGAGATTTACTGTACAAGTACAGTGGTTGTATGTACGCTTGAGTGTGGACACTCGTTGAGTGTAGAAAGCGTTACAGGTACCACGATAACAGGTTCAGCAGATTTGCAGGTTTTTGCAGATTGCAGCTATTTTGTCTTAGTGCTTCAAGATCTCTGACAGTTTCAGTCAAATTGTTACTGAGAAGCTTGAGAAAAATAAATACCCTGCATGGAAGTTCAGAATAACAAATTTCCTAAAAGGAAAAGGTTATTGGGACTATGTAGAAGGAGACAATGAAAAGGAACCAGAGATTCGCGAGGCAAATGCTACAGTAGAACAAAGGAAAGCTTTGAGGGACTGGCAACAAGGCCAGAGCAAAGTGATGTATTGGCTTTCTATGAGCATCACGAATGGCATGATGGGCTATCTACACGATGCTGAAACCCCCGCCATTGCATGGAGAAACTTAGGCAGAGTGTTCGAGGTGAACACCAAGGCCAGGAAGCTTCAACTAAAGTCGGAGCTAAATCAGGTTAAGAGGAACAACCTCTCAATCAATGATTATGCCTTGAAGATCAAGAGTATCATTGAGGCTCTTGGATCTATTAAAGTCTCAGTGGAAGACGATGACATTTTCCGTGCATGCTTGGATGGTCTAGGAGATGAGTATGTACATTTTAGGTCTTCCATGAATACAAGAGATGACATCCCCGTGTTCCAAGATTTGATTTCTATGCTTATTCTTGAGGAGAAGAACCTTGACACATCTTCTTCTCATGGCAGAAATAATTCTGAACAGGCCTTCTATTCTAACTCCAACAGAGGTAGAGGTAGAGGTCGTAGTCGAGGCCCAAGGGGTTGCAGGGGCCAATTTCTGGAAGGTCAATCAAATCAAAACAATACAGGTGGCAGGGGAAACCAGTCTCAAGGCAGGGGGAGTCAAAGAGGTCGTGGTGCAGGATCAAGCAGGCAGCAACATACTCCAGATAGCAGAGAATGTTGGACTTGTGGTGAAAGAGGTCACATGTCACGTGATTGTCCAAAGGGAAAAGCAAGTGGAAAGAGAGAACAGGGCAACTATGCATCTACTAGCAGAGATGCAGATGACAGCAAAAACGAGCGCATGTTTGTTATGCAGCATGTAATGAATACAATGACTGCAGAGAATTCCACCCAAGATGATGTTTGGTATGTGGATTCAGGTGCCTCTAATCACATGACGTCTCATGGAGAGTGGTTTAGAGATATGCGCAAACCAGATGTGTCAGGCTATGTGCAAACAGGAGATGGCACAGCTCACCCCATTGCTCATGTAGGGGACATACCTCTAAATACGAAGAGTGGGAAATCAAAGTACTTAGCAGATGTACTTCATGTCCCAAACATTAAAAAGAATCTTGTTTCTGTTGGACAAATGGTTGAGCAGGGTTTGCAGGTTCGCTTCAATCCGAATGGTTGTTATGTAGAAGATTTCGAGAATGGTTGTAAGCTGATCACAGAGGGCAAATGTGTGGGCAGAATGTTTACGCTGAATGTAGACATGCCTGAGGTAAAAGCTGCATTATTTGCATAGGGCACAGGTGTTGTGGCTGATGTTGACATTTGGCACAAACGCATTGGCCATGTCAATGAGCAGAGATTGCGCAGCATGCAATCAAAACAGATTGTAAAAGGTTTGCCCAAATTCAAGGTGGATGGTATGCATAAAGTGTGTGCAGCATACCAGTTTGGAAAACAGTCAAAGGGCTCATTTCCACATGAGCGCAATGTATGTAAAAATCCACTAGAGGTGGTGCACACAGATGTTTGGGGTCCAACCGATACTGCAAGTATACATGGTTGCAGGTATTATGTCTCTTTCATTGATGACCATACAAGGAAAGTATGGGTCTACTTCATGCGTAACAAAAGTGAAGTGTTTGGTCACTTTTAAGACTTCAAAGTCATGCTTGAGAAGGAGACAGATATGCAAATCAAGACATTGAGGTCAGATGGAGGGGGAGAGTACTTCTCCAATGATTTTTCAGATTTTTTGCGAATGCATGGTATACGCAGGCAGCTTACATGCAGATATACTCCACAACAGAATGGGGTCGCAGAAAGGAAAAACAGGCACATTGCAGAGGTTGCACGTGCATTGATGAATGAGAAGAACATGCCTCATCATTTCTGGGCTGAAGCCGTAAATACAGTTGTGTACATTATGAACAGGACACCTACAGCTGCGGTGCATGATGTAACACCTGAGGAAAAGTTTACAGGTACAAAGCTTGATTTGGCACACTTGAAAGTGTTTGGCTGCATAGCTTACGTGCATGTACTAGATGAGTTGCGTAGGAAATTGGATCCTAAAGCAGAGAAATGTATTCTTGTGGGATATTCCCTTGAACAAAAGGGGTACAGGTGCTACAATCCTACTACAAGAGAAATACGAGTGAGCAGAGATGTAGTCTTTGATGAGATGAGTAGCTGGTACAGTAATGCACATGACACTATTGGGGCTGATGTAAAAGATGATGTGGTTGTACAAAATGTGAGGCCACAGTCACATGTTTTGAGTGGACCACAAGAGTCCTCTTCTCGTGGCTCTGTTGAGAAACCATGGAATGGTAGACTACGTACGTAGGTTAATCCACCAACAGGTACAGGGAATGTATCATGAAAAGGAAAAGGAAAAGGTTGATGAACCTCCCTTTATGGTTGATGCATCATCAGGTTTTTCACATGTAGACATGGATTCAGATGGTCCTGAACAAAGTCTTGATGAGGAATTTGGAATTCCGGCTGTCAGGACACTTGGTGTAAGGAAAGTACAAGAAGATGCTAGAGGGCAAAGGAGTGACCCAGGACCGCGCAGATCTAATAGAGTCAGAAATCCAGTTCCAAAATTGACTTATGATGGGTATCTAGCGCATCACCAAGCCTACATGGCTAAGGTGATACAGGATGTGGAGCCCACATGTTTTGAGGATGCAGTTGGAAATGTGCATTGGGATGATGCAATGAATGAAGAGATGGCTGCATTGGAAGCAAACGACACATAGGAGTTGGTGCCATTGCTAAGTGGCAAGAAAGCTATTGGCTGTAAATGGGTGTATAAAACCAAGCATAAGGCTGATGGTAACATTGATCGTCACAAGGCAAGGCTGGTCGCAAAGGGTTATGCACAGACGTATGGCATAGACTATGAGGAGACCTTTGCTCCAGTGGCAAAGATGACTACTGTGAGAGATGTCATAGCAGTGGCTGCATCTAGAGGATGGATTATGCATCAAATGGATGTAAAGAATGCCTTCTTGAATGGTGAGTTGCAAGAGGAAGTGTATATGGATCAGCCACCTGGTTATGTCGATCCAGGTTACCCAGAGTATGTATGCAGACTTCTCAAAGCTTTGTATGGTTTGAAGCAGGGCTCTAGAGCATGGTATGACAGGATTGCCAAGTATCTTGTCAGTATTGGTTTTAGGAGAGCTCATGCTGATCATTCACTCTATGTACGTGAGAGTGATGTGTTGATTGTGGTCATTACCATATATGTAGATGACCTTATTATTGTTGGTGACAATGCTATGGAGATTGACCATGTGAAGGGTCTTCTCAAACAGGAGTTTGAAATGAAAGATTTAGGCGAGTTGCGCTACTTTCTTGGAATTGAGGTGATCAGGACTCCAGAGGGTGTATGGCTATCACAGAGACAGTATGCTTTGGACATGTTGTCAAAGTATGGTATGGCTGATTGTAAGCCAATTTCTATTCCCTTGGATGTGAATGCAAAGCTGAGTGCAGAGAAGGGTGATGTTGTTGAGGATGTCAACATGTACAGGAAGATTGTGGGTAGTCTAATCTACTTGACTATAACGAGGCCAGACTTGATCTACACAGTAGGCTTGGAGAGTCAGTTCATGCAACTTCCGAGGAAGCCACATTTGGATGGAGTACGACGCACACTTAGGTATGTGCAAGGTACTCTTGACTACGCATTTTTCTATGCAGAAGATGCACCATTAGCATTGTATGGGTATACAGATGCATATTGGACAGGTAGCATTGTTGATAGGAGATCTACGAGTGGCTTTATGTTCTCTTTTGGGAGTGCTCCTGTTACTTGGAGCAGCAAAAAGCAGCCTACGATTGCTTTATCGAGCACAGAGGCCGAGTACAGAGGTGCAGCAGTTGCGGCGTGCGAGGTAGCTTGGCTACGCACATTACTTGAGGACTTGGGAGTGCAGGTGGACCAGCAGATTTTCATCCATTGTGACAACCTCAGCAGCATGCAGTTGACTAGGAACCCAGTGTTCCATGCCAGGACCAAACACATAGAGCTCCATTACCACTACGTTCGAGAGCGAGTGTTGGCGGGCGACATCGACTTGGTCTACGTCAGCACAGAGGAGCAGATAGTGAATATCTTTACCAAGGACCTCGGAGCTGAGAAGCTTCGACGTTTCCGGACTATGCTTGGACTCTGCAACATGCAGAGCTCGAGGGGGAGTGTTGAGATGTCGAGCTCTACACCTTGAGCTGGCATCCACTACGGGTCTTGGCCGCTTACGGCATTTACTCACTGGCGCGTTAGGTGACCGACACGAAGGATCTCTGCCAGTGATTCTACAGCTGGACTACACTTATAGTGCCAGCCTAGTACACTTCTAGTGAGTTCACACTTAGTGACCGCATGTACATATGTGCTACTTTTCAGCTTTAGCACTTAGTCATTTTGTACTCTCTTTTCTGTGAAGAAGAAGAAGAAGCTTTCCATCTCTGTGTGCTTTGTGCTTGTCTTGTGTAGCTCTCTTGCATCCTCATTCTTTACAAAATCCATAACAATAAAGGTAATCCTTATTTTATGTCCAAAGACCTTGATCTTGAGATCTTCTAGCATCCCAATAGGTTTAACAATGGACCCATTAGCCATCTTCACTACTATGGTTGTGGTCGCAAGGTGAGGTCTTCCCATAGTTTCCCAGCAATTTTTAGTCACAATGCTAACCCCAGCGCCACCATCAAGGATTCCCTTCACAGTTAATTCCTTAGTAGTGATTGGTATGGTCGCATTGGATTCATCACCCTCAAAGTATTGTCCCAACTTGTTAACATGTATTTCTATAACAAGGTTCTCATCTAGGTTGGGTTGTGGATCTAAGTGTTCCTCCTCTATTGGCATCTCCCCAGCTCCATCCATCTGTGCAAATTGTGGTAGTCCAAACTTCAGTTCTCCATTGAGGAAGGCTCAAAGAGCTGAGACTAGCTCGGGGTCTTTGTATAGTTTGGACATGATGGTGGTTCTAACTTCTGAAGACATGAAATCCATCAATTTGGCAATGTTTAACGGCACCTTTTGGCCTTGAGTCCCTTGATGTGGGGAAGATGGGATCTCCATTTCTTCAATAGGATCAGATAGTCCCTCTGTAAACATTCTTTCCATCAAGAAGTGAGTATGCCCACTATCCCATGACTTTAAGTCACTTTCTTCTTGGATGACACTAGGTATGTCCAAGGGTCTACGGACTTGGTGAGGTTGTTGTTGCGTAGGGAACACGATGTCTGTAATCTGGATCTTCCTAGGTGTTGGTTCTAGATCCCTTTGGGTATCTTCTACCAAACTCCTTAATTGCTTGACTTGCTCAATCTCCTCTATAGGGTTTGGGTAAGTAATTCCTATCTTCTTTTTGGATCCTGGCCATTGTGGCTCATGAAGATCTTCCTTGTTGGTTTCTATGTTAGTGGTCATTTTGTTCTCCATGGTTTCACATGAATCAGAATCTTCTTCAGCGTCGTTCATATATACGGGGTCGTCACCAGTCCTTATGTTGGTCTTTGAACTGGGATCTGACTTCACTGCTTTTTGCGATCTCTTTCTTCGTGTTTTCTTCTTTTTCTGAGATTGGGCAATTGATGCCGTGTCTCTTTCCTCAAGAATATAATTTTGTTTTTGGAGCATCGATCGTGTGAGTACGTTTATTGGTACCACGGGTGTACTTGGTGATGGCTCCTTGGTAACTTCAATCAAGTTTAATGGAGTGATCTTCGGTGCATTTGGATTATTTGGACATTGGGAAATCAAATGATCTATGCCACATCGATTACACATGAGTGTTGGCATTGTAAACGTGCTCGCTTGATTGGTTTGCATTAGTGTGGCGTTCTTTTGTAGCCTAATAGGACACTCGGCTACACGATGTGGACCTCCACACTCATAGCATTTAAGAGGTGGTCTCTTGGCAGTGTAATTGATATTTTGGCCTCTTGCTGCAAGAGCAGCTACTTGATATACAGGTTTGACTTGTCTCCAATAGTCCTCCATGTAGTATTGTGGACTTTCTTCAAGCACCTCCATCCCATAGGCGATATTAGGATCTATAACTTCCTCATAGCCTTCCAAACAAGAAATAGATGACTCACAACCCACTTGATTCACAGAAGTGATTCTCGGATGTGGTGGTTGCGGTCCTAGCACTGGAGGTGGTAAGGGTGTTGTTTGAACAACATTTTGGGCCCTAGGGACTATATGTTGTGATGTTTGTTCAAGAGGTGGGGTCTGTCCATGCTAAGGTTGGTCTATTGGCCATCGCACGCTTAAATACTATGCAATCCTTAGCTTGATGACCATACCTCCCACATGCATTTCAATTCCCATTGAATTTTACTCTAAAAGTAGGGCATTCATTGGTACTATTCGGTCCATAGCATACTGAGCACCATTGTTGCTCCCTTCTTGGATACATATGAGTGTTTTGCCGAGCACGATTGTCTCTAAGACTCTCTTGAATAGCCTTGGTGAGATCTGCTAAAGTCATCTCATATATCTTTGGCTCCTTAGCAATAGGCTTTAGGGTCATTGGTTGATGCCCTGATGCTTGCGAGCTAATAGATTTAGTCTCAACAGATTGGATCGAATTGGTGGTGGCTGCTTCCCAAGTGGTGATACCTCTAATGACTAGACCATTGTAGATATCCTCATGTTGTAATCCCCTAATGAATCTATCAAGAAATTGGTTATTGTTGAAGCACTCATTTGGATTACAACGAGAATTCAAATGCTTCAAGCGACTTATAAAGTCTCTCACCGACTCTCCTTCCTCTCGTTGGGCTTTCTGGAGCTGAGAGGCTACACCCCAAAGCACTCCCTCTCGTATGTATTCTTTTAAGAACAGTCTCCTAAGAGTAGGGTAAATCATTTTTTCTTCCACCCTTAGGGTTCTATACCAATCCCCAGCCTTTCCACTTAAGGTTAGGCTTAAAGCATTGCTCTTATGTAGGTCAGTGTGTTCTCCTAGAGAATCGCATATTTGTTCAAACACTTTGATATGCTTTCTCACATCCCCGTCTCCACTAAATTTTTGTGTGAGCTTGGCTATTTGTACTGCCTTACTTCTAGGCTCTCTATCAGGCGTGTTACGCGTATTCTCAGCAATAGATCGACCAATAGCTTGAGCAAATGTTGCCAAGTCACCTAAGTGAGCAAGCACCGCGGGTGAAGGCGCGCCAGAGACTATATGTGGAGTAGGTATTAGCATTGGTCTTGGTGCTTAGGAAGCCCTTGGGTTCCACGTTGGGTACGATGTTGTACCATGTGGTGGTCCATAGTTCATATGAGTGGCCCTAGGCATAGCAGACGTCGGATGTGACATGCTAATGCTAGCCGGTATAGTCCCATGGAAATAAGAACTTGTGTATTGTGGTTGTGGAGCATAGGTAGTTGAAACAATGGGAGGGGTACATGAGTACATGGACCCATAGGTGCATACGATTGATACGCACTTGTAGGTACTATTGCAAGCATTGAGCTTCCATGTAGCGGTGCTTTACTAACAAACGAGGTCCATGGTGTGTTTCTTGGCATGCCCATCATTGGGGTAGGCATGTTATCCGTGGTGTCATCCAGGGAAAGATGAGCTAGACTTGGAAAAGTAAAGCTATCACTTGTGGGCTCAGATTGCATTGAGACCCTTGGTGAAACAACATATGGGGGATCGATGGGACTCACTGGGGGAGTCTCCATTTATGATAGAGTGGGTTGTTTCCCTTTGCCCGTGTCTAAAAATCACATAGGACCTGTCAAAGGTATGTTCATTCCTCGATTTTGCCTCTCGGACTCGATAATCCTATAGATGACATTGCAGATCATGTGTTGTTGTTCCTCTAGACTAGTGGCACTAGATGTGGATTGTACAACTTCTAGCCAACCCACATGGTATGTGTAGCCCATATATAGGTCGGTCAAAGTCTCCGTGTGTAGGTCATATTCCCAATTTTCATTGAGAGATACCCCGTCCAAACTTGGTGTACTAGAGGGTTGCCGTGAGGTGGATGCAATGTTGCTTCCCGTGTTTTGACTTTTAGTCACCGCTACCTTAGAGGCGACTTTGGAAGGTGGTAGCTTGGTAGGGCCCTCATTAAATGAGGTAGGTGTGTACATGGCGATGCTGCTACACCATCCCCCTCTTGAAGCGAGGCCCACCATACGGATAAGAAGGAAGGTGGCCACTTTCTTCAAAACCTATAAAAAGGTGCGCTTTACATGCTTACTTAGCATTAGTGGTGTGCGTATTTGGGAGAAGTGTCTGTACATTAGGATGTGAGGATTTTACCTGCAAAGGGGTAGTGTTAAATGTCGGATCTATGGCGAAGGGCAACGATAAGCAGTCTATTGTGGAGTTGGCTACTCCAACTCATTCTCAGGTGACTTTTGGCATTGAAATGGACTGCTGTCCAAAATATTTGATTGTTGTGAGTATTCCTCATGCATATGCCAGTAGAGGCACTTGAATAGCTTCTTCTACTGAACTTTATCTCATGAGAGCTTGTAAAGCACAAGGGGCCTAATGTGGTTTTTCCCCTTGTAAATGATTTCATCTCTGAATATATGATTAGCTTGACCTTTATTATTATTTATCTTTGAAAGAAATCTAGTTGGGTGGCATCTATAACATGTGGGATACCCATGCATCACCTGCATACGATACCAATGCTAACTAAATGTTGTGTTGTTTCCATGGGTGCAGGTGAGGGTTACCTTCTCAACTATGGTTTTCAAAGTTCCTTGGCTTGAAGATGCAGACTATTATATCTTTCGGCTCTTGATTTCAGCACTTGTGTATAAGACTATTCTGTACTATGAATGGGATTTATACCTCCTTTTCATTGACATAGTTTCTAGTGTCTTTTGTAATCTGAAAGGATTCTTTGGTGGATATGTTATATTGTTATTGAAACACACACACACACACACACACACACACACACACACACACACACACACACACACACACACACACACGCACACGCTACTAGATAAGCCCCTTTATTAGGGCCCTCCTAGCCTTAAAAATTTCTTCATGAAAATAAAGGGGGATTTTTCCTTTGATACTCTCTTTCTTGATTTGCTACTATTTGGGTATAAAATCTTTGGAACTTTTATGCCTTGATATAGGTTGTAATAGTGTATTGAAACCTATTGAAAGGCTGTTTGGCATCCCCTTTTGATAACTATGCATACAAAACACTCTTTCTCTTGGAGTTTACCTTTGATCATGCTTTGTTACACCGTTGGTTGGGTGGGGATACTTGTAGCTACATGATGACCATGCATAAGGAGAAGGCTTCCTCTAGCTTTGATGATTCTACCCAATGTATGAACCACCTCCATATCAAGACTATGGATTTAGGCATGTTTTGGCTTCATCCCAATGGTAACTTTAATTCATTGGAAAGATGTGATTAATGCTGTAGTAGATATTTTTAAAGAGAAAAATTAATAAATTAATTTAAAAACTTATGAGATAATTTTCAGACTAAGAATACATTGTTAGAAAGCTATGGTAAAAATATCATCATTAGATATTGAGTTTTGCTAATTACTAAGTCCAAAATTCTTTATTTCTAATAGAGAATTAACCAAGTAAATCAGTAAATTACTTTAAAACCTTATGAGATAATTTTAAGAGTTGGAATTCATTGTGAAAAATTTGTGATAAAAATATATCAATTATATGTTTATCATATGATTAGTTTAGATAATTACTATGTCAAACATTATCTATTTATGCTCCTTATTGGCCGATTGGCCTAGACAATTTTTCAATCAACAAATTTAACATTGAAGTTTGCCAATTAATAGGACATAAAAGTGTCCTATTATGAGTCTAGTGCTAAAGAGATCCACGAGAAGGTTTGCTACACCTTTCTCCCTAAATTTTAAAATTTACATGATTTTCAACGGTGTTAGGTGTCCTAGTTTGGCATGAACTATCCACACAAAATTTTTCACATTATTTTCCTCCCAACAAAAGACTCCTAGCCTTGGGTTATCAGTTGGTATAAATTAGAGGCTTGACATCAATCTTATCAAAACCTTCCAATTCAACCAGAGGTGGTCCCTCTTTGGTTCTCATGTCTAGAATCCATGTATTGACTTCTAGTCTCCATTTTTCCATAGTGTCAGGATTTGCAATCTTTATATATTGTGTTCTGTTTGGTCTATATAAAAGGTTTCCTACTTGTTGGCTCTAACCTCCTTTTCAATTTCACACTATGGTCATCCACTCCAACCACGTATTCCTCATTAGGATCTAGATGAATCTGAGCCCCTTGAGTGTTGGTCTTGTAAAAGCTCAATATGTGCTTAAATTGTAGCAAGGTTACAACACCAAAAATGTGTGAACAAAGAAGACATCTCTAAGATCTAGTTGGAGTAAGTATTTGGCACTTTTTCAACTATGGTCTCTAAGGGCCCCCTTGGTTGAAACTCTCTTCAATTGACACTCTACTCTTGATTTCTTGGTTAAAACCTTGATTTGCTAGTATACAACCTAACCTAAGGTACACATAGATCAACAATGCTTAATTGAGTACCTAGCCTTTAGATTCAATACTAAAGCAATTTACTTGTTACAATTCTTCTTTTTTGAATTGCCTTTGTGTTTAAGCTTGATCTTGACTAATCTTGTAAAACTAAATACTCTATTGGTCAAAATTTTAGTTGCAAAAATGTACAATGAATGTGATTAAAATTTTAGTCTCAATTTGTCAAAATAGCTAAAGGACTAGTCTACAACCTCAATTTCTAAAAACTCAATTTTAGTATCAACAAACAGTGTCCAAATGACTCCAAATTTTTCAAGCTATCTATGAGATATGTGTTGTGAATTTGGCAATTTACCTTTGGCAACCAAAACTTCCCCTTTGGCTGACAAAAGATAAAAAGCGTGATTTTGTTATCTACTATTAGAGAAAATAATGTTTTTTCACTTTTGATGATATCCACTGGTTAAGGGTGTTTCGAAGAGCTTTGAATCAATTTTTAACAAATATGGACAAGTTTTGCACAATTTCTCCACATTTTTAGTGTTTAGCAGATTTTGGTGCGATACAAGTTCCTAACAAATTTGCAAGATTTTCAACTTTTGGTTATTCCCACAATTAATAAAAAGTGTTTTAAGACCTCCCAAAAGTTTTCACACACTTTGGATTAGTTTTGGTGTACTTATCCTCACTTACCTATTGATCATAGCTCGAAGTAGATCCGACTTGAAATTTGTACACGAATGGGCTCAAGACTTCTAAGGACTTCAAAAAAGTGTTCATACTTCACCTTGATAAGGTATTCCTAAGCTTAAAGTTCAATTTCAACCTCTGAAAAGAAAATGATTAATATCTATAGGCCTACATTTGCACTTTTTAATTTTTTTGATGTCATTCAAGTCTCCCGTTTAGACAAAATTTGACAATTTTCTTTGATGTGGGTATTGACTTACCACAATGTTTACACAACTCTCCCAAGACCACTTTTTGATAAAAAAATGCTATTTGATGGCCTTTCAAGCTTACCTTAAGAGTTTGAAGCTTAGAAAATATGAAATTTCACGAAACAATTCATTGATGATAACTTAGAGTATAAGGTAGGTAGGAAATCCACTCTGATGTCTACTTAACCTACTCCTACTCAAAACAAAAAGAGGGTAGTGGAAAGTGTCCATATTTTTTTTTTCTCTTTCTTTTTCTTGGTTTTTTATGAGACCGACTTGAGTGTCAACTTTTAGAGTTTGACATATTCTAACTCATCAACCACTCAATAACAACCTAATGTGTGCCTAAAGGCCTTGATAAGTATGACTACTTCAAAGACACCTCTACACACCTAAAAAAGACACTCCTCAACCATGCAACTTCTAAAAGATGGTGTTTTTCTCCAGGTAAAACTAAAGGAAGTGATGGACCAAGCATTGAGGTTTTTTCTAGTTTAGGTCACCTCATCCCCGACAAAGACACCAAATGTATAGGGATACCAAGCTTCACTCTATCTTATTGTAGGCATAGCAAGAACAACATACATACATGTCAACCAATCGTCACATCAATAAGTAAATCTTGAAGGTTCATCAAGAAAATAATCTCTAGACATCACCAAACTTATAGGTCGAGTAGACAGAGCTTAAACACAAGTGCCTAGGGTCTCAAATCCACATTTTAGTCACTTTCCAAAAAATTATTATTATCTACCATAGGGTTGATTTGACCTAACCCATTTCGGCTTAGAATGCACTCAATAGATTGCATTGTTGCCCCAATACCCATCCTATAGCTAAAATGTAGTTTCTATGCTTATTTTGTGAATTAGCAAGAGGAATAGCAACAATAATTTCAAAGATCCATTGCAATAAACTTACATCATTACATAGATCTTTCACTTGTGAACACATAGAAGTAGACGGCACTTCAAACAAACAATATATGAGGGAGATTGTACAAGCATTGGAATAAAGAGGGAGAGTACACAATCCTGAAAAGGACGATTCCTTATCCAAAAACTTAGAAGGTTTTTTTAAAAAGCTAGCTTTTATACCTTAGTCAAGGTTTAAAAACAACAAACGGGCTCAAATCTAGGGCAGGAAGGGACTTGAGACCATTTGTGGTGGGTAATGCTCAATTACAAACTAGGAGCTCATAGACTTGATTACCAACTTTACAAACTAGAAGCTCATAGCCTTGATTACCAACTTTACAATTTTGTAAAATTAATCAAAAGTATAAAATTTGGACATGATAGGTTTTATATTTGAAAAGAATATGAAATTACAAAATTTGGGGTTGATAGAAAGTAGCTCTATTAGTGTGGTGTTAACATACATCGGTAAGAAAATCTTGATAGCTCACCAAGCAAATGAGCTCCAAACATCACCAAACTCATAAGTAGAGTAGATAGAGTCTAAACACAAGTGCGCAAAGTCTCAAATCCATTTTCATTTACTTGGAAAAAAACTCTTATTATCTACAAGGACGATTTGGCCTAAACCCATTTTGGCATAGAATGCACTCAAAAGCTTAACATTGATGTCCCAATACCTCTCTTATATTCAAAATGCTCTTTTTATGCTTAATTTTGATTTATGAGCTAATTAGCAAGGGGATTAGCAATAGAAATTTCAAAGAACCATCATGAGAGAATCACATTATTATGTACAACTTTCATATGTGAACACATACAAGCAGAGACACTTCAAATGAACAATCCACGAGAGAGATACAAGCATTGGAAGAATGAGGGAGAGTACACAATGCTTAGAGAAAGAAAGGTAAAATTTATTATCTAAAACTTATAATGTTTTTACAAAAAATGCCCTTTATACCTTAGCCAAGGTTTTAAAATGACAAACTGGCTCAAATTTGGGGTAGGAAGGGACATGAGATCCTATCTGGGTTGAGAGCTCTCCAACCCACTGACTCTAAAGTCGTGATGGGGTCCTTAATAGGTAAAGTCTAGGGAACATGCCCTTACCATTAGCAATGCCTTGAGTCTATAACCCTAGAAAAAGACCTAATTCTATCTCTCAAGTAGAGACATGACAAAATCTAAAATACCTAAACTATTTTTGGCCCTATAACCTCGACAAATGGGCTAAGGAGTCAACTAAATGTTAATGCAACAAGATAGCATAGTTACATGACCAATCATGTCCACCCATACATATGATCGACAACCTTAGTTGATCCCTGCTTACCACCCTGTAATTACACATGATTTTTAATTTTCTAATTACTATCACATTCTTTTATCGCTTAAACTAAGGTTTCTTTCAATTTTTAGCAATATTGTTTCTTTAAATCAAATCCTTGAAAGCAATATTGCAATATTACTTTCAAATCCTTGAAAGCAATCAAGATGCAAGAATCCTTAATTTGTTGGAAATATGTGAGGCTCATCTTCTCACCAAAGTTTGGAAAGTGCAAGGATCCCATCATGTCATCCTTCCAATACTGTGGATTATTGGCATATAGTGAAGTGCCAAAATCTGGACCAACTAAACCATTGAAGGTAGGGAGATGCCAAAATGTTTGGGGGCTCTTGCTCCACTTCTATCACCACTCCTCCATTTGGGAGGAACAACATCAACAAGAGTAGAGTCGGCCTTAGGAGAATCATCAAGGATATGACCTTCTATCTCTAAGACCTCATCATCCCCACATTCCACATCTTCACCCTCTGATGCATGCTCATTATCATCATCATCAACCTCAGCCTCTTCATATGGGTTGGTTGAGGTGACAAGTCTCTCCCTTGAGTGTGTTTGGTCTTTGTTTGCATGGTTGTCCTATGTTTCTTTTGAATTTAGGTGAGGGATTTGAGTGTTGTTCATTATCATGCATAGGGGTAGCGTTAGGTCTACCCCTTTTCTTGTAAGTATTATCGACACCCAAATTAAGAATTTCACAACCACTTGCATGATGTGCTTCAACATTGCATGATGGTTTAATTTGGACATACTTGCTGTGATTTTTGAGGAGAAAGCATGCACATGGAGGTTTAAACCACAAAATTGATAAGAGAATCCCATGTTGTAGGGTACAGGTTTGAATCACCCTCAAATCTACAAGTGAATTTGACTACTTTGGTGTTGAAATTGTAAATCACCCCGAAAAAAACACTTCAACATGATCTTCCCCAAAGTTTGGGAGTGCCCATGCATCCCCAAGCCAACTTGCTAGAACTTGTAGTAGAACACTGTCTTGGATAGCCAATAAAAATGGGTCACATCTTGCTTGGTTAGTCCCAACCTTGCAAGTACATTAGCACTAAGAATTAATCCCACCTCAGCAGAACACTGTCCTGGATAGCCAATAAAAATGGGTCACATCTTGCTTGGTTAGTCCCAACATTGCAAGCACAGTAGCACCAAGAATTCATCCCACCTTACTTGCATGAAATTTTCTTTTGTAGGGTGTGCTCATGGCAAAAGAAAGATTAGTAAATTGACTCAAAACTTTATTAAAAACACATGAAAAATAAATAAATAAATAAATAAATAACTAAATAAATAAATATATCATATAATTACTTTAGAATATTACTATCCTAAAATTGACTAATTTTGACTAAAAATTAGAAGGAAAAACTAGTAAACTAGCTATAAAATTTAGGTGATAAGTTTTTGGGCTAAATCAAGGTATTGAAATTCTAGGATAATAATGACGTATTTTACCTATAATACTATAATCCTATAAAAAAACCTAGACTCTTGAAAAATGAGATTAATTACATTAGAAAAAAGGTGTCGTGGAAAATATTATGGTAAGATTTTGAGTTTCAATATTTTGCCCAATGGTTAAGCATCTTTTTAAAAGGATAAAAAAATACCCCTCAAAAGAACTCTTGCAAGTCAGCAGGTGAAGGAGGAGGTCACAACCAAGAGGGTTAGGGACACTCATGAAGACGCAAGTAGCATCCCAGTACATGAGAGTATTTGTGCCTCCAAACTACAATAGATCTTAGTGTTAGACCAGTCACATGTGGGTCCTTAGTTATTAATACTTTTATGATTTAGTATAAGTTGTTTAAGTTATAACATTGTATCCAACATCAAGAAATAAGAAACACTACAATTGGATGAGATTAGAAGAACATCTTCTAAGAAACATTGAGCACTTGTTTGTTAAGCTAGGAAGCAATGCCTTGGTTAGTTTGGATGAACTAGGAAGGAACTTATTGATCATCCTTAAAACAACTTGTCTCAAGAACACCTCTCATTCCTTGATATATTTTCACTTCAAGTGATGAACACTGATGGCTATAAGGCCACATTTAAGTCAGTCACCTCCGTGAATGATGAGTCTCTACTCCGTTCATGTATTGATATTTCTACATAAGTTAGGATGTCGGTTTTATTATCTTAGGGGAGTTGCCTGATTGTATCCATGGGAAACTAGTTAGGGTGTATGGATGTCCAAACTTTGGGTGAGATCTTCTTCCACCCCCCGGCTCTTGGAATAAAAGAATGGGTGCCATTTTTCACTAGATGATCTTGAGACAAGAGGAGTATTGGTCATGGTTGTTATGATCGTTGCTTTGATGACAATACCTTGTCTTAAGTCTAAAGATGTCTATAAAAAATTATGGCAAGTGCTTGAGTTGGAGGGGAAGCTAAATTTTATATTTCAAAAAGTATTATGACCTTTGTCAATGTATGATAGTTAATGAATGTACATTCTATCAAAGTGAAAACTTAATCCATGCAAGGTTTACAACCCAAAAAGGCTCACAAATTTGGCATACAAGTGTGGAATATATGTGATTTGTCCACAGGTTATAATTATGCATTTTGGGTGTATCACAAGATGCCATGCAAGGAATTATCATTTCATGTGGTTGCAACTCTTGTGAACTTTACCTAGTCAAGGGCATCATGTATTCTTTGATAGGTACTTCACTTGTATAAAGTTGTTAGAGCATTTCCGCATCGAAGGTCAAGGTGGCACATGCACCTATGTATGTAACTTTCCAGAAAATGATATGTTTCATTTTGATAAACAAGATCGAGGTGCTTCTTGCTTTTTATTTTGTTGACAACAAAGTATCATTCATGGATGCATAAGAAATAGGGTTTCTTTGCTACTAATTGAAGTGAAATTCATGGTTGGGCATGGTAAGAAGATGCTTGTGCCTTGTCTTGATATGGCTATTAGATACAATGAATGTAAAGCTAGATGTGATGTATTTGATAGCTTGGTTTTTGGTCATGGTTTTAGTTTGCAAACCACCATGCACATGAAGTGGTGGCATGTATGCTTTTGGGGTCTTGTGGAGTCCATATTAACCAGTTGCTAGATTATTTGGAAGGAATTGCTAGGCAAACTTGAGACTTCTAGGTTTGACTTTATGCTTTGCTTACATGAGTAGTTTGTGAATAAAGCATTTTGGCCATATGTGTGCAAGAGGCATGTGGTGGAAGATGTGTGCAATGGATGATTTCCTATGTGCTTGAAGGATTTTGCAAGAAAGTACTGTGTTGTGTGTGCTGCAAAAAGGAAGAACTTCTCTCTCCACGTATGCATCCGCTAATTGCAATTTCATTCAACTTTTCCTAAGAGTAGGATTTCCCCATTTTTTTCACATCCCCTTGGTTGCAATGGAAATTCCTACCCCACTATCTAATATTGTAACCGTCTTTACTCCTTTGCACTTGAGTGGTAAGGTGGTGTTTCATTCATGGCCTTCATAGTAATCACCCACCTTATATTACTGGTACTGGTTTTCATTGTGGTTTCTTAGGCAAAGTTTCATCCATGTTTTTGTCTGCAAGTTGGTCATGTGAAGGGATTTTCAACCCCATATTTTTCAGGTGTTTGACCATTTGGCTCCATAGATGTGGTTTAATTTCTAGCAACTCAGAGATAAAAAGTGTGCATTGTAAAGGAGAAGACATCAATTTGTGCAAGCTCTTGGTATGCTTGATTTTTGGTGTGGCTTTCCATTGAGAAGGTACCATTTTAACCTTAGATTTTGTTTTAAGTTCTCTTATGAAAGATGGAAAAGCCTGTAGAGAGCATGGTTTTCTCTCTTCAGATGCTATAGACACATCATCTCCGTATAGAGATCTTACATCCCCTGGGAAAAATTCATGCTCCATGTTTATCTCAGGGATATGTGCTGACTGTCTACCATCTTTTTGGTTTCTAATCAATTCATATAAGATTGTGGCCACGGTTCTTCTACCTCTGGAATTGGCATCACTGCTTGTGAGCCCACCCCATCTGTGGTATTGGCTACTTCCCTTGTATCGAAAGGTGCCTCAACAACTCTTCCGGCTCTCCATTTACAACACCTTGGTTCTTCATGTCTTGGATTCTTTTGCGGATTAGCACCTCCATTTTTGGAGCATCTAGAACATGTGGTTCCATATTGGGCTGCCTGGATGAGCTCCTTACACATTTGAAGCCTCTCTTTTTCATACCGTGGATGAGGATACATCAGCCGTCTATGCTCTTGGGTTTGATTGGTTTTTAGCCTAGCTTTGTAGAGGCCTTCAAAATTGCATCTAATGGCTCAAAGACTTCCTCGACCGAGACTAAACCACACGAGTTAGTCTTTGACTCTTCAAGTCCCTTTACATTTTTTTCAATTTCTTGCTCGTGTTTAAGTTGTTCTTTTGTTTGATGCAGTTTAATTTCTAAAGCTATTTTCTCCTTCAGCCTCTTTGCTTTCATTTTGTCTCATTTGGCTTTCCATGATTTTCTTCCAGTTCTCACCGATAAGTTTTCAATTTCTGTTTGAGGTGGCAATGTGGTTCCTCCTCAATGATTGCATTTTTGGCAGCTTCTTGAGCTTGAACTCGAGTAACTCGAGTCATCACTTTCAAAGGAACTGCAAATTTTACGTCGGATCTGCTTGAAGAAGGTGTCACTCCTACAACGTTCATTTTTTCTTTCCCCTTGTATCTGGATTCTTAGCACAATGTTGGAGTAGACGGTCTCTCCCACAACATTCACATAATACAAATATTTCTATTTGTTGATCCTTGTTTGGACAACCTCGTGCCAATGGTTACTTCCACATTCATAGCATGGACCTTCTTGTTTCATAGCTGGTGATACATCTAATGGTTATTCTTGCCTGGTAAGAGTGTCTTCAAACCATACTCCTAATTGGCTATGAACATGAGCGTATTCGCATCCATGGAGTACTGCTTTCTCACGGGTTGTGGCACATATGCTAATTGAGTGTAGTTGACTACTACTCTACCATCATTCAGGAAAGGTGATTTTTTCCCTAGCATTTGTTGTGGCTTTGGTTGAGTGTCACACCATGGAGTGGGAGGATTCCCTCCACAAGTATTACATCTCCTCAATTGAGGTTGTTGTACTATTGGTTTATGTAGGTAGACTTGATTAGCTCTCTAATCACATCCTCAACTACTTGATCAAAGATCTGCATCATAGGAGTTTGAACATCTTGCTTTGTTGTGGGTTCACTCTTTGGAGAAGAGGCGCTACTAATCATGAGCTAATCACATCCTCAACTACTTGATCAAAGATCTGCATCATAGGAGTTTGAACATCTTGCTTTGTTGTGGGTTCACTCTTTGGAGAAGATGCACTACTAATCATGCTTTCTACGTCGTCCGTCACATCTCCATAGGCCTTACAATTGTCAACTAGATAAAGAGATTCTCTAATGACTTGCTCAAATTCATTCATCCTTTCAAATGTAGGTTCTTTTTGAGAGTTTCATTACTCAAGCCCTCTATGAAGAGAACTGACAATCTCTTATCTTGCAATAGCTCTCTACATGACATCTATCTATGTATTGTTTGAAGCAAAGTAGAGCTTCCTTCACTTTTTCGTCCTTTTTCTATTTGAAAGCGTAGATCTGGGACACCGTGTTGTGTTTGATCCCCCTTTTCAAGAACTCCTCTATGAATTCTTGCAAGAGTTATTCTATGTTGAGAAAATAATCTCTCTTTAATGGTTGAAACCAAGTCAAGGCTGTTCCTGCCAATGTCAACCCAAATCCCTCATACTGTGTATGGAAATCTGCAATCTGTTCAACTCTCAAAACTTGTTTGAAGAGTGATACATGAGCATGTGGATCCCTTGACCCATTGTACTTTGTCTTAACACATTGAGCCACTTGATATGGTCTTAATCGTTGTGGTCTAGTCACCAATATAACCAATTCGCGGTCTCTTGGAAAAACATTTCTCGTTCTCTCTCCTCTCATCTTGGACAAAATCCCAATGGAATCCTCTCTGAATTGTACTTTGGCATCAATTTTGGTTGAAAGTAAGTAGAGATTAGAGTACCCTTTTATGTATATTGCTCCAATTCAATGGGATCAGCAAGTTTATACTCACGTCCATACTTATCTACCATCAAAACTTGCACTCCGTGAGCATGTATATACATGAATGCATAGAGGTCCTTACGGGTGGTCAACTCTCCAACATAGGGCTCTACACACTTGTAGAAGATACATGGATCCCCGTTTGTGAACCTATATAAGCTCTCATGAACATAATCCATTAGGACTCTCATGGCTTTGTTGGTTAGAGGATGCCTCTCCTCTATGTATTTGTTGGTTTTGACTCTCGAAGGCATTGCAACATTTCTTGTGTTTTTTATGTCTCTGAGTGGAGTAGAAAACCCTGCTGGTGGATGATTTTTCATGATTAAGGCTCACTCAAGACTCTTGAGATAGTACTTGACAAGCTCTCCTTGGCTTATTGCAACTTATCCCTTTTTGACCCTGGTGAGGTCTCTCAAAAGTTAGGTCTTTGATCCTTGGGTGTCTGGAAATTGCTCTTGGGTACCCTAAAAGTTTGGAATTAGGAAACCAAAACAAATTTAGCTTCAAAACCAAACCTTTCTTCAGAAGTTCTATTGCATGCAACATTTTTTCTTGGCTATACCTGACTTAGTTTGGAGTTGTCTATCAAAAGTTAGAGCAATTTTAGTGAACTGCACTTGAAACAACACTCAAGACACTTTCAAGACCAGAACAAAGGAGTTTTGGCTTGTATCTTGGTGTCCAGATGGTATTTTTAGCCCAAACTTGAGATTTGGGATGTCCTCAAGTATGTCTACAAGATCATCAAGTTAGATACCCCCACTATGCTGAGGTACATGGATTGCGATCCATGTTCCTCTGTCAAATTTTTGCACTAAATTTTCCGAAATTTTGACGGTATGTAGACAAGATCATATACAGTTTGTGTACCAATTTTTATCAAATTCTGAGGTTGAGGTACATGGATCACGATCCATGTTCAACAACGTATGGACTTGATCTCTTAGGAGTTTGTTCCTGACTATGTCCACAAGCTAAATATCAAATCTTTTTGGATTTGGACTTGCTTGATAGGTCAAATAGCCAACTCTAGGTTTGCATAGAGGTTTTCAGTCTGCCACATGTTTTGTTGTCTTTTGACCCAAATTTGCTCATTTGTTTCCAAAACTGGACTTGGGGATATGTTTCCTTGTGTATGCACTATTGATCTAGAAAGTTTTAGGTCAAGCTGCCACTATGGGAACATGGATTGCAATCCATGTTTGGAGGCCAAACCGACTTTTCTTGGAACCATTAGAATCAACATGATTAGTAGGTCCTATGGTATTAATTTTTTTGAAAATGGACCTCTGGATTGAAAGTTACTTCAGTTGTGGCACTTTATCAGTGTACGTGATAGTTCTGCACTTTTGGTCTAGTTTTTGATATCCAAATTTAGTTTTGAAAAGACCACTTGATTTCTTGTGATGCCCTCTAGCTATGGTGCAAGTTTGGTATCAGTCTGTGTGACAGAAGGAACATGGATCGCAATCAATGTACCTATGTGTCAGATTGCACTGAAACTTGGCATATAGCTTGCCTTTGATCCATTGATCCCTGCTATATGGTTTTTGTGTGATTTGGACTTGTTTAGGTCAGGAAAAAGTCAATCCCTAGGTCTATTTTAGGGTTTTCACCTTGAACTACTTTACCTCTTTTCACCCACTTTTGGACTTTTTTGACAATGTTTCTTTGGGGACTTTTGTTCACAAATGGTCTCTGCTATAGGCTAGAAAAGTTTCTGTTTAAAAATTCCTCAGGGGTACATGGATCGCGATCCATGTTCCACCACTTTTGGATCTAAATTTTGGTGTGCTAATAGCTTGTGATGTTTGTAGATTGATCCACAAATAATTTTTGGATTTGGATCAATTTTGCCCAACCCAAACTGACCTGCTGCTGTGACAATTTTGACAATGCAATGTTTTTGGCTCTTTTGATGACTTTTTACAACTTTTTTGCATTTGGTTCTTTTGGGAAAAGTGTTTGTCCATGTCTCAGCTATCCACTGCTCAAATCTTAGCCCAAAATTCATGATGAGATACATGGATCACGATCGATGTTCCATCATATCTAAACACCAGATTTGGCTTGATGATTACCTGTAGTGTCAATAGTCTACTCCACCACTTCTTTTTGAATTTGGACAACTTTTTCCTAGTTAAAAGTGAGTTTTTTTGTTTGCCGTATGGTTTTTGGCTATCTCGTAAAATTTTGGTGTTTTGATTAACTTTTTTTAGTTTTTTGCTATGGTTATCAAGGATGTACATGTCAAATATCAGCCCCAAATGTCAAAAGATACATGGATCGTGATCCATGTTTGGAAGCATTTTTTTCATGAATTTTGTTCTGGTGGTTCTCTATTCCCTGTAGAAGCCAAATCTCACTCCTTTTTTTATTTGGATCCCAAAAAATTGAAAAATCCTATATTTTTTTGTTTGCAATGTTTGTTTCGTTGTTTTTGTCCTAACAGCCAATTTTGATGTGAATTTTGAGTTTTTCTTTCAAGAAAAATTGATTAGAGCAATATCCCATTGATGTACAATGTAACTAGTCACTTTTCTACAAAATTGGTCTCTTGGGTACATGGATCGTGATCCATGTTCCTCCATAGAATCTGGTCAAACTTTCTAGATTGCTTCTAGAGAGTATGTTGATGCCCTTGATCCACAATTTTTTGAATTTCGATCATTTTTGAGATCTCTACCATCAAATTTTTAGAATTTCAGAGTTATGGTAATTTTGGCCAGAATATGGTTTTCACTCTTTTTTCTCTCAATCTTTTAGCCCAAATTTGATGGTGGTAGTTTCTACTTACCCTACTCCTAAGTAATGAAATGAAACATGAAACAAAAACAAACAAAAAGATACAAAATAAAGTCAAAATAAAAAATGGTATAACACTCTGAAAGCATAGAGAAAATCAAAGAATGAAATGCTTTTGGCTATCTCACTCACAACCCTCTTTACCTCTCGAGAATAGACCTAACAATTCCTCGACTTCTGGACTCTACCAAGCACTAAATCCCCTGTCTAGTTGCTTCACCGCTAAGATATAAATGGAATGGAGAGACAAATATTTGAAAAAGACACTCTAATATGCACTAGATCACTCACCATCCAAGGATAATATCCTCAACAACGATGCCAATGTTAGCGGGTCACCACGACGGACGTCTGTAGCATAACGATCTGACACTAACATAATGTCAATACTCAGGGAAGTGACTCGGATGGGGCACAGAGACTCTTTGAGGTTGTCAATCTCAAGATGTGAACCTAACACGTTAACATAAAAACTCTAGAAGAAAATCAATCACTCAATGATTAGGGAAATCTACCTATGTCCTTTCTCACAATTCTAGGTCATCATGCCATTTCGGCACTTGAACGGACTCAAAATGCAATGAAACTTTAGGAGGAGGTCTAGGACACCTAGGGGCACTATTCTACCAAATCTGGTTGCAATATGACAAGGTACCAAAATCACGATCCATCATGAAAAAGGTCTTGAAAATTGCAACAAATCAGTCTAGAAAGGTTTCCCTATGGTCTAGGAACACTCTCTTATGGTCAAAACGACTAAAAACAGTGATTTAAGCACTCAAATCTACATTTAAGGCTCAGAAACGAGTAGTCGTGAACCACAACAAAACTTACAATGCTTACACTTGAATGAAAGAGAAAAGAGAGAGGAACACAATGAAAGTTTTGAAATAAAAAACAGATTATCCAATCATTGGTTGCGATGATTACAAATTGGAGCAACTTCCAAGCTTGAGCGTACTACTTCAGAGTTCTTCTCTTCTCTAAAGATAAGCCTTTTTTCACATTAAAGTTATTGACCTTTATACCTAGGGAATTCTAAATGGCCAGTGTCTGGCACACATGGACCTTTACAATTATCATGATATCTGTACAACTCTGGAAATCGATTGCTACTCTGGAATTAGGATTTACATAAAGTATCACTACACTAACTTGAAAAATTAATAGAGTACAAATGTGGTGTTCGGCTAGGTGAGCACCCGTTTGATGAATCCTCTGACACTCTCTCTCACCCTCACTTGAAGTGGGTGCCCACTTGAGCTAAGGGTGTGCGAGATAGGGAGACAAGATAGAGATAGAAGGGGAGGGAGAGGAGATATAGAGAGAGAAGAGAGAAAAAAAGCCTACTCCAAAAGTTTGCTTGAAAACCTCTGTTTGGAGCGAGCTTTTTGGAGCAAGCTTTTTAACTACATGTGGTTAGTAGAGCAAAATCCAAAAAAGCATCCCTCTAAAGATCACTCTAAACCTCAACTCAATTTGGTATTAGGCCCATTGAGTATGGGCCTATTACCAAATTGAGTTGAGGTTTAGAGAAGTACAATTGAGTCTAAGTCTATGCCAAATACTATGCTTGATGGCCAAGATAATAGTGTTAAGCAAGTCATGTTTCTTAACCTTGTTTAGGCAATATTTATCTATCAATTAGTTGGTCTCTTCATAGGTAGAAAGTATGTTAGAGGAAGTCACATTTCTTAAACCTATTTAGGCAATATAATTGTCTATCAAGTGTTGATCTCTTCACATGTAGAAAATATGTTAGAGAAAGAGTAGAGAATTAGAAATATAATTCCAAGGCAAGTGTTAATATAAACCTTAGTTGGTCTATTAGAAATATAATTCCAAGGCAAGTGTTAATATAAACCTTAGTTGGTCTATTACTTTTCTTCCGAATAAACATGGCAAGGGTTATCTTTAGTTTCTCTCTTTTCCAAATGAATCTTAGGTCAAGGTTTCCATTAAAAGGACTATAGAGAGAATTAGAAATTAAATATAGGTTGAGAAAAATCATGATTCACCTTCACAGACTAAGTCATATCTGGGTTCTATTTTGAGAATGTACAGGTAGATTGTTGGAAGCTTTGATTGAAACATTCAATCATTAGTGCTTAGGAGATGGTCCACCATCTAGCAATAGGAATGTGAGAAGAGATAGTTTGTGGAGGAAGCCTTTGTCAACCATTTGTACTCAAAGCACACAAGGTATAAAATACACAATACTGGAAAATGAGAGAAGAGCATTGGGATGCCTTGATATTGCTTTAAGCAAAGCCTAATAAATTGTACAAAACAATTCTTGAGGACCTAGGAGATGTTATTACTAAGTTCTTTCTCTTTGATTTTTTGGTGGTTTTTGATTAGATATTTTTGAGAATCCTTGTAGTCCAACTTTTCTGGAAGCCATTTTGATAATCTCAAGTAGGATGCTAATAAGGTCAACATCCCCATTAAGAGGAATGTTTTCAAAAAATTGAGTAACATCTTCCAACTTTCTTGGAAGCCATTTTGATAATCTCAAGTAGGATGCTAATAAGGTCAACATCCCCATTAAGAGGAATGTTTTCAAAAAATTGAGTAACATCTTCCAACTTTCTTGGAAGCCATTTTGATAATCTCAAGTAGGATGCTAATAAGGTCAACATCCCCATTAAGAGGAATGTTTTCAAAAGATCGAGTAACATCTTCCAACTTTTCTAAAAGCCATTTCGATAATCTCAAATACGATGCTAATAAGGTCAACATCCCCATTAAGAGGAATGTTTTCAAAAAATCGAGTAACATCTACAAAAAAAAAGGTGATAAATCTATTTTGAAAGATTTAGTTACTTTTGTGAAATTCTTGATGAGCCAAAAGGGTTTGTAATCAATCTTTCAAAGCCAGAGTGGCATTATTCGTTATTTGAGAGACAAATAATACGCAAATAGGTGTATTATTTGTTGACCCATATTATACTCCCGTTTTATACGATGCCACATCAGCAAAAACGAACTCCTGTATAACTTCTTAGTTTTTTTATCAAACAACTTTTCAATCAATTTTTATTTTCAATGGAAAAGGATTTCGATAAATTTTTTTTGTATATATGCAGATAGAGCTACCTCTTGGTCACATTTGACACTTGAAAAGGTAATCAATGTGCAAAGCAAATTTTACAAAGAAAGTCCTTGACATTATAAATAGATTGGATGTTGATTAAATAGTTTTAAAATAATTAAAATTGTTTTTAATCAAAATTTGACAGATAATTTTATTTTTAGGATCAAATAGTATAAGCCTTGTATAGTGTGAAGAGCTCGGTCTCTCACACTTTGCAAGGTGTTTGTTTTATAGGAGTCACTTGCTATATGCTCAACTAACTAACACTTGGAAGTGAATTAGTGATATAATTTAGGGTATTTTCATTGTGTGCAAAGTATACTCTCACATGAGGTAATTACATAATAGAGATTAGTTTTATTTAGCTCGGTGTTTGATTTTGAGAAATATAACATAATAGAGATTCGTTTTATTTAGTTCGGTGTTTGATTTTGATGTGGAAAGATTTTAAGACTTCAAATAAACATAGGTAGACATCTTTTAGTCATGTGTAGAGCCATCACATTATGCTCTCATTGGAATTAAATTTAAGTATATCATGTCCAAATATATTGATATTTAATTATCTTTATTTGGGTTACAAGATCTATCGTACTGTGTGATCATACATAAGCTTGACCTGTAGATAGATAAGCAATTAAAGATCTATGGTGGAGTGTGAGAACTTTATGTTCACACTTGTAACATTTAATGGCCTAAAAACTTGTGTGTAGCGGAAATTAGCATGAACATAGTGGGCATTTCATTAGAATAGATTCCTAATGAGAATTACAAGAGTGCTTGGGTGGAGAGAGCAACAAAAAGCATAACACCTAGTTAGATAGCATGAGCAATACTTTCAAAAGAGAGAGCAAAAGCTATTGACAACAGTTGAGGACCGGATTTGCATGGAGACAGTCCCCCCTCCAAAAGGCTTTGTATTATGGTTTCTCCCATCCAGAGAGACATTGTACAATACAATTCTTTGTGTTCCTTCAAGACTAGCTAGTGCAATGAAGATGAAAGCTTCATGCACTAAGAAAAATACTTAGCAAGCACAACATCAATTATCCCCGGTCTCAGACCCAAGACCTCACACACCTTCGAAGATGGTGAGAGCTAGCAGGGTATGAGAGTAGATTGAGAGGAAGAAGGAGCATCTTACGAGAAAGATGTACATCTCCTCACATAATCACTCATATTAGCATAGCTTAGCTTAGTAATTAGCATGGTAGAGGAGATGAGCATGCGTTGAAGCTTGGCTCTTGGTTGGATTTGCATCCACATCCCAGGAGTGTGTCGATGTAGGCTTCTATCTCACAAGCTTGGAGTAGGTGATGAGCTCTCCATTAAAGCTTGGGAAGAGATAGTCTTCTCTTTCTTCACACATGAGATTGTGTGAGTGTGTGTGTGATAATTCCTTGCAAAAATCAGCCCCCTCTCTCTCTTGGGTGAGCCCTCATGCCATTTTGCTCTTGCTCTACCCTCATTGGACCTCCCCAAGTCAAGCCAATGACTATTAAGCAGCATAAGTGATAGCCTTCTGACATGTGTCCCCCTTTCCCCTTTTGTGAGAGCTTTAGGTAATTTAATAATTCAACTAAACTCTCATTGGACCCCTTTGCCTCCTGGCCAATAGGAATCAGGCAAGCCATTGGGCTGCTGAATGCTCATTGGACCCCTTGGGAGACTGTCCAATAGTCATCTAGGAGACTTAATTCTCAGTGGTTCTTTTATTAAGTGTTTTTTAAATTAATCAAACTAGATTTACTCTAGCCTAATTCTCATTGGTCCACCTCCAAGGCCATCCAATAGGAATTGGGTACACCTTGTGGGCATCTGGCCTAGGGAGCTTACATGTGTCCCTCATTCCCTTTGTGTAAAGGGAGCTTGTGTGTGTGTGTGTGTGGCTTTCTCGCTCATCCCCTACATGCTAGGCTGGCCCCCTCCTATGTAGGGATATGCAAAGACTTTTTTGGTCACACACAAAGCATCCAATTCCTTAAGGTTGACCTTTGGACACAACCTTTGAATTTTGGAACCTTAGCATTTTGGAAGTCTTAATGGGATGAACCTTAGGGTCTTTTTAGCCCATTGTTGCACATGGCTCTTTTGCAGATGGCCCCCCCTTTGGATCCCTACTGTGGCCGGTCTGCTAGCTTAACCAATATTCTAGCTTTTTCTTTCCTGGCACTTCCCCATATTAAATGATCAGTTTAACATGAGAAAATCATTTAGGAGAATTAGATATTGATTATTATGAAATTACCTCTCTCTTGAAATCATAGTTGTCCTCGACTATGGTTTAGAGAAGAAAAATCATATTCATGAGTCCTTTTCTTAGCGGGTAGAGGATCCCTATGTTACCCTACGACATCATTCCACAATGGATGACTAGTCCATTTGGTGCTTGAGAGCCTGAGGCTGCTACAAGCATGTCTGCACATTAGTCCTTTCAGTCTTCCATAGTAGAGTGACAAGCTCTACTTGGTGTTTGGGAGACGTCATCTCCACAAACTTGATCTAAGCATGCATACTACTTAATTTTTGTGCACAATAAAGAAAAAGAGAGTCTTATAAGACAAAAAATTTGTTCATTTTTAACATTTTGTACATTTGCTTACTCTTGGGAAGCATTGTAAGCATTGACAAGGTTTAGGTTATCCTTTAATTGTATGCCTTGCATCCATCTAGCATCTTCAAAAGGATAATTCTTAAACTTAATAAGATATCGTCGAATAGTCTTACCACCTGTTAATACCTTGTCTTCATGTCGGAGAATGGACTCGGGCTGCAACACCTCCTCTTGGTCCTCGATCTCTGATGGGTCCTCAATAGTTGGTTCTTGAGGTGGCTCTCCTTTGTAAGGCTTTAATAGGATCACATGGAAAGCATTGTGTATGAGCCAATGATTGGGCAACTTGAGTTGATAGGCCATCTCATTGATTGGCCTATGAATCTGGAAGGGACCATAGTACCTTTTTGCTAGTTTAGCATAGTACTTTTGGTGTCCCGTAGGATTCTTGCCCATCGTGTGCCTTAATCAAGCCTTGGAAAACTTTAATAAGACCCAATCATTTTCTTTAAAGGCTTGGGCTCTTCTGTGCTTGTCAGCAATAGCCTTTTGCCTTTGCTGTGAGATAGAGATAGCATCCTTAATCTTTTGAAAAGATTCTTGTAGGTCTCGGCTATACTCATTTGCAGCGAAGATCTTCCCATGTACCTTAAGTAGCAAGGGACTTTTTGATCTCCCCTCAATTACCTCGAAATGTGTTTTTCCCGTGGAAGTGTGTACAGTGTTATTGTAAGCATACTCCACTAAGGGTAAGTACTTCTCCCATTGGGATCTTTGACCTACCTCCGTTACATAGGCTTTTAGTAGATTGAGAATGGTTAGGTTAGCTATTTCACTTTGGCCATCCGTTTGTGGATGATAGGCTGAAGAGAAGTTTAGCCTTGTCCCTAAATTCTCAAAGAGACCCTTCCAAAAATTACTGGTCATTCTAGGATCTCTATCCGACACTATGGACATTGGCAAGCCATGGTACTTAAAAATTTGTGAAATGAAGAGGGTTGCCATTTGATGGGCTTTGATAGTCTGTGACAGGTATAAAATGAGCTTGTTTACTGAACCTGTCTACTATCGTCCATATTATCGTATTCCCATGGATAGACTTAGACAATCCAAGGATAAAATCCATGGATATGCTCTCCCATGGTGAATTAGGGATTGGCAAGGGTTGAAGCAATCCAAGTTTCTTCCCTCTATCAAATTTTGTCTTTTGGCATACCACACATTTAGAAACATACTCTTGTATGTTCACTTTCATGGTAGGCCAATAGAAATATGTTTCAATTCCATTCAAGGTAGACTAAATCCCTCTATGCCCCGCATAAGGTGGAGCATGAGATTCATACATTACTTTCTCACATAGTGAGTTAGTAACACATAGTCTATTGCCATAGAGAAGATAACCATCTTGTAAAGTAAATGGTTCGTCTTTCTTTCCTAATGCAAGGGCTGAAATCACATCGCTAAAATCGGGATCAATAGCGTACTCATCTATCGTTGAAGATAGACCATTGTGGGTTGCTATGGAAACCGCATTCACTCTCGGCCGTCTTGAGAGTGCATCAGCTACTTGATTATGCTTGCCAACAATGTGAGCAATATGAAAAGGAAATTGTGAAAGGAAATTTGTCCACCTCATTTGTTTGTCGCAGATCTTGGTCTGCGTCATGAAGTACTTAAGACTTTGGTGATCCGTTCGCAGAATGAAAGGAGTCCCCAATAAATAGTGCTTCCATGAGTCTAAGGCATGTAGAACTGCAAGGAGTTCCTTTTCATATATGCCTAGAGCTTGCTCAACAGGGTCGAGCCTTCGACTCTCATAGCCTATGGCGTGCGCTTCTTGGAGCAAAACAGCTCCAAGGCAATCACCACAAGCATCACATTGGACCTCAAATGGTTTTGAGAGATCCGATAGTGTAAGCACAGGTTGAGAGATAAGCTTTTCTTTAAGCTTTTCGAAAGCATTGTTCTCCTTAGCAGACCATGTATACCTAACACTTTTCTTTGTTAGGTCATGTAATGGTCCCGCAATTTGTGAGAACTTTTCTATGAAGCGTCTATAGTATGCACACATACCTATAAAGCTTCTTAGTTCATGAAGATTCCCTGGTTTAGGCCATCCTTTTATTACCTCTAACTTGGATGGATCCATTTGGATGCCATCTTGAGAGATAATGTGACCTAAATACTGGATCTCTTGCAAGAAAAATTCACTTTTCTTTTGATTAACATAAAATTTATTCTCTCTTAAAACTTGAAATATTACCTAGAGATGTTGCTTGTGTTCGTCTAATGAATTAGAGTAGATGATAATATCATCAAAGAACACTCCAGTGAAGGTTCGATGAGGCCTGAACAGCTTCTCCATCAAGCGATTGAATGTGGCTGGTGCATTGGTCAAGCCAAAAGGCATGACAATGTATTCGTAAAGACCAAATGTGGTGCGAAATGCGGTCTTTTCAATGTCTTGATCAAGATGATAGCCACTTTTTAGGTCAATCCTACTGAAGTAAGTCGATCCTTGTAGCTTATCAAATAGGTCTTCTACCCATGGAACGGGAAACCTATTCTTGATAGTGATCCTATTTAGTGCTCTATAGTCGACACACATACAATATGTGCCGTCTTTATTTTGCACTAATAGCACAGGTGAGCAAAATGGACATGAGCTAGGCCTAACCATGCCCTTCTCAACTAACTCATGCACTTGCCGCATAATCTCCTCTTGTTGAGCTTGAGAAACTCTATAAGGAGGTTTATTAGGTGGTGAACTTCCTGGAAGAAGTTCAATTGTGTGGTCATCATTACCTCGTTTAGGAGGTAGCTCACAAGGGATGGCGTCAATAAAAACATCTTGAAACCCCTTGAGAAAATTGGATAGCTCTAATTCCTTTTGGTTGCTTATATTTTCCTTTGCTAAAGCATTAGGTTCATTTTGAGAATCTTTAACAAAAATCATGTACACGGAAATAGAGCTCTTTATTGACTTGTTGAAAGCTGGTGTATGTACAATGGGAATAGATTTACCCATTTCCTTAGCATCTATATACATGTCTTTTTCCCTGAACTTAAAGGAGATTCTCCTTTCAGGAACTTTAACATTGGCAGCCACGCGGTCAAACCATGGTGCCCCTAGGATTACATCCTCATGCTTGAGAGGAGAGATAAAGAAGTCCTCTTTGTCCGTATAGCCTTGGACATGAAGCCTCAATTTCCCAATTAAGGGAGTGACTGAAGCTTCTTGCCCCTTGAAGGCACTGTCTGCCGGTAGGACATCTCCCATCTCGTAAGATTGTATGCCTAGCTTGGTGGCCAACTCTATAGATATAAAATTGTGAGTAGAACCATGGTCAAAGAGAATAAAAGCATCATGTTCTCTTACCTTTCCCCAAGCATGGCATAGAGGAGATCCTTTGTGGTGAGTTTGGTGAGTCTCCTCCTCTTGGATTTCAACCAAGGAAGCTCTAGGAAGATCTTGGCGGTTGTTCTTTTGGGGACAAGCGCGGTACGCAAGCTCTTGTTCGCCGCACTTGAAACACCGGTTATCCTTGCGATAACGCTCAAGCTCTTCAGGAGAGAGTTTGTTTTTACCTTTGTAAACTCCCTTCTCTTTAGCTTTGTTGGAGTTGCCCTTAGGAGACTTTTGGACATTGTCCTTCCCCTTAGGCTCGTTGGAACCCTTGTTTTCAATGGGCTTATTATTTCTTTTAGCCCCTATTTGGAAATTGATTTGAGAGGCCACCATAGTATGGTGTATTACCGCCGATATGGTACGTGGCCTTTGGGAGTTGACATACTCCTCCATTTCTTCGGTTAAGCCCACACAAAATTGTTGCTTTTGCTCTCCAAAATCCAACTTTTTGAAGACAGTGGCTTTGAGTTGTAGGTCCCAAAACTTGTCTACATATTTGTGGATGGATTCATAGGGAGAGCTTTAGGCTTCGCCATTCGGTGAGTACTTTGTCTTTGGCATCGGTGGCCAAAAACTGCTTCATAATGGAAGCTCTTAAAGATTTCCATGTTTGTGGAGCTTCACCGTTGGCTCGTAGGCTAGACCACCATTTTCTGGCGGACTTTTGAAAGTGCATAGCTACATGGTGTAGCTTAGAGGACTCCGTGAAGCCCTCATCTCCAAACGCCGCATCGAACTGTTGAATAAAGGCCAAGACTTTGTCCATAGCACCAAAGGTACCATCATAGGTAAGGAAAGAGATGCTCTTCCCTCCCTCTTTGAACTTCTTCAGCTTGGATGACCTCTTCCATGCGGCATAGGATTTCCTATGGCCTCTTCTTTTTTATGGTTCAAAGGTTTCACCATCACTTTTTTCAGAAGGTGAAGAATTTGAAGAAGGTGGAGAAGAGGGTGACCTCTTTCTCGCCTTTTTCTTTTCTTGATCTTCGTCGTCTTCACCATCACTTTCATAAGAGGAAGAGGATGAAGAAGATGGAGAAGAGGGTGTCCTCTTTCTCGCCTTTTTCTTCTCTTGCTTTTTATCATCCCTCTTTGAATTATGGTGTGGAGAAGAGTGTGATGGTCTTCTCCGCTTTGGAGGTGATGGAGAGCGTTTAGCCCGCCATCTTCGTGGAGCCATCTCCGCTGAGGTGGCGGGAGACTCACTTTCTCGTTCCTTCGGTGGAGGCTCTTGAGTTCTCCTTTGGGAAGGAGATGCATCATCAAGAAGTAAATTCTTGAGCCCTTCGTATGGATTCTCTTCTTCTTCTCGAATCAGAGAGAGACCTCTTTTGGGAGTCTCACAAGGAGGCTTCCTAGGTGTTCTCTCGTCATGGTGATGAGCTTGGAGAATCCCGTGAGCACGAAGCTGTCGTTGCACTTCACTTTGGAGAGATGGATTGCCCATGGCTTGTTGAAGCCTAGAAACAAGATAGTTAACAAGCATCGACGCATCATTAGTAGCTTGCTCATGAGCAAAATCAAAGTTATCAACATTAATTTCACTCTCTTTTTTATTGTCAGCCATTCTAACAACTTTTAGGTGTACTTTGGCACTTCAAGCCCTAGTTGCTACTCCTCTTTACCCTTTTAGAAAAAGCACTCAAGCTACTGTACCCGTGGCTTGAATACCATTAATTGCAAGGAATAGAAGAGAGGGTCGTTCAAGACCAAAACAACACCGGCTCCTGTCAAGCTTCTAATAGCTCAATAGTGGTTAAGCTGTAGGCAAGCCCCGTAGGACTCCACTATTAAGACCATAGCTCTCGACGGTGATGCCGCGTTAACTGCACGAAGGCAGGCGCACTGCAAGGCTGAAAAATCCCTATTCTACATACTCACAGGCAATTAATAATACCAACCATTTATAGCTAGCTTGAGGACCTCCCTTCTTGAGCAAGAAAAGAGAAACCTTGTGCTCTGATAACAATGTAACATTTAATGGCCTAAAAACTTGTGTATAGCGGAAATTAGCATGAACATAGTGGGCATTTCATTAGAATAGATTCCTAATGAGAATTACAAGAGTGCTTCGGTGGAGAGAGCAACAAAAAGCATAACACCTAGTTAGATAGCATGAGCAATACTTTCAAAAGAGAGAGCAATTAAGCTATTGACAACAGTTGAGGACCGGATTTTCATGGAGCCGGTCCCCCCTCCAAAAGGCTTTGTATTATGGTTTCTCCCATCAAGAGAGACATTGTACAATACAATTCTTTGTGTTCCTTCAAGACTAGCTAGTGCAATGAAGATGAAAGCTTCTTGCACTAAGCAAAATACTTAGCAATCACAACATCAATTATCCATGGTCTCAGACCCAAGACCTCACACACCTTCGAAGATGGTGAGACCTAGCAGGGTATGAGAGTAGATTGAGAGGAAGAAGGAGCATCTTACGAGAAAGATGTACATCTCCTCACATAATCACTCATATTAGCATAGCTTAGCTTAGTAATTAGCATGGTAGAGGAGATGAGCATGCATTGAAGCTTGGCTCTTGGTTGGATTTGCATCCACATGCCAAGAGTGTGTCGATGTAGGCTTCTATCTCACAAGCTTGGAGTAGGTGATGAGCTCTCCATTAAAGCTTGGGAAGAGATAGTCTTCTTTACTTCACACATGAGATTGTGTGAGCGTGTGTGTGATAATGCCTTGCAAAAATCAGCCCCCTCTCTCTCTCTTGGGCGAGCCCTCATGCCATTTTGCTCTTGCTCTACCCTCATTGGACCTCCCCAAGTCAAGCCAATGACTATTAAGCAGCATAAGTGATAGCCTTCTGACATGTGTCCCCCTTTCCCCTTTTTTGAGAGCTTTAGGTAATTTAATAATTCAACTAAACTCTCATTGGACCCCTTTGCCTCCTGGCCAATAGGAATCAGGCAAGCCATTGGGCTGTTGAATGCTCATTGGACCCCTTGGGAGACTGTCCAATAGTCATCTAGGAGACTTAATTCTCATTGGTTCTTTTATTAAGTGTTTTTTAAATTAATTAAACTAGATTTACTCTAGACTAATTCTCATTGGTCCACCTCCAAGGCCATCCAATAGGAATTGGGTACACCTTGTGGGCATCTGGCCTAGGGAGCTGACATGTGTCCCTCATTCCCTTTGTGTAAAGGGAGCTTTTGTGTGTGTGTGTGTGTGTGTGTGTGTGTGGCTTTCTCTCTCATCCCCTACATGCTAGGCTGGCCCCCTCCTATGTAGGGATATGCAAAGACTTTTTTGGTCACACACAAAGCATCCAATTCCTTAGGTTGACCTTTGGACACAACCTTTGAATTTTGGAACCTTAGCATTTTGGAAGTCTTAATGGGCTGAACCTTAGGGTCTTTTTAGCCCATTGTTGCACATGGCTCTTTTGCAGATGGCCCCCCCTATGGATCCCTATTTTCCCTCCTTTGGATCCCTACTGTGGCCGGTCTGCTAGCTTAACCAATATTCTAGCTTTTTCTCCCCTGGCACTTCCCCATATTAAATGATCAGTTTAACATGAGAAAATCATTTAGGAGAATTAGATATTCATTATTATGACAACACTTTAGATATATTTGGTAATTTTCAAGGTCTGTGATTGACTATCATTTAGCAATGCCACTTGTAGCTCATGTAGCTTGTGCATTTTGTAATGATAATCATTTCCAAGACTTGATCAATATTATCAATTATCATAATGTGGGAAATCCATAAGCTTGCACTTTAGATAAATAGATATAGTGAAATGTGAAATGATGTGATTTACATGTTTTGTTTTTTATAAGTGATTAAAATTATTGATTATCATAATGTTTGAAAGACAAAATCTTGCACTGTAGATAACTCAATGTAGCAGGATGTGAACACAATATGATTGAAATGTTTTTTTTACGATCATTACATTACATTTTGTTGCAAGAGAAATTGATCTGCATTCAACTTTATGCATACCAAAAAACAAACTGGATTCATCCTAAAGGGACTGTTGATCTCGTGTATGTTTTCTACAATATGAGACTTATCCATAAGCCTCAAAACATTGCAACAAGAGCATCACAAAAGCACTATGTTGTCTTCCAACCATGAAGCTATCATTGTAGAAATTCACAATGACAATGATATGAAATGGGAGATAGCCTCAAAATGCTCAGATATGGATGAAGTAGATGATGTGGTTGGTGTGTTTGATGCCGACGATGGTTTGTGACTGAAGCCTTGTAACTTTTGCTCATTTTGATAATAGTGCACGATGGAATACAATGCTATGCTACTTGTTGATGTTCACACCTCTCTCATTCTGATAACAGTGCACGATGGAATACAATGCTATGCTACTTGATGTTCACCTCTCTTTCTCTCTCTCTCTCTCAAAGTTTACAAACAATTTTGCAATAAGATTGGCAATTACAGCTTGATATAACACAAGATCTTTTCAAGAATACAAATAGGAAAAGATGAGAGGGAAAAAATTAGTTTTGAGATTACAAAAAATTTGATACAAAACATTGGCTTCTTGAGAAAATAAACATATGGAAGTGAGGTGGTAACTTAAACCAATGACTATGCTAGTTTGTCCACTAGGTCATCTATTTGGAACTCAGAACTTCTGAGGTCAGAAGATTGTTCCGCAAATCCTTGTTGTGAAGGACCACCCTTGTCTAGCAGAGGTCTATACAAGGAGGCATATGATGCAAGCTTTGATTGGGATGCATCTAGCTCTATCTCAAGCTCAAGGATTTGACTGCGTAGCATGTTAGGTGTCTCTCCTTGGCTTGCAAGGTCTTGTCCTTGGTTCCCTAATTCAATGTGTGTCTCTAACTCTTTGGAAAGTAGAACTATAGAGTGTTTGCATGAAGGCACCGGGTCATTGGCATTGTATGGTGCTGCCACTTTTTTTGCAAGTCAACCATGGCCAATGCCAACATTTCTTGGGCGGTCTAACCAATCCACCCACCTCCCTATGATGTCATAGACATAACATTGCCGTTTGAAGTAGATTTCCATTTGGTTGTTGTTTGGCATAACCTCTCTCGTCATATGAATCTTTGTAGCAATACTCGTGCTATCCCTTTGTGCTAAAAATATGACAGCATTGTGATTTGGGCATAGCTTCCTACACTCCTTGAGGCTGAGTGGCTTACCTTGCAACCAAGATTCATCCTCTTCGATGCTGGCAATAGCTGTGAGGTTCTTCTCTTTCTCATATTGCTCTCTCTCTTCTTTAGATATCAACTGAGCGTCAACGTGGTTGAGTTATTCTTCCATATCCACAAATCAAGTGAGCATGTCACGATTAGAAAGCTTGCGAGCAAAGTTAATAAGTCATCATGTTAAAACCAATCAATACCACTTATTCAATTACACCTACCATCATGTTGCAAGAAAGAGATAGAGTAACTTAATCAATTATAAAATTTACATTTGCCACTTAAAAACAAGACAAAAATCAAATCATCACTTTAGTCATTAGTTCTCTTCAACAATATTAGAAGAGCTGGCTTTCACTCTTGCACACTTTGCCGATTTTTCAAGCTTCTCCTTGCTCTTGAACTCAATATACAATTGTTGCATACGATGTATGCAATTAGCTATGCTCAGAAAAGTAGTAATACCAAGAGTTTTTAAGCTCCTGAAAAGTCTTTGCAATCTGCCCAATAGAGTGCTTGACCATGTTCAATAATGAACATGATGTCATGAGTGATATGTCAAAAGCAGTGGGTGCAAATACAATCTAGAGCTGCTCAATTACAGACTTGGTTAAAGTCTCTGTAAACTAGTAATAATGCTCTGGAGCTATAGGTTTTAGACAGTGACAAAGCTTGGTCTCTGACATGTGGTGAAAGTGGCACATTATAACCTTGGAGATGAACTTCATTGATGTTTTGCAACTCTTAGTGTCTGCCATATCTGTAAGATATAATTGCAAACCATAAACATTATGATATGAATTCACAATCATGTCATGATTGTGAACCATAAACACTATGTTATGATTGAAAACCATAGACACTATACGATTAATGATTAAAAGTTTAAACATAGACAAATCACACACACACACACACACACACACACACACACACAAAGAGAGAGAGAGAGAGAGAGAGAGAGAGAGAGAGATGTGAACAAGCCAGGAGTATGAGGTATGCTCATCACAAGAATTGGACCCTGTTATGTGTGCAGGGGGGAATGTAGAATGATAGAGAACACACCTAAAGGGTGCAAGGAGCATACATGTGAACAACCTGTTGGGATTAAAACCCAAGTGGCCTCTTATACGGATATGGCCGCCTACCCGCCTAACTCGATTATCACTAACTCTTTGTATATACTCACTTATACTTGTGTGAATAATAAGATTTGGGAGATAACCCTTCAACGATTCTCTGCGTACTGTGTAAGCTCTCTGTCTTTGTATCTGTGCGTGTGTGCGTGTGTGTGTGTGTGTGTGTGTGTGTGTGTGTGTGTGTGTGTGTGTGTGTGTGTGTGTGTGTGTGTGTGTGTGTGTGTGTGTGTGTGTGTGTGTGTGAGTTGATCTCAGATCCACTCCGCGACTTCAATTGGTATCAGAGCAAGGTTCAATGCATTTTCGCGTAATCGCGCGCGCACTTTTCAGGAAGATTTTGGATCCGGAGCCTGGAAATTCACGCTCGACGTTCTGGGAGTATTTCCAGGAGGTGACCTGTGATTTTACCCCCCTTTCGAAGCTGTTTATGCCCTTAGAATTGCGTTATGAGCGCTACATCAAAAGATAGGTTTCAGCTGCCGCAAAGAAACCCATCTTGTGTAGATTGGCAGGAGGTGTTTGGCATCAATATCGACATCGACATACATCACTTATTAGTATTCAAAGCATCATCTATAGACCAGGTACACATATATATCATCAGATATATATATATTGCAGTCTGCATTGCTACTTCTTGTGCTTGCCAGGTTCCAGGGGAGGTGTGGCCATACAACGGCTTGACAACACTGGCATGTATTGCAGATTGATGTACTGTGATTGTGGGTCTGCTAGTTGTGACTCACGCTAGCAGACAGATCGCCGGAGCGGTCATAGGATAGTGATTGGTCTATTGTAGGATGTATGCTAGTTCTGGGCAGTTTGCTGAGCCATTTGAGAGGGTCGTGTGTGAGGTTTTTTGAAGCCAAGCACTGGGGGCTGGGTTACCCAGTGTGAGGTGGATTAGGTTGTTGGAGTTCCCCTCTACACGCATCCTCTTTGACGACTTTTATCCCATAGGATGTATGACTTTGTGTAGACACTGGATTGCATCTTATGCGTCAGGCCATTGAGGCATTGTTTATGGTTCAGTCTTGAGACAGATACAGGTTCTGTGATCGCCCAGAAAGGAGACAATGTATGCTTACAGGATAGCATATTACAGAGATTTTTAGATTTGTGACTGGTCAACTATTTATGGTTGTTTTTGAGCTATCTTTTGGTTTCTAGAGCTCAGTTTACAGGGGAGACTTTGTCAAAATTTTTCAAAATACTGATAGTTCTTGAGGAGAGGTGTTCAACTTGTTGTTTACAGCTTGTTTATTGTGTACAGAGGCGAGTTTATAGGGGAAACTTTGCCGGATTTTTCCCAGAAGTAAACAGTTTGGCAGATATGGCATCTTCTCAAAGTGAGACTCTTTACAACATAAAGAAGCTAGATGGCACAAACTTTCCATTCTGGAAGAAGCAGATTTGGCAGGTTTTGGTGCAGAAAAAACAAGTGAAGCCGCTGAAGCTCAAAGGGGAGAGACCAGAAGGTATGGCTGAAGATGAGTGGAAAGAGCTTGATGAGTTAGCTTGTTCCACAATCATGTTGACACTGGCAGAAAATGTTTACTTCAACGTAGCAGAAGAGACTACAGCGTATGGCGTATGGCAAAACTATGAGGTATGTACGAGAAACAAAGTGTTGCTTCTCAAATTTATTGGCTCAAGAAATTGGTGGATTTGAAGATGAAGGAAGGGACAGCCATGTCAAATCATCTCAATGTATTTCACACAATTTTCAGCCAGTTAACAGCACAGGAGATAGTCTTTCCAGATTTAGTGAAGGCTTTGCTTCTCTTAATCACTTTGCCAGACAGTTGGGATACTTTTCGGATGGCATTAAGTAATTCTTTCGCGCCAGAAGGTCTTACAAGTGCCAATGTAGAAGGCAACTTGCTTACAGAGGAAGTGAACAGGAAGAACATTGACAAAGGCAAAGACAATAGTGCTTTGCTTGTTCGAGGGAGACAACAGTCTAAAGAGAAGAAGGGTAAGAAGGCACAAAACTGAAGTAAGTCTCATGACTCGAAGTCCAAGGATGACATAGAATTCTACCATTGTGGCAAGAAGGGTCACATGAAGAGACATTGTACGAAGTGGAAACAAGAAAAAGGCAAAACAAAGAGTTCTGAGCAAGATGAAAAGAAGAGTTCAATGAAGATTGAAGAGGTGAATGTCACAGGATCTGGTTCAGACAGTGATTCTGGGCAACTGGTGACATCTTCCTCACAAGCAATCTTGGTTCTATTTTCTTGACTGCAGAGGATGGACATCCTATGAGTGATCGGATTATCGACTCAAGGGCATCTTTACATGTTTCTCTGCACAAAGAGGGGTTTACATCATATGTGGCTACTAAAGATTATGTCAGACTTGGCAATGAGCAGGTTTGTGACATACTTGGAGTGGGAGATGTGCAGTTGAAGTTTCAGAATGGCTCTTTTTTATGGCTCAAGAATGTCAGACATGTTCTAGCAATCCGAAAGAGCTTGATCAGTACAGGAAAGTTGGATGATGCGGGTTATGTGACAGTTTTTGGGAACAACGCTTGGAAGATCTCCAAAGGTTCGATGACTGTAGCACATGGCAGCAAGTCAGGAACTCTGTACACTTTACATGTTTCAAAGGTTAAAAACCATGTAATAATGTGATTGAACAGCCAAGTGTGTCACTGTGGCATCGTAGGCTGGGACATATGTCAAAAAGAGGAATGGAAATACTTTCTCATTATGGTTATTTGCCTGGCTTTTCATTTCAAGATTTCAAGTTTTGTGAGCATTGTGTTTATGGTAAGAGAACACAGGAACCACACAGATCAAAGAGGAATCGTAGGGACGAACGGTTAGCTCTTGTGCATAGTGATCTATGCGGACCAATGCCTAGTTTGTCACTAGGGGGAGCATCGTACTTTTGTACATTCATAGATGACTATTCTCGCAAAGTATGGGTTTATTTTTTCAAGCACAAGGATGAGGTGCTCAAGGTCTTTAAGATATTCTTGCAGCTTGTGGAGAATCAGAGTGTTCAGAAGCTGAAGTGCTTGAGAACTGACAATGGTGGAGAGTACATTTCCAAAGCCTTTCAAGACTTTTGTGAAGCAAAAGGGATTAAGCGGGAACTTACTGCACCATATAATCCTTCATAGAATGGGGTTGCAGAACGTATGAATAGAACCATACAGGAGAAGGTCAGAAGCATGTTGTCAAATGCTGTTGCTTGATGGATTTTTGGCAGAAGCAGTGGCTACAGTAGTCCATTTGATCAACAGGTCTCCTAGTTTCTGGATAAGAGTGAAGTGGCCGAGATGCTATGGATAGGCAAGGCACCTTCGTATAAGCATCTCAGAGTCTTTGGTTGTGAAGCTTATAGAAATATTTCTAAGGATTTGAGGAATAAGTTAGAACCAAAGAGCAGGAAGTGTATATTTCTTAGCTACGGAGAATCGGGCGAGATGGGTTACCGGCTTTGGGATCCTGAGTCTAGAAAAGTTATTCGTAGCAATGATGTGCATTTCAATGAAGCCAAGTTTCACGCTAAGCCAGAGAAGACAGAGGAGATCAGAAGAGTTGTCTTCAGAGAAGATGGACCTACTGCTAGAACATCAAGACAGCATGGTCAGGCTCAGGAACAACCTATAGTGGCTAGAGAGGCAGAATCAGTTGTGGTGAGACGTTTTGAGCGTGTCTCCAAAACACCTGATTGTTATGTGCTACCTCTAAATTATGTCATGCTCATGGATTGCGGAGAACCATCTTGTTACAAGGAGGCATTACAAGTGGTTGACTCAAAAAAATGGCAGTTGGACATGCAATCAGAGATGATAGCTCTGCATAAGAATCAAATGTGGGATTTGGTTCAATTGCCAGAGGGCAAGAAAGCTCTACCTTGTAAGTGGGTTTACAAGTATAAGCTTACTCCTCATGATGGATAACCAAAATACAAAGCACGATTGGTTGCTAAGGATTTTAAGCAAGAACATGGAATAGATTTTGATGAAGTCTTTTCACCAGTTGTGTCAAGATGACAAAATTGAGAAGTGTACTTGCTTTGGTTTCCAAACATGATCTGCATTTACATTATATGGATGTGAAAATGGCATTTCTTCATGAAGATTTGCATCAGGAGGTTTATATGCAGCAGCCAAAAGGGTATGATGAGAAAGGCAAAGAGAAATTGGTATGTCGTTTGAGAAAGAGTCTCTATGGCTTGAAACAGGCACCAAAAGAATGGTACAAGAAGTTTCACCAATTTATGCTTTCTCAAGGGTATAAGAGAAGTGAGACAGATCATTGCCTGTATACTCGACAAGCTAAGGATGGTAGCTTGATAATCCTCATCTTGTATGTGGATGACATATTACTTGCTGGTAGAAAAATGGCAGAAATTTTAGCTCTTAAGTCAAAAATGCCAAAGGTTTTTGACATGAAAGACATGGGTGAGGAAATTCATATACTGGGTATGCGTATCCAGCAAGATAGGTCAAAGAAGATGCTTTATTTATCTCAGGAAGAGTATATTGACAAGGTGTTGCAACGTTTCCATATGGACAGGGGAAAGGCATCGATGACACCATTGCTGTCATATGTGAAACTAAGCAACCAAGATTGCCCACAGTCTGAGGTGGAAAAGGTTGAAATGGATAAGGTGCCATAAGTGTCTGCATGTGGGAGTTTGATGTATGCAATGATTGCTACACATCCGGATATTGCATTTGCAGTGGGAGTGGTTAGCAGATATATGTCAAATCCCGGCAAGAAAAATTGGGAGGCAGTGAAAGGTATCATGAGATACTTAAACCATACAAAGAGTATGCGCATATGCTATGGTAGTCAGGATTTGAGTGTCAGAGGATACACTGACTCAGATTATGCAGGAGACTTGGATAAGAGGAGATCTACATCAGGCTACGTCTTTACATTGGCTGAAGGTGCCATATCATGGCGATCTTGATTACAAGATTGTATTACATAGTCTACTACAGAAGCTGTAACATTTAATGGCCTAATAACTTGTGTGTAGCGGAAATTAGCATGAACATAGTGGGCATTTCATTAGAATAGATTCCTAATGAGAATTACAAGAGTGCTTGGGTGGAGAGAGCAACAAAAATCATAACACCTAGTTAGATAGCATCAACAATACTTTCAAGAGAGAGAGAAATTAAGCTATTGACAACAGTTGAGGACCGGATTTGCATGGAGCCGGTCCCCACTCCAAAAGGCTTTGTATTATGGTTTCTCCCATCAAGAGAGACATTGTACAATACAATTCTTTGTGTTCCTTCAAGACTAGCTAGTGCAATGAAGATGAAAGCTTCATGCACTAAGCAAAACACTTAGCAAACACAACATCAATTATCCCCGTTCTCAGACCCAAGACCTCACACACCTTCGAAGATGGTGAGAGCTAGTAGGGTATGAGAGTAGATTGAGAGGAAGAAGGAGTATCTTACGAGAAAGATGTACATCTACTCACATAATCACTCATATTAGCATAGCTTAGCTTAGTAATTAGCATGGTAGAGGAGATGAGCATGCATTGAAGCTTGGCTCTTGGTTGGATTTGCATCCACAGGCTTCTATCTCATAAGCTTGGAGTAGGTGATGAGCTCTCCATTAAAGCTTGGGAAGAGATAGTCTTCTTTACTTCACACATGAGATTGTGTGAGTGTGTGTGTGATAATTCCTTGCAAAAATCAGCCCCCTCTCTCTCTTGGGCGAGCCCTCATGCCATTTTGCTCTTGCTCTACCCTCATTGGACCTCCCCAAGTCAAGCCAATGACTATTAAGCAGCATAAGTGATAGCCTTCTGACATGTGTCCCCCTTTCCCCTTTTTTGAGAGCTTTAGGTAATTTAATAATTCAACTAAACTCTCATTGGACCCCTTTACCTCCTGGCCAATAGGAATCAGGCAAGCCATTGGGCTGCTGAATGCTCATTGAACCCCTTGGGAGACTGTCCAATAGTCATCTAGGAGACTTAATTCTCATTGGTTCTTTTATTAAGTGTTTTTTAAATTAATTAAACTAGATTTACTCTAGACTAATTCTCATTGGTCCACCTCCAAGGCCATCCAATAGGAATTGGGTACACCTTGTGGGCATCTGGGATAGGGAGCTGACATGTGTCCCTCATTCCCTTTGTGTAAAGGGGGCTTGTGTGTGTGTGTGTGTGTGTGTGGATTTCTCTCTCATCCCCTACTTGCTAGGCTGGTCCCCTCCTATGTAGGGATATGCAAGACTTTTTTGGTCACACACAAAGTATCCAATTCCTTAAGGTTGACCTTTGGACATAACCTTTGAATTTTGGAACCTTAGCATTTTGGAAGTCTTAATGGGCTGAACCTTAGGGTCTTTTTAGCCCATTGTTTCACATGGATCTTTTGTAGATGCCCCCCCCTTTGGATCCCTATTTTCCCTCCTTTGGATCCCTACTGTGGCCGGTCTGCTAGCTTAACCAATATTCTAGGTTTTTCTCCCCAGGCACTTCCCCATATTAAATGATCAGTTTAACATGAGAAAATCATTTAGGAGAATTAGATATTGATTATTATGACAGAAGCTGAGTATGTTGCAACAAATGAGGCATGCAAAGAACCTATTTGGCTTGGTAGATTGGTAGTAGACTCGGGAATCAAAATAGATATGCCAGAGTTATATTGTGATAGTCAAAGTGCTATACAATTGGCAAACAATCCAATGTTCCATTCGAAGATAGTATATTGATGTGAAATATCACTTCATTAGGGAAGTACTTGAAGACAAGCAGATACAACTGATGAAGATCCACACCAAGGACAATCCTGCTGATCTACTCACAAAGGGACTTCTAGGGGAGGGCTTTGTGCATTGTCGTGAGTTATTCGGCATTGGATAGATGGCAACCATGTAAATCTTTGTACATTTATGTTCATAGATTTACAATTACTTAAAGTGCCACACTGGAATTTAAGTGGGAGGTTGTTGGGATTAAAGCCCAAGTGGACTCTTATACGGATATGGCCGCCCGCCCGCCTAACTTGCTTATCACTAACGCTTTATATATACTCACTTATACTTGTGTGAATAATAAGATTTGGGAGATAACCCTTCAACGATTCTCTGTGTACTGTGTAAGCTCTTTGTCTGTGTATCTGTGTGTGTGTGTGTGTGTGTGTGAGTTGATATAAGCTCGACTCCGTGACTTCACAACCTAGCTTGTGTGAGGTACTCTCAACACAAGTCCTGCATGCTATTGTAATGTTGATTATTAATGCTAATCCCATATGAAGTGTGTGAACCAAGTCATCTAGTGATGAACAATGACATATTTATGGATTATAAAGTACAAGACTTAATGGGCGTGATATACTAAGATGAAGAGGGCATATGTATGCATCTATCTACTCTTAGGTTGACGAGTGTTGACTCTAGTATTTCTGTGTAGTACTAGCAATAATGTGACCTAATCTAGCCCCTGACAAAGTGTGTGTAACTCAAAACAAAACCACCAATGGATAGCTTAACAATGTCAGAAGTAGGCCAACCATTGTATGTATCTACATACAAGACAACACCAAGTCATCTAGTGATGAGAAATGGTGTGTTTATGGAGTACAGAGCACAAGGATAACTGGTGCGTCACACAAAGATGAAGAAGGCATGAAGTATGCATCTCTCCACTCCCTATTTCACAAGCATCACCCTCGTGTTTCTATGTAGTACAAATGATAATGTGTCTTGATCTAAAACTATGAACCCTATAGGTCACTGTGAAGTGAGAGGTGTAGCATCATGCCTACTGCACTCCATGAGTGTACCACTAAATTCTAACTCAGCTTTGTGGTGAGAGATAAACTACTGCACTACACCAGTGTGAGAATCTAAGTTTGTCCTACCCCCCCCCCCGAGTGGGCCATATGGTTGCACACGACGAAAAGTGAGACTAAATTCTACTCACTTCTAGAGTGAGCCGTATGGCTACACACCATGAAGTGGCCTATAGTCTGCAAGCCAACTCTGTGATGAGAGAGGAATTGCTACACCACACGATTCTGACACAACACACAAAAACAAGTTAGTACTCATGAAATCTAAGCAAAAAATTATATGTGAATATTGCTTTGGCTACTGGTGGTCATACTGAAGCTGACTGGTCTCTCCTGGTGGTGGTCTCTCTGAAACTGACAATGCAGCGGCAATCGCGTTTTCGATCAAAAGCAGCGTTTATAACTACCCGTTTCAATCAAAAGATCTTTTGATCAAAAGATCTTTTAATCAAAAGAAAATCATTAGGATATTCAGACATTATTCGCAATAACAACATATAATAGTATTTTATACGCATGTTATTTTTGATATGCCGCGTATAAATGCATCCTAATTCAAAGAAAGTGAGATTTTTGGCAATCCTTATAGTCCAACTTTTTTGAAATCCATTTCAATAATCTCAAGTAGGATGCTAATAAGGTCAACATCCCCATTGAGAGGAATGTTTTTGAAAGATTAACATTATAAAAAAAAGATGATACATTTATTTTGGAAGATTAAGAGTTACTTTTGTGAAATTCTTAACGAGCCAAAAGGGTTTGTAATTAATATTTCAAAAATCTTTGCATATTTTTTGTTTCTTGGCACATATGAGCTCAAATTGTGAGACGATGAGACTAAGACATGATGTGATGTCCTTTTTATTGTCAATGTAATGCCATCAGAAGCATTAGAGATCCATCTAAACTTATTTTTGTAAATTTTATAGGTAGGAAACATGACATGTAATTTATTAGTATCACTAGAGTACAAAATATTATTGTAATGGCCAATGATAGTAGCAAAAATGAAGGTGGGGATCAAAGAATGAAGGATAAACTCTATCCTTGTGAGCCTGTTGTGGGTTGTAGCAAGTCTTTTACAAAATAGTAGAGTTATTCAATGATTTATCCAATCCAAGAATCAACCATTTTTTATGAGAGAGTTTGAAAAGACAACGTATTTCTCAAGTAATCCAAGATTTTATTGTAATACATTCATTGTGGTGGAAATAGAGAAATTTTCTATAGGAAGCATATCTTTACTATTAGTTAAATCTAGTTGAAGTATCAACTCCAGTTGGAGTGAATTGACTAGCTCAGTAAAGCAACTAAGAAATAATCTTTCTAACTTTAAAATTTTCTATAACTTCTAAATCATAAGTGCAAACATGCTCACCAAGTCCTTCAAAAGGTCTACAAAACTTATAATACTTTATACAATTGTATCAAAAAATTAGCTCTTTTTGTAGGAAATCGGTGTTATATATCAAATTTTTGATACGATGGTGAAAGAACAACCAATCATGAAATTTTGCAATAGATCATGGAGACCAAAAAGAGCACAACAAATTTCCCAAAAGATGGATTTAGGGGGAAACCAATTCAAAAGTTCATTGAGGTATATACAATGTATATAAATTAATCCTTTGCCATGCACTTTCTTAAGTATTGTTTTCCTTCACCAAGGACAAAATTTGAATAAAAACGTGCATTCATATCAAAATTAAATTTTAGGAAGGTGGTGAATAGGGGCATTCATTCCTCTTCCTCTATAATGAAGCTTCTCTCTCTCTCCCTCTTGTAGTTCTAGAAGTGGATTTGGGGGTTAGGAAAGAAGTAAAAGAACTATCTGGTGTGACAAAAGAATTCTGCCTCTTCAAAGAGGGTGTGTTATCTTCTTCAATACATGGACCAGGTTTAAGAAAACTTGTAGGAAGCTTAACACCTTTGTAGTTTGCATATAGGTGGTTATATGGGTGCCTTGTTCATTTGATTTATTTTTCTGAAAATGTCAAGCATTAAGCTTCTAAATATGTTAAATTCAATTTGGGAAATCACTAGGGAGTAGACTTATTCACCAAGCCAAGAGAAAAAGAGAGACATACAAAAATTAGTTAGATTTTTAGAAATGAGGACTTCTAACTAGTTAAGAATGTACTAGATAGAATGGTCAAACCACATGATGCTTGATTCACATGAAGCCTTTGGGTCAAGAAATTTGCAGGCACACTTTAAGTAAGGTATGTATACATTCCAAAGTAACTTAGTGTAATAATTGGGAATGCTCTTTGTAAACTCCATTACTCTCTTTTGAGTGGATAAATAAATCAACATTGTAGGTGCATTTGGAGTGATTGTAAAAATTAAGGTTGAAAGGTGCCTTAATGAGCCTTCCTCTATCAAGAAATTGCCAGTCTTGTAGTATTTTGAGCCAGTAGTTCTCAGCTATGGCAACACAAAGAGTCATGGCTCTTGTTTGAAGTCAATTGTGATTCTCTTGTGTGAAAAAATGCTAACATAATATGCTATTTATGTTAGCTACCATGTACAAGGTGTAATTTTGATAGCATATACTGAATGGATTTTATGTGATGTAGAAAATAGTTGGAAACGACAACAAAAGTCACAAGCCATTTTTACTTTGCAACCTTGTGTGCCTATAGGGAGGATCAATGTGCGGTTCAAAAATTCTCGTGGGAAATTCCACGAGATGCTCAGTCAAGTGTGGTATGGGGAGATGGTAAGAGATTTACAATATGGTAATTCACAATGCTTAAAGTGTTGGAACTTAATGAAAATATAGCTTTGGAATGAACAAAACCATAAGATGTAGTAGTATTTACTTGTACCAACCAAACAAGGATTGCAAAGAGATTAATAAAGCATGGAATGATTACATCTAATTTTTCTCTTTGGATCATCATTGGGTAAGTAGCACACATTGATTGCTTCTCTTTATTTTCTATCAAAAGCACAAGCTTTTTTGCAACAATTTTTAGTAACCTTGGTGCCGTCTATGCTGCTTGACCTCTTCCTTTGGCTTCTTTTTTTTAAAAAGTTGGCTTTAATGTCCCTATTAATATTGATGTTCCTTTCCAAAGATAGACTCCAGAGTTCTTGATAGGAATTTAATGACTAGTTGAATTCGTAAGATCTGATAGTGGTTTAGAAAACCTTTAAATTTTTTGGACATTGTGCTAAGAAAATGTCCATACTTGCCACAAGTGTAATAGTTGGACTCTGTTCTACTGAATTCCCTTCACCCTTGGCCTCTACCAAAGAAGGTATGATATCTTTCCCTTCTAGAAATTCCCCAAGTAAGAGCTAAACTTGTCCCTCAACCTGGTGGTCTTCCCTCAACCTAGTGGTCTTAATTTGGATTTTTTCACTGCACTGGCAACCCCTATTGTTCCTCAATTTGATGGTATTTTTTGCAAAGAAATGGATACCTTAGAAACCACTAAAGAATTCCAAAAATTTTCCCCTTTTTTCTTGCTAGGAAAATTAAAGTTGAATCCTTTTGAGTTGACCACCAACTTTGGGTTTTGCTTAAACAAGGCCTTCTTAGCACCCTTCCTTAATGAAACATGGGTTATAGGTGGCAAAATCCAAATTAAGACTACATACTTTCTTCACAAAATTGACAAATTGAGCACCAGAACAGAAGAAGCGAGCTAGCTCTTGCTAAAATAGTGATTTGGACATTATTCGACTTGCATAACCACAAGAATTGCATATGAAACTGCCAGATACAGAAACTATTGGGGATTGAGACCAAGTTTTCAAAAAAATTGAAATAAGCTCATTCATAGCTTGTGGGGAACATACTTGACCAGTGAGGACAAGAAAAGGTGCAGAATCATCACTTTTTGGCATAGTAGATAATAAGTGCGCCTATTATCTCCTACTAGCTAGAAAGCTCAAAATTGACAATTTTTTGGTCGAGATAGTTGGTTAACACCTTAAGCAACTAGCCTAGCAATTTTGAAGTCATTTGGACACTATTTGCTACTTGACGTTGAGATTTCTATGATTGAAGGTTGCAGATTGAGGGTTGAATTTTTTTTTGCATCAAGAGTTCTTGCGTATCTATGTGATCATTTAACTAAATTATATACTTTTGATTCCATGGGGAGATCGGAAATAGCTTTAAAAAATTACCATATTGAATTGGCTACATCTGAAACGAGCTGGTATTGGAACGGGAATCTAGGTATCCATTTTTATCGAAGGGTTCAAGTCTTTATGTACCTAAGGTCATGCCGTTTTGTTGCCAATCAAGGATATAACCAAGAGATTGAGAGTAGAGTATCTACTATGCTTCATCAATAGATAGAGGTTCCTCAACATCACATAAGCTAGACACATCCAAAACATAACAATTGGATGCATAAGATGCATCACGAGAACCTCAACAAGTATGACTATACAAAGGTGCATCCAATTTACTGCCATGCAAAGTATGCACCAGTCATTTTGGCATACCTCTAGCCTGCTCATTCTTATATAGCCCTTTCCTCATCAAGTGCATCATGTACATTTGCATACATAATAGGCTGATCTGTAACATTTTTAAAAACCTCCATAGGTTGTACATTTTCCTCATTGGAATTCACATTCAAACTTCCACCACTGCAAAGAGGCAACAAAGTGTCATAAATGTCCTATGAGCTTACATTACTGTCTCTTGTACATGATATCAAGGGCTGAACAAAATCTTCCACAAACACAACATCCCATGAGACCAAGATACACTTTATTTACAAATGATACAACCTGTAACCTTTGCTTTCAGTGCTATAACAAAAAATAATGCGCTGCGTTTGTAGCACCAAAGCATAAGCCAAACAACCAAAAACTCGCATGTACTCAATAGAAGCCCTTCTATCATGCCATGCTTCATAAGGAGTCATAGATTGCAAAGCTCTCGTAGGATACCTGTTAAGTACATAAGTGGCACACATGATGGCCTCAAGCCAAAATGAATGCGGTAAAGCTTGACTTTCGACCATACATAGTAGCATTTCCTCTCAGCAGCACCATTTTGATGAGGCGTATACGACACTGTACATTGGTGTTTTATCCCACGACTAGCCAAAAATGCATTAAATTCATGAGACATATACTCCCCCCCTCGATTTGAATGGAGGTGCCCATAGTACATTTTGAGACATTTTCAGCCATAGCCAAAAATTGTTTAAAGCAGATAAACACTATGGACTTCACTTTAAGCGGATACACCCATGCATGCCTGAAGTAATCATCAATGAAAGTCACGAAATAAAGGTAATTGTCCAAGGACAGAGTTTGCATGGGCACAGAAACATCACTATGCACAAGTTGCAATCTGCATGTGGCCCTAACTAAACCATCCTTTGGAAACTTCAAACATTGCATCTTACCCAAAATACAACCTTCACAAACATGTTTGATAGGTGCTTCAAGGGGAAGCAAAGAAGCAACCATATCAGATTTCTGCAAATGCAAGCGAACACGATAAACTAGAAAAATTTAGATGCCCAAAATATGCATGCCAAAGTTTTGCACCTAAAACAGCCTTTGAATCCACAACAGCATTTGCAAAATTCTTCCCACAATTGTCATACAAAGTGAGCCCATATAACCCACGACATGAAATGCAAGATGCAACAATTTTATCACCAAAGCTGAGATCATGTACAATACATCTGTCATCCACAAATTTGACTACAAGACCAAGTCTAGCAATTGTAGATAAAAGATTCTTCTTGATTCCAGGTACATACAATGCATCAACAAGTGTGAAAGAACTACCATTTGTAGCAGTAAGCACAATCTTTCCGATTCCCTTGACCGGATAAGAGGCATTGTTGGCACAAGTGACTGCATTCCCATAAGGAACATCCTCAAGAGAGGGAAACAAGTCACGATGAGAGGTAATGTGCTTTGTAGCACCACTGTCGAAGTACCACACATGAGCATCTACAACAAAACTGAAATACACGCATCATGGACAAAAGGATCATAAGTGCACTTTGCACTAAAGGCTCATTCTGCATCAACATCAGCATCACAATCTCCTCTCACAGAAGACTGAACAATAGTTGCACTTGTAGTGGAACCAACCTCTTTCTTCTTAACCTCTTTTGCCTTCAATTTTGGACACTGCTTGATCAAGTGATCATTAGCTTTACAATAATGGCAACTCATCTTCTTTTTGCGCTTTTCACCAAAATTCCCAGATGAAGAACTGGTGCCAACAGAAGCATTAGGAACATGTGATTTACTACTCACAGAAGAACCATGATAAGTGGCTACATTGTTGTTACCACCTTTTCTTTAAGTAGCAGTAAAGCCCTTTGACACAAGGACATGCTGCATCATATAAGCCCACATAGGGTACCATCCAATATATCCTTCAACATAAAACATCTTGAACACATCTGTGTTGTTGTCAGCCATGGCAAATGCTACACCTGGTGTGAAAACTGCTTGAAAAGAGAAGAAACAAAGTGGGAACAACATGTGCTATATAGCACAAACCTTAGAAGAATGTACCAGACCTGTTATGCAAAAAATGGCACTAAAAGAAATTTTCAACAAAATGAAGAAATAGCATGTGCAGTACCGTCTGTAGTGGAAATGGAGGCCAAATGAGCCCAAATGAAAATTTTGAGTAGACCAAGCTCTACGAGCTATCCCGAAGTATTTTTTGAGCTGCTAATGCTCGCCGAAGCTCACAAAAATTGAAGAAATTGAGCAGGCATGTGTTGGAGCTGCTGGAAACTAAGTCTGGGAGGACGCAACCTGCTCTAAGACCAATTGTTGGATTTAGGGTTGGAGGAAAACATACATAGCTTGGAGAAGCTGCAGGAAGCTCAAGGCACACAACAAAGAGTGTACTACTTAGTATGCAATGGAAAGATAAATAGCCCTAGAGTGATGGGCGTATATACAATGCACGAGGGAAAAAACCTCCTAGTGAGGGAAAAGATACCCGAGCAATTCTAAGTGTGTTCACACACATCGCTACCACATGTATATGGTAACAAGTTTTGCCATGAGCGGCATCCTTTTCCCCCTTCTCCCCTCTCTTTCTCCTGGTCTTGTTTTTTTTCTGCGATGTCGGAAGTGAATGTGTGTCCCCCCCCCCCGCCGAACCGGCAATGCCTGTGTGCAGAGAGTGAGCAAGAGGTGTTGTGTGAGTCAGAAGCGTCAAAAAGAACCGCAATGGTGCATGTGTGTTGTGTAGAGATCTTGCAGGTTGTGTGTGCATTGGAAAGTGTGCATGCTTGCTAGTGTGGTTTAAATTTTTTGAAGGTGGTTCGAGAGGATAGGCATGCTATGAATACCTCGAGCTATATAGGGGCAATTGTGTGTGTTTCGGTGTGTTCCCTGTTCCCCCTCTCCAACATGTCGATGATGGCAACAATGCATGCCAATATTGCATGTGTGTAGGGGCATGGCGTGGCTGTTCTTTTTTTTATAATAAGAGAATGTGTACTTCTAAAAAAAGTGGGCCTTTAGCCAACATGTGTAGCTTAGAGGCATTTTGCACAAGGCATCGGTTAACCACCGCTACCCACGTTACCTCTAGCAGTGTTTGGATTTCTCTACCTCTATCCTCTCACTGTAACTCTGCCAAAAGAAGTGGAATTATAGAAATCCCCACCATGTTCTTGTGTTTTAGCAGCGAGAAAACAAATCTGCTTGTGTCACCTCAACCCCAACCCTACAGCATGTGAAACATCTCTTAGCAATTAAGGGTACTGCTTAAGTAGATCCCGGTTTGAGTCTAGCTGGACCCTTCAAATTTTGGAAGTCGACTTCAAAGGCAAATGGTTGAGTAGGTGGAATCTTTAAATTTTCTACATCATAAAATCAGAAGTGAGTAAGCTTACTGGGTACCATCATTTTTTGGTGGTTGATTAACGAGAATCTTTCGAGATACAAAGATTTTGCCTAGTGCACAATATATTGGTCGTGCTATATTGGCTTAGCTCAAAATGCTCTCTGCATGCATGATTTGTTGCGCTTGAGTTCAATTGTTGTCTCGCGATTTTAAGATATAGTTGAATTAGATACCTATAGTGAGGATAATATCCTTGAAGATTCCACTTGTAGGGATATTTGGGAGAAACTCTGGTTTGTCCTACTACCTGGTGCTGCAATTTTATGCCATGAAGAGAATATCTTTGTAGAAATTGGCCTTAATAGGTGTTAATATACCACTTAATGGTGGGTCTAGAAAGGAAATAGCCCAAGCATCTATACTTTCGAAATGGAAATATACCTTGCTCATCATCATGCTTTGTCCACGATATATTCATAACGTAAGAGCTTACTTTTCTCATTTGATGTAATGGGCCTCATGGCCCACACTTTAGGTCAAATCTACCCTTAAAGATGTTCTTTCCGTGTGGTCGTCCCTCTTTGCTCCCTAGCTTTGAGCCATGTATTACGTTCAAATGAGTCCCCCCCAAAGAAAAAGAAAAAAAGAAAGAATCTAGACTTTATTCTAACTCTAAAACGATGCCCCACACACATAAGCTCGAGCAAAATCTTTCGAACTTCCAAACTCCACATGAACTCAAACCCATCCCTTCTCCATGACCATTGTACGTAAACCATAAGTTTGCCGAGAATACGTCCGTGCATCGCTCAACAACCGATCAAATAGCAAACCTATGAGTAAGTGATTGGTTAACCTTGTTTGCGTGATTGCGTGATTGCCCTACAAACTTATACTGCTACACCACTATACTTGTATATACTTTTTTGCAACCATGTCAAAAGCTGTCAAGTGGTTAGCCAAATTACTTGTTTTAGGCAAAAATAAGAATGCCAACGTCCCCTATCACAAAGAAAATAAATGCCAAAGGCTTCGTTTAGGGTCTCCCACCGATGTATGTGCTTCTTTGGTCATCATTGGACTTTAAGCAATCTTACATGTTGCTTGTAGAGAGCTCCCTACCAGCCTTTCCCACAATGCATGGATGGTTGTTATGTATGCAACACTCTGGGTTGGATTGTCGATTGAGGCGAGCTAGGTCATTAAACAAGTAGAACAGCGAAGTTGAGGAGCAAGCCGTATCCCGATGCAAATGAAATAGGGCCACACATGTTACAAAACCTGAGGGTGCATCCGTGAAACATCACAAGGTTTGTTGGCACTACTTGCTTGCAAGGAGTGATATAGATGTGGTGCCTATGAAATGTTGTACAATTTTTTAAGGTTTTTTGAAGCTATTTTAAGATGTTGCTTTTCAGTGTTCTTTTGGAGCCACGCTTGTATTAAAAATAGCGCTTGCATGAAAAAAGCTAATTTGCGGAGAACAGCAGCGCAGAGAGACTCCAACAGAGATGAGAGCAAGAAGGAGTGCAAGGTATGCTGCTACAACTCTAACTCTCTCTCTCTCTCTCTCTCTCTCTCTCTCTCTCTCGTCTCGGTTTTAGGCAGTACTGCTGCCGTTCGCACGTTAGTGACGGTCTTGTTGGAAGTGTGACAAGGAAGTGACAAAGAACCTTAGGGTGAGAAGTAAGCGAACACAAAAGCAAAGGACGGTAAGGAAGAGCAAAAGAGAGAGAGGAGGTAGAGAGAGGGAAGTTTTTAACGAGGCACAATCCCAAGAGATCCTAGGCCTATACTAGACGCCGATGGAGGCACGGCGAGGAGCCGCGGAAGCCATGCAACGGCGCATGCAGGCGGCTTTGCTGGCGGAGCTGCAGGAGCTGGAGAGGGAGTTGCTGCAGCGATTCGAATCTTCCTGCCCTGCCACCACCCCCTCCACGCTCAACGTCCTCAACTCCACCAAACTTGCCATCGCCACCCGCATCGCTGCAAGCCAGGCCAGAATCGCCGCCCTTCTAGGTCTCTCTCTCTCTCTCTCTCTCTCCCCACACCCACACCCACACCCACACACACACACACACATACATTTCTAATTTGTGTTTGCAGAGAGCGTGAACGACTGCCTGGACCTCGCCCCTCCCGATTTGGACGCCTGCACGTCGTCCACGATGGCGGCCCCCGCGATCACTAGCCCCTCTGCAGCATCTTCTGATCGTCCTCGGAGAGTCACTTTCGCAAGCTAATAAGCCTGCCCATTGTACAAGAAGCTCTCTCAACGATATTTATTAACTTCTTATTGGCCTGATCCACGCAAGTTTGGCCCTCTAACCTCCAAATATATTTGTTATTTTACATAATGTATCACCCCTGATCAGTCATGAGAGATGCATATATTAACTCTAAGACTTCTCAATATTGAGATTAGGTGCACGTTTGATTCCTTTAGTTTTGGCATGATGTCTGTCTATATTGGAATGCAATAATATGATGTCAATATCAAAGGCGTTTTTTGTCGATCATTAATTGAGTAAATGGTATCAAGTATTCTATTCCTTGCATACAAGGTACAGCTTGATCGATGGATCGATTGATCGATGCATCTTACATGCAATTGAATCAAGATGCAAACACAATTAACACTATATTAGTGAATTTGAGAATTTCTCAATTTTCACTTTCTATAAGAGCTTAAGATTTGACCGTATGGTCAAATCTTAGCCAAAGCTTTGACAACATGGCTTGGAAGGTCTTTTCAAGTACTACCTTATGGAAAGCTTTAATCTTAAAAAATAATTTGAGAAATATTTGTTCATATGACCAAATCTTCAAGAAATTGATGATTCCCAAATTGGCTCTAAAGTGTTAAACTCTCTGATCGGGTTTAGCATATCAATATTTTGCTCAAGTCCTTCAATGTAGTGGTGAGTGAGTGCCACTCCTTCAAAGTATGCATTGACATAGTTGCTTGACTAAAGAAAGCCACCAACCCCATGTGGTGCAATAGCTTGTGAGAAATAGATGCATTTTGGTTAGACTGGCACTAGGTTTACGAGGGATATCAAAGTTCTTTGGAAGATAAGTTGGCAAACTTCACTTTTCTAAGGCTTTCGAGTGTACTATGATGTTAAAGGAATGGAAATTGATTTTTTCATAAGGTGATTGAGCAAGCTGGCTACAAGAAAGCGCCAATGCTGATGTTGATATTTGTATATTAAGGGTGCCATGCTTTAAAGGCTCAAATTCTTTCAAGTCAGGGCATACTAAATTAAACCAGGCTAATGAGTCTATGCAAGATCGAGACACTTCATGCCACTATGAAAGTTACATTAAATATGCAAAGGATGTTCCAATTACTTTGAGTTGAGATTATTGTGTGTGTGTGTGTGTGTGTGTCTCTCTCTCTCTCTCTCTCTCTCTCTCTCTCTCTCTATATATATATATATATATATATATATATATATATATATATATATATATATATATATCAATATCAAGCAAATGGTTGGGGCACTACAGTCTACAAGCTGACAATATTTAGGTTATAGTACTGAGATTTTATAACACCAATGGCGGGTTATCCATGGACTTATGAGATCATGATAAGTCTTGATAATATGAACAAATCGTTGGGGCACTACAAGTTGCCAATTAGGCAGTGGGACTTTATAACACTAATGGCGAGTTGTACATGCACTTATGAGATCATGTTAAATCCCTTTAGTATGATTACCCCTCGCCGCCCCCCCCCCCCCCCCCTCTCTGAAAGGAGCTATTTTTTTTTACCATATACAATTTAATATGAAGGCCATGGTGGTTTTCCTCAAGTGCTCTCTCTCTCTCTCTCTCTCTCTCTCCCCCCCCCCCCCCCCCCAAAAAAAAAAAAAGTTCACGAGTGCCTCCAATAAGTTCACAAGTCTCACACCCTACTTAAGTGCTCAACTTTCGATCACATTATAGCTTATTTCCCCTAGACTTTCAACCATGAGCTCTCTCTACATATATTCATCTCTCAACCACAATGTTAACTCTCAATTGTGATACTCATGTCCACAATTCTTGAGTATCGAGAGTCAATCATTAGCTCCATGCACCCCACTAAAATTATTTTTGTTTTTAGGTCCCAAAGGTCATATTTCACCTTCAAGGACAATAATGAAATATCTCTCTCTCTCTCTCTCTCTCTCTCTCTCTCTCACACACACACACACACACACACACACACATGCACGCACGCATGCATGCGTATATGCACTTCACTACTTGCTTGTAGTTTTTTCAGCATCAAATTAGGCTATAATATGCCATAGATTGTCGACACTCTAGCCTTAAAAATGTCCCTCACCTTTTTACTAGATGAATATCCATTTATGGGATATAACCCTTAAAATGTTATGATAGTTACAAGGTGTGGCTAAAATACTACTTACTGCCCTCATTTACTATGCCGTGAGGCGCTATGGTAGCTATACTATGCCGGACTGCATCACAGGCGGCTACCCATCCGCGAGTCCCCAGGGGCAGGTGAGGACACATTTTGTCCCTTACGTAGCTTTGTGTGTGTTATACTTGCATTAAGTGTGAGGACTGCGTGTTTTTACCTCTGTTGCACCAAACATGGAGCTTACAACACAACCAACTCAAGTTGGACACTAAGCTTAGCATTAATGGTCTCGTTTCTGTCATTTTTTTAATTTAAATGGTAAGCACTGTCACATTAAAAGCCTATACTTAGTAGTGCTATACTTAATGGTCGGGTTGGCTATACTTAGCAGTGCAATATAAAATGTGGATAATTGGGCACTGTATGGTTAGCTCGGTTTGATAGTAAGAAGCATTACTGAGGGGTGTTGTTCCTCGTTGTCAAGAAATGCGAAGTGCGGCTAGGAAAGCACCGGGTCTCTGACTGTGAGAGTTCGCAGCAAAATCAAGCTAGTCATGGAAGAATTGAGGATAAATGCACATTAGAAAAGAACAAAACTCCAACCATGAAAGATTCTCTTTGAAAAAGAACCAAGATTAACTCAAAACTCTTGTGTGTGTGTGATGATTTGGTGTAGCCTCACTGCCAATTACACAGTTGCAGTGCTCTTTTGCCTTGATAAAAACCCTATACAAACGCTTCAATTCTCCGTCATAGGCATTTCATGGAAGCTTCAAAACTTCATTATTCATTCCCAAGTAGGTATTTGAAGAGGGGAAACACTAATTGGTGGCCTCACAGCCTTGAATACAAGGTTCGAACAGCACAAGACTGCTCTAGCATACCTTAGGTGCAAACTTTGTATCCCTTCACAGAGGAGCTCATAGTGCTGATCGTGTTGTTCTAAAATGTTCCCTCACTCCTCATAGTCATGGCACCGTGAGTGATGTGGAATTTTGAGCCATTTTTGACCAATTTTGTGTCATTTTTCACCATTTCATGACCATTTTTGGTCATTTTTAGCAAAAAAAAAGTCCCCTTTTTTGCCCGTAAAAAGTCCAAACGAGCTGGGAAAATCCCTAAAATTGTGAAAAAATCCCATTGGTATTAAATTTCATCTTGAACTTCATTTTTCCACTTGGCAAGCACTCTGGATGCATCTCTTACGTCGCGATGAAACCTGCTATTTTTGGCCGAGATTGCCCGCATTGAACTTTCTAGGCAAAACGAGCGTGCCACTTCGATACACTTGAAATTTATACATTGCTAAAGCAAAAGGGGTATATATTAATGTGAAAAGGCATGCCACAGAGCCATGTCTAGGGTCTCGCCTACCCGGCAAGGTATGCATACAACTGCAACCGTGGCATCTATTTTTGCATATATCACACTATATACATCATAGCATTTGGTCCCACACAACAAAAACATTGAGAGTAAGGTAGATATTTTAGTTTCAGATTATGCATGTGCCACGGTACGACATCCACCCCCTCTAAACCTACACATCCTCTGGCATGTGCCACACATAGCTTTTGCAGGTTCATTCCTCATTTACGTCAACATACATATTAATTTCATCATCACTTGTAGCGAAGTCCAGTGCATCATCATCTCTTTCTTCATCTTCATCCATAACATGTTCATCAGTGCCTTCATTTTGTCTTTCTTGTGAAACAAAGGGATCTGTATCCCCTCTTCTTTTGAAAAATTTAATTATTTTCCTTGCAATGGGAATCTTCATTTATGTACCATCCAACTCATGCAAGGTATAAGTTGCATTCCCGTGTACATGCAGCCACATAAGGACCAAACCATCTTTTTGAAAGCTTTCTTATCTTTGAATGTTCGTTATCAAGACTACTGTCATACACCAACACCCAATCACCTTCCTCAATAGCTCTAGGTCTGAGCCTGTGCCTTTTATCAAATCTGTCCTTATTCTTCAACCTTGTATCTCTTAATTGTGCTACTGCAATCTCAATATCTCGAGGCCTTATTTCTAATTGTTGTATGCGCAAAGTAAGAAGGTCTTGCCTACTCATTCCATCTTCCCAAGGCAATATATTCCATGTGGGAATTACATCCTCAATTGGCATTACAGGTTTCTGACCATACATCAACTCAAAAGGCATATAACCAGTAACTGAGCTATGAGTTGTACGATCATCCCATAAAGCATAAGACAATAACCTAGGCCACTATCCCATTTTACCTTTGCATTCCTTAGCCGAAGCTTTAACACTAGAATGGTAACCTAATAGGACATAAAAGTGTCCTTTCAGGGTTTTGGGAAAAAATTCCAAAACCATAGTAGATCCACTCATTTTGAAAAATCCTTTCATGAGCTTATAGTTCAATAACTACTACATATGGAAAAAATGAGAAACTTGTAATTTTTCTCATCCCTTGGTCACTACAAGCCTCCAAAGTTGATGGACCAGTGCATTTTGCCCAAAACAGCAATTTCTTACGGTTGATTGCATATAAATAACAGTGGAGATTTTTGTGGGACGTGAGATAAAATGCCCCATTAACTTCAATGGATTGATGACCAAAACATATGGTTGCTTTTACCTCACTAATTTTTTTTTGGGCAAAAAAAATAGGTACAAAAAAGTTACATTTTTGCCATTCTGCGGACCTATCATCAAAGTTTCTATAGTCACGCTCAATACAGATACTATATACATGTTTTCTTAGTTCCCTTTGGGCCTTTGGATTCAAAAGGAGCCATGGAGCATGTCAAAAGGATAATGGATCTCTTACAATTGGAACCTTGGGGGCAATGATAAAGTGCTAAATACAGCAAACATGAAAAAACTGGGTTTAGCATTATGACCTCTAGAAACCCATAGAAACTACTCAATATCTAGCCAAGTTTGCAGTCTATGATTAGATATGGTTACTGCCTACAAAATACACACAATTGGCCTAAGAAACTAGCAATATCGAAAAAGTTATACTTGCTACTCTAAAATGAATCGTATTCTTCAGCAATCAAAAAACTCAACCATCATCATATACTATGCTATGTAGCATATTAGGTCCCCCAAAACTCAAGGAATATCAGCTTTATGTTATACATCACACTTACACAATCAAAATTGAATTTGGATATCAAGAAAGCCACCAAAAAAATCATAAAAGTGCTAATTTTGGCCAAAAAAACAGGATTATGCAATTCTTGTAAATTGGTCATAACTTTCAATTTAACACTTAGCTCTCCCTACAAGCATCAAAACATGTTGAGAACTATGAAGGCCTAACCTCTAGCCATCTAAACCTCACAAACATGAAGTTTAGAGTGGTATAGTTGCCAAAAATTAAAAAAAAGCCAAAAACACGACCCGTTTTTCCACACAGTTTAGGTTCAAAAATGTTGTGTAAGAGTAAGGTTAATGGTGAGATCGATACTCAAAAAAAAATGCTAAGTTTTTTTCAGCTCATAAGGCAACTTTGTGGATATATAGCACCTATAAATTCATTTTCATATTCTTCAAATAATTCAAGCAAAATGGTCACTTAACAGGACACAAAAGTGTCTAAGGACATAAAAGTGTCCTGTTACCATTCTAGTGTTAATGATAGGAGGATGCCCACATTCTGATTTACCATTCCCTTTAGGATTCTATGTTGTAGTGAGAGCGAGTTTAATGCCCAATCTAGAGAAAAATCCCTTGCTTTTTCAGCATCCAACTCACCCCTATCAGCTCAGCCACCATAACGGCTAATTACATCATCGAAGAGGAACTTACATATTCCTTTTGTGATTTTTGTTCTTAGAGTACGGCCTTTAACCTGATTAGTTAAGTCTTCTTGTGCAAGTACTATGTATGTCATTTTCCATAAACCCAACGGCATTGTAACCAAATCTACTACCCACTTATAATGCATGGCCAGTGGTAAGTAGGGTGCAACCCATCACGATGACTTACATTTGAAAACATTTGACAAGTTTCACAAGAATCCACAAAGTGAGATACATCTTTGTACATACCTTTCTGCCAATACCTCTCTTTCATTTTAGTAAAGGTGGCCCATACACCTTTCTGTCCAGCGTAAAGACTCTCATGAAACTTTTTCATAAGCTCATTTTGAGCATCCTTATCATTCACAACTCTCAATGGAATTCCATTTCTTTGTTTTGGATGCTATCATAAGTACCCATCTTTCAGATAGTATCCGTAGGCTTTTCTACGTATTCTTTTGAACTCTTGATCAGTCCACCCTTCTTGCCTTGTCAAAATTCTTAGATAACGTCCAATGAGCAACCAATCACCTTGATTTAGGTCCTCTATAAAAAACTCAAGTGCATTTGATAGGCAAACGTGATCACCCTTGGCATGAGAGATACTATAGAACCTTGTGCCTACATCATCACACTCGACAACCATGTCTTCTTCATTTTCATACCTTGCTTGTGAGGTCCCTACCCCGCCGTATCAACCAGCGGATTGGATGGTGAACCTGGTGGCCACTAGATCTATTGCGGAAACAAACAAAATGGTTCAGGGTTCGACTAGCGAACGATCTCTCATCACAAAGTGAGTCGAGTTCGAGCCTACTAGCAGGGAGATCTAGCTCCACCTCGCAGGGGAAGCGTACTTAAACTATCTAGCGATCCTAAGACCCACTTTCCAAGAGGAGAGAAACCCCGAGTGCCTTTTTCCCCATGTTTCAGAGGCACGTACCCTCGAGATTTCACCGCTCTAGGGGCAATGAGTAATTATTAATATCGAGTAAGCTCTATGGGGACAGAGAGTTCCCGACCAATCAGGACCACCCATCTCGTAGGAATTGGCCAAGCCCCCACTTTCCACCCCCATACTCACACTTCCTTGTGTGACCTAATTACTACCACAAAGGTTGTTCAACATAAACATTCCTTGTTTTAATTCCGAAGCACATTGTTCGTTAAGACAGCCCTTCAACTTGTATTGCAAACAACACCAAGACAATATTCTAGTAAACATTCTACTCAAACTTATTCATTAAAATTCCAATGTTCTGGAGGTACAACATCCCCCCTCCAGCGAGAGTTCACTCCTCCCGTTGTCGCCTAGCTGCCCATACAACTAGGTATGTCCACCGCATAGAAAGCACGTCATGGACACTCCCACCGCATAGAAAGCAAGACGTGGGTTCCCACCGCATAGAAAGCAAGTCGTGGGTATCCACCGCATAAAAAGCAAGTCGTGGATTCAAGAGACCTTAACGAGTAACTCTGCCCCCTGTGATCAGCAGGGGGGTCAGGATTGATTCAACATTGGAAATAAAATGAACATGTCGAACTAAATTTTCCTTAGCAGACATTCTTTCCTATTGCAACCAACATACCCATCAATCATTTCCTTCCTACTTCAGAACTTATTGTACAATGAATTCAATGCCGCGGTTTCTGTCGGATTTCTCCAACATGTTTGGGGATATGTTCATTCCTAACTAAACGTACGTGTGCAAAACAGCTTGAATGAAATTATGACCTACCTCTTCCATTTCTTCGTCGATGGCCCGAGATGGCCGGTATTTGTTCCTCCATGGGAGCTTTCCCCTTCCCGTTGACATTGCTGGTTCCCGCCTCGCGGTCATGGGCACCACCGAAGCGTGTTCTCTTAACCGGAGCCATTTGTCTCACTACTTTAATTAATTAGCTTGGAGAAAGAGCTAAGGTTCGCGAGTGTCATAACAATTTAATAGGTAGATTAGCAACATAAATTAATCCCTCCTATATGCGAGGTTTAGGGTTTTTCATATAGTAATCATTATGGATGACACATAATCCTATGGGAACCGGCTCTAAGATAATTATTCGGCTTACATGATTAAGAATAATTAGGATTTCACTAATGGAATTACCAGAGAGATGAAATAAGTATGATTAATCTCTCTTCTAGCAATTAGATGATGCAGATTTACCTTATGCATATGTGTGAGGAAAGTCAACTCTTAGAGACTTAATGACATATTAATTTTTTCCTTAATTAAATCTTAATGCATAAAGGAAATGAATTTAATTTAGTTACAATATTAATGAGTGATTCTCTTCAATCTACACAATTACTAGCTTACCGATTAATTACTATGCTACCTAGAGAGAGAAAATTCTAATAATTATACACTAATCATTAATCGAGAATGATGAATGGTTGATAATTCAGCTATGGAATGATGATTACATAATAGAATATGGTTAAAGAGAATTTAGAGAGTAATTATAGAGAATTACGACTAGGAATAAGCATAATAGACGAGGAATTTAGATGGTAAAGAAAGGAATTTACAGATGGCATTAATTAAACCGTGGTTATCGTGATTAAGGGCTGATAATCTTCTCGATTTTCTGATCTAATCGAGCTTCTTGAGACGAGAATTCGGCAGCACCTTCCTCCTTGCTTCTCCTTGAAAGGGTGTGTGAACCGGCAGCACCTTCCCAGTGTGTGTAGGTGTGTGTGTATGCACTGTGTGTGTGTGTGTGTATGAGCATAAGTGTGTGTGTGTGTGCAGGTCTTTAAATAGGCTCTTAGAGGCTGAAAATCGACCAGCCTTGCTAAATGCATCTGCAGGTGCACTCAGTCTTTGCATTGGCAAGTTCATTTCCCCTACCCACCAAGTGTTAGGTTGGGTTGGTTAACTGACTCTGAGACCTAGTTACTGGCTTGGCAGCTTTCCCAGGACTCCCACAAGGCAAGAGGGTGCCCCCTAGCTGCTAAAGCTGATCTGGAGTGGGATGGAACCTGTTCCCACACAGCCTCGGGCCCCCCGTACCTCCCCGGACAATTTTGAGAAAATTTGATTCTAGGCTAAAACGGGTCATACGAGTCGGATTTTGATGCCGAAAATTGCTATACGAAGCTCTAACTAAGACGTATTGGCGCAAGTACCTGCCATATTTAGCAGCCCCCCGGGGTCCGAAAATGCATTCTTTTCAAATTTGGGGTACGGGTGCAGTTTTTCGAGACGATCAAAACTGGACGGGTCGGGTGACCAAATACTTACTATTTTTGGAATTTTTTTAGAAAAATTATTTTAATTCACATTTCGAAGCTTTAAAACATTCTAATTATCATGGCACTGACAGAATTTGGAAAACTGCTAAAAATAGTAACTTTTTTCATTATGTTCATTTCATGGTACAAGGGTGCTCTTTTTTGATCGGGGTCAGAGACCTTACAACCTCCCCAACGTGAAAATTTTGAGATGTCCTCATCTCAAGAATGTGTTTGGGTAGTCGTTTATGAGCGTTGGTTCGTCCTCCCAAGTTGCATCTTCTTCAGGGTAATCCTTCCACTTTACTAGATGCTCCGTGATAGTTCTGTTGCGTAACTTTCTTTCCCTTGTTTCCAGTACGTAGTCAGGCTGGAGCTCGAGAACTCCTTCTGCTGGCATGACTATCTGGTATGAGTCTAAGAATTGATCAGGGTTAGGAATATAGGGTTTTAGTAAGCTGACGTGGAACACATCATGAACCTTCAAGTTTGCAGGTAACTTTGGCTTATAGGCTTGGTCACTCACAACCTTAACGATCTCGAATGGTCCACAGTACCTTAGGCTGAGATTCTTATATCTGCCTAGTGATAAGTTGCTTTTCTTTGGTCGGACTCACAGAAAAACTTTATCCCCTTCCTTGAAAGTTCTTTCTGAACGGTTCTTATCTGCATAGTGCTTTTGTCTATCCTGAGTGGCCTGAATGTCCTGGCGAATAGCTCTAGTTTGTGCTTCCATATCTTCTAAAATCTTCCTAGATGCTTCTACCCTGATGGTTGGATCTGAGAAGTTTAGTGGTGCTAAACAGTCCTGTCCATACAGAGCTTTGAAAGGCGACATTCCAATGCTTCTGTGTTCGGAAGATTTGTAAGCATACTCCACCAAAGGTAGATATTGTAACCACTTCTTTGGCTCTTGTGAACAATAGGCTCTGAGAATGTCCTCGATGACTTGATTAACTCTTTCAGTTTCCCATCTGTCTGCGGATGATACGCTGTACTGAAAGCTAATTGTGACCCAATAGATTGGAAAAGAGAAGTCCAAAATTTTGATGTAAACTTGGCATCTCTATCGCTGACGATACGCTTGGGCAGACCATGTAACCTAAAAATATCCTTGATGAATACCCGACTAACATCTGAAGCAGTAAAGGTTGTATTTACGGGTATTAGATGAGCCACTTTTGTGAGAATATCAACAACCACGAAAAAAGAATCATAACCTCCTGTAGAAGGTAATCCTGTAACAAAATCCATACTGCTGCATTCCCACTTCATCTGGGGTATGTCAAGAGGTTGAAGTTGCCCTGGTAACTTGATTCTTTCGACCTTTATCCGCTGACAAGAAAGACATTGCCTCACATAGCGAAGTATGTCCCCTTTCATTCCAGACCAAAAATAACTCCTCCTGACGGCATGAAGAGTCTTAGCATAGCCTGGATGTCCGGATGTAGGGCTATCATGTGCTTCATACAGAATAGCCTTCTGTAAGGCTGGATCTCTGGGTACACAGAGTCTATGTCTGTAGTAAAGACATCCTCCCATAAGAGAGTAATCTTTAGCTTCAGGCATCTTATTCTGTTGGACTATTGATACTATACGTTGGTACTCTGGATCTACCAAGGATGCTTCTTTGATTCTATCCCAGATAGGGTTATTTGGAATAGAGATAGCTCCGAGAAAGGATTTTTGGCTAAGACCATCTGCAACTGCATTTTCCTTCCCTGGTCTATACTTTATGTCAAGGTCATATTCCTGTAATAGCTCTATCCATCGTCGTTGTCGCATATTGAGAATAGGTTGAGTAAAAATCCATTTTAAGCTCTTGTGGTCTGTAACCAGCAGAAACTTGCCCCCAAGAAGATAATGTCTCCATAGCTTCAGCGCATGAATAACTGCTAAAAGTTCCAAATCATGAGTAGGATAATTCTTCTCATGATCTCTCAGCTTTTGTGAAGTATATGCCATTGGTCTTCCTTCTTGAGTAAGAACTCCGCCTAGAGCAAATTTGCTAGCATCGGTTGCTACTTCAAATTCCTTACTGAAATCTGGAAGCTTTAAAATAGGAGCTGAGACCAAGAATTATTTTAGTTTAGCAAAGCTAGACTCGTGCTCGGTCTTCCATACGATCCTCATCCCTTTCTTCAGGAGTTCCGTCAAAGGTGCAGCAATATGTGCATAATCCTTGACAAAAATCCTGTACCATCCCATTATTCCAAGAAATCCTCTTACTTCGCTGACAGTGGATGGTTGAGGCCAATCAACGATATCCTTGACTTTGTCTGGGTCCACTGAAATCCCTTCAGCCGATATGAAAAATCCAAGATAGTTGACCTTTGGTGAGCAAAAAGTGCACTTGCTCTCTTTAGCGTAAAGTTGGTGTTCCCGAAGAAGATCAAGTACTTTGCGAACATGTTCTTCGTGGTCTGCCTCGTTCTTAGAATAGATAAGAATGTCATCAAAGAAAACCAAGACAAAACCATCCAGGTAAGGTCTGAAAATATCCTGCATAAGTCGATTGAAGCTTGCAGGAGCATTTGTTAGACCAAAAGACATTACTGTGAATTCGTCGTGCCCATACCTAGTATTGAAAGCTGTCTTTGGAATATCCGATTCCTTGATCCTGATTTGGTAATATCCTAACCTTAGATCTATCTTTGTAAATATTTTGGCGCCGTGGAGTCTGTCCAAAACTTCGTCAATCCTTGGAATTGGATACTTGTTCTTGACAGTTACCTAGTTCAGTCCCCGGTAGTCTATGCATAGCCTTAAGGTCCCATCCTTCTTCTTTTGAAAAAGAACTGGAGCACCCCAAGGAGAAGTATTGGGTCGAATGAATCCTTGCTCAATGAGTTGCCTAAGTTGTTCCTTGAGTTCGATGGCCTCCGGAAGTGAAATTTTATAAGGTCTTTTTGAGATAGGTTCACACCCAGGGATAGTCTCAATCTCATGATCTACCTCTCTGTGTGGTGGAAGATTCGTAAGGTATTCGGGGAATACATCATCATACTCCCTCAACCAGTTTGGTCGAAGTGAGGTATCTGATTGGTCCACCTTGTTGAGTTTAACCGCATAAATTTGCTAACCCTTCCTTAGTCCCTTCAAAAGTCTGCTGGCCTTAACTAGAGTAGCCTTAGGTCTCCCATTTTCCCCCTGGATTAAGGCTTCATTACCCAAGTTATCAGTAAAGGTAAAATTCCCTTGTGTACAATGTATGTGGGCCCTATTTTGCTTTAGCCAGTCCATCCCTAGTATCCCATCAAAGAATCCTAAGGGTAAGGTTCGAAATTGGGCAGAACTTGTGTGTCCCCCTAAATCAAAATTGATTTTTCTTGCAGAATGTTAAGATACTACCTCCTTGCCGTTTGCTAACTCTACAGCTAGCTTGCTTGTTGGATACTTATCTAGCTTTAGCTTCCTCATGCATCTGGGTGAAAGAAATGAAAGAGTACTACCACAATCTATAAGGAAGTTAACTTGTTCACCTCTGAGAGATCCTGGCGTATGAATGACTGCGTATTGCTCGCAACCATTGGGATTGTCAATTGAAGCATGTAGGGCTGCTCTCTCCACTGCTTCGTCATCCACAGTTGGTTGTACCACTGCGGCATTCACTCTGGTGGTAGCTCCACGCCCTCGCCCTCTTCTCATCCTTCCTCGTCCTCCTCTTCCATTAGCTTGGCCATGCCCATGGTTATTTAAGGGTATGGCATTGTCAGCGTTTGCCTAAATGTTCTTGGGGCAATTGGATCTGTAATGTCCATGATCGCCGCAGCCATAGCATCGGACATCAGGGAACTCCATGGTTATGGTGGTAGCCACAGTAGGGCGCTGGTTATATGCTTGGTTGGCTGGTCTGTTTTCCCAAGCAGTGGTCCTTGCCCTCTTTGCCCAATGATTCCTCCTGTTCTGATTAGCCTTTTGTACTTCGAGAGCTAGAGGTTTGGCCCTCAACAAGGCATCCTGTAGTGTTGTCGGCGTGAGAGCTTCCAATCGAGTATTGAGAGGGTCGATTAGCCCTTGGTAGAACCTCGCCACCTATTGTTCCAAGGTCATCTTAGGAGCATATCTCCGAAGAGTGACAAACTTTGCATAATATTCTTCGACAGATGAATTCAGCTACCAAAGTGAAAAGAATTCATTCATCCTCAAGGTTCTATAGGCATGCGGTAAATATCGCCCCATTATTGTAGCTTTGATGTCTTCCCAGGACTGGGAAGATCCCTTAATATTCATGTCCCTGCAATGTTGCTTCCACCATATCTTGGCATCGCGAGTCAAGCGGAACATCGCAAGCATGGTCTGATTTATGGGTTGGGTCCTCGCAGCTTCAAAGTAATCGTCCATGGCTTCCATCCATACTTCCGCATCTCTCTCCACATTTTCCCCCTCGCCCTTAAAGATCAAAGGTTGGGCTTGCTTAAGGAGGAGCTTTTTCTCTTGCGCTGCCGAGTACAGAGCAACAGGCGGTACCCACATGGATTAATCGAATTCTTGATACATTACTTGGATTTCAAAATAGACACTAGACTTTAAATAAAATTCAAGATTCTACTTTATCAAGAGACAGAGATTCAGAGACAGAAAGCACTTTATTGATGGAAATTTATTACAATTGAAACCCCTCAAGGTTTAGGATAACTGATGATCAGCTTATTACATGGCTTTATGGACTGCGTATAACATACGCCTAGGAGATGGTATTGACATGATGCATTACTTCATTCGTGTAATAGTTTCTATACTCATTCTTGAGTGGATAATAAAACTAAGATATCAAGCCGGAGTTTCGATTTCAGTAATCCAAAGGTTTTGACTCGGTTCGCTGGGATCACATTGGTGACCTTCTCCAAGAGCCAGTCGTTGATGGTTTGATTGGAGTTGTCTGAAACAGTCTGGTCCAATCGTGTAGGCACCAAGTAGAATATCTCTATTACTCTCAACTCTTCTCCCCAACGTATCTTCTTCAAGTTGGTAGCCAGGTATCCTAGCTTCCGAGCGTTGATGTAGTAAACCCCTCCTGGAAATGTCCAATCAAGTTTCCATCCTCTATCAACGCGAGTGGAGTGTGGCGTATAAGCCTTCATCAGTATCTCCATGACATCTCGCCTAAACTGGTAAACTGGGGATCTTCGAGCTTGCTCATAAATAAGCTCAAACACTTGGAACTTCCGATATTTGAGGACGGAGTCTTCCTGCAACACCAATGCAAGGAATTTGGATCAGCTACCTATATAATTTCAGTTCCTTTTAAATGTTCAAAAATACACCTTTATTTCCCAGCCTAACCCACGCTCTGATACCAGGTGTGAGGTCCCCACCCCGCCGTATCAACCAGCGTATTGGATGCTGAACCTGGTGGCCACTAGATCTATTGCGGAAGCAAACAAAATGGTTCAGGGTTCGACTAGCGGACGATCTCTCATCACAAAGTGAGTCGAGTTCGAGCCTACTAGCAGGGAGATCTAGCTCCACCTCGTAGGGGAAGCGTACTTAAACTATCTAGCGATCCTAAGACCCACTTTCCAAGAGGAGAGAAACCCCGAGTGCCTTTTTCCCCATGTTTCAGAGGCACGTACCCTCGAGATTTCACCGCTCTAGGGGCAATGAGTAATTACTAATAACGAGTAAGCACTATGGGGACAGAGAGTTCCCGACCAATCAGGACCACCCATCTCGTAGGCATTGGCCAAGCCCCCACTTTCCACCCCCATACTCACACTTCCTTGTGTGACCTAATTACTACCACAAAGGTTGTTCAACATAAACATTCCTTGTTTTAATTCCGAAGCACATTGTTCGTTAAGACAGCCCTTCAACCAGTATTGCAAACAACACCAAGACAATATTCTAGTAAAAATTCTACTCAAACTTATTCATTAAAATTCCAATGTTCTGGAGGTACAACATCCCCCCTCCAGCGAGAGTTCACTCCTCCCGTTGTCGCCTAGCTGCCCATACAACTAGGTATGTCCACCGCATAGAAAGCACGTCATGGACACTCCCACCGCATAGAAAGCAAGACGTGGGTTCCCACCACATAGAAAGCAAGTCGTGGGTATCCACCGCATAAAAAGCAAGTCGTGGATTCAAGAGCCCTTAACGAGGAACTCTGCCCCCTGTGATCAGCAGGGGGGTCAGGACTGATTCAACATTGGAAATAAAATGAACATGTCGAGCTAAATTTTCCCTAGCAGACATTCTTTCCTATTGCAACCAGCATACCCATCAATCATTTCCTTCCTACTTTAGAACTTAATGTACAATGAATTCAATGCCGAGGTTTCCGTCGGATTTCTCCAACATGTTTGGGGATATGTTCATTCCTAACTAAACGTGTGCAAAACAGCTTGAATGAAATTATGACCTACCTCTTCCATTTCTTCGTCGATGGCCTGTGAGATGGCCGGTATTTGTTCCTCCATGGGAGCTTTCCCCTTCCCGTTGACATTGCTGGTTCCCGCCTCGCGGTCATGGGCACCACCGAAGCGTGTTCTCTTAACCGGAGCCATTTGTCTCACTACTTTAATTAATTAGATTGGAGAAAGAGCTAAGGTTCGGGAGTGTCATAACAATTCAATAGGTAGATTAGCAACATAAATTAATCCCTCCTATAGGCGAGGTTTAGGGTTTTCCATATAGTAATCATTATGGATGACACATAATCCTTTGGGAACTGGCTCTAAGATAATTATTCGGCTTACATGATTAAGAATAATTAGGATTTCACTAATGGAATTACCAGAGAGATGAAATAAGTATGATTAATCTCTCTCCTAGCAATTAGATGATGCAGATTTACCTTATGCATATGTGTGAGGAAAGTCAACTCTTAGAGACTTAATGATAGATTAATTTTTTCCTTAATTACATCTTAATGCATAAAGGAAATGAATTTAATTTAGTTACAATATTAATGAGTGATAGAAAGAGTGATTCTCTTCAATCTACACAATTACTAGCTTACCGATTAATTACTATGCTACCTAGAGAGAGAAAATTCTAATAATTATACACTAATCATTAATCGAGAATGATGAATGGTTGATAATTCAGCTATGGAATGATGATTACATAATAGAATATGGTTAAAGAGAATTTAGAGAGTAATTATAGAAAATTACGACTAGGAATAAGAATAATAGACGAGGAATTTAGATGGTAGAGAAAGGAATTTACAGATGGCATTAATTAAACCGTGTTTACCGTGATTAAGGGCTGATAATCTTCTCGATTTTCTGCTCTAATTGAGCCTTTTGAGACGAGAATTCGGCAACACCTTCCTCCTTGCTTCTCCTTGAAAGGGTGTGTGAACCGGCAACACCTTCCCAGTGTGTGTAGGTGTGTGTGTATGCACTGTGTGTGTGTGTGTGTGTATGAGCATAAGTGTGTGTGTGTGTGTGTGTGTGTGTGTGTGTGTGTGTGTGTGTGTGTGTGTGTGTGTGTGTGTGTGTGTGTGTGTGTGTGTGTGTGTGTGTGTGTGCAGGTATTTAAATAGGCTCCTACAAGCTGAAAATCGACCAACCTTGCTAAATGCATCTGCAGGAGCACTCAGTCTCTGCATTGGCAAGTTCAGTTCCCCTACCCACCAAGTGTCAGGTTGGCTTGGTTAACTGACTCTGAGACCTAGTTACTGGCTTGGCAGCTTTCCTAGGACTCCCACAAGGCAAGAGGCCGCCCCCTAGCTGCTAAAGCTGATCTGGAGTGGGCTGGAACCTATTCCCACACAGCCTCGGCCCCCCGGTACCTCCCCGGACAATTTTGAGAAAATTTGATTCTAGGCTAAAACGGGTCATACGAGTCGGATTTTGATGCCAAAAATTGCTATAGGAAGCTCTAACTAAGACGTACTGGCCCGAGTACCTGCCATATTTAGCAGCTCCCGGGGTCCGAAAATGCATTTTTTTCAAATTTGGGATACAGGTGCAGTTTTTCGAGACGATCAAAACTGGACGGGTCGGGTGACCAAAAACTTACTATTTTTGGATTTTTTTACAAAAATTATTTTAATTCACATTTCGAAGCTTTAAAACATTCTAAACATCATGGCACTGACAGAATTTGGAAAACTGCTAAAAATAGTAACTTTTTCCATTATGTTCATTTCATGGTACAAGGGTGGTCTTTTTTGATCGGGGTCAGAGACCTTACATTGCTCTTGAAAGAATATCCGCAACTGGATTATCTTTCCCTGCAATATGCTTAAATTCAAGGTTCAAGGACTTTATGTAGGCAATCCATCTCAACATAGCAATGTCAGGAGTTGAGAAGCTTGTGATCATTCCAAGAAGGGGTAGACAATCAGTCTCCACTATTACATTTGTACCTAACAAATACTCTTTATCACATTTCAGAGTTGTAACTACTCTCCATAATTCCCTTTTCACCTATGAATAGTTGCGTTGACGAGCAATTAGGACTTTTGCTTCAAATCTCACCACATCATCGCTTGCCATCACCATCATCGCCCATCCAATTCCTGTGGGGTGGAATTGGAGTTGATCTCTTCAGATAGCTAATTCCAGTGTTAGAATTTAAAGCTAATGGTACTTCGTCAGTTCAGTCAGTGAATTTGGAATAGAGACCATAACTAGACTGAAATGGTTATCTGAACTGAAATAGCCAACTGAAATGATAGACAAACTAGACAACTAGAAAAGTGATTGCAATTTCAGATTCATATTCAGGATAATCAGTACAAGATGGAATGGTTTGAAGCTCAAATGTTTACAGTAGTAATGATTACAAGCAAATAGATTACAGTAGTAATGATTACAAGATTACAGGCAAATAGATTGTTGCTAGGAAATTGCTCAAAGGCTAAGCCAAAAAGAACTCCGAAGTAAGAAGCAAGAAGCCCGATTACAATGTAATGGGTCCTATTTATAGCCTTCTAGAAGTTATTGTGGTAACTACCGTGGTAATTACTGACTGCTCCACTGTTCGGCTTCCAGGAGACAGTTCCCGCTTGCTAAGACTGTCTTCACCTTCTACATCCTTCCCTGCTTTCTTGAATTTTGGTATGACTCCAAAATTTCTAAAAAATCCATCGACGGCTCATTCTGAATTAGTGTTGAGGAACCCATCTAGATTTGTGGTTGAGGTCCAAACCCTAAACCCTAAACCCATATGTCTGTATGCTGAGTTAGCCGATGTTCCTCTTGAGTTGGCCGATGTTCCTCATGATAGTACTCCTCTGGAGTTGCTAGCTCTCCTAGTATTGATAGCTTTATGCCATATTTCATGCTTGTTGAGTGCTTGACACCCCTATAATTGTAATTCCAAGAGTGTCCTGCCAAAGAAATTCCAGTGCCTTACTGGGAAAATCCACCGTCTAATTCTAAGATGGAACTACCTAGTATCCTTCCACTGAACCCACTTCCGCTTGCCCTTCTTCGGTGCTGGTGCTTCATAAATTCCAGTGTCAGCATTGTCCTTCTGGATAAGTCGATAAATGGCCTCTTGCTCAAGCTGACCCCGCCTTGTCGTAGACATCTCCAATTCATAAGGCGTGAGAGGATTATATGTTTTGGTGTCGGGATCATACAGCGTATGTCTACCCTTTGTCAGACGGCATATGGCCAACTTATGACAATGCGAATCTGTATGGAGCCATCCTTCATGGAGAGGCTGATTAGTTTTAATCCTAGCTTCAAAGAGTATCCCAACCATTTTCCTATACTATGGGCCTAAACCTGGTTTAGCCGTAATATCCTTTTCAGGAATCTTAGAGGACTCCACAGTAAGTTGAAGCAGTTGATTTGTGATCTTGGTGAGACCTTTGAGCTGGATCTTCCATTGGCCCATACATAATTTGATTCTCTACATTTCTTCTTGAAGTTCCAATAGATCATCCAGTTGCAGAGCATCATCTATCAGTCTCTGCTAGGTTTTCCATTCTACAGTGGATCACTCATACCAATCCTAAAGATCACCAGTGACATTATAGTATGTGAGCCGATCTACTGGTTCTGGATGTTGACGATACAATGCTGGAAAAACCTAGGCAGCTCAGTCTCTATAGCCGGTAAGGCATACAGGAGGACTCAGGAATCATGTACAAACTCCAGAAAGTTAAAGACATCCTAGTTCTCTTGCTGCATCATCTTTCTGGTGACTCTAACCAGCTAAAACAGTCTTTGGAGAGCAGTTGACTGTTATCCTACTGTCATTTGAGTTTGAGGCCCCTTACTGTTGGAAGTCTGATCTTCAATAATAGCTTGTACCCTTTGATCCAAAACTCCCATGGAAATTTGCATTTGCAGTAAGACTTCTTTCAATTGACTTCTGACCTCTTTCATACATTTATATTTTTGCCTATTCCCCAGCAGGAGCTCTAATTCAATGGCTAGGGAATGACAGTCTGTAGTAGACTGCCGCCACTGCCAGTGTGGATTAACCAGTTTACCATCAGCAAAAGTTAGTGCCCATTCATGTACTATCTCTAACAACTGAATTCTTCTAGGATGCTCAAGTAGTTGGCACAACTCCTAATCATGAAAAGCGGCTGATTTCCAATGCTGGATCATTTTCGCCGACATATAGTCGTTGAAATCGTTCAAGATCAGAAAGAAGAGCATCATCCTCCAGATACATCCTAGTTATAAGAGCTTGCAGATGTCTTAGCCTGAATATTGCTCATCACCTTTTAGAATCTCAGTCATAGCTTTACCTTTCCCCTTCACATCCAAACTGTGCTATGACTGGTGTACTGGTGAATCTCTAGTGTTGCTTGGTTGTTGATCTCCAGCCTGCTGATCTCCCGGCTACTGACCCCTATACTAGTATGGCTAGTTTGTATTGGGCTGATTGCCCCCTGTAGCACCTTATCCACCAGCACCATATATTGAAGGCGGAGATGGATGAGAGTTGTCATCATCATGCATTTCTGCTGGTTTGTCCTCCTTCTCTTCCTCCTCTACTGCTTTATCATCATCCTCATCGAGGTTATTCTGTTGTTCAATATAGTCCAGGATGGCTTGATTTGCCAAAGCAGTGTTATATTCAGAAAGTTTATCCTATAAATCACTCTGCATTGTTTCCATGAGTACCCTTAGATTATCTATATTGAAAACAACATTTCCCTCTGGAGTCAATATATCAGCCAAATTATTATAGATATATCTTTCAGTTAAAGTGGCTTTCAATACAGTGTGGTTGGTCAGCAATGAGTTGAAATCAACTCTCTTCATTTGCAGCATGCTTTTGAATCTGTCAGTAGATCTCTCAGCCTCTACCTTTTCTTCTTTTAGCAGCCTTATCTCATACTCCAGCTTTGACAGCTTATTTTCTAATGTCTGAATGGTCCTAGCTAATTGATTTTCAAGGATACTGTGCTACATGGATTGTGCTCCTATATCCTGCTTCAACTTCTCAACTTGCTACTCATTATCCCTGAGTTCAGCCTTTAACTTGGTCACTTCATCATTAGGCACTGAGGCATCCAAAATTTGTCCTATAGCATTAACATTTGTATTCCAGGACGACTGGATAAGTACTGAACAATCATTCACTATTGCTGGGTCACAGGAAACTTTCTCATAAACTGTGACAGGAGCCGTATATGGTAATGTGGTATAATCAGGTTTATGCGGGACTAATCGTCCTGTGAGCGGATGAGTCTGCAGCTGTTGTAACCGATCCTTCTTGGTTAAAGTCAAAGCCAATTCATTGTAAGGGATAGAAACTTTAACAATTGGACTAGAAGGTCCTGGTCCTTTTTCCTTCTCAGTTTGAACCACCAGCTGCTCAGCACTGGTCCTGTTTGGCTGGTCTTTTTCTGCACTGGTGGCCGTTGAACTTTGCCCTGCTTGCTGGCTGGTTCCACTAGTGGTCTCAACTGGAGGCTGGTTTGTCTGGCTAGCTGAAGTCTGGTCTACTGGAGATTTTGCAGCAGACACAATTTTGACTTGAATTTGGAGCTGCTTCATGAAAGCACTGGTCTTGTTTTCTGCCTCTTGGAACTACCAAATTCCTCCTGCGTGGCCTTCCTCCTATGTCTAGTGAGAGCTAACTTGTTATCTGAGGTTTCTTCATCTGATGATAAATCCACATTGTTAGTTGTTGGGAAGGGCTTCTGGCTCCAAGCCATCTGTACTTGGTCATGAGCTGCCAGAGAAGTTGCCCAGTAAAAAAACTGCCAAACATACCAGGCTTTGAAAACAGTCTCGGACTTCAACTTAGCAGTCTGCTGAAACACATTATGTAACAGAATTGGACATAGATTAATTGAAACTGTGGAATTTAATCTCTTTACCAGTAGCATAGTAAACAATTTTTTTGAAACATAGGTCGGGTTGTTTTTCAGATTCACAGCCTCAGCCACAAAGCGATAAGCAGTGGGGACATCCAGACTACTGGAATCCCTTACACACTGGCTTTGCGTCTCTTCTTGGCAACGCCATCTTCTTTTAGAGATGCACTAATATGTTCTGCTATTGGCACAGATGGCTTTGGCTCATTTGGCATCTTGAAGGCAAAAGCAATGTTTTTCGGAGTTACCGACACTTTCCTACCATATATCATAGCACTACCTTCATCAACATTGAAGTAATCAAGAACCTATCTAATGATAGCTGTGTCAAACTCAATTCTTATGGATTTCACAACCACATGCAAATCCCACAATCGGAGTAATGCCTTGGATTTCTCAGTAAACACATACCTCTGTATCTTACTATGAGGGATACGTGCAAGAGAAGCTTTTGCAACACGAATAAGTGCTTGGGTTTCCTCTATAGTTTCTTTCATCTTTTCAGATATTTTCTTCCTACCCATACACCGTGAAGACGACGAATCAATAGAAGGAGAAGAAGAGGACTTACTTGAATCTTCAAACTCGTATCCTGGTGTGGCTGGTAAAGATAGACAACAATCAACAGTTTCCTCAGACGAAGAAGTTTGTGGTTGTAGTGACAAAACTTCAGAGCTCGGTGATGGCGAATGGATAACAGTAGGCAGACCTCGTGCAGGAGACTTATGAGGAAAAATGCCTTCTCGCCTTACTGTTATATGTGTTCGCGCCATAAAAGCTCCACTACTTACCGTTCCTAGAGTTCTGTGCACCACTAATGACATGGCATACATGCATTGGCTAATACTCTCCATGTCCTTTGAAATGATTACCAGATAGTTTGACTGACCCTTTTTCCCATAAAAACTAATACTGGATCTGACACTTTACTGATTCTGGTACTGACATGGTTTTGTCGTACTGAGACTTTTTTGACCTTTTGACTGGCTCTCAAACTGGCTGTACATGAAAAAGGCAAATGATTCTGGATTTTCCTGGTGTTCAGTTCCCAGACTACCAGTACCCTTATCCCTGGAAATCTCTCTATCTTCTGAATAATAGAACTTGATTTTGGCCCCATTATATACCCCTGGCAGCAGTAATCCAGATAAGTCTTTCAACCTTACTGTGCCGTTAGAAAACACCCAATTGACCTCGTATGGACCTACCCAAGCTATCTTTAAGTTTGGTTTCTTAGGACCCAGTTTAGATTGATAGAGCATAAGAAAATCTCCTTTCTGGAATTCCCTGATTTTGATTCTTCTATCATACCAGTGTATCCTTCTTTGCTGAAAATTTTTTGTTCCAACATAGCCCTCTGTCTCAACTCATCCAGCTGCATTACCTCCTTTAGTCTCTCTTTAAGATTGTGATTAAAATCCAATCCATACTCTACTGTCATTCTGAGATTGGGAATAAAAAATTCCATAGGCACGACAGCTTCAGTGCCATACACCATCCTAAATGGTGTTAGTCCAGTGGTGACCTTATAGGCTGTCCTATATGCTCAGAGAGCAGTCTGTAGCTTCAGATCCCATTGGTGTGGCTCCTTTCGATGAGAATGGTCTTCATAGTTTTGTTATTGCTCTCTGCTTTCCCATTGCATCTCGGATAATATGGGGTTGATTTCTGATGCTTTACTGAGAGCATTTTCATTAGAATGTCCATAATATCATTTATGAAGTGGATTCCCTGATCAGATACAATCTCCACAGGACATCCATAACGGCATATAATATTTTCAAATAAGAATATAGTAGTGGACTTTGCTGTGTTGTTGGGAAGAGCCTTAGCTTCCACCCATTTGGTGACATAACAAGTGGCCATCAATATATACCTATTCTTCCTTAGCGTTATTTTCTTGAATGGATCCATGAAATCTAGACCCCATTTCATAAACACTCCCAGTGGCTAGATTGGAGAAAGAGGAGTCATATTTGCTGTTGTGGGTCTACCCATCCTCTGGCATACATCACACGTTTTAGAAAAAACTTTTGACATCAGCTATTAAAGTTTGCCACCATAAACGAGCCTGCAAAATCTTCTTGTAATTAATATCAGCGGAGAAATGTCCTCCAGAATCCCCATCATGTGCTTTTGAAATAACTTGTATTTTGCCTTCCATGGGTACACATCTGTGAAGAACACCATCCACTCCCAGTCTATAGAGTGATCCACCAATGATGGTGAAATTCAGACTCTTAATGATCAGGGCCTTCTTCTGATTCAAAGGCCAGTCATCTAGGAATACTCCTTTAGAAAGGAACTGATACACATCATATAATTTTGGATCAGTTATTTCCTTATCTTTCATCTGAAATAGTTCTGCATCCACTGGCTCATCTCTCAAAGATGTCTCAGATTAGCCGTCCGTACTTCTGAACAGGAAATCACCACAGTGGGTTCTTTCGGGCTTATGAAAAATACGGAACTCAAATTCCATCAGGAACATCATCCATCTTATCAATCTTCCTTGAATAATGACCTTGTTAATCAAGAATAATAATGCCTGATGATCTACACAAAAATGAAATAGTTTGCCCAGCAAATAGCGTCGAAACTTAGTAGCACTGAAAACCATTCCCAAAGCTTCTCTTTCAGTAGTGGTATATCCTTGTTTGGCCTGACTGAATCTTCGAGTGGCAAAATAGACTGGATAATCAGTCTTCCCATCCGGCAAGAGGACAATCTTTCTTGTTATGTTGGTCCGAAAGACATCTAAAACACAAATTGGGTTTCTTTGGGAAAATCTTTCTTGTTATGTTGGTCCGAAAGACATCTAAAACACAAGTTGTGTTTCTTTGCGCGCTCAAAATCAGCAGTGCTGAGAGACCCACGTGGAGTATCTTGTGATTACTTAGGCTTCTAAGCCTCTTGTGGGCGTGCAAAGGTAGATTGTCTCTTATTCCTCTTGGAACTTGTGGGAGATCTACCTCGCCATTGGCTCTTAGCCACATTGCTCTTAGAAAAAGTATTCTTAGAGTAGGGAACATTTCCTTTCCTCTCTTGGTCATCATCATATCTTTGTGCGTGACTGATGGCTTTTTTTAAAGTTTTTGGATGTTGGATCATGAGTGTAGGTTTTTGTTCACTTTGAAGCTACCTCCTTGAGGAAAAAAGAATTTTTGGAGGAAAACTTGTCTTCTGGGTGAAGCTACTTCCTTGAAGTTTGAAGCTTTCCCTTTCCTTCTAGTTTTCATTTCAACACAAGTAGGCTATCTTTCCTCATTATACACATCAAGGGTCAATAGCTTGATGGTAAAGTGTTGGCCTCTTACCCTCATGGGGTGGGTTCAACCCTCCTTCATGCAAGGGTTAAGCGGGCCTTCCTATGCGTGCACCCAACGAAGCCTTCGGAGCCTCGGTGCCGGTCGAGTTTGCCTTGGTCGTGTGTTGTGGAGGGTGTAGATGGGGCGATTGCGGTCGGTTGTCGTTGTCTGTCCACGCATTGCACAAAAGAAAGCGTGCCTATCTTCTTTTGATGCATAGTGGAGGTGTTGTTGTGTGCAGAACATGGGAGAGAAGCAGCACATCGCACGCACATGCAACCCGCTTTTTTCCTCCTCCCAAAAAATAGCTCGGATACCAGTGAAAGGGCGATGGTAATGCATGTGCTAGTCTCCACCCAACCGTGCTATCTTATAGCCTCCCCCTAGCGTACACACTGTCCGGCCGTGCCAGTGGCCTTGCTCGTTGGACCCATGTCCTTACAGATTCAAAGGTGGCATGGCCTTCTAAACATAATAAAAACCTTAAACTTTGGGTGATTAAATTTTTTTTGAAATATAAATACTTTGGACTAGGCTTGAAAGTTTCTTTAAAAAAAAAATGTTGGACATGGATAACAACTGGTATAGTCCATTTGATACCTGTAAAACACATCCAAGGCTAATGTATCTATTGTCTTGTTTGGATGGATGCAGGTAAGGACTCTATCTTATCTTGGGAGGTTTTTTTGGCTTTAAGCAATTGTCCTTACATGATTACACATGCACCTATGGCAAGGGAAGTACTTCTAATATCTGTATACTGGAATGGGGCTTCATTCATATAAACATTGTACAAAAATGATTCTAAGACTGCGTTGTTTTTTTACTTATCATTCCTTCTCTCTGGAGCTAGTTGCCTTTTGAATGTAAAAGTTCAATTATGTCTTATTATTTATGAAAAAACAGCTACATGCACATACATACACACACACAAGAATTATGTGATATGAAATGTAAAGAAGCACTTAAGTACACCAGGAAAATTTTGAGCTTATTTTTTGACCCTATAAAGAAGGTAGAGAGAGAAAATGTATTTTATTTATTAAAATGTACACAAAAATTTTCAATACCAATCTTTGAGAAAATCTCTATTTTATCATTTACATAAAATGTCACTTTAGAAGCCCCATGTGAAGTTTTGCTTTCAAATCTCTTGGGTATGAGTCTCTTTCCCAAAACATCCTATCAGAGTATCATTTTCTCCTTTTCCCCAAATTTCAAACTTTCCACATGCTCAATCAAGCCTTCCTTTTCATTGTATCCAACCCCACTAGGTCTCCCCAGTCTCAAAAAAATAAAAATTCTATTAAGTACATAAGTGAAGGGTGAGTTTAGGAAATGTAAAGGCAGATGAAGGTGGAAAGTCAAAGACGAATGAAGGTGGAAAGTCAAAAGACAAATGAAGATGGAAAGTCAAAAGACCTTTTTTGTCCATATAAATAGGTGTTTCTCTGCTCTTTCATTTTTCCTTTAGCGTTTTCTTCTAAGTTCTCTTTAGTGTTTCTCTCTCTCTCTCTCTCTCTCTCTCTCTCTCTCTCTCTCTCAATGTTGTATTCATCTTTCTTAGGTCATATTGTTGCAAATCTATGTGCTTCGTCATTTCTTGTCGTTACGTGTTATAGATTAACGTACCATTTTTCTTGTTTTTGAGTGGAATCTTTGAATTAGGAGCACCTTTTAATTTTTTTGAAGCCATTAGGAGTACCATTTCTTAAAGAGGTGATTTGTATTGATAAATTTGTACTTTTATATATAAAGAGGTGATTTGTATTGATAAATTAGTACTTTTCTTCTTTTTGTTTTCCTTTCCTCTAACTTTTTTTCTCTTTAGAGTTTTTTTTTCACCATGCACTGTATATGTGCACCATCATCTTCTTTCCCATATCCGACCTTGCCATTTGTAGTCACGAATCTTGCAAGGAGAGGTATGTATCATCTTAAACTTCTCTTCATTAATGATGTTTGTGCGAGATGGCATTAAAGAGCTATTAGGCTATACACAAACTCTTGCAACAAAGAGAGACATTCTTAAGCTGGAAAATCATTTCCTACAATAGTTTAGGTAATTCCCTCAACCATCACCTCGAAGGAAACAAAGAGACAAAAACAACTACAATTTTAATCAAACCATAATTAGAAATATGCTATCAAAGCTTCATTACTTAGAAATTGTAATGGAAATGGCCTATGAACTTTGAGAATAGCGGAATTAAGAGAATTAAAGAGAGCATTTTTGTGAGACTACTTTGAGAACATAGAGGGTGAACTTAATTGATGGTAGCAACTTAATCATAGTACTTAATTAATTGGCATGAACAATAGTTTTGCAAGAGAGAATTGAGAACATGACAACATTTGAGGACCGGATTTATGTGGAGCCGGTCCCCCAATAGGCTTTAGTATTATAGATTCTCCCATCAAGAGAAACTTGGTACAATACAATCTTTGTGTTCCTTGTGACCTAGGTGATGCAATGAAGATGGAAAGCTTCATGCATCATGAGTATAACATAGACTTTGCAAAAAGCATTAACTATCCCAAGCCTCAGTCCCAAGGCCTCAAACACCTCCAAAGGTGGAGAGAGCTACCGGGGAATGAGGGTAGGGAAGAGGAAGAAGAAACATTCATAGGAGAATCATGGCTCTTGGTTGGATTTGCATTCCATAGCCAAGAGTGTTGGTGTAGGCTCTCAACTTCTCTACTAGCTTGGAGAAGGAGATGGAGCTCTTGCATTTTGCACTTCACACAATGAGTGTGTGTGTGTGTGTGGGGGGGGGGGGGGGGGGGGGAGTATACCCCCAAAGCTAGCCCCCTTCTTGCTTTGGTTGGCCCCCTCTTCTAGCACTCCCTGACATTTGATTGGACCTCCTCAAGCTTGGCCAATCACAGGCCGAGTGCAAAACAAGCAACAAGGGTAGCCCTCGGACAAGTGTCCCCCTTTTCCCTTGAGAGAGAGGACTTGATAAATGCAAAAACAATTAATTAAGTTAACTAATTTATCATTGGACCCCTTAGGAGGCCAACCAATAGGCTTTAGGCACACCATGAGGGAAACATGAAGAGGAGCTTGACACGTGTCCTATTTGCTTTCTTTGTACTAAGCTTGCCTTGTGTGAGGGTGTGTGTGTTCTCTCTCTAGACCCTACAATTAGGGCTCACCCCATAATGAGTAGGGATTATATTGACTTCGTGGAATACCTTACCCTCAAGCACCTTAGCACCTTAGTCATTAAGCACCTCAAGCACCTTAGTCAGCAAGCACGACAAGCACCTCAAGCTTGGGCCGAGTTCCACCTCAAGCACAACCCTAGCTTATCTAAGGTCAAAGGTATTTTAACACTAACCATTGGAGGTCTTTAATGAAGCTAACCCTAAGGTCTTTAAGCTCCATTAGCTAGCCTTGCTCTTTGACTGATCATCTCTCATTTGGACCCCTTTACCATTATCCTTGTGTTGAGATAGACCTCTAAGCACATGTATATAGTCTAACCCTTGTTCCCCTCTATTCCCCCACATTAAATGATTAGTTTAATATGAGAAAATAATTTGGATTGGTTAGATATTAGATTTTATGACATTACCTCTCTCTTGAAATCATAGTCGTCCTCGACTATGAGGTAGAAGAGATAAAGCCTTAGTCATTAAGTCAATGTTTCTTAGCGGGTAGAGGATTCCTTTTTACCCTATGACATCATTCCAAGATGGATGACTAATCCATTTGGTGCTTGAGAGACATAGCTGCCGAAAGCATGTCTACTCTTTAGTCCATTTCATTCTTCCAAGTAGAGTGACAAATTCTACTTGGTGTTTGAGAGACGTCGTCATCACAAACATGATTCTAAGTATACATGCTACTTAAATTTTTGCACAATAAAAAGAGAATTAGTCTTATAAGGCAAAAACATTGGTCATTTAAAAAAAATAATTATACATTTTCTTACTCCAATGTAGCATTGTAAGCATTGACAAGGTTCATACTATCTTTAAGCTGTATTCCTTGCATCCATCTAGCATCTTCAAAAGGATAATTTTTGAACTTGATAAGATACCATCGGATAATTTTACCATGTTGTAGTACCTTCTCTTCATGTCGAAGGATAGCTTAGGGTTCTAGCACCTCTTCTTGGTCTTCAATTTTGGGAGGGTTGTCAATAATTGGTTCACTTGGTGGCTCTCCTTTGTAGGGCTTAAGTAGGCTCACATGGAAAACATTGTGTATGAGCCAATGGTTGGGCAACTTGAGTTAATAAGCCATCTCATTGATTGGCTTCAAAATTTAAAAAGGACCATAGTATCTTTTTGCTAATTTAGCATGATACTTTTGATGGCCCGTAGGATGTTTTTGCCCGTCGTTTGCCTCAATCGAGCCTTGGGAAACTTAAGTAAGACCCAATACTTATATTTGAATGTTAAGGTCCTTCTATTCTTGTCAGCAGTATTTTGCCTTTGTTGAGAGATGGATATAGCCTCTTTAATCTTTTGAAAAGATTCTTGTAGGTCACGGCTATACTCATCGGTAGCGAAGATCTTCCCATGTAATTTAAGTAGCAAGGTACTTTTAGGTCTTCCCTCAATGATTTCAAATGGTGCTTTTCACGTAGAAGTATGGATAGTGTTATTGTATGCATACTCTACAAGAGGTAGATACTTTTCCCATTGTGAGCATTGATCTACTTCTGTAACATAAGTCTTTAGTAGATAGAGTATCGTAAGATTGGCTATCTCACTTTGGCCATCCGTAGGCCTAAGAGAAATTCAATCTTGTACCTAGATTTTCAAAGAGACCTTTCCAAAAATTGCTGGTCATTCTAGGATCTCCATCTGACAAGATGGATGTTGGAAATCCATGGTGTTTGAAAATATGGGATATGAAGAAATTTGCCATTTGGTGTGCCTTAATAATTCTTTTGACAAAAATAAAGTGTGCTTGCTTGCTAAACCTGTTGACTATTGTCCATATTCCCATATTCCCATGGATAGTCTTGGGTAATCCAAAGATAAAATCCATGGATATACTCTCCCATGGTGAGTTAGGGATTGGAAATTGCTGGAGAAATCCAAGTTGCTTCCCTCTATCATACTTAGTCTTTTGGCATACCACACATTTTGAAACATACTCTTGTATGTCCACTTTCATGGTAGACCGATATAAATACGTCTGTACTCCTTGGAGAGTAGGTTGAATGCCTCTATGCCCTACATAGGAGGAGCATGGGATTCATATATACATGATTTTCTCATGAAGGGAGTGGGTAACACATAGCTTATTGCCATGGAGAAGATAACTATCCTGCAAGGTGAATGGTTCCTCTTTCTTTCCCAAAGCAAGGGCTGACATTATGTCTTTAAAGTCAGGGTCAATAGCATACTCATCTATCATAGAGGATAGATCATTGTGAGTTGCTATAGACACCGCATTAACTTTTGGTCATTGTAAAAGAGCATCAGCCACTTGATTGTGCTTACCAGCAATGTGAGCAATATGGAAAAGAAAAATTTCCCACCTCATTTGTTCAGAAAGCTTGGTTTGTGTCATGAAGTGCTTGAGACTTTGGTGGTTAGCTCGTAGAATAAATGGAGTCCCCAATAGATAGTGCTTCCATGTGTCTAGGGCATGTAAGAGTAGCTAAAAGTTCTTTCTCATAAATGCCTAAGACCCGTTCATCCGTATTGAGCCTTCGGCTCTCATATGCTATGGCATGCACTTCTTGAAGCAAAACTACTCCAAGACAATCACCACAAGCATCACATTGGACCTCAAATGGATTTGAGAGATCCGGAAGCATAAGGAATAGTTGGGAGGTAAGCTTCTCTTTGAGCTTGTCAAAAGAATTTTGCTCCTTAGCCATCCATGAGTACTTAACGTTATTCTTTGTTAAGTCATGTAATGGTCTTGCTATTTGAGAGAATTTTTCTACTATGAAGCGTCTAATAGTATGCACACGTACCAATAAAGCTTCTTAGCTCATGTAGATTCCTTGGATTAGGCCATGCTTTTATTATCTCCAACTTTTGATGAATCCATAAGAATACCATCTTGAGAGATAATATGATCCAAGTATTGAATCGCTTGAAGGAAAAAATTGCTTTTCTTTTTATTGAGAAAAAGCTTGTTCTCCCTCAATGCTTGAAAAATCACTTGGAGATGTTGCTTGTGCTTCTCCAAGGACTTGGAGTAGATGATGATATCATCAAAGAACACTCCAGTGAATTTGTAGTAGAGTCTAAAGATTTTCTCCATTAAATGATTGAACGTGGCTGGTGCATTAGTCAAGCCAAAAGGCATGACTGGATATTCATAAAGACCCAGCCATGCAGCTGAACCATGGTGCCCCTAGGATAGCATCCTCATGCTGGAGAGGAGATATGAATTTTTTTAATTTGTTGACATAGCTTTGGACATGAAGCCTCACCTTCCCAATCAAGGGATTAACGGAGGCTTAATGTCCCTTGAAAGTTGTATCGGTAGTAACAATATATCCCATCTCAAAACCTTGAATGCCTTGGTGGCCAACTTTGTTGATAAGAAGTTGTCAGTAAAGCCAGGGTCAAACAAGATGAAGGCATCATGCCCCCTTACCTTTCCCCAAGCATAGGAGAGAGGTGATCCTTTGCAATGAGCATCCTCTTTTGGAGCTTCAATAGTGGAAGCTCTAGGAGTCTCATTGCGGGCATTTCTCTTGGGGCAAGAACGATAGCCGTGTCCTTGCTCCCCACACTAAAACATTTGTGATCCTTACAAAAAACTTGAAGCTCTTCAGGAGAGAGTTTATTTTTACCTTTGTAAAGTCCCTTCTCCTTGGACCGATTGTTGTTGTTGTTGTTGTTGGAACTGCCTTGGGAAGAATTTTGGGCATTGTTTTTCCCCTGTGCATCACTTTTGTTTTTTTTTTTCCATGGGCTTGACATTCCGTCCCTGTCTAGCCCCTTGTTGGAAATTGATGCACGAAGAAACGATGGTCTGGTGGATTAATTTGGTGACAGAACCAAGCCGTTGAGAGTTGATGTACTCGTCCATCTCTTCAGGTATTCCCTCACAAAATTGTTGCTTTTGCTCGAAGAAGTCTATCTTTTGAAAGATGGTAGCCTTGAGATCTAAATCCCAAAACTTGTCTACATATTTGTGGATAGACTCATGGGAGAGAAGCTTCAAAATCCACCATTTGGTAAGCACTTTGTCCTTTGCATTTCTTGCAAGGGATTTCTTCATGATGGAAACTTGTAGAGTTTTCCATGTCTTTGGGGCTTTGTCGTTGCCATGAAGGCTAGCCCACCATTGATGAGCAGATTTCTAGAAGTGCATAGCTACATGGCATAAATTGGAGGACTTCATAAAGCCCTTGTCTTCAAAGGCCGCATCAAATTGCTGGATACTCGTAGGTAAGAAAAGAGATACTCTTTCCTCCCTCTTTAAACTTCTTGAGCTTTTGTGACCTTCTCCATGCAGGGTAAGATTTTGTGATGTCCTCCCCTCTTCTATTCTCTAGGAGAATAGCCATAGCTTTTGTTGGAAGAGGAGGAAGGTGAAGAAGAAGGAGAAGAGGGTAACCTCTTTTTTGCCCTTTTCTTCCTTTGTTTCCTCTCTTTCCTTTCGGAGTGACAAGGATAAGGAATGTGGATTGACCGTTTCTCCTTGGGAGGAGTTGGTGACCGTCTAGACCGTCATTCTTCATGGAGCCACATCTTCAAAGGAACTTAGGGATTCATTACTTTCTCGCTCTTTGTATTCCTCCTCTTGTATGGGAGAGAGTTTTCTTTTGGGGGTCACATCAAGAGGCCTCCTAAGCTCTCTCTCCTCTTGGAGAGGAAGGGAAATCCCATAAGCACGAAGTTGTTGAGTAACTTTGGCTTGCAAAGCAGGGTTGCCTATATCTTGTTGCAACCTAGTAATAAGATATTTGACAAATATGGGGGCATCATCATTAGCACCTTCATGTGAAAAATCAAAGTTATCAATGTTCTACTCTCTTGGTTATTGTCCATGCTAATTAAACTTATGTATATATTACTTTGTGTTTTGGTACCCTTAAAAACCTTAGTCGCTACTCTTTTTTACCTTTGAAAATCAGTTCTCAAGCAGCCACACCCGTGGTTTAGACACTGTTGATTGCAAAGACTAGTGGAGAGTGTTGGTTGATTATGGTTCCTATTGAGCTTTCTCATAGCTCAATAATGGTAAAGCCAAAGCCAAGCCTCAAGAGGCTTCATTATTAAGACTATAGTTTCCAACGGTGTATGTTAACCCTCGTGGCTCACAGACACTCTATTGCCTACGACGGACGCCGTATTATTTATTTAGTAGAGTCAGGCATTGGGATTGTCGGTCCAATAGGAAAAGGGTAGAGTGATCGTCGATGAGAGGCGCACTCTAACTGGAACACGCAAGGGTTAGTTGGCTAAGCATGGGCGCCCAAATGTGAATGGGGCGAGATCATATAAAAGTCACCTAAACCTAAAATTGACCTATTCTCTCAGTGTGCAATAGAAGAAGTGCTCTTGCCCTATCTCCATCCCTATCTCCTTCGTGTGCTCACAGGTGTGTGTGTGTGTGCTTGAGGAAGAGAGGGAGAGAGTGTGTGTGTGATCGAGCATTGCGACGGCACCTGCGGCGGCGAGGGCGAGGCGGTTGAGCGCAGTACTGCGGCGAGGTGGTCTTCTTCGCGGCGAGGAATCCTTCACGGGGACAAGTGCAGAGAGGTGAGTGACACACCCTTGCTCTCTGTGAGCTTGCTAGGCCTGCTAGTTGTATGCTTGTAGCCTTCGTGGCTCGCACATGGTGCTCGGCAAGTCCCTAGCTCCGACACGTGCGACAGACGCGCACATTTTTGGCGCCGTTTTTGGGGAGTTGCCCTGCACCAAGCTCCGGGAAGCACTCTGTGCTACCCCGTGGAGTCACTAAGCTTATGTAGGAAGGAAGAAAGAGAAGCCTGGTGGGTGTGTGCGCAGATCTGGTGTAGATTTGCAAGAGTTTTGTGTTGTGGGTTAGTGTACGAAAGGTCTGTTTCTTTGCACATTCTATTACAATTCTGTTACAGCTCACACAGTTCTGTTTGCGCTTACATCAAGTTTGCACATTTTGATTTCTGCTTACAGTTCAGTTCAACACAGTCAATTTAGTCCGTTTTCGGTACATCTAGTTCAGTTTGTGTTCTGCACAGTCGGAATGGCTCAGATCTGGTTTGCATGATCCTGTTATCCGCACTTAGTTCAGCTCAGTGTGCAGCAGTTTCACGGCCCACAGATCAGCACGTTTTCGTCAACATTATCTTCAAAAAATATTTTTTAAAAAAAAGCAATTGTTGAAAAAAAGAAGAAGATTTTTGGGTGAGGTTTCATGTGCAAGGCTCTCTTGTGAGGGGAATATTTATTTCCACACAAAAATTAGTTGTAAGTTTGTCCCAAAAAGATAGATCGGGATCATTTGATGAGCTTGAGCTTGGGCTTTTGGTTTTGGTCTTATGATATAAGGTAAATGCTATTCACTATATATAGGCTAGTGCTCAAGTGAAAGGAGAAAGCATGTAGGGCAAAGCCTTCACCTTTCCCTCCACAAGTCACCCTTCAACTTTCTATTTTAAGCCATGGGCCCGAGTAAAAACTAGGAGAAATTGACTGTTTTAGGGACTTTGGGAGCTTTCGATTGTCAAACAGTGTTTTGTAAAGTGCGCCTAGATCTCCTAAGCGATACGCTCATTTCGAGCTATCACACGTCCCAATCCGTTTTTCGAACCTCAAAAAACATCAAAAACAAAAAAAATCAAGTAGAAAACGTGGTGCAAAACACCCACAAAACAAAGCAAGTAACCTTTGAGGGTACTTGCCGACACTTGTAGGTCGCCCAAAGCACATGTATCTACGCTCTGGTCGTGTGCTAGAGTCCGAACAACTAGCTAGTGCTTCGATTTACGTGGGTACTCACCATCCTTCCACGCTAGGGTCTAGGCCCTCGGCGGGGACCCAAGGTAGTGCAACCCTAGACCCAAAAATAGCGGCTAGCAACTCTTCCTCTGACTACGATATTATGGAAGAGCATCTTACACAAAGCCCCGGGGAAACAAATGAAACCGTACCTAGCTGGGCCCAACAACCTGGAACTAGTGTTTTTAGCCGTTTGATGGAAAGTTTTAGTAGAGCTACGCGCTCTGACACACACACACACACACACACACACACACAGCACTTAAGAGTGTAGTATCGCAGATCCATCAAGAGGGATCCACCTCGCTATTAAGCAGAAGACAACATCATTTACAAAGTCGGTTAGCCCGCCCATAACCCATTTAGTATCTAAGGATTAGATACCATTAAGATATCACCCTACAAAAATTACATAGTGAATTTAAGCGAGTTATTCACTAAAAGTACCCCAGTCCAACAGTCCCAGTAAAAATATACCAGGAAAATAGCAACACACTAAAAACCAGTACCATTTAAGTGTGTGTGTGTGTGTGTGTGTACCAGTACCAGTACCAATATAGTTTAGCAGTACAAATAGGTATCAGTATCAGTATCAATATACAGTACCAGTACAACTCCAGTATTACCAATAGCAATACAGGAGTATCAGTACCATTAGTGTATAGTGTTAGTGTCAGTACCAGTATAGTCTTCTAGTACCAATAAGTACTAGTACCAATACCAGTACAACCAGTACTAGTATAGCAATAATCGTACCAGTACCTATACTACTAGTATCAGTATTAGAACCAGTACCAGTACCAGTATTGCGCGTGCGTGTGTGTGTGTGCACCCTACGCACCATACTCAACAATTTGGTATTAGGCCCCTAGGCAGCATACTCAACAATTTGGTATGGGGATTGGAATGTAGCAAACTTCTCTTCTCTTTCTTTTTAAATTCTGTATTTTACAAAAAATCTATAAATTTGCGTCTTAAAAGGTTATCCTTGCATCATATTAGTATTGTTGGAATTAGAGTTGCAGAAAAACACACACAGCTTGGAGAAGATGAAGGAAGCTCAAGGCACACAACATAGAGTGTTTTACTCAGTGTGCAATGGAAAGATAGATAGCCCTAGAATGATGGGCGTATATACGATGCATGGGGAGGGGGGGGATTTCTAGCGAGGGAAAATGCTCGGCGGTCCTAAGTGTGTTCACACACATCACTACCACATGTATATTGTAACAAATCCCCCTAGAGTGATGCGGTGAATGAGAGTTGGCACATAGAGTAAAGGGAAGTGCCATGTCCTGAGGACATGATCAGTCCACAAAGGGGAGTAAGCCCAAAGCTTTGCGAAAAGCTTCAAACTTCTCAGGAGACAATGCCTTTGTGAAAATATCTGCAAGGTTGTCCTGCATTGGCCCATAAGCCAAGTTGATCTCTCCTGCTGAGAGCCTCTTCCTGACATAGTGCTAATGCACCTCAATGTGCTTTGTGCAAGCATGAAAAAGTGGGTTCGTCTCAACTATCAATGCGCTCTAACTATCAGTGTAGATAGTGTTGGCAATGTCCTGTCCAACACCCAAATCAGCCATAAGGCGTCTAAGCCATACACACTCAACCGCAGCTGTGAAGACTACCTTGTACTCAGCCTCACAACTCGAAGTGGCCACAGTAGGTTGATTCTTGCTCAACCATGATATACATGAACTGCCAAGCATGAAACAAAAACCACTTGTGGACACTTGTGTGTCAAAACAACCAGCCCAATCTGAGTCCAAAAAAGCATGTAAGTCTAGCAACAATGATCCCCCCCTAGGATAAAACAAGCCCAAGATGTAAAGTTCCATTCAAGTAGCAAAAAATCCTCTTCACAGCATGCCAATGCTTAGATTCTGGGCTATGCATAAATCTGCTAACCTATGAGACTGCAAACTGAATATCCGGCCTCGTGTTGCATACATAAATGAAGCATCCACCAAGAACGGTTTGGTAAAGAGTGTCATTTGCAGGATCATCAGCATCATGAAGACTCAATTTCAAACTTGTTTCCATGGGAGTAGCAGTAGGTTGACACAAGGAAATAGCACTGCTTACATTGTATACCCAAGTAATGATGCAATAGCCCCAAATCTTTCATCTTGAAAGTAGCATTCAAATTAGCCTTAAATTCAGCAATATGTCTCTCATTTGGTCCAGTGATCATCAAATCATCGACATACAACCACTTAGTAAGTGCCAAACAACAAGCTTCAAGAAAGTGTTTGGAGCAAAAAAAAACCTTTGACTTCCATATGCAATTTGCGAAACTTATAACGACTTTAGAAGATAAGGCTTTGACTTGGTTTCAAAACACACCTCTTTGATTAATTACACACTTAAAAACATTGGCTAAGAGATGCTCAAACAAATGTGACATGATGAGAAACATGCAAATAATATCAGTGAGAGGACAAGGGCAAGATCCACCACAAGGGCAACCCATAGGACCAATGAAGCCACCTAAGTGGTGTCTTGTTGAGAAAAAAATGGACAAATCATGAGAAAAATAAATATTATTACCAACCAAAGTATGAAGGAAATACCCAATGCATGCCAATAAGACCATAGGGACAACCTATGTATAGGCATCCACCTAGCATCGGCCAAATGTAAAGGCTATCCATGGCTATGGAGAGACCACAATCCATGCTAGGTCTACAACCACCACTACCAAGAAACAATGCAATAATACCCATCAAGCATCAATCATGAAGGACATACAAAAGAGCAAGCCATAGTAGTGGTTATACCATACAATGAAGCGAGCTCATCAATTGTGGTAGCAGAGGAAGAATCATATAATCAACCACAAACTACCATAGATGAACGAGTTTATCAAGCATCTCCAAAAGCGACACTTGTGTACTTCATTGACAATCAAGGGGCTATGCCACCCATGATGAAACCAATGTCTAAACCAAGAATGAAAATTTTCCATATAGAAAAATGATTTCCTCGAGCCTGATACAAAAGTTAAGCCAATTGAAGCTTATTGCATGCAATGTGGTAGTACAAGGGTTCATTATTTTGAGGATTGGCCTAGGAACCCAACAAACAAATGGAAAACTGAAATAAACATAGTAAATGTCTTGCCAATTAGCTCTTCTGACAATGAACCTATACTTCAAGTCAAAGTAGTGACAAGGGAATAGGCCAAGAAGAACAAACAAAACGGTGTCAGGCAAAAATTAGTAAAAAAAAAAACTCTAAAGACCCCAAAAAACGGAGATTTCATTGTTATGAGCTTAGGAAACAAAAACGGAGAAAAGAAATTGAAGAGAAACCTCAAAGGTTATTCCAAGAAAGAATTAAGTCAATTTTATTTTATTTTTTTCACCATTAGCGCGGGGAAGGTAGTAGGGAGAAACTTTTTACACATATCATGTATTTACAATTGTACATTGATGTACATTACACCTTTGAGAGGCAACCGTGGGAACCACCCCCCCAATAGGGGAGGAGAATACACCCAAGAGAACGCAACGCGTGAGCCTCGAACGCTCAACCTTGGGGTTACATTACAAAGGTCTCACCAACAGAGCTACCCTTCTTGAGTACTGTCATAAAATCTAATATCTAACCAACCCAAATGATTTTCTCATATTAAATTGATCATTTAATGTGGGAGAACAAACGAGAACAATGGTTAAGATATAGGCATGTGCTTATAGATCTATCTCAACATGGGGCCAATGGTAAAGGGGTCCAAATGAGAGATGGTCTATCAAAGAGCAAGGCTAACCAATGGAGCATAAGACCTTAGGGTTAGCTTCATTAAAGACCTCCAATAATTAGTGTAAAAGTCCTTTGACCCTAAGTAAGCTAGGGCTAAGCTTGAGATGGGAACCCGGCCCAAGCTTAAGGTGCTTGAGGTGCTTGTCGTGCTTGATGATTAAGGTGCTTGAGGTGCCTGATGCTTGAGATGCTTGAGGTGCTTTGTAACGTTTTCAACTTCTGAAACCTTATAAAATTGTGCAAAGCGTAATCAAATTAATATGTTTGTTAAGAAAACAATGTAGAATTGTCCAATCGTGGAAAATATTGGTATTTTCGAAACCATAATCATGACTTTACTCTGGTTAGAAATTTGCAAAACTGAATTCCGATAAAAATTGGCATAGTTATGGACCTTGGAAGTTTACATTGTGGATTAATTTAATTAAATAAATTCAAAGATTTTAGTAATCATTATTGCAAAAGACTTTTATCCTAAAGTTCCTAGATATTATAGATAACTGCAAATATTTTCAAAATTAATCATGAAAATTTCATAAGAATAGCAAAAATTTGATTTTGTGTATCTGGGGGACTGTGTAGGGCACAATGATGAACTTGCCCATGCTGGAATTAGCACCAAGTGGCGCTAGGGGAAGGTTGGGTGCTGACTTGAGTTGCAAGTAACTGCCAGAAGCATCCCAGGAGCCCTAAATCCAATAAATAGCCCCCCCCCCCCCCCCCCCCTCCCCTCTCTTCAAAAAAAAATTCAGACTTAGAGTCTTGGCCATTTCTCTCTTACCTAGAGAGAACTCTACTCAAAAATCACTAGAGAGCAAAAACTCTAATTGATTATCCACAGTAATTGAAGGAGTACGAGCGGAAGTGCGACGCGAGAGAGAGTGCGAGAAGAAGAGCACGACGATATGGTGAACTCGCTCTACTGTAATGTGTAGAGCATAGTGAGTTCTTATTAGGTTTTTACAAAAGAATATGTGTACATACCTGGCGGCCCGCCCACTTACCTGGGCGACCACATTGGGCTTTATACCCCAACAACCTCCCACTTAAAGTCCAATGTGGTACTTTAAGTGTGAGAGAAGCTACTATACAAGCTAATATACAAGAGATGTAGAGAAGTGATATACTACCCTACACCATGCTTTGTCTTTGAGTGATAAACTGGATTGCGAGCCAATTGTATAGCACTTTGACTATCACAATATAACACAGGCATCTCTTCTTTGATTCCCAAATCTGTTACTAGTCGATTAAGCCAAATTGATTCTTTGCATGCCTCTGATGCTGCAACATATTCAGCCTTTGTAGTAGACTGAGTAACACAATCTTGTAATCTAGAACGCCATGATACTGCTCCACCAGCCAATGTAAAGACATACCCTGACGTAGACCTTCGGTTGTCTAAGTCACCTGCATAATCTGAGTCTGTAAAACCCTTTACACTTAGCTCCTGACTCCCATAGCATATACGCATACTCTTTGTAGCTTTCAGGTATCTCAATATTCCTTTCACTGCCTCCCAATGTTTCTTGCCTGGGTTTGACATGTATCGACTTACTACTCCCACTGCAAATGCAATGTCTGGGCGAGTAGCAATCATTGCATACATCAAACTACCCACTGCAAACGCATATAGAATCTTATCCATTTCAGCCTGTTCTTCCTCAGACACAGGACAATCTTGTTTGCTAAGTTTCACATATGGTGGCAATGGAACACTCAGTGCCTTTCCCTTCTCCATATTGAAACGTTGCAAAACCTTGTCAATATACTCTGTTTGAGATAACCAAATCAACTTCTTTGATCTGTCTCTCTCAATGCGCATACCAAGTATATGACTTGCCTCACCCATGTCTTTCATGTCAAACGATTTTGCCATCTTTGACTTCAAAGCTGAAATTTCTTCCAAGTGCTTGCCAACAATCAACATGTCATCCACATACAAAATAAGGATCAGCCAACTACCATCCTTAGCCTTCTTTGTATATAGACAGTGATCGAACTCACTACGTTTGTAGCCTTGAGAAAGCATAAACTTGTGGAATTTATGGTACCATGCCCTCGGTGATTGTTTTAAGCCATAAAGACTCTTTAACAACTGGCATACCCAATCTTCCTTGCCTTTCTCAACAAACCCTTCTGGCTGCTGCATGTAAATTTCCACATCTAAATCACCATGCAAGAACGTTGTCTTGACATCCATTTGGTGCAACACCAAATCTAATATGGCAACCAATGCAAGAAAGCATCTCAATGTAGTCATCTTGACCACCGGAGAGAAGACTTCATCAAAGTCAATGCCTTGTTCTTGCTTAAAGCCCTTGGCAACAAGCCTTGCTTTGTACTTTGGCTGACTATCATAAGCGGTGATCTTATACCTGTAAACCCATTTACAAGGTAGAGCCTTTTTGCCCCGTGGTAATTTAACTAGCTTCCATGTCTGGTTTTTATGCAGAGCTGTCATCTCTGACTGCATGGCCAATTGCCAATTCCCGGAGTCCTTCATTTGCACTGCTTCCTTGTAACATGAAGGCTCATTGCAATCAATCAACATGACATAGTTCATAGATGGAACAAACCTATCAGGAGGTCGCGTGACACGTCCAGATCTACGCACAATAGGTGGCTCAAGCTCAGCCACAACCTGTGGTTCCACTCTATCCTGTCCTTGCTCCTCTTGAGCCCTGACATTATGTCTTGCACGTGCAGGTCCATCTTCTTGGAAGACAACTCTTCTAATCTCCTCAACCCTCTCTGGTTTAGAATGATATTTGGATTCATTAAAGTGAACATCATTGCTACGGACAACCTTTCTAGATTCGGGGTCCCAAAGTCTGTACCCCATCTCACCAGAATTACCATAGCCTAGAAAGATGCACTTTCTACTCTTTGGCTCAATTTTGTTCCTAAATTCCTTTGGAACGTGAGTATATGCCTCACAGCCAAAGACTCTGAGATGCTTGTATGAGGGCACCTTGCCTGACCATACCATCTCTGGCACTGAATCCTTCTGCAAAACCTTGCTAGGAGATCTATTTACAAGATGAACAACTGTTGATACAGCTTCAACCCAAAACCCATTTGGCAGATGTGCATTAGACAACATACTTCTGACCTTCTCTTGTATGGTCCTATTCATCCTCTCAGCAACACCATTTTGAGGAGGATTGTAAGGAGCAGTAAGTTCACGTTTTATACCTTTTGACTCACAAAAGTCCTGAAAGGCCTTTGAAACATACTCTCCACCATTGTCAGTGCGTAAGCATTTAAGCTTCTTGCCACTCTGATTCTCCACAAGTGTCACAAACGTTTTGAAAACACTAAACGCTTCATCCTTGTGCTTGAGAAAGTAAACCCTTACTTTCCTCAAGTAATCATCTATAAATGTCAAAGTAAGAAGCTCCCCCTAGAGATAGGTTAGGCATAGGTCCACACAAATCACTATGAACAAGTGCCAACTGTGTATCTCTTCTACTGCTTCTATGCTTATGTGGCTGCTGTGTTTGCTTACCATACAGACAATGTTCACAGAATTCAAAATCATTAAATGAAAAGCCAGGCAAATAACCAGAACGAGACAAGATTACCATTCCCATTCTTGGACATATGGCCTAACCGGCTATGCCACAAAGAAACGTTCGACTGCTCGGTTACATTGATTACATTTTTAGAGACATTTGATACATAAATCATGTAAAGTCCTCCAGACTTTACTCCATGTGCTACTGTCATAGAACCCTTGGATATCTTCCACATGTTCTGTCCAAAAGTGGTGACGTAGCCAGCATCATCAAGTAAACCTGTGCTGATCAAGCTCTTTGTAATTGCGGGAACATGTCTCACATTCTTCAGCGTGAAAGAAGAGCCATTCTGAAACTTCAATTGAACATCTCCAACACCTAAGACCTCACATGTCTGCCCATTGCCTAGCCGAACATGATCTTTAGTGGTCACATAAGAGGTAAACCACTCCTTGTTTGGAGACACATGAAGTGATGCCCCTGAGTCTATAATCCAGTCACTCAGTGCATTTCCATCGGATGCTGTAAGAAGAGCTGAGTCTTTTGTATTCTTCAAGAAGTAGATGTCTCCTGACACTAAACTGTCATCCTCTACAACAGTGTTTGTCACATTAATTTCTTGAATCTTCACTGAGGACTTGTTCTTCTCACTATGGTCTTCAGCTTTCTCTTTGCCTTTTTCTGTTTTCTATTCTCTGCAGTCTCTTTTCATGTGACCCTTCTTGCCACAATGGTAGCATTCTATGTCACTCTTGCCTTTAGCACTGCGGGACTTGCTACGAGACTGATTCCTCTTTCCACCTTTGTACTTTTCTTTGGTCCTTCCCCTGACAACTAAGGCTGTTCCTTTGCCTTTGTCCATTGTCTTTCTATTGGTTTCTTCAGTAAGCAGACTTCCTTCTACACCTGCTATGTTCAAACCATCGGGAGGTGCAGAATTACTCAAAGCTGTGCGAAAAGTGTCCCAACTTTCCGGCAATGTGATCACTAGGAACATAGCTCTAACAGGTTCATCAAATTTGACACCTTGAGCTGACAACTGACTGTAGATTGTGTTTAATTCATTCAGATGATTGGACATAGGTGTCTCTTCGTTCATCTTCAACTCAACAAGATTCTTAAGCCAGTATACCTGTGAAGCCGCACTCTGCTTCTCATAAAGGTCACTCAGCTTTAACCATGCTTGATAAGCCGACATGTCGTCTGCTACATTGAAGTAAACGCTTTCTGCCAAAGTCAGCATAATGGTAGAAAGTGTCAATTCATCCATTTCGCTCCATTCATCTTCGTCCATATCTTCTGGTTTTATCCCCTTGAGCTTTATAGGTTTTATCTGCCTCTTTTGTACCAACACGTGCCAAATCTGCTTCTTCCACAATGGGAAATTGGTTCCATCCAGCTTCTTGATATTGTAAAGAGCAATGTCCAGTGATCCAACCATAGCTACACTTCACAGTGGTTTACTTTCCTAGGAAAAATTCGGTAGAGTTTCCCCTATAAACTGACCTCTGAAACAATATCAACCTGTCAAATGAGCCAAGAAAGCTTCAGATTCTGCATAAATTTCGGCAAAGTCTCCTTTGTAAAATGGTTCTGGTGTACTCAAAAGCAGACCAAAAAACAGCTCAAAAACACTCTCTGACATTGTAAGCTGTGGGTAAAGCTGTCCTGCAGCTGTACTGTCTCTGACTGTCCTGTCACTGTCCTGTAGACATAGACTGCGACAATGCCTCAACGGCAGTAAAGCAAAGATGCAATCCCAACTGTCTAACTCACAATCAGTACATCCTAGCTGCCTATCTAAGGGTTCTCGAGAGATCGCTCCAAGACTTGTATCACCGAAAGGATCTCAACATTCGAGAATCCCCCAGCTCAATAAAACCTCACTCGACCCTCAAAAAAAGCTGCAGTAAATCTGACAGTACATAGACTTCCCACAAAGTCATACATCCACAAATTTCCCATTGTATGTTGTAACCGCTGCGGCGTTTGTTTGTTGCGTGACTCACAGCTAGCAAACTCTCAACAAACATACATCATCTCTGACAATACATCCCATGTGGAAGAACCTACAATGTCAGAATGAAATCTGGAATATCAAGCAGCAAACACAAGCTACCTGATGAACTAGTGGATTTCTCCTACAATCTATGTGTAGATGCGCCCGTGTCGTATGTGACACGCCTCCAAGAACTATGAGCCGTCCTTCGATGTGTAGACAGCCACAAATCAACACTCTGGGAGTGTCGATATCCTCAACACCTGCAGTTGTAGGCCGAAAACCCCAAATTTGCAGAGCCGAATCTGCACCCGTTGAGACCACGTAGTTAAAAATGGCCTGCGCAGACATTTGTCGAAGTCGAACGGTGGCCGAGATAACGTCAGAATGAAATTTTGACAACACCAAGCCCTTTGGGCTTCCCACGAGATTTGGGGCCATGTCTTTGATTGTCGAATTTCACTCCAATCTGAGCTGGTGACTGTAGCCTCCTGCAATGCTACCCTGAGCCTCGATCTGAGCTCAGATAGCAGTAGAAGGAGTACAAGCGGAAGTACAACGCAAGAGAGAGTGCGAGAAGAAGAGCACGACGATATGATTCGCTCTACTGTAATGTGTAGAGCATAGTGAGTTCTTATTAGGATTTTACAAAAGATTATGTGTACATACCTGACAACCCATCCTCTTACCTGGGCGACCACATTGGGCTTTATACCCCAACAGTAATTAGCTGAAACTCTTTTTAATTAACAAAATTATGTTCATTTACCTATATTTTCTCAATTAATCCAATTTGTTTAAAAGATTAAACTTGCTTAAACACAGAATTATTCTCTTAATTCTTAATACTCTGTTGATTACTTAGATTAAAATTAGGGATATTAATTTAATAAGTTATTAAGCCATATTACAATTGAAATTAATCTTTTTGGTCAAAAATTAATGGTAATTATACTACTCAAATATAGATTATTATAAGATAAGTAAGAGTTATATTAAACTTTCAAGATGCTAGAAAAATTATCTCTTATTGTTTTTGTTGGTTTTCATAAATAATTAGGCAAAAAATTTTACAATTATTATCACTTAATAAATATTATTAGGAACACAAATAATTCATTAATAGATAATTAATCTAAGTATTTAATTAAGTTGAAATTACTTGTTTATAGCCATAAATTAAAAGAGAAAATTAGAGAAACATATATAGATAATTATGTGTTATTCACCAAAGATATTTTACATGTTAGAAAAGCCATAATTATTATTTTGAAGTTATAAAAACAATATGTTACATAATTGTGTTGTTTATCAGAATTATTTTAATTATTATAAAAAAGCCGTGATAATTATCTTGAGATTAGAAAAATATTAAAGCTATTTATGTAAGTCAAATTAGACTACTTTTAATCATAAATTAAACAAAAAATTAAAAACATGTTAAATAATTATATGTTATTTATCAAAATTATTTTAATTGTTACAAAAGCCATGATAATTACCTAGAGATTAGAAAAATAATAAAGCTATTTATCTAAGTCAAATTAAACTAATTTTAATCATAAATTAAACAAAATAATTAAAAAACATGTTAAATAATTATGTGTTGCTTATCAAAATTATTTTAATTGTTACAAAAGCTGTGATAATTATCTTGAGATTAGAAAAATAATAAAACAATTTATCTTAGTCAATTTAAAGTAATTTTAGCAATAAATCAAAAGAAAAAATTAGAGAAATATGTTGAATGATTATATGCCATTTATAAGAGTTAGCTTACATGTTAAAGACACCGTGATAATTATCTTGATGTTAGATGTTAGAAAAATAATGAAGTTAAATTCTAGCCATAAATTAAAAGGAAAAATTAAAAACTTACTTTGATAATTACATAATAATTATAAAATACATGGCTAGAGATTATCTTGAGATTATAAAAATAAAAGGTATTTATGTAAGTCAATTTAAAGTAATTCTAACCATAAATTAAAGGGAAAACTTAAAAACTTACTTCGAATGGTGGCTAGAAAGCTAGGATAAATAGGATATACATAGGAAATTAATTCATTTAATTCAATAGGTCAAAATAGTCTATTTTTTAGCAAAAGTTAAAGAGAAAAATTAGTTAAATTACTAGATAATTAGACTAATTATCAGAGGTATAAATTACTATTAAAAACCAAAGATAAATAGTTCATACACAAATAATTAGTTTCGCATCATGAAGCCCTTGCCTTGCTTTGAATGTCCTGAATACTTACAGTCGTGATTCTCTTGAATGAAACTTTAATTATGTGCTTCAAATTGTGTTTATCTATCTTGCTATTTTAAACGGAGCTTCAGTGTCTATATGTTTGTTGAGACTCCTTGATGAGAAGGTTCTTGAGGGCCTTAAATGAGAGGCCTTAAAGCCCATCAATACTTTCAATGTAAGCATGGAAAAAATTGCTTTCACGTGAGAGGTTCAAGATGAAATAAGTCCTTCAAGATCAATGTCTAATGTCATGTGAACTAACACAATTAACATGTGATGATCAAGTCTGTAACATGTGTACAAAAGATTAGTAGCATGTGCGAGACTTTTTACTAGTTTAACACACAAAATGTGGACTTAGCTTTTGCACAATGCACTCACGGATCGTGCAGGAGAGAGAGGAAGGCGGGCATTTGTTGTCAACAAAGATTTATTGCTTAGGCCAAAAGCTCCCCTTCGATTTTTCAGTCCACTTGAACAAACTCAATACTAATTGAACACAACCAAAACACATGTCACATACTTGATAGACATGTTTTCACAATTAGCATGTGATTATCAAGTATGTAACATGCTATGACAATTAGCGTGTGATTATACTAGTTAAAACTCCAAAGTTGTATTAATTGAACTGAACCATGTTCTATGGATTGTGCACTTATGGGGTAACCCTTTGGCACTCACATTCACCCTACCTACAACAATTTACTGGTTGAGTTAGAGTTCCTTTGCGATGTAAGATGTTTTTTTAACCACATCTCTGAAATTGTGCCTGTTTACTTCATACTCTATTATGGAAGAAACTTTACCGGTCAAGTCCCATTTTTAGTTACGCAGATCCACATTAGACAAGTCACTCTGGGGTAAGCGGGAGAGTAATGGGAGATCCCAAAATATGGATGCATCCACCCCCAAATGTAAAAATGCTTGAGCAACCATGGCACTGATTGCAGCAGATCCCCCTCTGTGAAGGGCCCATTGCGTCCACATTTATGCCGCAGGTAGGTGCTTGCCAAAGCCAATTACACCCCTCCCCGCTGATAATGAGAGGTGCAGATAAAATCCACAGCATGTTAAAAGAATTTTAAACCGGCTCCATTACAACTGATCATTAGCAAAAATTCAAAACTAATCAATCAATCCAGCTCATAGTTATGCTAACCACATCAACAAAAGGATAGACAATATCGCTAGTTTCATTTTTTTTCAACATTCCATCACAAAAAAACTTGTCAAAATCTCGACTTGCCTTAACACTTTTGAGAGAACGCAGCAGCCTAATTGAGACAGCCAATCTTTTCGGAATGTATTGACAACAATAATTCAGGAGGCACTCATCATCTACTTAATATGAGGAGCAACAGCCGAACTGAATCCATGATTGGAAGCTGTTAACCACAACATTCACTGCTTATTCTCATTATCACAGAATTGAGGAATTTCTTAAGAAAACTACATAACTGCAATACATTGATTGCTAATACATATCGCATAGAGGAGAGGATGCTAGAATGTCCACGTGAAGAATATCAGAGAATACTGCGCTGTAAGAAGAATGCTACAATAATCTAACTGTTCAATTACGTGATAAGAAAATCTGGCTAAAATATAGTAACGCAATGCAGTACACAAAAGTAAAAACGAATATGGGAAAATATATTTCAAATAATTTCTATATACCCATATTCAAAATTAAGTTTCAAAACGCAATGCAAAATTATAATGTTTTGGATATGGGACACAAAAGTAAAAACAAATATATTAAACATTCTCAGTGAATGTCTTATGTAATGCCAGTACTTTCTTTAAATGGATACAATTGGAGAGCATATTCTCACATTTCAAAGTGATGAATTGAAAGGAGGTTTTACTACTGCAATAGTATTATATCATGACATATACTTTCATGAAGTAAAGAGGTTTTGCAACTCCGACAGTATTTGTTTGGCATACATCTTTCCGGTTTAGCGCACATTTTTCCATCCATTACAATCGAGAATCAAGGGACTGCATTCTGCACCTTATATTAAATCGTTAATCCTGCACAGAATAAAGGCATCAGGCCATTGGATAAGGGACACGTCTACGGAGGCCAGAACATAGTTGGGCTGCTTCAAAGCAGCATCAACACATCTCAGCAACTAGAAAGAAATAAGAGCTTGACAACCCAACATACAGAATATGATGCATGGGAAATCGCTGAGCATTGGAGAACAAAACATAGAATCTGCATCCTCTGACACTAGGTACGGCAGATACAGCGTGCAGCATGATGCCTGAATCAACCCAGCTGCCTTGTTTTTTAATCCCTTCTGCCCGACTTTTGCCAGTCAAGTATGGTCACCCATATTATTAACTCCCACCATAGCTCCCAGCAGTCCCATCAAGCTCCATCTCGTCATCAGTACTAAGAGTAATGGGCATTTGAAGAGACCATTCTTTACCTCTTCCAAGATTAAGTCTTTCTGCAAGAGGGGTTATGTACTATATAATCCTGATGGCTTCAAAAAATATAAATTCAATACCACCATAGCCTAAAACACTGTAAAGAGGAGATACGTTTAGGAAACAAAAAACACAACCATAGCAAAGAGCAACTCGACCACATTTTTCTGTTTTTGTATGGAGACAAAGTCTCGTCTTTCCATCTTTTCATTTCCCAAACTCCCCCTTCATTTATGCAGTTCAGGCATTTTGAAAGGATTTTTATTTTCTCTACTTTATGCTTTGTATAGATGATACAACTGTAAATATCCGACAAAAAAGCATGTGTGAAAAATTCAATCCAAACCCCTTATGCAAACCTTGTTACAAGGCTGCTAACTTACGTCAATAAACGCTTCCCTAATCCAAACTCAGCACAGATGCTTTGAATGAAGCATGAAAATGATACCAATTGGTGGTCTTCAAGGGAAAACCTTCTTCAAAGGTCACCCCCATCTCAGCAACATGAACGCACCTAACTATTGTGAACCCAAAATCGAAGACAAAAGACTACCTGCTCGGCTCATGCGAAGAAAATCAACCATTTGCAAATTTCTGTGCTTCATGAGAGAATCAGAAGCGCGGATAAGTGTTTTAATCATCGCCAGCAGGAACACAAAAGAGTGAAGATTGGAGAGAAGAAAGGAGCTCAGAGAGTGACCAGCGTATCTTCAACGATCAACTCAGAAGCAGAACTGGCATTTCAGCGCTGGCGTTCGTCTCCTCACAGCTCTTCTTCACCATCGTCGTGAAATGAGTTGCACGTATCTATAGAGAGAGTTGTGCAACCCTAGACCCTTTTCACACAGCCTCTCTTTTAGGCCGGCTGAAGGGATGCACGCTATATTTCATTGGGCACAAATCATCAATTGCCACGACCATGCGTTCCACGTACCTTACTCAACCTTTGTACACTAAGGCTCACACGTCGTCACTAGGTCGGCCTCAACACTAAAGGGCACGGGGTATTAAATGAAGGGGGAGCGGTGGGATCAACAGTGAGGGACTACGCACACGAATCTCAAGGACATTTGAGGGCTCAAAAAAATTGAGGATCGAGGCCGCTCGCGAGATTTGAACCCGGGCCCCTTGGCCCGCACACAATCCCTGCTTGCCAATGATAAATAAATTTCTACATGGGTAGAAGTAAACTAGGACAAAAAAGGTAAACTCGGACACATCGGGTACAATCGGACAGCCAAGCCAACCTCACATCACGCGTATCTAGTTTCCCCCCCGTAGATCCCATCGGGGGGGCTTCATTAAAGACCCCGCGCCCTTTAGTCTTGAGGCTATGTCTGGGCCCTCACTGTGTTTGCGAATGTGGTAGCCAAATCATTGAAGCCGATTGGCTGCGGCAAAAGTGCGCTAAACAAAATTTGGGCAAGCAAGCCCCCTACTATAGCTCTGTAAAAATGTGCTTTGAGGCACCCTTCATAAGCGGTTTGAGTTTACCATGCGATAATGAGCATACATTCCTAGGCAAGCACTATTGCATATGCACCAAGTCCAAAAACTCATGAAATGAAGAAATGTCAAGGGATGTGAATCTCTATTTACTTGGTTGGCCTGAAATTGTTTTGCTCAATGAAGCTTGAGGCTACTCCACGTTCTCAAGATGCTTGTTGTCACTTACTAAACCTCATCGTACAGTTATTTTCAAAGCTCAAGTAAGTAGCACTTTTCAAAAGCCATCTGTTGAGGCCTTGAGGCATTTGGTGTGCCTCCCATCTTCTTCCGACATCATCTTTCCATGCGGTTGTGAAGACTCTCAACCCTTGCTGAGTGAGTTCCCCACAAGGCAAGCCTTTGTCCCTGTGATGTTTGCCATATCCATCTGGAAACTCTCCATGTCTTCTAGCTTGTAGATAGTGTGTACCCTCATCCAATTTAGTTTGACTATTTGTGCATTTAGTTCCCTCCCAGTTAGTTTGGTCAATAACTTGAGGTCATAGTGTCCAAATTTTGGCATGTGAGGTGTCATTGGGATCCTCTTGGCAAGGGCTATCCACTGGTACCTTCCATCTAAAAAATTTGCTAGGTGGCACTAACCGTGACAACTTCCATATGTGTTAGCACGTGGAGACATTGTTTGCACATTTTAGTTATGCTTGTCTCCCTCTATCCAACCATGCCTTGCTTGACCAATTTGGATCACCAAATCCCTGTTTTTAGGCAACAAAGGATCTTGGCCCTTCAGTACTTGGTCCTAGGTGTCAGCTGTTACCTGGCATATTTTCTTGTGATTCCAAGACTATAAACGGGCTCTCCTCTTCATTTTGGATCTGGGGACTAGCCACTTGCTATGGTTTGGGTGTCATTTTCACCTGCAAATGCCTAGGTTGGGCTTTGTGGCACTAATAGCGGGAACTGTCACATGTGACCATTCAACATGAAATTGGTACATGCTGGTATCTCTTGATGTGTGTCTTTTTATGCTTTGCTTGTCCCATTTGGTCCATTGAAATGATCATATGACACTATTTCATGTTTCTTGCACGCTGCTATTTTGCACTAGGTGACCATATTATGGCATTTGGATGAGGTCCATCTTGGTCCTCCAACTCCCTATGGTGGTTTCTGAGCTATTCAAGGTTGCCACGTAACTTTAGCACTTTTGGTCACTTGGTAGGAAGTTGTTTGATAACAAACGCGCTTAAGATGCACATTTTTCCATGATTAAAGTTTTATGGAAGTTTTTGCCAACTTTCCAATGGCATTGGCTTCCTTTGGGTGCCTCCAAGCTTATGGTAGCCCCTTGGTTTACCCTAGTTTTGGCCATTTCTTGAGAGTTTATCCTGAAATCTCCTAGACCTTTGCTATCTTGACTTTTGGTGGTCCATTTAATGATTTCTAAGCATGGGAGACATGTACAAGGCATCGGGAAGCTATCGGGATCACATGTCTAAGCATAAGGCTCTTGTGGCAACAACTGCGGTCACTACCACCTCAAGAGTTCAGCTCCCTGCTACTTTTGTGTTCCTGTTGGTGACCTGATTGTGCCATTTGGAGCCTTGGTTTGGACTTTATGACCTTCTTTGCCATGTGCTAACATTTTCTGTGTTTTGCTTGTTTGGACTTCTTCCTTAGGTACGGCAGGTTTGCCTTTCGGGTCACCGTTGCATTTAGGTCAAAATTCGACATCTTCAACTTGCTTCCAAACTTTTTATAGGAGTTCTTCATGGTATGGCATTCTGTCGTTTGGCTTCGGTCAAAAATCTAGCAAAATAAAGCCAAAAATTGCCCAAAATTTAGGTGAATTATTCTTGACAAAGAAAATAATTTTTTTGTTATATACAAAATAGCATACCCATATACTACTTGTATCTAATTGACCCTACTGGGAGCTTTATAAGAAAATTCAATACTTAAAAGATGCTAAGAATCTTGCAGTTGCACGTCACGGTTGGCCCACTCTGCAAGGATGCACGTAGTCGGAGGGCACGCTCTATGCAAGGACAAACACAAGCGCATGTAGGCCCTGACGTGTACTTAGCACTATTTTAGGCAACCTTGAGCAACCACACTTGTTCGTGCTTGACAAAGACAAAGCGAGAGCACCCTTCCGTGCGCACACACACACACACACACACACACACACACAACCCTCTTAAGCAACACAAGCGTCATCTCTGCTTCTGCTTTGTGACACACGAGAGAGAGAGAGAGAGAGAGAGAGAGTTGCAATATCGCGCAAGGGAGCGAGAGAAACCAGCTATTGCGCATGAGGGAGAGGAGAATCCGTGCGACCGACCTCTCTCGTAGGCATCATGCATTGGAGAGAGAGCACGAGCCTTGCAGACGTTGCGGGGATAGAGAGGGGTAGAGATATATATGGCATGGGAGGCCACATGTGTGTGTGTGTGTGTGTGTGTGTGTGTGTGAGGGAGAATCCTTACACTAACCCTCAATCTCCCACCCTTCCTTTTCCCCTTCCACTAATGCACCATTTTTCGATTTTTTTTCCAGCTGGTACCCCCTACTTGGTCTATTTTTTGTGCTTTTTCTCAAATTTTGACCATATTTGACCACATACTTAGGGACAAGATATGAAAACTTAAATATAGGGAGTATATACAAGAGTATGGGTTACTTTTAGCACTGACATGACATGATTCCTTTTAAGTACTTATGCGCATTACTTAGCATTTGTTGAAAAATCAATTCGCAATAAAATGCAACAAGGTTTAAACCATTGTTAAACAGTGTCAGCAGATAATATGTATAAATCATTTTGCAATGGGTTCCGTATTGGATGTCTCTCCCCTCCCAATAGTGAGTCCTCCCACACAATTGTTGATGAAGTTCTTGAGGTGGGATGATAAGCATGTGGGCTTATGGCATTTAGTGCAAAGGTGGTGCTCCATGTTTGAACGACTATGTGCCATGGAGTTTGAGTTGTAGTTTAAGTATGCGGTCCTTCATAGGTAAGTTGTAGAATTCCGTTCTGACCGTCGATAGTTGACTCTTGGGTTGCCAAATCTGTTTGGTTTTTGACGTAGGTGACATAAATGCTCTTCTTATTGGCGAGGTTTTGGGCTTTGGGACCCAAATCTTCTGTCATAAAATCTAATAACTAACCAACCCAAATGATTTTCTCATATTAAACTGGTCATTTAATGTGGGAGAATAATCGGGAACAAGGGTTAGAATATAAGTATGTGCTTTATATGAATCTCAGCACGGGACCAAAGGTAATGGGTCCAAATGAGAGATGGTCTATCAAAGAGCAATGCTAACGGAGCTTAAAGACCTTAGGGTTAGCTTCATTTAGTGTAAAAGTCCTTTGGGTGAGCTAGGGCTGTGCTTGAGGTGGGAACCCTGCCCAAGTTTGAGGTGCTTGTCGTGCTTAATGACTAAGGTGCTTGAGGTGCTTGATGACTAAGGAGCTTGAGGTGCTTGCTGACTAAGATGCTTGAGGTGCTTGTTGTGCTTGCCAGCTAGGAAGCTTGAGGTGCTTGTGGGAACACTACCCAAGCTTGAGGTTCTTTGTCGTGCTCGTTGAAGCATCCCTACAAGAGAGGGGGCGAGACCTAAAGCTAGGGGCATGAGAGGGAATACACACACACACACACACACACACACACACACACAAGATAAGCCAAGCCTCAAGAGGCAGCAAGGACACATGTCAAGCCCCTGCCGATGTTTCCCTCATGGTGTGCGTAAAGCCTATTGATTGGCCTCCCAAGGGATCCAATGATAAATTAGTTAATTTAATTAATTGTTTTTGCATTTATTAAGTCCTCTCTCTCAAAGGGGAAAGGGGACACTTGTCCCAAGGCTAGCATGCTTGCTTGATATGCATTCTGCATGTGATTGACAGGCTTGAAGGGGTCCAATGAATTTCTTTCAAGAGCTAGAGAGAGGGGGTCAACCAAGGAAGCAAGGGGGTTGTTTGGGGGGTATACTCTCCCCCACACACTCACACACACTCTCATTGTGTGAAGTGCAAAGTGCAAGAGCTCCATCTCCTTCTCCAAGCTAGTAGAGAAGTTGAGAGTCTACACCAACATTCTTGGCTACGGAATGCAAATCCAACTAAGAGCCATGCTTCAATGCTTAAGCTTGCCATCTTCTCCATCTTCATTAATATGCTATTATGTATGCTAGCAAGAAGGCTGATGATAAGTGAGGAACTACTTCTTTCTCCTATGGAATGTTTCTTCTTCCTCTTCCCTACCCTCATTCCTCTTGACATTGTAAGTTTGTTGCCATGGATGACCAAGCAGTAGTTGGTGGCTCATCGGAGAATCTTTGACCACATAAAATTTGTGTGGAAAGATAATGGAGCCGATTTGCACATGTATTATGGCCATGCCTTGTGCTTGCGTTTGATGGCCTATATACCCTTGGAATTGTCTGATAGGTTATGTGCAGCTCCGTGTCATCAAGCTTGTTGTATAGGCTCAAGGAAATTACATTCCCTTAGGCTCCCAAATCTACTAGTGTTATGGAATTGATATTCTACTATTCGTTTGCAGCTGACAGGTGAAAAAGGCTTGACCGATCTAGGCCTATGCGAGAAAATATACATTTTTGTACATTTTATTATTCAAGTGCTCTTTTATGAGCTTCGGCCATTTATGATTGGCCGGCCAGTTTGTACTCACAATTGACCATTTAAGAAATCTATAAAACAAATACGTGCAAGAGGGAAATGGACTCTTGCACGGGGGGAGATTGCACCCTCTTCTCGCCTCTCTTCTTTTCTCTATGTATTCTTCTCGCCTCTCTTCTTTTCTCTCTCGCCATGCCGGCGTAGCACTCCGCTCTAGGAGGTGCGTCTGCACGTGCTCTTCTACTCTCTCTCGCTCTATGTCTCTCTCTATTCGCATACGTCGTTGATTATGTGCATGTGCGATGATTCAGGTATACCGATTTATCGTTTTATGGTATGTATTGTGTTATCATGAGTATTTTGCAGGGCCATCGCGCATCTGTTTGTAGCAGTGGTATCATAGCCAAGGCTACGCTCCAAGATTGAAGAATTTGACGAGCACCAACAGCTAAGTGTGTTTTTTTTTGTCATGCTTGTAGGTGTTGTTAGTTTCTTTAGCTTGCAATATTTGGTGTTGATTGCATGATACATTTAGTGATCTTTGAAATTAAAGAGAATTTCTTCTTTATCGTCGTTACTAGTAAAATTATGATCATTAAACATAATAATAGAATGGATTAAACTAAATTATACAAGGATATTAGAGAGAGGAATTTTGCGGACTATGAAAAAGAAAGATTTGCAGAGCCGCGAGCTGAGTGCGATCTCGGGTGTGATCATTGTCGGACGTCTTTTGCACATAGCCCAGATCTATTGTCGTCAAATGGCAATGGATGTTGGCCAGTTTGTATTTTATTATCACTTTCCACAGCTTATGACGACAACGGTAGTAGCTTCAAGTTACGGCTTTCAAGAGCATTGAAAACGGCGGTAGATGAAGCATGCCTTCGAAGTCTCATCACAAAAATGACCAGCATTAGGCTACAAAAACCTACCTAGCATGCCCTCATGTAAGCTTGGCATTGCAACGTTCCTATCACCAACAAAATTGGGGCCTTGCAAGCCTACCATACCTTGCAGTCCTCCTCCCCACTTCATGCAGTCTCGCAGCCACACGACTCTCAACCACCATGCAGATAACTGCCCATGCAAATGGATTACTCGTGCACAAGCTCTAGCCACTAAGGTTGTTTCCAGCTGTTTCATGGCGAGCCACGTCCACAAAAATTAAATTTTTAATCTTATTTTTGCTACTTTCGCCAGCATGTAAACTATCACTGTTGCACCGTTTCCTTCTTAGTTGGCACACCATAGCGACCACAGAATTTCGTGGCTCACCTACAATCGATCACTTGCAATAGTAGTAGGCTGGCAACCGGTTGCTCTCAACTGCAAGCCTCACTAACTACCATGCAGTCATTTTGACTCTCTGTCGGCCAACTACAACAGGCTACGTAGCCCCCACACACCTACAACCATGCACGAGTGGCCTACAATTAACCACGTTGTTCCAAGCCACCCATACCAGTTTCCAACTCTCCGTCATGCTATGGTGGTGAACTTCCAGCAAACTCTTTCTCTCTCTCTCCTTAGACGCCAAAGGCTCAACCTCTCTCCATATCCACCCGCCATGCAGCCCCAAAGATGGACTTGAATCGTTCTAACAGCGTCCACTCCCTCTCGTTCTCATGCAGACGTCGATGAACTCTCTCTCTCTCTCTCTCTCTCTCTCTCTCTCTCTCTCTCTCTCTCTCTCTCTCTCTCTCTCTCTCTCTCTCTCTCTCTCTCTCTCTCTCTCTCTCTCTCTCTCTCTCTCTCTCTCTCTCTCTCTCTCTCTCTCGTAGCTGAGGGCGCCTACCACACAAGAGGCGGTGAGAATATCCCCATCTGCAGTCTGCCTGTATCTCACTTGCTCTTTGCCCCGCGTTGCTACAGTACAGGTGCACACACATCCAATCCAACCACCACCAACCTGCATGCGTGACTCTCACTCTTTGTAGTGGCCGAACTGGTACCCCCAAACTCTCTCTGTGTCTTCAACCGCCGCCCCACACTCCCTACCTAACTCTAAAGCTTTTTCCAGGCAACCAACCTCAGTGCCACTCTATTATTGCATGGCCAACACCACAAGTAGCTACACCGTCCGAATCTATCCGAACTCTGTCGGGTGTTGACTCCCCACTAGCTTTTGACATGCGCCCACAACCACCAGGCCTCCCCATGCAGCAGCAAGTTGCAACCTCTTTGATCTCTCTCTCTCTCTCTCTCTCACACACTATCTGCCAATCATCGCGAGTCTCAACCACCAGAGAAAATGGAACTCTCTCTCTCTCTCTCTCTCTCTCTCTCTCTCTCGCTTTGTTCATCCATCATCCTTCTCTCTCATCCGGTCACTCTCTCTCATCCGGTCACTCTCTCTCTCTCTCTCTCTCTCTCTCTCTCTCTCTCTCTCTCTCTCTCTCTCTCTCTCTCTCTCTCTCTCTCTCTCTCTCACTCACTCACTCACATCACGTCTTGGAAGAAGCTGAGCAAGCGCAGGAGGCTAAGAGGCTGCAAGAGGTCGAGAGCTGGGCCGAGGAGGCCGATCGAGAAGTAATTAAACGATTGAGCAAGAAGGTGATCAGAAGGAATCTATGAGGCAAGAGTTTGAGGCGGCCAAGCAACAGAAGGAGGAGGAGATTGAGTAGGAGGCCGCGACTAGCAAGTATGAAGGCACTCATGCAGATCAGCAGGCAAGATAAATCTCCATTAACGGGAACTAATAAGGTCGAGAGGGAAATTAGGTCAGGGGTGCTGATGCCAATAAGAGAACATTTGGAGATGTTGATGCAGATAGCCATGCTTGTAATAAACATAGCACTGGCTTGTACAAAAATCTCTATACTGCTACAGTTGGCGCTGCAATCACAGCCGCATGTCCTCTCTCAGCAAATGCATGCTCCTCATGTATCCTCATGTTGCCGCCCAGAGTCTCTCCCTTCCCCTCCCGCGACCACTTGCAGCAACGAACATTGACAAAGCTCTGCAGCGATCGGCCAACCTTGATTAAGCTCTTGCGGATGTAAACCTTGACGAAGCTCTTCAGCGACATACGGCCGCTGTCGGAAATCCTTCGGCAATGACGATGATGAGACGTCAATGATGATAATTTCAGCCTGAAATTTTTTAATCTTTCATTTTACTTCATTTTATTTTGTACCCCACATTGTACTAGATCCATAAAAAATTCTATCAGTTTGTTCCCATAGGCCTTTGAAAGCCGGATAATAAAACATTTCATTTCGCTCTCTCTTCCCTCTCCCACTACGATTCCTTATAAACGACGGACATAGACAAAGCTCTTCAACAAGCATGCAATAGCTTTTTGGACATCACCAGCCTGCCAAGCATATATGGACATTGACAAAGGTCCTCAACGACCAACTTCTTGCGACAACGTCGCCTGTTTGCCGACCACCCCGGGCATTAACGATGATGAAGATGATTTCATTCGATTTCAGTCTGACGCTTTTCAACTTTTAGTTTTAATTTTTTCACTTTCATTCATTTTACTTCTATACCCAAGCATTGGTTTAGATCCACAAGAATTGTATCAACTCGCATCACAAGTAATTTTACCTTTTGAAGACATGTAATGTACCCTTTCATCTCACTTTGTTCTCCCTTTCTCCCTCTTCCTGCTCTCCCCGTACCACTATTGCAGAAATGGACATTGAAGATGCTCTTCAGTAACTAATGTACTACTTTCTGCGACAACGCCCATTGTCGAGCATTATCAGTCATTGGCCATGATGATGACCCTTTTAGTATGATGTTTTTAAGCTCTTAGTTTTTACATCTTTCGCTCTACTTCATTTTAATTTTTCACCCATATATTGGATTAGATCCACCCCGATTCTGTCCGATTTCTCTCATTATTATAAATGTCTAGTCTCTACTCTCACACAATTAAACATCTCCCCCTGTGAATGTCTCTCCTTGCGTTGGCCCACTCTAGCATAAACAACCTGAGGACTCTCATAACTCTAATGAGTGGTCTCACTCACTAAATAGACAATGCAAGTGGCTTTATATCTCATAGTATACTGGACGGTGACATATGTGATGTAGCTTTATCTTTGTCTCTATACCCTAACCTCTACTCGTATCCCCCCCCCCTCAGAATTACATTGACGATATGCCCCATCGACGATTACAATATGAATGGTACAAATTTGCGGTGGGTAACAACACTAATTAAGGCAGAAAGTATTCGGAACACAACTACAAAATGATATGCTAGAGATGAAGCTTCATAAAGTGATTATAAGACCTGGGTTTATATAAATCTAATATCTTCAACGGATTCCATCACACTATTTGCAGAGATTTTATTTTACTTATAATCTGTGGATTTTTATTGCATGATTTGCATGATCTTTTTTCGGTTCATAGCACAATATTTTAAATCCTTTGCGATACCTAGCAATGTTGTTAGCACTTTCTTTTCAATTGGTTAATGTTTTTAATTAGCACAAGCTGGTACAAAATGTTCTCTGCTCATACTCCTACTGCCAGCTTGCTTGGTGACCACTTTTTGCAGCTTCATATAATTACGGCTAGGCTATATTGCATGCTCTTTCTGCAATTCCTTGTATGGATTAACGTTATCAAATGTCATGCATTCTTAATTGGTGACTTACAATTGGTTGCACTTATAAAATTTTGAAGATTTTCTAGGTTTTCTCCTCTTCAAATGGCACATTGTTATATTTTACTAGTTGCTGTACATTAGCACTACTCAACACCATTACCTTTATTTGGTAAACCACAATTTTAAGGAAATTAAAGTATCTGTCTTACTTGACCTTAATCATATGGATTTTATCATGATCTTCATTTGTTTTTGTTACATTTCTCTAACTCATTTAAGGATTCACAAAAACCTATGCAGACCATAATGCGAGGACGTCAGATAAGTCATCTCTTTACTTTATTTTGCAAACTCATTTTTACAGCAATTTGTAAGTGCTTTAATTTACTGCACTGTGATGTCAACAACATAGTAAATAATTTTGTCCTTTATGTTTTGTCTAGTCCATTGGTCACGGACACACAGACTCACCGATTTAGGCAGTGTGTAGATACTCATCTTGGTGCAGATCCGTCGATTTAGGCAGCACATTGATAAATTGCAAATTCATGCTTTTTAAACAATATCAAATGCAGATTTGCTGATTTAGGCAGTATTAGCGCAGATTTGCCAATTTAGGCAGCACGTCATATTGGTGTAGATTCACCGATTTAGGCAACACCAATCACAAAATCATGCTGTAGGGGCTGGCCACCACTGTAACTGGTATGATTTTGTTACCCGAGTACATAATGAAAGTGATTTGGATTTGGACTTATATCGTGGAATTGGAATTGGATTGGGATTTGGTATTTGATGATTATTTTATTAGGCAGTGTTTATGTGATGCGACTTGACAATATGGGATTGATGATGAGTGTGACCAATGATATCCTGATTTATCAGGGTATGACATACACTGCTTATAAGTTCTAGTGGTATGGGACACTAGAATCGGTAGTATGTGGATGACGACAAGCATAAACAATGTTGTTTAGTTTAATAATTTCTTTCTTTTGTGGCAGGTTCCTAACCCAAAATACTAATCACTATTTTTGCCAAGTATTGTTTGCAGATTCTTATCTTTGCAACGGAGGACAGTCGCTTTCCAACAGAGAGATATGTTATGGAATTGATATTCTACTATTCGTTTGCAGCTGACAGGTGGAAAAGGCTTGACTGATCTAGGCCTATGCGAGCAAATATGCATTTTATACATTTTAGTATTCAAGTGCTCTTTGATGAGCTTTGGCCATCTATGACCGGCCGGCCAGTTTGTACTTGCAATTGACCATTTAAGAAATCTATAAAACAAATACGTGCAAGAGGGAAATGGACTCTTGCACGGGGGGAGATTGCACCCAGTGTCTGTGTATTCTTCTTGCCTCTCTCCTTTTCTCTCTCACTGTGCCGGCGTAGCACTCCGCTGTAGGAGGTGCGCCTGCACGTGCTCTTCTACTCTCTCTCTCTCTGTATGTCTCTCTCGTTGTATGTCTCTCTCTGTTCGCGTACGTCGTTGATTATGTGTGTGTGTGTGTGATGATTCAGGTATACCAATTTATCGTTTTATGGTATGTATTGTGTTATCATGAGTATTTTGCAGGGCCATCGCGCATCTGCTTGTAGCAACTAGTGTGTTAACCAACAATTGGTTGCTTCCCATTTTAACTTGAATAATCGGATCAACCCGATCTTCTTCCATCTCTGTCAGAGCCACTGTGTTTATTCGCAACGGGCTTCCTTTTAGTTGTTGTTGTAGTAGAATATTGCGTCTTGCAATGCGTTCCTTAGCTTTTACTTGAGAATATCATAGGTTAGTGGCATATGATATTTCTTAATCTTGCATCCACTAAGCCAGTCATGCATATTTTCTCCTTCTAATGTAGCAAGTTTGACGGCTCCACTTGGTGATAGATCTTTAATCACAAATGGACCCATCCCTTGCTTTTTCAATTTCTTAGCATGTTGTCTCAAGGTATACACCAGGATGCAGTCCCCTATTTTGAAATTCTTTGTTTTCACAAGCTTATCAAAGAACTGTTTTTGTTGGATTTCTTTCTCTAGACTAGCCTTGATCATGTAGTATGGTACCACATCATAACCGTCTTGATCACAAAATTTCGTAGTGGGACTGTCTTCAATAGCACACACATCCAAGGTTGCGAGAATGTGTTCCCATTCTAAAGGCTCTAGTGCTTCTTTTGGAAAGGGTTATGGGATATAGGCTTTGTCTTCTAAAGCCCTTTCTAGGATACATTCCTCACTTTTTAAGCTGCCACAATCTGAAGCTTTGCACATCCATAGTTGTGTGGATTGACCTAACCATGCTGGAAGTTCAGATCCGGCTAATGTAGCTGAATTGAACTCTTCAACCAGAGTTCTTGTCACATCCTTCTAACTATGGTCTTTTAAATTTATCATGGTTGTGGTCTCCATATGCCTTAGGTAAATATGGTCATACCCCCAATCTTGGACCATTTTTATCTATCTCACGAATGGTCTTCCAAGTATGATTTCATAGTTGTTATTCTTGCCAAAATCAACAATGGCAAATGTATGCTCATATTCAATTCCGCAAGAGGTGATAAATATTTTCTCTAGAAGTCCTAGGGGTTTCTCCATATATCCATCTATGAGCTGTAGTTTCATTCTTGTTGCTCTTAAAGAAGGCTTTCCCCATTTTTCCATGTTTCTTTTGTAGCAATGGCTACCCTAGCCCCACTGCCAAGAATTACCATAACGATGATACCTTGGAATTCCACAGGAAGAGTCATGTTTCCATCTTCACCTTCATAGCATTCTCCTACTTTGTTTAATGGTACAGGCATGGTATTTAGGTGTGGCTTTTCGAGTTCTTGGATCCCCTCTTGAATTTATGACAAAGGATCCTTCACACCAAACCTTTCAAGACAATCTCCTACCATAGTCCACATGTTAGGTCGTATTCATAATAGCTCAGCTAATGTTATTGTACATGTCACTGGTGTCGACAAAATGTCTATAAGACCTTTAGAGTCAAATTTCTTGGAAGAGAGGCTCTGTGATGGGACTGCGACAACATCTGATTTGGCCTCATGCTCTTCCATATAGGATGGGAGTGTTCTTAGCAAATGGGGTCGGTTGTGTATAGATAGAACAGATCCTTGGTCTCCCCAATACGATTGCATTTCTAGATTTATTTGAGATCCTGCCTCAAATTCCTCTATCGGTGGAAGAAACACTCCTCTCCCATTATTGGTCTGGTTTACACGTTTGCTTAGCTAATTAGCTTCGTTGGCCTCTCTCTGACCTGTTTCCACAGTTGGTCAAGGCCATCTATTTCTCCACACTCCTCTAGTATGCCTAGGTGGAATCCATTGGAAGATTGATTTGAGGTATTCAACACTATTATTAGCCCTTGTGCTGGTTTTTCGGGTTCTGGTTTGTTCTTTTGACTACAATCTGGCTCTATTCGCTCTTGATTTGGTGGAACTATTGGTGCTGCTGGGACAAGTATCACATCTTCTTGTCTCCCAACTGGAGGTTCTAGTAAATCTTCGGTTGTTTGAATCATTTTTTTGGCACATTTCAAGCCTTTGCTTCTCTAGTTCCGCATATGGATATGCCATCCACCTTTGTTCTTGAGTTTGATTATTTTTGAGCCGTGTGTCATAGGCTTCAAGGAGGACATCTAATGGTTCTGATACTATGCATGGCTCTGGTACTACCTCAAGGGTTTCGTCTTCTTTGTTTGTTTATTCTTCAAGTTTCCTTAGTTTTTCTTTCGTTTCTTTATGTTCTTTAGCTAAGAAAGTTTGTTTACGTTCCTTCCTATCTTTCATCCTAGCCTTCCTAGCTTTCCATGTGTGTTGCTGACCCTTACGTTCAATGCCAGGAGTATCTATTTTTGGTTCTTCTATGATAGGTTCGTTTGATGTTTTATGAGCTTGTGGACTTGTGACTCACTTGTGATTACATAGATTGGTATTACATTTTTGTTTTCTAATCCACTACTAGATGGTATTGCCTCTAGTATATTCAACATTACTTTTGCTCCTTTGTTGGGCAATTAGAAATCAAATGAGTGATTCCACAATTAGGAAAATACGCATTTACTTATGATCTCCATGTGAGGACACCACCACACTTATAACATGGTCCTCTAGGTTGTTGAGGTGCTCCTTGAGCAGCTCTTTGTGGATAAGTAGGTCTTGATCCCGCTAATCCTCCATTAGCTACTTATGATCTCCATGTGAGGACACCACCACACTTATAACATGGTCCTCTAGGTTGTTGAGGTGCTCCTTGAGCAGCTCTTTGTGGATAAGTAGGTCTTGATCCCGCTAATCCTCCATTAGCTACTATTAATAGCAATGTGCATTTGTCCAAAGTGTATCTACCTTCTCCTGAAGCGTGTGTAGCAGTCGGTGGTCCAACATATCCAATCATGCTCCACGTTTTCAATGCTTTTGGTTCCTCACGTGGACAATATCCTGTATTGGTCATATATCCACTAAGCTCCTCATAATATGCAAGGATTGTCACAAGTGCCTGCACCTCAGGCTCTTCTACAATTGGTGCATATCTGATTCATACAGGTCTTGTTCCTGGTAGTGGAGGCTGTTGTCTTAAGACTAGTTGTGGTCTTTCAACTCCTCTACATCCCTAGGAAGGTGTCATAAAATCTAATATCTAACCAACCCAAATGATTTTCTCATATTAAACTAATCATTTAATGTAAGAGAATAAACGAGAACAAGGGTTAGAATATAGACATGTGCTTATGGATCTGCCTCAACACGGGGCCAAGGTTAAAGGGGTCCAAATGAGAGATGGTTTGTTAAAGAGCAATGCTACTTAATGGAGCTTAAAGACCTTAGGTTTAGCTTCATTAAAGACCTCCAAAAGTTAGTGTTAAAAAGTCCTTTGACCTTAGGCAAGCTAGGGCTGACCTTGAGGTGGGAATCCTACCCAACCGTGCTTGCTAACTAACGTGCTTAAAGTGTTTGTGGGAACCTTGCCTAAGCTTGATGTGCTTTTCATGCTTACATGGCTAAGGTTCTTAAAGTGTTCAATTCAAAGATGATCTCTCAAGAGGCATAAACAATTTTCATGCTTAAAGGACTAGGTGCTTGAAGTGTTCAATTCAAACATGATATCTTAAGAAACATAAAAGACACATGTCAAGATCCTCCACATATGGCTCTCATGATGTGCTTGAATCCTATTGGATAGGCTTTAAAGGGGTCCAATGAGAATTTAGATGCATAAAAATAAATAGTTAAGTTCTTTTTTTCAAAGAGGAAAAAGAGGACACATGTCCAAATGATATAATTAAATAATACAAAAGAGAGAGAGAGAGAGAGAGAGAGAGAGAGAGGGAGGGAGGGTGGACCAAGCATAAGAGAGGGTATACTCTTCCACTCTCTCTCTCTCTCTCTCTCTCTCTCTCTCTCTCTCTCTCTCTCTCATTGTGTGAAGTACAAAGTGCAAGAGCTCTATCTCCTTCTCCAAGCTGGTCGAGAAGTTGAGAGCCTACACCAACACTCTTGTCTATGGAATGCAAATCCAACCAAGAGCCATGTTTCAATGCTTAAGCTTGCCATCTTCTTCATCTTCATTACTATGCTATTATGCTATGCTAAGCAAGAAGAGTGATGATAAGTGAGAAACTATTTCTTTCTCCTATGAATGATTCTTCTTCCTCTTCCCTACCCTCATTCCCTGCTAGCTCTCTCCACCTTCGAAGGTGTTTGAGGCCTTGGAATAGTCAATGCTTTTTGCAAAAGTTTATGCTATGCTCATGATACATGAAACTTTCCATCTTAATTGCATCACCTAGGTCACAAGGAACACAAAGACTGTATTGTACCAAGCCTCTCTTGATGGGAGAATCTATAATACGAACTCCTTTTGGAGGGGGGGAGCGGCTCCAAATAAATCCAGTCCTCAACTATTGTCATGTTCTCTAATACTCTCTCTTGCAAAAGTATCGTTCATGCCGAGTTAAATAAGTACTATGTTTATGTTGTTACCATCAATTAAGTTCACCCCCTATGTTCTCAAAGTAATCTCACAAAAATTCTCACTCTAATTCTATTAATTTTTCTATTCTCAAATTAGTTCATAGGCCATTTCCAATACACGGGTATCATAGCATTTGGTTTCTCTTTTCTTGCTCAAGAAGAGAGGTCCTTAAGTAGCCGATTAATGGTTGATTTTGTTAATTATATTAGGCTAGTGGGACTAGGATCTATTATCAGTTTTGTTGAGCCCACTATGTGGGATATGGTGCACACCTCGGGAGATTTGGTCTTAATAATGGGGTCTTTTTAGACTTGCCTATGGCTTTACCATTATTGAGCCATATATAAAAATTCCAAGAGGAATTATCCCTTGACAATTCTGCTATGTTAGACCCACTCCACTACTCTCTATAATTAACCAATTCGAGCCGTGGGTGTATATACTTAAGTGCCGATTTTCAAAGGCTAAGAGGAGTAGCAACTAAGGTTTTGAATTACCAGAGAATACACTAAGTAAACACATAATTATAATTAGCATGGCTGACAATAACCAAGAGAGTAGAATGAACATTGATGACTTTGATTTTTCACATGAAAGTGCTAATGATGATGTCCCCATGTTTATCAATTATCTTGTTACTAGGTTGCAGCAAGCTATGGGTAACCCTGCAGTGCAAGCCGAAGTTACTCAATAACTTTGCACTTATGGGCTTTCCCTTCCTCTCCAAGAGGAGAGAGAGCTAAGAGGCGAAAGTGCAAAATAGACATGGTGGCCTCTACACCAAGACTATGCACAATGGTCTCATCATGGGAGGTACACAATAGGGGCACCACCTAGCAAGATATGCAGCTAGGACGCATACATATACACAATCAAACATGCCATGGAAAACAATTTCAAGATCCACGCCCAAGTGTGGAATGGGGTGGTCGGAAAACAAGATGAGAGGAATGGTGAGTGAGTGAGAATGGGTTTACTGCTCGTGCATGTAGTAAGGAAGATAATGAGGGAAGGGAGACATGCAAGTATGCTCACTTCTCATACCAGAGGTGGCGAATCCGCACACCTTAAGATGCGAGTAGCACGATGATAGCAATATGACAGGGAGAGACAATGTGTGTATGGTGGAAAATTTGCACACCTTAACATAAGCAAAATGGAAAGAACAAGCATAAACGATACTCACAATGAAGTGTATCCCAAACGACACAAGGTATGGCGCCAAGATGGAGTGTGTTGATTGCTTGTAGAAGATGAATACAATAGGTAGCATAGGGAAAGAAGGTGAGAAAGGGACAAGACCGTATGAAGCATAATGGAGGGATGGGAGTTGATGGCAAGGAATATCATGAGTGTAGCCATTATTATTCTTCTTGAAATCGTGCCTTCAATCCTTCATTACACGTGTGTGGAGATATGTGGAGATATGGTGCTCATTTTGTGCATGGTGATGGTGATGGTGTTGTGATTGTGTGATTAGGGTTCATGCTTCTAGCATGTAGCACAAGGGTGTATATGTGTAGGTGTGTGGGTATTTGATAGTGTGCATATGGAATAGTGTGTGTGTGTAGTGTAGTGTAGTCTCTGTTTACAAAAGAGAAAGCCTCCTTTTTTAGGCCCAAAAGAGTGATTAGGAAAGAGATTATGAGCAAGAGGAGTTATCACAAAGTAAACTCGGTTAGAGACATTCCCCCAATGAGAGAGCTCCATGTGCCCTGCTTATTGACCAATTTTTGCCTAATCGCCTTCATCATGACAAGCTTTGTCTCCATGCCTCCTTCCATAGCTTGAGTCCAAGAGCCTCCTTATAATATTTGAGATAATCTTCACAAAATAAGAGGAAAATACAGCAATAATGGAGAGAAACCTATAAGAAATCGTGTGTGTGGAGTTGGATAACCATGACTTCTTCTCAAGTGGACAAATAGGCTCCACCATTTCGGTCATATCTCCCAAACCGTAGCTTCAATAATTATTGAAAAAATAGGGACAAACAAACCAGCTCAATGCCTACCACTTTGCTCTTGAAATTTTTTTCCAATTCAGAATGAAAATAATAGAGAAAAATACCACAAAAATATGTGTCCGTCTTTTTCCTTCCAAAAGTCTTCCAGGTGGTCCTCTCTTGATTCCATGTGCAAGCCCTGTGTCCACAAGTGAATTAGGCTTGAATTTGATAATATTTTGTTGACTCCAACTTGATAATGCATAAGATTCTCCTCCCTTTCACTATTGACTTTTACTCTTCACTTGTAGTATGACCGTTAGGTAGTGACCGTCGGGTAGAATCAGCATTCAATGATTTTTTTTTTCCATAGGGTTTGTTCCTACCTCTCCTTGTTTTTCGGGATCCAAATGTGTCAAAACCATAGCTATGTACAAAATAAGTACATATAATTTTTTGTGATTTTCATGCATCAGGTCCTTCCTTCTCTTAGGGTCCTTGAAGCCTTGCCACCAAGTGCATACCAAGAGAGAGGTGGAGCAAAATTTGAAAAGCGGCCCTCCTTAGCCCTTCCCCTAAAGCTAGAGGCATTTATGTCTCTAGCTCTATACTTGATGTTTCTTCAGTTGAGGTGGAGGAGTCTCCCTCTTCAGGGATTTCCATCATATGTGCTTGATCAAACCTCAAAAAGTATTGCTTCAGCCTCCATCCATTGACACGTGTTTTATGGAGCCTACCATCTGCATCCATCAATTGATAACTGCCATTGTTGTAGCGCTTTCTAATGACAAATGGCCCCTCCCATGTGGGTGAAAACTTTTTATCCTTCCTAGTCTCAAACATGTTATCATACCTTAGGACCAACATACCCTTCTTGAGACCTTTTGCCCTAAGTCCCTTGTTGAAGGTAAGTCGACGTTGCTATGACTGTGCTGCATAATAGTTCATAGAATCTTCTCTGTTTAGTTGAAGCCTCTCTAGATCAAGAATGTGGTTGTGAAGATGAGCATTAGGGCATTCCATCTGCCTAGCTAGCACCTTGAGACTAGCCAATTGTACTTCAATATGTAAAATGGCCTCCTTACCATACACCAAATGATATGGTGTGAACCCAAGGGATGTGCGAAATGAAGTGTAATAAGCCCAAAGTACAGTCATAAGATGCTTGTCCCAATCACTTTTGTGATTATTTACATCTTTAGTGATGATCTCACAGATCATACCATTTACCTTCTCTACCAAACCGTTGCATTGTGGGTAGTAGGGAGTTGAGTGTTGTCGTGAGATACCCAACTTTCCATCAGCTCTCCTACTAGGTCTCCTCTAAAACTTGGTCCACTGTCAAAAATTATTTCAAGAGGAGTGCCAAAACGGCAACAAATGTTTTCAAATACAAACTTAGCCACTTCCTTAGCTGTAATCCGGGTGGTAGCAACTGCTTCAGCCCACCTGGTCATGTAGTCCCCACCCATGATTATATACAATTTACCTAATTGGCTCCTTTCTAAAGGCCCAATGGCATCAATTCTTGAATGGTCCATAAGAGACTGTAGGAGTCTGTGGCTCATATGTGAGCCTCCTGCCCCCAATCTTCTGACACTCTTTGCATGTTTTGCACCACTGATGCACGTCTTTTTGTAAACTAGGCCACACAAACTTGGCTTGTAGAACCTTCCTACTGGTGATGTCAAGTGCAAAATGCCCTCCACAAACACCATCATGGCAACTTGAATTTAGTTCCGTGATTTTCTTAGAGAGAGGTACACGCCTAAGAATTTGATCCTTACCCTTGCAATAGAGGTCGTCATTGATAAGGCGGTATTTTGTTGCCTTGCACAGAAGCCACTGCTTTTGGCCCTAAGTAAGATCTTTAGGACACTCTCCTATGTCCAAGAAACTCATGATGTCAAGCATAGCATTGCTACCTTGGAAGAGAGGCAACTTCAACTTGATAGCACCCACCATTGGAACATCTTGTAGCTTCTCTCTAGCTAGAGCATCTGCTTCTTGCTTTTTTGCTCGAGGGACATGATATAATTATACAACTTGAAACTTCCCTAAAAGTTCCTTAACTTTGTGCAAATGTCCTAGCAAGCTATGATTTTTACAAGCCCAAGTTCCTTGTATTTGTTTTATTAAAAGCATGGCATCACCAAATACATTTAACCGTTAATTACCTTGTGTCACACACCACTCTAACCCAAGAGTTAAGGTTGCATATTTTGCCTCATTGTTGGAGTGGGAATCCAAGAGATGCCCAATGGAGAATACCTTTTCCCTTTGTTCATTGAAGATGACAATGCTTGTTGCAGCTTTGTCCACTTTCCTCTTATAGGCTCCATCAAAGAAAAGAGAGTGATCCCTCTCTATCTTAGGGACTTCCAACACGGGTGTTACTTCTTTGTCACTTGTCTTGATCGCCAGCTTCTTTTCATAGTGGTGATGAGTGAGAATGCCTCCTAAACTAGCTCTTGTGGAGCTCTCCACTTGCATTGTGTAGTCAAACTCTTGCAACCTTGTGAACCATTTGGAAATCCTAGAAGAAACATCCATGTGCTGCATTACATAAGGAAATACTTCTTCCATTGTCAATATTATGAATGGTCTAGACAAAAAATAAGAGCAAATTTTGGCGGTAGCAAACATTAATGCAAGCACCATGTGCTCCATTGCCGTGTATCCATGTTTTGATGGAGTCATCATGAGACTGGAGAAGTAGATAGGATGCATGAAAGAAGTTTGAGGATCCTTTTGCATCAATATTGCCCCAAGTGTGTCATTTCCCACACACTAGAGTTTACATAAAATGGCTAGTCCCACTTTGGGGGTGCAATGATGGGAAGTGAGGCTAGAATTTGTTTTACCTCATTGAATTGTTGTTCATTTTCTTCACTCCAAGTGAAGATCTCTTGATGGGTAACTTGTTGTAAAGGGAGAACCACTTGAGAGAGCAGGTGAATGAACCTACTCAAATACCTCACCTTTTGAGGAAAAGAAACCAAATTCTTTGTTGTGGTGCGAGAGGTCAAAGCTACCAAGGCTTGAACCTTGCTTAGGTCAGCTTCAATGCCCTTGGTAGACATCACATGGCCAAAAAGAGTAACCTTGCTTCTAAATGTGGCATTTCTCCATGTTGAGTTGGCCACCCAAAGCTTGTAGCCTAGCTAGACCTTCATAAACTTTCTCCATGTGAAGAGAGAGGGAGCTATAGATGCAAAAGTCATCAACAAAAACATGGATTGATTTTCCAAACAATGGTTGAAAACCAAATGTCACATAGCGCTGAAACGTGTCCGGAGCATTAGTGATACCAAAAGGCATAACTTTGTAAGTAAAACACCCCCATGGTGTGATGAAGGTTGTCTTCTTTTGATCTTATTTAGTGATGCTAATTTGGAAGTAGCCTGAGTAGCCATCACATACCGTGTAGTGCTCATGTCTTGCTACCTCATTGAGAATTTCATCTTGAAAAGGGAGAGGAAATGGTCCCTCTTTGTGGCTGCATTAAGGGGCTTGTAATCAACACAAACCCTCCACTTACCATTCTTCTTTGGTGTGACTACCACTGGAGAGACCCACTCCGAGTCTTCAACAGGATAGATGAAACCTGCTTCTAGGAGTTTCCTTACTTCTTTGAGCAAGGTGTCTTGTTGAATTACTCCTAGCCGTCTGAGCTTTTGCACTGCAGGTTTACTTCCCTCCTTGAGCTTAATGTGATGTTGAACTACTGTGATGCCAGTGATTTTATCATATTTATCAATGAACAATGTGGTAAAATTACTTAGCATCAAAATATAATCTTCACGCTCCTTCCCACACAACTCACTAGAGAGCATTCAATGTAGCTTACTTGCTTCTACCAGAGGTTGTATACCTGGTGTCTCTCCTTTGTTTGATGATGAGGTATCAGGTTGCTCCATCTTCTTAGGATCCTTGAGAATGACCCCCATCACCTCAATGCTACTATCGCTTTCTTCAGTTACTATTGACTCCTCCTCCGAAGTGGTTGAAGAGTCACTACTAGAAAACTCATCAATAGAAGTTTCTAGATCCATGTTGCGTTGCCGACCTGTCTTCATGTCATAAAGTATTGGATTCCTCTTTGGCATCCTTCATTTGGATTATGCGGGTGTCCCAGTCCTACTTAGCTCTCATAGCCATAAGCCAAGGCCTCCCTAGAATTATAGGATAGTCCTCCCCTTTGTGTGACATGGCAAAGATGTCCACATCTACCTCGGTGTTGAATGCCTTTATCCTAACTGCATTTATAACACCAACACATTGAACTTTTACATTATTTGCCATTTTGGCTCGGCATGGTGCCGGCTTACTTACCTCTAAACCCAAATGGTGCATCATTTTTTCTCTCACCATGCATATGTGCACCACCATCGATGTAGATATTGGAGATGTGTTGCCCTTTGATGTGAACATCCACATCACTGGTAGTATGTCATCTAGATTCCTCCTAGAGATAGCCCCATCTATCTTTGATTTTGGTCGTCTCGTGCTAACCATCTTTGTCCATTGTCTCCTCACCCTAGTTGCTAGGTGGAGTAACTAGGGCCAGGTGATTTTTGGGCCCTTCACAGAAACATCTTGAACCAAATCATATGGTTTAGAACATTCACCCAAAGAGAAACCTACAATGTCAATTTTACGTCATGACTTGGACGACTTTTTGCTAGATTCCCCTTTAGTTTTCATATTTTCTTCCTTTTGGAAAGATTCACCATGCCTAGCGTGCTTTACCCCCATGGCATCTACTACTTTAACCTTGGTCTTACCTTTTGCCACTCCCTTGATATCCTCCTCCACTTTCTCCTTTCCCTTACTGATGACACTTATTGCCTGGTTGCCGATTGGTGGTGGGGGTAAGGGTGGAATGAGAGGTTATGGTGGTGGTGGTGGTGGTGGTGGTGGATGTGGTTGAATGGGTGGTTGTAGGATTTGCACTGGTGGTGCTTGTTGTGGTTCCCTTGGTGGTGGTGGTCTTGCTCTCGGTAGTGAAACCTAGTTTTTTATGGCTCCTCTGTTGAAATTCTGCTTCCTTGGGTGTGGATAGTAATATATGCCATGGCCATCTTCCCCACAATTATAGTAGTGGTATTCTTGGTCCTGCCTTTGTTGTCCTCTCCCTTGCTTTTGATTGCGATTGTGTGCATGCCCTTGATGCACCAAATGCACAGATGGATTCTCAAGCTGAGTAGTGATGCGTCTCAAAAGGTCTTGCTACTCTTCTGATACCTCTTGTGGTTGGGTTCTTTGAGCGGCTGTTGCAATCATTGGGGTTAGCTGGACTGAGCTTGATTCCTTTGACTCATTGACTCTTGCTTGCATGTGCAACTTCTTGTCTTTAAGGTGGGCTACTTCCACTGCCAACTCATACGCTGCAAGGAATCTCCCCTTCACCTTCTCTTTAAGCTGTGACCACATGCCGGCAATGAAACGATCCTTCACGAAATTAGGTGCTCCTTCACCTTCCTCCAGTGAGGCAACCCATCGCTCCCACAAATCCACAAACTTGGATTCATAAGTGGCATACTCTAGCAAACCTCCCTGCTTTAACTCTATCAGCAGCTGCCATAACTTTTCTGACGTTGTGCCTCCACCAAACCTTTTCACAATGGCAGCACGTAGTAAGTCCCATGCATCCTTGGTAGCTTGGGGCAAAGCATTGTACCAAGACTTGGCCTCTACTTTCATTAGTAGAGGAAACATTCGTAGCCATGAGGCATCTTCATCCTTGTTGGAAACCACACAAGCGATGTCAAAGTTATCCAAAAAATTGGTGGTGATGTCTTCTCCCTTCTTACCACTAAATGTGGGAAAGAGACACTTGCCATGGTAGAAAATCAATGAGCACACAATTACAAAATTTTAATTAGTTATTTTTGGAATGACTTAGTGATTTGTAAAGCTTTATACATGGGTGGAAAACTTGAGTAGGAGCTAAAAGAGACCTTCTTGCCACTAAACATGGGAAAGAGACACTTGCCATGGTAGAAAGTCAATGAGCAGACAATTACAAAAAAATTTATTTTTTATTTTTGGAATGACTTAGTGATTCATAAAGCTTTATACATGGGTGGAAAACTTGAGTAGGAGCTAAGAAGAGCACAAGGCTAGAATAGAATAAAGATGCTTACATAAAAAGAGTGGTAGTAATCAAGAATGGACAAGATGATGGGACGTGGGGATCTAAGTATTTCATCAAGCATCTCTGATCTGAATAGGAAAAAAATATTTTGCTTGTAGAATATCTTCCTATCAATGTACACGTTTACATGCATGTGTTGCAAGAAACAAAAATGAAAAACTTCTGGCCTACTGTTGTTATCCACGTTGCGTGTAGGGAAAGGATCTGACCACTAGAGTTGCATACCTTAAGTGTTGAAAAGGTGACACCTTCACCACAAGCCTCTACCTCTTGTTGACGTCCAGATAATCCTCCATATTGGGTTCAAAACAGACTGGGTGATAAGAGTCTACCTCAATCGGCTTTCCATTTTGCATGCGGTGACGACACTTGGGTGGTCATACTTGACTTGAACTCTCTAGGCCTAGAAAGAGCGTAGGCCCACTTGCTTCCACCAAATGCTTTAGGCTTTGTGGCTTGGACTTTGTGGTTGATGTAGTTGATGACTCTTCTCTGACCACTAGAGAGAAAACACTTGGTGCACACAAAATCTGACTGACGTGAGAGTGCTGATGCGGTTCTCAAAAGCAAACCTCACCATTCTTTCTTCACCTCCTCTGTCAGCACTCATTGACAAAATGCTTTGACTGACATTAGTGTATAACATTTAGTAGCCCTCCCACTTGATGCTCTTGATTTGCGATTAGCACGAGCAATGCGAGATGGGGAGCTTAACTCTTGGATATCAACGACGCTACAACCTGGCAGTAGCACTTCGATGAAGGCCTTGAGTGCTTATACAGTCTCCTCTTCTTCAATTCTCCAGTTTGAAAACTCTTGTAGCCACTCGTCCATGATTGATGGCATGCATCGCTACTCGTTTTTGACTGAAGGTCTTTGCAAAGCCCTCCTCAGTGGGGCACCAAATGAGAGGCGGATGTGCAAAATAGACCTGGTGGCCTCTACACCAAGACTATGCACAATGGCCTCATCATGGGAGGTACACAATAGGGGCACCACCTAGTAAGATATGCGGCTAGGATGCATACATATACACAATCAAACATGCCATGGACAAAAATTTCAAGATCCCCCCAAGATCCACACCCAAGTGTGGAATGGGGTGGTCGGAAAACAAGATGAGAGGAATGGTGAGTGAGTGAGAATGGGTTTGCTACTTGTGCATGTATTAAGGAAGATAACGAGGTAAGGGAGACATGCAAGTATGCTCACTTCTATACCATAGGTGGTGAATCCGCACACCTTAAGATACAAGTAGCAAGATGATAGTAATATGACAGGGAGAGACAATGTGTGTATGGAAAATCCGCACATCTTAACATAAGCAAAATAGAAGGAACAAGCATAAACGATACTCACAATGAAGTGTATCCCAAACAACACAAGGTATGGCACCAAGATGGAGTGTGTTGATTGCTTGCAGAAGATGAATACATTAGGTAGCATAGGGAAAGAAGGTGAGAAGGGGAAAAGACCGTATGAAGCATAATGGAGGGATGGGACTTGATGGCAAGGAATATCATGAGTATAGCCATCATTCTTCTTCTTGAAATCGTGCCTTCAATCCTTCATTACAAGTGTGTGGAGATATGGTGCTCATTTTGTGCATGGTGATGGTGTTGTGATTATGTGATTAGGTTTCATGCTTCTAGCATGTAGCACAAGGGTGTGTATGTGTAGGTGTGGGTATGGGATAGTGTGCATATGGGGTAGTGTGTGTGTTGTTGGGGTATAAAGCCCAATGTGGTCGCCCAGGTAAGTGGGCGGGCCGCCAGGTATGTACACATATTCTTTTGTAAAAACCTAATAAGAACTCACTATGCTCTACACATTACAGTAGAGCGAGTTCACCATATCGTCGTGCTCTTCTTCTCGCACTCTCTCTCTCGCATCGCACTTCCGCTCGTACTCCTTCAACTGGTATGAGAGCTCAGATTGAGGCTCGGGGCATCACTGCAGGAGGCTAGAGTCACCAGCTCAGATTGGAGTGAAATTCGACAGGCGAAGACATGGCCCCAAATCTTGTGGGAGAACCCGAAGGACGGGGTGTTCTCAGAATTTCATTCTGAGGTCATCTCCGCCACCGTTCGGCTTCGACAAAGGTCTGCGCAGGCCATTTTCGACTACATGGTCTCGACGAGTGCAGATCCGACTCTGCAAATTTGGGGTTTTCGGCCTACGACTGCAGGTGCTGAGGATATCGACACTCCCAGAGTGTTGATTTGTGGCTGTCTACACATCGAAGGACGGCTCATAGTTCTTGGAGGCATGTCACATACGACACGGGCGCATCTACACATAGACTGTAGGCGACATCCACTAGTTCATCAGGTAGCTTGTGTTCGCTGCTTGATATTCCAGATTTCATCCTGACATTGCAGGTACTTCCACATGGGATGTATTGTCAGAGATGATGTATGTTTGTTGAGGGTTTGCTGGCTGTGAGTCACGCAGCAAACAACCGCCGCAGCGGTTACAACATATAGTGGGAAATTTGTGGATGTATGACTTTGTGGGAAGTCTATGTACTGTCAGATTTACTGCAGCCTTTGTTGAGGGTCGAGTGAGGTTTTATTGAGCTGGGGATTCTCGAATGTTGAGATCCTTTCGGTTATACAGGTCTTGGAGCGATCCCTCAAGCACCCTTAGATAGGCAGCTAGGATGTATTGACTGTGAGTTAGACAGTTGGGATTGCATCTTTGCTTTACTGACGTTGAGGCATTGTCGCAGTCTATGCTTACAGGACAGTGACAGGACAGTCAGAGACAGTACAGGTGCAGGACAGGTTTACCCACAGCTTACAATGTCAGAGAGACTGTTTTTTGAGCTGTTTTTTGGTCTGTTTTTTGAGTACACTAGAGCCATTTTACAAAGGAGACTCTGCCGAAATTTATGCATTATCTGAAGCTTTCTTGGTTCATTTGACAGGTTGATATTGGTTAAGAGGTCAGTTTACAGGGGAAACACTGCCGAATTTTTCCCAGGAAAGTAAACCACTATGAAGCGTAGCTATGGCTGGATCACAGGACGCTGCTCTTTACAATATCAAGAAGCTGGATGGAACCAATTTCCCATTGTGGAAGAAGCAGATTTGGCACGTGTTGGTACAAAAGAAGCAGATAAAACCTATAAAGCTCAAGGGGATAAAACCAGAAGATATGGACGAAGATGAATGGAGCGAAATGGATGAATTGGCACTTTCTACCATTATGCTGACTTTGGCAGAAAGCGTTTACTTCAATGTAGCAGACGAGATGTCGGCTTATGAAGCATGGTTAAAGCTGAGTGACCTTTATGAGAAGCAGAGTGCAACTTCACAAGTATACTGGCTTAAGAAGCTTGTTGACTTGAAGATGAAAGAAGGGACACCTATGTCCAATCATCTGAATGAATTCAACACAATCTACAGTCAGTTGTCAGCTCAAGGTGTCAAGTTTGATGAACCTGTTAGAGCTATGTTCCTGTTGATCACATTGCTGGAAAGTTGGGACACTTTTCGCACAGCTTTGAGTAATTCTGCACCTCTATATGGTTTGAACATAGCAGGTGTAGAAGGAAGTCTGCTTACTAAAGAAACCAATAGAAAGACAATGGACAAAGGCAAAGGAATAGCCTTAGTTGTCAGGGGAAGGACCAAAGAAAAGTACAAAGGTGGAAAGAGGAATCAGTCTCGTAGCAAGTCCCGCAGTGCTAAAGGCAAGAGTGACATAGAATGCTACCATTGTGGCAAGAAGGGTCACATGAAAAGAGACTGCAGAGAATGGAAAGCAGAAAAAGGCAAAGAGAAAGCTGAAGACCATGGTGAGAAGAACAAGTCCTCAGTGAAGATTCAAGAAATAAATGTGACAAACACTGTTGCAGAGGATGGCAGTCTAGTGTCAGGAGACATCTACTTCTTGAAGAATACAATGGACTCAGCTCTTCTTACAACATCTGATGGAAATGCACTGAGTGACTGGATTATAGACTCAGGGGCATCACTTCATGTGTCTCCAAACAAGGAGTGGTTTACCTCTTATGTGACCACTAAAGATCATGTTCGGCTAGGCAATGGGCAGACATGTGAGATCTTAGGTGTTGGAGATGTTCAATTGAAGTTTCAGAATGGCTCTTTTTTCACGCTGAAGAATGTGAGACATGTTCCCGCAATTACAAAGAGCTTGATCAGCACAGGTTTACTTGATGATGCTGGCTACGTCACCACTTTTGGATAGAACATGTGGAAGATATCCAAGGGTTCTATGACAGTAGCACATGGAGTAAAGTCTGAAGGACTTTACATGATTTATGTATCAAATGTCTCTAAAAATGTAGTCAATGTAACCGAGCAGCCGAACGTTTCTTTGTGGCATAGCCGGTTAGGACATATGTCCAAGAAGGGAATGGAAATCTTGTCTCGTTCTAGTTATTTGCCTGGATTTGCATTTAATGATTTTGAATTCTGTGAACATTGTCTGTATGGTAAGCAAACACAGCAGCCACATAAGCATAGAAGTAGTAGAAGAGATACACACTTGGCACTTGTTCATAGTGATTTGTGTGGACCTATGCCTAACCTATCTCTAGGGGGAGCTTCTTACTTTATGACATTTATAGATGATTACCCGAGGAAAGTATGGGTTTACTTTCTCAAGCACAAGGATGAAGCGTTTAGTGTTTTCAAAACGTTTGTGACACTTGTGGAGAATCAGAGTGGCAAGAAGCTTAAATGCTTACGCATTGACAATGGTGGAGAGTATGTTTCAAAGGCCTTTCAGGACTTTTGTGAGTCAAAAGGTATAAAACGTGAACTTATTGCTCCTTACAATCCTCCTCAAAATGGTGTTGCTGAGAGGATGAATAGGACCATACAAGAGAAGGTCAGAAGTATGTTGTCTAATGCACAGCTGCCAAATGGGTTTTGGGCTGAAGCTGTATCAACAGCTGTTCATCTTGTAAATAGATCTCCTAGCAAGGTTTTGCATCTCAGAGTCTTTGGCTGTGAGGCATATACTCACGTTCCAAAGGAATTTAGGAACAAACTTGAGCCAAAGAGTAGAAAGTGCATCTTTCTAGGCTATGGTAATTCTGGGAGATGGGGTACAGACTTTGGGATCCCAAATCCAGAAAGGTTGTCCGCAGCAATGATGTTCACTTTAATGAATCCAAATATCATTCTAAACCAGAGAGGGTTGAGGAGATTAGAAGAGTTGTCTTCCAAGAAGATGGACCTGCACGTGCAAGACAAAATGTCAGGGCTCAAGAGGAGCAAGGACAGGATAGAGTGGAACCACAGGTTGTGGCTGAGCCTGAGCCACCTATTGTGCGTAGATCTGGACGTGTCACGCGACCTCCTGATAGGTTTGTTCCATCTATGAACTATGTCATGTTGACTGATTGCAATGAGCCTTCATGTTACAAGGAAGCAGTGCAAATGAAGGACTCCGCGAATTGGCAATTGGCCATGCAGTCAGAGATGACAACTCTGCATAAAAACCATACATGGAAGCTAGTTAAATTACCACGGGGCAAAAAGGCTCTACCTCGTAAATGGGTTTACAGGTATAAGATCACCGCTCATGATAGTCAGCCAAAGTACAAAGCAAGGCTTGTTGCCAAGGGCTTTAAGCAAGAACAAAGCATTAACTTTGATGAAGTCTTCTCTCCGGTGGTCAAGATGACTACATTGAAATGCTTTCTTGCATTGGTTGCCACATTAGATTTGGTGTTGCACCAAATGGATTTCAAGACAGCGTTCTTGCATGGTGATTTAGATGTGGAAATTTACATGCAGCAGCCAGAAGGGTTTGTTGAGAAAGGCAAGGAAGATTGGGTATGCCGGTTGTTAAAGAGTCTTTATGGCTTAAAACAATCACCGAGGGCATGGTACCATAAATTCCACAAGTTTATGCTTTCTCAAGGCTACAAACGTAGTGAGTTCAATCATTGTCTATATACAAAGAAGGCTAAGGATGGTAGTTGGCTGATCCTTATTTTGTATGTGGATGACATGTTGATTGCTGGCAAGCACTTGGAAGAAATTTCAGCTTTGAAGTCAAAGATGGCAAAATCGTTTGACATGAAGGACATGGGTGAGGCAAGTCATATACTTGGTATGCGCATTGAGAGAGACAGATCAAAGAAGTTGATTTGGTTATCTCAAACAGAGTATATTGACAAGGTTTTGCAACGTTTCAATATGGAGAAGGGAAAGGCATTGAGTGTTCCATTGCCACCATATGTGAAACTTAGCAAACAAGATTGTCCTGTGTCTGAGGAAGAACAGGCTGAAATGGATAAGATTCCATATGCGTCTGCAGTGGGTAGTTTGATGTATGCAATGATTGCTACTCGCCCAGACATTGCATTTGCAGTGGGAGTAGTAAGTCGATACATGTCAAACCCAGGCAAGAAACATTGGGAGGCAATGAAAGGAATATTGAGATACCTGAAAGCTACAAAGAGTATGCGTATATGCTATGGGATTCAAGAGCTAAGTGTAAAGGGTTTTACAGACTCAGATTATGCAGGTGACTTAGACAACCGAAGGTCTACGTCAGGGTATGTCTTTACATTGGCTGGTGGAGCAGTATCATGGCATTCTAGATTACAATATTGTGTTACTCAGTCTACTACAGAGGCTGAATATGTTGCAGCATCAGAGGCATGCAAAGAATCAATTTGGCTTAATCGACTAGTAACAGATTTGGGAATCAAAGAAGAGATGCCTGTGTTATATTGTGATAGTCAAAGTGCTATACAATTGGCTCGCAATCCAGTTTATCACTCAAAGACAAAGCATGTGGATGTGAAGTATCATTTCATCAGGGAAATGCTAGAGGATAAGTAACTTCAGCTTGTCAAAGTTCACACCACAGAAAATCCTGCTGATCTACTTACAAAAGGACTTCCCTCAGAGAGCTTTGCGCATTTTCGCAAGCAGTTAGGTGTAGGGTAGTACATCACTTCTCTACATCTCTTGTATATTAGCTTGTATAGTAGCTTCTCTCACACTTAAAGTACCACATTGGACTTTAAGTGGGAGGTTGTTGGGGTATAAATCCCAATGTGGTCGCCCAGGTAAGTGGACAGGCCGCCAGGTATGTACACATATTCTTTTGTAAAAACCTAATAAGAACTCACTATGCTCTACACATTACAGTAGAGCGAGTTCACCATATCGTCGTGCTCTTCTTCTTGCACTCTCTCTCACGTCGCACTTCCGCTCGTACTCCTTCATGTGTGTGTAGTGTAGTCTCTGTTTACAAAAGAGAAAGCCTCCTTTTTTAGGCCAAAAGAGTGATTAGATTATGAGCAAGAGGAGTTATCACAAAGTAAACTCGGTTAGAGGCATTTCCCCAATGAGAGAGCTCCGTGTGCCCTGCTTATTGACCAATTTTCACCTAATTGTCTTCATCATGACGAGCTTTGTCTGCATGCCTCCTTCCATAGCTTGAGTCCAAGAGCTTCCTTATAATATTTGAGATAATCTTCACAAAATAAGAGAAAAATAAAGCAATAATAAAGAGAAACCTATAAGAAATCGTGTGTGGAGTTGAATAACCATGACTTCTTCCCAAGTGGACAGATAGGCTCCACCATTTCGGTCATATCTCATAAACCGTAGCTTCAAAAATTATAAAAAAATAGGGACAGACAGATCAGCTCAACGCCTACAACTTTGCTATTGAAAACTTTTCCTATTCGAAATGAAAAAAATAGAGAAAAATACCACAAAAATATGTGTCCGTCTTTTTCCTTCCAAAAGTCTTCCAGGTGTTCCCCTCTTGACTCCATGTGCAAGCCTTGTGTCCACAAGTGAATTAGGCTTGAATTTGATATTATTTTGTTGACTCCAACTCAATAATGCATAAGATTCTCCTCCCTTTCACTATTGACTTTTACTCTTCACTTGTAGTGAACGTGACCGTGACCGTCGAGTAGAATTAGCATCCATCAATTTTTTTTTTCATAGGGTTTGTTCCTACCTCTCCTTATTTTCGGAATTCAAATGTGTCAAAACCATAGCTATGTACAAAATAAATACATAGATATTTTTGTGACTTTCATGCATCAAGTCCTTCCTCCTCTTAGGGTCCTTGAAGCCTTGCCACCAAGTGCATACCAAGAGAGAGGTGGAGCAAAATTTGAAAAGCAGCCATCAGAGCTTAGGAGGCCTCTTGGTGAGACCCCCAAAAGAAGAATTTCTCCCATATGAGAGGAGGAATTTAAAGAACAAGAAAGTAATGAATCCCTAAGTTCCTCTGAAGATGTGGCTCCACAAAGACGACGGTCTAGACGATCGCCAACTCCTCCCAAGAGGAAATAGTCAGCACACAGTCCTTCTCCTCGTCACTCCAAAAGGGAAGAGAGGAAAAAAAGGAAGAAAAGATCAAGAAAGAGGTCACACTCTTCTCCTTCTTCTTCACCTTCCTCCTCTTTCGACGAAAGCTATGGCTATTCTCCAAGAGAATACAAAAGGGGAGGACATCGCAAATCATACCCTGCATGGCGAAGGTCACAAAAGCTAAAAAAGTTCAAAGAGGGAGGAAAGAGTGTCTCTTTTCTCACCTATGATGGCACCTTTGGTGCCACCAACAAAGTATTGGCCTTCATCCAACAATTTGATGCGGCCTTTGGAGATGAGGGCTTCATGGAGTCCTCCAAGATACGTCATGTAGCTATGCACTTCCAAAAATCGGCTTGTCAATGGTGGGCTAGCCTTCATGGCAATGGCGAAGCCCCAAAGACATGGAAAACTCTATGAGTCACCATCATGAAGTAATTCCTTGCAAGCGATGCAAAAGACAAAGTACTTACCGAATGCGCAATTTGAAGCTTCTCTCACATGAGTCTATTCACAGATATGTGGATGAGTTTTGGGATTGACATCTCAAGGCTACTATCTTCCAAAAGATAGAATTTGCCAAGAAAAAGCAGCAATTTTGTGTGGGATTACTTGAAGAAATGGCCGAGTATATCAACTCCCAATAGCCTAGTTCTATCACCGAAGTAATCCACCACACCATAAATGGCCATTATGTGAGTTAGGTAGGCTTCAATATCCTAAGACCTTGGGTGTTTTCAACAATGAGATCACTCAGAATATAGGAGCTTTCCAGAAATTATTGCTTCATGGAATCACCTCTGCATCCAACAGGAAAATGCACCTGAGACTTGGGCGTTTTCAGTGCAAAAGAACTTGCATTTGGCTCTAGGCTGGATCACTTGTGTTTAATGATGATGATAGACTCGTTAGACAAAAAATTGTCCTCATGAAAAGTGGTTCCAAAAGTAGCCTTATGGAGATCCTGCAAGGCACCTCTTCAAGCTTTATTTTATCCTTGAATTTGCAATTAGAAGGTCTCGAAGAATTAATAGGTAGCTTTGAAGCCAATGCTGCACAAGCTGCCAGGGAACTTAAGCGAGATGATAACCTTTTGTAATTAGTAAACTAGAGCTTGCCACAACCCTTTTACTATCTCCTATCAAAATACCTTGCCGCTTTGCTATTGTCTTGGACTCCTCCCTTAAAATATTTTCTAAGACCTCATGCATGTCAGTAGCTATGTTCATAAATCTAGAAGACAACAATCAGATGCATGACATTGTTAACCTCTCAATCAATTTAACTTGCTTGTACAAGCACCTGCTAAATTCTAAAAAATGAACTCTATTATACTCAGACTTTTGACTATAGCTATGACTCTATCAATTTCTCTCTTGAGCACATATATCTAATTTTCTTCACAGTTATTAACTTCCAAAGGACCACTCTCAATGTGATGCAACCATTTTGAAAAGAGCTGACAACCTTCTATGCTTCCTTAATTGAATTTTTCCCTTTCATGGTCTTATCCATCCAGACAAGCACCAATGTGCACTTGCAAGCTTTCATTAAAGAATTTCGTTGTCTGTAAATATGTTTGAGTAATCTCTTGTGTCCTTAGCAGATCTTAACATGGATTAACTATTAGTCAAGTTTGACAAAAAGTAGTAGACAATCCATACCTCAAGAAGTTGAGATGGTCATGAGGCAGTCGGGTATGCTTGAGCTTAACATGCATGCATTGGGCACATCACTTCATCATTGCCACTACATATGCCATCGATATAGTTGCAGTGGGTGCATCCACAACTTGTTGCTCTCATTTCCTCCACCATTTTTGTGTCAAGCTGGCAAGGGGAAGGGAGGGCCGCTCAAGGGTGCTACACTGTGAAGCTGAGAGGAGAGAGATATAGAGCGTGTGCTTCTTCTCGCTTGCTTTAGGCACTTGTTTTTGCTTGCTAACAAAAGTGGAGTTATTTCATGCTTTAGAAGGTTCTTGGATAGCATTGTAGGCTTGCAAGGTTGTGCGTTGACTTCTTAAAAAATCTAGGTGCCACATTTTTGGTGGGCTATTTTTGAGAGGAGGTATACCACATGGAATTGAATTATAAATGTTTCAATTATGAAGAGATTTCTTGTGTCTCAAGTATTCAATTTTCATAATGGTTCTAAAATCTTGTTTTCTGTCAAGATTTGTGGTAGTGAAATTAATATGCATGGCATAATTTTTTTCTTTCACCATTGTTGATCTAGTATCAATTTGCTCGGATTACCTTCGCTCGGTTTTTTTTTGCTCGGTGATTCAAACCCCTGCAAACATGATGTTCCCTGAAAGAAGAATCTACTTCACCTATAGGGAAAAGTGCATGTATATAGATGCTAATGAGTCTGGTTGTACTATACCACTTGTAAATTCACCTGCTTTTGATAAGTCAACGAAAAGCTCTGTTTTTGTGTACATGATTTTTGTCAAAGAATCCACTAATGAGGCTAATGATTTGTCAAATGTAAATGGTAGGAATCAAGAAGAGTTAGACTTGTCTAATTTCCTAAAAGGATTCCAACATGTGTTCATCGATGATATCCCTATGGACTTACCTCCAAAACGACGGGATGATGACCATTGAATTGAGCTCCTACCAAGAAGCTCACCGCCTAACAAGCCTCCTTATCAAGTTTCCCAAGCTCAACAAGAGGAGATCATGAGGCAAGTACAAGAATTGGTAGACAAAGGGATGGTGAAGCCTAGGGTAAAACCCCCAACTTAAGGCCACCTAAGAGAGGGAGCCTAGATCTTCGATCTTTGAGCCCAATTATAACCAGTCAGTAGCTCATTTGATTCGCTTCGTCGAGAGCTTTACGAAAAAATTGATCTCAACTTTTTTGATGATCGGAGCCGAAAGTTATAAATCCATTTATGCATTCTTATGTAACAAAAATGGGTGTGAAAAAGAAGACACACCAACCCCAAAAGAAAGACATGGGTGCCAACAAGGGTTAAAGTCATCCATTGCCCAATGAAAAGGTTGCATTTCAAATAAAATGAACGTTGAGCATTCTTTTGAATTGCACAAAGTTGGTTCAGCTTTGTATTATTATTGGGGGTGTCATTGTCCTTTCTTTGGGGGGTGGTTTTTTATTGGCCCCTTTACCCTAGCTCCTCTCCCTTTTGTTATCCAATCCTTTTAGTGCAAAAGAAAGATGGTACATATTGTATGTGTGTGGATTATTCAGCACTAAACCATATCACTATCAAAAACAAATTTCCCGTGCTTCGGGTAGAAGGTCTATTTGATAAGATGCAAGGCTCTACCTACTTTGGTAGGATTGACCTTAAAAGTGGCTATCATCAAATAAGGATAGTGGATAAAGATATCCTAAAGACCGCGTTCCATACAACGTTTGGCCTTTATGAATATCTAGTCATGCCTTGATCTTTATAGATGGGGCTTTCTTTTTTTCATAGCACTGATTACTTATGCTCACTATAGGTCTTTTGTTGCTTGACTTAAAAATGACATCAGTGAGTTAAGGGTATTGCTAAATGGTACACTAGTTTTGGCTACCTTTTTCTGGTACAGTTGTGTCCACATCAGTATAGGATGTTGTTTGGCTTCTTTACCTGGTACTAACCGATCCTCTGCTACTATGCTAGAGTATTACATCAAATACTATTTTCTAAAAAAATCAGATGGTGAGGATAAGGGTGGACTCGCTTTGGTGGACTCGCTTAACCGACGTGAGGTTTGGCCATCCTTTTGATAGCTTGTTCTTAGCAGTTGTTGAGTGTAGATAATTGGGAGTGGCTTGGCCTAGAACATTACTAATAAAAAACATTATAAATCTAACCTTTCGGAGGCCTGATCTTCAGGTTGTGTTTTCCACTTGAATCTGTTGCTCTCCCTAATGGTACTTTGATCTATTGCTCTGTTTTTGACTGGTTTATTTACTGACTTTTGCTGGTTAGAAGGAATGATTACCAAGATTGCTATAATACAACCTAATTTAACTTATCTACAAATTCGATTGATAATACTGGATACATGAGTTTCTCTAAGGATGCTGGCTATCTATTGGCTTTGATTGGCCTTTGTTGGCTGTTTTGATGATCTCAACCTGAAGCAAATTTATAACGGATACCTTGTTTGGTTGTTGATTGCTCTGATTTATGGTAGAAGTTAAAACAAATGGAAATAACTCTAGCAGGAATATGATGCTAAAAAATCTTTGGTACTTTATTATACAGGACAGTAGCTGGTCTAATAATTTTTAAGTTTGACATGGATAACAACTGATAGATTCTTTGAAGCCTACCATACGTAACCAAGTCTAACATATCTGTTGTCTTGAGTATATGGATGCAGGTGAGAATTCTATCTTGGCTTAAAGAGGTTTAGCTTACTGCAGTCTGACTTTGGAAGCATTTTGATGATGCAATTGTATTTGAGATTCAATTACATTTTTGTAATTGGATAAACACTGTATTGTTAATGATTTTTAAAAAAGATTTGGGGTAGGTTATTACCAATTTATCTAACAACACGAGCTTACAATAGCTGACGTGTATTTTTTTTTCACTAAATAAATAATATTGTGCATCTAGAGTGGAAAGATAAAAAGCATCGGCTCTATTCATGGCCTATTTTTAAACTATATTAGCTGTCTTTCTTCAAACTTAGCTAAATTCCTTGCTCTACATGAATATTTTCACTAAATAAATATTAATATGCTTCTAGAGTGGAAAGATAAGAAAGCATCAGCTCAGTTCATGGCCGATTTTTTGAAAATTTTAAATTATATTAGTTATCTTTCTTCAAACTCAACTAAATACCTTGCTCTACATGCATTAATTTCCTAACCATGAGGAAATATGTTGTTCCCAGCTCTATTATTGGCTAAATATTGGGATGGTAAAAATCTTTTTCTGCTATTTGTTCTAAAAAACCTTATTTAATACATTCTAGAGGTTTTATCCCTTGCCACCATTAGCAAAACGAGCTCTAGCTTGTATATTGAACATATTTGAACGCATGAATAAAAGGGACATGGATGACAACACACACACACACACACACACACACACACACACACACACACACACACACACAGTTATCTAGCTGACAATTCCTTGACTAACCCTTGGCTGACTTCTTTCCTCTTGGTATTCTTGCTCTCGCTATCTGGACGGTAGTGTCTTTGTTAAACCTTGGCCGGCTATAACTAAAGCTTGAATGCATTGGTGTACTTTATCCACAATCGATTCAATTTGGAAAAACAATGATCACCCATGACACACACACACACACACACACACACACACACACACACATTATTTGGTGTACTTTATCCACAACCTGTTCAGTTTGGAAAAATAATGACCCATGACACACACACACACACACACATACACACACATTATCTGGGTAACATATAATGGCCGGATTATCATACAAACTAATGGCCCTCTGAATATAGGATGCCTTGAATTCTCCCTCAAGTCTGCTAGTAGACACACCCACCTTTAACTTGACAACATAACACACATCTGCATGCATGGACACTTAGATGCTTAATACTATCGATAAGGTGGTTGTTACACACATTAAGGATCATAATCTCATCTAGAACTATCTCGGTGGTAGCACTTGCATTTACTCGGAAGGACATGAATTCTCTATAAGGAAGTTAGCTTAGTCCCCTCCAATCGGCTTTGAAGTACTTTAGTGCGCACACATATAGGCTTGCATTACTGGCAACTGGCTGGCTTAATTAAGTTTCTATCCTTGGTAAAGATTTATGTGGTTGTGCATATGTACACCAACCCACACAGCATGAGCCCTCATAACACCCTCTCTCACTTGCCTCGTTGACCTCATAACTACGCATGGGAATGTTTTCTTTGACTTTAAAAGTGCACATGGATGCCTTTTTTTTCAATCACCAGGCCTCGCTCTGCAATTGCACCAGGAAGATCTACTCAACACACACGCACGCACGCGCACACACACACACACACACACACACACACACACACACACACACACACACACACACACACACACACACACACACACACACACACACACACACACACACACACACACACACACACACACACACATAGAGATTGCCGAGTGCACATAGGAACACACATACATGCAGGTAATTATCTTCATGCCCTCCCAAGCCCTCTATGCTGGCCCATGCCTTGCTTTGTGAACATAGCTATGGGAGAACCCTTTCGAATACTTCACTGCAAGCCTTGCTGATGGTGGTCCACAATTGGAAGTCCTTGTGGTTCATGTTCTTCTCACCACCTCTTTGCATCTCTCACCATTGGGTAGGCAACACACCCACCCACCCACCACCACACACACACACACACACACACACACACACACACACACACACACACACACACACACACACACACACACACACAGATTGTAGAGTTCTTTTAGAACACATTTACACATTGTTGAATACTAGTAAAGAGAATACAATCTATGGCAATTGCTTATATTTTTTGACGTAAAAATACACCTGATTGACTAAGACAAAGCGATATACGAAGTGTGTATGCAAGTAGAGAAGTCTCGTCAGCTCAGTAAACAAAGCAGGAACGCATCTGGAAGTAGATGGAAGCACACACTGAACCTGATCTCAACAAAACTTTGTTTTGAAGATATCTACTATAACAGAATTTGATTTTCAAAACTGAAAATCCATTAGGTAGGTGCTCTTGTACCTACTTAGAACAGCTAGTGCTGGTCCTTACGTGTTCAAAACTATATGTTCGATTGTTGTTTATTTGGTTAATATATATATGCATGGCCGAATATTGGAATGAATACTGGTAATGAAGAACATGATCTTAATTCATAACATTTACAATTGCATATAGGGTATCATTTGGCTCAGAAGCCTTAAACATCCCGCTAAGGGTGTCGTGAGAGATGCAATATTTCAATAGGAACTCATGGATTCAATTTTGAGCAAGGGAATATAAATTTTGACTCTTATGATTTTTAAAGAATTTTGGTAAGGTGATTTTGAACATGGAATGCAGACGTTGAGTCATACGATATGTAGTTTGATCTTAATCCTTCTGTGAGGGTCTCTAAGTGAGATGACATAAAACTATTGGAGTTTTTTTTGAAATTTTATTCAAGGGGAGCTGCTGTCAAAATTTTGGTAATCCAAGTAAAAAATGAACTTTATGTATGTCAAATACTAGGACATGTGCCTAGCTATCATATGAGTAGATGATTATCGGCAAAATATATTTTAGGAAACTTCTCATTTGTATATACTTGACATGCTGATACCTTTTAAAATTCATTTGTCACATCACTATTTTTTGACATGTTGCTACTTCATGAGTAACTTAGAAGATGATCTGTTCACCGAAGAAACACTTGAGAATGATCTTATCTTTATATCTTATAAGATAAGTTACTATCCAAGGTAAGAGATAGTAATTGCTTCTACGGTATAGACATTTCATTCATATTCTTGCATGGTAATTGACATTACGTAAGCTGAAACATTGTTAGTACTAGTGGGTTCCTGAGCACTATTGATTCTCATGTATGATTGAACATATATAACGGAATGTCAAAAAGGAATTATTTGCATTTTGAGGATACACTTGGTGGACAGACAAAGATACAACATGAAGATATCAATTTGTAATAATCAAAGATCAAATTTTTGATCTAAATGACTGTATTATCCATTAGATAACAGAATGTTGTATTGATGTATATGAACTGTTAATTGAGTTTTATGACATCTTGTTTTGATAATTGTTATTTAATATATTATTTAATACAATTGTCTAAGTATGGTTCAATTATGAGGAGATTTTCATACTTAAACACACACACACCTATCCGCATAGAGTAAGATTGCAAAATCTTAGATAGATTTTGAGCTTGCCTTGAAGAAAATATATACATTGTCATGTGGTCCTCTCTCTCTCTCTCTCTCTCTCTCTCTCTCTCTCTCACACACACACACACACACACACACACACACACACACACACACACACACACACACACACACACACACACACACACACACGTTAGTCTCTAAGTAAATATTTGGCTCCTACTGCCATACATTGCTTTAAACTTTTAGCCTAACAGCAAAAGACACGACCTTTCCTAGTAAGTCACATACATACATGTGAGGAAGGTGGCTGAGCCGCAAAGTTCTCAGAGCCGTGCAAATTGGACCTTTGTTCTCTTTATCTCTCTCTCTCTCTCTCTCTCTCTCTCTCTCTCTCTCTCTCTCTCTCTCTCTCTCAGCTTACTCACACAATCACCTGCTACATAAAGCACACTACATAGCAAAAATCCGCTATAGTTACTATAATACATAACCCTTTACTTACTTTTTCCGTGCGACAACAAACTACAACAAAAATATCGCTTTACGTTAAAAGCCTAGATTTTTCACTAAAACTAGGAGGCTTCCACTATGCTCCTACCTTTCACTAGGTGCTAAACCTGCTTGGGGCATACACTAGCCAATGTTGTCCATATGGACGATCGAGTAAGACGAAGGCATAAGAACAATGCCCTATGGAGGGGGATTTAATATCAATTTTTAAAAAAATTGTCTATTAAAATTTATGTGATGACGAGCCAGTTTTGGTGTCTTTGCATGTGCTCTAAGAAAAGTTGATCTGACGAAGTAGAGGTACCGGAAAGAAACGGTTTTTGGCACATGCACACATACGTTTTTTTCTCATACGGCGTGCGCCCGCCATATCTTTCCGTGTCTTAGAAGGTTTGCAAATATTGAGCGTTGATCTTTTGCTCATCAATTTCATTTGCTAGTGGGTCACACTCAATTCCCCTTGCCTCAATTTTCTCACGTGATATCTCTCCATTTATTAGCACTAAGATCAACCTACCCCGATCATACTACTACACACAATCTAGAAAGCCGATACATAAATAACACAAGTCAAAATTATCGTAAGAACACAAGTTCTCAGCGCCGGTCGTCTTCAATACTCACAATACGACTTCACTCATGGCGGACAAACAAACCGCAACTGAGATCATCGGTGGTTCCTCCTCTCAGGTGGAAGGTTTTTATAATTGGGGTTTTTTCCTTCCTTAGGAGACTCATGTTTTAGGGTGAAAGCATGGAATGGTGGCTCAAATAGCTGTGTCCATGGACACCTACTATCAAAAACTTTGGCCTACAATTAGACATGAATTCACATAAAATTTCTATCATGATATATGTCAATGGATAGCTCTTAAAGAATAAAATGTAGAAGTACAATCACTTATAAATTTTATTTAGTTTGTATTCTTTTTTCCACAAGATTGTTTTTGTGATATGCTATCTAATAGCTTAAATATCACTCCACCTATTCATGCTTTCACCCTTTAATCATTTAAGGTTTTTTCACATTTAAATTGTTTTTTAGATACCATTTTTGACGTAGAAAACCAATTTTTACACTCCGTACGATCTCTAACATGCATAAAATTAGCATTTTTTTGCAAGAAATTTTCAATACTAACACTTGCAGTTGAAATTTGTTGTTATTACTTGAAAATAATGATTGAAGTCAACTTGGAAAAGATTGTGGACTATTGTAGTTGTACCAATTTTTCAATTATTCATAAGCTAATCAAGATGGCGTATAAAGCTATGATTAAAGAGTTAGAATTAATGCTTTTAGAAATACGATTCCCAAGAAAATAAAGCATTAAATTCCTTTTTTGTACTTACAATACTCTTGGTTACATTGGAGACTAGCTTGTTACTATAATCATGAGTACTTATAGCTTCCAATTTGCTAAATAGTATGCCTCACACTAGGACACTATGGACCCTTTCATTGATTAAGTATATTCTTGCCCTTGATAAGCATTTTAAGTAGTACATAAAACAGTGGTTTTGTTACACACCATTAGAGTATCAAATCTAGCCAACCATGTTTGTATATGGATCTTAGACAAAAAATATTTGTCATATTCTGAATGCATGGATAAGAGGGACATGGATAACACCTACTTGGTCCGTCCTATACTTGCATTCCATGCTTAAACAAAAATGCTAATGATTTTTTTGTTTGCATGATGGTTGCAAGTAAGGAATCCGTCTTCTTTTATCTTTGAATTCAAGTGCTGTTCGAACAATTTTTGGCAGGGATACTTCTTCTACTGCTGCTACTTCATTTTTATTTCTTAGATGTAATAAAACATCAAAAGTCCAATTTAAATGTACATATATATATATTTTAAAAAATATATATGTGTAATCTTTTATTTGTCTTTATCATGTCTCTTTTTGAATTTGTTCAAATTGTGAATAAAGTATATAGATTAATGCTCCAACACACACTCATAGGCACAAGGGCATAAAATACTCTGACAATTTAGGACCAAGAGTATGGCAAAGATACATAAATATTAGATTATTAGGTTTTGACCTAATTATCTAATTGGGATACATACACACAGTCATTATATCCTTGGATTGGCTGGTTTAAAGGTTGTATGTATTACCTCTTTAAATTTTTTCGTTCACTTTTGTCAGGTATCTCAACTCTACAAATACACTACCGGAATGTGGATTCTAAATTCCCCAAAAAATATAAAAGCTATCAATAAAAATTTGAGAATGGCTTGTGCCAATTTGTACAAACATGCCCTTAGGCGTCCCTTGATATACCGTGCAAATAGATACAGACCTTTCCTTGCTAGAGCTGCCCAAAAAAATTAAAACTTTGGTTGTATTTCTTTCTTTGGCTATTGTTCTCTAGTTTATGATGATTTATCTATTTTTCAGACTGATTCCTTTGCCCTCGGGTTGGAATTTCTTGTCGAGCTCGCTTCTTCTAAAGCGAGCGTCTATGTTCTATGTTGCATTGAGGATGCAACTGCATCTAAACTTATTATTGGATCAACAAATTTAGAGAGTTATCCTCATAGTTCTTTACTGTAACTTCTTTCATTGAATGATTGGATCAAACTCTTAGCAGCTCTAGTTAAAAACAAGAAGGAAGACTTAAATTTTTAGAAGAGGAATTAAAACAACTTCCTCTGCTTCAAAAATTCACACACAGTCACTTGCTACCTTTTCTTCCTCTGGTGCATAATTAACCAATTTTCTTAAAAAAATATGCGGACTCAACCCGCCGACCTTCATTACTACACTGACTGCTCCTACTGTCAATGTGACAAGTAGTATCTTCAGTACTAGAAGCTGTTAAGCGCAATCCCCCGACAGTACTAGAAGCTGTTAAGATTTTTCAAAAAGACTTATGCGCGCTTAGTGAGTCCACTCTTCTAGAAATGGTTCCTAAAGGGTCAAAATGTTTTCCATTTCTTCGTTCAAAACAAGTAGAGGTTGAAGGTGCAAGTGTGGAAAATCCACTTTGGACCCTTCCCAACAAAGGCTTTCTGGCTCCTATCTCTATTCTTAGCCAATTTTCCTACTGAATGCATGGATGAATGTAGGGTTCATATTCTTAAAGGTACCCAATTTTTGGATAAAGGAGAGTTAATCAATGGTCCCTTTACCATGAACTTTTTGGACCCTACAAAATGCTCTTCTAATACTGGGATTTATGGGCGCACAAAGGGTATTATGGCTTTCTCCAAGCCAAATGCAGACTACTATTCATGTTCTATATGGAACATTTACAGTCCCTATATGAAATGTGCCTGCAAGTTTCTGGACAACAAAGCAATATGCGAATCAAGCATCATTTGGTTTGATTATGCAGTCTAGTACATTCTTAATCACCTAAAATTATTATTCCTAGACAAGGCTACAAAATTTCCCTTATCATTAATTGTTTCATGCCTGGGTAGACAAGCTTGTAATTTGGTTTAAGCTCAAATTTGCTTTCATTCACTTCCACAACATGATGCTTGAAGTTCTCAAAGAGCTTAAAGAAGATGAAACTAGAACTTTTTTGACATCCTATTGTTGCAACTACAAAGGAGTAAAGACTCTTCTTAGTCTGCTTAAACCTAATACAAAAGAAGAATCTACCCCATCCCTAAAAAGACCTATCTCTTTTACTAACACTCCTAATTTGCTTACTTCTTTTACCAGTGGAGGTAGAGCCAAAAATTTTCTTGTAAAACATCTTCTTGATATGTGATTGTAATATTTTAAGGTTACTACCAATATGGAGGGCAAGAAGATCTTGAATAAAAAGAAGGAGGCTCAGAACCATATTTTTGTGCATTGTCTTTCTGTTAACAAAATTTTAGAATTATACCCACCTAAGTCCATTTTTATGGAAATATTTCATCAACACTTTGGTAATATTTCTCTACTTGATTCAGTTTTCTTGGATGGAAATACACATATCAACTAAAAAATTGGTTTTACAATACTCACTTTTTAAGATTACACAACATCCCTACCTGTAATTGTACTGATTAGGTTTACATCACAATTTGCCAAATTTGGCTCACACATCTGTACTTAAAACTTAGACATTTGCGAGGATCATGAGATTCACACACTACTAAACAAAGGATTGAATCATATTCCCCTACCACCTGTAACATTTAATGGCCTAGTAACTTGTGTGTAGCAGAAAATAGCATGAACATAGTGAGCATTTCATTATAATAGATTCCTAATGAGATTAACAAGAGTGCTTGGGTGGAGAGAGCAACAAAAAGCATAACACCTAGTTAGATAGCACGAACAATACTTCAAAAGAGAGAGAAATTAAGCGATTGACAACAGTTGAGGACCGGATTTGCATGGAGCCGGGGGGGTCCCCCCTCCAAAAGGCTTTGTTTTATGGTTTCTCCCATCAAGAGAGACATTTTACGATACAATTTCTTGTGTTCCTTCAATACTAGCTAGTGCAATGAAGATGGAAACTTCATGCACTAAGCAAAACACTTATCAAACACAACATCAATTCCCTCACGGTCTCAGACCCAAGACCTCACACACCTTCAAAGATGGTGAGAGCTAGCGGGGTATGAGAGTAGATTGAGAGGAAGAAGGAGTATTCTTACGAGAAAGATGTACATCTCCTCACATAATCACTCATATTAGCATAGCTTAGCTTAGTAATTAGCATGGTAGAGGAGATGAGCATGCAATGAAGCTTGGCTCTTGGTTGGATTTGCATCACAAAGCCAAGAGTTGTTGGTGTAGGCCTTCCTTCTCACAAGCTTGGAGTAGGTGATAAGCTTTCCATTAAAGCTTGAGAAGGAGAGAGAGTCTTCTTTACTTCACCCATGAGCTAGTGTGAGTGTGTAGGTGATAATGCCTTTGAAAAATTAGCCCCCTCTCTCTCTTGGTCGACCCCTCTTGCTATTTGCTCTTGCTAGCATCCTATTGGACCTCCCCAGGCTTAGCCAATGGTAATTAAGCAGCATAAGTGATAGCCTTCTGACATGTGTCCCCCTTTACCCTTTTGTGAGAGCTTTAGGTAATTATTTAATTCAACTAAACTCTCATTGGACCCCTTTGTCTCCTGCCAATAGGAATCAGGCAAGCCATTGGGCTGCTGAATGCTCATTGGTCCTCTTGGGAGACTGTCCAATAGTCTTCTAGAGAGCTTTATTCTTATTGGTTATTTTATTAAGTGTTTTTAAATTAATTAAACTAGATTTACTCTAGCTTAATTCTCATTGGTCCACCTCCAAGGCCATCCAATAGGAATTGGATACACCTTGTGGGCATCTGGGCTAGGGAGCTGACATGTTTCCCTCATTCTCTTTGTGTAAAGGGAGCTTGTGTGTGTGAGAGAGAGAGAGAGAGAGATTCTCTCTCATCCCTACTTGCAAGGCTCACCCCCTCCTATGTAGGGATCCACAAATACTTTTTGTGACACACACTAAGCATCCAATTTCCCTAGTGTTTGGTCTTTGGACACAACCTTTGAATTTTGGAACCTTAGCATTTTGGAAGTCTTAATGGGCTGAACCTTAGGGTCTGTTAAGCCCATTTTTGCACATTGCTCTTTTGCAGATGCCCCCCCCCTTTGGATCCCTATTTTCCCTCCTTTGGATCCCTACTGTGGCCGGTTTGCAAGCTTAACCAATATTCTAGCATTTTCTCCCCTGGAACTTCCCCATATTAAATGATCAGTTTACCATGAGAAAATCATTTAGGAGAATTAGATATTGATTATTATGACAACCACCACTCAACCCTCACTTAGCTTTTGCTGCCCTACTTAACTGCTTAACCGACTTGGTTAATAAACTCCAACTGGAGTCAGAGGTAATCCACACCCTTTCTCAACTACTTTTTCATAACTTTTCAAACGAAGTAAGTAACCTGAACCCACAATGGCTGATTAGTATGGACACTACTTGGTTTATGTTACGAGACTGGGCACCCTCTTGTTGTAGTGGTTAGCTGCAATTGGGATAGCTGGGCGTAATGGTTAATTATGTACTGTCTATTTATTTTACTAATTGAGTTGATGATGATTTTGTCGAGTGGAATGCGGGGAGTTGATGAAGAAGTGACGGCAATTACTCTTGGCCATTTTATATTTGCACAGTATCTTAGAACATCATTGCAATAAGCCACTACGGCTCTGTAAATAGTTGTAGTGGGAACTCCCCTTATGGGTCATGCAAGAACTAATGAGCTTCACTCATTTACAAAAGTGAAGTGGTTGTAAAAGAGGGGCCTCAATTTTTGGTACCTTAAACTCAAAAATAATATATTAAATACCAACTCCACAAGAGAGGTGCCATGGAGTTTGGGGCGAGATTTAGGTCTTTCTCTTGCAGATTCTCTTCTCTACTCTCTTATGCTATGGTTATTTGCTGTGTACTCTCTAATCTAGTCTCCATCTCTTACACATCTCTTACACTCTCTTACAAGCTTGTCTATGTCAATTCTATGTTTACTGTGTGTGTGTGTGTGTGTGATAGTCTAGGTGAGTGTGTGTGCTTGGAAATTGGAAGAAGAGGTGGACAGGTTGATGGTGATTGATTGGAAGCTTGTGTTGAATATTTTAAGTGGTCGATCTCCCCCTCTTCTCCCAACAGTGGTATCAAAGCTTCAGGTTCGAGGAGAACTCGGCACCAGATTTCAATTTGAAGAAGGAATTCCTCGAATCGCCAATCTCCGAATTGCAATTCCTCGAATTTACAATTCAACGATTCAAGGATCCGTAAAAATTCAAAATTTCATTGGTCGGAATTGCCAAACAAGTTCTGCTTGGTCATTAATTGGTGACAAATTGGCCACTAATTGGCAATCATTTCCACTTTCAGCTTCATGACGGTCCCGATATGGTATGTCAAGTTTAAAATTCAATCTACTGGCTAACTCTTGTGTATTCTGAAGATGGAGCAACCACATTATAAGAAAAAGTAAATTTTTAAAACTCAAAATTTGATTAGCTTTAATCAAATTTATTCTCGGCTAATGGTTTGAAATTTTGAGTGACTCCCATCGAGAGGAAAAGAAAGGTATGGCTATTATTTGTTTTTTGTTTTTTTTTTTGGTTGTTTGTTATGGTTGTGAGGAGGAGGAAGCAGAGGCCAATTAAAAAGAAGGTAATTAATTTATGGAAGTTCAAAGAAGTGATTTGAGAGAAGGTAATTAATTTATGGAAGTTCAAAGAAGTGATTTGAGAGAAGGTGATTGAAGCTAAGTTTAAAAAAAAGAACAGATCGCGGACTGGGCAGAGAAAAGAAAAAAAAAGCCTTTTGAAAACAAATTTGCAATGAAGGTGGCTCAAGAGGGACTCCAAGCTTGCCAGGATTTGCAATTTCACTACTGCCTTGTGCCCGAAGCAAAGCTGCAAGAGAGAGAGAGAGAGAGAGAGAGAGAGAGAGAGAGAGAGAGAGAGAGAGAGAGAGAGAGAGAGAGAGAGAGAGAGAGAGAGAGAGTATTGCTCGATGTTGGTTGAGCTTTGGGAGTCGGGACTCAGATGCCACCTTGGGTTTTGTGACAACCAGACATGGCGGCCATTCACTGGATGCTGATTCCTGAGCCAGAGATACATAATAAACGAGGCTTGCCAGCCTTGCCTTGCCCACACTATAGCCTGTCCCCCTCCGTCTTTTTTTCAGCTCTCGACATCGCCAACCTGCTCCGAGCTGCAGTATTTTGGTCTCCCAGGCCTCAAAAGGCTCTTTCGCCTCCCTGTAGCAACTCGCCAACACCCCGAAACTCCTCGCGCACTTGAGTGCAGGCGATCTGAGGTCGCCCCCTTAACCACTCGGGCAAACTTCCGGTGCACAGATTACGATGGCTCTCAACCACAGTTTTTTCACTCCCTTTTACCCATAAAAAGAAGCTGTTAACCCCTTGACCACCTAATATGGCCGCCCGAGCTGCATTCCCTTTGGCCATTAAATTTTAGCTTTGTCCTTAAAGGTGCAATCATCCCCCATTTGCCTCAACTTCATGGTCACCCACGAGTGTTCGAGAAAAATGTGTCTCAGCTCAATATCGTGCCATTTTCAATTTTGAACAAATGCCGTTAAGGGCATAGAGTAACGGAGAAATTTTGCCCCAAAATTGAGAAAAAAATAGCGTAAAAACTCCAAAAAAAACCTAATTTTCTAAAATTTCCTTTTGGAAAATTCAAGAAAAGGAATTTTGTATGTTTGGAAAAAAAATGAATTTTCCCAAACAGTGTCAACCACCCACTTGGTACTCAAGGGTCAAATCCTCGAGGGGATGTCCACCCTATTATGCCCTTGACTGGCCGTCCCATTTAAAAAATTTCTCGATTGATTATGCCACCAGAGTTGCACTTGACTAAACTTCAAAGCCATCCATTTAAAATTCTTCCGACCACCCAACTTACACCTTATTTTGACCGCCTAACCTTGGTTATTTTGTCCACCCTTATCCCTTTTTGCTACCTATTGCATGCCTAGTCATTTAACAGACAATTCTTTGCCATCTAACTCTTGCTTACTAGTCTCGCATGATAATCTCGCACTATTTTATTAAAAATGACATTTGAAAGTCGACTTTATGAGAAGTCGACCCTATCCCCACCAAGGCCTTTGAAGTTGGCCTCCCAAGTCGATGCATCCCGATTCATAAGAGCTCGGACCCAATTTCATTGGACAACCAAACAGGATAGCTAACTTGCAAATCATTTGCGACATTGACATTATCATTCCAAAATAACTTGGAAGTAGTAGCTTGTGTTTTAGGACCAATACCATTGTCAAGCTCATTGTACAAATTAAATACCGCTAATGCAGATAATGTTGAAAAGCTCTCGAGCACATAGAAATTGTCAATAGGGCTTACAAAGAAGCCCACTAGATTTGGCACCCAAGTAAATTAATTTCAATTTATTACATTTTCATGAATTTTCTTGAAACATGTGTTTAAACAAGTTTTATCAGATGAACTTTATACTATTAACTCTCCATGGAGTTTTCTCTATTTGTTAGTTTCAAAGATGGCACCAAGAAGACAATGGAACTGTATTTGAAACCATTTGGACAACCTGACCACCAACAATCAAATCTCTGTATTGAAGTCAATTCATGAACAAAGAGCTTGAGATAACATGAGTTATTTTATTTTTAGTTTTGATGTCAATTTTAAACAGGTATCCTAAAAGTCTATGCCGATTTTTGGTAATGTATCTCTTCTTTTATTTTTCATTAACCATTGTTACTTCACTCTATACTTGTTTGTATCTCATGCATTTATAAGCTGATGCAATATATTCATTGATTCCTATATTCACGATTTTATGAGTTTTCTCTTCGCATGTCTATGGAAGCTATCCAAGACAAGGGATAAGACACTTGATTGTGGTGAAACTAATCACGTTCCATGACGGATGTACGTCGGTGAATATAATTTGATATGCTAGGCCTGAGGACTCTTAAGATCTTGTGCATTCTTCGTATCCTCAGCTCATGCTTGGATACTCACTATATTTTGGGTCATGGTGTTTATTTAAACAAGATGCCTAACCTTGTAATGTATTCTAATAGTTAATTACCTTCACACATACACATTCACAATGCATTTCACATTAGTCTTTTACGCCCATTCCGAGGACCCCTACCTACACACCACATTTATGAAGACCCACCTTCACTTGTAGACCAAGAAGAGCAACTCATCCCTGATAAAATAGTTGACCATGAAACCACCACTACATGCACCCTAGAGAGGATGCCAAATGGATGCCTGAAAAGTTTTTCGCAACTTTCCCGACCTTCTCCACACTTTCCATCACTCACGGTCCAGTTGATTTCTCTATTGAGCAATGAGGACAATTGCTATCCCTGGTGGGAGGGATGTTACGAGACTCGGCACCCTCCTGTTGTAGTGGTTAGCTGCAATTGGGATAGCTGGGCGTAATGGTTAATTATGTACTGTCTATTTATTTTACTAATTGAGTTGATGATGATTTTATCGAGTGGAATGCGGGGAGTTGATGAAGAGGTGACGGCAATTACTCTTGGCCATTTTATATTTGCACAGTATCTTAGAACATCATTGCAATAAGCCACTACGGCTCTGTAAATAGTTGTAGTGGGAACTCCCCTTATGGGTCATGCAAGAACTAATGAGCTTCACTCATTTATAAAAGTGAAGTGGTTGTAAAAGAGGGGCCTCAATTTTTGGCACTTTAAACTCAAAAATAATATATTAAATACCAACTCCACAAGAGAGGTGCCGTGGAGTTTGGGGCGAGATTTAGGTCTTTCTCTTGCAGATTCTCTTCTCTACTCTCTTATGCTATGGTTATTTGCTGTGTACTCTCTAATCTAGTCTCCATCTCTTACACATCTCTTACACTCTCTTACAAGCTTGTCTATGTCAATTTTATGTTTACTGTGTGTGTGTGTGTGTGTGTGTGTGATAGTCTAGGTGAGTGTGTGTGCTTGGAAATTGGAAGAAGAGGTGGACAGGTTGATGGTGATTGCTTGGAAGATTGTGTTGAATATTTTAAGTGGTCGATCTCCCCTTCTCCCAACAGTTTACTCTTGATATAATCACAAAAATCAGAGATCTAGCATCTAAATTCTTTATTGTGGGATTAGACAAGGCGGGTAACACAACATCAATGATTTGTAAATAACTAGTGCATTTAGCTACACTTGAAAGATTGAATGGTGACTTGAAAGTGTCGACACCTGCAAAACACACAAACATAGCTAGTTCTGACTGAATGTTTTTGTATGGATGCAGGTAACAACTGGATCCTTCTCCATGTAGATGTAGTGGAAGCTCATACCAAGGGTGGACACACAGAGATGCAACACTAAGATATCAATTTGTAATGATCGAAGATCAAATTTTTGATCTAAATGACTGTATTATCCATTAGATACAGAATGTTGTATTGGTGTATATGAAATGATAATTAAGGTTTATGCCATCTTGTTTTAATAGATTGTTTTTTGATATATTATTTAATACAATTGTCTAAGTATGGTTCAATTATGAGGGGATTTTCATACTCTCTCTCTCTCTCTCTCTCTCTCACACACACACACACACACACACACACACACACACACACACACACACACACACACACACACACACACACACACACACACACACACACACACACACACACACACACACACACACTAGTCTCTGAGTAAATATTTGGCTCCTACTGCCATACATTGCTTTAAGCTTTTAGCCTAAGAGCAAAAAACACAACCGTTTGTAGTATGTCACATACATACACGTGAGGAAGGTTGGTAGAGCCGCAAAGTTCTCAGAGCCATGCAAAATGGACCTTGTTGTCTTTGTCATTTTCTTTCTCTCTCTCTCTCTCTCTCTCTCTCTCTCTCTCTCTCTCTCTCTCTCTCTCTCTCTCTCAGCTTACTCACACAATCACCTGCTACATAAAGCACACTACATAGCAAAAATCCGCTATAGTTACTATAATACATAGCCCTTTACTTAATCTTTTTCCATGTGATAGTAGACTACAACAAAAATTATCACTTTACATCAAAAGCCTAGATTTTTTACTAAAACCAGGAGACTTCCACTATGCTCCTACTTTTCAATAGGTGCTAAATCTGATTGGGGCATACACTAGCCAATGTCGTCCGTATGGACGATCGAGTAAGATGAAGGCATAAGAACAATAACCTATGGAGGGGGATTTAATATCAAATTCTTTTTAAAGATTGTCTATTAAAAGCTATGCATTGACGAGCCAATTTTGGCGTCTTTGCATGTACTATGAGAAAAGTTGATCTAACGAAGCAGAGGTACCGGAAAGAAACGGTGGAAAGGGGGAAGAGGGAACATGCCCAACACACTCCAAGCTTGACTCTCTATAGCCCATGATAAATTCCACACCCCTAACCACACAGAATCACACACGCACTCACTTTGTGCAAACTTTCACTGTACCAACTTGCCTACGAGCATCATCGATTACACACACTCACAACCGATCAATTTTCCCTTTGTACACCTAAACATCGACACTTGAACCCACAGACACATCGGCCTATACATATGTTTGCTCATACCTGCCATATCTCTCCTATCTTCTCACACAGTCTTTCTCGCTCTTTTTTGGCACGCACACACACACAACTTGGGGGCAACACATGCACACAACCAAGAAAAGGCCCAAGATATCATCAAGCCGAGATCGAGAAGATGACGGAAAATGAAAACCTTCAGGTTATGACCCACTTCAACTCAATTCAACAACATGAGATTAATTTACAATGATGGTCTTGATCGCCTTCTTTCCTATGCTTTCGGCTACGCTTTCTCTTCAAATATTGTCCTAAAAAAAAACACCATGGACAACACTCTTTCCATGTCGCCTTTGGCATCTGTAGCACATCAATGGCACCACACCTTGTAGGCTCATCTTCTCCCTCAAGAGTTTGCACACCTCAATCACCTCCTTCATATGGCGGTCCTTCTCTGCATGCTGGTAGCTCCACTTTTCAACTCAGTCCAGTGGGCTATAGCCCCTCCTTCTGTCCTTCTCGACCAATCACCCTAGTGCCATTTTTTGTATCCACACACCCACCTTAGCGGCTTCAATCCTTTCCCCCGTCGGCTCTGGTAGATCACGGCCCTCTTTGGCCCACCATGCTTGTTATATGCTGGTGTCTTTTTCCCTCTGGCTGCAACTCGCTCATCTCATGGACTCATTCTCCAACTGCTGGCCCCCTTTGTGGTGCTTCAAAGCCTTCTTCAGACCTTCTTGGTTCTTGTCCTGAGCTCAGCCAAAGCCTCTCCAAGGCTCTTGGCACTCCTTGGCTCCACTATACTACCCTTTTCCTCTCCTGGCAGCCCCTCCAATCTACCGCACCTCACCTTGTACTGTAGTCCCTCCTTCTGTGTAAACAACACCACCTTGTGGCCTTTCCAAGCCGTCCTCTTGCAACACTCTTGACCTTGGCCTGCCCCTAGCATCTTTTAAATGATATGGCGATTCCCTCCTCTGCATATAGTGCTCCCCAACCTCTCCTGGCCTCACCCACTTGCAGGCTAGTCTCTTCTTCTGCTTCCCCCACTTGGCCTCCTTTTCCGGCTACTGCATGTGGCACCCCGCCATGCTCACCTGCTCCCCAAATCACGGCTCTCACCACACAATAGATGGCGGCCTCCCTCTTGCTCAGCTTCTCCAACCACTGGCGTCTCTTGCTTTACATGCCCTGGCGGCCCTGCCCAGCCGACCCCTCAATTGGCGGCCACTCTCTTGCTTACTACCTTCATGATAGTCGGCTCCTCCCCACTAACTGGTCCTCCCTAGCAACCATTTTTTTTTGCTTTGGGCTAGCGTCTGCCTTCTCATGCATGGCCCCAAGTGGTGCCACTTCCCCTGTTCTCTGTTGTATGCCTTTTTTTATTTTGACGTCCCCAATTGGATAGAATTCCCATGAGCAAAGCAAGCCGCGGCCGTGTAGTCGTGCTTAGCTCCGCATACCTTGATATTCGAGCTTCACTATGATAATGGTCTAGATTCCAACCCGATCACCAAAGAGATTTTCCTGAATAGTGATTGCCGTGGTCGACCGTCAAAATCTCACTACTATTAATAATCATATTTTTTGCCACTCATTGAGAGTGACTATAAGCATGTGTGCTTAAGTCTTATATATTTGTCCTAGAAGTTTTAAAGCATTCGGATGTCGTTTGATGCTGTAATGATCATGGTTTGCTTGCCGATTAGCGATTAGATTTGATGACTTAGGTAATTTGAGTGTAGCTTGAGTTAAATGCAAGTTGTCTGTTGTTTTTCAAGATATTGACACCCTCTTGTAGCCTCCATGCACTAATCAAGTCAGCTTAGTCCCATGGATTGACAATTATGTTCGTGGTTCTCGCTATGTCTGCAATAAGATAAGAGTGAGGCTTGGCTGCCCACCCACAATTGGCGCCATTGTCGGGGACACGATTAGACCTAAACTAGGAAAAACAAGAGCGTTTAGTGTAGTTGTCCTTTAACTTCCTTTAGAATCACCTAGAATTAAACTTTCTCTTTAAAATTGCATAGCTTAAGAGTGTCGTCTTTTGCTGTGTTGAGGTAGCTTGGGAATAAATTGTACTTGCTAAGCACCTTGTAGGATTGTAGGATTACGTTGAAATTTTGAGAATGATTGATGGACAAAACAAATCTTAAGATCAATGCTCAAGAAACCAAAAAAAAAAGAAAAAAAAAAAGAAAACAAGTGTTTGTGGAGACCTTCCACAACCCAATTGCAGCAGAACCTAGGAGTAGAGTAAGTAGAATCCAAGATGGGATCTCAAATCATCACTCCAAAAGAATCATTTGTGAGTTGTTTATGTGAAGTTACAGAATTTCAGGTCTACGATTTGAAACAACATCAAAAGACTGTCAACCATTGAATCTGGCTGGAGATTATGCTCATAAAACTTGTATGAACCAGTGGGTAAGCATAAGGATGCATTTGAGGTAAGTTTTCAAGAGTTGGCAAAAACTCAGATTATTTACATTTTCTTGAGAATTTAGGCCAAATTAAGTTTTGACTTGACTTAGAGGCTTAAGACATGTCACAAAAAAATTGATTAATGAAAAAATTGCAAAAATGATTCATTTTAGGCCACAAGTAAATAATTTTGATTCTTTACATTTAGCCCAAATTGATCAAGATTGAGACGGGAGACTCTCTACATGTTTGTGAATATTTTTTGTGAAGGACCATAGAATTTAGACCACAAAACAGATCGAAAACTTGATAAAAATTGAAATTTGAATTGTTTGTCAAGAAATTGAGTTTGACTTGATGAATCTTGTTCAAATTCTGTGGAACTTGTCCAAAGACTACAACAAGGTTTCTATATGGCAAAACAAGTCTAAAAAGTGAAAAAACTACGCGATTATTTACTTTTGAGCCCCAGAGACAAGATTTTGGACTTTTGAGCTTGTACAATGTTAGAGCAACATAATACAAGGTCATTGGTCAAGTTTGGGTTCCATCGGATCAAAATTAGTATATGATGACTCAGTTTCTAGGTTGTAGATTAGTCCTTTAACTCTTTGCAAGGGCAAAATTTGGAAATCTCATTTGCTACTCACTTAGCTTAGATTGAAGTGATATACATAGACCAATCACAATAGTTAGCAAAATTGTACAGTCTTTGAGAGAAAACAGCTAACTTGGTTAAAACTGTCACAGGAATCAGGTTGCAGCCAAAGAATTGGAAGCTTGATAGGAGCTAAATTCAAGCCAAGTGGAAAAATGTATAACAATCCAACCCGCACTCTATCCAGGGATTAACAAGTCTATATGAACCTTAGATCTGGTTGTACCCTAGCAAATCAAGGCATACTTGGAGAGACCGCTAGTAGGGTATCCACCGAAGAGAGTGTGAAGCAAGGTGATCAATTAAGAACTATCTTTGAAGAAGTCCCAGACACTTATTCTGACTCAACATTTGAAATGTCTTCCTGTTCGACTCAGTCAAGAACTAGAACTATAGTGCGATATAAGCACATACTCACCTTTCATAAGACTAAGCTCCATGGAGCTCAGGTTTACGTGGATCCTAATGAAGAGTATGCCATTCACATTGATGACCATGACATAGAGTTTGAAGAGGAAATAAGGGCAAACAAACAAGGAAAAATGTATATGGATAAAAATGGGACTCGATGATGCGATAGACAAATGGGGGTTAGAAGTGAATACAATAATTTTGAATATGGTAGGTCCATCAACTTTAGAATTCAAGGGATACGATCAAGTTAATCTGAAACCTTTGAAACGGCTTAATAGTGATAATCCTAGGATTGGAGTCTATTGTTGGGAGGATAGTAACACCAAGGATCTTTTATGGACCTCTCATGCCAAGCTAGGGTAGTTAATACACATGAAGATAATCTATTTCTTCAAGATCAAGGACAAGGGTCTAGCAGATCTACCATCTTATATATTTAGGAATTGTTATAACAATAACTTTGTTATGATGAGTCCTTAGGAGGTAGAACAAAATAGATACCAAGGATACTCTATAAGAGATTGGATATTGGGACAAGGATTTGATTTTATTCCAAGAGAGGAACTTCACGATAAATCTTTTGGGAGCAATACTAAAAAATCAAAACTTACCTCATTATGAAAAAACCGAGTGACATTAGAGCCAGTATAGGGCTACATGAGTCACTATTTTCAACATATTAGTTTAAAGAACTTGAGACAGGACCAACTACCAAAAAAGTTGGAACTGAGCCGAACAAAGGCGTCAAACCAGCTAATTTTCAAAAATGGTCAAAAAATACAGTGGATTTGGGGATCCATATGACCCCTTAACTGCTTCAAGCAAGTGCTAAGAGCAAAATGCATATTTGATTTTCACACTCAATTTGAGGGATTTGGAATGACTTTAAAAGGAGCTTGGTTTCAGAACATTCCACCAAGGACAATCATGGATTTCAATACATTAGCTCAGGGACTTGTAGCTGCATGTTCCAAAACTGGGATCAAACATAACATGGTGGCTCAAATCTATAGCTTCAAACAAAAACAAGGCGAGTCTGGTAGGGATTGTGCAACTAGGATGAAGCAATACATTGCAAGATGCCCATAATTAGAAATACCAGCATAAAAAAGATTAGTGTCATTGTTTCTAGAAGGATTGCTCAATAAAGAACTTCATGCTATATTGTATAGCAAGGAGCATACAACCCTAGAAGCTTGTGTATCAGATGCTATTGACTTGGGAGAGAATTGTGATATTTTCAATGAAGATGAAAATCCCTAAAGATACTCAAAGTGAGAAAACAACATCCACAAAATCAACACAAGTGGGAACAACTGCTGTAGCACCACTTAGAGCCATAGAAGACATGCTCAAAGGGATGAACGAAATGATGGATAATATGAAGAAAGCTCCTATGAGAGGACCTGGGTAAGGAATACCTCAACATGGACAACCAATTATGCCACAGAAATGGTGTGCTATTGAGGGTAAATGGACAAACCATGAGACCAATGAGTGTTATTACTGACCAAACTACGATGGAAATGTTCACAATATGTGCCTATGAGACCACAAGGACAACCCATGTACAAATATCAGCCTAATATGGCCCCAACACAAAGACCACCGATGGGTATGGAAAGGCAACAACTGGTGTTGGACCAATACCCTCCATTTCTTGGACATAATGCAGTTCCTATAAAGTACACGCATTCAGAAGGAATCATAGATGAAGAAGCACTGTGTCTGTTACACCTTATGTTGAGCCTAGTCCATCTACAATAATGGTAGAAGGAGAGGTATAATTCACATCCACCTTCAATGGAAGAGCCAGTATATGATGCTACACCAGAGCTTACACCAATGTACTTTTTAGCTAATCAAGGTGTTAGACCTTCAATGGTAAGGCCCATGATTAAGCCAAAGATTGGAAACATCAATAATTGTGGTGGAGATGATAAAATGAATGTCCAAAACTTGACAAGAACATTAAGCCAGTTGAAGCTTTTTGTAGACAATGTTGCAAGAAGGGTGGACACTTCCCTAAAGACTGTCCAAAGAATCCGATAAACAAAGGAAAAGTAATGGTGAATGTAGTATAAGTGATACCTAGTAACTTGAAAAGTGAACCTATTGTTCCAGTCAAGGTGATCACTAGAGTCCAAGCTAAGAAAAAGAAACAGAACTCCTCTGATAAATCAGAGAATACTAAAAATTCCTTGTAAAAGACCAAGAAAAGAAGACGTCAAAGATATGAGATAAGAAAACAAAAAAAAGGAAAGAAATTGAGGGAAAAGACAAAAAGCTATTCTAAGAAAAAGTGAAAGAAATTGAGAGTGAAATCAAGGAAACCCCAATAAAATTTGGAGGATCAATTTCAGTAGAAATTTTTTTTGAGCCAATTAATGCAGCCTTGGAAGCTTTCCAAGCGAGGCTTAAAGCAGGCCAAATTATGGAAAACAAATGGAAAAATTATCCTTTTCTAGATATGGAAGCAACTAAGTTTGAAGCTTATCAAAATCTAGTAAGGCTTACTAAAGAAATGCTGGAAAAACAAAAACCCAAACTTGAAAGTATAACAAAACCTGAGGAGCATGTGGTAGAAACAAATAAAGACAAATCCAAAGTGGTGGTAGAAACCCACCTTGAAAGTAAAGAGCCAGAACTCATGTGCATGACAATGAAGATGCTTTAGATGGAATTCCATTTGTGGAAGAAGACTGGCAAGGACATTTATGGGAAAAAGTGAGAGAGGTTAATGATGGGAGCATAACTTTAAAATCAGCTCCTATAGAGGAAGTTTGGTTAGACAAGTCACCTCTTGATATGGATATGGATATACAATCCTTGTATGGGGATTGTGGTCTTGAAGCATTAGGAATGTCTAAGCCATTGACTCTAAAAACACTACACTCTTACTTGGGAGACAACAAAGATGAGTCCATAGTGTGCAAAACCACTAAGGTAAAAAGAGGGAAACAGACCTTAGAGGTAGAGAACATCCATTCAATCATGTCAACACCCATTCAATGTACTCTTACCTTGAAAAAACTATTAAAAATCAGACTATATCTCTGGAATGATTTACAAAAAATCTCTAGATAAAGTGGGGATAATAGGGCTAATCGTAAAAAAATTGGGTAAATTGAAACATGAATTGGATAACAAGGAGATTAGATCCGACCCTATAAACAAAATCGGAGAATATTATGAGGGTAAAGAAGGAAAACAACTCTTTCGGCGGAGATATAATGATGTAGAAACCATGGCAATTCTAGACAGTGGGGCAGGCATAGCCATAGCCACAAAAGCAATATGGGAATCATGCCATTGGGAAAAATCATCCATTAAACAAACTCAAATGAAATTACAATTGGCTGATGGACATATAGAAAAAGCCCTAGGACTGCTTTGAGATAACTACCTTCTTCCAATCACCGAGCATGTTTTAGAATGAGTTGCAAGGAAATAAGCTTACATCATTTTAGACAGATTTTTGGGGTACAATCAACTTTCGGTTGATCCAAAAATTAGCATAAGTTGCCTTTGCAACTGAATGGGGTATTTTTTCCTATAAGGTTATGCCTTTTGGGTTAACTAATGCTCCTACCACCTTCCAAAGATTGATGAGCCATGCTTTCAAAGAATATCTTAGGAATTCCTTGGAAGTATGTATGGATGATTTATGTGTCCACTCATTAATCCAGGCTGATCATTTTGAACATCTCAAAAAGGTCTTTGAAAAATGTAGACTTTATAGACTTTATAGGATTTGCTTAAATCCTGAAAAGTGCATATTTATGGCCAGACAAGGAAATTTTTTTGGACATATAGTATCTTAAAACGGCATAGAAACCGATATGGATAAAATTCATGTTATTGCTGAATTGCCAATATCGACAATAGTCAAAGGGTTCAGGCTTTCATGGGATATATATTGTGGATATTATTGAAGATTCATTTATATGTATGCTATAATTACAAAATCCATGTATGCCCTGCTTACACTCTTTGTATGGACTGATGAGTGTGAAGAATCCTTCATGAAACTTAAACAATCTCTCAGTACAGCTCCAATATTGAAAGCATTAGACTGGAATAAGATATTCCATGTACATGTTGATGCTTCCAATTTTTCCATTGGGTGTATATTAGCTCAACCAGGGGACGGAAATATCAATTTTTCCATTTCCTATGCTGATAGACAATTGAATGTGGTAGAGAAAAACTATACAGCCACCAAAAGAGAAGGATTATGGATGATCTATGCCATAAAAACTTATAGACATTACCTATTAGCCAACAAGTTTGTGTTCTTTGTGGACCACCAAGGTTTATTGTATTTGGTCAACAAGCCATGCAATATTGGTCATTATTTTGGAATTTGATTTCACTGTAGCTGTAAAAAAAGGAACAACACACCAAAGAGCAGATTGTTTATCAAGTATTATTTTAGGAGAACCACCAAAAGGAGTAGAAGATGATCTACCAGATACATATTTGTTCGCCGTCGAAATGATACCCCGTTGGTATGAGAACATGGTTTCATTGGTGACTATAGCTGTGGAGAATTCCCAAATATCACTTCCTATTACACCAGGATTAATTGGAAAATCGGCTATATACCAACTACTAGCTGGGAGAATATACAAAAGAAATCGAGATGGAATATTGCTTTGGTGTATTAATCCTGAGGAGGAAGCCGAATACCTAAATCAAGCTCACATTACCATAGTAGGACTTCACTTTGCGCAAGACCAAACTATGCAACGGATCCTTAGACTTGGAATATTTTGGCCAACCATGAGGAGTGATTTTCACCACTGTGAAAGACTGTCTTCAATGCCAAAAACAAACACCCATACCTCATGTGACATTATTTCAAATCTCACTCGTTCCTAAGTGGAGTAACTATATAGTTACTTACTTATCAAAAGTAGAACATTTTCTGAGGATATGAGTGAACGCCTCCAAAGAGCTATTGAAACTGAAGCAAGAGACTATGCTCTTATTGGAAACCAATTGTATCAGAGGGGAAAGGATCAAAATTTGCCTCTCTGTGAAAATGAAGATGCATATATACCAATTCTAGAACAAGCAGATATTGGATTAGATAGAGGTCACTTTTCTAGTGAAACCATTGTTACAGAAATTTAAAGGGCATGCATGTGTCGGCCATTACTTTTTGCAGATGCCAAAGAATATGTTCAAAGATGTGATGCATGCCAACAAGAAAAAATGCCAACAAGGACAGATAGCATGCCATTAAGACCAATGGTGGGGGCTAGAGCTTTTGCAAAATGGGGCATAGATATTGTCGGACCAATACAACCACCTGCTTATAGAAGCCAAGCTCAATATATCATTGTAGGTACGGACTATTTGACCAAGTTGATAGAGGCTAAGGCGACCATGAAGAATGATTCTAGAACCACAGCCGCATTCTATTATGAGAATGTATTCACAAGATATGGACTTTCAATAAAAATTATCAGTGAACTCATTTTCTCAATGAGGTAATTGACTATCTACTGAATGAATTTATGGTCATCCACAAAAAATCTGCTCCTTATCATCCACAAGCAAATGGACAAACTGAGCACACAAATAAAATTCTTAGCTCGGTATTGACTAAAGTGGTTAGTTTAGGATGAACTCATTGGAAAATGAACCTACACGCTGCTCTATGGTCTTATAGAGTTTCATTCAAGACAAATTTAAATGCTGCACCCTTTAGCCTTGTGTACGGTCTTGATGCCATGCTACCGATGGAATTTTTATTGCCAACACTAAGGGTAGCTAAAGATCTTGAGTGGACAGGACATGAAATGTCACAGAGGCTTGAAGATCTAGAAAAGCTTGATGAACAAAGGCTAACAGTTGTAGCTCTTATCTATCCACAAAAACAGAAGCAAAAAAAGTTTTTTGATTCACATCTAGTCACAATTTTTTTTTAAAAAGGCAACCTAATTTTAGTTTATTCCCTTAAGCAATACATTCCCAAACTCAAGAAAAAGGGAAATGAAAATGTATCTCCAAGTGGAACGGTTAAATTGTCCACTTTAGATAGTGAACCAATGGCTGACTAGATTAGTGGATGCCGCTTAAAGAAGTATCATTTGCCACTAACCAATGATTTGCTAGAAAAAATGTATGCAGCAAAGCAGAGAAAGACTAAATGACATCACGTTGTTGATGAAGCTCGACTTTGAGTACTCAAGAGGAAAATTGCTTTCAAAAATCAACAAACACCTATTTTCATCAGCACTTTGGAACCAGATAAAAGACTATGGGAATCACAAAATGATGTAGTATCAATGGATGATGAATGGTTGGATGGAATTGACCTTTACATCACAATACAATTGAACAATCATAGCACAAATGTGTTAGTAGATATCAATGCTTGAATGAATGCAGTAAGTTATTTCACTTACAAGAAAGCTACAAATTAGTATTCAGCATCTGGGAATATCTCCTATTAAAGGATGCAACAAAAACCCAACACCGGCATTGGGATTGGTTAACTTGAATGTGATAGTAAATGGATTTTCATGCCCTTATCAATTTATATGCATGTTACCATATACATGTGGTAGTGATGTGTGTGAACACACTAGGACCATCGGGGCATTTTTTCCCTCGTAAGGAGGTTTTTTCCCCCGAGCATTGTATATACACCCATCACTCTAGGGCTATCTAAGTAACACACTCTCTATTGTGTGCCTTGAGCTTCCTTCGTCTTCTCCAAGCTGTGTGCGTTTCTCTGTAACCCTAATTCCAACAATTGGTATCAGAGCGGGTTACGTCCTCCCGACCTTAGTTGCTAGCTTCTCCAGCCCACACTTGCTCACTTCTCCGATTACAATGAGGTTTGGCGAGCATTCGCAGGTCGACAAATAATTCAGGAGAACTCGTAGAGCTTAGTCTGCTCAGATTTCTGATTCAGGCTCATTTCGGCCTCCGTTTCCAGTACATACAGGTCTGCACAGGCTATTTCGTCATTTTGTGCAAAATTTTTGGTAGTGTCATTTTCTGCACAACAGGTGTCTTACAGTCTTCTACGGTTTGTGCTATATAGCACGTGTTGTTCCCGCTTCGTTTCTCCTCTTTTCGGGCAATTTTCACATCATGTGCAACATTTACCATGGCGGACAACAATACAGACGTGTTCAAGATGTTCTGCTGAGGACAGGTTGGATGGGGACAATTACCCTATGTGGGCTTACATGATGCAACATGTTCTTGTGTCAAAGGGCGTCTGGAATATTGTGCAGGGCATTGATGTACGTACTGGTTCTGAGGATGCAGGCGATGTTGAGGATGTTGCAGGTCTTGCTGCGAGGATTGCTGCTATTAGAGGTGTTTTGCCTACGGTAGAACAAGCTCGTTGGGATGTAAAGGATGTGCAGGCTCATGCATTTTGCATTTTCTGTGAAGCGCACCATTGTTACTCACATCCGTTCAACAAAATCTGCAAAACACGCCTGGGATATTCTAGCAGGTCTTTATGCAAGCCGCAATGAGGCTAAAATTGCTTTGCTGCATAAAGAGCTGGAGTCGAAGATTATGCATGAGGAAGATGATATGGAAACTTTTCTTGCTGGTGTCAAGGATATCAATGAGCAACTTATTTCTCTAGGTGAAGTCATTTCAGACAGTTCCTTTGTGCAGACTGTTCTTGATGCCTTACCAGATTCTTACCAGGATTTTGCTAGTACTTGGAGACTTATGACCCAAGGAAATCCTGAAGTTGTCAAGTTTGATGCATTATGCACATTGCTAATGCAAGAGTCACTTTCCAGAAAAAAAGGACTAGACATCGTGCAGTTGAGCAGGCTTTTATTGCTTCTCAAAGAAAGGGTGGTAACAACAATGTAGCCACTTCTTATGGTTCTGCTGCGAGTGACAAAACTTCTGTTCCTAATGCTTCTGCTGGCAGCAATTCGTTTGGAAATTCTGGTGATAAGGAAAAAAAGAAGATGCGTTGCCATTATTGTAAAGCTAATGATCACTTGATCAAGTCGTGTCCTAAGTTGAAGGCCAAAGAGGCTAAGAAGAAAGAGGGTGGTTCCATTGCAAATGCTGGTTCCACTACAAATGGAGCCATTGTTGAGTCTTCTGTGAAAGGAGACTGTGTTGCTGATGTTGATGCAGAATGGGCTTTTAGCACAAAGTGCACTTACAATCTTGCTGTCCATGATGCATGCTTGTCAGTTGTTTGCTGCAGATTCCCATGTGTGGTATTTCGATAGTGGTGCTACAAAGCACATTACCTCACATCGTGAATTGTTCACCTCTCTCGAGTCTGTCCCTCATGGGAATGAAGTCACTTGTGCCAACACTGCCTCTTATCCAGTTCAGGGAGTTGAAAAGATTGTGCTGACTGTTGCAAATGGCAGTTATTTCACACTTGTTGATGCACTTTATGTAACTGTGATCAAGAAGAATCTTTTGTCTATATCTGCACTTGCTAGACTTGGACTTGTAGTCAAATTTGTGGATGACAGATGTACAGTTCATGATCTCAGTTTTATTGATGAAATTGTTGCATTTGGGCTTTTCTGTGGTGGGCTGTATAAGCTCACTTTGTATGACAAGTGTGGACCAAATTTTGCAAATGCAGTTGTAGATTCAAGGGCTATTTCAAATGCAAAACTTTGGCATGCACGTTTTGGTCATCTGAATTTTGCAAGTTTGCTGCGTTTGGTTGCTTCTTTGCCGCCTCTTGAAGCACCCGTCAAACATGTTTGTGAAGGCTGTATTTTGGGTAAGATGCAGCGTTCTAAGTTTCCAAAGGATGGTTCAGTTTGGGCCACATGCAGGTTGCAGCTTGTGCATAGTGATGTTTGTGGGCCCATGCAAACTCCATCCTTGGGAAATTACCTTTACTTTGTGACTTTCATTGATGATTACTCTAGGCATGCATGGGTATTTGCGCTTAAAGCGAAGTCCAAAGTTTTTATGTGCTTCAAACAATTTCTGGCTATGGCTGAAAATGTCTCAAAATGTACTATGGGCACCCTCCGTTCCGATCGAGGGGGGCAATATATGTCTCATGAATTGAATGCATTTTTGGCTAGATGTGGGATAAAACACCAATGTACAGTGCCTTATACACCTCAAAAATGGTGTTGCTGAGGGTAAAAACAGGTCACTTACGGAAATGGCATGATGTATGGTCGAAAGTCAAGCTTTGTCACATTGTTTTTGGCTTGAGACCATCAAGTGTGCCACTTATGTACTAAACAGGTGTCCTACAAAAGCTTTGCAGTCTATTACCTCATATGAAGCATGGCATGATAGAAAGACTTCTATTGAGCACATGCGTGTTTTTGGCTTTTGGCATATGCTTTGGTGCCACAAACGTAGCGCATAAAATTGGATGATAAGGCTGTCAAATGTGTTTTTGTTGGTTATAATGCTGAAAGAAAAGGTTACAGGTTGTATCATCCGCAAACAAAACATATTCTGGTTTCATGGGATGTAGTGTTTGTGGAAGATTCTGTTCAGCCCTTGCTGTCATGTACTAGAGACAGTAATGTAAGCTCACATGACATTTATGACACTTTGTTGCCTCTTTTCGATGGTGGTGGAATACGAATGTAAGTACCAATGAGGCAAATGTACAGCCTATGGGGTTTCTAAAAATGTTACAAATCAGCCTATTACTGATGCAGTTGTACATGATGTACTTGATGAGGAAAGGGCTGAAAATGAGCAGGCTAGAGGTATGCCAAAATGGCTGGTGCACACTTTGCATGACAATAAATTGGATGCACCTTTGTCTAGTCGTACTTGTTCAAGCTCTCACCATGCATCTTTTGCATCAGATTGTTATGCTTTGGATGTGTCTAGCTTACATGATGTTGAGGAGCCTCTGTCTTTTGATGAAGCATAGAATTCAAAAAATTGGATGGCTGCCATGCAAACAGAATATGATGCACTTATAGAAAATGACACATGGACTTTATGTGATTTGCCTCCTGGCAAAAAGGCCATTGGTACGAAGTTAGTTTACAATTTGAAACGCAAGCCAAATGGTGAGATCGATCGCCATAAGGCTCGACTTGTTGCAAAGGGTTATGCACAACAAAAAGACATAGATTATGAAGAGACTTTTGCTCCCACTTGCCGTATGACTATTGTGCATTTTCTATGTGCATTGGCAGCTCATTTTGGTTGGGATGTACATCAATCAGACATTGTTGCTGCTTTCTTGAATGATGACATATTTGAGGAAGTTTATGTAACACAGCCTCGCGGTTTTGTCATAAAAGGACAACAGGACAAAGTGTGCAGATGTAAGAAGGCTTTGTATGGGTTGAAGCAATCTCCTCGTGCTTGGTATGAGAAAGATGACACTCATTTGGTCAAACGAGGCTTTCGTAACAGTCCTACAGAAAGCACATTGTATGTAAAGCGTGAGGGTGATGTACTTCTCATTGTGGTTCTTTATGTCGATGATTTGCTGATCACTAGACCAAATGAGAGACATATTTCTGATTTTAAGGCTGATTTGCACGCTACTTTCAAGACGAAAGATTTGGGGCTGTTGCATCATTACTTCGGTATACAGTTTAAGCAGTGTGAATTTTGGTATTGCCTTGTGTCAGAAAAGTTACATAGAGACATTGCTATGTGAGTTTGGACTTGAGCATTGCAAACCTATTACCACTCCTATGGAAACAGGTTTGAAGTTGAGTCTACATGATGCTGGCAATCCTGCTGATGTCTGTCTGTATCAAACTGCTGTTGGCTGCCTCATTTATGTATGCAACACGAGGCCAGATATTCAGTTTGCAGTCTCACAGGTCATCAGATTTATGCATAGCCCAGGGTCTAAGCATTGCAGGTTGTCAAGAGGATTTCCGCTACCTTAGTGGAACTTTACATCTTCGCTTGTTTTATCCCAAGGGGGGATCATTGCCGCCAGACTTACATGCTTTTTCAGACTCAGATTGGGCTGGTTGTTTTGACACACGAGTGTCCACAAGTGGTTTTTGTTTCATGCTTGGCAGTTCATGTATATCATGGTCGAGCAAGAAGCAACCTACTGTGGCCACTTTGAGTTGTGAGGCTAAGTACAGGGCAGTCTTCACAACTACGGTTGAGTGTGTATGGCTCAGATGCCTTATGGCTGATTTGGGTGTTGGATAGGACACTGCCAACACTACCTACACTGACAGTCAGAGCGCATTGGCAGTTGCGAGGAACCCAATTTTTCATGCTCGCACAAAGCACATTGAGGTGCATTACCACTATGTCAGGGAGAGGCTCTCAGTAGGAGAGATCAACTTGGCTTATGTGCCAACACAGGATAACCTTGCAGATTTTTTGACAAAGGCGTTGTCTCGTGAGAAGCTTGAAGCTTTCCGCAAAGCTTTGGGCTTACTCCCCTTTGTGGACTTATCATGTCCTCAGGTCATGGCACTTCCCTTTACTCATGTGCGAGCTCTCGTTCACGGCGGGGGGATTTGTTACCATACACATGTGGTAATGATGTGTGTGAACACACTAGGACCGCCGGGGCATTTTTTCCCTCGTTAGGAGGTTTTTTCCCCCGAGCATTGTATATACACCCATCACTCTAGGGCTATCTAAGTAAAACACTCTCTATTGTGTGCCTTGAGCTTCCTTCATCTTCTCCAAGCTGTGTGCATTTCTCTGCAACCCTAATTCCAACAATGCATACCAAATGAACATATGAATGAAACTATGATTCTGGAATCTCATGGATGCGGACATACAAGGCAGTACCAGATTGGGACACCAATCAACTCAAGCTATCACTTAAAGGAGGTGACTCTTAGTTCCAATTGCACGGAGAAAAGAGGTCTCCCACAAAAGAAACTAGGGAATAATCTATCTACGTCAGCCTGTAGTCAAGAAAATGCTACAAGCAGCATACAAGGAGTCAGGAAGATTTGGGTACCAAAAGTACAGCTCAAAGACAATCCGTCTCAAATTTGGGTGCCCAAAAACTCTTCTACAACACTTAAGGAAGTTTCACATCTAACAACTCAAAAAAAAATCTTTCAGAAGAGAATCTAGCACTAGATGGGTTTGGAAACCAAAGGAGTATTTATCTTTCCAAAAACTACAAAGCCGATAAATAAGTGGAAACTTAAATCTCGAAAAACTCCACCACAACAGTTCATCAATCAAAAACTGAAATACCAATGGAGAGTTAAGTCTCAACAACCGTCATCATTGTTATCAATAGCTCAGGAAATCAGCGTGTCAAAGAATCCAGACGGTACAATCAGACAAAGAGCACATGAATTACAAAATCTGCTGTTTAGAAGACATCAACAAGATATGACCTCGACCATGGAAACCCTTAACTACTCAAGACCCACCTCTTGCACCGCATCCTGATTTGAATTGCAATGACCTTCAATGGTAGAGCCAACCACGGCTATGCATAAACATGATTGTTCAACCCATGCAGACAGTCGTCCCGGAGTACTCCATCTAGGAGAGGGGCACTACAAGAGGCTATTCATATTAGCGACGCTCACACAACGACGCTCAAAAAAAAAAATCCCGGCGTCGCTATGAGCGTCACAAATTCACAAAGAAATTTGCGACGCTCATAACGACGCCGACTGGGCTAAAAAAATAACAGAGAGCGCCCAAAAACTCAGATCTCAGATCTGAGTTTTTCGGCGCCCTCAAGCAAGGAGTAGATAACGCTCTCCCTCTCTCTCTCTCTCTCTCTCTTTCTTCTCCACACACACACACACACACACACACACACACACACACACACACACACACACACACACACACACACACGAGGAGAGGAAGGAGAGCCAGGTATGCTCCTTCCCTCTCCTCACTCTCATGTTCCCTTCCCCTCTTTCTCTCTCCCTCTCTCTCTCTCACACACACACATACACACACACACATAGTGTTTTTGAGAGAGAGAGAGAGAGAGAGAGAGAGAGAGAGAGAGAGAGAGAGAGAGAGAGAGAGAGAGAGAGAGAGAGTACAAACATAAACAAAAACGCACACACACATACATAAACAAAGAATGCACACACACATTGAGAGAGGAAAAGAGAGAGAGAGCATGCATAAACAAAAAACGCACACATTGAGAGAGGAAAAGAGAGAGAGAACATGCATAAACAAAAAACGCACACATTGAGAGAGGAAAAGAGAGAGAAAACATGCATAAACAAAAAAACGCACACACATTGAGAGAGAAAGAGAGAGAAACTAATTTAACGTCGTAGGAAACTAATTAAAATTAAAAGACCTAAAGATCTAGCCGACGAGGAGTTGAACTCAAGACCTATTATTCAAGAGGGAAATGACATAACCAATCTATCATACTTGGCATGGGTGATAGAAAGGTTATACCATTTATCTCTTTTTATTGGCACACACATCCACACACGCGCACACACACAAGAAGAAGAGAGTTATAACGTCGTAGGAAACTATCCTAAAAGACGTTAAAGATTAGGTTAGATGTAGACTTACGTTAAATTAGATTTAGGTTTATTTAAGTTAAATTAGATTAGATTTAGGTTTATTTTTAATTAGATTTACGTTTATTTACGCTAGATTTAGATTTACGTTATATTAGATTAGATTTAGGTCTCCATAGACTGCGATGCCTGCATGAAGCAGGTGAAGAAAGCCCTCAATGGAATATAGGGTATTGTTGCCTTCACTCATGGTGGGCTCCATCGATCCAAAAGTACTCTTCAGAAGATAGGGAAGAAGGTGGATCTTCAGGGCGGCAAGAGTCACTACATCCCTGACACAATGACCATCTAGACAACCTCTAGTCATTCAACAGCAACTTCAAAGTTAGTAACAAGAGCAAGAACGGTCTAAAGGGCCAATTGCTGTCGTCAGATGTGGATGGAGATGAGGCAGCGTCACCGCCGGAAGTTAACTCTCACATCTTTAGTGATGAGAATGCCAACTCTTGCCGAGTTATGTGAAAAATTATGTGTTAAATCAGTTTTAAGGTTCTTATAATCCCTGTTAGTTTAGTTCTTTGTTTTTAATATAACATAATTTACGTTAGATTTAGATTTATGTTATATTAGATTAGACTTATGTTTATTTAGGTTTACCCACACACACACACACACACACACACACACACACAAGAAGAAGAGAGTTTTAATGTCGTAGGAAACTATCCCAAAAGACGTTAAAGATTAGGTTAGATGTAGACTTACGTTAAATTAGATTTAGGTTTATTTTTAGTTAGATTTACGTTTATTTAGATTTACGCTGATTTACGTTAGATCGAGTCCACGCAAGAATTACTTACAGTTTAGGGTTTAGAGTTAGACGAACAGTGAAAAGATCTACTGTGAAAAGATGTTAAGATGCTGTGAAGTGCGACAGCTAGAGAAGAGGCAAAGGGGTTTTGTCCACTACATGCAGTATCATGTAGACGTGGGTGTGTAGATTTCTTGTACCCACAAATATAGGTATTGACCAATAAAGACGAGATTATAACCCGGTGGTTCTGATCTCCGTGCACCTCTAGACCGAGGTGTGCGGGGATTGGACATGACTAGAGAATGTGAGGTAAAGAGAGAGAGAGAGAGAGAGAGAGAGAGAGAGAGAGAGAGAGAGAGAGAGAGAGAGAGAGAGAGAGAGAGAGAGAGAGAGAGAGAGAGAGAGAGAGAGAGAGATAAGACGAAGAATGCCAATAGAATATTAAATTTGTTGTCCAGGTTATAAGATTTTTATCCTCATTATGAGTAGTGACGAGGATGTGGGACCGCCCAACCGAAACACCTATCTCTCAACGAGGGTCTTATGTCCTTGTAATCAAGCTCGGCGGATGATCATGCAGAGCACATTCCCAACGAGGCAATGTTTGAGCCCGAGATTGATGAAATGATCGAGACGATCATGGATTCAGAAAGGCTTATCTATGATGATATGAAAAGTGAAGCTGATACGCCATTGTATAATGGAGCACGTATGTCTAGATTGAAAGCACTCCTGGTTCTTCTCAACATGCAGGCAAAGTTTGGATGGAGTGACACTAGCATCACAACGCTTTTCAGGTGATCTATTATACAACTCTAAATGTATAACGATCTGATAGATTTTTACACGACTGTATCGTATTTTTATGTTGTGTAGATTGCTTAAAGAGCACATACTACCAGCTGACAATGTGATGCCAGATTCCCGAGATGAAGCAAGAAAGATTTTGTGAAACTTGGGGATGGATTACAATTCTATCCACGCTTGTCCTAATGACTGCATTCTTTTCAGAGGGGAATACATAGACATGGAGAAGTGTCCGAAATGTGATTCCGAAAGATATCGAGTAGATCTCCACGGGACAAAAATTCCACAAAAGGTTTTGCGACATTTTCCTCTGCTTCCTCGCATCAAGCATTTCTTCGAATGTAAGTCCATGGCCGCCCTAGCATCATGGCATGAGGAGAATAAATCTTCGGATGGTGTGCTACGAATTCCTGCAGATTGCGCAGCCTGGAAACATATAGATGGAACATGGTCGGATTTTTCCAGGGAAGCTCAAAATTTGCGCTTAGGCCTGGCTATGGATGGCGTAAATCCATTTGGTCAAAGATCAATATCTTATAGTGTATGGCCCGTTGTCATCGTCAACTACAACATTCCCCCGTGGTTGACTACGAAGAAGGGGCACCTATGGCTAAGCTTGATTGTGCCAGGGCGATATAAAGTGGGGAATATGGATGTGTATCTTCGTCCACTATTGGAAGAGCTACAACAATTGTGGATTGGCATAGAGGTGGTGGATATGAGCCGACACACAGGATGACGGAATGCTTTGATCAGAGGCATTCTAATGTGGACCATGCATGACTATCCCGGGCTAACAGAATGCTCAGGTGATCTATTGACACTCCTCACTCAGACACTGTAAATCTTGTTTTTTCCCATAGTTGATCTATTATCATGTGTATACATGCAGGGCTTCAAACAATCGGATACAGAGCATGTGTCACATGTGGACCTAGACTGAATGCACGTAGGGCGCCCTCACTGAAGAAGCAAATCTACGAAGGTCATCAAGCGTATCTTCCAGAGAATCATGTGTTACGCGACAGCTTTTTGGGAAGAGAGCCACCAAGGATGTCTGCACAAGCATGGTTAGAGCAGAAGGAGATGTGCGATGACGGATTGCCTCCAGGGATGAAGAGACTATCTCTATGGTACGAGTTACCATACTGGCCCCGACTCATGATCAATCACTTGCTCGATCCAATGCACATATTCAAGAATGTGGGTAATCTACTATGGGACCATTTGACCGGTAAGAAAGATACTTTGGGAGCTAGAGTTGACCTTAGAAATGTGGATCGTATGGAGCAATATTGGCCGCAAACAGCGTCTGATGGATCGATAAAACTCCCTAAAGCACCATGGATTTTCACAGGAGCCCAAGAACGCAAAGTAAAAGAGACCATTCGATCTTTGCGGACCCCCACTGGCGTAATGCACTCGCTCCGAACATGTTTTACTAAAGAAGGAAAGCTTACCGGTTTGAAGTCACACGATTGGCATAAAATGTGTCAGGTACGTTCATAGTGGACTTTAATATCATTGCATAAAATGTGGACTTTAATATCATTGCTGCACATACTTTACAGTTTATTTTACCGTTTGCCATTGAGGGATGTTTGTCTCTCGACATCCGTAACACAATCTACAAACTTGCAAAGCTGGTGCAATGGATCTCACAAAAGGAGATCAACGTAGACTCCATACCTTTCGCCAAACTAAATGCTGCGGAGCTTGTGTGCATGTTTGAGAAACATTTTCCTACTACCATGCTAACCATTCAGGTGCATCTTCTTGTTCACATAGTTGATGAGGTGGAAATAGCTGGCATAGTTCATTCCAGATGGATGTTCTTCTTAGAACGTTTCATGAAAACGCTTAAGGGATATGTGCGTCAAAAGGCACGTCCGGAGGGTAGCATGGCAGAAGGTTGGTTGGTATCAGAGTCCCTAGTGTACATTGGAGAGTGGCTAGACGGATTTGATAAAGCCCGGGACACGCTATGGCGAACCATAGATGATGAGCGCATATCTGGGATTGTCATGTGCAATCTCGGTGTTGAGAAGAAGATGACGGAAGATCTAGAGACTAAAATCAACCGATTTTGAGGATCGATTACAGAGGATTTTTTGTCGACTTGTTCGACGTGCAATGGTTCAAGATAATCATGGAGGGTCGCAACGCTACTGTGCGTAGAGGAGAGTCTGGTTTTCTTGAGGTGGATTCTACTAAGAAATGGACTGACCTAAGAGACACTTTCGTACTACCCGATCGATTGTGAACAAGTAAGTATGTAAATAGTTAACATCCCCCTTTTACAAGTTATGTGCTTGAAAGCTCTCATGTAAGTTATGTGGCTCTGGCAGGTAATATTTCATCCTACAAAGTCTACATCAAACTGGTGGTACGTCATAGAGGTAGCCCCTCGTAGTGCAAGGACGTATGAAGGCTACCATGTGCCAATCACAACGGCATCAATGGAGGAGATCAGAGAAGATGCTCAATCAGAAGCCGCTGCGGTGGTGCCAGACGAGCATCAAGATGCTACTACTCTATATGGGGTGCATGCAGAGGAGCTACAAAATGAAACAGAGGATATGTGTTTAAACGGAGAGCTCTATATAGATATAGGAAGTTATGTTGAGTTATGCGAGGATGAGAGAGAGATCTCTTAAAGCCACAAATATTGTATTTGAACAATTTTGCTCCGTGTTGTAAAAGCTCTGGCTCTCTAAGTACCTTCCATGGTGTATAACGCTCTTTTCTACTTGCGCTCACATCTTTTGATTGAAAATTCTGAGTTTTCGACTTGCCTCTTCTATCACTCAATTCATTGCGTCATTGTATTTATATGCGTCATTACGTCATTGTATTTAATGGTCTTTGCGTCATTGTCTACTCTATTCATTCAATATTAAGTTTAAATATTCGTGTGTTTAATGCAGGTATGGATGATGAGGAGTTTCTTTCTTCTTTGTCACCGCAGCAGAGACAGTGGTACGTTCCTAGCAGCTACACACCTCTAGCTACTCCGCCAGGGGCCACCCCACTCGACACTCCTCGCTTCGGGGCCTAGACGCCGGTGGAGACACCTGACGTCCGTACCCCCATCGACACGCCGCTAGAGACCCCTGCCGGGACACCCAAGTTTACGCGTCACCGGCCAGAGGGCTTGCCTTACTCCGTCGACTTCACCGGCAGCATCATCATGGATGATGACGGCAAGAAGGTGATCTCGCGCATGCGTGGTCTTTGCTCTCACCTGTTTAGACACTACATACTAAACAAATGGAGTGAAGTACCAAGTGATTTAAAAAACAGAGTCATCAGCATACTTCATGATGAGTTTCCCGTTCCAACACGGGATCAGCACTTCAATGAAGACCTAATGAAGATTCGAATGCGCGAATACTGCAAACACAAGCATTCCGAAGTGCAAAAAGCAATCAAGCATGGGTGGAACAGGCCAGATTGGCTGGCCAAAGAAGATTGGAAGAATGTGAAGAAAGCAGCGCGCGAGAATCCCGACAAGTGGAAGCAACAAAAGGATGCAGCCAGAGCGCGAGTAGAGGCAGGGAGCTCGCACCACTTGGGGAGCGATGGATGGGCATCATTTGAGGCCGATTTTGTAAGTGTTTTTGCATTGCTCTTTATGTTCGATAGTTTAGGGTTTATGAGTTTTTTAATTCTAACATAATGAATTCTTTGTATGTTTTGACAGTGGTCGATGACAGGACGTGATCCCACACCGTACGAGCGCGAGTACGCAGGCAGGAAGGGCTTAAACGCCCTGATGGACATTCTCAGTTCTCGCGGTGGCATGGTTAGTATTAGGGTTTACTCTTTTCTATTTTTTGTATTGTTTTATAAATGTCGTTATATGTTTATACTTACTGAAAGCTGTCTTATTGTCTTTTTTTGCAGAATCCGACAGATACGCCGCTTGGACGCGATGAGACGTCTGACTAGACGACGTCAGTTTAGCCGTAGCTAGATAGCATTAGTTTAGGGTTTCTCATAGCTTATGTATCATGAGACGGATTTTATACGTCTTTTTGAACCATGTATATTATTACATTTGTCACCGCAGTTCATTTTGCCAATCAATTCTTTATGCCTATGATGTTGTACAATTGTCATTATTACATTTGCCAATCAATTCATTTTGCCTATGATGTGTACAATTGTCAATTTTACGCTTGTCAATTTTGCAAACAATGCGTCTTGTGGGTGACTATTTTGGGTCTATTATCTACCCTTGCACTTTTTTTTAAAAGTGAATCAAGTACAATATGGTTGATGGGTGGCAGGGCATTCAATGCCCTGTCACCAAAAAGAAATTCTCTCGGGCGTCGCTATAACCGTCGCTATTTATGGCTCTAGAGCGTCGCTATGAGCGTCGCTATAGACTTCTGTGTAAACGTCGCTATAACCGTCGCTATGACCGTCGCTATATAGCGACGCTTATAGCGACGGTGATAGCGACACATATAGCGACGCTATTAGCGACGCCGACGGTTATAAAAACCCAGTGTATTTTCGTTGCTACCAGCGTCACAAGAGCACACAACCTCTTGTAGTGGGGGAAGGAAACTTCATTAATTAAGGGAAATGTTTGAAGAGGGAGAAAAACTTGGATGTTAACGTGTGTTTTTTTGCAAAAGTAACTAATAATGTCCTTAAAAATCATCAACATGGAAATTTGAGCTTGTAATATCTCCCTCATGAGTGTAAATATTGTATATACTATCAAAAATTACATTAAAAAATAGTCCTTTTTGCTTATTTTCATTAATTGTTTTTGATATTGGAGCTTAAAAATGGACAAATCCACCAAAAAGTAATAAAATACTGTTTTTGAGTAGATTTTTGAACTATTGATCTTTCAATTTTCTTTTTTCAATGCATTTTATTATTTTCTTTGATTTTTTAATAAACAAGTCAAAAATTAATAATAAATAGCAAATGAGCTCAGATGGAGAAACTAAAAATACGCTAATGATTAGGAGGACAAGACGGACATGCACAATTTTTTTAAATCAAAACGCCAAACGAAAGCGGGAGGCCTAAATTAGGCCGCTAGGACCTGTTTTTGCAAAATTTTTCCAAAATGAGCTAATGGAGTCCGATTGAGAAAATTTTCGAGTCTAACATAGACTTCTCTGCCTATTAGGACTAACATGGGAATATGGGGAAAAAAGTACTTTGGGAAGTCCGAGTATAGATATCTTAGGTAGCCCAAAATCACCTCATTTTTACTAGTTACCCTTGGAGAAGAGAGCTCTTGGCCTACTTCGCGTGCAATTTTTGGAGTCCACAGTCACCCATTTTCAGTGCCATTTCACATGGGACATGAGAGGTAAGTTCTAAACTCATGAAAGAAATTTCTATGTATTCGGATAACAGGTATAGGTCCCTAGAAAATCCCTAGAATCCCAGCTGCGTACAGACTCCTAGGACACAAAAATGACCATAGCGGCCTGTCAGCTCAATTGAATTGGACAATATTTGAACTGTAGCATGCCCCTAGATAGAGGAACACTTTCATATCATTGAATGACCATTTGGCATGGGTCGAGGGGGCCCCCAAGTAAATAATCTAGGTTTTTGCCACATGTCAGAATTGAATTCTGACTTCACGGGTAGCATATAGACAAGTTCTATAAACAATGTACCTAGATGGTTTCAAGAAAACCATCAAGGAAAGCCCTCTAACAGCAGGAAACATCTCGCAGGCTACAAAGCGTCATTTTTGACATATGGAGCTAAACTGACTCCGAATGAGCTCAAAATGGATGAGCAGCATCAGGACTATGTAACGGATAAGTTCATGGCTTCAACAATGACCAAACACCTATACACACCAAGTGGTAACAAAAAACGGTGACTTCAGAGTCGATAAGAGCACAAAGTGATGCAGACATGACCAAATCTTACCAAACTCATTTTAGGACATGTTTTAGATGTAATAAAGCTATGTAGGTCATCAAAATGTCATTTCAAGCATAAATTTTAGCTTATGTAAATAATCATGATTATTTACTTTTTTATAAATTTGACTTGAAAATCATCATCATGCTTCACCTATCACTTGTACACATGTATTTCATCCCACATATCAAATATGAGCCCAAAATGTCTAGTAATTCTCAGACTTTGTCAAAAAATGCACTAAGTAGCTTTTTAGCCCAAATTTTGAGTTATTTGTCACATTTTTTGATTAAAAACCTCCCATATCTCACACAGAGGGTTTGTAGCATGTCTAGAACCAATTTGAAAGAAAAAAATGTTCAAATTGATGAAAATGTAAATAATCACGATTATTTACATTCTGTCCAAAATGAGCCCAAATCTCATCTTTGACCTCATGGGACCAAAGTAGATGATGTGACAAGTCCACCGATCAGGTCTGATGACATTTGGATCTCAAAAACCCAAAATCCCTTTATATCTACTATTTCACATGCAGACTAAATCTGACACCATTTCCACCATGTATGCTCAAATGAGCTCAAACTTGACTCAGAATATCTAAATCACATGCTCTTCAAGCCTATGAAGTCAAAAGTGCAAAATTATGAAGAAAATTCCCTACAATAAATAATTGTGATTATTTACTTTGCTTGCAAATTTTTGCTTGGAGTGGAGGATTTTGATCTATACATGTTTTTATGCATCTATGCATGCTCCAAAATTGGTTTGAAGCAAAACGGACATCATTTGCTAGCCATTCAAACAAAGAGCATGTCAGAGCAAGATTTGTGGAATTTCCTAACTTTGAAATTGTATTTTTCCTCATAGGCGTAATGCAAGTTGCTGAGAAAGCAAAGAGGAGAAAGAAAAAAAAAGAAAAGTTGCAGGAGCTACCACCATACCAGTTGGAGCCTAGTTATGTGAAAACGGTCAAAGTAACCTACTTGTCAAATGAATAGCTTGAGGAGCACAACACCACAGTCTTCACCGGGAAATTCAAAAGTGAAGATGAAAGTCAGGTGGAGGTGCAAATGCTACCGAAGTAAGTCTATGATGTAGTAGCTGAGCCAGCTATGAGAGAAGCCAACAGGAGGTTCGGACTTCAAGCGTTTTATGATCAAGAATCATGTGAAGTAGATTTCTAAAGGCCTTACGAACTACTGTCGACGATTAAAGAGGATGGATCTGGCAGGTCAAGATCACCAAGGACAGAAAGTCGAGGTAGTAATCAACAAAGATACAGTCACTGAACCACTAAAGCTACCAGCAGAAGAAGGTATGACAATGAGAGCAAGAGATAGGAAAACAATTGGAACATTCACAAAGAGTACAACTGCCACCACCTTCTCCGATCTTACGCTAAAGAAAGTAGAGGATCCTGCCTGCCTATACCACCAGCGCTTCCACTTCTTCGCCAAGAAACCACCAAGATACACTACCCCAAATCATGTTGTGGCAAACACATTCACAAAAGCATTGAAGTCATCAGGTAGATAGACCATAGTTCATGCTCAGTATGTGCTTACAACACTCAAGAGCACAAAGAATAAAGGGAAAGTCACATACTTAGGAACTCCAAAAGTCTTAACCCAAATTGCATACCATGCCATTGGGATGGCCGATAACTTGCCGCAAGTCATAGATCAAAATACATGGATAATCATTGAGAAAGATCAACCCTCTCCATGAGGCACAAGATCAGAAAAGAAAGGGGTTTATTAGTCGGATGAAGGGTTAGCTGAAAGCTCACCTGAAGCTTTGAAGCCCATAACAGTGAAGAAAGTTTTGATAAAGAAAAAAAAAGGGCAAGAAGGGAAGAGATGATGAGAACGGCAGTGGCCGCTCATCAGGAAGAACCTCCACAGAAGAAGGTGAGGATAAAAAAGGAAAAGGAAGCTTATGAACGAAGTTGACAAGCTGCTGGACAAACTTTAGTTCTATGGGATCCAAGGGAAGTCAAGGGTCCTAGGACCAAAAACCCTAATAAGAAGCTCCAAGAAGATCCTATAGAAATGCTAGAAAGGATGTATAAGGAGGCTGAAGCTTTGAAAAGACAAGAGGCATTGAATAAAGCTCAAAGCAAAGCCAGAGAAGAATCAATTTTTCAACAACCACAGCAAGAAGAAGCTAAGATACCAACTGAAACACAGCATGAAAGGGAGGTGATGTCTCCACGACTACCCTCACCCATTCTCAAATAGTTGGATCAATCTCTTCCTAGCTCAAGCTCTTCATCCAGTTGACAAATCATATGAATCATAAAGAAACATGGAGGTGGGCTAGAGATACATGAAGTTTCAAAATCCACACAACCTCCCGAAAACACAATATCTCAAGAAAAGCTACTTCCAAGCGAGGAGGTGAGTCAAAGTGTCAAGGCGGTTGGACCTTCCAAAGAGACTCAAGCATATCCAAAGAGTGGGACACGGTTGATGAAGTTATAACTCAAGTCAATGAATATGCAAAGCAGATGCAGCTGATGATGACTAAGAAAATGCGGACAACAGCTATTAGCCGCAGTGCTAGAGCTCACGAACTTGAACAGGTGATTGATGCACTCCAAGGCGAGCTTGAAGATAGAATGAATATCATTGAAAATCTTCAAAGCCAAATCAAAGATCTCAAGAAAAAAGTACAAAAACATCAACACCAACATGTCAAGGAAAAGCAAGAAAAGGAGATTGAGGAGTTAGGAGAACTCCTCACAAAGTTATCAGATGCCTGTAAAAGCAAGGAGCAACAACTGACTAAAGTGACAAATGCACTTATGAACACTAGTTAGATTGTACATAAGCTCCAATTACAATTGAATGTAGCAAACACTTCTTTGCAATATTCAGAGCAGAGATCAATGACCAAGAGGCATTTTTAAGGCAAATAAGGGAAAACCCATCATCGCTTCACTTAGGGGGACTGATGAAGTTTACAAAATTTTAGAAAGAAAAAACAAAGAATTGGAGCTTGAGTTGAAGGTGGAACAAAAACAAAGAAGGAACCTCGCCCTTATGCGCATGCAAAGGGAAGAGCAATTGCTTAAAGAGATAGAATAATTGAAAAAGGCCAATCAGTTGCTAAGAGAAGGGAATGTGGAAACTCTAGAGGAGGCAGGTACATCTGAACAGTTGACTCTAGAGATACCATCAATCTCCTTTGCTGACATAGAAACACAATCAATTGAAGAGCAGGCAGAAAGTTTTCAATTGCAGATTGACGAGGAACAAGTGTCAATGGTCCAGCTCTCTAAATCTAAAGAAGATGCACTTAAAGAGCAGATTGTTCAAGAAGTGGATGCTGAATGGAAAGCGGCTATGGATTGGGAGTTGAATTCACTCTGTTAATGTAACTCACCTCACTCCCAATCAAATCAATTCTCAGTGGCATCAATAGTCACTTCCATATCCTTTGATAAAGGTGGACATGTTGCAATTAAAAGAAATACTTTACAAGGATATGCAATTAGACCAAGAGCCAGGTGCTCTCCACCCCACATGGAGGAAGAATTGGCTCAACAAAAATTCAAGGTACCCCATATTGTTTACAAGGGCATATATCAATTCAAAAGGACCCATCCTTTTGTCATGTACCAAGGGTAAGGACATGGCAAGCACATGAAGCACTCAAAAAGGAAAGACAAACTTGGCTTAACTACCCAAAACTACCAGCACCAGAGCAAGGACAGGCAACTGAAGGTTACATGGTTGAAACCCCAACGGGCGCCATGAACTTCTTCAAGAGCCTCCTTGACCTCTTGTGTGCAATGTTTTCTAAAATTTTCAAAATGCTCCTCACATGTATCCAAGTTTTCCATGAGCCTGAACAAGCGGGAGTCTCGTGAATGTCCTTTTTAGAAGGTAATCAAGGCTTATGCTATGAATTAAGTGGACAACCTTTAGAAGAAGTCCTTTATGGCTTCTATGAGAGATGCATGTTCTTGCCACCGAGAAATATATTGGCATTCAAAGAAGCCTTTTACACCGGGTTCTTTACATGGTGTACAAAAGTTTTTGGACCGGTGATCAACAATCTATAAGGTTTATCGGATATTCAACCATAGAACTAAACAATAGAGTTACTACTCAATTTTTGAAAGTCCCTAACAAGGAACGGTGCAACCAATATCAAAAAGCTCTTCAAGCACTTAAAGACCGCCTCGACAGTCGTCAACCCAAAGACTACTTTATTCCATGAAACTATGTCATGGGATGACACACAGTCGAGGAGGGGGGGAATGTTAGCAGCAAGCTACCCCATGTAACATTTTTTGGGAGCTTCATTGTAAAAACACTTATTTTGTTGATAAATCTGGAATATTGTAACTCCTATTTGACGAGTAAATATTGTAATCTATGAGCCGGAGCTATAAGCTTCCAAATTGTATCAGTTAATTCTTGATTAGAGCTCCCAAATGATTAGTTTTTTATTTAAGAAACCTTGCCTAAGGTATAAAAGACAACTTTGTAAAATTTTTATTAAGTTTTTGGACAATGATATATACAGTGTGAGCTTATGGTGCTCTCCTCCCTCCTTCTCCTGCTTCTATCTCCCTTGTCCGTTATCACCTTGCAGTGCCGCCTATTGGGTTGCAACCACACCTAAGAGCTCTACGCATTGACATAAGCATATCACAATGAATTGTAGCATTTGATGTCGCTAACATGCGGCCTAAATTTCATCATAAGTAGGAATTTAAGCTAAGAAATCACAAAGTAAGTATAGGTGGGGTATCAGGGAATCATTGCTAAGCATTTAGATGCATTTGGGGTCAGAATGACTAGGTCAAAATCTAACTACTGTTAATAATCGTATTTTTTTTTCCACTCATTGAGAGTAAGATTTGAGACCATAAGCATGTGTGCTTAGGTCTTATATACTTGTCCGAGAAGTTTTATAGCATTCGGATATCGTTTGATGCTATAAAACGGTCATGGTTTCCTTGCCGATTAGCGATTAGCTTTTGATGACTTAGGTCATTTGAGTGTAGCTTGAGTTTGATGCAAGTTGTCTATTGTTTTCCAAGATATTGACACCCTCTTGTAGCCTCCATGCATGACTCGAGTCAGCTTTGTCCCATGGATTGAAAATTATGTTTGTGGTTCTCTCTATGTCTGCAATAAGATAAGAGTGAGGCTTGGCTGCCCACCCACAATTTCTCAACCACCTCCTCAAGCCCCCGAAGGTACTCCAGCCAAAGTCCCTAGCCTTCCACTGCAAGGTTCATGGAGACACCCTCTTGCTCCTTGTCGTCCTTGATAAAGGACCCAACCTCAAGGTGTGGTAGGTGGAGCTCCTCTAAATCAGGTTCCTCACTCACAAAGAAGATGAATGTTTCCAGCCAAGAAAGGTACTCCACCCCCAACTTGCGCTTCTTGAGCACTCGCACCTATGGGGCTTGCTCGTCCAAGAAATGGCCTGCATCGGTGGAAATTTCTTTGAACCGTCTCAACCACTTGGAGAATGGACGATCACCTTTGTGTATGTAGTGCAAGAGATTGCAAGGCACCCAGATCCCTGCATGTGGGGAGATAGATACATAATATTTTATGATGTACTCCACCATGAACGCCAAAATCTTGGCAAATGCATCCATGTGGAGGGCAACTGTGGTGTCAAGGTCGGGGAGACGAGTAAAGAAGGTGTGGAGGTTGAACTTCCCCTGGTAGTTGGTGTCCTCGAGGAATGGGGGTGAAGCGTGACAAAGGGGTGAATGTGGGTGCAGATGCAGAGGCTATGGAGGCGTCCATATCGAGTGTGGGGTGTAGACAGAGATTGGAGGAGCTCAAGGGTTGCGAGTGAAAGGTTTGAATGAGTTATGCACCCCCCCTTTTATAATGGTCCCTTTTTTAAAGAAGACACTTTTCCCAAAAAAAAGGCACTTTCACCAAAAATAAACTTTCATCTCAATGTGATGGTTAGATTTCAATAATAACTAAAGATGGTTCTAAAATAACTTGTAAGACGACCATTGTAGAGTGAAAAATTATATTCGAAGTCTTAAATTTGCCAAAGCAAATCATATTGATTACGTAGGGGATTGTTTTCAAAACTGCAAGAGTTACAAAGCTATAAGAGCGATAACATAGTTCCATCCATGCCCCAATCCTCCTAGACCTCATTTTGTCTTCCATTCTCTTCCCAATCTGCGGACATTCATTACAAAAAGTAGCCAATGATTGTCAAGCTTTGATGGAGTGAAAATTTGGTGGAAGGATTCTCACCTTATGACCTTGTAAACAAAATTGCACTTGTTGAAGGTCCTCAAAACCCATAATAGCCAAATGTTTTTGCACAATACTGAGAGTCCAATACTTGTTCACTTGGGACAGCCTCCAAAGCATCATTGGACATCCTCACTGCAATGTCAAATCTTGCAATAGCGCCATCTACACTCTGTAAGGGAGTCCACACTCCAAGCTTGCACATCCAATGATCATAGTGAAATCATATGTATAAGGAGGTGCGGGATTTTAAATAGTGCATCCCAATACCTAAAGCTCCAACCTTACAACGATACCTATCCCCATTGTGTATGCTCTCCACAAAACCCCACTCCGCTTCTAAAAGCCTCCCTAAATCCTCATAATGCACATCTTTACATACAAGCATTGTGGTAGTCTCCACAAATCCAAACTCTTCAAAGATATACACGAAACAATGAATAGGCAAACACCAACTCAAGCTCACAGACCTAGAAGCTTTAGAGTACTTCGAGGAGTTTTGGACATCTATTATCATCTTTTTCTTGAAAGATGCTACTGACCACAAATCTGGATGTGGCTACTCCATACTTAATAAGGAAGATACTTTGATAGGTTCAAGCTTTCCAAACCCTCGTGTAGAAGTAGGCACAATATAGGAGTGAGAATAGAAGAAAATCCTTCTTTGAACCAGTTTGGTTGGGCAAAGATGTGCAAAAATTGTAGCTCCAATATCCACATATATAGCATTGAATGTGCTGGAGAGGCTATGTAGTGGCTGCTCCTCCAACAATATGGATGGAAATATGACTATAAATGCATGGAAAATCTTAAGTATGAATCCATAAGAACAGTCCACTATGATTTCATACCTAGCCTTGTATTCTCAAAACATGTACTTACAATGTGTTGGAAATCGAGCTGGTTATTGCAATTGCATGCTTGACACTGAGAAACATGTTGCACAATGGCTATGGTTCCCCTTTTCTTTGCGATTCTTGGAGCCAAGGAGCTTTCCTTTCCAATGATGATACAAGTTTGTTGTGAGGGCCAATAGCAGATGGCTGCATGTATACCCAAGCACCTTTGGTGAACTCTTGTAGCTCCCACTCATCATCTATACCTCTTTTGTTGTGGCATGCAAGTGTTGTGACCTCTTCCTTTGGCCGCCTTTGTGGAGTAGAGCTGGCCATGGGTGAACAAAGAAAATTAGGAGGAGGAGGAGGACCTTGCTTGTTGCTACAATGTAGGTGGGAGAAAGTGAATGACTTTCCTTGGTGTGCCAATGGGAGGTGGTAGTGACAAAGGATGGAAAGAGTGTTGTGTTAATCAAGATAGGAGAAGGTGGATGACCCTTGCTTAGTGTGGCAATGGGAGGTAGGAGGAGAGAAGAGAGGAGCTTCCTCGCTGCAGCAATGGAGATTGTGTAGAGAGAGAGTGTTAGAGTAGAGGGTGAGTGTGATGGTCACAACCAAGGAGGGGTTTTAAGAAGATAAGATTTGACTTTTGAAAATTTTGAATAATTTCAAAATTTTGGGATTTTTTCAAATCCGGATAAAAAAGGAGGGAAGTTGGAGGTTCCAGGTGCACCCCCCCCCCCATCCCCACATACACATCCCTCCCCTACCCCCCACCTCACACTAGGTAAGAGGCCAGTAAGAAGTGTAAGATTACTTTGTCCCCCTACTTTTTTGAGGGCATAGAGTGTGTCCACCACCCTCTTCTCATTGACTAGCCTCTAATTAACCTTAATCCCAAAGGGCCTCTAGAGGGTTCATATTTTTCCTGATGAGGAACAACAATTTTGGCATAATCATGGATATAGTGTTGATAAAATCTAGCCATGCCTAAGAAGATTTGAAGCTCCTCAACCGTGTTGGGATGTGGCCATCGAAGAATGGCTGTGTCTTGCAGTGCTTTGGTTGCATATAAATATGCCAAATACGGTGAACTTTAGTGTTTGAAGAATTTATTGCCTAGGATGGTGTCAGTTTGAGTACATTGATACCACGAGAAGTCTCATGATGATGTTACCAAGGATGCTTCGGTCAATATATGCTTGGGGATGCCTTGGTAGTTGTGGCAGGGAAGACCGGATGTGAAGTGTTTATCTTGATAGTGCCATTCAACTATGTAGTTGGTTGAAGGAGACCTATGTACAAAGGGAAGGCCATGAGGATGTGTGAATGGCCGGAATATTGTTGTTAATAATAGAATAAATCAATGCTATTTTGTTGAGAAAAAGGAGAATAAAAGGCAACAAGGATCGTCAAAAAGCCAGGGCCAGCGCGAGGACTATAGATGTAGACAAGTGACGACAGTTTGCAGGTTTGGACAGCGATCGAGACGAGCAAGAAGGCTAGCAAAGGCCGTAGAAGGAAGAGAGGATCATCGAGCAGGATTTTTGGGAGAGGGCTCATTGACGAGCAGTAAGAGAATTTTTCAGATCCAAGATTCACTTGCTTGGCTTAACACACAGGGCGTGAATTTGTAGTTTTTTGAACACTAATTGTAAGTGTTCTATGTAATCATCTTCAATCTTACTGTGAATGATAATGTCATCAAGGAAAACCACATCAAATTTTCCAAGATAGGGAGGTAAGACACTATCCATGAGTGTCATAAATATAGCTGGAGCATTGGTTAAACCAAAAGGCATAGCAAAAAACTCATAATGCCCGAACCATGTTCTAAAGGCAATCTTAGAGATATCTTTCAAAAGGATACACACCTGGTGGTATCTTGAATGACGATCTATCTTTGTATAATATCAATCTACCTCTCCGTGCCCTCAAGAGGCTAAGAAGCCTAAGCAATCACAAGATACTCCACGTGCGTCTCTTAGCACTGCTGATTTTGAGCCTGCAAAGAAACACAATTCTTGTTTCAAATGTATTTTGGACTAGCATAACAAGAAGATTGTCCTCTTTTGCAAGGAAAAGAAAAGGTCATGTACATAGTGCAACGCCTCCCATTAGATTCATCTCCTAAATATTGTGCTATAGAGGTTCTTCATATGGAAGAAAAGCACAAGTGTTTTGTGTCTGTTTCAATGTGGTAGCCCACCTTTGGCTCCCACGAGTTAATTCGCATGCATGGAACTATTAACGGACAACATGTTCATATTTTAGTGGATGATGGTGCAACTCATAACTTCCTCAACTATAAGGTAGGCAAGAATTTAAAGCTTACACAGACTCCCTGCTCCCACAAGTATGTGGTAGAACAAATGTTTGGAAATGATAAAGAAGTGTGGGACACGGTAGTACAAGGGGTTGAACATATTGTTTAAGATCATACAATGACCCTTGACTTTCAAGTTATGAACATGGACCTTGCTGCTGTAGATTTAAAACGGGAGTGGCTGCGTGGTTTAGGAAACACATTGCATACTAATTACAAACACAAATCCTTATCCTTTATGGCCAATGGTAAACATGTGCTCTTGCTTGGTGATAAAAATATACCATTTTCACCTCTTATATGTACACCCGGGATTTCTATTTTACAAAAAGTAGATTTAATAGATGAAGTCTTTTGGTGTCAGTGCTTGGATCTAAGTTTTTGAATTCTCAAGAGCAAAGTGTTGACGTGGATTCTAGTTATGGTATGCAAAGTGCAATGAATTTTATTGACAACAATAAAAGTGCTAACAATTCTAAAGAGCAAAGTGATCTCAATTTTAATTATGTTGAGCAACATGCAACTGATGTAAAACAAACGTTAAAGGAATTACAGGATTCTCCATCCCAGCATAATTCTAGTTTACTTTCTCCTTTTGCATGGCAAAAGGTGACTCACTTACAAAGTATAGTGATATATTCTCAAGTGATTTACCTTTGGGTTTACCCCCCACATGTGATGTGCAACATGGCATAGATGTCTTGCCAAGCACTCAACCGGTGAGTAAACCACGTTATCGTATGAGTGCTAGTCAGTTGGATGACTACCTTGCCCGTGGTTTCAGAACTAGCACTTTGTCTTGGGCATCACCAATTCTATTGGTAAAAAAGAATGATAGTACTATGCGCTTGTGCATAGATTATCGCCGATTAAATGCCATAACCATCAAGAATAAGTATCCTTGTCCTCAAGTGGATGAGTTGTTTGATCAATTCCATGGGCAAGAATTACTCTTAGCAAAAGCATTCTTAGAGTAGGGAACATTCTCCTTCCTCTCTTGGTCAACATCATACATTTGGGCATGAGAAATGGCTTCTTCCAAAGTTTTTAAATGTCGGGTCTTGACATGAAGACAATAGTCTTTGTCAAGACCCCTATTGAAACCCCATATCTTTTGGAATTCATATAGACCTTCTACTTTTAATATGATTTCTCAATACTTAGAAAGGTACAAAGTGAGAGAGAGGCCAAACATGCGGCATGCATCCCATGCTATCCAATTCTTATCTTCTTCATTGAGGTCCAAAAAATATTTGGAGAAAGAAGCTTGAAACACAGCCCAAAACTGAGGACAAGCATCTATTGGAAATGTCATCTACCACTTATAGGCCTTGCCTTTAAGAGATAGACTTGTTTCCATAGCTGTATTAATATTTGGCGTGTGTCTTAGTGTTAGGCTACGGAGCTATGGCTGGTGGAGCCTTGGGTAGGCCATGGTGAGAGAGAGAAGGTGCAGAAGAGATGAATGAGTACAGAGAGGGAGAGAGAAAAACGACACGCTTTTTTTTTAATTTGCTTGTATATTATAAAAAACAAAAGGCCTTACAATATATATAACTTTTGCTCTCTATGATGCAAAACTCCACTAAACTGCCCTTACTGCATGTTATAAGAAATGTTCCCATAGGTACAACGGGCTTGAACGTAACATTCCCCCCTCAAGACCGAACTAGACAGAGCCTCTCATGATACCTCAAGTTTTTGGTGTACTCGTCAACTGTGAGTTTTAGGTTCTCTTACAACCAAGGATTTTTGGTGTATCCTTAACCTGGTGCTATGATAACCCCCCCCCCCCCCCCCCCCCCCTTGAACAGATAGGGTGTAGGTCAAAAATTAGCTACCAATGAGTGGAGCTTTTGGTTCACTGCCAAACCTTGGGTTTAAGGTGTACCCAGTAACCTCATGAGAGGTAGAACAAAATAGGACTTGAACAAAAAAAACTAATATTTTGGGAGGTCTTACCACTCATGTGTGGCAGTGTCTATAACCCGTACAATTTTTTATCATGGCATGACTGACAACATATAAGGTAAAAGAGGCTTTGACTAAAAAAGTATATAATTGTTTTGTAGATAAAAGAGGACAAATATATGACACTAAACTGGAAAAAATAATTTGTGGAAGCTTGTACTGCAGTCTCGAAGCACATCTTCATGTGTTGCATCTGCTGATGTACATCTTGGTTCTCGAAGCAAACTATTGGCTTATGGATGTTCTTCATCTTTTCAAGATCAACATGTAGTATTGGATCAATCTTCTTGAGATAATTTCTCCAATACTAGATAGCCCTTTATCTGCTAAACCCGTCCATATGGTCATAGGAACCTTTATTATTATGTTCAAACATTGCTTGTTCAAATCCTTGAAGGCAGAAGACTCGTTGGCTTGCTCTCATCGACAAGGTACTTCACATAGCATTTTAAAATGCTCTTGAACGGGTTGCATGCACCTTAGACCAAGCCTTGCAAAAATAGCTATTGTCAAAAGCCTTGCAAAAAATTGCCTCGGTAGGCGTTTTGAAAATCTTGGTTGTTCACTACTATCGCCACTAAACCAGGGGACTTGCAGGCCTGCGTTTCAATTAGTCTTGATGCTGCCCTCCTAGAATCACACAGAGTTGAGATGAGGGTGTGACTGGCCTTAGTTAATCATCACACTATGTGTGAATCCTCGCTTCAATAAGAGATGTTTTAATCCAAATGTTCTACAAATAACAAGTCTGTAGAACATAATGACAGTCAAGGATAGCATTTTGAGCCTCCTGGAAAGACATCAACACATGAGCCCCTTTGCTCGGCTTCTGTAAGGTCGCTTCTGTAGTGCCACACTCTCCTCCACAATATGGCCCTCCTAGTCTGAAGCGCAACGTGTCTGAAGGTTTTCTTTATGTGTCTATCTCAGCCCTCCACAGTAGTAGCCCCGAACGGCTCAGCTCTCAAGCCCCTTTGAACTTGCTCTTCTATCCCCAGTGCGGCTCTTATACCAGTGTTAGGCTACTAAGCTATGGCGGGTGGAGCCTTGGGCAGGCCATGTCGAGAGAGAGAAGGTGCAGAAGGTATGAACGAGCGCAGACAGGGAGAGAGCAAAACGACACGCCTTTTTTTAATTTTGCTTGTATATTATAAAAAACAAAAGGCCTTACAATATATATAACTTTTGCTCTCTGTCATGCAAAACTCCACTAAACTGCCCTTACCTGCATGTTATAGGACATGTTCCCATAGGTACAACGATATTGAATGTAGAGCTTGAATGTAACACTTAGCCTATGAATATCACTCCATTTGTGTAAGAACGCATTGGCTGCATCCTTGTTGTAATTAGTCTCTTCACCCTGGAACTCATGAATGGTGATATTCTGAAGTAATGCATTGCTACCTTCTGCATCTTCTGAAGCACTTGTCTCATGGACTCCTTGAGTCATGCGAACACGGGTTCCTTGACCCGTGCGAGCTTGGGTTTCTTGAATCGTGTGAGCTTGGGCTCCTTGAGCCGTATGTGAATTCATAAATGTCATAAGTAGCTCAGTAAGGTTTGTAACATTTGCATTTAATGCAGAGAAGTTGCGTTCAAGTACGCTTTGGTGATTCTCCAAAGTCTTGAAAGCAGCCATATTTGCAAGTCCATGATCGCCTAGACCATCATCATCATGCATATCAGTGTCAACAATGCCCATGGTTGCCGGATTTTGATGCGTTGCTCAAAATCAAAAGTGTGTGTATGTGGAATATCCTCACTGGCCATGGTGAACACACGCTACTGTAGAGAGAGAAAAAAAACTTCAACTTGTACCTTGTAAAGCTTGAAGTTGTTGTGTTCTTTTATGCTCGATGACTTTTGCATTGTATGAGATCCTCGGCTTGCGGAATTTGTAGTGCTTCATGTCTTATTCTTTGTAAGAACACCTTCGTTGATTCTTCACAAAAACTCGTTGTTTTTGTGAAGACTTTTGTTCACTTGTGAAGCTTCTTTCTTGAGGCAAAAAGAATTTTGGAAGAAAACTTGCCTTTCTCTAAGGAGTGAAAAGGAAGGGTGAAACTACTTCTTTGAAGTTTGTAGCTTTCCTTTCCTTCTAGCTTTCTTTGTCAACTTAAGTATGCTATCTTTCTTTGTTGTATACAACAAGTTTCAATAGCTTGGATGCTAGGGTGTTGGCCTCTTACCCTCATGGAGTGGGTTCAACCCTCCTTCATGCAAGGTTTTAGAGGGCCTTCCTATGCGCAAAGCCAACGGTGTCAACAAAGCCTCGGTGTCGTAGAATTGTCGATTGAGTTTGCCTTGGTCCCTGCCTTGTTTGGAGAGCATGGGCGGCTGCTGTTGCTTGCTGTCTGTTCTCTCTTGCTCCACAAGGGACGTTGTGATTGTATTTCCTTTTACTGCGCACAGGGCTATCGTCTTCCTTGTCTGTTGCGTGTGGATCGTGGGAGAGGAGAAGTGAATTGCATGCACATAACCCGCTTTCTTCCTTTTCCAAAATATCTCAAATACCATTGAAAGGAAGGGAGTAATGTTGTGTGCTAGTCTCCACCCAACCATGCTATCTTATAGCCTCCCCCCAACGTACACACTGTCTGGCATGCCGGTAGCCTTGCCCATAGGACCGTGTCCTTACAGAGAGAGATGGGTAGAGAGAAGGGGACAGGGTGGGAGAGGGAGAGAGAGGGGAGAAGGGGACAGGGAGGGAGAGGAGTGGAAGAGAGGAGAGAGAGTAGATGAGAATTTTTTTGGAAAAAGATTTTTGAAAAAGTGGATTTTCAATGTTTGTAGGTTAAAAAAAAGGTCAAAAAATGGGTTTTTGATATGCATACATGTTTGGAGGGAGTTTTAAGTAAAAAATAAGTAAAATGACTTTTTAAAAAATAAGTCAATTTTCGGCCCTTAGTGACACACGGTTTTGCTAATGTGGCCACACTCCACTTTTTACAAGCTAGAGAGAGAAAGTGACCTCTGAGGTCCACATCTCACATATGCCTTAAAACAAGGGTAGAAAAACCTAATCAAAACTAGCTTCTTGAATGCCCTTCTCTCCTTAACCCTACACAACATTAGCCTTAATCTCTAAAAATTAGGTTTCCTTACAAGGCCCATGTAAAGCCCATACTTTTCCTAATGGATATACGAGGTAATATATACAATAATATTTGTGTTAATAATTGCCATAGTGAACACAATAATATTTTCTCCTATTATCGCATATATTGCTGTTAAACGACTACCGTGTCCTTCGCCACTATACACGCAATATTTTCTCTTTCTATTTTCCTTTGTTAATCCGTGGCAATGCTAGCTGTCCTGGACTTTTCCTCTTATAAGGGACCTGTAACATTTAATGGTCTAAAAACTTATGTGTAGCGGAAATTAGCATGAACATAGTGGGCATTTCATTAGAATAGATTTCTAATGAGAATTACAAGAGTGCTTGGGTGGAGAGAGCAACAAAAAGCATAACACCTAGTTAGATAGCATGAACAATACTTTCAAAAGAGAGAGAAATTAAGCTATTGACAACAGTTGAGGACCGGATTTGCATGGAGCCGGTCCTCCTCCAAAAGGCTTTGTATTATGGTTTCTCCCATCAAGAGAGACATTGTACAATACAATTCGTTGTGTTCCTTCAAGACTAGCTAGTGCAATGAAGATGAAAGATTCATGCACTAAGCAAAACACTTAGCAAACACAACTTTAATTATCCCCGTTCTCAGACCCAAGACCTCACACACCTTCGAAGATGGTGAGAGCTAGCAGGGTATGAGAGTAGATCGAGAGGAAGAAGGAGTATCTTACGAGAAAGATGTACATCTCCTCACATAATCACTCAGATTAGGATTGATTAGCTTAGTAATTAGCTTGGTAGAGGAGATGAGCATGCATTGAAGCTTGGCTCTTGGTTGGATTTGCATCCACATGCGAAGAGTGTTTTGATGTAGGCTTCTATCTCACAAGCTTGGAGTAGGTGATGAGCTCTCCATTAAAGCTTGGGAAGAGATAGTCTTCTCTTTCTTCACACATGAGATTGTGTGAGTGTGTGTGTGATGATGCCTTGCAAAAATCAGCCCCCTCTCTCTCTTGGGCGAGCCCTCTTGCTATTTGCTCTTTCTATCTCCCCATTGGACCTCCCCAGGGCTAGCCAATGACTATTAAGCAGCATAAATGATAGCCTTCTGACATGTGTCCCCCTTTCCCCTTTTGTGAGAGCTTAAGGTAATTAAAAAATTCATCTAAACTCTCATTGGACCCCTTTGCCTCCTGGCCAATAGGAATCAAGCAAGCCATTGGGATGCTGAATGCTCATTGGACCCCTTGGGAGAATGTCCAATAGTCTTCTAGAGGACTTAATTCTCATTGGTTCTTTTATTAAGTGTTTTTAAATTAATTAAACTAGATTTACTCTAGCCTAAATCTCATTGGTCCACCTCCAAGGCCATCCAATAGGAATTGGGCACACCTTGTGGGCATCTGGGCTAGGGAGCTGACATGTGTCCCTAATTCCCTTTGTGTAAAGGGAGTCTGTGTGTGTGTGTGTGTGACTTTCTCTCTCATCCCCTACTCCCAAGGCTCGCCCCCTCCTATGTAGGGATTTGAAAAGACTTTTTGGTCACACACAAAGCATCCAATTTCCCTAGGGTTGACCTTTGGACTCAACCTTTGAATTTTGGAACCTTAGCATTTTGGAAGTCTTAATGGGCTGAACCTTAGGGTCTTTTTAGCCCATTGTTGCACATGGCTCTTTTGCAGATGGCCCCCCCTTTGGATCCCTATTTTCCCTCCTTTGGATCCCTACTATGGCCGATCTGCTAGCTTAACCAATATTCTAGCTTTTTCTCTCCTGGCACTTCCCCACATTAAATGATAAGTTTAATATGAGAAAACCATTTAGGGGAATTAGATATTGATTATTATGACATTACCTCTCTCTTGAAATCATAGTCGTCCTCGACTATGGTGTAGAGAAGATAAAGCATATTCATGAGTCCTTTTCTTAGCGGGTAGAGGATCCCTATGTTACCCTACGACATCATTCCACAATGGATGACTAGTCCATTTGGCACTTGAGAGCCTGAGGTTGCCGCAAGCATGTCTGCACATTAGTCCTATCAATCTTCCATAGTAGAGTGACAAGCTCTACTTGGTGTTTGGGAGACGTTGTATCCGCAAACTTGATCTAAGCATGCATACTACTTCATTTTTATGCACAATAACGAAAAAGCGAGTCTTATAGAACAAAAACTTTGTTCATTTTTAACATTTTGTACATTTGCTTACTGTTGGGAAGCATTGTAAGCATTGACAAGGTTTAGGTTATGCTTTAATTGTATGCCTTGCATCCATCTAGCATCTTCAAAAGGATAATTCTAAAACTTAATAAGATATCGTCGGATAGTCTTACAGCCTCTTAGTACCTTGTATTCATGTCGGAGAATGGACTCGGGCTGCAGCACCTCCTCTTGGTCCTCGATCTCCGGTGGGTCTTCAATAGTTGGTTCTTGAGGTGGCTCTCCTTTGTAAGGCTTTAATAGGCTCACATGGAAAGCATTGTGTATGAGCCAATGATTGGGAAACTTGTGTTGATAGGCCATCTCATTGATTGGCCTAAGAATCTGGAAGAGACCATAGTACCTTTTTGCTAGTTTAGCATAGTACTTTTGGTGGCCCGTAGGATTCTTGCTCGTCGTGTGCCTTAATCGAGCCTTGGGAAACTTTAACAAGACCCAATCGTTTTCCTTAAAGGCTTGGGCTCTTCTGTGCTTGTTAGCAGCAGCCTTTTGCCTTTGATGTGAGATAGAGATAGCATCCTTAATCTTTTGGAAAGATTCTTGTAGGTCTCGGCTATACTCATCTGCAGTGAAGATCTTCCCATGTACCTTAAGTAGCAAAGGACTTTTTGATCTCCCCTCAATTACATCGAAAGGTGCTTTTCCCGTGGAAGTATGTACAATGTTATTGTAAGCATACTCCATTAAGGGTAAGTACTTCTCCCATTGGGATCTTTGATCTAGTTCCGTTACATAGACTTTTAGTAGATCGAGAATGGTTAGGTTAGCTATTTCACTCTGGCCATCCGTTTGTGGATGATAGGCCGAAGAGAAGTTTAGCCTTGTCCCTAAATTCTCAAAGAGACCCTTCCAGAAATTACTGGTCATTCTAGGATCTCTATTCGACACTATGGACATTCGCAAGCCATGGTACTTGAAAATTTGTGAAATGAAGAGGGTTGCCATTTGATGGGCTTTGATAGTATTTTTGACAGGTATAAAATGAGCTTGTTTACTGAACCTCTCTACTATCGTCCATATTCCCGTATTCCCATGGATAGACTTAGGCAATCCAAAGATAAAATCCATGGATATGCTCTCCCATGGTGAATTAGGGATTGGCACAGGTTGAGAGATAAGCTTTTCTTTAAGCTTTTCAAAAGCATTGTTCTCCTTAGCAGACCATGTATACCTAACGCTTTTCTTTGTTAGGTCATGTAATGGTCCCGCAATTTGTGAGAACTTTTCTATGAAGCGTCTATAGTATGCACACATACCTATAAAGCTTCTTAGTTCATGAAGATTCCTTGGTTGAGGCCATCCTTTTATTACCTCTAACTTTTATGGATCCATTTGGATGCCATCTCGAAGATAATGTGACCTAAATACTTAATCTCTTGCAAGAAAAATTCACTTTTCTTTCGATTAACATAAAGTTTATTCTCTCTTAAAACTTGAAATATTACATGGAGGTGTTGCTTGTGTGCGTCTGATGAATTAGAGTAGATGATAATATCATCAAAGAACACTCCAGTGAAGGTTCGATGAGGCCTGAACAACTTCTCCATCAAGCGGTTGAATGTGGCTGGTGCATTAGTCAAGCCAAAAGGCATGACAATGTATTCGTTAAGACCAAATGTGGTGCGAAATGCAGTCTTTACAATGTCTTGATCAACTATCCTTATTTGATGATAGCTACTTTTTAGGTCAATCCTCCTGAAGTAGGTCGATCCTTGTAGCTTATCAAATAGGTCTTCTACCCGTGGAACGGGAAACCTATTCTTGATAGTGATCCTATTTCGTGCTCTATAGTCGACACACATACGATATGTGCCGTCTTTCTTTTGCACTAATAGCACAGGTGAGAAAAATGGAGATGAGCTAGGCCCTAACCATGTCCTTCTCAACTAACTCATGGACTTGTCGTATAATCTCCTCTTGTTGAGCTTGAGATACTCTATAAGGAGGTTTGTTAGGCGGTGAACTTCCTGGAAGAAGTTCAATTGCATGGTCATCATTAACTCGTTTAGGAGGTAGCTCACAAGGGATGTCGTCAATAAAAACATCTTGAAACCCCTTGAGAAAATTGGATAACTCTGATTCCTTTTGGTTGCTTTTATTTTCTTTTGCTAAAGCATTAGGTTCATTTTGAGAATCTTTAACAAAAATCATGTACACGGAAATAGAGCTCTTTAATGACTTCTTGAAAGCTGATGTATGTACAATGGGGATAGTGTTACCCATTTCCTTAGCATCTATATACATGTATTTTTCCCTGAACTTAAAGGAGATTCTCCTTTCAGGAAATTTAACATCGGCAGCTAGGCGGTCAAACCATGGTGCCCCTAGGATTACATCCTCATGCTTGAGACGAGAGATAAAGAAGTCCTCTTTGTCCGTATAGCCTTGGACATGAAGCCTCAATTTCCCGATTAAGGGAGTGACTGAAGCTTCTTGCTCCTTGAAGGCACTGTTTGCAGATAGGACATCTCCCATCTCGTAAGCTTGTATGCCTAGCTTGGTGGCCAACTCTATAGATATAAAATTGTGAGTAGAACCAGGGTCAAAGAGAATAAAAGCATCATGTTGTCTTACCTTTCCCCAAGCATGGCATATAGGAGATCCTTTGTGATGAATTTGGTGAGTCTCCTCCTCTTGGATTTCAACCAAGGAAGCTCTAGGAGGATCTTGGCGGTTGTTCTTTTGGGGACAAGCGCGGTACGCATGCCCTTGTTCGCTGCACTTGAAACACCGGTTATCCTTGCAATAACGCTCAAGCTCTTCAGGAGAGAGTTTGTTTTTACCTTTGTAAACTCCCTTCTGTTTAGCTTTGTTGGAGTTGCCCTTAGGAGACTTTTGGACATTGTCCTTCCCCTTAGGCTCGTTGGAACCCTTGTTTTCTGTGGGCTTATTATTTCTTTTAGCCCCCTTTTGGAAATTAATTCGTGAGGCCACCATAGTATGGTGTATTACCGCCGATATGGTACGTGGCCTTTGGGAGTTGAAATACTCCGCCATTTCTTCGGTTAAGCCCGCACAAAATTGTTGCTTTTGCTCTCCAAAATCCAACTTTTTGAAGATAGTGGCTTTGAGTTGTAGGTCCCAAAACTTGTCTACATATTTGTGGATGGATTCATAGGGAGAGAGCTTTAAGTTTCGCCATTCGGTGAGTACTTTGTCTTTGGCATCTGTGGCCAAAAACTGCTTCATAATGGAAGCTCTTAAATCTTTCCATGTTCGTGGATCTTCACCGTTGGCTCGTAGGCTAGACCACCATTGTCTGGCGGACTTTTGAAAGTGCATAGCTACATTGTGTAGCTTAGAGGACTCCATGAAGCCCTCATCTCCAAACGCCGCATTGAATTGCTGGATAAAGGCCTTGCAAGACTTTGTCCATAGCACCAAAGATACCATCATAGGTAAGGAAAGAGATGCTCCTCCCTCCCTCTTTGAATTTCTTCAACTTGGACGACCTCTTCCATGCGGCATAGGATTTCCTATGGCCTCTTCTTTTTGATGGTTCAAAGGTTGCACCATCACTTTCTTCAGAAGGTGAAGAATTTGAAGAAGGTGGAGAAGAGGGTGACCTATTTCTCGCCTTTTTCTTGTCTTGATCTTCATTGTCTTCACCATCACTTTCATAAGAGGAAGAGGATGATGAAGATGGAGAAGAGGGTGTCCTCTTTCTCGCCTTTTTCTTCTCTTGCTTTTTATCATCCCTCTTTGAATTATGGCATGGAGAAGAGTGTGATGGTCTTCTCCGCTTTGGTGGTGATGGAGAGCGTTTAGCCCGCCGTCTTCGTGGAGCCATCTCCACCGAGGTGGCGGGAGACTCACTTCTTTCTCGTTCCATCGGTGGAGGCTCTTGAGTTCTCCTTTGGGAAGGAGATACATCATCAAGAAGTAAATTCTTGAGCCCTTCGTACGGATTCTCTTCTTCTTCCCGAATCGGAGAGAGACCTCTTTTGGGAGTCTCACAAGGAGGCTTCCTAGGTGTTCTCTCGTCATGGTGATGAGCTTGGAGAATCCCGTGAGCACGGAGCTGCCATTGCTCTTCGCTTTGGAGAGATGGATTGCCCATGGCTTGTTGAAGCCTAGAAACAAGATAGTTAACAAGGATCGGAGCATCATTAGTGGCTTGCTCATTAGCAAAATCAAAGTTATCAACATTAATTTCATTGTCTTTACTATTGTCAGCCATTCTAACAACTTTTAGGTGTAAACTTTTTAGGTGTACTTTGGCACTTCAAGCCCTAGTTGTTACTCCGCTTTACCCCTTTAGAAAAAGCACTCAAGCTACTGTACCCGTGGCTCGAATACCATTAATTGCAAGGAATAGAAGAGAGGGTTTTTCGACACCAAAACAACACCGGCTCATGTCAAGCTTCTAATAGCTCAATAGTGGTTATGCCGTAGGCAAGCCCCGTAGGACTCCACTATTAAGACCATAGCTCTCAATGGTGATGCCCCGTTAACTGCACAAAGGAAGGCGCACTAAAAGGCTGAAAAATCCCAATTCTACTTACTCACAGGCAATTAATAATACCAACCATTTATAGCTAGCTTGAGGACGTTCCTTCTTGAGCAAGAAAAGAGAAACCTTGTGCTCTGATACCAATGTAACATTTAATGGTCTAAAAACTTATGTGTAGCAGAAATTAGCATGAACATAGTGGGCATTTCATTAGAATAGATTCCTAATGAGAAATACAAGAGTGCTTGGGTGGAGAGAGCAACAAAAAGCATAACACCTAGTTAGATAGCATGAACAATACTTTCAAAAGAGAGAGAAATTAAGCTATTGACAACAGTTGAGGACCGGATTTGCATGGAACCGGTCCCCCCTCGAAAAGGCTTTGTATTATGGTTTCTCCCATCAAGAGAGACATTGTACAATACAATTCTTTGTGTTCCTTCAAGACTAGCTAGTGCAATGAAGATGAAAGATTCATGCACTAAGCAAAACACTTAGCAAACACAACTTTAATTATCCCCGTTCTCAGACCCAAGACCTCACACACCTTCGAAGATGGTGAGAGCTAGCAGGGTATGAGAGTAGATCGAGAGGAAGAAGGAGTATCTTACGAGAAAGATGTATATCTCCTCACATAATCACTCAGATTAGGATTGATTAGCTTAGTAATTAGCTTGGTAGAGGAGATGAGCATGCATTGAAGCTTGGCTCTTGGTTGGATTTGCATCCACATGCGAAGAGTGTTTTGATGTAGGCTTCTATCTCACAAGCTTGGAGTAGGTGATGAGCTCTCCATTAAAGCTTGGGAAGAGATAGTCTTCTCTTTCTTCACACATGAGATTGTGTGAGTGTGTGTGTGATGATGCCTTGCAAAAATCAGCCCCCTCTCCCTCTTGGGCGAGCCCTCTTGCTATTTGCTCTTTCTATCTCCCGATTGGCCTTCCCCCGGTCAAGCCAATGATTATTAAGCAACATAAGTGATAGCCTATTGACATGTGTCCCCCTTTCCCCTTTTGTGAGAGCTTTAGGTAATTTAATAATTAAACTAAACTCTCATTGGACCCCTTTTCCTCCTGGCCAATAGGAATCAGGCAAGCCATTGGGCTGCTGAATGCTAATTGGACCCCTTTGCCTCCTGGCCAATAGGAATCAGGCAAGCCATTGGGCTGCTGAATGCTAATTGGACCCCTTGGGAGAATGTCCAATAGTCTTCTAGAGGACTTAATTCTCATTGGTTCTTTTATTAAGTGTTTTTGAATTAATTAAACTAGATTTACTCTAGCCTAAATCTCATTGGTCCACCTCCAAGGCCATCCAATAGGAATTGGATACACCTTGTGGGCATCAGGGCTAGGGAGCTGACATGTGTCCCTAATTCCCTCTGTGTAAAGGGAGCCTGTGTGTGTGTGTGTGTGTGACTTTCTCTCTCATCCCCTACTCCAAAGGCTCACCCCCTCCTGTATAGGGATTTGAAAAGACTTTTTGGTCACACACAAAGCATCCAATTTCCCTAGGGTTGACCTTTGGACACAAACTTTGAATTTTGGAACCTTAGCATTTTGGAAGTCTTAATGGGATGAACGTTAGGGTCTTTTTAGCCCATTGTTGCAGATGGCTCTTTTGCAGATGGCCCCCCCTTTGGATCCCTATTTTCCCTCCTTTGGATCCCTACTGTGGCCGATCTGCTAGCTTAACCAATATTCTAGCTTTTTCTCCCCTGGCACTTCCCCACATTAAATGATAAGTTTAATATGAGAAAACCATTTAGGAGAATTAGATATTGATTATTATGACAGGACCCTTGCATTTGCACCTATTTTCTTGTCGTTGGAATTGACCCTATGAAATACTATTTCAAAGAAAGTATTTAAGAAAAATGAAACCATTTCTCTCAGAGGTGGCCATTTTGGGTGCTATACAAAGCCCACACACTCTCTCTCTCTCTCTCTCTCTCTCTCTCACACACACACACACACACACACACACACACACACACACACACACACACACACACACACACACACACACACACACACACACACACATTGCTCACCTGCTTCTTGTGCATAAGATCACCCGCATTGTTATGGAATTGATATCTTACTATTTATTGCAACAACTGACAGGTGGAAAAGGCTTGATCAAGCTTGGCTATTGCGAAAGGATATTATATTTTATGTATATTTGATTATTCAAGTGCTCTTTATGAGATTTGGCCATTAATGACCGGCCGGCCAGTTTGTACTCACTTTGACCATTCAAGAAATCTATAAAATCAAATACGTGCAAGAGGGAAATGGTCACTCTTGCACTGGCCGAGATTGTACCCAGTGCATGTGTACTTCTTGTCTTCTCTCTCGCCGTGCCGGCATAGCACTCCGCTCTTGGAGGGCCACCATGTTCTCCATTTGCAACAATAGTATCAAAGACTAAGGCTACAATTTGGGCAACAAACAACCTGGCATCTGAGTAAAACTCCAGGCTTTGCCTCCAATGAATATAGATCCTTGCAATTTTTCACTACAGTTAAGTTACATAACCTCTTCTACTCCATTATATTTTTGTTGTTTTATCTCTCTTTGATCTTGGCAGAATCTTCGGAGATGTTAACATTAATCTTTTGTCATATAAAGAGAGTTATTGTAATCATATTAATTATACATAATAAGTATCTGTTGATGTTTGTTATAAGAATAATGATGTCATGATTGTTTCAGATTATAGAGCCGCTTTAGAAAAATGAAGTAGGAATATGGGATGAGTAATAACAATAATAATATAGAATAATAGGTAGACATAATTAGGGAGAGTATTACGAACTTCTCCTTGAATGCTTGGATATGCCTTGTGTTACAACCTTCAAAAGAAGAGAGTGTTACGATAATAGGTATGCAAATCCGGAGGGAGAAGGAGAAGAATAGTAAGAAAACTGGAAAAAAAAGGCCCAATGGATCAATATCAACAAAACCCTCAAGATCGTGGGTCCTCAAAGGCGTTCGAGCACGAGGCTAAGCTGCCATTGGAGGCAAGTGGGAAATATCCCTTAGGGACTTTTAAAATTGATCATAATTGGTATGGTTATCATCGAATGATGTATTTGCCAAATCACAAGTAGAGGAGTCATGGACTAGGGCCAAGGTAGGAACCCCTGCATCAGCACTTGTTGTCATCCCCCACTAGGACATCGTCAACCTTGACGTCAGCACGAAAAAGCCACCTTGGCCTCATCCTTGGCCACATCACAAAGTGGAAGCCGTTAGTTAACTCACAGCACTTGCTATCTCTGGGAATATGGTGATGCACCCACACACACATAATTTTCTGCCTCCCGTTCTCTCAAACTCTTGCTTGCTAGCTGGCATCGACCACCTCTCCCTCTTGCATGCAGTAGAGCCTCGTAGTCGTCATCCCACTCTCTACATCTCCCTCTTTCATGGAGGCATCTACCCTCAGCCACAATTTCCTTTTTTTGGCTCCAATTATTGGAGGTTAGTCAAGCTATACTGCATGTAGCTGCTGCGCAATCAATGTACTCCAAAAGATAACATGTCAAACATTTAGCTCGTCAATATATATCAAACATGCAGATCGTCAATACTAGCAATCTCTCTTTCTCTATCTCACGTCCTCACTCTCTACCTGCCACCCTTTCTCGACACTCTAACAACCAATGGAACGCTCTTCTCTCATTCTTAGGGCACCTACTTGGCCAACAACCATGCAGTGTTCAGTACTTCAGTTCCTCCAGCCTGTTGAAGCTCTACTTACAAGCAAGAGTATCCTCCACGGCCTGAACACTCTTGGTTTGCACCAAAAAAATAAAAATAAATAAACCTCCACCACACACCCACATGCATGCATCGGCCTGGGTCGCAGATTCTCAACCACCTCTTTTGACCTCGCTCTTTGCGCTTGTCTAGCCTTCAGTGTAGATGCATACCCTTCAATCTCACTCCAACTCTCTCTGTCTCCCTCCCTCTCTCTCTCTCTCTCTCTCTCTCTCTCTCTCTCTCTCTCTCTCTCTCTCTCTAAAAACGTAGCCGTTTTTTGACCTAGTAGACAGCAGTCCACTCTTTTGATCATAACTTCTTCATCCGAACTCCGATTTGGGTGATCTATAGCCTCAATCGAAGAGCACAAAGTCCTCTACGCATTGATGTAAAGACAGAAATTTTCAAAGTTATGGAAGGCGTTTCTGTAGCAGCATTTTCGAAGTGAACAGGTTCAACAAAATTGATTCTCATCTCCTATTTTACATACAATGTCTTCCGACACTCGCAAGGGTTCTTCTTCTTCAACAAGGTCCACAACCATTGTGGAAAATGATCCAAAATCTCCTAAGTGTGGAGATAGCAACACAACCACCCAACCAACGACATCGGAAACCATGATCATGGCGTACTTGGTATCATTGCAAGAGACCGTAAACAAACAAGGCGAAGACTTACGAGCACTTGCAATGGAGAATGGCACACTAAGGGTACTTGTGGTTGAGAATGAGAATCTCAAGAGGACACTTGAGATGCAAACAACACGTTTGATGCAACTTGAAGAGGAAGTCAAGGAATGTAAACGCTCTCTTGTGGACTTGAATGCTTTGAAGGAGCGGATGAGCAAAGTAGAGCATGACCATGTATTGAAAGAGGAGAAATTTGACACTATGACCCAGGATGTATGCGACATGAAAAATGTATGCACAAACAAGTCTTGGGCTGATGTATGTGGTAGCAATATGGTTTCTAATTCCTCACTCATGCAAGCTATGTGTGCGCTCCTTGCCGCACTGTCGAGGCAAGGGACTTGCCGATACACCGTGTACGTGAGCCGCAGACGGCTCCAAGCACACAACTAGTTTAACTAGTAAGCTCAAAGAGGGCAATGGTGTGTCACTCACCGCCTTATGCTCCTGTCGTAGAGGATTCCTCGCAGCGAAGAAGAGGGAGACGCCGCTACGCCGCGCTCAACCGCCTCGCCGCCGTCGTGCCGCCGCAACGCTCGATCGCACATAAACTCTCACACTCTCTCTCTCTCTCTCTCTCTCTCTCACACGCACACACACAAGGAGATGGTGAAGGAGAAGGTGGAGATGGAGCAAGAGCAGCTTCTATTGCACAATGAGAGAATGAGGAAAAATTAGGTTTAGTTGGCTTTTATATGAGCTCACCCCATTCACACTTGGGCGCCCATGCTTAGCCAACTAACCCTAGCATGTTCGTGTTAGAGTGCGCCTCTCATCGGCGATCACTCTACCTTTCCCTATTGGACCGACAAGCCCGGTGCCTGACTCTACTTAAATAAATAATACGGTTACAGTGTCCGTCGTAGTCGATAGGGTGTCCGTGAGCCACGAGGGTTAACATTGCCCCCCTTCCTGATGTAGATTCCGTCCTCAGAAGCTATTGAGTTGAAGCTTGGTATGTCCATGTTGTAGAGCATCTAGATTTGAATCTGCAAGGCAAAGTCACTGTTTTAGCAAGCGGAATTATATGGCCATAAATCATGAGGGGAATGTAAAGTACATGTGGAAATGAGTAAATGCAAGATTTATGAAATGTTAGACTGCCATTAAGGACAAATAAATTGCACTTTGAGTAAATTAATTAATCAAGAGTTTTGAGCTTATGGGTGAGTCTATCAATTAGTTAGCTATGACTAAGGTTAAAACAACTACTCTAGTACTAGTTAAGCTAAGAAGATTATCTAAATGCAAGATTCCCTAATTATGCTTTTCAGCTTTGATTAGCAAACTCGCTCTCACAACTGCAAACAAAAGCTTGAAATGTTAACTGTAAGCTCAATGGAAGTCTTTTAATTTTTTTTTTAATACTTTTTTACTTTAGGTCACAATCATGTGACGTGTGTGCTTATTTTGTATGTCCGGGGTTTTTTGCTTCTCAAGGAAAAGCGCCCACGCTGGGAACCTCTAGGGCTCTAGTACCATAGACAATACATGTGAGTGAAGTACCAATTCAAGCCAGGATTTCTCTTCCAGCGTAAGATTTTTCATTTGTGGCACTTATGTTTTTTTTTTTTTTTTTGCTTCCATTTCCTTGGTATTCGCACTAGTGTTTTTTGTTGTTTGAGTGAGCAAGCCTTTCTCTGCCTAAAACATTCCTAAGGTCTCAAATACTCGGATAATTTTATTAGCTAGGCCTAGTGGTCAAGTAAATGAGTTAACCTAAAGTCATGGTCTCCTAATCTCCAGGCTCATCCATAAGATTAAACTAGAGTTCAATCAACTTAAGCAAAGACAAATTTATACATCTATAATGGCAGATAACATCATAACTATTGCACTCAAACAAAGAATGAAAAATCATTATTAGCAATTACACATATCCACCAACATGAATCATGGAAAGTAGTACACCTGGAGGTATGGAGTGGCTCATTTCGTTGAAGCAGATGTCCTCAGCCATGTGGATGGAGATCCATATAAGTCCTACCTAACACATCCAAAAACAGGCACTATACCTCTAGGAGGCATGTCAGTGTGAAAAATTAAAACTCCTAAAAAACAAACTCAAAACACAATCTAGACCCCTAACCTACCTATCTGTCACCCCTTTTAGAATCAAGGAAAGAGGATATTATATAAACCGGGTGGCCACCCTAAGGCTAGGCCTCTATCCTCATCATCTAGATAAATAAAATCGTTGTCCGTGAGGCCATAGTCTTCCTCGGTCTCTATTAGTTCCTCTTCATCATCCTCTTGTGCAAGCATGCTAATCAAGAACCTCGCGATGCGTGGATACTCATCTTGTGCAAAAGAATAAGCATGTGCCATTGGAGACACATTCGCTACTGGGTAGGGATCACTAGTTAGCCATAGACGTATCAGCCATTATAACTCCTCAAAATTTCTCTCACATGCAAGGCTCTCTATCAAATCCCATTCGCAAGAAAGTATAGGGTAGCATACGTAGAACACTTGAGGGAAAGACAAGGGGTACCTTTCATCAAAAATAGAAGTGCATGCCTCTGGTGAAGTAGCCATTTCTGACAAGACAGATAGATTTGATTAGGCCTTTAAAACATAAGAGTTTTTTTTGTGTGTTGCTTGAATTGACACGATGAATTTGGACTTATATGTAAGATCTGATAGGGTGCTCTCTCGTTGCTAGTCGCTCTTGCTCTTTACTATTTTTGTTTTTTGTGAGTATAAGGCTATATATATACATTCCCTAAGATAGGAATTGAGAGGTCAGGGAGGAAGGTTGAGAGGGGAGCGAGTGAATGATTGATGTTAGCAAACACTCCCCCCTTCCTTGGGTAGATCATACCTTTTGGAAGGAGGTCATCACCTTTTGAAACCAATTGTTCCAAGTTGTTATGGGTGAAGGTTTTAACCAATAGTTTTCGACCACCCTATGCGTTTCATCTAGTTGCAAGGGTGGTAAGGTACTCTCCCATGATTTTATTGGCAACGTTGTTGTAGGTGGTGAAATTACCCCGGGAGGTGCAAACTCTTTCGTGCTTGTATGGATATGTACAGTGGTAGGTGGAGGTTGTGTCGAAGCTTCTATTTGCGTATAGGAACTACATGAAGAGCAAGAAGCTTCATTTGATTTCCCTGTTCCTAAACTAGGTGGAACAAATCGTTCTTTCTTTGGTACCCAAACTAGCTCTAGATCGGGTGTGTAACATTCCATGATTTTTTCTTTTCCGCGATTTTCAATTTGTTTTGGAGCCACAGGATTGGGTTTACATGGGCCAGGTGACAGGTAAGAGTACACTTTACGTTTGGGCACCCAGATTTGATCATTTCCTTCATAGTATCCTTGGGCTTCCAATAGTCGTTTAGGAATCCAACGCAACGTTTCTTTACATTTCTTGGAGTGAGTGGGACGGTTCTTACTAGGTTTCCGTTTTTTTGCATCAACCATGCTCACTACAGAGGCTTTAGGGACCCACTTGTATGTTTTCTGTGTTATATTAGGATGGTTCTTGTGTGTCTCAAGCTTTCTTTCAACTACATCAGTTGAAGCTCTAGAGAGTTGGGCTATGGGGACGTATGGTTCAACCTCCTGGACATGCAATGTCTTGGGTTTTATTTCCTTAGGCAATATCTCAGGGACTATGGCTTGAGTGGTAGGGCTAAGAGTTGGTTTTTGCGTTGTAACACCCCCAGTCCCCCAATCAATAGTGCATTTGGTGGCTATCATCCACGTGCGGCCTAGGTTTATATTACCCTCCATAGTTCCAGTAGGCATGACGAAAAAGTCTTGAGCTACAATTCCATTGTCATAACTGACAGAAGTGTGCCAGATTCCAAAAACCATAGTTTTTTTCTTGTTGACACCCTTGACTTGGATAATACTCTCAGATAGAGGTGGCTTCCCTAACTGACACCACACCCCATAGGATAGCAGATTATATTTAGCACCCGTGTCCAATAAGGCGTTATATAGCACTTTTCCATAGGCACTGTTTAACTCAATAGGGTATCGTAGAGGTGTGTCAGGGTCCAACCCCTCCTCTTCGATTTCCACGTGGAATGCATTTGTGACTCCAAGGTTAGCCTCTCGTTTTTGTCTTATACGTTGTTGTCAGTCCTTAGCCTTAGCTTGAGCTTGTATCTTGTTTAACTCGGTTTGTGCTTTGGCGGCCTTCTTTTGATGAATGGCCCGTAGTTCTTCTTGGCTTAAAGGATCATAATATCTTTTGAATTTACTCCCATTGAGGAATCCAATGGTTTCAACTCCATCAAGAGTTTCCACACGAAGGGTACCTTATGGGGTAATTTCACATACTCTATATGGTCCTTTACCAGCATATTTCAACTTTTTCTTCTCTTTACGTACTCCATACATAAGGACTTTATCACCAACTTTGATGTCCTTGTCCTTCACATGGCGATCAAACCACTTCTTTCTCCTATCCTTTTCCACAAGAGCATTTTGCACAGCCAACTGTCTCTCTTCGTCTAGTTTTTCTAAGATATACAAACGCTCGGTTAAGGGGTTACCATTCCATCCTTCTTGCAAAGCTACCCTAAGACTAGGAATGACAAACTCCCAAGGCATAACCGCTTCTTGTCCGTATACCATTTTGAATGGCGTACAATTAATAGCCACTTTATAAGCAGTACGATAAGCCCATAGAGCAGATGTCAACTTCAAATCCCAATCAGTGCGATGAGCTTCTACCGTCTTGGTTAAAATAGAGATTAGAGTCTTGTTGGTGCTCTCGGCTTGTCCATTAGCTTGCGGGTAATAAGGTGTAGACTTATGGTGGGATATCATAAAGGTCGTGGTAAGCTCTCTTATTACCTCATTTATAAAATGGGTACCATTATCACTAACAATTTCAAAAGGGCAACCAAATCTTGTGATAATGTTCTCAAAAAGAAACTTAGCTGTTGTCCTCACGTCAGCTTTTTGTGAAGCCTTAGCTTCAGCCCACTTTGTTACATAGTCCGTAGCAACTAGAATATATCGAGATTGAGTGTTGCGAGCTGCGGGACTAATTGGACCTACAAAGTCTAAGCCCCATTTTTCAAATGGTTGGGTTACTTTAATAGGATGTAAGGGCATTCTGTCTTTGCGCTGTGTGGTCTTGTAACGTTGGCACTCATCACACCCTTTTGTAAAAAGTGATGCATCCTTAAATAAAGTTGGCCACCAATAGCCTGATTGCAGCACCTTTCTAGCAGTCAGGTCTCCTGAAAAATGTCCTCCTGCTATGCCCATATGTGCTTCTTGCAAGATATACAAATATTCATCCTCGCGGGCACAACGCCTAAGAATATCATCCTTGCCTAGTCTATACAGAGTTCCGGCAATCAAAAAATAGGGTTCACATTCTTTTACTAGCCTTCGAGCGATATCCTTACAAAGTTCCTTGGGTGGAAAACCATTAACTAAAAAGTTAACAATGTTCTCACTCCATTCAGGCATAGTCTCAACTATGAATAGGGAAGTATCGGGTAATTCATCATCAACTCCTGTAGGGGCTTCACCATTGGGTATGCGAGACAAATGATCAGCCATGACGTGCCTTTTACCGGGTCTCACTACAATCGTGAAATCAAACTCCAGAAGAATTAACAACCATCGTGTGATTCTTCCTGTGGAGCATGGCTTGTTTACCAGATACAGCAACGCTTGATGGTCCACATAAAATACAAACTTGTTTGTCAGAAGGTAGTAGCGAAATTTCTTTACTGCATAAACCATTGCCAAACCTTCTCGCTCTGTAGTGGTGTAGTTCCTTTCAGCATCGTTCAATTGACGGCTTGCAAAGCTAATGGGATAGTCCAATTTATGTTCTCCTGGTTGAGTGAGAACACACCCAATAGCAAAGTTTGATGCATCAATATGCACATGGAAAATGACATCCCAGTTAGGTGTCCTTAAAATCAGAGCACTTGCTAGTGTTTTCTTCAATTGTTCATAGGCCTGGTCACACTCTTCAGTCCATTTAAATTCAATGAGAAGCTTGTACAAAGGACGTGCTATCTCAGCGAAAAATAAAATAAACCGTCGATAATAACCCACGTGTCCCATGAACCTTTGAACTCCCTTGTAATTGGTTGGTGGTGGTAACTCTAGAATCACTTTAATTTTGCTCTCATCGGTTGAGATACCATTCTTGGATACTATATGCCCTAAAATAACTCCATGCTTGACCCAAAATTGGCATTTGAATGGGTTCAATGAGATACGATATAACCTACACCTTTCAAACACCTTCCGCAAACATGATAGATGTTCTTTCCAAGAAGAGTAAACACAAAGGTCGTCTAAGAAAGCTTCACAAAACTCTCTCAAATATTCTTTAAAAGCAGTGTTTATTAATCGTTGGAATGTAGCAGGGGCATTTGTTAAGCCAAAAGCCATCACACGAAATGCAAACGCGCCAAATTCTGTGATGAAGGCAGTTTTAGCTTGGTCCTCTAGCGCTATCGTGATTTGGTTGTAGCCTGAGTACCCATCTAGAAAGCTATAAGCTTCCTTGCCTGCAACTCTTTCGAGTACATGTTCGGAATATGGTAGGGGGTAATGGTCTCTTCTAGTAGCTGCATTAACTTTTTTGAGGTCCACGCACACCCTGAGTTTCCCATTCTTTTTTGGCACGATAACTATTGGAGACACCCATTCAGAGTGTTCAATAGGATATATGAACCCACATTTGATAAGCTTTTCTAGTTCTTCTTGAATGATCTTTGCGTACTTAGGATTCATCGGGTAGGGTCTTTGTTGTACAGGCTTCGCAGTGCTAATCATAGGGATTGTATGTTGGACCACAGAAGGTGGAACACCTTTCATATCATGGTATGTCCAAGCGAATACGTCCTTGAATTCCTTGAGAAGCTCTTTGAGGACCGCCTCTTCAACTTCTGTGAGGTCTTGGGCAATAAAAACAGGTTTTGATTCTTCACCGGGGTCAGCTAATTCTATTTCTTTAACTATTGCCGGACCATCATAGATTCCATTATTCCCATCGATAGGTATTCTTTGGGCTTTTGTGTACACAACCTTTGCTTCCCCTGTGGTGTAAGATTTGAAATGTTCTGGTGCAGGATGCAAGTCTGTGGATTCTGGTTGTGCTTTGGTTTGTGCTTCCATTTCTGCTTTCTTGTGTTGTCGAGCTAACTCTTGGTTTTGACGCCTCCTTGCAGTGCGGCTCGACTTTGGCTTGTCTATGATCTCTAATTGGGCTATGTCATGGGGTCGTGGTCTACACCACATAACATTTTGGAGATATTCACCCCAATTATCTACCAATTTTCGCTGAGCATCACATGCCCCTATATAACTGAGCCATTCTGCTGAGGATCTCTTCTTTTTTATCCTAGCACGTACATTGGCTCGATATTGACGCCTCTTAAGGTTTTTATTTTTCTTATTTGAGACCTGCTTTTGATTTGCATTTAGATCTGGCTCACCAAAGGAGTCCTCGTTGGTGTCCTCTTCACTCTCGAGGGAGCTATCATCGATTGATGTGCTCGGTCCTTCCGAATGTTTTGACTCTAAACTTGCTCCACTCTCTAAGTCATGAGATTCAGAATCCGTTTCACTCTGGGAGTCAGTGTCCAAGTCGTGTTGGTCAAAGTCTTCTATTGAGCTATCGGTGTCACTGTCAGATTGGTCCACAATTGCCTTGCCCTTAGAAGATGCATGTATGGCACTTATCATGTTCAGAGGTGCAATTTGTGGTACCTCTTCCCCCTCTGGTGTGACCCAAGTGGTTCCTCTATTTCCCCAGGTATCTATGGTTGCAGCTAGGTGTACCCAGTCTACATTGTCTGATTCCGTCATACCCGGTAACACATCCATGTAAGGAGAATCTTGGCCAATGTCTGTATCCTTCTTACAAGTGTAACAATATTGTAGTGGGGCCGAGTGAACGGTGGTGTCAGAGCGATGATCAATAATGGTTTTACTCCCTAAGGGGTGTACCTTACCAGTCACCAAATCCACTCTAAGGACAGAGTCTTGGAATTGCAAATAGACATGATTTTTAGACCAATCATGAACCATTTGTGCTTCCCTCATGAATGGTCGTCCTAAAATCATTTCATATGACATAAGGTGTTTAGAGAAATCCATTACAATGAACGTATATCGTACCTTGTGTCCTAGAACTTTGATCTTAAGATCCTTGAGCATCCCCATAGGTTTGGCTATGGAACCATTTTCCATCTTTACCACAATGTTAGTAACACTGAGGCGGGGTTTTCCCATGGATTCCCAACAATATTTTGTAACGATGCTAACTCCCGCACCACCATCAAGAATTCCCTTTATAGTTAATCCCTTGGTAGTGATGGGTAGGGTCGCATTAGACTCGTCGCCTTCAAAATACTGCCCTAATTCGTTAATGGGTACCTCGATCACAGACTCGTGTCCATCTAAGTCAAGTGATTGCACATGATTTTCCTCATCAATCATAATCGAGTCAGGCCTATTTGGTTGCGCAAACTACGGTAATCCCGTTCGTAGCTCTCCGTTAAGGAATGCTCGAAGTGCAAGGAATAACTCAGGATCTCCATACAGCTTTGCTATGATCGTGGTTCGGACCTCAGAAGACATGAAGTCCACTAGTTTGGCAACATTCATTGGCATTTTGCAGGGTGTAGGTCCTTGACTAGGAACTGGTGAGGATGGAATCTCATATTCCTCAATGGGATCAGGTATTCCTTCGTTAAACATCCTTTCCAACAAGAAAGGTGTATGCTCACTTTCTGATGCCCCGTCCTCACTCCCTTCTTGGATGATACTAGATATGGCTAACGGTCTATGGTTCATGTGGGGTGGATGAACTTGCGTGGGAAACACTCTGTCATGAATTTTGACATGCATGGGTTCTGGTTCTAGTTTCCTTTGAGTCTCCTCCACTAAACCTCTTAGATGTTTCACCCGCTCAATCTTGTCTACTGGGTTTGGGTACGTCCCAATCTTCTTTTTACGATTCTTCCCTTTTTGCCCCTGTGGTTTATCTTGGGGGTCTTGGATTGGATTTGGAAACACTTGTGGTGTTTTCAGAGGATCTTTATGGTTTTCTCTTATTCGGTTTTCATTTGGTTCCATGTTACGGTTTTCTTTGTCGGTCTTTCCCTTTGTGGTATTGGTTCTAGTCTCCATTGTCTCGATTGAATCTGAATCATCCTCGAGGTCATTCATATACACGGGGTCATCTCCTGTTCCTATGTTTGTTTTGGAACTTGGCTTTGAATTTCCCGTATTCTGCGACCTCTTCCTTCGTGTCTTCTTTTTCTTTGCTTGGATAACTGACGCGGTATTTCTCTCTTCGAGGATATGGCCTGGCCCTTGAAGCATGGACCGCGTAATCGCATAAGCGGGTGCGACGGGTGCTATTGGCGATGTCACACTAGCAATTTTGACCAAATTTAGGGGTGTGATTTTAGGCGCATTTGGGTTATAGGGGCATTGGGCAATCAAGTGATCTATGCCACAACGATTACATGTGAGTATTGGCATTGCAGACGTGCTCCCTTGATTCATTTGCATCTATGCAGCATTCTTTTGCAGCCTAATAGGGCACTCCGCTGCCCGATGTGGTCCACCACACTCGTAGCATTGAAGAGGTGGCCTCCTAGCCTGGGTGTTGATATTCTGACCTCTGGATGCGAGAGCAGCAACTTGATAAACCGGCTTGACTTGCCCCCAACAATCTTCCATGTAGTATATAGGACACTCTTCCAATGTATCAAGTCCGTAGGCAATACTAGTGTCTATTTCCTCCTCATAGCCATCTGCATAAGCATTTGATGGTTCGCAACCCACTTGGTTCATAGGGGCGACTCTTGGATGCGGGGGCTGCGATCCTAGCACAGGAGGTGGTAGCGGTGTAGCTTGTACAACATTTTGAGGTCTAGGGACCATGTGTTGCGGTAGTTGCTCAACAGGTGGAGCAGGCATCAATACAGGAGCTCGAGGTGCATCCGTCCAGGCTACAGGTGGTCTATTTGCCATCATACGTTTGATCCTTAAACAATCCTTAGCTTGGTGACCATACCTACCACATGCGTTGCAAGTTCCATTAAATTTTACTCTAAACGTAGGGCACTCACTAGTGCTATGTGGACCTAAGCAAATGGAACGCCATTGTTGCTCCCTTCTTGGATACATGTGACTATTTTGAGGGGGTCGATTATCCTTAAGAGACTCTTGGATTGCCTTGGTGAGGTCTGTCAAGAATGTCTCAAATACCTTTGGCTCATTGGCAATGGGCTTTGCAGTCATGGGTTCATACTCAATGGCTTGTGAGCTAGTGGATCTCGTGTCAGTAGACACCCTCATGCCTGCTATCATCAAGTTGTCCTCCAATTGGATTGCATTGGCAGTGACATCTTCCCAGGTTGTGATACCTCTAATCACTAGTCCATTATAGATTCCTTCATTCCTCAACCCTCGAATGAATCGATCAAGCAGTTGGTTATTGTTGAAGCGCTCATTTACAGGGCAACGAGAGTTTAAGTGCTTTAGACGACTAATGAAGTCCCTTATTGACTCTCCTTCCTTACGTTCGGCCTTCTGTAGCTGAGATGCTACACCCCAAAGCACACCTTCTCGTATATACTCCTTTAGAAACAACCTTCGAAGGGTAGGGTAGATTGTTTTCTCGTCCACCCTTAGGGTCCTATACCAATCTCCAGCCTTCCCACTTAATGTCAAGCTTAAGGCATTGCACTTATGTAGTTCATTGCGTTCCGCTAAGGAATCACATACTTGTTCAAACACTTCAATTTGTTTCCTAGCATCTTCGTCCCCATTGAATTTTTGCGTGAGTTTGGCAATTTGTACTGCCTTACTTCTAGGCTCTCTATCAGATGCATGACGCATATTTTCCGCGATAGATCGACCTATGGTTTGAGCAAACGCTGCCAAGTCACCTATGTGAGGAGGCAGGGCCGGTGGAGGTACTCTTGGAATCATATGTGGGAGAGGGACGGGTATCGGTCTTGGCATATGTGTGGATGATGCAGGATATGGAACATAACCGGGCATAGGTCCACTCGGATAAGGGCTAGGGAGCGGCACTCGAGGAGCATAAACAAGTGGTACAATTGGAGGTGTGGGGGCCATGTGTGCATAAGGGGCTAGAGGCACATACGGTCGAGGCCCCATATTAGGTACTACGACACTAGGTAGTGGCACTGCGCTAACCGTAGATGTCATCGATTCATTCTCTGTCAGGCTTATCCCTGGAGTGAGCACTGGGTTTTCCTTAATAGAGGGTTGAGCCAAGTTAGGGAAGCTAAAGTTGTCACTCGGAGGCTCAGATTGCATAGAGACCCCAGGTGAAATGACGTAAGATGGGTCCATGGGGCTCTTTAGAGGAGTCTCCATTTGTGATAGAGTAGGCTATTGAGCCTTGCTCGTATCCAAAAATCTCATGGGGCCAGTTGAGAGTATATTTACCCCTCGGTTTTGCCTTTCTGATTGAATAATGCCATGGATAACATTACAGATCATTTTCTGTTGATCTTCGATGCTCGTGGCACTAGAGGTGGATTGTACAATCTCTATCCATCCTACATGGTAGGCGTGGCCAGAGTGTAGATCCGTCAACACCTCAGTGTGGAGGTCGTATGTCCAATGATCATTAATGAACAATTCTTCTAGAGTCGACGTGTTAACGGTTTCTTGTGAGGTAGAAGCAATGTTGCTCCCCGTGGTTTTACTTGTTACCAACGGTACTCTAGAGGGAACTTCTGAAGGAGGCAGCTCAACAGGGCTTTCTTGGTAAGAAGTTGGCAGGATATCCACATGGACACTCTTTGGGGGTGTGGGGTCCACGTGCGATGTGAAAGGAGAGTCCACTTCCCCACCCCCTTCGTGTGCTTCATTTGCATCAGGTTCCGAGCGAGTAGCTCTACCTAATGTTTCCATGAAACGGCTAAACATACTAGTACTAGGTTGTGGAGCTTCGGGAGGTGCATGGCCTTCTCTCTCAGTGTTTTGGGTAGGGTATGCTTCCATGATTTCTGAGTCGGAGGAGGAATCACTAGCGGCTATTTTAGGGTCTTGGGTGGTGCTACTTTGTGTCCCCGCTGAGGGTCTAGAGCTTATCGTGGATGGGTAATGGGTGTCCGTATGAACAGAGGCACCCTCAATATGCTCGTGTTCTAGCACCCGCCCAGAGCGTAAGTGCATGTGCTTTTGATACCATAAGGTGTCAAAAAGCTGCTCTAGGAGGCCTTGTGACTAGTTTTTAGCATGTTTTTTGTTTGTTTGTTTTTTTTTTGCTAGATTTTTTAGAGCGTGTCGTGGAATGGGCCGTGTGATAGCTCGAAACGAGCGTATCGGTCAGAGGGTCGTGCTGTGCTTTACAGCCCTCCGTTTGGTCACTCTATGCCCTCGGAATCCCTAAAACTGTCAATTTCCAGTATGGAACTAGACCCAAACTAGAAAGTCTAAGGGTGCAAGTGGGAAGAGAAGGGAGGAGATTGGAGGACTTGTCCCACATGCTCTCATTCCCTCTTGAGGAGGTAGGGTATATATATAAGAGTGAGTCTAGTATATATCATAAGACTGAGGACTGAGGCCTGGGCCTGGGCTTGGGCTTGGGAAAACGATCCCGATCTAACTTTTATACAAACCAACCCGTCCGTTTTTATAACTCACGTTTTTATTTTTGAAAATCTAACCTCCCCCTCGCTCACGTTTTTATTTTTCGAATTTTTTTTTAATTTTTTTTTCAATTTTTTTAATTTTTTTTTGAGATATTATTTGGTACGCGTTGACCTCACCTAACTATTTACTGTCCCACCTACCTACTGACCTGTTAATCAGTGCTTCACCTAATTACTAACCTGCTTAATTAACTAACTGTGCGCCTAACTGTGCACAAACCAGAAAACACAGAAAACACAGAAAATGCAGAAACTGAAACTTGACAGAACTGTGCAGTGAAAACACAGAAAATGCAAAAAAGGCAAGAAATGCTAACTGTGTGTAAACAGAAAAACAAAATTTTGCTAACTGTCTAACTAATACTAAATGTACGTAGCAGAAAACACAGAAAATGCAAACTGTGCGCAACAGAAAAACAGAATTAACAACTTGCAGAAAAAATACGCCTTCCTCTCCCTCTTCTTTCCTACTGCAAACCACTCATACAAGAAGCACAAAGTGCCTCTTGGGCTTAGTGCAGGGCTATTCCCCGGCAGCGGCGCCAAAAATGTGCGCTCCTTGCCGCACTGTCGAGGCAAGGGACTTGCCGATACACCGTGTACGAGCCGCAGATGGCTCCAAGCACACAACTAGTTTAACTAGTAAGCTCAAAGAGGGCAATGGTGTGTCACTCACCGCCTTATGCTCCTGTCGTAGAGGATTCCTCGCGGCGAAGAAGAGGGAGACGCCGCTACGCCGCGCTCAACCGCCTCGCCGCCGTCGTGCCGCCGCAACGCTCGATCGCACACACACTCTCACACACTCTCTCTCTCTCTCTCACACGCACACACACAAGGAGATGGTGAAGGAGAAGGTGGAGATGGAGCAAGAGCAGCTTCTATTGCACAATGAGAGAATGAGTAAAAATTAGGTTTAGTTGGCTTTTATATGAGCTCACCCCATTCACACTTGGACGCCCATGCTTAGCCAACTAACCCTAGCATGTTCGTGTTAGAGTGCGCCTCTCATCGGCGATCACTCTACCTTTCCCTATTGGACCGACAAGCCCGGTGCCTGACTCTACTTAAATAAATAATACGGTTACAGTGTCCGTCGTAGGCGATAGGGTGTCCGTGAGCCACGAGGGTTAACACTATGGTTCAAACAAAGAATGTTGAGAATGTGGATGTGGAGGAGTTGAAGGAATGGGAGCGACGTTCCAAGAACATTGTTATTCGTGGAATTCTCGAAGAGAAGTTAGAGACACCTCCTTCTCTTGCCATTGTTATTGAAGATTTCTTCAAAACCCACTTTGGCATGTCCGGAGTTATGGTCTATGGAGCACATAGAGTGGGGAAGCAAGGAGCTCCTCGCTCGGGAGAACGGCCAATTGTATGCACCATGCCGGATGAGACCAAGCGAAAGATTATCCTTGATAATAGTTGGATCTATTTGAGGGATACAAAATGTTTTGTATGTGAAGATCGCACTATTAAGCAACAAAATATGTGTCGCAAGGCATATGAGGAAAAGAATAATAAAAACAAGGAGGTCTCTCATGAAGAAAATGTGCCCAAGGAGGAGGCAAGTCTCTCAAGGAAATAGGGATGCGTGACCTATGAGACCGAGTTACAATTGAAAATATGCTTTTGGAATTGTAATGGATACCCATGGAATGCGGAGGTTGGCATTGATGAACTAACAAGCAAAGCCGATGTTGTACTTCTTGTTGAAACTTGGGAGCATGATACACAAAGGATTAACGGTGTCAGGAGTTTTTTGGAGCAAGGGATTGCGCATATGTACATACCCATGCATGGTGCATCAAAAAAAGTATTGCCCATTTTCCAGAGCCAGGTGGTTACGTGGGGCCCACATGTGTACAGGTAGGACACCATGTACATAGTGCATCGATTTTCATCATTACTAGTACCATTGTGTTTTTCTACAATAAGGAGGAGTTGGTAGCGCGTAAAACTTCTCGAGGAAGCTATCCGCGGGCCGACGACGTGAGGTTAGCAGGTGCGTCAGATGGCATCTAGTGGCGTCAGGAGGGCGAACGAGGTCAATATTTGCACGCAGATGAGGACAGACACAACGTGGGTGTTTGCTTGTGAGAATTATGCAGAAAGGTCATCATGAGGACCTTTTTTTGGGGCCACTTCACGTGATGGCGAGGTGCATTATTGGAAAAAAGCTGAGTGCCAGGTGTGCGAATGATGCAAAAAGGTGACAACTATGCACTACGAGGTCAGTTTTTGGCCTGTTCGGGGTCCGTTTGAGGTCATCTAAAAGGCCAAGGGTGCCCAACTAAAAAAGCTAAGTGTGGGAACTGAAAAAACTGAGAGAAGACCAGAAAAAACGTGGAGAAGAGAGGAGGAACAGCCGCAGGTGTGTTTTTTGGGTTTTTGGAGCCTGTTTTGGCCGTAAACTGCTCATCCGATGTCGGATTTGAGCACTTTGACATTGTAGACTGGGGTTTTGGGCCGTTCCGGACGCGATGGCGCTGTCCATTTTGCCAAATTCCTCACTCTTTTTCTGCTGTTTTTCTGTGTAATCTTCTCCGGTGAGTGAAGCTTCTTCTCCAATTTGTGATTGTATCTGGTATCTTTTACCCATATTGTGTGAGCTGTTTGCCCCATTGGTGTTGGCCCAAGCTCAATTGTATCTAAACATCAGAAATTCTCCTCTTTTGAGCTGAGTTTTTTGGGTGTGTGTGTGTGTGTGTGTGTCTGTGTGGAGTGGGCAAGTGGATAGTCTCTCTCCTCTCACTCCAGAGGTGTGTTCCCTGTCTCGGCCAGGTGTGTTGTGTAAACCGAGTGGTGCCCCATAGTGTGTGTGTGTATCTTCCCAAGAGTGTGTGTCGGGTCGTTATAGAGGCGCTGTGTGTGTTTTCATCCCGCTCACATTCTTTTGGCGCCCCCACGGAGGATCTTCTTCGAGTACCTTCAGCTTCGAGCTTTGAGCTTCGGGATTACAGGTTGCAGGTTGCAGATTACAGGTTCTAGGTTCTAGGTTACAGGTTACAGGGACAGGTACAGGTATAGGTGATTCACACAGGTACAGGTAGCTGGAGTACAGTGATATACTAGCAGTGATGTCACTTGCAGTTGTTGTGGGTATGCATCACTTGGCGCCTATTTGAGCACATTGTCTGCTGGATTGTACGTTACTTGTGGAAACTGCCATTGTACGCATTTGTGGAGCCATACTTGGTTGTATTTGGCAGTCCCAGCCATTTCTGAGACTTGGTCTGGAAGATAGTCATTTCTGAGACTTGACTATTCGCGATTTGCATGATCCTTCGTGTGAGGGTCGATAGCGTGAGGTTTTTATTGAGCTGGGGGATTCTCAAATGTAGAGATCCTTTCGGTGATACAGGTAGCTGGAGCACCCTTTTTGTGACCTCGCCATAGGCTATGTACTAGTGAGTCCTATTTGATGCTCGGATTCTATTGTTGGCAGTTTATGCATACAGATACAGTCTATATTTTGGGTTCTCATTGCTCTATTTCTCGGGAAATTCTGTCGAAATTTTCCCAAGTTATGATGGCTGGTTTTTTGGTATTTTGAGCCATTTATGCTGTTATGCTGTCGAAATTTTGGCAAAATCAGAGGATAAGACAGGTGTGCTTTCTTGGGAGCTTCATGGTTGGCTTTAATGGATGATCAAAATGGCCCTCAGTTCACTCCTTTTCATTTAACTCAAAGAATTCAGATTCATGTTCATGTGTCCAGGAAGATCTTTTTCCAGCAGCGCATAGTATTTATGTTTGGGCCAAGAAGATTGAGAGAGATTCTGGAATGTCCTTTGCCTGTTGTCATTCCGATGATCAACTATGAAAACTCATTTGATGTGCATGTGTTTGTCCTTATCTAAAGCTGAGCTTCATTGAAGTTTCTGGGGATTGGGTAGTGAAAAGTTTTGGGTTCTTGCACGTGTGTTCGAAGGGGTTCTCAAAGCATCATAATTTGGGTAGCCATGGCTTTCTCTTATCCCGAGTTTCATGGAAGAAGTGATGAAGATGTGGAAGAATTTTTGGAAAAGATGGAGGTTGCCTGCATTAGCAACCAGATTCATGACCCTACGCAAATGTTACGCCTTCTCCAAATTTGTTTGAAGAGTGATGCACGAGTTTGGTCCAAAGCATTTGAAGAGGAGTTGCGTATGGCTGATCCACCTATAAGATTGAGTTGGGACAATCTAAGGCATGGATTGGAAGTGGAGTTTGTGAAGATAGAAGACCCTGACAAAGTGTGGCAAGAAGTACAGGCTTTGGTGCAAAAGGAAGGTGAGCCAGTAGATGCGTACATACGTAAGTTTTCATTGGCATGGGAGCGAATGTGCAAGGCTTTAGCACCACAGGTACCCCCGCCTGACATGATGAAGAAGGACAGGTTCTTGGCTGGTCTTTGGGAGAATATGCGTTGGAGAGTGGAGCTAAAGAAGCCTAGGACATATGAAGATGCACTAGAGGTAGCAAGGAACAAAGAGTGGAAGCTGAGGAAAATGAGCCAGTTAGGGGTGGAGTCTTTGCCCATGAGGTCTGAATTTCAGCCTATGGACTCTTTACAAGGTCGTATGTCAGGGGTTCATCATGAACCAGTGGTTCCTGTTACTACTCAGGTTATGCCAGCAGTGGTCATTACAGCAGTGCAAGATGATGGCCTAAGGCAAGACATGAGGCAAGTGGTTGATTTGATGAAGAATCTCAGCCTAAACATGCTAGGTCAAGTGGGAAATAATCGAAGTCGAGGGCGGTTTGCAAATCAGCAAGGAGGTGAAGAAAGGCCTAGGAATGGTGTTGGACAAAGCAATGGTAGGTTTTGGAGGCAGACGCCCACATGTTATAATTGTGGAGAGTTGGGTCACATCAGCCCGCAATGTGATAAGCCACCAAGGATGGGGGGAGACATGTATCCATTGCCAAGACAGGTGCTAACTAGGTCAAATGATTATGGCATCGAAATTAAGGGAGACGAAGGAACCAGTGGACTGACCCAGGAGGAAAAAGGGAAGACAAAAGTGCTAAGTGTAGTCACCTTGGAGAAGGCATCAAAGCTAGAGGATACATTAGTGATGCCTATTGGGAAGAGGACCATAGAGGGAAAGGAAGGAAGAAGTGCCCCAGGTCCTAGTAAGAAGAAAGGAAAGAGCCATGAAGGCGAGGATGTCAAGGCCAAGAGGAAAAGGAGAGCTCGTCGAAAGTTTCATGTTTCAGATTTTCCACTAGGGGATGGGCAATTAAGCTATGACTTGAAGGAGGATCTGACGAGCAGGAAGGCAGATGTTACTTTTGGACAGCTTATAGAGATGGTGCCTAAGCTAAAGCGACAGTGGAAGAGGATGGTTAACCCAATGGAGAAAGAGCCAGAGAGAGGTTCAGTGAAGGTGTTGGCAATGGACGAGCTACCAGACATTTGTCCAATAGTAGATGTGTGGCATAAAAGGAAAAATTTGGGACAAGGTTATGTGGATGGCGGAGCCCAAATATGCGTCATAACACACTCATGCGTTGAGAAGATGGGTCTCACAGTGGCTGGGGTGTCAGGTTTTCGGATCAGATTGGCAAACCATCAAAAAGTAAAATGCTTGGGTGTTGTAAAGAGCTTAGAAGTGGAGGCATATGATGCAAAGGCAGTGGTTGATTTTCATGTGATGCCAGCAGGGTTGGGAGCATATCCTATTATACTGGGCAGACCATGGTTACGTGCAGTGGGAGCTGTTCAAGATTGGCGACATGGTACGATTAGCCTCTATGGAAAGACAGGTACCAAGAAGCTTTATAATATGGACACAAGGAAACGATTAGAGGAGCTTTATGAAGATGAGGATGAGTCTAGTGATGAAGACTCTTCCACGGTGACAGATGAGGACAGTGATAGCACTACCAGCAGTGACGAGGATGCTGATGTTGCATTTATTTTGATGGATAAAGAAATCCAGGAGTGTGGTTTAGTCGCATTTGCGAATGAAGTTGAAGATGAAAGTGAAGGGCCTTATGAAGTGATTGAAGGGCTGATGCAAACCAAAGTTGAGTTGTCAAAGAAGCAGGAATTAATGACGCAAATGATTAGTGGAGACCTCTCAGCTATGGAGAAGGATATATATTTGCATATGCTGGCTAGTTTTCTTGATTTGTTCATTACTTCATATGAAGAGATCAGAGGGTTCAAGGGTGAAGAGATGCATATAGAGCTGAATGAAGGTGCTAAGCCAGTGCGGCAAAGGCTAAGAAGGATGGGTCAAGAGAAAATGGAAGCCTTGCGGGTAGAGGTGGACAAGTTATTGAAGGCAGGGTTCATAGTTCCAGTGGAGACCACAGAATGGGTGAGTCCAGTTGTAGTCAGTCCAAAGAAGGATGGGAAGTGGAGAATTTGTGTGTATTTTAAACCCTTAAACGCAGCCACTAAGAAGAACCCATATCCTCTTCCATTCATCGATCAGATCTTGGATTCAATGGCAGGTTATGAGAGGTACAGTGTGTGTGATGGTTTTTCAGGCTATTTTCAATTGAAGATTGCTCTTAAAGACTGCACAAAGACAACTTTCATTATGCCATGGGGCTGCTATTGCTACACAGTATTGCCATTTGGGTTGTCAAATGGACCTTCCTTCTATCAAGAGAGAGCAAATTGGGTGTTGGAACCATTCATTGGTAGTTGTGTTAAAGCTTTTATGGATGACTTCTGTGTCTATAGCAGTAGGGCTGAACACCATGAGAAGCTGCAGATGGTATTCGCTCGATATGATGAATGTGGAGGACAACTAAATCCAAAGAAATGTCATCTAGCACAGCCAAGGGTGAAGCTATTGGGCCATATGGTGTCAGAAAATGGCATTGAGGCTGATCCAGATAAGGTGAAGTCTATTATTCTTCTTCCATCACCTATGAGTACGAAGCAATTGGCAACCTTTATACACAAAGTGAAGTACATGGCACGGTTTATTCCATTGTCTTCGCAGCTTCTTTATCCATTACAGAAAGTGGCAAAGCATGATCCATTGCAATGGGATGACAAGTGTGAAGAAGTGTTTCAAGAGGTGAAAGAGGTGTTAGGGGGGTTGTCAGCCATGCAGGCTCCTGATTGGGAGAAAGTTTTTTATGTAAATCCATCAATAGGGGATGATGCCATTGGAGCCATGCTATTGCAAAAGGGGAAGGGTAGCCATTATATGAGGCCAGTGTATTGTGCAAGCCGAGTGAAGTTGGTAGCGGAGAGAAAGTTATCGGAAGTAGAGCTAGTGATGGCTAGTGTAATATTTTCTTGTCGACAATTTCGTCATTACTTGCTACCACGGCCTTTTGTTTTCTTGACGAGTTATGCCTTTTTGCCACAGTTAATTAATGGTATTAACATGTCAAATGTGGTGAAGAAATGGGTAATTGAGCTGCAAGAGTTTGAGTTCTCTTTTCTAGTGGAAGATAGTACAAGGGCTACCCTAGCTGATTTGTTGACCTACAAGGAGAATCCCCTTATTGTTAAGGAAGAGGTGGTGAGAAAGGTAGTTGAAGAAGTGCCACAGATCAGCAATGCACATATGTTGTTCTTTGATGGTTCATACAGAAAGAGCCATGATGCAGCTTCAGGGGGTATAGCACTTTATGATCCAGAGGGGAAGCTAGTATGCAAGAGAGGGTTCAAATTGGATGCTCATAGTAACAATGAGGCTGAATATGCTACATTGGAAGCCGGATTACACATTTGTTTGAAGCATGGGGTTCGAAGGTTGAGCATAAAAGGTGATGCCTTGTTAGTGGTGAAGCAAGTGTTGGGTGTGTGGAAGAGCAAGAACACCTCATTGAAGGAAATGTGCTTTAGAATTAAAGGCCTGTTAAAAAAGTTTGAAGCATGGAGTATCAGACACATTGAACGTGCTCTAAATGGAGAGGCACATGAAGCAGATCAAGGCATGATTGGGGAGCTATTTGTGTTAAGGACCAATTTACCTCTTTATCATGGTCGGGAAAGTTTGGCTCAAGAAGAGGAGTTTTTGCTAACAGGAATCATTCCAAAGGAGATTCAGAAGTCTAAGAAGTATGGCTTTGTGCGTAGAGCATACAGGTACAAATTGATTGGTGATGTCTTATACATGAAAGGGGCTGATCTCGTGTTGAGACGTGTACCTTGGCGGGAGGAGCTTTACAGAGTGTTGGAAGAGAATCACGAAGGCGCATGTGGTGGCCATTTTGCTCTAAAGATCACCTTGCATAAGATTTTACAAGAGGGGTATGTATGGCCTAGTTTGCACAAGGATGTTCACCATTGGTGTAGGTCTTGCAATAGGTGTCAAGCATTTGGGAAGAGAGTGTTGAAGCCAGAGCTACGAAAAACCATTATGGCGTTTGATGTGTTTGAAAAGTGGGGAATTGATGCAATAGGCCCGTTACCTATCACAAGCAGGGGCAAAAGCTATATTTTGACGGCAGTGGACTATCTCTCTAGATGGGCAGAGGCTATAGCAGTAAAACAGATCACTGCAAAGGATGTGGCAAAATTTGTGTATGATGAAATATGTTGCAAGTTTGGGGTGCCACTGGAGTTACTTTCAGATAAGGGGCCTGGCTTTAGAGCTAAACTGCTAGATTTTTTATGTGCAAAGATGAAGATTAGGCACCAGCATACCACTCCTTATTACCCGCAGTGTAATGGCTTGAATGAAAGATTCAATGGTGAGTTGGTACAGATTCTTTCAAAAGTGACAGAGCACCAAGGAAAGAATTGGGATTTAGAATTGCCTAGTACATTATGGGCTTACCGTACTTCGGTGAAGACAGGTACAGGGTTTACTCCATTTCATTTGGTGTATGGAAAGGAAGCACTATTTCCTGTGGAGGTAGAGTTGCCTGCGGTCAAGATGTTAGAGAAGTTGCTTGGGCTGCCTAGTGATGCATTCAAAGAGAGGCTCTTGCAGTTACAAGAGGTCCAGTTGGATAAGATGAGCGCATTGGAGCATTATGGGCAGATGTAGGATAAGGCTTTGACAAAGATAAATGAAAAGGTCAAAAGTAAGGGTATCAAGAAACATGACTTGGTTTTGCACTACAACAGTAAGCTGGACAACACCTTCCAAAAGAAGTTTCAAATTAAGTGGGAAGGCCCTTTCAAGGTAGTAGAGTGTTTTCCAAATGGCACATATCAGCTGGCTAACCTGGATGGTGTTCTACATAAGTCAAGGGTAAATGGATTGCGTCTTAAATTGTATCATGCTAGATTGATGATGGTGGAGCAAGATGACCTGTCTGTGGAGCAAGCAATGTTGGTGAAGGATGAGGAGACATGTGATGCGGCGAGTCTCATATCGCTCTTTGCTGCTGCTGATCATGAATGATCTAGCAGGCTAGGGGATGGGCAAATTATGTCAGGAGTTTTTTGGAGCAAGGGATTGCGCATATGTACATACCCATGCATGGTGCATCAAATAAAGTATTGCCCATTTTCTAGAGCCAAGTGGTTACGTGGGGCCCACATGTGTACAGGTAGGACACCATGTACATAGTGCATCGATTTTCATCATTACTAGTACCATAGTGTTTTTCTACAATAAGGAGGAGTTGGTAGCGCGTAAAACTTCTCGAGGAAGCTATCCGCGGGCCGACGACGTGAGGTTAGCAGGTGCGTCAGATGGCATCTAGTGGCGTCAGGAGGGCGAACGAGGTCAATATTTGCACGCAGATGAGGACAGACACAACGTGGGTGTTTGCTTGTGAGAATTATGCAGAAAGGTCATCATGAGGACCTTTTTTTGGGGCCACTTCACGTGATGGCGAGGTGCATTATTGGAAAAAAGCTGAGTGCCAGGTGTGCGAATGATGCAAAAAGGTGACAACTATGCACTACGAGGTCAGTTTTTGGCCTGTTCGGGGTCCGTTTGAGGTCATCTAAAAGGCCAAGGGTGCCCAACTAAAAAAGCTAAGTGTGGGAACTGAAAAAACTGAGAGAAGACCAGAAAAAACGTGGAGAAGAGAGGAGGAACAGCCGCAGGTGTGTTTTTTGGGTTTTTGGAGCCTGTTTTGGCCGTAAACTGCTCATCCGATGTCGGATTTGAGCACTTTGACATTGTAGACTGGGGTTTTGGGCCGTTCCGGACGCGATGGCGCTGTCCATTTTGCCAAATTCCTCACTCTTTTTCTGCTATTTTTCTGTGTAATCTTCTCCGGTGAGTGAAGCTTCTTCTCCAATTTGTGATTGTATCTGGTATCTTTTACCCATATTGTGTGAGCTGTTTGCCCCATTGGTGTTGGCCCAAGCTCAATTGTATCTAAACATCAGAAATTCTCCTCTTTTGAGCTGAGTTTTTTGGGTGTGTGTGTGTGTGTGTGTGTGTGTGTCTGTGTGGAGTGGGCAAGTGGATAGTCTCTCTCCTCTCACTCCAGAGGTGTGTTCCCTGTCTCGGCCAGGTGTGTTGTGTAAACCGAGTGGTGCCCCATAGTGTGTGTGTGTATCTTCCCAAGAGTGTGTGTCGGGTCGTTATAGAGGCGCTGTGTGTGTTTTCATCCCGCTCACAACGGCTTGGAGGATAGCAAAGTACATTCATTGATGTGGTCAAAGAATCTCAAGCAACGAAGAGGACAAGGAGGGTTAGCATGTATGGTTAAGAAAGGATTGGAAGATTTTGTATCAATTGTGAAAGATGACAAGTACAAACGTTATGTATGGCTGAAAATTATGACACCAAAAAGAGCACCCATTTTTGGAGCCGGTTGCTACATTCCTCATCATGATTCTCCCTTTTATGCTTGCATGGATAGAGATCAACCATTTTCTGATTTGAAAGAGGACATTGCTTATTTCAAAGGTGAAGGTGATGTTATTGTATTTGGGATATGAATGCTCGCACAAAAACATTGCAACATGATACTCAACAATTTGATATGCCATACATTTCAAGGGAGTTGGAGGAAGTTCAATTGTATGATCGTCCTTCAATGGATGAGAAAGAGCCGGATCACTATGGAAAGTTACTTTTACACATGTGTAATAGCACGGGTATGCTCATTGCCAATGGTGTATCTTTGTGGAGTGGAACCAATGGATTTACATGTAGGAGACATAATGGGGATAGTGTGATTGACTATATGCTACTCTCTGAAGCCATCATGTATCGCATAAAGAGTTTTATGTTTGGTCAATGGACCCCGGAATCCGACCATCGCACCTTATGTATTGACCTTTCATGTGGAGAAGCAACTAAGCATGATAATCTCAGCCAAAGGAAAGAGAAGTTATCACTATGTATGGATTTCAAACGGGCACCAATGTACATTGAAATGGTTGAGCAAAAATTATGGATGACAAAGCTTCAATGTGATGCACCATTGGAAACTAAATGGGAAGGTTTCAAGAAAGCTATTTGTTCTTGTGCGGAAGAATGCTTTGCCATAAAGCATCTCCATGGTATCAACAAAGATAGATCACGCAAAAGGTGGTTTGATAAAGAATGTCAAGATGCTCGAAAGTCTTTGATAAAGCTTGATGCAACTATGGACAAAGACAACTATCAAAGTCATTTGCATTCATACAAAGCATTGATTCAAAATAAGATAAGAAGATGGGAAGTAAAGCAACAAGAATTTCAAGTCCAAGAAAAGGCACATGCATGTGGAAGATTTTGGAGAAACTTGAGAGGCAAGCGGGTTGAGAATTTTGGTAACTTGAGTCTAGTGGATATGTACACACATTGTAGGCAATTATATGAGCAAGCAAATACTGAAAAAATGCCATTTTATGGTTCACTCCCATGTATGCCGTCTTTTTTTACTATTGAGGATGCATGCGGTGGGCTTGAAAAGTTGGCCACTCGCAAAGCGGGAGATCTTCAAGGTATCAAGCCGGAGATGATCAAATGGACAGGAGATTTTACCCATGAGTGGATGTGTGATATGTTCAACCTTGCACTTCAACATGGTATGCCTTATGATTGGAGTACTAATTGGGTTAAGCCTTTGCATAAAGGAGGGGATGTAAAGAATGTAAGTAAGTACCGGACTATAATGATTGGGTCTCTTATGGCAAAGTTGTTTGGGTGCATAATGGAGATGAAATTGAGTGATTGGGCTGAAGAGAATGACAAGCGTGCAAAGGGACAAGCAGGTTTTCGTCGATGCCATAGCACCATTGATCATCTTGTCACTCTTCGTGTTCTTATGGAGGAAAGTCGGTTGAAAGCCAAGCGATTGTATTGTTGTTTTATGGACTTTAGGAAAGCCTTTGATATGATTCCACGTAACAATTTGTGGAGAAGGATAGAAGAACTCCAAGTGCCAAGTGAGTTTATGCTTGCGGTTTCTCGAATCTATGAGAAGGTGATTTGTCAATTGCGTATGGGAAGAGAAATTTCAGAAATTTTTGTAAGCACTATTGGGGTTAAACAAGGATGTCCATTGTCACCAACTCTCTTTGGTCTATGCATCGATCAATTGGAACAAATGGTACTTGACTTTATGCAAAAAGAAGGCATTGAAGAGGTCACTATTTGCAATGCGGTAATCATGCTTTGGTTGTATGCGGATGATGTAGTGCTTCTAGCACACACTTTAGAAGATGCACAAAAGCTTATGGTTGTCCTTGAGAACTTTTGCTTGCATAGTGGGCTGATTGTAAATGAATCCAAAACAAAGGTTATGCTTGTGAAAACCAACCATAAGGAGAAGCCATGCATTGTGTACAACAACGAAACACTTGAAGTTGTTGAGAGCTTTAAGTACCTTGGCCTTGAGGTTCCATCCAATCACAAGTGGCATGAATGTGCTATGCGTCGTTTGGAAGCGGGAAAGAGAGCATATTATGCATTTGAGAACATGTGTAATGCGGGAAACATCAAGTGTTGGGTTCTCAAGAAGTATCTTTTTGATGCATTGGTGACACCGGTTCTTCTTTATGGAGTTGAAGTGTGGGGCGGGAGCATCTCAAAGTCTACTTGGAAAGAGTTTGAGAATGTCCAAAAGTGTTTTCTTACAAACTTTCACCAAGTTAAGACACAAACACCATATATGCTCCTACTTCTTGACTCGGGATCTCTTCCAATTGAGGTTAAGGGCATGGAAAGGGTTGTGGAGTGCATGATAAAGATGCATCAAAACCCCTCACATCGACTTCCTACAATTGCATGGGAAGCAAGTAAAAAAGTTCAAAAGACGCATAAAAGCAAGATCTTGAGCACGGGATGGATGCAAGACATAAAGAAGTGGTTTGAGAGATGGGATGCATTACACTTGCTACATGATGCTTCAATTGACTCTCAAGTGAATGAAGCTTTTCTACAACGCCAATGTATTACGGCTTGGGAGAAATCCGGTGGGTCACGCTTCATACATTACACCACCTATATTGCCCCCAACTACAAAACCATGTTCTTCGCTGAGAGAGGAAACCGTACTCACACTTACATGCTTGAGCCTATTCCCTTGTCCGCGATACGCACTATCGCAGCAATTCGTCTTAGCTCCCATTTCCTTCGATGCGAGATAGGGCGTTGGGGCAATGGAGAAGAGTCAAATCGATTGTGCACATTATGCTCACTGCAAGTTCGAGAGTCTGAGTACCACACACTACTAGAGTGCTCAGCTTTTGATCACATCCGAACTTGCTTCTCTCACATTTTCAGCCATAACTTAGACCTACACACTTTCCTCTCCCAGCCAAAGTGTGGGCTCTCCATTGCGACTCTCATCACTACAATTTTGGAGCATCGAGAGTCATTCATCAGCCATACACATACTACATCACATGTAACTTTGGTCCCATAGGTCATATTTGACCTCCGAGGACGATAATAAAATCTATCTATCTCTCTCTCTCTCTCTCTCTCTCTCTCTCTCTCTCTCTCTCTCTTCCCCCCCCCCCCCCCCCCCCCCCCCCAACTGCAAGCTACACACATGGAAAGTATTAGTTGTCTGTCTGTCTCTCTCAAAACTCAGCACATGCACTTGGCTGTGCCCACCTTGTGTAGCTCCTCATAACAAACACACACACTCACAAAACATGTGTGGCAGACCACTCTCTCTCTCTCTCTCCTTAGTTTTGTCTTGCTATAGCCTCTCCCTTAGCCGGCCTCACTCCCTCCCTAACTCTAGCCGCCATCTAATCTCTCTTTCTCTCTCTCTCTCTCTCTCTCTCTCTACCTATCTTCCTTGGCTGATGGACTCATAATCACTAACGCTATAATTCACATTAAGCAAAGGCGGCTTGGAGCATTATAACCTGCAAGAATTCCAATGAGTGGGCAACAAACTCAAGTCCCACCCTCTACCAAAATCAAGATTCACAAGACCTCATAGGCTAACACAACTAACTGGCGTGGTTGGCCTCGGTCTTCACAAGCGATGTTGTACGACGACGACATGAGCCACACAGTGGCGGCCACCACCATCACCAAAGTCGCCGTTAGCTGCACCACTGCAGACCAATGAAGTTTCCCACCATCAAGCAGCGTTGTCGAATAGTGTGTGGTGGTAACTAATGGGCGCCAACCTTCTACACAACTTCCACAATTGCATGGTGGCGCTTGCTTCTCCACCTTGGCATGCTGTCGGCAAGCCTGCCGAAAAAAATCTCGCGCTCTAAAATGTTTTACATAATGTTTACAGTTTTTGAAGACGATTATGTATTTTCTCTTTCATTTTGAGCCATACTTGTAGACCAAAAAAAAAAAACTTGGTATAGTGTTTCACGGTCGTCATTCATTGCCTGGGAATGTGGTACAGTTCTCCCTTGATCTGAGCCATATGGTGAGCAAGATGAAGACACTGAAAGCCATCATCAAAACTAGGCCACAAATCCTGTTGTCGAGCATTCTCAAGCATTGACAATGCTCATGATGATTTTTCCAGTCTTTTACTTTATGTCATTTTATTTTTGTACCTAGGCATTAGATTAGATCCACAAGGATTGTAATTTTGTCCTTTTGAAGACTGTTAATATAACATTTCATTTCATTTCTTTTTATTTTCCCCCCCTCTGGGCCCCTTCCCTCTTGGTTGATGGTCGATGACATGGAAGTATTGGACATTGAGAAAGCTCTTTGGCGACCATTGCAATACTTTCTTAGACAAACGTCCGATGTCGGGCATCCACGAGAATTGATGATGGTGACAATGATTTTAGTCTAATTTGTTGTATTAGATCCACAAGGATTTTCTCACTTTGTTTTTGTAGGTAATTTTGGCATTTTAAAGACGGTTACTATAACATTTCATTTCATTTCACTCTCTCTTCACAAACCCCCCCACCCCCCTATTGTTATGTTATGGTAATTGACGTCAATCATGTTATATTTTTGACAATTATGAAATGTATAATAATCCACTAATTGCATTTAAAAAAAAGGATACATTAGAGAACATGCATCTACCTGGTACCTGAACAACGTAAAAGGCATGGTTCATATAATTTGGACACTAGTGTCATACCCTAACCACCCTCAAAATTGCAGCTCCTCCCGAGCAACTTTGCTCATTCTACTTGAACATGGTCACTGAGTTGAAAGGAGTTATTCGATGGAACTTTCAACCAAAATTAAGTGCTTCAAAATTGTTTGAGCACAAGTTGTCCTGTAACTACTCATTCACTCGATAAGTTCTTGCTATTGGTATTAAAATGTTCATAATTGTGTTCTATGTTTATTTAGCAGTCTTTTCAAATGAATCTACCTAGATTTTAATTACACAAAGTCTTTGTGCATTATTCCACTTTTACTGCCAATGGTAAGCAGATATTTCACGCATTCATGGCGACTTCTCACTGTTAACATGGCATGTCCCCTGTATGTCTATCACTATGATTGTTCCCATTTCGTATAAATTCTCTCCCAAATTATCAGTTTTATATCAATAGACTCTAGATATTCCGGCGTTTGGCCACGTAAATTCAGTGTATGATTAGATTGTTGTTGAATTTAACACAAAGTGTTTTTAGTGCTTTGTTTTTTAGAAAAGTTTTGCAGATAAATCTAAATACAATGTTCTCATATCAAGCCCTAGGTATGACATTTCTCAATGCATTCTGATAATACCCCTCTTGAAACATCATTTCAATTATCCCTAATAAGTAAAATCTCTCTATGTATCATTAGACCTAAAAGTAACATTATCTAATTCACCACAAGTGCTTATCCCATCTCTTCTCTTATCTTGGCCCCTCGGAATTCCGCCATCCTTCATCACATATCCTTATGCACGATTCCTTTAGTTTAATAGTGGTTTGATAAATTAATATTTATTATATTTGATTTCTTTCAAGTGAGTCTTTTTGCAAATATTCTCACACCCCTATATATATTTATTATATTTGATTTCTTTCAAGTGAGTCTTTTCACAGATATTCTCACACCCCTATAGATAGAATTGATATCTTACTATTTATTGCACCTAACCGGTGAAATACGTCCAAGAGGGAAATGGTCACTCTTGCACGGAGGGAGATTTCTGACATAGCACTCCACTCTTGGAGCCGTGCCTACACATGCTCTCTCAATCTATCTCACTTTTTGTCTCTCTCTTTTCATGTGCAATCTCGATTATGTGCTATACGATTTGTAAGGTATGCAGGTTTGTCATTTTATGGGTTGTATTGTGTTATTTTGGGTATTTTGTAGGGCCACCGCGTTCTTCATTTGCAACAGGCAATAATTTTTCCAGATGCTTTTAAGAAGACAAAACTTCCTTACTTGTTTACATTATGTTGCAAAATCCATTGTTTCTAATGTCATGGGTTCTACTTTCTTTAATTGGACTCTTACTGAGATGACTTGTCATACCACTACTTACATGAGCTAAGTTGGTGTGTGATGATCGCTAACATTTGGTACATGCTTCCACATTCTAGTCTATTCCAATTTCATATCAAACAGGTCATTTATTTTTCACCTTTTATGCCATGTCTAGTCCATTGGTCACAGGCACACATATTTGCCGATTTAGGCAGTGTGTCAATGCTCATCTTGGTGTAGATTCACCGATTTAGGCAGCACATTGATAAATTGTAGATTCCTGATTTTTACACAATACCAAATGCAGATGCTCGGATTTAGGCAGTGTTAGTGCAGATTTGCCGATTTAGGCAGCACTCGAGTGTAGATTCGCCAGTTTAGGCAACATCGATCACAAAATCATGTTGCAGTGGCTGTCCACCACTGTAATATTGGTGTGATTTTGTTACCTAGGTACACAAATTAAAGGATATTTGGATTTGGATTTGAAATGGGTACATGTTGGTAGATGTTTGGATTTGGATTTGGAATGGATATATGTTGATTTTCTATCGCAATAGTATTGAAATTGAGAATGATGAGAATGGATTATTGAATGATTAGTGTGACCAATGATATCCTAATTCATCAGGGTATGACATATACTACTTATTCTATTGGCATGGGACACTAGAATAGGTAGTATGTGGATAATGGTAGGCATAAACAATGTTGTTTAGTTTCATTATTTTTACTATATGATCAAATTTTTAATCACTATTTTTAACAAGCATCGTTTGCAAATTTCTTATCTTTGCAACTGAGGACAATTGATTTCCAATCGAGAGGTATGTTATGGAATTGATATCTTACTATTTATTGCAGCTGAGAGGTGGAAAAGGCTTGATCAAGCTAGGCTATTGCGAAAGGATATTATATTTTATGTATATTTGATTATTCAAGTGCTCTTTATGAGCTTTGGCCATTTATGACCGGCCGGCCAGTTTGTACTCACTTTGACCATTCAAGAAATCTATAAATCAAATACGTGCAAGAGGAAAATGGTCACTCTTGCACAGGGGGAAATTGCACCCAGTGCCTATGTACTTCTTCTCTTCTCTCTCATGCCAAGTAGCACTCCGATCTTGGAGGTGCATCTGTACGTGCTCTCTTAATCTATCTTGCTTTCTGCCTCTCTCTTTTTGCGTGCAGTCTTGATTATGTGCTATACAATTCCTGAGGTATGAAAATTTGTCGTTTTATGGGTTGTATTGTGTTATTTTGAGTATTTTGCAGGGCCACCTCGTTCTCCATTTGCAGCACGCATACACACCTACATATTGCTCGCATGCCTCTACTACGTGAGCTCACCCACATGCACACCTACAAATTTCCGCACGTGCCCACGAGCCACTAAAATTGAATCCACCCGAGTTTCACTTTGACCTTGCAATAGCCACCAATCTACCCCTATGCCTTTAGATGTGAAGTTGGCCCCACTCACATTGCTCCAGTTGCTAGTCAAAATTGTCGGTCTATCTCTCTTTACTTGCCTTTGATGTGCACGCGCGACACACACACACACACACACACACACACACACACACACACACACACACACACACACACACACACACACACACACACACACACACACACACACACACACACACACACACACACACACACACACACACACACACACACACACACACACTTGCCTAATGCATGATTCCATTTACGCGATTGACAGGGGCTCACATGTTCTGTATAAATCATAATCTTCTTGGCTCTGTCTTGTGGATGCCTACATGGCTTGGGCAACAACATGGGTAGCACACCAATTCACACCCATACACACACGCTCTTGTGATCCCCTACCTACTCTATCAAATACCATCCCCATATTGCATACCCCACCAAATGATGCTACTGCCCCGCGAGGATCACCACATAATGCTCGTTGTTTTTTAACCTAACACAAATTTTGACTCATTCTTGCATGCCATTTTTGGGTGCACATACACATTCTAAAGCTTCAACTACAAAAGTTGAAGATCTAGAGAGTTGGGCTATAGGGACATATAGTTCAACCTCGCGAACATGCATTGTTTTTTGTTTTATTTTCTCAGGAGGTAATATCTCAGGGACTATGGCCTGAGTGACAGGGCTAAGAGGTTGTTTTTGCATTGTGACACTCCTTGTCCCCCAATCAATATTGAATTTGGTCGCTATCATCCACATGCGTCCTAGGTTTATATGACCTTCCATAAATCCAATAGGCATGCCCAAAAAGTCTTGAGCTACAACCCCGTTGTCATAACTAACAGAAGTGTGCCAGGTAACAAAAATTGCAGTTTTTTTCTTGTTGACACCCTTGACTTGGATAGTACTCTCAGATAAGGATGGCTTTCCCAACTGACACCACACTCCGTATGACATAAGGTTTATATTTAGCACCCGTGTCTAACAAGGCTTTATATAGCACTTTCCGATAGGTGCTATTCAATTCAATAGGGTATCGTGGAGGTGTGTTAGAGTCCAACCAATCATCCTCTATTTCAACATGGAATGCATGTGTAACTCCAAGGTTGGCCTCTCGTTGGCATCTTATGCGTTGTCATCACTCCTTAGCCTCAGCTTGAGCTTGTATCTTAGGCTTCAACTCTGCTTGTGCCTTGGCTGCCTTTTTTTAATGGATGGCCCGTAGCTCCTCTTGGCTTAAAGGATCACAGTATGTTAAAAATTTTCTCCCATTGAGGAATCCAATGGTTTCAACTCCATCAAGAGTCTCCACACAAATGGTACCTTGTGGGGTGATTTCACGTACTCTATATGGTCCTTTTCCCACATATTTCAACTTTTTCTTCTTGTTCCGCACTCCATACATAAGGACTTTATCACCAACATTGATATCTTTGTTCTTTAGATGACGGTCAAACCATTTCTTCCTCCTATCTTTCTCCACAAGGGCATTTTTCACAGCCAATTTGCCTTTCTTCATCTAACCTTTCAAGGATATATAAATGCTCAATTAAAGGGTTACCATCCCAACCTTATTGTGAAGCTATACGCAGACTAGGAATTACAAACTCCCATGGCATAATCTTCTTGGCCATATACAATTAATAATAACTTTGTAAGAAGTATGGTAAGCCCATAGAGCTGATGTCAGCTTCAAATCCCAATCTGTGCGATGAGCTTCGATTGTTTTGGTCAAGATAGAAATTAAGGTCGTATTAGTGCTCTTAGCTTGGCCATTTTCTTGTGGATAATAAGGCGTGGACTTATGGTGGGCTATCATGAAGTTTGTTGTGAGTTCCTTTATCACTCCATTTATACAATGAGTACCATTGTCACTCACAATCTCAAAGGGACAACCAAACCTTGTAATAATGTTCTCAAAGAGAAACTTGGAAATTGAACTTGCATCAGCCTTACGTGTTGCCCTGGATTCTGTCCACTTTGTCACATAGTCAGTGGTAACGATAATATATCGAGATTGAGTGCTACGAGCTGCCAGACTAATTGGGCCTACAAAGTCTAAACCCCATTTTTCAATTGGTTGAGTCACTTTAACAGGATGTAAGGGCATCTTATCCTTCTATTGTGTGATTTTGTAATGTTGGAATTCATCACATCCTTTTGGAAAAAATGACGCATCCTTGAATAAGATAGGCCACCAATAGCCCGATTGCAATACCTTTCTAGCAGTTAGTTTCCCTGAGAAATGTCCTCCGGCTATACCCATGTGGGCTTCTTGTAGTATGTAGAAAATACTCATCCTCACGAGCACAACGTGTAAGAATATCGTCCTTCCCTAGCTTGTAGAGAGTTCCTCTAATGAGAGAATAAGGTTCACATTCTTTTAATAGTTTTTGAACTATATCCTTACAAAGCTCTTTGGGTGGAAAACCACTAACTAGAAAGTTCACAATATTCTCACTCTAATCACGCATGGTCTCGACGAGAAATAAGGAAGTATCGGGCAATTCATCATCGAATCAAGTAGGGGTTTCACCATTGGGTATGCGAGACAAATGATCCGCCATGATATGTGTAACATTTAATGGCCTAAAAACTTGTGTGTAGCGGAAATTAGCATGAACATAGTGGGCATTTCATTAGAATAGATTCCTAATGAGAATTACAAGAGTGCTTGGGTGGAGAGAGCAACAAAAAGCATAACACCTAGTAAGATAGCATGAACAATACTTTCAAAAGAGAGAGAAATTAAGCTATTGACAACAGTTGAGGACCGGATTTGCATGGAGCCGGTCCCCCTCCAAAAGGCTTTGTATTATGGTTTCTCCCATCAAGAGAGACATTGTACAATACAATTCTTTGTGTTCCTTCAAGACTAACTAATGCAATGAAGATGAAAGCTTCATGCACTAAGCAAAACACTTAGCAAACACAACATTAATTATCCCCGGTCTCAGACCCAAGACCTCACACACCTTCGAAGATGGTGAGAGCTAGCAGGGTATGAGAGTAGATTGAGAGGAAGAAGGAGTATCTTACGAGAAAGATGTACATCTCCTCACATAATCACTCATATTAGCATAGCTTAGCTTAGTAATTAGCATGGTAGAGGAGATGAGCATGCATTGAAGCTTGGCTCTTGGTTGGATTTGCATCACAAAGCCAAGAGTTTGTTGGTGTAGGCCTCCCCTTCTCACAAGCTTGGAGTAGGTGGTAAGCTTTCATTAAAGCTTTGAAGGAGAGGAGAGTCTTCTTTACTTCACACTTGAGATTGTGTGAGTGTGGTGTGTGATAATGCCTTGCAAAAATCAGCCCCCTCTCTCTCTCTCTTGGGCGAGCCCTCTTGCTATTTGCTCTTGCTATCTCCCCATTGGACCTCCCTAGGGCTAGCCAATGACTATTAAGCAACATAAGTGATAGCCTTCTGACATGTGTCCCCCTTTCCCCTTTTGTGAGAGCTTAAGGTAATTTAATAATTCATCTAAATTCTCATTGGACCCCTTTGCCTCCTGGCCAATAGGAATCAGGCAACCCATTGGGCTGCTGAATGCTCATTGGACCACTTGGGAGACTGTCCAATAGTCTTCTAGAGGACCTAATTCTCATTGGTTCTTTTATTGAGTGTTTTTAAATTAATTAACTTAGATTTACTCTAGCCTAATTCTCATTGGTCCACCTCCAAGGCCATCCAATAGGAATTGGGTACACCTTGTGGGCATTTGGCCTAGGGAGCTGACATGTGTCCCTCATCCCCTTTGTGTAAAGGGAGCTTGTGTGTGTGTGGCTTTCTCTCTCATCCCCTACATGCAAGGCTCGTCCCCTCTTATGTAGGGATGTGCAAAGACTTTTTTTGACACACACAAAGCATCCAATTCCCCTAGGGTTGACCTTTGGACACAAACTTTGAATTTTGGAACCTTAGCATTTTGGAAGTCTTAATGGGTTGAACCTTAGGGTCTTTTTAGCCCATTGTTGCACATGGCTCTTTTGCAGATGGCCCCCCCTTTGGATCCCTATTTTCCCTCCTTTGGATCCCTACTGTGGCCGATCTGCTAGCGTAACCAATATTCTAGCTTTTTCTCCCCTGGCACTTCCCCACATTAAATGATAAGTTTAATATGAGAAAACCATTTAGGAGAATTAGATATTGATTATTATGACATTACCTCTCTCTTGAAATCATAGTCGTCCTCGACTATGGTGTAGAGAAGATAAAGCATATTCATGAGTCCTTTTCTTAGCGGGTAGAGGATCCCTATGTTACCCTACGACATCATTCCACAATGGATGACTAGTCCATTTGGCACTTGAGAGCCTGAGGTTGCCGCAAGCATGTCTGCACATTAGTCCTATCAATCTTCCATAGTAGAGTGACAAGCTCTACTTGGTGTTTGGGAGACGTCGTATCCGCAAACTTGATCTAAGCATGCATACTACTTCATTTTTATGCACAATAAAGAAAAAGAGAGTCTTATAGAACAAAAACTTTGTTCATTTTTAACATTTTGTACATTTGCTTACTGTTGGGAAGCATTGTAAGCATTGACAAGGTTTAGGTTATCCTTTAATTGTATGCCTTGCATCCATCTAGCATCTTCAAAAGGATAATTCTTAAACTTAATAAGATATCGTCGCATAGTCTTACCGCCTCTTAGTACCTTGTCTTCATGTCGGAGAATGGACTCGGGCTGCAGCACCTCCTCTTGGTTCTCGATCTCTGGTGGGTCTTCAATAGTTGGTTCTTGAGGTGGCTCTCCTTTGTAAGGCTTTAATAGGCTCACATGGAAAGCATTGTGTATGAGCCAATGATTGGGCAACTTGAGTTGATAGGCCATCTCGTTGATTGGCCTAAGAATCTGGAAGGGCCCATAGTACCTTTTTGCTAGTTTAGCATAGTACTTTTGGTGTCCCGTAGGATTCTTGCCCGTCGTGTGCCTTAATCGAGCCTTGGGAAACTTTAATAAGACCCAATCATTTTCTTTAAAGGCTTGGGCTCTTCTGTGCTTGTCAGCAGCAGCCTTTTGCCTTTGCTGTGAGATAGAGATAGCATCCTTAATCTTTTGAAAAGATTCTTGGAGGCCTCGGCTATACTCATCTGCAGTGAAGATCTTCCCATGTACGTTAAGTAGCAAGGGACTTTTTGATCTCCCCTCAATTACCTCGAAAGGTGATTTTCCCATGGAAGTATGTATAGTGTTATTGTAAGCATACTCCACTAAGGGTAAGTACTTCTCCCATTGGGATCTTTGATCTACTTCCGTTACATAGGCTTTTAGTAGATTGAGAATGGTTAGGTTAGCTATTTCACTTTGGCCATCCGTTTGTGGATGATAGGCTGAAGAGAAGTTTAGCCTTGTCCCTAAATTCTCAAAGAGACCCTTCCAGAAATTATTGGTCATTCTAGGATCTCTATTCGACACTATGGACATTGGCAAGCCATGGTACTTGAAAATTTGTGAAATGAAGAGGGTTGCCGTTTGATGGGCTTTGATAGTCTTTTTGACAGGTATAAAATGAGCTTGTTTACTGAACCTGTATACTATCGTCCATATTCCCGTATTCCCATGGATAGAATTAGGCAATCCAAAGATAAAATCCATGGATATGCTCTCCCATGGTGAATTAGCGATTGGCAAGGGTTGAAGCAATCCAAGTTGCTTCCCTCTATCAAATTTTGTCTTTTGGCATACCACACATTTAGAAAACATACTCTTGTATGTTCACTTTTATGGTAGGCCAATAGAAATATGTTTCAATTCCCTTTAAGGTAGACTGAATCCCTCTATGCCCCGCATAAGGTGGAGCATGAGATTCATACATTACTTTCTCATGTAGTGAGTTAGTAACACATAGTCTATTGCCATAGAGAAGATAATCATCTTGTAAAGTAAATGGTTCTTCTTTCTTCCCTAATGCAAGGGCTGAAATCACATCTCTAAAATCGAGATCAATAGCATACTCATCTATCATTGAAGATAGATCATTGTGAGTTGCTATGGAAACCACATTCACTGTCGGCCGTCTTGAGAGTGCATCAGCTACTTGATTATGCTTGCCAGCAATGTGAGCAATATGAAAATGAAATTGCGAAAGGAAATTTGCCCAACTCATTTGTTTGTCAGAGAGCTTGGTCTGCGTCATGAAGTACTTAAGACTTTGGTGATCCGTTCGCAGAATGAAAGGAGTCCCCAATAAATAGTGCTTCCATGAGTCTAAGGCATGTAGAACTGCAAGGAGTTCCTTTTCATATATGCCTAGAGCTTGCTCAACAGGGTCGAGCCTTCGACTCTCATAGCCTATGGCGTGCCCTTCTTGGAGCAAAACAGCTCCAAGGCAATCACCACAAGCATCACATTGGACCTCAAATGGTTTTGAGAGATCCGTTAGTGTAAGCACAGGTTGAGAGATAAGCTTTTCTTTAAGCTTTTCAAAAGCATTGTTCTCCTTAGCAGACCATGTATACCTAACGCTTTTCTTTGTTAGGTCATGTAATGGTCCCGCAATTTGTGAGAACTTTTCTATGAAGTGTCTATAGTATGCACACATACCTATAAAGCTTCTTAGTCAGGACGATTCCTTGGTGTAGGCCATCCTTTTATTACCTCTAACTTGGATGGATCCATTTGGATGCCGTCTTGAGAGATAATGTGACCTAAATACTGAATCTCTTGCAAGAAAAATTCACTTTTCTTTCGATTAACATAAAGTTTATTCTCTCTTAAAACCTGAAATATTACATGGAGGTGTTTCTTGTGTTCATCTAATGAATTAGAGTAGATGATAATATCATCAAAGAACACTCCAATGAAGGTTCGATGAGGCCTGAAAAGCTTCTCCATCAAGCGGTTGAATGTGGCTGGTGCATTGGTCAAGCCAAAAGGCATGACAATGTATTCGTAAAGACCAAATGTGGTGCGAAATGTAGTCTTTACAATGTCTTGATCAACTATCCTTATTTGATGATAGCAACTTTTTAGGTCAATCCTACTGAAGTAGGTCGATCCTTGTAGCTTATCAAATAGGTCTTCTACCCGTGGAACGGGAAACCTATTCTTGATAGTGATCCTATTTAGTGCTCTATAGTCGACACACATACGATATGTGCTGTCTTTCTTTTGCACTAATAGCACAGGTGAGAAAAATGGAGATGAGCTAGGCCTAACCATGCCCTTCTCAACTAACTCATGCACTTGTCCCATAATCTCCTCTTGTTGAGCTTGAGAAACTCTATAAGGAGGTTTGTTAGGCGGTGAACTTCCTGGAAGAAGTTCAATTGCATGGTCATCATTACCTCGTTTAGGAGGTAGCTCACAAGGGATGTCGTCAATAAAAACATCTTGAAACCCCTTGAGAAAATTGGATAACTCTAATTCCTTTTGGTTGCTTTTATTTTCTTTTGCTAAAGCATTAGATTCATTTTAAGAATTTTTAACAAAAATCGTGTACACAGAGATAGAGCTCTTTAATGACTTGTTGAAAGCTGGTGTATGTACAATGGGGATGGTGTTACCCATTTCCTTAGAATGTATCATGTCTTTTCCCCTAAACTTAAACGAGATTCTCCTTTCAGGGAATTTAACATTGGAAGCCAAGCGGTCAAAACCATGGTGCCCCTAGCATTACATCCTCATGCTTGAGAGGAGAGATAAAGAAGTCCTCTTTGTCCACATAGCCTTGGACATGAAGCCTCAATTTCGTGATTAAGGGAGTGACTGAAGCTTCTTGCCCCTTGAAGGCACTGTCTGCGGGTAGGACATCTCCCATCTCGTAAGGTTGTATGCCTAGCTTGGTGGCCAACTCTATAGATATAAAATTGTGAGTAGAACCAGGGTCAAAGAGAATAAAAGCGTCATGTTCTCTTACCTTTCCCCAAGCATGGCATAGAGGAGATCCTTTGTGGTGAGTTTGGTGAGTCTCCTCCTCTTGGATTTCAACCAAGGAAGCTCTAGGAGGATCTTGGCGGTTGTTCTTTTGGGGACAAGCGTGGTACGCATGCCCTTGTTCGCCGCACTTGAAACACCGGTTATCCTTACGATAACGCTCAAGCTCTTTAGGAGAGAGTTTGTTTTTACCTTTGTAAACTCCCTTCTGTTTAGCTTTGTTGGAGTTGCCCTTAGGAGACTTTTGCACATTGTCCTTCCCCTTAGGCTCGTTGGAACCCTTGTTTTCTGTGGGCTTATTATTTCTTTTAGCCCCCTTTTGGAAATTAATTCGTGAGGCCACCATAGTATGGTGTATTACCGCCGATATGGTACGTGGCCTTTGGGAGTTGACATACTCCGCCATTTCTTCGGTTAAGCCCGCACAAAATTGTTGCTTTTGCTCTCCAAAATCCAACTTTTTTTAAACAGTGGCTTTGAGTTGTAGGTCCCAAAACTTGTCTACATATTTGTGGATGGATTCATAGGGAGAGAGCTTTAAGCTTTGCCATTCGGTGAGTACTTTGTCTTTGGCATCGGTGGCCAAAAACTGCTTCATAATGGAAGCTCTTAAAGCTTTCCATGTTCGTGGAGCTTCACCGTTGGCTCGTAGGCTAGACCACCATTGCCTGGCGGACTTTTGAAAGTGCATAGCTACATTGCATAGCTTAGAGGACTCCGTGAAGCCCTCATCTCCAGACTCCGCATCGAATTGCTGGATAAAGGCCAAGACTTTGTCCATAGCACCAAAGGTACCATCATAGGTAAGGAAAGAGATGCTCTTCCCTCCCTCTTTGAATTTCTTCAACTTGGATGAACTCTTCCATGCGGCATAGGATTTCCTATGGCCTCTTCTTTTTGATGGTTCAAAGTTTGCACCATCACTTTCTTCAGAAGGTGAAGAATTTGAAGAAGGTGGAGAAGAGGGTGACCTCTTTCTCGCCTTTTTCTTGTCTTGATCTTCGTCGTCTTCACCATCACTTTTATAAGAGGAAGAGGATGAAGAAGATGGAGAAGAGGGTGTCCTCTTTCTCGCCTCTTTCTTCTCTTGCTTTTTATCATCCCTCCTGTAATTATGGTGTGGAGAAGAGTGCGATGGTCTTCTCCGCTTTGGTGGTGATGGAGAGCGTTTAGTCCGTCGTCTTCGTGGAGCCATCTCCACCGAGGTGGCGGGAGACTCACTTATTTCTCGTTCCTTCAGTGGAGGCTCTTGAGTTCTCCTTTGGGAAGGAGATGCATCATCAAGAAGTAAATTCTTGAGCTCTTCGTATGGATTCTCTTCTTCTTCCCGAATCGGAGAGAGACCTCTTTTGGAAGTCTCACAAGGAGGCTTCCTAGGTGTTCTCTCGTCATGGTGATGAGCTTGGAGAATCCCGTGAGCACGGAGCTACCGTTGCACTTCACTTTGGAGAGATGGATTGCCCATGGCTTGTTGAAGCCTAGAAACAAGATAGTTAACAAGCATCGGAGCATCATTAGTAGCTTGCTCATTAGCAAAATCAAAGTTATCAACATTAATTTCACTCTCTTTACTATTGTCAGCCATTCTAACAACTTTTAGGTGTACTTTGGCACTTCAAGCCCTAGTTGCTACTCCTCATTACCCTTTAGAAAAAGCACTCAAGCTACTGTACCTGTGGCTCGAATACCATTAATTGCAAGGAATAAAAGAGAGGGTCTTTCGACACCAAAACAACACCGGCTCCTGTCAAGCTTCTAATAGCACAATAGTGGTTAAGCCGTAGGCAAGCCCCGTAGGACTCGACTATTAAGACCATAGCTCTCGACGGTGATGCCCTGTTAACTGCACAAAGGCAGGCCCGCTGCAAGGCTGAAAAATCCCAATTCTACTTACTCATAGGCAATTAATAATACCAACCATTTATAGCTAGCTTGAGGACCTCCCTTCTTGAGCAAGAAAAGAGAAACCTTGTGCTTTGATACCAATGTAACATTTAATGGCCTAAAAACTTGTGTATAGCGTGAATTAGCATGAACATAGTGGGCATTTCATTAGAATAGATTCCTAATGAGAATTACAAGAGTGCTTGGGTGGAGAGAGCAACAAAAATCATAACACCTAGTTAGATAGCATGAACAATACTTTCAAAAGAGAGAGAAATTAAGCTATTGACAACATCAAGAGAGACATTGTACAATACAATTCTTTGTGTTCCTTCAAGACTAGCTAGTGCAATGAAGATGAAAGTTTCATGCACTAAGCAAAACACTTAGCAAACACGACATTAATTATCCCCGGTCTCAGACCCAAGACCTCACACACCTTCGAAGATGGTGAGAGCTAGAAGGGTATGAGAGTAGATTGAGAGGAAGAAGGAGTATCTTACGAGAAAGATGTACATCTCCTCACATAATCACTCATATTAGCATAGATTAGCTTAGTAATTAGCATGGTAGAGGAGATGAGCATGCATTGAAGCTTGGCTCTTGGTTGGATTTGCATCACAAAGCCAAGAGTTGTTGGTGTAGGCCTCCCTTCTCACAAGCTTGGAGTAGGTGGTAAAATTTCCATTAAAGCTTGAGAAGGAGAGAGATACTTATTTACTTCACAGATGAGATTGTGTGAGTGTGTGTGTGATAATGCCTTGCAAAAATCAGCCCCCTCTCTCTCTTGGGTGCTCTTGCTATCTCCCCATTGGACCTCCCCAGGGCTAGCCAATGACTATTAAGCAACATAAGTGATAGCCTTCTGACATGTGTCCCCCTTTCCCCTTTTGTGAGAGCTTAAGGTAATTTAATAATTCATCTAAATTCTCATTGGACCCCTTTGCCTCCTGTCCAATAGGAATCAGGCAAGCCATTGGGTTGCTGAATGCTCATTGGACCACTTGGGAGACTGTCCAATAGTCTTCCTGAGGACCTAATTCTCATTGGTTCTTTTATTGCGTATTTTTAAATTAATTAAACTAGATTTACTCTAGCCTAATTCTCATTGGTCCACCTCCAAGGCCATCCAGTAGGAATTGGGTACACCTTGTGGGCATTTGGCCCAGGGAGCTGACATGTGTCCCTCATTCCCTTTGTGTAAAGGGAGCTTGTGTGTGTGTGGCTTTCTCTCTCATCCCCTACATGCAAGGCTCTCCCCTTCCTATGTAGGGATTTGCAAAGACTTTTTTGGACACACACAAAGCATCCAATTCCCCTTGGGTTGACCTTTGGACACAACCTTTGAATTTTGGAACCTTAGCATTTTGGAAGTCTTAATGGGTTAAACCTTAGGGTCTTTTTAGCCCATTGTTGCACATGGCTCTTTTGCAGATGGTCCCCCCTTTGGATCCCTATTTTCCCTCCTTTGGATCCCTACTATGGCCGATCTGCTAGCTTAACCAATATTCTAGCTTTTTCTCCCCTGGCACTTCCCCACATTAAATGATCAGTTTAATATGAGAAAATAATTTAGGAGAATTAGATATTGATTATTATGACAATATGTCTTTTATTAGGTCTCACCACAACGATAAAATCAAACTCAAGAATAATTAACAACCATCGTGTTATTCTTCCCTTGGAACAAGGTTTATTTACTAGATACAACAATGCTTGATGATCCACATAGAAAACAAACTTGTTGGCAAGAAGGTAGTAGCAAAATTTCTTCACTACATAAATCATAGCTAAACCTTTCCGCTCTGTAGTGGTGTAATTTCTCTCAGCATCATTCAATTGACAACTTGCGCTAATGGGGTAGTCCAATTTATCTTCTCCTGGTTGAGCTAGAACACACCCAATAGCAAAGTTCGATGCATCAATATGCACATGGAAAATTAAATTCCAATCGGGAACTCATAGAATGGGAGCGCTTATTAAGGTCTTTTTCAATGACTTATAAGCATGGTCACACTCCGCGGTCCAGTGGAACTCAATAAGAAGCTTGTACAAAGGACGAGCTATCTCGGTAAAGTTTAAAATAAACCGTTGGTAATAACCAACATGGTCCATGAACCTTTGAACTTCTTTATATTTTGTAGGTGGTGTAAATTCAACAATGGCTTTAATTTTTCCCTCATCTATGGAAATCCCTTTTTTGGACACTAGATGCCCTAAAATGACTCCATGTTTAACCCAAAATTGGCATTTGAAAGGGTTTAAGGAGATGCGATACAATCTGCACTTCTCAAAAACTTTTTGTAAACATGATAGATGTTCTTTCCAAGAAGAAAAAAGACAAAGGTCATCTAAGAAATCGTCGCAAAACTCCCTCAAATATTCTCTAAAAGCAGTGTTTATTAATCTTGGAAAGGTAGAAGGAGCATTGGTTAAGCCAAAAGCCATAACACAAAATGCGAACACTCTGAATTCGATTATAAAAGCCGTTATAGCTTGGTCCTCTAGTGCAATTATGATTTGATTGCATCCAGAGTAAACATCTAAAAAGCTATAAGCTTCCTTTCCTGCGACTCTTTCAAGCACATGTTCTGAATATGGCAAGGGGAAATGGTCCCTCCTAGTGGCAGCATTGACCTTTTTAAGATCCACACACACTCTGAGTTTCCCATTCTTTTTGGGCACAATCACTATTGGAGACACCCATTGTGAGTGCTCAATATAATATATGAATCTGCATTTGACAAGCTTTTCAATCTCTTCTTGAACAATCTTTGCATACTTAGGATTCATTGGGTAGGGTGACCCCATTGTCCATTTTTGCTAATATGGTTGTGGTCCCAAGGTGAGGTCTTCCCATAGGTTCCCAACAATTTTTGTCACAATGCTAACCCCAGTGCCACCATCAAGGATTCCCTTCACAGTTAATCCCTTGGTAGTGATTGGTATGGTCACATTGGATTTTATAGCCCTCAAAGTATTGTCCCAACTTGTTAGCAGGTATTTCTACAATAGAGTTCTCATCTAGGTTGGGTTGTGGATCTAAGTGTTCATCCTCTATTGGCATCTCCCTAGCTCCATCCATCTGTGTAAATTGTGATAGCTCGACTTTCAGTTCTCCATTGAGGAAAGATTGAAGAGCTAAGAATAGCTCGGGGTCTCCATATAGTTTAGACATGATGGTGGTTCTAACTTTTGAAGCCATGAATCCATCAATTTGGCAATATTTAACGACACCTTTTGGGCTTCAGTCCCTTAACGCGGGGAAGATGGGATCTCGATTTCTTCGATAGAGTCAGGTAGTCCCTGTGTAAATATTCTTTCCAACAAGAAGTGAGTACGTCCACTTTTCCATGACTTTAAGTCACTTTCTTCTTGGATGACATTAGGTATGGCTAGGGATCTATGGACTTTGTGAGGTTGTTGTTGCGTAGGTGTTAGTAGCAAGCTAACCTAGATAACATTTTTGGAGCTTTTATTGTAAAAACACTTATTATTTTGATAAATCGAGAATGTTGTAACTCCTACTTTCGAGATAAACAGTGTAATTGATGAGTCGGGGCTACAAGCTTTTAGATTGTATCAACCTATCTTTAGTTAGAGCTCCCAGATTATTAGTTTTGATCACAGAAAGCTTGGCTAAGGTACAAAAGCCAATTTTTGTAAGTATTTTGTAAGTTTGTGTATAATAGAACACAGTGTGAGCTAACGACGCTCACTTCTCTCCTTCTCGTGCTTCCTACTCCCTTCTCGATTGTCACATTGCAGTGCTATTTGTTGCGTTACAACCGGAGGTAAGAGCTCTACATGTTGACGTAAGCATTTCATGGTAATCCGTAGCTTTTGGCGTCACCGCGACCCGCAGCCTAATTTCATCATAAGTAGGAATTTAAGCTTAAAAATCATAAAATAAGTACAGGCGAGGTATTGGGGCATCATTGCTAAGCATTTAGATGCATTCTAGGTCGAAAACGACTAGGTCAAAAACTCACTGCTGTTAATAATCGTAATTTTTGCACTTGACCTAAAGTGAGATTTGAGACCATAAGCATGTGTGCTTATGTCTTATAAACATTTCCTAAAAGTTTCGTAACGTTTGGATGTCATTTGATGCTGTAACGGTTATGGTTTGTTTACCGATTAGCGACTAGCTTTTGGTGATTTCGATCATTTGAGTGTAGCTTGATTTAGATACAAGTTGTCTGTTGTTTTCCAAGAGATTGACTATCTCTTGTAGCCTCTATGCACTAGTCAAGTTAGCTTTGTTCCATGGATTGAAAATATATATTCGTGGTTCTCGCTATGTATACAATAAGATAGGAGTGAGGTTAGACACCCATCCCACATTTGGTGCCGCTTTTGGGGATCGAAGAGACCTTAACTAGGAAAAACACAAGCGTCTTGTGTAGTTGTCCTTTAACTTCCTCTACGATCACCTAGAGTCAAAACTTTCTTTTGAAAACCGCATAGCTTAAGATTGTCATCTTTTGTTGTGTAGAGGTAGCTTGGAAGTAAGTGTACTTGCTAAGTACCTTTTAGGATTTTAGGATTGTAGGATTAGATTGGATTTTGAAAATGATTGATGGATGAGACAAGTCTTAAGATCAAGACTCAGAGAACCATATAAAACAAGAAAACAAGTATTTATGGACACTTTCCACAACCCCATTGTAGTAGAATCTAGGAGTAGGGTAAGTAGAATCCGAGGTGGGATCTGAGAACATTGCTCTCTCTAGAAGAATCAATCGTGAACTGTTTATGTGAAGCTGCAGAATTTTAGGCCTTTGACTTGAAATAGTACCAAAAGACTGTCAACCACTGAATTCGGCTAGAAATTACGCTTTAGAAGTTGTATGAACTAGTGGGTAAGCTTAAGGACGCATTTGAGGTAAAATTTTCAAGAATTTGCAAAAACTCAGATTATTTACTTTTTCTTGATATTTTAGGTTAAATTAAGTTTTGACTTGACTTAGAGGCTTAAAATAGATCTTAAAAAGACTGAAAAAGTTGAAAAAAGTGTTCATTTTAGGACAAAAGTAAATAATCACGATTATTTACTTTCAGCTCAAAAGTGACCAAGGTTGATACCAAAGACTCTATGTATGTGTACAAACATCTTTTGTAAAGGCCTATAGAATTTGGATCACCAAACTGACCAAAACCTTGATAAAAACTAAAATCTATATTGATTATCGAGAACTTGAGTGTGAATTGGGAAAATTTTGTTCAAACTTAGTGAAACTTGCCTCAGGGGCTTAAATTGAAGTGTTAAACAAGTGTACATCCTTTGTTTACCAAAAAGATGCAAAAGTTTACCAAAAGTAAATAGTCACAATTATTTTTGACCAATCGAGCATACCACTAGTTTTAGCATGTTATAGTAAGCACACAAATCAAATTTGGTAAGATTTGGCTCATTGAAGTAAAAATTGTGGCCAAATTTGTAAAATCAGTCTACAAACAAAATTATTGACCATTTGAATAGGGATTATCAAACTTGATGAAACTGGACTAGGGAGCTTAAGTTGAGCTGCTTAACCATTCTGTGTCAACATTGTGGCAAAAAAGTTGCATAAAAATACAAGGAGTAAATAATCGCGATTATTTATATCTGCTAAAAAATTGCACATTTTTGAAAATTTAAATGTACCCCAAGGTGAAGTATATCAAGTAGACCACACAAATCAAATTTGGTGAAATTTGGATTACAAAAGTGAGACTTAAGCCAGATTCTTAAAAACTGAGTTTGCGGACACAAAACAGTAGATAACTTGGACAAATTTTGTTGAAACTCAGTGAAACTTATCTAGAGACCTTAGCAAGCTGAATACTTGGCAAAACAAGCCAAAAAGTGTAGAAAATTAAGAAAAGTAAATAATCATGATTACTTACTTTTGATACATAAAGACAAAATTTTAGACTTTTGAGCTTGTATAGTGTTAGAAAAACATAAAACATGACCATCGGTCAATTTTGGGTTCAATTGGATCAACATTAGTACATGTTCAATCAGTTTCCAGGTTGCAGATTAGTCCTTTGTCTTTTTGCAAAAGTAGAATATGAAAGTCTCAATTGCTAACTCACTTAGCTCAAACTGAAGTGATACACATAGACCAGTCACAATAGTTAGCAAAAATTGTACAGTCTTTCTGAAAGAATAGCTAACTTGATTAAACTGATATAGGAATCAGGTTGCTGACAAGAAATTGAAAGCTTGACAAAAGTTGCAATCAAGTCAAGTAGAAGAAACTGATAACAAGTCAATCCGATGGTAAGTACTCTATCCAGGGCTTCACAAGTCTAAAATGAACCTTAGATCTAGTCGTATACTAGCAAACCAAGGTATATTTGGAGAGACCGCTAGTAGAGTATCCACCAAAGAGAGTGTGAATCAAGGCGATCACTTGGACACTATCTTTGAAGAAGTCTCACACACTTTTTCAAAATCAACATTTGAAATGTCTTTCTATTCGACTCATTCAGGAACCAAAACGATAGTGCGGTATAAGCACATACTCACATTTTATAAGACTAATGGCCATGGAGCTCAGGTTTACCTAGATCCCAATGAAGAGTATGCCATTTGCATTGATGACCATGACATAGAGTTTGAAGAGGAAATCAGGAAAAACAAACAAGGAAAAATGTATATGGTAAAAACAGAACTAAGTATTTGCAAGTTGAAAACCCTGATGTGATAGACAAATGAGGGTTAGAAGTAAATACCATAATTCCAGATATGGCAGCAAAAGAAGGATCACCGACCTTAGAATTCAAGGGATACGATTAAGTTGATTTGAAACCTACCCATTTAGGGATTTTTATAACAATAACTTTGTTATGATGAGTCTTGAGGAGGTGGAACAAACCAAATACCAAGGGTACTCCATAAGAGATTGTATATTGGGCCAAGGACCAAAAACTATTCCAAGAGAGGAACTCCGTGAGGGATCTTTTGGGAGCAATGTTAAAAAACCCAAACCTACCTCATCACAAAGAAAATCGCGTGACACTAAATCTGGTCCAGGGCTACATGAGTCACTATTTCCAACAGATTGGTTTGAAGGACTTGGGACATAACCTGCAACTGCTAGGAGACCTGGAGTTGAACCAAATAGATGTGTCAGACCAAATGATTTTTAAAAACGGGTTGGAAAATACAATGGATCTGGGGATCCATATGACCACTTAGCAAGCTTTATGTAAGTGCTAAGAGCAGAACGCACATTTAATTTCCATACTCAACTTGAGGGATTTGGAATGACTTTAGAAAGAAAAGCATTGGCTTGGTTTCAAAACATTTCACCAAGGTCAATCATGGACTTAAATACATTAGCTCAAGGATTTATAGCTGCATGTTCCAAAGCTAGGATCAAACATAATACTGTAGCTCAAATCTATAGCTTCAAACAGAAGCAAGGTGAGTCTATTAGGGATTGTGCAACTAGAATGAAGCAATACATTGCAAGATGCCCAAAACTAGAAATACCTGTAGAAGAAAGATTACTATCATTTTTTCTAGATGGACTGCTAAACAAAAAACTTCATGCTATATTGTATAGCAAGAAACATATGACCCTAGAAGAGTGTGTGTCAGATGCTATTGACTTAGGAGACATTGTGATATTTTCAATGAAGAAGATGTCCCTAAGGATAATCAAAGTGAGAAAACAACATCCACCAAACCAGCACAAGTGGGAACGGCTGTTGCAGCACCACTTACATCCATAGAAGACATGCTCAAAAGGATGAATAAAATGATGAAGAACATGTAAAAAGCACCTATGAGGGGACCCGGGCAAGGGATACCTCAACAGAGACAACCAATTAGGCCACAAAAATGGTGTGCAATCGAGGATAAATGGACCAACCATGAGACCAATGAGTGCTATTACTAACCAAAGAATGATGGAAATGTTCAATATGTGCCTATGAGGCCACAAGGACAACCCATGTATAGATATCAGCCTAATATGGCCCCAGATCAAAGACCACCGACGGGTATGGAAAGACCTCAACTTGTGTTAGGTCAACAACCTCCATATCCTGGACATAATGCAGTGCCTATAAAGTATATGCATTTAGAGGGAGTCATAGATGAACAAGCACTAGTGCATGTTACACCCTATGTTGAGCCTAGTCCATCTACAGTAATGGTAGAAGGAGAGTGGTATAATTCATCCACCACCAATGGAAGAAACTGCGAGTTATACTACACCAAAGCTTGCACCGATGTACTATGTAGCTAATCAAGGTGTTAGACCTCCAATGGTAAGACTCATGATTAAGCCAAGAACTAAAAACTGTCATAATTATGGTGCAGATGATCATTGGAAAAATGAATGCCCAGAGCCTGACAAGAACATTAAGCCAGTTGAATCTTTCTGTATACAATGTTGCAAAACGGGAGGACACTTCCCTAAAGATTGTCCAAAAAATCCTTTAATCAAGGGTAAAATAGTAGTGAACATACTCCAAGTGATACCTAGTTTCTCATTGGAGAGTGAACCTTTTGTTCCAATCAAGGTAATCACCACAGCCCAGGCTAAGAAAAAGAAATTGATGACTCAAAGAATACTAAAGTTTTCTCTCAAAAGATCAAGAGAAGAAGAAGCCAAAGGTACAAGATAAGAAACAAAAACAAAGGGCTGAAATCGAGGAGAAAGCCACGAAACTATTCCAGGAAAAAGTGAAAGAAATTAAAAGTGAAATCAAGGAAACCATGGTGAAATCTGGAGGATCAATTTTGGTAGACAAAATTTTTGAGCCAATCAATGCAGCCTTGGAAGCTTACCAAGCGGGACTTAAGGTAGGCCAAAACATGGAAAAACTATCCTTCTCTAGATATGGAAGCAGCTAAGCTTAAACCTTATCAAAATCTGGTAAGAATTACTCAAGAGATGCTGGAAAAACAAAAACCCAAGCTCGAGAGTATATCAAAACCTGAGGAGCTTGTGGTAGGAACCAATAAAGAGAAATCCAAAGTGGTGGTAGAACCCCACCTTGAAACTAAAGAGCCAGAACTCATAGTGCCTAACAGTGAAGATGCCTTAGATGGAATTCCGTTCGTGGAAGAAGACTAGTCAGGACACTTATGGGAAAAAGTTAGAGAGATTAATGATGGGAGCTTAAGTTTGAAGTCAGATCCTATAGAGGAAGTTTGGTTAGACAATCTACCTCCTGATATGGACATGGATGTACAATCCTTTTATGGGGATTGCGACTATGAAGCTTCACGAATGTCTAAACCAATGACTCTAAAAACACTACCCTCTTACTTGGGAGACAACAAAGACGAATCCATAGTATGTAAAACCACTCAGATAAAAAGAGCTGAACAGACCCTAGCGGTAGAAAACATCCATTCAATCATGTCTACACCCATTCAATTCACTCTTACTTTAGCAGAACTATTAACCATATTTATGGAATGATCTACAGAAAACTCTCAAGAAGGTGGGGATAACAGGGCTAATCGTGAAAAATTTAGAAAAAAAGAAACACAAATTGGATAACAAAGAGATTAGAACTGTTCCAATAAAAAAAGTTGGAGAATACTATGAAGGGGAAGAAGGAAACACAACCCTTCCAGTGAGATATAATGATGTAGAAACCATGGCAATACTAGCTAGTGGGGGAGGCACAACCATAGCCACAAAAGCAGTATGGGAATCATGGGGAAAACCAGCCATTAGAAAAACTTGAATGAAATTGCAATTGGGTAATGGAAACATCGAAAAACCCTTAGGTTTGCTTGAAAAAGTGATAGTTCCTGTGGAATTGATTATCAAGATACTTTTGCAATAGTAGACTTTGGAAAGAAACTCAATTATGAAATCATCTTGGGAAGACCTTTCATGCGATAAGTACAACTCATCGAGGATTGGAGAAACAATTATCTGTACTTGAAGCAAGTGGGATCAATAACAAGGGTTAATCTAAAAGATCACACTTATAGAGATGTGATGAAAACGCCCATACAAGAATTTGACTCGGTCTCTTCAACTGAAACTAAGCTTCCATCTTGGTTGAAAAAAGACACACCTATTTGGATGTGTGGACCTTAGAAAATGGGAGGTTAAAATGAGAAGAATGCATATTAGAAAGGGATTGCATAGATGAAGCTTATGTACCTGAACCCTTTTCAGAGCATTTGTTTGAGCCATTTGAATGGACTCAAATTTTAGCAACAATGGATGTGTGTGTAAATACATCTGTGCAAACTCAATTTTGCAATGGGGACGGCTATGACATAATTCCCATACAAATGATCTCAACCCTTCACATCAAAGATGAAATTCAAGAATCCAAGGACTTAATGAAGGCTCAACAAGTCTTTTTAGACTACTATGATGCAACAGACAAGTTAGAAGAACATTCAACTACCTCAGATGATTCGGTCAGAAAAAGAACATATGAGAGCTAAAATACTCATGAAAGGAGGGGAGAATTTTTTTTTGACTTTCCAAACCAGAAACCGAGAAGACAGAAATGGGAAAGAAGAAAAAGAGACACAAGAAACTTAGAATCTAAACATATGCCATCAGTGTCTAGTAGAACACAGTTTCTGATGCAAATAGAAGCACATCATTGTGTCAAAGAAAAAATCATTGGTAGATATCCTTAAATGAAAATCAAGAAATATTAAAAACATCGAGAAAAACGAGAAAGAAAACTCTAGTAAAACCTAAATACCAGGACAAGGATTCAACCATGACATGAGTTGAACGAAGAAAGAAGTATCAAGAGCTGAAGAAAGCTCTAAAGGAGATGTATAACACTAAAATGAAAACCACCAAGGAGGAAGGTAAAGATATAATGAGTGTTCCATCCCATTACAAGAAATATACTCTCCAAGACCGAATCGAATAACCTGTTAGGGAACTAAGAAAACAGGGGGAGTCCTATGAAGGACCTGAAAACGCAAAAAAGATATACCTCCGAGCCAGGAGAAGAGCCTAGACCTGCCTACATTGCAACAAACAACATGACAGAAGAGGAAGACGAGCTTTTGTTAAGCTTACTAAAAGAATACCGAGATATATTTGCTTGGTCTTATAAGGATCTCAAGGGTGTTGACCCAGAAATCTGTCAACATACTATACCTATGAGAGATGATGCAAAATCAAGCAGACAGAGGCCATATAATTATAATGAAACATTTGCCAGAAAGACCAAAGAAGATATAGAAAAGCTCAAGGAAGCCAAATTCATTTATGAAATCGAATGGTAGTACCCAAGAAAAATGGAAAATTAAAAGTGTCTGTCAATCTCAAGAAAGTGAATGCAGTGATCCGAGCCTATCACAAATTTTTGTTTATCATATTTTGTTGGTTTTCCTTGCTTCTAGAGGTTTACAATAAAAGAAAGAGTGAGAGCAACCTCTTGGAAAAATTTTAAAAAAATGATTTTTTCTTGACTAGTTCACCAGAGGTGAAAGGTAGAGGGAGAACCTAGTGGTAAAGGGAAGGGAAAATATGTAAATGTGAAAAGAAAAGATATGATGTGGTTGTGGAGCCATGCACCCATGATTCAAGGGACATGAGTGGCTCATATCATCATGGCTTTGGAGCCATATGATGATTCAAACAAATGGGACCCAAGTGGAAGACTTGGTAAAGGAAGAAACCAGGCACATGATTTTGTTGAATTTTAAAAAAATACTTCCACTCCGATCCAAGAAAAGTTGTCTTCATCAAAGTTGTAACTGACAAGCTGAAGATTCTGGCCATATTTTTTTTATAATTTTTGCACCTACGGTCTAGGAGATATGGCCAAAATGGTGGACGGCAGTTTTTTCAACTGTGGTGGAGACCACCCCCCTACCTTTACACACACACACCCTTCCTTTTCCACATTGAGACCTTCTTTTAAATCAGCCATTAGTCTTCTCACCCTCCTCTCCTTCCTCCTCTCTCTCAAGCTCAAAAACCCATCAAAGTTCCTCTTCTAATCACCTCTCAAGTCATGCTTAATCTTGTTGTAATTCATAAGTTCTCATTCAACCCCTTTCTATTATTACTAGATATGTATTGATTTTATGTAGATTCTTTACATTTTAAAATAAGGAAGCTCTTGGACTCAAGCTATGGAGGAAGGAGTGAAGACAACACAAGTGATGATGGAGCTAATTGGTCAACAAATCACTTGGAAGGAGCTTCTTCATTGGTTGAATGTCCCTAATCAAGCTTCATTTGTACAAATTACACTTGTATCTTAACCTCACTCCTAATCACTCTCTTTCCTATATAAAGAGGCCTTCCCCTTTGTAATTTCAAGCCTCCCTCAGCCCATTGAGCCTTTGTATCACTCACCATGAGCCCATAAGCTCATTCATTCACTCTATTCTTGCACATCCTAGAGTGCAAATTGTTTCATGCTAGTAACCTCTCCTCCTCTTACTTGTGTTAATTAAGTGAAATGTTGTATATGCGTGTGAGAGTGCTTGATGTGATCTTGGCTAATCCTTGAGTGATTGTTTGGTAATCTATATGCTATTTGTGTTGGGAGTGTTTGAAGTCATCCATTCCTTGTGCACACACCACGGTTAATGCTTCATTCATAGTGCTCTCTCTCTCTCTCTCTCTCTCTTTGTGTAGCGGTCCTAGTCCACGCTTCCAAGACTAGGTGGTGCCCTCATCTCATTTCCCTTGTGGCGCCATGGATTTTGTTTTGGTGTAGAGGCCGCCATTGCAAATTTCCTTCGTCATAAATTGGTGCCCCCACGGAGGAGTTCTCAAGCAGCGCTCTATCAATCCTATGAAGGAAGATCCATCAAATTCTCCGAGACTTCCACTATGGTCTCCCCAAGAAGCTCGAGAAAAGAAGCGTCTTTATCTACAAACGGCACGTATGCGGGTAAAGAGAGTTAACTACACACACCCTTCTTTGCTTCAAGGAAAATCTTGTAGTCATCAAGTCCCTAGGTCAAAAAACTGTGTTGAGTGCTTTGTGGCTAGTGTGAAGACACTTCCTTTCAAGCCTCGACTTCAGGTGGTGAAAGCACTCTCAAACTCGGGTATTAACAAGTTTTTGGAGGGGGAGCTACACATCAATGGGGTGCGGTATTGGCAAGAAGCTACATATGGTGATGCACTCCAACTACTACTAGCAAGAAGGCTCAAGGTGGTTGAGAGGGTAGCCATCGAACCCTATGAACTCTACAAAGCTGAAGATGGTCACACCAAAGCTAGGCTAATCCCCGGTGAGCAAATTCTTCGCATCTCTCAAATGGTGGGATCCAAGAGAGCTCAACTTCAATGAAGTGCTTCATGGAAGGTTGTAATTAATGCACCAATGAATAATCCCATTTTCCACAACTTTCAATCAGTTCAGAATATTAGGGTGAATGTGCGCATTGATAGAAAGATTTTTTTCCAACAAAGATTGGTCTTCTATTTTGGAGCTGAGAGGTTGAGAGAGATATTGCTGTCCCCTGACCCTATAATATTTCCTATTTTGGAGTATAATGTATCTTTTGATGTTCACATCTTCATCTTGCTTTAAGCATACTCCATGAATCATAGGGATTTATATGGACCTTTCCAACCTCTTGCTAGACAAACTGTGCATAAAATAGCTAGCACAAAGCTTAGGTTCCAAAACATCATAAGGGACTTACTAGGCCCTCGTCGTCTAGCTGAGATTAATGCATCTATCAATCCATTTATTCTACCCTTAATAAGATATGATTTGGGCCTAGACGTTTTCATCTTTGTGCTATATTGAGAGGAAGGCAACCCACTTTTATGATGGCTTTCCCAAAATTTTTCGGGCGTAGTGGGGAAAATGCTGGGGATTTTTTGGATAACTTGGAGATGGCTTTCCTTGTCTCCGGGAGGGATGACGAAGCAGTGAAATTGAGAGCTTTTCCTTTGGTGCTCAAAGAAGAAGCTAGGGTATGGTTCCAGGCTCTAGATCCAACCCAAAGAATTGATTGGGAGGGATTGAAGGTGGCTTTCCTACGAAGATTTCAACGAGCCAATTCGGCAGAAGAACTATGGCAACGACTTCTGTCCCTTCATCAAGTTGACCCTCATGGTTATGCAACCTATGAGGAAGGTTTTCTGAAACTTTGGGGGCAATGGTCAGACTCACTAAACCCTGGTGAGCGAGCTCCCAATTGCCTCCAAAAGGATCGATTTATCTCAGGTTTGTACCCCTTGCTAAGGGAGAAGGTAAAGGGAAAATTTCCAAATGCTTTTGAAGATGCCTTAAGAATTGCTAGGGAAAAGAATAGAAAGATTCTCTATCAAGCCCAAGCTGGCCAGCTAGCTTTGGGAGGCAATATCACAACTATGGAAGCTTCTCACATACCTCCAAATGTGCCTAATGCACCAGACCTCAATAGAGGTCAACAAGAAGATATGCTCCAACAAATAAACAATCTCACAAACCAGCTAGAGGGGTTGAGAGTAAATCTTGTGCAGGGTGTAAGGAGGCCTATTGAGGGAAATGGTGGGAATCGGCCACCAATGCGACGTCAAGCAAGGGAAATGTTGTGTTACAATTGTGGGGAAATTGGCCACGGCATGTATAATTGCCCTCATCCCAGAAGATATGACTACCCTGTCAGAGGTCCTCGACAACAAGTAAGTCCACCCCGTGCTAGAGCTCAAGCACAAGAGCAACCGCAACCTCAAATTTTGCAACCACCTCGTGCTCAAGCTCAAGCCCCTGCTACTCAACCAAATGTGAGCATCATAAGGATGGAGGAGGTCCTCAAGGGCAGAAGCAACCAGGAAGAAATAGCTAAAGGGAAGATGAAGATAGATGAAGTGGCTACAATGCCTATCAAACGTGTGCGTGTCCAAGATGAAGTAGGTAAAGAAACAAGCAAGGATGCAAGCAATGAAGCAAGTACATCTCGGGCAACTAAAGATGAAGCCAAGAAGAGAAAGACCCGTACTAGGTCTCAAATTGACATCTCTGATTTCCCTATGGGATCTCGGACACAACCTTATGACTTGACAGCTGATGTGAGTTCTCAAGGACCAAAGATTACTTGGCCACAAATACTTCATATCTCCCCAAAGCTTCGAAGACAATGGTAAAAAATGGTGAGCACGAGGGCAAAGAGAAGTAAGCTAGTAAGTGTAATCAAAGCATATGGTCTCAAGGATATAGTGCCTTTGGTGGAGGCTCAAATCAAGGGACAACGGATTCCAAAAACTTACATTGACAGTGGAGCAGAGGTTTGTGTCATGACAGAAAAGCTAATGCATCAATTGGGTTTAAAGGTAATGGAATCATCAAACTTTAGGGAAAAAATGGCCAATAATGTCTCTGTCACTTGTGTGGGTGTAGTGAAAGCTTTGAGAGTTTCTGTTTTTGGAATCACTACAGAGGTTGATGCTTATGTGATGCCAGTAAAGGGAGAAGGATACCCCCTTATTTTAGGACGACCTTGGCTCATGGGTATAGGAGCTAGGCAAGATTGGGCAACAGGAGACTTGGAGTTGAGGCCTCGCATGGGTGGCCATAGTCGGAAGGTGGTTTATAACCTAAAGAATGGGCGACAAGAGAACCTTGAACTAGAGACGTCAGTTGATGAGTGGAGCTCAAGTGGATGCTCCTCATCCATGGACGAGGAAGAGAGTTCAAGTGAAGAGAGTGATATCACTCTCGAAGTCATGGGCGTCACCATAAAGGAAACTACCTCATCAGAAGACAACCCAAGGATCCAAATGAAGAATGTGTGGGATGCCAGCCTAGAGGAGATGTTATCCAAGGATATAAAGGAAGAAGAAAAGGAGGGTTATGTAAATGTTCTCAAGAAGCATGCATCATTGTTTATTTCTGATTACACTCACATTATAGGTGTCACTGCAGTGAAGCATCATATCCATCTAAAAGAAGGGAGCAAGCCAGTAGTACAAAAACTAAGAAGATTAGGAGTTGTGCAACAAAATGCACTGTTGTCTGAGGTGAAGAGACTCTTAGAAGCAGGATTCATATACCCAGTAGAAGATTCAGAATGGGTCTCCCCAGTAGTGGTGAGGCCAAAGAAGAATGGTAAATGGCGAGTGTGCGTGGATTACAAGCCACTAAATGCTGCAACAAAGAGGGACCACTTCCCTCTCCCATTTCAAGATGAGATTCTAAATGAAGTAGCAGGCCATGAGAGATACACAGTGTGTGATGGCTACTCTGGCTACTTTCAAATACGCATTGCAGAGGAGGACCAGAAGAAGACTACTTTCATCACACCATGGGGATGTTTTGCATTTCGAGTCATGCCTTTTGGTCTCACCAACGCTCCAGCCACCTTTCAACGATTCATGAACATGGTCTTCCAACCTTACTTTGGTAAGTCCATAAGGGTTTTCATAGATGACTTTTGTATTTACAGCTCCAAAAGTATGCATCTCGGCAAGATTGATGAAGGATTTACTCGTTTAGCTAAGCTGGGTGGACAACTAAACAAGGACAAATGTCACATTGGGGAAAGCAAGGTTACACTATTAGGGCATGTAGTGTCCATTGATGGAATCGAGGTAGATCCTGAAAAGATAGAAACATTGCTAAATCTACCTTCCCCAACTTCTATCAAACAATTAATCTCCTTCTTGCAAAAGCTAAGATATTTGAGTAGATTCATACACTTACTCTCCCAAGTGATATTTCCTCTACAACAGCTGACTCGTCAAGAGACGCTTGTTTGGAGTGAAGAAAGTGAAGGGCATTTTAGAGAGATTAAAAAAATGTTAGGGTCACTCCCTGCAATCCTCCAACCTTGTTGGGAAGAAACATTCTTTGTAAACCCTAGTGTGGGAGAAGAAGCCATTGGTGCTGCCCTCCTACAAAAAGATCCAAAAACCTCCTTTATGAGGCCTGTGTATTTTGCTAGCCGCCTCATGGAAAACACAGAGAAGGCCTACACCCTAATGGAACAGCTAGTGTTAGCTCTCATGTTTGCGGTAACCAAATTTTGGCCATACTTGCTGCCGAAGAGGTTTGTAATTATCACTGTGGAGGATATGTTTCCCTATGCACTACAACATATGGAAATCTCTGACAAAATAGCAAAGTGGGTGGTGTGACTTCAAGAGTTTGATTATACAATACAGGTTGAAAGAACAACTCGAGCATGCTTAGCCGACATTTTAACAAACAAGTGCTATGAAAAATTTTGCCATTTGAAGAGAAAGGAACTTCCGCCACCTCCAGCTCTAGAGGCTTTGGTCAATGCTTATAGCCTCTACTTTGATGGAGCATACAAGAGAACCAAGGATAAGGCAGCTGCAGGCATCGTGGTCTTATCCCCATTGGGAGAGAGGATCCATGGTGAAGGGATCACTCTAGAAGATGTCCACTCCAACAATGAAGCAGAATATCATGCTCTAATTCATGGCCTTTGCTGGTGCCTCGATAATTCAATTAAGAGATTAAACGCTTTTGGTGACTCCATGCTTTTGGTAAGGAAAATGCAAGGTACATGGGCTTGCAAAAATGCCCGTCTCTCTACTAAAATGAGAGAAGCAAGAGCTCTTATGAGGAGATTTAGGGAGGCACAAGTACATCATGTACCAAGAGACCAGAACAAGGATGCAGACCACCTAGCATCATCAAAGTTAAATGAGTCAATAGTGGGAGCAGTGGCCATCAAACTTCCACTTCAGCAAGGCAAGGAGGACTTGGAAGATATTATGCACATTCTAGAGCAAGGAGAGGCTCCTAAACACTTGAATGCAGGGGAAAGGCGATGGTTAGCTAGGAAGGCTACCAGGTATCGCATAGTAAATGATGACTTGTATTGTCTTGGTAAGGATAGTGTGCTTAGGAGAGTTCCTTTGAAGAGTGAAATTGAAGAGATTTTAAAAGCTTGTCACGATGATATGTGTGGAGGACACTTTGCACACGACGTCACTAGTAGAAAGGTTCTACAAGCTGGGTTTACTTGGCCAAGTCTTCATCGTGATGTCAAATATTGGTGTCAAACATGTGATGAATGTCAGAAAGCAGGACCACGACGGCTCATAGCTGAACCTCAGAACCCAATAAAGGTATATGGGCCCTTTGAGAAGTGGGGAATTGATGCCATAGGGCCTCTACCACGCACTCAGTCAGGTAAAGAGTACATCATCATGGGAGTAGACTACATGACTAGATGGGCTGAGGCTATGCCGACCAATAGAATTACTGCTAAGGATGTGAGTCAGTTCATCTTTGACCACATTTGTTGCCGGTTTGGCACCCCTCTTGAAATACTATCTGATAGAGGACCAGGGTTTAGAGCAGACTTGGTAGGAGAACTCATGAAGAAGCTAAATATTCAGCATCAACACTCTACTCCTTACTACCCTCAGTGCAATGGTTTGGTGGAAAAGGTAAATGGAATCATTTGCAAAATTCTCACCAAACAGGTACATGCCAGGCGCCAAGATTGGGACAAACACCTGAATGGAGCTCTATGGGCCTATAGAACCTCCTTCAAAACCACATTAGGGTACACACCCTTTTATTTGGTTTATGGAAAGGAGGCGCTTTTGCCCATTGAAGTGAAGTTAACAAGTCTTCGAATATTGGGTAGCCAGGTAGGCTCTCAAAAGGAGAAAGTACATCAAAGGATCATGGATCTAGAGAGGCTGCAATTGGATCGTGAAGAAGCCATCAACCACTATTCTCAAGAAGCAGAGAAGCGCAGAGAAAAGTTCAACAAAAAGCTAGCATCCAAAGACATCAAAAAGGGATCTCTGGTGCTTCGATATGACAATCGCTTCGACACTCGTAAGGATGGAAAGTTTCTTTTCCGATGGGAAGGCCCGTTCTTGGTCACCAAAAAGTTCAAAAACGGCTCTTACAGACTTCAGGACATTGATGGTAAAGTGCACAAGACCAGGACAAATGGATGGCGTCTAAAGCCTTATCACATCAGGATAAGGTCAGCTCAAGATCAAAGAAAGTAGGCTAGAGGCATAAATACCCCTAGCCAGGTTTGGGGGGGCTATGATCCGAGCCTATCACAAATTTTTGTTTATCATATTTTGTTGGTTTTCCTTGCTTCTAGAGGTTTACAATAAAAGAAAGAGTGAGAACAACCTCTTGGAAAATTTTTTAAAAAATGATTTTTTCTTGACTAGTTCACCGGAGGTGAAAGGTAGAGGGAGAACCTAGTGGTAAAGGGAAGGGAAAATATGTAAATGTGAAAAGAAAAGATATGATGTGGTTGTGGAGCCATGCACCCATGATTCAAGGGACATGAGTGGCTCATATCATCATGGCTTTGGAGCCATATGATGATTCAAACAAATGGGACCCAAGTGGAAGACTTGGTAAAGGAAGAAACCAGGCACATGATTTTGTTGAATTTTTAAAAAATACTTCCACTCCGATCCAAGAAAATTTGTCTTCATCAAAGTTGTAACTGACAAGCTGAAGATTCTGGCCATATTTTTTTTATAATTTTTGCACCTACAGTCTAGGAGATATGGCCAAAATGGTGGACGGCAGTTTTTTCAAATGTGGTGGAGACCACCCCCCTACCTTTACACACACACACCCTTCCTTTTCCACATTGAGACCTTCTTTTAAATCATCCATTAGTCTTCTCACCCTCCTCTCCTTCCTCCTCTCTCTCAAGCTCAAAAACCCATCAAAGTTCCTCTTCTAATCACCTCTCAAGTCATGCTTAATCTTGTTGTAATTCATAAGTTCTCATTCAACCCCTTTCTATTATTACTAGATATGTATTGATTTTATGTAGATTCTTTACATTTTAAAATAAGGAAGCTCTTGGACTCAAGCTATGGAGGAAGGAGTGAAGACAACACAAGTGATGATGGAGCTAATTGGTCAACAAATCACTTGGAAGGAGCTTCTTCATTGGTTGAATGTCCCTAATCAAGCTTCATTTGTACAAATTACACTTGTATCTTAACCTCACTCCTAATCACTCTCTTTCCTATATAAAGAGGCCTTCCCCTTTGTAATTTCAAGCCTCCCTCAGCCCATTGAGCCTTTGTATCACTCACCATGAGCCCATAAGCTCATTCATTCACTCTATTCTTGCACATCCTAGAGTGCAAATTGTTTCATGCTAGTAACCTCTCCTCCTCTTACTTGTGTTAATTAAGTGAAATGTTGTATATGCGTGTGAGAGTGCTCGATGTGATCTTGGCTAATCCTTGAGTGATTGTTTGGTAATCTATATGCTATTTGTGTTGGGAGTGTTTGAAGTCATCCATTCCTTGTGCACACACCACGGTTAATGCTTCATTCATAGTGCTCTCTCTCTCTCTCTCTCTCTCTCTCTCTCTCTCTCTCTCTCTCTCTCTCTCTCTCTCTCTCTCTCTCTCTCTTTGTGTAGCGGTCCTAGTCCACGCTTCCAAGACTAGGTGGTGCCCTCATCTCATTTCCCTTGTGGCGCAATGGAGTTTGTTTTGGTGTAGAGGCCGCCATTCCAAATTTCCTTCGTCAGCAGCTACCATTAGAGACAACTTTCCTCTTCCAATCACTGAGCATGTTTTAGAACGAGTTGACGGAAAAGAAGCTTACAGCTTTTTAGATGGTTTTTTGGGATACAATCAACTTTTGGTTGACCCCAAAGATCAACATAAAACTGCTTTTGCATTTGAATGGAGTATTTTTGCCTATCGGGTTATGCCTTTTGAGTTAACTAATGCTCCTGCCACCTTTCAAAGATCGATGAGCCATGCTTTTAAGGAATATCTTCAAAATTTCTTGTAAGTATATATGGATGATCTATGTGTACATTCATTAATCCGGGCTGATCATTTTGAACACCTCAAACAGGTATTCAAAAAATGTAGAATTTATAGGATTTGCTTAGATCCTAAAAAGTGCACATTTATGGATAGACACGGAAAAATTCTTGGACATATGGTGTCTAAAAATGGCATAGCTACTGATATAGATAAAATTAATGTTATTACTGAATTGCCTAGACCAACAACAGTCAAAGGGATCCAAGATTTCATGGGACATTGTGGATATTACATGCGATTCATTTATATGTATGTTATATTGCAAAACCCATGTACAACTTGATTACACTCTTTCAATGGACTGATGAGTGTAAAGAATCCTTCATGAATCTTAAGAAAGAGCACTTCAGCCCCAATATTGAAAGCACCAGATTGGAATAAGATATTCCACATACATGTAGATGCTTCCAATTTTACCATTGGGTGTATACTAGCTCAACTAGGAGACAAAAAAATTGATTTTCCTATTTCTTATGCTAGTAGACAATTGAATATGGTAGAGAAAAACTATACAACCACCAAAATGGAAGGATTAAGAATGATCTATGCCACAAAAATGTATAGACATTACCTATTAGCTAACAAGTTTGTATTTTTAGTGAACCACAAAGCTTTATTGTACTTGGTCAACAAACCATGCAACACAAGAAGAATAGTGAGATGGTTCATCATTCTTTTGAAATTTGATTTCACTGTAGTTGTGAAAAAGGGAACCACTCACCAAAGAGCATATCATTTATCAAGGATTATTTCAGACAAACTACCAAAAGGAGTAGATGATGATCTACCAGATGTATATCTGTTCTTTGTGGAAATGATACCCCGATGGTCAGAAAATATGATTTCATTGATGACCATAGCTCAAGTGGATTCGCAAATACCACTTCCTATTACAACCGAATTAATTGGGCAATCGGCTATGTATCAATTACTAGCTGGAAGGATATAAAAAAGAAATCAAGATGGAATATTGATTTTGTGTATTAATCCTCAGGAGAAAACCCAATACCTAAGTCAAGCACATATCACCATAGTAGGACTTCACTTTGCAGAAGATCAAACTATGCAATGGATCTTGAGACTTGGAGTATTTTGGCCAACCATGAGGAGTGATGTTCACTCATTTGTAAAAAATGTCCTAAATGCTAGAAACAAGCACCCATACCTCATGTGATATTGTTCCAAATATCACTCGTTCCTAAGTGGAGTAACTATTTAGTTACTTAGTTATCAAGCCGAACATTTCTTGAGGATATGAGTAAACACCACCAAAGATCAATTAAAACTGAAGCAAGAGACTATGCTCTTAATGGAAACCAATTGTATCAAAGAGGAAAGGATCAACATCTGCGTCTTTGTGCAAATGAAGACGAATATATTCCCATTATAGGACAAGCACATGCAGGATTAGTTGGAGGTCACTTTTTTAGTGAAACCACCGCAAGAGCAATCTTGATGGCAGGGATATGGTGGCCAACACTTTTTGCAGATTCCAAAGAGTATGTTTGAAGGTGTGATGCATGTCAACAAGCAAAAATGCCAACCCATGTAGATAGCATGTCTTTAAGACCAATGATGCCAAAGAATATGTTTGAAGGTGTGATGCATGTCAACGAGCAAAAATGCCAACCCGTGTAGATAGCATGCCTTTAAGACCAATGATGTGGGCGAGAGATTTTGCAAAATGGGGTATAGATTTTATCGGGCCAATACAACCATTGGCTTAGAGAACCCAAGCTCAATATATCATTGTAGCTACGTACTTTTTGACCAAGTGGGTAGAGGCTAAGGCAACCCAAAAGAATGATACTAGAACCACAACTGCATTCTTGTATGATATTGTGTTCACAAGATATGGACTACCAATAGAAATTGTCAGTGATAGGGGAACTCATTTCTTCAATGAGGTAATTGAGTACCTGCTTCATGAATTTATGGTGATCCATAACAAATCGACTCCCTATCACTCATAAGACAATGGACAAGCTGAGCACACGAATAAAATTTTTAGCTCAGTATTGAATAAAGTGGTTAGTTCAGGATGGACTGATTGGGGAATGAATCTCCATGCCGCTCTATGGGCTTATAGAATTTCATTCAAGACAACTTTAAATGTTGCACCCTTTAACCTTGTTTATGGTCTTGATGCCATTTTGTTGATAGAATTTCTATTGTTGACACTAAGGGCAGCTAAGGATCTTGAGTGGAACATACATGAATTTTCAGAGAGGCTTAAAGATTTAGAAAATCTTGATGAGAAAAGACTAACATTTTTATCTCACATCTATGCACAAAAGTGGGAACAAAAACAGTTTTTTGATTCCCATCTAGTCACAAAAATCTTCAAAAAAGGGGACTTAGTTTTAGTCTACTCCCTTAAACAACACATTCCCAAGTTTAAGAAAAAGGGAAACAGACCATTATCATTGAAGATGTATCCCCAAGTGGAGCAATTAATTAGTCCACTTTAGATGGTGAACCAATGGCTAATTGGATTAGTGGATGCCGTTTAAAGAAGTACAATTTGCCACTAACCAATGAATTGCTAGGAAAGATGCATGAAGCAAAGCAAAGAAAGATGAAACAATAGTAGGTCATTGATGAAGCACAAGAGGAAGCTCAGCTTAGAGTACTCAAAAGGAAAGCTACCCTCAAAAATCAACAAATACCTATTCCCATCAACACTCTAGAACTAGATGAATGACTATGGGAATTGGAGAAGGATGCAATGTCAATAGATGATGAATGGTTAGATGGAATGGACCTTCGCATCAACGTACAATTGAACAATCATAGCAAAAATGCATTGGTCAATACAGGAGCTCGAGTAAATGCAGTCAGTTATTCCACGTACAAGAAAGCAACGGATCAATCTTTGACATCAGGAATATCGGCTATCAAAGGATGCAACAAGAACCCAACATTGACATTGGGAGTAGTCAACTTAAATGTGATAGTACATGGATGTTCATGCCCTCATCAGTTTGTATGCTTACCAGATGAACACATGAATGAAGCAACGATTCTTGGAATCTCATGGATGCGGACGTATAAGGCAGTACCAGAATGGGATACCAATAAACTCAAGCTATCACATAAAGGCGGACAACTCATTTCTCTAATTGCACAAAGCAAAGAAGAATGGAAAAGAGATTACCAGCAAAACAAAACACAAAGCAATCAATCTTCTTCATCCTATAGACAAGCAAATGCTACAAGTAGCATGCAAGGAGTCAGGCATATTTGGGTACCAAAAACAGAACTCAAGGACAAGCCGTTTCAAATTTGGGTACCCAAAACATCATCTATTGTACCAAAGAAGGTTCCAAAGATAAAAACACAAAGAAGAGCATCTTCGAGCAGGGAACCTAACACAAGATGGATTTGCAAAAAAAAGGAGCACTTATCTTCTTCGCAAATTGTAAAGCCGATGAAGCAGCGGAGAGTTAAGTCTCAAAACACTCCGAACCACGTTAACAATTTATCAAAGAAAAACCAAGATACTAGTGGCGAGTTAAAGCTCAACAACCGTCATCATTGATATCAACAGCTCAAGAGATCAGTGTGCCAAAGCATCCTGAAGGTACAATAAAGCAAAGAGCACACAAGCTACAAGATTTGCTCTTTAGGAAACATCAACAGGAAACCTCGACCTCAAAAACCCTTGAGTTATTTACTCAAGACCCAACTCTTGCACAACATAATGGTTTGAATTGCATTGATCTTTGAAGCATGGTAGAGCCAACCAAGGCTATGCATAGACATGATTGTTCAACCCATGGACACAGTCGTCCCGGAGTACGCCATCTAGGAGGGGTGGAAGGGAACTAAGTAATTAAGGGCAATGTTGAAGAGGGAGGAAAAAGTTGGACATTAATGTGTGATTTTTTGCAAATTTGCCAATAATGCCCTTAAAAAATCAATCAACAGGGGAATTCTAACGGATAACATCTCCTTGATGAGTGTAAATAGTGTATATACTATCAGAAAATATACCAAAAAAATAGCCTTTTTGCTTATTTTTATCATTTTTTCTAATAATGAAGCTTAAAAATGGAAAACAATAAAGCAATGTTTCTCAATGGATTTTCTTAATTATTGATTTTCACTTCGCTTTTTTAGTGAATTTTATTATTTTCTTTGATTTTTTTAATAAACAAATCTTTTATTAATAATAAATAGCAAATGAGCTCAGATGGAGAAACTGAAGATACGTTGATGATTAAAAGGACAAGGCGTATAGGCATAAAAAAATTCAGTCAAATTTTTGACAGATGGAAGCGAGAAGCCTAAATTAGGCCGCCAAGGACTACTTTTGCAAATTCTTGCAGAATGAGCTAACGTAATCCGATTGAAGAAACTTTTGAGTCTAACATAGATTTCACGACCTAGTAGGACTAATAGGGAAATTTGGGGAAAAATAGTTTGGAAAGTCCGAGTATAGATATCCAAGGTAGCCCAAAATCACCTCATTTCCTTTAGTCACTCTTGGAGGAGAGAGCTTTCTGCCTTCTTTGTGCGCGATTTCCGGAGTCTACAGTAGTCCATTTACATTGTCGTCTCACACGAGACATGAGGGGTAAGTTCTAAACTTATCAATGAACAATTCTATATGGCCAGGTAGCAAGTTTAGGCTCAGGAAAAAACCCTAGAAACCCAGCTGTGCACGAAGTCCTACAACACAAAATTGACCATAGCGGCCTGTCAGCTCAACCAAATTGGACGAGACTTGAATTGTAGCATGCCCCTATATAATAGAACACTTTCATATCACCAGATGACCATTTGGCTGGGATGGAGGGGGTCCCAAGTAAATAATCTAGGTTTTTTCATATGCCATAATTGGGTTCTGATTCCACAGGCAGGTTATAGACTGGGTCTATACACAATGTACCTAGATGGCTTCATGGAACAGTCAAGGCAAGCTCTCTAGCAACAAAAATAGCTTGAAGGATACAAAGCGTCAAATTTGACATATGAAGTCAAATTGACTCCAAATGGGCCAAAACTGGATGGGTAGCATCAGGACTATGTAGCGGACAAGTCCATAGCTTCAAAGTGACTAACCAACTCTACAGGCCATCGTCACCAAAATCGGTGATTTCAGAGTCGACAAGAGCACGAAGTGATGCCGACACGACCGAACTTTACCAAATTCATTTTAAGACTTGTTTTAGATGTATTAAATATGTTTAGATCATCAAATTGTCAATTCTTGCAAAAAAAGTGACTGCTATAAATAGTTGTGATTATTTACTTTTGTGCTTGTTTGGCTTGGAATTGATCTCTTCATTTTACCTATCAATTGTACACATTTATTACATTCCACATGTCAAGTATGAGCCAAAATGATAAAAAAAACTCTAAAATTGTCAAAAAACGCACAAAGTCTTTTCAATCCAATTTTTGAGTTAAGTGTCACATTTTTTGATCCAAATCACCCCATATCTCACACACAGACTCTACATCATCCCTAGAATCAAGTTGCAACAAAAAAAGTACAAATTGATAAAAAAGCTAATAATCGCGATTATTTACTTTTTTACCAAAATGGGTGCAATTTGTAACTTTAACCTTATGGGACCAAAGAACACGATGTTACAAGTCCACTAATAAAGTTTGAGCAAGTTTGTATCTCAAAAACTCAAAGTCTCTTTATATCTACTGTTTCAAAGTTTGAAAGCCTAAATCTTGCACCATTTCCACGAGTGCACTCAAATGAGCCCATACTTCACTCAGAATCCCTAAATGCCATATGTTTCAAGCCTATGATGTCAAAAATGCAAAAAGTTGGAAAAAATCCCCAATTGTAAATAATTGCGATTATTTACTTTTGTTACAATTTTTGCATGAACTGTATGATTTTGATATCTACATGTTTTTATGCATCTATGCATGCTCCAAAATTGATTTGAAGCAAAATGGACATCATTTGTCAGCAATTCAGAATCATGACATTTCAGAGCGGAATTCGCAAAATTTTCTGACTTTGACACTGTATTCACTTAACAAGAGCAATGCAAGCGGCCGAGAAGGCAAAGAAAAGGGTGTCCCAGAAAGAAAGGCTGCAAGAGTTGCCACCGTACCAATTAGATCCAAGCTCAGTGAAGATAGCAAAGGCAACTTACTTGTCTAAAGAATAACTCGAAGAAAACAACACAATGATTTTCACTGGAAGATTCAAGAGTGAAGAAGGACATCAGGTAGAAATGCAAATGCCAGCGAAGGAGGTATATGATGTAATAGCAAAGCCAAACACCGAGGAAGCCAACAGAAGGCTAGGGCTAAGAGATTTCTACGACCAGGAACCATGCGGAGTGGACTTACAAAAAGCATATGAATTGCTATCCTCAATCAAGGAAGAGGGGTCGGCGCAAATCATTGATCAACAAGGGCAAAAAGTTGAAGTAGTGATCACTAAAGAAATAGTGGCCGAGGCACTACAGTTGCCAACAGAAGGTATTACTATGCGGGCAAGAGATAGAAAGACAGCATGTACTTTTACCAAAGATACTGCTCCTGCCACGTTTTTTGATCTCATCCAAAGGCAAGTGAAGAGCGTACACACTGTTCGGCCGTGACGGTGGCCTTGCCCATAGGACCCATGTCCTTACATTACCCCCCCTTGGAGAATCATTTTCGTCCTCGAAAACAAACGTAGGAAAACATTTCTTAAGTGCGGAGACATTGTCCCATGTAGAACCTTCTTCAGGTCTATCTAGCCATTTTATCAACACCTTTCGTATGACATGATTTCTGGTGCAAAGCTCATGAAAATCCAAAATCTTTTTGGGCTCATGAGGAATGCTTGGCGGTTTAATTAGGTCAACTAACACACCTGTGTCAATGATGTTATCATTCTGTCCTAGCTGTTTTGGTAATGGCTAACATGAAAAACAGGATGAACTCGTGAGTGCTCTAGGAGAGCTAACTTATAGGCGAATTGACCTATATGTTTGAGAATGGTAAACGGTCCACAATAGCGTGGTGAAAGTTTAGCAACTTTTCCCGTCTTCAAACTTTCTAAATGCTCCAAACTTTGAGGAAAAAATTGTCTGCTTCTTCAAAAGTAGCAAGACGATGATGCTCATCTACGTACTTCTTATATCGATCTTGAGCTTGCTTGACATTTTGTTGAGCAACTCGAAGCATATCAAAATGGCCTTGGAGAAAATCCTTCGCTTGTTGTATCTTCTTAACCAACCCCACCGTAACGGGTGATCTAGGTTGAAATCCATATAAAAGAATAAATGGACTAAACCCTGTAGTCACATGCTTTGAACTATTATAAGCAAATTCCAATATAGGTAAGTAGTCTTCCCAATTAGTTTGCTTCTTGCTAACGTACGCTCGTATCATATCCTCTAGCACTTGATTAACTCTTTCTGTTTGACCATCTGTTTGTAGATGATCAGTTGTACTTAGATTAAGTTTAGTTTCCAACTTTTTGAACATAGCTCTCTAGTAGTGATTATCTAACTTTTGATATATATGCTCTACAAATAGACGTGCTAATTGTGCTGTCTTAATTGTAGTCTTAGTGGGAATGAATCGACCCATCTTGTGAGACGATCTACAATTACCCAAATGGCATCATGGTCACGATTTGTAGTAGGTAGTCCTACTACAAAATCCATAGAGATACTCTCCCACTTACCTTGTGGAATCTTTAAAGGATGTAAAAGGCCACCTACCTTGAGGTGATCTGCCTTATTAACTTGGCACTATTGGCAGTTTAGTACGTACTCTTGAACATCATGAATTGCCGTCGAACTAAGGCATACGTCTTACGGATACTTGGATGACCAACACTTGGACTGTTGTGACACTGAAATAAGATTTGGCGCCTAGTGTCTGAGTCCTTTGGCACACATACTCTACCTTTGTGGAGTAAGTAGCCATCATCAATGGAAAAATTCTTCCATTGCTTAAGCTCTTCCTGAGTAGGGGTGGAGCTCTGTGTGTTGGAGTTTCTATCTGCGCATGCAAAGACATGTTGATCTGGCTGTTCAGAGACTTGTGAGTGTGAGGGATCCCTTTTTAAAACTGCACTCCACACTTTAGCATATGATTGATCTTGTGCACACTTGCCACGTAATGACCCCAAAAATGCACTCTTTAGTTCCGTGAAAGGAAGTGAATTAATCTGAGGATCCGACTTAGTGCATCCGCTACTAAATTATATCGCCCCTTGCAATATCGTAGCTTACAATCATAATCTTGAAGGATTTTTGCCCATCTAGCTTTACAGCCCTTCAAGTCTGTTTGAGTAGTAAACCATGTGATACTCTCATGGTCAAAAACTACTTCAGACTCGACACCATATAAATAGTGTCGCCACTTTCGTAAAGCGTGAATTATGGTATAGAGCTCTCTCTCATAAAGATAATAATTCTATTGAGCTCTATCTAAATGTTTACTTTCAAAGGCTATAGGTCTTCCTTCTTGGAGAAGTACCGCACCAATGGCTTTATCACTGGCATCAATCTCTACCACAAACGACTTAATGGGTCGATGATTGCTAGGATGGGAGCAGTGGCTATAGCTACCTTGAGCTATTCGAAACTGCATTTTTGGGCTTCTTTAAGAAAAGGTCTTACCTTCTGCTTTAAGTTGATCCGTCATAGGAACACTGATTTTTGGCATAGTCACGGATATACTATCGATAAAATCTAGCCATGCCTAAAAGTATTTGAAGCTCCTCAACCGTGTTGGGATGTGGCCATCAAAGAATGGTAGCGACCTTGTCAGTGTCCATCTTGATGCCAGAATAAGAGATCACATGACTAAGGTAATGTATGTCTGTTTTAAAGAAATCGCAATTGCTTTGCTTAACATATAGCACATGAGTTTGTAGCTGTTCAAACACTAATCGTAAGTGTTCTATGTATTCATCTTCAGTCTTACTGTAAATGAGAATGTCATCAAGGAAAACCACAACAAATTTTCCAAGATAGGGACGTAAGACACTATCCATGAGTGTCATAAATGTAGCTGGAGCATTGGTTAGACCAAAAGACATAAGCAAAAATTCAAAATGCCCAAACCGTGTTCTAAAGGTTTGGAGATATCTTGTAAAAGGATATGCACCTGGTGGTATCCTAAACGAAGATCTATCTTTGTATAGTATCTTGCCCCATGGAGTTGATCAAACAACTCATCTACTCTTGGTAGAGGTTACTTGTTCTTGATGGTTATGGCATTTAATCCGTGATAATCTACGCACGTGCGCATAGTACCATCTTTCTGTTTTACCAATAAAATTGGTGATGCCCAAGGTGAAGTGCTAGGTCTAATGAAACCACGGGCGAGGTAGTCAGCCAACTAACTTTCAACCTCCTTAGGCTTCTTTAGCATTCATGCGATAAGGTGGTTTACTCACCAGTTTAGTGCCTGGCAAGACATCTATGCCATGCTACACATCACGTGTAGGGGGTAAACCCGGTTGTAAATCACTTGAGAACACATCACTATACTCCGTGAGTAAGTGAGTCAGATTTTGCCGTGCAAAGGGAGAAAGTAAACTAGAGTTATGCTGGGATGGAGAATCTTGTAATTCCTGTAATGTTTGTTTTACAACAGTTGCATGTTGCTCTATAGAATTAAAATTGAGAGCACTTTGGTCGTTAGATTTGTTAACACTTTGTTTATTAGTAGAATTCATTGCACTTTGCATACCATTACTAGAATTCACCGCACTTTGCTCTTGAGAATTCAAAAGACTTGGAGAATAGAAAGCTCGACTGTACATATAAGAGGTGCATATGGTATATTTTTCTCACCAAGCAAAAGCACATGTTTACCATTGGCCATAAAGAATAAGGAGTCGTGTTCATAACTAGTGTGCAATGTGTTTCCTAAACCATGCAGTGTTAAGAGCATCATCCACACACCCTTAATGTTGTTGATAAAGAAGAATTACAGAGAGATAAAGACAGCAAGAGAGAGAGAGATAGAGAGAGAAGCGATAACCAGACATCCCAAGACATGTTCTCTACTAATGATTGAACACCCGATGATGCGTACAAGGAGGACTCCTCCCTTTTATAGGAAAATAAGAACACCCTTTGAATCCCCAATGCCCCTTTAGTACACCTTTTGAGATCCCCTCTACTAAGAGTGCATTCCCACATGAAGGTACACGAGGCATGCTCGACACTCCCAATGCAGTCATGTGTGGTACATTTCGGGCACATACACTTGGCACGCACGGTGGATTGTGCGAACCCACAAGTGCATCCCTTGATTGGTTCTTTTGGAATTCGAGAAGTGTGACGCAAGAATGATCGTCGAGGCCGCTCTTTGGCTCTTTGGCTCTTTGCTCCTGGACCAATCATCTTCATCTTCCCTCATCTCGGACTCGATGAAAATTTTTCCCGTAATTGGGCGCAAACTTTGCGAACCCCTTGCCGCATTGTTCCACATTTTGCTGTCGACATGCGCACATGTTTTATTTACGAAGCGAAATGCTTATGTAATTTCCACATCTAGAACTGTGTAAATCCCTGCTTAATAGTGAAGTGTGTGTGAAAAGGGAACTATGAATTATTTTGCTGATTTATCCTGCTGATCTTGCACCACACAGGCAGCCACCGCACACAACAGATACCCGCCCAATGTTGTTTGATATTGCCAGCATAGCAGACACTACAGGCATGAGATTCTTTTCTGGTGTACTGGCCCGCACACCATATAGATAGCTTTGAATGCTGCCGTCCTGTGTAGTCAACACCGCAATCGTCGTCATCTCCAACTCAATGCCGCAATGATATGGAAAGAGTCATATTGGGGCCATGCATAACGTCCCCGCATGCTGGAAGAACCCCGCAATCAATGCCGACCAAGAGATCAACATCCCGTGTAGGAAACTCATTGAGCACTTTTTGTGCCGCAATCAAGAGAAGGGCCACATCTCTGTGCAGCATCCCCTCGCGCCTCTCTCTCCTTCAGAACCATTAATGGTCTTTGAAGGTGCAACATCCCCTCTCTCTCTCTCTCTCTCTCTCTCTCTCTCTCTCTCTCTTCTCTTCAGATCTGCGTACTATATTGGACGGCATCCTCCCCTCTGACAGTGGCGCCTCCTCTCGCATTAGAACAATTAATGGCCTTTGAATCGTCTGCTGCCTTAGATTGTTCTGATTCCTTTTCAATAGCCTTGTGCTCGGGCCAATCGAATCTGCAATCCAACCTGCAATAATTTTGCTTGCCTGCAATGTCCAACAACATTGTAAGGAAACTACTTTGAGCTCCGGCCTATTTTTTCTACACCTTCTTGGCTGAACAACGCCCTTCCTGTTCTTTCCACACTCACTGGCAGCACGCCAGTCAGCCCCTTCATGTCACCTTCTTTCTTGCTCTTGGAATAGCAGCCAACACTTCTTCTCTCTATGCTCCCTGTACTTTGTCGGCACCTTTGATGCCATTTCCATGTTTACATCGCCTTCTCAGCCCCGCTCTGTAACATAAAGCCAATAATTGGCCTCTCAGGATAGCACCAGCATCTGTTGCTCGCCTCCTACATTTCCCATGCTTTCTTCTTCTTGGCAGCTCCTTGCAGACCCCAACCAATCCCAATGTCTCGCATTGGACAGCAATCTGCAACCCCTCTTGATCCCCTCGCGGTGCAACCCACAGGCATTCATGCGTGAGGAAAGAGAGAGAGGGAGGGATCGCTTGAGGGGGCCAGGGACGTCTTTCTTCATTTAGAGGGTAGAAAACTGATGTGTACGGCTTGCTTTGCAGGCGATGGTGATGCTGCTGCAGCACAGCAGTGCTCATGGCCATGGCCAGCTTGTCATTACCAAAGGGGAATCCGCTCCGCGCGTGGTCGCCAAGTGTTAAGAGCACCATCCACGCACCCTTAATTTTGTTGATAAAGAAGAATTACAGAGAGATAAAGACTGCAAGAGAGAGAGAGAGACAAAGAGAGAAGCGATAACTAGACATCCCAAGACATGTTCTCTACTAATGATTGAACAACCGATGATGCGTACAAGGAGGACTCCTCCCTTTTATAGGAAAATAAGAACACCCTTTGAATCCCCGATGCCCCTTTAGTTACACCTTTTGAGATCCCCTCTACTAAGAGTGCATTCCCACATGAAGGTACACGAGGCATAATCGACACTCCCAATGCAGTCATGTGCGGTACATTTCGGGCACATACATGCAGCCACTCCCGTCCTAAAACTACATTAGCACGGTCCATGCTCATAACTTGGAAGTGAAGGGTTATCGTATGATCTTGAATAATAAGCTCAACCCCTTGAACTGCCGTGTCCCATACTTCTTTATTATTCCTAGACATGTGATCCACCACATACTTGTGAGAGCAGGAAGTCTATGTAAGCTTCAATTTCTTGACTAGCTTATAGTCCAATAAGTTATGAGCTGCACCATCATCCACTAAAATACGAACACGTTGTCCGTTAACAGTGCCATGCATGCAAATCAAAACATGGGGGCCAAAGGTGGGTTGCCACATTGAAGCAGGCACACAACACTTGTGCTTTTCTTCCATATGAAGAACCTCTACAACACAATATTTAGGCGATGAATCTAATGTGAGGCATTGCACCGTATGCATGGCCTTTTCTTTGCCTTGCAAAAGAGGACAATCTTTCTTGTTATATTGGTCCCAAAGACATCTATAATACAAATTGTGTTTCTTTGCATGCTCAAAATCATCAATGCTGAGAGACCCACGTGGAGTATCTCGTGATTGCTTAGGCTTCTTAGCCTCTTGTGGGCATGGAGAGGTAAATTGTCTCGTATTCCTCTTGGAACGTGTGGGAGATCTACCTCTCCATTGGCTCTTAGCCACATTGCTCTTATCAAAAGTATTCTTAGAGTAGGGAACATTTCCTTTCCTCTCTTGGTCATCATCATATCTTTGCGCATGACTGATGGCTTCTTCCAAAGTTTTTGGATGTTGGGTCTTGACATGAAGACGATAGTCTTTGTCAAGACCCCTATTAAAATCCTGTATCTTTTGGAATTCATCTAGACCTTCTAGTTTTAATATGATTTCCCAATACTTCAAAAGGTACTATGTGAGAGAGAGGCCAAACATGTGGCATGCATCCCATGCTAACCAATCCTTATCTTCTTCATTGGAGTCCAAAAAATCTTTGAAGAAAGAAGCTTGAAACGCAGCCCAAGATGGAGGATAAGCATCTATTGGAAATATCATCCACCACTTATAGGCCTTGCCTTTAAGAGATAGACTTGTTTCCACAGCCGTCTTTATATCAGGGGTGTGTCTCAATCTATGAATATCACTCCAATTGTGTAAGAATGTATTGACCACATCCTTGTTGCGATCACGCTCTTCCCCGTGAAACTCAGGAATAGTGATATTCTTAAGTAATGCATTACTACCTTTTGCATCTTTTACATCACTTGTCTCTTGGACTCCTTGAGTCCTGCAAGCTTGGTTCCCTTGAATCTTGCCACTTGTGGCGCCTTGTGTCGTCTGTGATAAATTTCACAGGTAACTCCGTAAGATTGGTAACATTTGCATTGAGTGCAGAGAGGTTGCTTTTAAGTACGCTTTGGCAATGTTCCAAAGTCTTGAAAGAAGCCATATCTACAAGCCCATGATCTCCTAGATCATCATCATCATGCATATTAGTGTCAGCAGCACCCGTGGTACTCTGGTTTTGATCTATGTGCTCAAAATCAAACGTGTATGTAGGTGGGATATCCTCACTGGCCATGGTAAACACACACTAATTCAAAGAGAGAAAAAAAATGACAACTTGTACCTTGTGAAATTGAAGTCTTTGTGTTTTGTATGCTCCACGATTTGAGTTGCATGCGAAACTTGCCTTGCGAAAATTTGAGCGCTTCACTTGTCGTTCGTTGTAAGAATACCTTTGTTGATTCTTCACAAAAACCCGTCGTTTTTGTGAAGGCTTTTGTTCCCTTTGAAGCTACCTCCTTGAGGAAAAAAGAATTTTTGGAGGAAAACTTGCCTTCCTCCAAGAAGTGAAAAGGAAGGGTGAAGCTACTTCCTTGAAGTTTGAAGCTTTCCCTTTCCTTCTAGTTTTCCTTTCAACACAAGTAGGCTATCTTTTCTTGTTATACACAACAACGGTCAATAGCTTGATGGTAAAGTATTGGCCTCTTACCCTCATGGGGTGGGTTCAACCCTCTTTCATGCAAGGGTTAAGTGGGCCTTCCTACGCTCACAGCCAACGGCGCCAACGGAAGCCATCAAAGCCTCGGTGTCGTCAAGTTGCCGATCGAGTTTGCCTTGGTTGCTCGTTGGGAGGATGTAGATGGGGCGATCGCAGTCGATCATCGTTGTCTGTCCATGCGTTGCACACAAGAAAGCGTGCATGTCTTCTTTTGTTGCACAGCGGAGATGTCATTGTCTGCAGAATGTGGGAGAGAAGCGGCACATTGCATGCACATGCAACCCGCTTTTCCTCTTCTCCAAAAATAGCTCTGATACTAGTGAAAGGGCAATGGTAATTCGTGTGCTAGTCTCCACCCAACCGTGCTATCTTATAGCCTCCCCCTAGCATACACACTATTTGGCCATGCCGGTGGCCTTGCCCATAGGACCCATGTCCTCACACAAGAACCTTGCAAAGAAGGTTCCAGAGGATCACAAAGATTTTCTCGAGCGGATGTATGCGGAAGCTGAAGCTTTAAAGCTGAAGGAAGCTCTAGAAGCTCAAAGAAAAGCACAAGGAACAAGCGGCTGAGCAAAAGAGAGATGCGAAAGCTGCCAAACAGAGTGAGATGTCTCCCACACCCTCATCATTAAATACAGAACAAGAAGATCAGCCCATGCCGAGTCCAAGGTCTCTACCAACAGATAAATCCAATGAAGACGACTCAGTAAAGGATAAAGAGCTTGAACAATGGGAAGAATCAGATTTTGAACAACCCAAGGAAGGTGAAACAACTATAGTAGGACCTTCCTCTACAACAACCCAAGCAGAAGCAGTTGAGGCATCCACAAATCCTCAAGGAGAATAAGTAGAACCACCTCCACGGCCACAAGCAGAAGCCGTTGCACCAACAAAAGAGCCACAAACTGAAACAGCCCAAACTTGAAACAACCCCAAGTCGAGCCTGGAGATTGGAAAACAAATGATGAAGTCATCATGCAAGTGAATGAATATGCAAAGCAAATGCATCTGATGACAGATAAGATGCAAATAACATCACTTAGCTGTACTGCCAGGGCTAAAGAGCTGGAGCAAGTGATTGATGCTCTGCAAGGAGAGCTAGAAGACAGAATGAACGTCATTGAAGATCTTTAAGGACATATTACAAAGCTGAAAAATGAAGCAAAAATACACCAGATTGCAAAGGAGAAACAACAGAACGAGATGGAGGAGTTGGGAGAGCTCCTGACAAAGTTATCTGATGCATGCAAGAGCAAAGATCAACAACTGACAAAAGTAACCAATGAACTTTTAACCACCGCTCTGTCAGTACAAAAGATCCAAGTGCAGCTCGATGTAGCTAATGCCTCTTTGCAGTACTCCGAGCAGCGAATCAATGATCAAGCAACATTTCTAAGACAGATAAGAGAAAACCTAGCTGTAGCCTAAATCAAGGGAACAGATGAAGTCTATAAGACTTTAGAAAAGAGGAACACGGACCTTGAACTTGAGCTATAGCTGGAACAAATGCAAAGACGAGACCTTGCATTGATGCGGGTCCAAAGAGAAAAGCAATTGCTCAAGAAAATAGAGGAATTGAAGAGAATCAATCAGCTGCTAAGAGAGGGACAAATAGAAACTCACGATGAAGCAGAAACCTTTGAACAACCAACCATTGACATACCCTCAGTCTCTTTTGTTGATATGGAAACACAGTCGTCAGAAGGGCTAGCAGGAGAGTCAAATTTTCAAGTACCTATCACTGAAGCCAAGCAAGTGCCAATGTTCCAGCTTCCTATAGCTAAGGAAGATGCTCTAAAAGAGCATATTAATGTCCAAGAAGCAGATGCTGAATGGAAAGCAACAATAGATTGGGAGTTGAGAGCTCTCCACTCAGTAATGATGTAACTCAGCTCACTCCCAACCAAATCAATGCTAAATGGCATCAGTAATCACTGCCCTACCCATTGATAAAAGTGGAGCTACTGCAAGTTAAGGAAAGACTTTACAAGGATATGCAGACAGAATGCTCATATGATATCCACCCAAAATGGAGGAAAAACTGGTCAAACAAGAACTCCAGATACGTCATTCTGTTCAACCCGAAGACTACTTCAGTCCATGAAGCTGTGTCAAGGGATGACACAGTTGAGGAGGGGGGGATGTTAGCAGCAAGCTAACACGGATAACATTTTCCGGAGCTTTTATTGTAAAAACACTTATTATTTTGATAAATCGGGAATGTTGTAACTCCTACTTTCTAGATAAACAGTGTAAGTGATGAGCCGGGGCTACAAGCTTCCAGATTGTATCGACCTACCTTTAGTTAGAGCTCCCAGATTATTAGTTTTGACCACAGAAACCTTGGCTAAGGTTTTAAAGGCAATTTTTGTAAGTATTTTGTAAGTTTTTGGATAATAGAACACAGCGTGAGCTAACACGCTCACTTCTCTCCTTCTCGCGCTTCCTACTCCCTTCCCGGTTGTCACATTGCAGTGCCATCTGTTGCATTGCAACCGCATGTTTGCAATGAGACTCCTAGGGCTTCCACCATCGAAGCTCCAAAAGAGGATGCTCATTGCAAAGGATCATCACTTTCCTATGCTTGGGGAAAGGTAAGAGAGCATGATGCCTTCATCTTGTTTGACCCTGGCTCTACTCACAACTTCATATCAACGGAGTTGGCCACCAAGTTGGGCATTCAAGCTTTTGAGATGGGAGATATGGTAATGGTTGACACAGCTTTCAAGGGACAGCAAGCCTCCGTTACTCCCTTGATTGGGAAGTTGAGGCTTCATGTCCAAAGCTATGTCAACAAAGAATACTTTTTCATCTCTCCTCTCCAACATGAGGATTCTATCCTAGGGGCGCCATGGTTTGATCGCATGGCTGCCAATATGAAGTTCCCGGAAAGGAGAATCTACTTCACCTACAGGGGAAATGCTCTATGCGTTGACGTAAGCATTTCATGGTGGTCCGTAGCTTTTGGCGTCGACGACCCGCAACCTAATTTCATCATAAGTAGAAATTTAAGCTTAAAAATCATAAAATAAGTATAGGTGGGCTATTAGAGCATCATTGCTAAGCATTTAGATGCATTCTGGGTTGAAAATGATTAGGTCAAAAACTCACTGCTGTTAATAATCATGATTTTTGCACTTGACCTAAAGTGAGATTTGAGACCATAAGCATGTGTGCTTATGTCTTATAAACATGTCCTAGAAGTTTCATAATGTTTGGATATTATTTGATGCTATAACGGTTATGATTTTTTGCCGATTAGCGACTAAATCTTGTTGGGATTAAATCCCAAGTGGCCTCTTATACGGATATAGCCGCCCGCCCGCCTAACTCACTTATTACTTTTGTGGATGATAAGGTTTTGGGAGATAACCCTTCAAACAGAGTTCTCTGCGTACTGTGTACTGTATAAGCTCTCTGTGCATCTGTGTGTGTGTGTGTGTGTGTGTGTGTGTGTGTGAGAGTCGATCCACGCTCCGCTCCACGACTTCAATTGGTATCAGAGCCGAGGTTCAGTGCATATTTGCGTAATCGCGCGTGCGCGCACTTTTTAGGTAGATTCTGGATCCAAAGCTTGAAATTTCACACTCGATGTTCCGAGAGAGTTTCCTTCAGGTGTCCTTGGGTTTTACCCCCCTTTCGAAGCCGTTTATGCCCTCAGAATTTCGTTCTAAGCACTACGACAGAAGATAGATTTCAGTCGCAAAGAAATCCATCTTGTGTAGATTGGCAAGCAGGAGGTGGTCGGCATCGACATACATCACTCATTCGTCTTCAAAGCATCATCTATAGACCAGGTACACATATATATCATCAGATATATATATTGCAGTCTGCATTGCTACTTCTTGTGCTTGCCAGGTTCTAGGGGAGGTGTGGCCATACGATGGCTTGACACCACTGGCATGTATTGCAGATTGATGTACTGTGATTGTGGGTCTACTAGTTGTGAGTCACGCTAGCAGACAGACCACCGCAACGGTCATAGGATAGTGATTGGTCTATTGTAGGATGTATGCTAGTTTTGGGTAGTTTGCTGAGCCATCTGTGAGGGTCGTGTGTGAGGTTTTTTGAAGCCAAGCACTAGGGGCTGGGTTACCCAGTGTGAGGTGGATTAGGTTGCTGGAGTTCCCCTCTACACACATCCTCTTCGGCGACTTTTATCCCATAGGATGTAAGACTTTGTGTAGACACTGGATTGCATCTTATGCGTTAGGCCGTTGAGGCATTGTTCAGGGTTCAGTCTTGAGACAGATACAGGTTCTGTCATCGCCCAGACAGGAGACAGTGTATGCTTACAGGACAACATATTACAGAGATTTTCAGATTTGTCACTGGTCAGCTATTTATGATTGTTTTTGAGCTATCTTTTGGTTCTCAGAGCTCAGTTTACAGGGGAGGCTCTGTCAAAATTTTTCCAAAATACTGACAGTTCCTGAGGAAAGGTGTTCAGCTTTTTGTTTACATCTTGTTTACTGTGTAAAGAGGCTAGTTTACAGGGGAAACTCTGCCGGATTTTTCCTAGAAGTAAACAGTTTGGCAGATATGGCATCTTCTCAGAGTGAGACTTTTTACAACATAAAGAAGCTGGATGGAACAAACTTTCCATTCTGGAAGAAGCAGATTTGGCAGGTTTTGGTGCAGAAAAAACAAGTGAAGCCACTGAAGCTCAAAGGGGAGAGACCAGAAGGTATGGTTGAAGATGAGTGGGAAGAGCTTGACGAGTTAGCTTGTTCCACAATCATGCTAACACTGGCAGAAAATGTTTACTTCAATGTAGCAGAAGAGACCACAACGTATGGCGTATATGTGGTACGTACGAGAAACAAAGTGCTGCTTCTCAGATTTACTGGCTCCGAAAATTGGTGGATTTGAAGATGAAGGAAGGGACAGCCATGTCAAATCATCTCAATGAATTTCACACAATTTTCAGGCAGTAAAACAGCACAGGAGATAGTCTTTCCAGATTCAGTGAAGGCTATGTTTCTCTTAATCACTTTGCCAGACAGTTGGGATACTTTTCGTACATCGTTAAGTAATTCTGTCGCGCCAGAAGGTCTTACAAGTGCCAATGTAGAAGGCAGCTTGCTCATAGAGGAAGTGAAGAGGAAGAACATTGACAAAGGCAAAGGCAATAGTGCTTTGGTCGTTCGAGGGAGACAACAGTCTAAAGAGAAGAAGGGTAAGAAGGCACAAAACCGAAGTAAGTCTCGTGACTCGAAGTCAAAGGATGACATAGAATGCTACCATTGTGGCAAGAAGGGTCACATGAAGAGAGACTGTACGAAGGGGAAACAAGAAAAAGGCAAAACAAAGAGTTCTGAGCAAGATGAAAAGAAGAGTTCAATGAAGATTGAAGAGGTGAATGTCACAGGATCTGGTTCAGACAGTGATTCTAGTATAGCAGCTGGTGACATCTTCCTCACAATCAATCTTGATTCTGTTATCTTGACTGCAGAGGATGGACATGCTATGAGTGATTGGATTATCGACTCAGGGGCATCTTTACATGTTTCTCCGCACAAAGAGTGGTTTACATCATATGTGACTACTAAAGATTATGTCAGACTTGGCAATGAGCAGGTTTTTGACATACTTGGAGTGGGAGATGTGCAGTTGAAGTTTCAGAATGGCTCTTCTTTATGGCTCAAGAATGTCAGACATGTTCCAGCAATTCGAAAGAGCTTGATCAGTATAGGGAAGTTGGATGATGCGGGCTATGTGACAGTCTTTGGGAACAACGCTTGGAAGATCTCCAAAGGTTCGATGACTGCAGCACATGGCAGAAAGTCAGGAACTCTGTACACTTTACACGTTTCAGAGGTTAAAAACCATGTAATTAATGTGATTGAGCAGCCAAGTGTGTCACTGTGGCATCGTAGGATGGCACATATGTCAAAAAGAGGCATGGAAATACTTTCTCATCATGGTTATTTGCCTGGTTTTTCATTTCAAGATTTTGAGTTTTGTGAGCATTGTGTTTATGGTAAGCAAACACAGGAACCACATAGATCAAAGAGGAATCGTAGGGACGAACGGTTAGCTCTTGTGCACAGGGATCTATGCGGACCAATGCTTAGTTTGTTACTAGGGGGAGTAGCATACTTTTGTACATTCATAGATGACTATTCTCGCAAAGTATGGGTTTACTTCTTGAAGCACAAGGATGAGGTGCTCAAGGTCTTTAAGACATTCTTGCAGCTTGTGGAGAATCAGAGTGGTCAGAAGCTGAAGTGCTTGAGAACTGACAATGGTGGAGAGTACGTTTCCAAACCTTTTCAAGACTTTTGTGAAGCAAAAGGGATTAAGCGAGAACTTACTGTACCATACAATCCTTCACAAAATGGAGTTGCAGAACGTATGAATAGGACCATACAAGAGAAGGTTAGAAGCATGTTGTCAAATGCTGAGTTGCCTGATGGATTTTTGGTGGAAGCAGTGGCTACAGTAGTCCATTTGATCAACAGGTCTCGTAGTAGGGTTCTGGATAAGAGTGCAGTGGCCGAGATGCTATGGACATGCATGGAACCTTTGTATAAGCATCTCAGAGTCTTTGGTTGTGAAGCTTATAGCGATATTCCTAAGGAGTTCAGGAATAAGTTAGAACCAAAGAGCAAGAAGTGTATATTTCTTGGCTACGGAGAATCAGGGGAGATGGGTTACCGGCTTTGGGATCCCGAGTCCAGAAAACTTATTCGTAGCAATGATGTGCATTTTGAAGCCAAGTTTCACCCTAAGCCAGAGAAGACAGAGGAGATCAAAAGAGTTGTCTTCAGGGAAGATGGAGCTAGTGCTAGCACATCAAGACAGCATGGTCAGGCTCAGGAACAGCCTATAGTGGCTAGAGAGGCATAATCAATTGTGGTGAGACGTTCTGAGCGTGTCTCCAAACCACCTGATCATTATGTGCCATCTCTAAATTATGTCATGCTCACAGATTGCGGAGAACCATCTTGTCACAAGGAAGCATTACAAGTGGTTGACTCGAAAAAATGGCAGCTGGCCATGTAGTCAGAGATGATTGCTCTGCATAAAAACCAGACATGGAAGCTAGTTAAATTATCACAGGGCAAAAGGCTCTACCTTGTAAATGGGTTTACAGGTATAAGATCAGCACTCATGATAGTCAGCCAAAGTACAAAGCAAGGCTTGTTGCCAAGGGCTTTAAGCAAGAACAAGGCATTGACTTTGATGAAGTCTTCTCTCCAGTGGTTAAGATGACTACATTGAGATGCTTTCTTGCATTGGTTGCTATATTGGATTTGGTGTTGCACCAAATGGATGTGAAGACAACGTTCTTGCATGGTGATTTAGATGTGGAAATTTACATGCAGTAGCCAGAAGGGTTTGTTGAGAAAGGCAAGGAATATTTGGTATGCCAGTTGTTAAAAAGTCTTTATGGCTTAAAACAATCATCGAGGGCATGGTACCATAAGTTCCACCAGTTTATGCTTTCTCAAGGCTACAAACGTAGTGAGTTCGATCACTGTCTATATACAAAGAAGGCTAAGGATGGAAGTTGGCTGATCCTTATTTTGTATGTGGATGACATGTTGATTGCTAGCAAACACTTGGAAGAAATTTCAGCTTTGAAGTCAAAGATGGCAAAATCGTTTGACATGAAAGACATGGGTGAGGCAAGTCATATAATTGGTATGCGCATTGAGAGAGACAGATCAAAGAAGTTGATTTGGTTATCTCAAACAGAGTACATTGACAAGGTTTTGCAACGTTTCAATATGGAGAAGGGAAAGGCATTGAGTGTTCCATTGCCACCATATGTGAAACTTAGCAAACAATATTGTCCTGTGTTGAGGAAGAAAAGGCTGAAATGGATAAGATTCCATATGCGTCTGCAGTGGGTAGTTTGATGTATGCAATGATTGCTACACATCCGGATATTGCATTTGCAGTGAGAGTGGTTAGCAGATATATGTCAAATCTCGGAAAGAAACATTGGGAGGCAGTGAAAGGTATCATGAGATACTTAAAACATACAAAGAGTATGCGCATATGCTATGGTAGTCAGGATTTGAGTGTCAGAGGATACACTGACTCAGATTATGCAAGAGACTTGGATAAGAGGAGATCTACATCAGGCTATGTCTTTACATTGGCTGGAGGTGCCATACCATGGAGATCTCAATTACAAGATTGTGTTACGCAGTCTACTATAAAAGCTGAGTATGTTGCAGCAAATGAGGCATGCAAAGAAGCTATTTGGCTTGGTAGATTGGTAGCAGACTTGGGAATCAAAGTAGATATGCCAGAGTTATATTGTGATAGTCAAAGTGCTATACAATTGGCAAAGAATCCAGTGTTCCATTCGAAGACTAAGCATATTGATGTGAAATATCACTTCATTAGGGAAGTACTTGAAGACAAGCAGATACAACTGTTGAAGATCCACACCAAGGACAATCCTGCTGATCTACTCACAAAAGGACTTCCAGGAGAGGGCTTTGTGCATTGTCGTGAGTTATTGGGCATTGGATAGATGGCAGCCATGTAAATCTTTGTACATTTATGTCCATAGATTTACAGTTACTTAAAGTGCCACATTGGACTTTAAGTGGGAGGTTGTTGGGATTAAAGCCCAAGAGGCCTCCTATACGGATATAGCCACCCGCCCGCCTAACTCACTTATTACTAACTCTTTGTATATACTCACTTATACTTTTGTGGATAATAAGGTTTTGGGAGATAACCCTTCAAACAGAGTTCTCTGCGTACTGTGTACTGTGTAAGCTCTCTGTGCATTTGTGTGTGTGTGTATGTGTGTGTGTGAGTCGATCCACGCTCTGCTCCGCGACTTCAAATATTTTGGTGATTTTGGTCATTTGAGTGTAGCTTGAGTTAGATGCAAGTTGTCTGTTGTTTTCCAAGAGATTGACAAGCACTTGTAGCCTCTATGCACTAGTTGAGTCAGCTTCGTCCCATGGATTGACAATTATATTCGTGGTTCTTTCTATGTCTGCAATAAGATATGAGAGAGGTTAGACATCCGTCCCACAATAGGGAACACTATGTTTGTAATCTGAATCTACCTAGGTGCTGGCTCTAGATCCCTTCGGGTATCTTCTACCAAACTCCTTAATTGCTCGACTCTCTCAATCTCCTCTGTAGGGTTTGGGTAAGTTCTTATCTTTTTCTTGTGTCCTGGCCATTTGTGGCTCATGACGACTTCCTTATTGGTTTCTTTCCTAGTGGTCATTTTGAGTTTTATCGAATGGCGAGCGACCATTCTCGAGCAAAGAAAAAACCGAGTAACTTTCTCACAAACATCTTAAATCTTGTGCAAAAATAGATAGTTGCCTCCCCAATTAGTGATCCTACTTCTGTTAAACAGGATCGATCAAAAGTCCATGGTTGCCCAAAAGAAAGAGTAGCTCTAATGGATTTGATAATTGAGACCCAGAAAAATGGGCAACTGAAGTTTGGGATGTAGAGGTCCAAGGCAACTAATGAGAATGTATTCTTTGTCGCATAAAGCACTCTCTCTTTCTCTCTCTCTCTCTCTCTCTCTCTCTCTCTCTCTCTCACACACACACACACACACACACACACACACACACACACACACCCAAGTGTGGTAGATTGGTTATGCCTTTTCCCTCTTGAGTGACAAGTCTTGAGCTCAACAACTTTCCCAGTCACCATCTTTAGGGTCACTTGGGATAGTTTCCTACGACGTTAAAACTCTCTCCCTTCTTCTTCTTCTTCTTCTTCTCTCTCTCTCTCTCTCTATGTGTGTGTGTGTGTGTGTGTGCACGCACGCATGTGCACACACACACACACACACACACACACACACACACACACACACACACACACACACACACACACACACACACACTCGTGTGTGTGTGTGTGTACGCGCGCATGTGCACATGCAAATTATCACAAACAAAAACCTATGTGAAATAGACCATGCCTCCTCATTAGCTACGGAAGTTCATTTGGTAATACTATGTATTTGAAGCTAACAATAACCCACCTTGATTGTACTTGCCTCATATTTCAAAAACAAAAAACCCAGCTTGAAGTAAGTGAGCTTGCATTGTTGATGACACACACACACACACACACACACACACACACACACACACATGTACATTATTGTAGATATGCACACGCACACGCATGCACACACACACACACACACACACATAGCACATGCACATACATACTACTTTTTAGTGCTATCTAGATTAATAATGGATAGTCAGTGCTTATGTGACTGTATCTAGTTAGGTGCAGATCCTTGGTGTCATAGATTGGACCTTTTGGCATGAAGAATAAAACAGGTTTGCACAGGTTTGCAGAACATAGAGTTTAACTTTTTAGACCCGAGTTATATGGAGGCCCTTCAATTTTCATGGAGATAATGAGGTCTACACCGAATATGAAAAACAGAGCTCCAGCCCTTCTAGATTTTAGGGGAAGCAGTTCTCAAAGCACCGAGTGAAGCTTCCAGCAAGATAATTATTTAGAAGTCTACATTTAATTATCCTTACACACCAAACATTGCGTATTCATAGTTGTAGAAGGGATTGAATATGGAGTAGTACATCCAAAACTATGGTCATTACAGGGATTGAAGAGAGAGACCTCCAAAAACTATAAAATGAATTGAATTTTGTATGTTCGTGAAATTGATTTTCCCTTAACACTATTTTTGATACACTCTCTCACTCTCTCTCTCTCTCTCTCTCTCTCTCTCTCTCTCTCGCTCGCTCGCGCTTCTGGAGTTGAGGAACATCTCTCTCTCTCTCTCTCTCTCTCTCTCTCTCTCTCTCTCTCTCTCTCTCTCTCTCTCTCTCTCTCTCTCTCTCTCTCTCTACCAAAGCCTTAAAAAAAAACTTTGCAAATGAGTTGAGGAACATCTCTCTCTCTCTCTCTCTCTCTCTCTCTCTCTCTACCAAAGCCTTAAAAAAAAACTATTGGAAACAGTTGTGACGGCGTGGACTATTTCCATTAGGTTTTTTCTTTTAAGGCTTTGGGTGAACAGTAGCCAATTAAAGGGTGGGAGGAAGGAGAAAATCCGCTTGGAAAATTCATGAAAACACGATTAAATTGTAATAAATGTTTGTTATTTGAAAAATTTTCCTATGTGAATTTGGAGTTTCATATGTTTGTAAAATTGATTTTCCCCGAACACTTACACTCATGCACTCACTCTCTCTCTCTCTCTCTCTCTCTCTCTCTCTCTCTCTCTCTCTCTCTCTCTCTCTCGCGCGCGCACCACGCGCTTCTGGTAGTTGAAACCAGTGTTCGAGAAAAATGTGTCTCAGCTTAATATCGTGCCGTTTTCAATTTCAAAAATTTCAGTTGAGGGCAAGGGGAAAAGGAGAATTTCGCCCCAAAATAGAGAAAAATAGTGTAAACACCCGAAAAATGACATAATTTTCTAAAATTTCCTCTTAACAAATTCAAGAAAAGGAATTTTGCATGTTTGAAAAGATGATTTTCCTGATCACTGAGAAACGTCTCTCTCACTCACTCTCTCTATCTCTGCCCACTGGAGCAGCGGAAACCCGTCTCTCTCTCTGGGTCTTCCACCCTCGGTCTTCCATGCAAGTTTTTGTTGCAGCTCTCGCTCGATTGGTTGTTGCTCTGGCGCAGGTTTTTCGGATTTTATAGCTGCTGTCGGCTACTGCAGAACATCAAACAAACCCAAAAGCTTGAAGATGCGCTGCAGTACGTCGACCTGCATGAAATTAGCTGAAGCCGGTGCTGAAAGTCACTATAGCTCCTGCTGTCGGAGGCATTGTAGGGGATTCTTCAGCAAGTGCTCGTGCTGCATGTTAAGGCCGTCATATATTGCTCTACCGCTAGGTGGTAAAATACCCATTGCTCATGCGCCCGCGAGGGGGTGTCGCCCAATCTCATGGCGGGTTCGGAGAGACGCCATTTCCTTTGACCCAATGAAGCCATGCCATGCAAGCATCTCGCCCTTGCCCACTATTGTGCCGCCGTTTTGTCTGATTCCAGCCTCTCTCTCCCCCCAAAAAGTTAAAAAAAAACTACTGCAAACAGTCCGCGCCGGCGTGGACTGTTTGCAATAGGTTTTTTTAAACTTTTTGGGGGGAGAGAGAGAGAGAGGGGGAGATTTTTCAAAACACAGAAAGAGATTGGCTGCCAAGAGCTTATCTGGTCGTGAAGCTTTAATTTCTAATCAGTTTTACGAGTGCTTCCACTGATGTGGCATTAGCCTGCCGATTAAGAAAAATAGGGAACGGCGAACACGGTTGTGTATGCAAAAGTGCTTCCCCCTCTCTCTCAACTCTCTCTCTTTCTCTCTCAGCAAAAACAAAAAGAAAACTGTTGTAAACAGTCCGTGGCGGCGTAGACTGTTTACAACAGTTTTTTTTTTAGTTTTTGCAGAGAGAGAGAGAGAGAGAGAGAGAGTTGAGAGAGAGGGTTCTAACATAGCTTCCGTTATCAGACGAGTGAGAGAGAACTCCAGTCTCACGAGCGAGAGAGAGCATTTGTAGACCAGACATGCGTGCATGGTGGAGTAATCCAAAAGAAGACATCTGTCAGCCAGCAAAAAACCTTAGTTAAACGAATAATCTTTTGCAATAGGCTTGCTTACCTATCAACACCCATTTAAGTATCATAAAGAGAAAAAAGAGTATGTTTGAAGTGAGCATAGATGGAAGTTTATGATCTTGAATTGCATTGCTTGAAGTGCTCTAAATGCGTGTCTTTACCGCTCGTCGATTGGATCTACGGTGAGAAAGTTATGTTAATTTGAAGTTTGAGTTGATGCAGATTTGTACCGGATTGGGAAATTGCAGTTGAGGGGACAGAAATAAAGTGAATGCATGCAATCCAAAAACATCCAAAATTTTAAAAAAAAGCCTCCTTAAACACTCCGTGCCGGCACGGACTATTTCAAGAGGTTTTTTTGAAATGGGTAAATTACCAAAGTATCCCTTTATAAATTTGTCGAAATACCCTTCAAATTTCAAAAAATACCCCAAATACCCCCAACATTTTGTCATCAATTCCGAGAATTTCCCAAAATACCAGGGGGTTGTGAGATTAAATTTCTCCAAAGTTATAAAAACTAAAAATTAGTAGCTTTTCAAAAGCAGACTGATTGTCTATCAATACAAGATGTCAAAACTAGAATCTGAGTTGGTTATGTAGGCTTCAGAGATGAATTGCTTCATTAAATTAAACATGAATCTGGATTCTAAAAAAGAAATAAAGATTAGAAAATATTGAGCAATCCAACCAAAATAGATGCAATGGTATTTTGGGAATTTTTAAAATTTGAGGAGTATTTTGGGAAATACCATAAATAAGAGGGGTGTTTTGGTAATTTTGCCTTTTTAAAACTTTTTGGAGAGAGAGAGAGAGAGAGAGAGAGAGAGAGAGAGAGAGGGGGGGGGGGGGGCTTTTGTCTGCTGCATAAAAGAGACCCGAGAGCATGTTATCAACTAGGCCAAACGGGAATGTCAATAAAAATGGAGTGAAGGCAAAGATGGCAAGCATCGTTGTTCTCTGTGGCACTACATGGAGCATCTACAAGATGGTGAAGCCACTTATCTACAAACACCACCTAGGCACCACATTGAGAGAGGAGACACTACTCCATTGCGCCCTGTAATGGGGGTTTTACCATTTCAGTGCATGATTTGAAAATCGCAAATGGATATGATGATGAAGATATTTATGCGGATGATGTTATGAGCATACCAAAATAAGGCTTTGAATATATGTCCCTCTCCCATCTTGGTCTGCATACAGGATTTGTCTTGGTGCATCCATACTCGTAAACATTTCCCAACATACTTGTAAACACTTGTAAACATAGGACTACTCAAGTGATGCTTTTTTCAAAGAGAGAAGATAGAGAGTGTTGATATGGTAGCGACCTTGAATTGGGAAGGGAGGGGGGCGGGGGGGGGGGGGGGGGGGGGGGGGGGGGGGAGGGGGAGAGAGAGAGAGAGAGAGAGAGAGAGAGAGAGAGAGAGAGAGAGAGAGAGAGAGAGAGAGAGAGAGAACATGGTGGCGACCTCCAAGACTAAAAGAAAAAACTCGAATTTGTAGCAAGCAAAGCTCTCGGAGACAACCATACACAACTCCTACTAATGATATGAATGACAACAACCGATGTGCATTGCTGAGAAATTTAATAGCCTTGAGCTTCCTTGCTAGTTTGTAATTTAGCTAAACTATTGTATGTCTTTTGCTATGTAAATGTCATTTATGATTTTTTAAAGTATCAATCATATTTGGATCTGCTCGATTATGATTTCTCGAAAAGTTTTGCTCGGAGTTTGGAATTCCCCGTCATTTTGGTCTCCATGGTTCCACCTGAATCAGAATCCTCTTCAACGTCGTTCATATATAAGGGGTCGTCACCAATTCCTATGTTGGTCTTGGAACTGGGGTCTGACGTTGCTTTTTGTGATCTCTTCCTTCGTGCTTTCTTCTTCTTCTGAGATTGGACAATTGATGCCGTGTCTCTTTCTTCAAGAATATAATTTTATTTTTGGAGCATCGATTGTGTGAGTACATTTACTGGTACGGCCACAAGTGTACTTTGTGATGGCTACTCGGTAACCTCAATCAAGTTTAATGGTGTGATCTTTGGTGCATTTGGATTATTCGGACATTTGGAAATCAAATGATCTATGCCACATCGATTAAACATGAGTATCGGCATTGTAGACGTGCTCGCTTGATTAGTTTACATTAATGTAGCATTCTTTTGTAGCCTAATAGGACACTCGACTACAAGATGTGGACCTCCACACTCATAGCATTGAAGAGGTGGTCTCTTGGCAGTGTAATTGATATTTTGGCCTCTTGCAACAAGATCATCTACTTGATAGACAAGTTTGACTTGTCCCCAATAGTCCTCCATGTAGTATTGTGGAATTTCTTCAAGTGCATCAATTCCATAGGCAATATTAGGGTCTATATCTTCCTCACAGCCTTCCAAACAAGCAATAGATGACTCACAACCCACTTGATTCACAGAAGTGGTTCTCGGATGTGGTGGTTGCGGTCCTAGTACTAGAGGTGGCAAGGGTGCTAGGGACCATGTGTTGTGACGTCTGTTCAAGAGGTGGGGCCGTCATCAATACAGGCACTCGAGGTGTGTCAATCCATGCTAAGGCTGGTCTATTGGCCATCAGACGCTTAAATATTATGCAATCCTTAACCTGATGACCATACCTCCCACAGGCATTGCAATTCCCATTAAATTTTACTCTAAAAGTAGGGCATTTGTTGGTACTATGCAGACCATAGCAAACTGAGCACCATTGTTGCTCCTTTCTTGGATACATATGATTGTTTTGTGGAGCACGATTGTCTCTAAGACTCTCTTGAATGGCCTTGATGAGATATGATAAAGTCATTTCAGATATCTTTGGCTCCTTAGCAATAGGCCTAAGAGTCATTGGCTGATGCCCTGATGCTTGCGAGCTGGTAGATTTAGGCTCAACAAACACTCTTTCTCCTTGAACCATTAAATTATCCTCCAATTGGACTGTATTGGTAGTGACTGCTTCCCAAGTGGTGATACCTCTAATGACTAGGCCATTGTAGATATCATCATGTCTTTATTCCCTAATGAATCTATCAAGCAATTGGTTATTATTGAAGCACTCATTTGGATTACAACGAGAATTTAAATGCTTCAAGCGACTAATAAACTCTTTCATGGAATCTCCTTCCTCTCATTGGGCTTTTTGGAGCTGAGATGCTACACCCCAAAGCACTCCCTCTCGTATGTATTCTTTCAAGAATAGTCTCCTAAGTAAATCGTTTTTTCTTCCACCCTTAGGGTTCTATACCAATCCTCTTAGGGTTCTATACCAATCCCCAGCCTTCCTACTTAAGGTTAGGCTTAAAGCATTACTCTTATGTAGGTCATTGTGTTCTCCTAGGGAATCTCATATTTGTTCAAACACTTCGATATGATTTCTCACATCCCCATCTCCACTAAATTTTTGTGTGAGCTTGGATATTTGTACTGCCTTACTTCTAGGATCTCTATCTGGCGTGTTACACATATTCTCAGCAATAGATCGATCAGTAGCTTTAGCAGATGTTCCCAAGTCACCTAAGTGAGTAGGCACCAGGGGTGAAGGTACTCCAGAGACTACATGTGGAGTAGGTATTGGCAGCATTGGGCTTGGTGCATAGGAAGCCCTTGGGTTCCAAGTTTGGTACGGTGTTGTGCCATGTGGCGGCCCAAAGTTCATATGTGTGGCCCTAGGCATAGCAGACGTCAAATGTGACATGCTAATGCTAGCCGGTATGGTCCCATTGAAATAAGAGCTTGGATATTGTGGTTGTGGAGAATAGGTTGTTGAAACAATGGGAGGGGTAGGAGCTACATGAGTACAAGGACCTATAGGTGCATATGATTGATACACACTTGTAGGTACTATTGCATGCATTGACCTACCATGTAGCGGTGCTTTACTAACAAAAGAGGTCCATGGCGTGTTTCTTGGCATGCTCATCATTAGGGTAGGCATGGTAGCCATGGTGTCATCAAGGGAAAGATGAGCTAGACTTGGAAAGGTAAAGCTATCACTTGTGGGCTCAGATTGCACTGAGACCCCTGACAAAACAATATATGGAGGATCCATTGGACTTACCAAGGGAGTCTCCATTTGAGGTAAGGTTGGTTATTTACCCTTCCCTGTGTTCAAGAATCTCATGAGACCCGTTGAAGGCATGTGGATCCCCTTGTTCTGTCTCTCTAGCTCAAAAACCCTATGGATGACCTCACAAACTCTTTGTTGTTGATCTGCTACACTAGTAGCACCCGTTGTGGATTGTAGGACATCTAACCAACCCACGTGATAGGTGTGACCTTTGTATAGGTTGGTTAGAGTTTCTGTTTGTAGTTCGTACTCCCAGTTATCATTTAGGAACGCTCCATATAGGATTGAGGTGCTAGGGGTGTCCCCAGATGCAATGTGGCTCTCTATGGATTGACCCTTAGTGGTGGCTAATTCAGGAGCACTCGATTTCTCTCCTAGAAAGGATATTGACATGGGGCTTTTTCTTTTAACTCTCTTTGTCGCTCTGCCTTGCGTACGCTCTTGATTTCCTTTTCCCTAGCTGCAATGATATACCGCTCAACCTCTTGCGCTTTGGAAAGGGTTCTACCATCAGGTAATATAACCTCAGAGGGGAATAGCTCTGAAGAGTCAGGGGGTGCAGTGAATAGAGTATTCACGTGCACACTCTCTAGGAGCATGGGGTCTACGTTGGTCATGAATGGAGAACTTACTTCCCCACCCCCCTCATTTACATCACTAGCACCATGTTCTAGGCGAGTGGCTCTACTAAAGGTTTCCTTCAAGCAGCTAAGCATGCTCGGTCGAGACTGTGGACCCATGGCATGCATGTCTTGGCTTAAGCTATCAGGATTTGGCATCGGGTAACCCTCCATGATGTTGTAGTCAGAGAAAGAGTCACTAGATGTAATATGTGGGTCTTGAGTGGTACTACCTTGGTTCCCGCAGCTGAGGGCCTAGAGCCTAAGGTTGAGGAATAATGAATGCCCGCATAAATGGAGACACTCTCGATGTGCTCATCCTTTAGAACATGACCAGAGCGTAGGTTGTGACCTCAACACTCTAGAGGTGTTGGTGAGTGCCCGTGAAGGCCACTCACCTAGTTTTTTAGGTGTTTACAACCTAATTTTTTGTATTTTTGGTCCCTTTTTTTAAACAAGCCATAGAATATGGCGTGTCATAGATCAAAACGAGCATCTTGGCTAGGGAGACGTGCCGTGCTTTATAACCCCCGATTCGATTACATACAACCCTCATAATCCTAAAATTAGTCTTTTCCTAGGTGGGTAGAGGGCTAGAATTAGTAAGTCCAAAGGGTGAGTGTGAAGGGGATGGTGGAGGACTTGAACTTGTCCCACATACCCTCCCTTCACTTGAGGTCCTAGTCTTTATATATAAAGTGTGTGTATAGTATATCATAAGACTGAGGACTGAATGCTTGGGCTTGGGTTTGGGCTTGGGATATGATCCTGATCCCGATCCTTCCTTTCAAGATAAGGTTTTTTAAAGTTTAAATTTTGAATTTCTTTTTGGTCTCAATATTTTCGAGCGTTTTTTTTCCAAGATTTTTTTTTCAATTTTTTTTTTCTGAGGATAATGTGGTCGCGTGGACTCCCACGCACACACAACAGTTCCTATGATCTCTGTCTAACCTCCTTGTAGCTAATTAATAGCTAATTAACAACTAATTAATTGTCTAACACAGAATTTCACACTCACAGACAGTCAACTCTACTGCTCACTGTCTGCACTCACTAACAAATCTACTAACACCTGTACATTACAGATCTTGCAAAACTAACAAAATCAGTACAATGCAGCACTAATAGAGCTTACAGCCATTAACAGAATCTGACAAAAACCTGCTAAAACTGAGCATTTCAGTTACTTAACAGAATCCAACAGAAACCTGCTAATCTGTCCATTGTAGCCACTTAACAGTTCTCATAGAACTCAACAAAAAATAGAAAACAAATGGAAGAACAGCTTCCCGAGGTAGCATTGAGTGCTCTTCAAGCTTAATGCAAGGCTGTCCCCGGTAGTGGTGCAAAAAATGTACCCTTTACCGTACGTGTCGAAGCTGGGAACATGCCTATACACTATGTGCGAGCCTCGAAAGGCTCCAAACACACAACTAGAAGAGCTTAACAAGTTCAAAGGGGTAGGGGTGTGTTACTCACCGCTCAATGCTTCTGTTGTAAAGGATCTTGTGCTCTGAAGAAGAAGGAGCCACCATCAATGCCGTGCTCAACCGCCTTGCCGCCGTCGATGCCGCCGCAATGCTCAATCACACACACTCTCTCTCTCTCTCAAGCACGCACACACACACACACACACACACACATCTGTGAGCACACGAAAGGGAAGGAGACAGAGATGGAGCAAGAGCACTTCTTAGCTTACACCTTAGAGAATGAGGATTTTTAGGTCAAATGGACCTTTTATAAGAGTTTATCCCATTCACACATGGGTATCCACACTGGGCGATCCAGTAAAAATAGTGTCAAATGAAATATGTGGTGCGCCTCGATCACCTACTCACTTATTGGACCAACAAGCACGGCCCCTGACTCAAAACAATGTGATATCCATGGATATTAACTGGGCTGACATCCATTTGCCAAGGTCAGCACCAAGCGATGGGGAGCGTTGGGCAACCACCAAGCCTCCTATTCGCCCAGTGTTGACTTCACTGTATGACTTGTAATCACATCAGTGACAAGGGTCTCCGTTGTCGGTTATCGAGCCCCAAGGTCTTTACTGTTGCTGGTAATGGCTTTAACACCAAGGTCAACACCAAGCGATAGGGAGCATTGGGCAGTCACCAAGCCTCCTATTCGCCCAATATTGACTCCATTGTCTGACTTGTCGGTTAACACACATAAAAAACTACAACAGGGATTGCACTAAATATTGTGAAGTAAATAATATTTTGTGCTTGGCTCAAATAATGTGATAGTTTAGCTGAAGCACTAAATGATCGACTGTCCAAAATGGCCGTTGACACTGTTTTCATGGATGCTACATTGATACGAAAGAGTATTGATTCCATGCATCCATTGTTGATTACATTGAGATTATTGTGATCACATTAAAATGCGATGATTGTGATTCATTATGATTGTTTTAAATACAAATTCCTTCCATATATAGATACTTGATTTCTCCTCGAGAGTTATTGATACAATTGAGGAGTTGGATGGTCAGACACTGTTGTTAATTGTAAAATTAGTTTAAAAGCCATGCATCAAGAGTTGAAGACCCCCTATGCATTGACTTTCCCATTATGATGATTAATTTATATGCATGGAGATTAATCAACTTTTGATTACCCACCATGAAGGAGTTAAAATTTGAGAATTTTATTCCATGATGGCGTGGTTATGTGTGCTAAACTTGATGCACTAGGGCAAGAGTTAAATTATTTATGTGAATTAATTTTCTAAGGCTACTTTCTCACTCTCCCTTTTTGCTTTGTATTTAAAACTTGAGTATATGAGTGTATGAGGATCATGAGCATTCACACTTTGTGCATTTCCTTGAAATGATTTGAACACGTATTCATCGAATGCATGGACATTACAAGAGTTGAGAGGGATGTGATCATTTTAGTGCTTGATTTGAATCCAAGAACATTGCATAGCACTAAAATTGAGATTCTTTGAATGACCATGGATAGCATTAAAATTTTGGGGTAATGAATGAGCATGCTTTTAGTGGTTGGCTTTAATGTACCTCCTTTAGAGCACTAAACATTGGATCTTTTTGAAGGGTGATTGGCAAGCTGAGATTCCATTGCAAATATGGGGTGTTGGCATTGCAATACTTGGCTATTTAGATCCATTTCATTTCATTTGATTAAAGTTGTATTATACCTAGCTCTAAGGTTGGTCCAAAATGCAAATTTTTCCATTTGAGCTAGTGTCAGCCAACTTGTTGAGAGCTTTACAAATGCAAAAGTTGGCTTTCAAGAGCAAGTTCATTTCATTAAAACTCAAATGATTTCTAGCTTGACCTAAACTTTCACATTTCATTTGAGCTAGTAATTAATCAACTTTTGAATCATGCATGAAAGGTTTTTAAAATTGAAAATTTTGCTTATTTAGAAGCATTATTTCTCTTATTTTTTGATATGTATGTATACATTTTCTATCCATAGAGCATCATGTGTGTAACCAAAGACACTTTTTTCCCCTAGGGTTTTTTTCTTTTGGCAAATTTGGGTGTGCAAGACCCTAGATTTAGGAATTCAATAAAGTTTTTGTTTGTTTTGGTTTTTAATAAATGGGTTTTTGAGCTTGTGTTTGCTAGCGCTCAGCTTCAAGAAAATTGGCTTGCCATTAAAATAATCGACGAGTGGATGCTATACTCAAGGATGCTCCAAAGAGCACGAATAGGTGAACTCCTTCCATGCTATGCTCTTTCTTATCTTTATATTCTTGCTTGGATTAAGTGAATTTGTTTCTAGCTACGATTCTTGTCATTCCAAAATCTAAGCAAACACTAAAGTTCCAACACTTTCTGTTATGAAAATTAAACTCATTAGAAATTTAAATTTATTGTGTTAATCATAGGTAATTGACCTCGACCTTAGGTTAATATAGGTTCATTTCTTGTTAGTTCTGGACTTCTAATGATCACCTTAATATTGAGCAATTCCAAACTCCAAGAAAACTTTTTCGATCGAGGATCAAATCGAGCGAGTTAGTGAGGAGATGCATTTTATCAAAACACACATAGACAGAGGTTCTTATAATTCACTCATTCCTTCACTTGAGAGACTAAATAAATTGGCCCTAGACCTCCTCGATATGGCAAGTAAATTTAAGAATGGATATGCTAAGCCATAGGTAGGTGCTAGCAAGAGTGACATTGGATAACTCTTTAACTTGTTCTTTCTTGTGTTTTGTGCTATCGAGTAAAGAAACATTGTAACTTTTTCGTTGTCCAAGGTATTTTGTAAGTTCTTGAAAGTCATTTTTCTTGAATACTAGTTTAAGATTGTTGACATGCTATCTATATGCCTTCATGTGCATTACCGGTCGATATTGCATGCAATCCTACCCTCTCTTTAATTTTGCACTTTATTTGCTTAATTGTAAGAGACCTTAGTATTTTTCAACTCTTTGCTCATGGGACAACGTTATTAGCCGACTGTCGTAAATATTATAAGGTGTTCAGATTGAGATCATCACCTATTTGTTGCTATTTGTTGACCAACATAAGTAGACTATGAGTATATGCGTTGAGTTTTATTTATGAAGAATCTACCAAGATCTCAAAAGACAAAATTGAAGATTGATTTGCAGGCAAGAAGTTTGTGTTGCATCGATTACTATATGCTTGTCTCCTCGCCTTTCTTGAAAGGAAGAATCTTAATAAAATCCATAAGATTTTTTTCCCCACTTTTTCTAGTCCCTCCCCTCCTCCTCTCCCTCTTTCTCTCATCATGCATGCAATGAACAAAGACTCCCAAGTCTAGACCCTCTATTTGCATTACAAAAAGCTCTCTCTCTCTCTCTCTCTCTCTCTCTCTCTCTCTCTCAATGTGCAACACGTCTTTGATGACTCTATGGAAATTCATGTGATGTATCCTGCACACAAAAAGACCCTATCTCTTCTTATCAAGCCTACCCGCCACCACATCCACATTAAGTGGTGCCGCCACTAACCTCAAGTGAAAAGATTGTTGGGGACAGGGATTTTTTTTTTGAGAGGCATCTCTCTCTCTCTCTCTCTCTCTCTCTCTCTCTCACACACACACACACACACACACACACACACACACACACACACACAGAGATTGCTTTTAAACAACCTGTGATGAGTTGGTGGCGGGAAGTATTTTCACCCAACTCTTAACGGTGTGTGATCTTACTGGAGAGACATGCAGGTGAGATTTTTGTTGTGTGCAAGACACGGTGAGGTCTTGCTATTCGCGGGCTACTATTAATCAAAGACAAGGTTAAAATTAGAATTGTTAATCACAAATTTTCATTGGCAAGAAATGTAGTCGTTTCATACAACTTCTGTTCTTTCTCTCTCTCTCTCTCTCTCTCTCACACACACACACACACTCACACACACACACACACACACACACACTCTCTCTCTCTTTCATTGTATAATATAAAAAATTCTCCCTCAAAGGGGTTACGTCTGTTGCAATGATGCAAACCCTTTGAGAGAGGTTTAGCCATTCTAAAATATGAAAATGAATAGATATTCTTAAAAAAAACTATTCTCTATGTAAAGAATTTAAGAAACTTGAGACTCTCTCTCTCTCTCTCTCTCTCTCTCTCTCTCTCTCTCTCTCTATAGTAAATTTTTTCTTAAAGGGTGTGGACTAGGGGGGGAGGGACGAAGGGTGCATTGGGTGGAGATTTTTTATTTTACACATTGAAGAGCCTAAAAAAGAAAAGATTGAATTTTGCATTCTTTAAGAGAGTTAAAAAAATTGCTTTTGGACTTTTTGTTTTCACTCCCAAAAAGAAGAGGGAGTTCTTAAAAATAAAAAAACCCTCAAAGGATTGAGAGTGAAAACAAAAGTCCATAAGCAATTTTTCTCTCTCTCTCTCTCTCTCTCTCTCTCTCTCTCTCTCTCTCTTTTTGTATGGAATGCAAACGTCATAAACTTTTCTTTTGAAGTTCTTCAATGTGTTTAAAATAAAAAAAATCTACTTCCACCAATGCAACCGTCGTTCCCCCCTTCGCTACGTGCACACCCTTTGAGAAAAAAAAACCTAGAGAGAGAGAGAGAGAGAGAGAGAGAGAGAGAGAGAGAGAGAGAGAGAGAGAGAGAGAGAGACTCTCTTTTATATAAAAAACTACACATCGAAGAGTTAATAAAAAAGGGGTCCGTTCATTTCATAGGCTAGGGCATCCACTCTACCCTCCTTTTGCAGATGGCTTTTAACAATGATGTCACATTGGACTTGAAAACAAAATGGGGGTAGCCGAAGTGCTGAAAAATCTGGCTTAGACACTATCTGTGAGGATTCGATACCTCTGAAATGAACCCCCGCATGCACTTTTGGAGTTTGTTGCGACTTGAAGAACTTGGTCGACGGTGTGACGCCATCCCTCTGACATAGCCCGTGCTTCCTTTCCCTAGTGTGACATGGGCTTAAGATAAATCGCTCGTCATTCAAGCGTACTATGACCTCTCTCTCTCTCTCATGGAGAAGAGGGATCAACAATTAGGATTTTGACAATTTTAAGAGTAAAGGATGAATAGATGTCATCCCAAGGAATGCTATTCTTTTAAGAATTTAAAATTTCAAAATTTCTCAATAATCAGGCGTCTGACACACGACTCTTGTGAGGCTCTCATTGTCCCTCTTTGGAATGCCTTGATTACTTGTCTCTCTCAATTGTAAGAGTTAGATACTATACATATTATAAAGATTCTCTCTCCCTCATTTTTTTGCCTAACTAATAACCCTCACCCACTCGTATGCCTTTCATAGCCTGTGCAACACTGCATCTTTTGGCTTGCCTTAGTCCTCTAGTAGCTTCCACCTTAGCCTACATTCATGAGCACATGTGTAGTATGAGAGAGAGAGAGAGAGAGAGAGAGAGAGAGAGAGAGACACAATCTCGTTCGCTATGTTCAAAGAGAGAAGAAAGTATATTTGCAGTATGAGAGTAAGAGCAAGGGGATGTGAGAGGAGAGACAAAGAGCATGCAGCATGTATGTGCCCTACAACTCTTGGAGTCAAAGCCTCACGAGTCTTATCTCTTGAATAAGTATGTGAAGACAAGAATCAACACACATTGATCACTGTCGTATTAGGCTTTGAAGGTCATTCTACATATTCTATGGAGAGAGAGAGAGAGAGAGAGAGAGAGAGAGAGAGAGAGAGAGTAGAAGAATACTATAGACATGGTCCCTAAGTCGCATGTCCTCTTTTGCTTCACCCTTGATGTTGAGGATAGGGCTCAGACCGCATCACATAGGACAACATGGACACATATCATATAAACATTCGCTCGAATTTTGGTTTGCTCGGAAAATGTCGTTTGGTGTATGGTAAGACTCCTTAATATTCTACTCATTTCTAATATGACCTAGGGTTCTCTTTCCCTCTATACAAAGTGTGTAATTAGTGTTAGTGCATGCAAAGTAGCATTGAGGGGCTAGACTGGAATGGCCACACTAATGTGAAGTAGGCGTGTAAATTACATTGCTTGTGTATATGTGTGATTAAGAGTTGTGAATAGGGTGATTAATGTAAAATTTCAATCGCATAATGTGTGCAAAGTGATTAGTAATTAGGTTTGCGTGTTTGATTAGAGGAAGCCCCTTCAATGGTGAAGGATCCTTTGTATACTCTATTTCAATGCATCTAATGATGCTCATGCCTCCAAGCCGGGTTGTCGCTCCACGGATTGATATTTTGTTGGTAGTGGGTTGCGATTAGGCCGATGCTATGATGACCCTAAATAAACATAGATTCCCACCCAAAAGAGAAGTATCAAAAAGTACGCTACGAGATAACTGAGCAATCATTGCAACTGAAATATCTAGAGTTAAAGGTGACATCCCCCTCAAAAGAGAAGCCCCCTTCCCACTCAATCCTTGGAAAAGGGAATAAGTGCCACCAAAAAGAAATCTAAGATAACCTAGTGTAGATGACATGAATGTCCACTTAGGAGGCCGTTGGACTAGAAACTTCTAGAGACAGTAACTACGGGCAATTTCTATAGTAACTGGCACAATGCACAAATAGGGTCCACTGCTTTATTTTGAGGATACTTAATATCTGAATTGAGTTCATTCTTGAGTTCTAATTCCTTGTATCTTGTATCTTGGAGCTGTTATGCTCTTGTAATCCAAATAACACACTAAGCTTGTCTCATCAATGATTTTGTTTTTATCTGAATATACAATCCCAGTTTCAGTTACCAATTGTACTGCTCATTTCCATTTCCACTTCCAATGTTCAATATCATTTCTAGTTTTAGTCTTGTCTTTCAGTTTCTGTCTTGCCTGATCTGAGGTCTTGTACATATCTGGACTAGCTCTAACTACCAACCTGGAATAGCTAGTTGAAAATGTCCAGCTTATTCCATTTTGGCGATCACAGTGGCTTGAACTAAGTTGCTCTTGTTGACAATTGAAGTATCTCCCAATTGGTGTTAGAGGCATCATGCATCAGTTATGTCGCTCAGAGGAATCGCATGAGGTAGAAGGCCAGCTACGAGGTTCATGGAGAATCTGGACCGCTTCAACCCCGTCCCAAAAGAGTTAGAGCGAGGCTCTGATATTGAGAGAGAACCTAGAAATGAGACAGATGTTCCTCTAGGATCTTGAACAACTGATGAATTGAGGGATTCTCAATATGAAGGGGGCGATTGTTAGTGCCAGCCCAAACTTGGGCGGTCAAGGGTGTGAGAAAATTGTAAAGTTTATAAAGGCTTTTGAACATAATGAAAAAACTCTCTTTCCTTTTTGCTATCCACCAAATCCTTATTCTCTCTCTCTCTCTCTCTCTCTCTCTCTCTCGCGCGCGTCTGCTCACTCTCTATAGCCATGTCGATCCACGAGGCTATCATCTTCCGCACCCAACAATTGATATCAGAGTGACACAACCAAAAGGAATTTACTTTCACAATTGAAGACCATTTCCTCAAGGGCCTCTTCACACACAAGGTCATTGGCCATTGTTATTTTGGCATACTCTTCTCGTGTGCTTCACATCATCCATACTTAACTATCCATTCGTGCATACAACACACACTCTTGTATCCAAAAATGAAAGCAGTTATCACAATGCACCATTTTCTGACTTTGCACACTCAAAGAAAATGAATGCCTATGCTTCCTCATTTGTGCCCAACTTTGTGAGGGGAATACCCACTGCTTCGCAAGTACGATGATGCCGGTGGTGAGACCTTCCCTCACGAATTATGAAAAGCCCCAACTTGTTCTGTAACCCAGGTTAACAAGTAATTTTTTTAATCTTATATATGTACAAGTGTAGCAAATTGCTATAGCCAGGCGTTGACGATGGCTTAGTGATGAGGCGTATGAAGAGCGGGTGCAAGGCAGGAGCGACACAGCATGGGACGAAAATAAAGTGTTTTATGATGCAGCAAGGTAATGATGGGGGTTTGGAACACAAGGAAGTTGTGAGCAGCCCATACAGATGCACAAGGGTTGCAAGTTGAGATCACTGAGCCAGGAGATGCACATTCATGGACGCCTCTGCTTGTGATCTGGCTTTAGATTATGAAGGATTTATCGGCACAGGTTGCCTGTTTGTGTGTCCATGCGGGTATGTGTAAAATTCACATTATTGTTGTATACGGATTGCGTCGGGGTAAATGGAGGAGGATGTTGAAAGCATGTTCATATATAGCAACCAGAGATTGGTACACATGTTGTGAGCTTTGTAGTTTATGGGCATTTATATTGAGGGATCTAACCAGTAACTCAGTGCTGTCCGGGTAAGCGGTCGCTGTCAGCAGCCCAGAACTGTGGGGAGAAGGAATAGAAATTTGCCGTATCCTCGTTGACATTGTAGATGGTAGTCTTATCAGGAGCCCGGGAAAAAGCTCGATCTTTGCCAGGAGCAGTCAGCAGGAGTTGCAGATCACGAAGCACAATGGCAACATCGCCATAATAGCTGTGGTTCAGATCCTCATTATCCCCCATGTCAGTCGCATCTATCACGTCTATGTAGCCTGTCTCTGGATCCTCCATCACAGTGAAGACTCCTCCTTGTAGGTGTGTATACGTTATGCCAATGCGTGAATCACCGTGGAGAACTTGGGATGTCTGTAGAGCCAAGTCATCGGTCGCACAATACACTGACAAATGGGGCTTCCTGTCGGGATTGGCATTGCTTCCATCATGAATTTCTTTCAAACGTGGAAAGGTCTCTTGGAATCTGTTCATGTTCTCATCAGCGGCTGCAAAAATCAAGTTCTTGACGTACAACCCGGTGTTGATCCAATCACCAGGGTCGCTCTCTACATAGAGAACCTTCAAAGCACCCATAAGGGCTCGGTTACCCATGCTGTGGGCAAGAACGTGCAGTCTCTGACCTTTCACCTACACAGAAAACGTGCTTTTGAGATGCTTTTGCAAGGGGCACCAGACTTTGTCTGACAAGAACCTTTAGAGAAATTCGTATGGTAATTTTCATACAATGAGATCATGAGCTTTTGCAGGGGAGGCACCGCATGTCTTACTAGCTAGGGTATTGTTGGGGACTTGCCAAGCACCTCATGCCTATCTAGGCGGCATTTGGGGATGGGGATCATTGGAGCAGAATTGCAGGCCGATGGTCCCTACTCACAGCAATCCGGGGCACAGACTACAGCTAGGTACGGTCGCCTACCTCATCCACTGCCTGCTCAAGCTAGGCGTGGGGTGCCTTGCCTGCAGAAAGTCATGACTTTGAACCCTTAAACGGCAAGAACCAAGTTGACTAGCTTCTTTTCACATCACATAAGAGAAAATGCATCCCTAAAACTTTTTGTTTTTGTCTATGTCATGAGTTTTCCCATCCAGTTAGATGGGATTTCCTACATGATAGGCAAAGATGCTGATGAGAGGCATGTCTTTGGGCCCATGAACTAGCTCCAATTATGGTGTCATATTGGTTCAGAGGATGGAGCTGATTGGGCATTTACGCAGCGAAAGCCTGGCAACGTGCACATGCAAAATTTGTTGTATGAGAGACACATTAATAGAGCTCACCTGTGTGATGCATAGTCTGAGGAAGCTTGCAAAGTAAGGGATCGTTATTTCGATTGCTGTTTCATCCTCAAAGTATGCATCAAGGGACCCGGCAGAGTTCCATGAGTAGGCAATTGCAGCTCCAGGGAAATTGAGATCATATTTGAGTTGTGCTGTTCTCTTTATGGCAGAGTCGAAGTTTGTATCAAAACCATGAATGAATATAAGCACGTCTGACCCACCGGCAGTGAAGCTTGTGTTAAGAGAAGACTGCAGACTGTTAAATGTACTGATATTCTCAACAAAGGAAGAGAAGTCATGTTGCATGGAGTCCATTGATTGAATGATCACATCATCGACAGATGTAAGCTGGTGCAATGTTTGCTCGGGCTTCTGATTATCAGGAATGGCAACCTGCACACTGCCATATTCCAGTTGTTCCAGGTTTCCATCGTCTCCAGGTTTTAGGGACCCAACATCACTTAGCTTCCTGCATCAAAACAAGATGCATCATTGAGTAATCAACAATGGTCTATGGATTCCAGCCTTTACCATCTGTGATGCAATTAGTTTAAGCTGGTCTTTATAGCATGTGGGCCTAATTGGGATTCTCACTGTTTGTCCCTATAGTGTTCAACATCATGAGCTACTTATTGGGAGCACATATCTAGCTATTCAATTCTTTAGGTCAATTTTGCATGCACTAGCTGGCATGGTGATGATGAGGTTAACTTGTTTGTTTGTGTATTTGCTGCAAAACTGCGTCCACTTACTATATACAGAACCTCCAGGCATTGCATCCTTTCATCAGAGTCTGGTCATCTACAACACGGCCGGCATCGAGTCCTTAATGAGAGTCTTGTCATCCCGGATGTATCTATTGACTGCCTAATATGTCCCCTATCTTCCATTTACTTGCTGATAATAGGCTTCATACATCACATCTCACATGCTGGAAGACTGAAAGCATTACTCACAAACATTTGATGGATCCACACTGTTTTTAGCTACCCATTATAGGTTTTGCAAAATGTTTCATCCCCATTTTTCACAATTTGGTGAAGCATTTTCTAATATTTAGCAGCACTAAAGGCTTCATAAAAGTGTCATGTAACCTCTCACTAAAGTTACTATCAACAAAATATGTCAACATCAAGAGAGATTTACAGAAGAAAATATGCTAATGCTACAAGCTAGAAGAATGTTTTTACTGAAGAATCATGCTTAAGGTATTCAATAAAGGAATTCATAGATAAAATTGAAAAGAGGACATTACAAACCTAAAAAAAATTGAATCTATACTATGTATAGGAGGAAGGGGAAACCCCCCCCCCCCCCCCCCCCCCCCCCCCCCGCCAACAAAAAAAAAAAAAAACATGGAATATAATTACAACCATAATAAGGCTGACAAGGGAGCCAACCTTTCTAAAAAACTAACTGCATAGAGATACATCCTTTTTCTTAAAGCATCTACTTTGTTGTTGGCACTGCCTGCTTGCGGGTAGTGATATAGGCTTGGTGCCTACCAAATTGTGTACACATTTTTTAGGCATTCTTTTAGACTTTTGAAGCTATTTTTTAGGCTTACTAATAAAAATAGCGTAGATCTCTCTCTCTCTCTCTCTCTCTCTCTCTCTCTATATATATATATATATATTTATATTTGACAGCAGGTAGTGCCGCCGTCTGCTTGTCAGTGTCGGCTTGTTCTCTATATGTACCATTGAAATGTTTGTTGTACACCACATTTTTTTCCCCCCAAAACATCAAGAACTATGAATATGTAGTGACTTCTAGAGTGTAAATAATTATGTATAGTTCATGCCAAGATCTTTATTCAGAGAAAAAATAATATATGAATAAAATTCTCACAAATAAAATAAAGCATTGGGTTTGGAATCTTTCCATTGAATTACATTTAATTAAGGATTGTACGTAGGAAGTTTTTTACAATTTTGACCCGAGGAAAGAGAACATATTTCCATATCTTTGCTAGAGAGATTTCAACGACAAGAGCTTGTGCTCACAAGGAAACGCACACCTAGATAGGTGCGGGTGGGGGTAGGAGAGTTGCAACCCCCAACCCCCTCCAAAAACTCTAAAAAATGAATTGCAGATTTATTGGCTTCTTCTTAAACTGTAAAGGGCTAATTGGCCCTATCAAGATTGTCTGCATCAAAAAATGGATTTTTGACTCTCAACTATTCTTTGATTTTTTTGCTTATAAGAGGTGAAAGGTTTTAGGAAATATATGGCCTAAAGTTCAACCTCCAAAGAATTAATAATCATCATAAATGGATCACCACCAACCATGTGATAGGGAAAGGGGGAGCATTTGATCACAAATATATAGTATATTCAAAGGGAAAATTGGGTGGCTGTCTCTACCTTTTAATTACACTATTATTAGCATCTATGATTCTAATTCTACTTCTGAAAGAGCTGCTATTTGGTAAGAGCTTAGATTGTTGTCTAACCCTTTGATGGTAGCAGGAGACTTCAATATGGTCACATGCATTAAGGACATGTGGAATTGGATAGGCTTTTCAAGGAAATAAATGTATGACAAACACACACTGGTTGACATGCCTGAAGATACAAGGTTTACTGGGTCTAACAAGCAGTAGCGCAACTAAGGAGCAAGGCTTGACAGGATGTACTTGTCTGGAGAGTTAATGCAAGAACATTGACTGGCAAGCTTTAAACTTACTCCTCATTGCTTTTGTTTGATCATAAACCTTTGCTATTTGAAACGCATAAGGAAGATTGTAACTTTAAATCTAGATGGCCTCACTTAAATAGTTTTTTTGTTTAAACTTGAGTCAGTAAGAGGTAAAGTTTATAGTTTATTTCAAGAGGCCATCACTTCCCATAAAAAGGCTTTCAAAGCATGGGATGTGGAGTCCCCAAAGAGTTGGTCTAACGGTAAGGCTTTGGCCTCTCAACCTACGGGTTGTGGGTTCAAATCCCCTGTTGGGTCACACTCTAGAGGGACACCTTGTGCTCACCTGGTGTTCACGTTGCTTGGGCTCTTGCCCTTGGACACTCGAGTGCATCCTCCTCCTGGGGTGGGTCACCCGAGGAGGAGGTTCCTAGCTGGTTGCTACGAGTTCTCTTCGTCGTTCCCAGCATGTGGTGCATCAATTAGGTGGCCATGGTGATGCCTACGCGTGGCTCTTGCCCGATGGTACGTGGCCCTTGCCCGACCATGTAACATGGCTAATATTTGGAAGGGATAAGCACCTCCCCCTGTGGGCCCTCTGGTGTGTCCGAAAAAAAAAAAAAAGCATGGGATGTGGAATAAAAAGTACTCAGAAATCTTTAACCATTTTTTTAAGAAAAAGCCAAGGACACCAGAGCCAGTTAGTAGAAGAATGATGACAAATCACTAGATTTCTCTCTTAGAGAAAGAGGCCCCAATTAGTGATCCTTCCACTCGAGCTTTTGAATCTTAAGGAGAAACAAAGAAGGGAAGATCTCCTAGAGGTACATGGTGCAATTGCATGGATAAAACAATTCTTGGCACTAAAAATCGACAAGCCCAATTCTCACATGTTTTCTTTGTTGAAAAAGAAAAAGTGCAAGGATTTCATCCCCTTTCGAAAATATAGAAAAGGACTTCAAGCTCAATCTCATAAAGAGAACTTGGAGTTTTGTTTTCTTTCTCGAATATTTTCTCTGATCTCCCCCATAGAAATGGGGAGATTGCTAAGGCCAGGGCACAAATAGACTTTGCCACACAAAAACTAGTGCATATTCTAAAATGTTAGATCAACCCCTCACTAAGGGGACTTTAGAGAAACTATTGGAAGTCTAAAGACTAGAAAAACTCTTGGCCTAGACGGTACACCAAATGAATTTAATATCTTGTGCCATGACTTTTTGACACCCTATATTCTTCAGGTTTGACAAGAATATAGGAGCCATTTTCTAGAAAATAAATGTTGGTGTGGTCAAGTTGAGAGGCTCAAGGGAGGATCTATCTAGCTGGAGGCCTATCACATGTCGGACTCCAATTAACAATTTCTTTTTCTGTCTCCTTGACTAAAAGGCTCTCGATGGATTCATTTATTCCAAAAGAGTAGAAATCTTTGAAAAAGGTAGGTTCATTCCGGATGCAATCATTGCATTTTGGAAAGAAATGGAATATGGTTCTAAATCCAACCAAGATTATGTGTTTTTTAAGATTGACTTTGAAAAATCCTATGATAGGATGAATGGAAATTCAATCATATCTTATTGCAATGGGAATTCATATTGCAATGTCTGCATGATATGGGATCAGTAGGAAAATTCATGAATTTGGTCCACATCATATTTGGTCATACCTCTATGAGTATTGCTATAAATGGAGAGATAATAAATCTTGTTTCCTTGCATAAATCTATTAGGAAAGGCTTCCCTTATCATCTCTGTTGTACGCCATGTCATCTAGCTTTGTGGGTTGGTTGGTAATAAATTTATGCAGTAGGGGAAAGTCTATCCACCCAACCATGCCATATATAGACCCTTGGCCTGCTAAACATAGGCCCCCTTGTATCACATGTGTATCATGGCCCTTGGCCTACTCAATCCTACCTTAGGCCTGACATCACTCCCCCTCGGAGAAGCGTTTTCGTCTTAAAAAACAAAAGTGATGATATCTTTGTAAGAAAACTAATGTTTTCCACAGTGGCATCCCTCATAGATCCATTGTCCATTTGCTTGATGCACAATTCAATAGGAGGTTTAATGAAACCAAGAAAAGCATCTTGATTTTTCACATTGTTTTCCCTTTGAAACCGTCTGTGTAACTGGCTTATATCCAAAATAGTGTGTGTGATCTATTTATAACTCACTTGAGTATTTTATGTAAGTTAGGACAATTAAGAGGTGTCTAAATGAATGACCAGGTTTTAGACTTTTTGAAGGTATTAGAACATGCAAAAATACCTCTTCTCAATTTTTCATAAGTGTAACATGCTTGCATAAATCATAAGCAAAGATTAAGGCCTTGAGTTGCTATCATTTCTCCTCAGTAAACAACCCCACCAAAACTAGTGATCAAGATTGAAACTTGACATAAATATGAAAGAACTAAATATAGTCACAACATGCTTTGCATTATGATAAGAAACTCCAAATTAGAGAGGTCATCTTTCCAATTGGATTGCTTCTTGCTAACGTATGTTCTTAGCATATCCTCTAGCACTACATTAAAACTTTGCCCATTTGTCTCTGGATGAGTGGAAATACTATTATTTAATTGTTTCTCCCCAACTATCTATAGGCAATCCTCCAAAAATGACTGGTAGCGTGGGTCACAATTATTCCCAATATTGAAGAATAAATTAAATAAGTGAGATAGATTATGAACAACCAACTTGGTGACGGGAGCAAAGAGAACCCCGAACCCCGACCGCCTCTAAAAGACCGGGGACCGAATGGCGCGCCTTGAGCCTGTCATGGTAAAGCAAACAGGGGCACCACCTAGCTTCACCGGCTAGGACGCAAACAACACACCACCATAAAAAGTTTTCATCCAAGAGAGATGGATGCTTGGGAGTAATGATGAAGAGGAAGGGAATGAGATCAAGTGAAAGAGAGAGAGAGAGAGAGAGAGAGAGAGAGGGAGGGGGTATAGCGGCTTAGTACTTAGGCACCACAAAAGGATGGAGAATCCGCACACCCTTCACACATACACAAGCTCACTCCAAACACAAGACTAGGTGGCGATTCCGCACACCTCACATGGGCAAAACATTGCAAGAAAAAATACTCACAAAACCTCAAGCTTTATTTAGAGAATAAGGCGATGAAATGGGGAGCATAGGGTAGGGGAATGAGAAGGGAGAGAGTGGTAGAGCACATGGCGGATAGATGGGAGTTGATGGCGAAGACTCGCACGAGGGTTATGTCCATCATCCTTCATTTAGTTGCCCTTCATCTTCCATATCCAAGGGTGTAGAGGTCATGCTCAAGACAAGCATGGTGATTGCGGTGATGGTGATGGTGTGTGTGTGTGTGTGTGTGTGTGTGTGTGTGCACTAGGCACAGACAATGCATAGTGTGTTCTTTGGTGATGTTGTGTGTGTATTTAGTGTGATGGTGACCCCTCTTTATATAGGGGAGGAGGGGGGAGGAATTCTAGAATAAATGAAGAAATCATTTTTTACATACGCCATGTGACTGTGGGCCCCACTTGTTTGGCTGTGTATATGTGCCAGAACAGCAGTCTCATGAGAGAGAGACTAAGAGAGAGAGATGGGTTGATGAAAAAAAGTGAGAGGTGACATGGAGAATAAAGTAATTACAAAAGGGGAGAGAGGGGAGTGTGTTCAGAGGTGAATCTGTGTGCAGATGTGTGTGAACACAAGAGAAATCAGGTAACCACTGGGTGGGGATGGGTCTGTGGGCACCTTTTTCAGTGAAACTGAGTGTGTGTGAGTGTGGGGAAGGTTATTTAGCTACAAGACAAGAGATATGGCGCCCTTTAGAGAGAGAGGGGGGTATTTGGGTCATGGGATATGATAGGAGAGAGAAAGAGGGGGTGGGGTATACTATTTTGGAAGATAGGGTAAGTTGCATGTGAGTTAAGGTGCATTATTGGTGAGAGGTGGGGTAGCTTGAGGGGAGAGAGAAAGGAGAAAGGACAAGGGGAAGAGAGAGGGGGTTGACCTTTTGAGTGGAGGAGAGGAAAAGGGACACACGGCATGGAAACAGTGAAGAAAAAGGAGGCAAGGTGGGGATGGGCTACCCCGCAGGCATGAGGTGGCCTATTTTACCTTTCTTATATATTTACATAATCATACTTTATTTTTTTCTTACTTTTTCCAATGCCTTTTATCACTCCCTCCCTAAGAGGGGTTTTCATGGGGTGGGGACGAGAGAAGAGGGGTATGGGAACTTGGCTTGTGAAAAGCCCCCATCATTAGCCCTCCCCTTTTGGCTAGAGGCATTCATGTCTCTAGCTCATCTGTTTGATCATTATTGTCGGAGGTGGCGGCTGATGGTGTGTCCTCATCTGGAATGTCAATTGGTGGAGCCTGGTCAAATCGAAGAAAATAAGGTTTAAGTCGCCAACCATTTACCCTGGTTTTATGAAGTTTTCCATCAGCTTCTATAAGCTGGTAGCTTTCATTGGCATACTTTTTCCTGACGACGAAAGGACCTTCCCATCGGAGTAGGAGTTTCTTATCCTTGCGCGTGTCGAAGCGATTGTCGTAGCGGAGCACCAACATTCCTTTCTTCAATTCTTTTTTCCGGAGATGCTCGTTAAAGTTAAGCCGTCTATGCTCTGCTTGTGCTGCATAATAATTTATTGCTTCTTCTCTGTCCAGCTGTAGTCTTTCCAAGTTGATGATGTGATCTCTCAAATGCATGTTGGGCTGTTGAAGCTGGCTTGCCATTACTCTGAGACTTTGTAGTTGCACTTCAATGGGCAAGATTGCTTCCTTACCAAATACTAGATGATACGGTGTGAATCCCAAGGATGTACGAAATGAAGTTCTGTAGGCCCATAAAGCTGGTAGTAGATACTTATCCTAGTCTCCAGGATGATTGTTTACCTGCTTGGTAATAATTTTAGAAACCATTCCATTTACCTTTTCAACTAGGCCATTACATTGAGGGTAATATGGTGAAGAGTTCCTCCTTGTAATGCCCAGTTTCTGCATTAATTCTCCTGACAAGTCTGCTCTGAAACCTGGCCCTCTATCAGAGATGATCTCTAAAGGTGTGCCAAACCTACAACATATGTGCTCGTAGATAAATTTAGCTACCTCTACCGCTATGATTCTAGTGGTGGTTGTAGCCTTTGCCCATCTAGTCATGTAGTTGACCCCCATGATAATGTAGAATTTTCCTGAGTTGGCCCTAGGTAATGGCCCAATGGCATCGATACCCCATTTTTCAAATGGGCCATATGAGAGAATAGGTGTCTATGGTTCAGGCATAAGTGACCTAGTGCCGGCCTTTTGACACAACTTACACGTTTTGCACTAGTGGTGTACATCACGGTTGAGGCTAGGCCATATGAAGCCTGCCTGCAAGATTTTCCTACTTGTTATGTCTAGGGCAAAGTGACCACCACAAACCCTGTTGTGACAACTAGCAATTACTCCCGTGATTTCCTGAGAGAGAGGGACCTTCCTGAGTATTTGGTCCTTACCCTTACAGTACAAACCGTCATTGATGAGTCGATACCTTGTGGCCTTCTGCGTCAGCTATTGCTTCTGTCCCTTTGTTAAATCTGATGGGCATTCCCCTGTTTCCAAAAAATGCATGATGTCAGGCAAGGCATCACTTCCTTGAAATAGAGGGAGCTTTAGTTTTATTGCTCTAACCACCACTTCCTGTAATCTTTCACTTGCTAGGGCATCTGCTTCTTGGTTTTGAGCCCTTGGGATATGGTGTATTTGAACTTCTTCAAACTTACCCAACAAGGTTTTTACACCACTTAAGTGAGTCCTTAAACTAGGATTCTTGCATGTCCATGCTCCATTTACTTGCCTTACCAGAAGTAGAGCATCCCCAAATACATTAAGGCGTTGTACACCTTGTGAGACGCACCATTGTAGACCCTTGGTTAGTGCTGCATACTCAGCTTCATTGTTAGAATGTGAATCTAACAATTGGCCCAACGAAAATACCTTTGTCCCTTTGTCATCAAAGACCACTATGCCTGTAGCTGCTTTGTCGGACGCTCGCTTGTAGGATCCATCAAAGTAGAGAGAGTATGCTCCTTCTACCATCGGTGGTACTGGAGGTAATCGGACTTCTCCTTCCTTAGATTGCTTCTCCTTTCCTTCAAAGACTTGGTAGGTCATGAGTCCCCCCAAACTTGCCCTTGTCGTGCTTTCTACCTGTACCGTGTAGTCAAACTCTTGCAGACGAACTAGCCATTTAGTAATTCTAGCAGACACATCCATGTGTTGTACAACATAGGGAAATATTTCATCCGTGGTTAGAATCACAAATTGCTTAGGCAGCAAATATGACCTAAACTTTGTAGTCGCAAATCTAAGAGCTAGGACTAAGTGTTCCACATGGGTGAAACCTTTCTCTCCTGCTGTCATCATTCGACTAGAGAAGTAGATTGGCCTCATGAAAGATGTCGTCGTATCCTTTTGGAGTAGCACAGCCCCCAATGAGTCATCACCAACACTTGAGGTGACATAGAATTTTTCATCCCACTTAGGTGGTGAGATAGTTGGCAGAGTGGCTAAGACCTCCTTTACCTTGTTGTAGTGTTGTTCGCTTTCCTCGTCCCAAGTGAAAGTTGATCTTTGAGTGAGTTGTTGCAGTGGTAGAACAAGTTGTGATAGTAGATGTATGAATCTACTTAAGTACCTCACCTTCTGTAGAAAAGAGACCAGTTGACGTGCGGTCGTTGGTGAAGGTAGGGCTATGAGTGCGGACACCTTACTTGGGTCGGCATTGATACCTGTTGCTGAAATTTCATGGCCTAGTAGAATGACTTTACTCTCCCCAATGTGACATTTATCCACATTTAATTTCCCACCTAGGCTCTGCAACCTGGCCAAACCTTCAGTTACCTTTTCTAAATGTGAAATACGGGAGCTATATATACAAAAATCATCAATGAACACTCTTATGGATGTTCCAAAGAACGGTTGAAAAACATATGTGACATATCTTTGGAATGTGGCAAGTGCATTTGTGAGACCAAATGGCATAACCCTGTATGCAAAACAACCCCATGGAGTGATAAAAGTGGTTTTTAGCTGATCTTCCAAGGCTATGCGTATTTGAAAGTATCCTGAATAACCATCACAGACGGTATAGCATTCAAAACCCGCTACTTCATTCAGAATTTCATCCAAGAAAGGGAGAGGAAAGTGGTCTCTCTTTGTAGCTGCATTTAGTGGTTTGTAGTCAACACAGACCCTCCACTTACCATTCTTTTTAGGCGTCACCACTACGGGTGACACCCATTCTGATTTTTCTACAGGATAGATGAATCTCGCCTCCAGCAGTTTCCTTACCTCGGCCAAGAGTGCCTTTTCTTGTATGACCCCCAATCGTCGTAGCTTTTGCACAACTGGTTTTACCCCTTCCTTCAACTTAATATGATGTTCCACCACTGTAATGCCTGTGATTCTTTTATAGTTGTCAATGAACAGGTTAGGAAATCCCATCAACATTTGCAAAAAACTATCTTTCTCCTCAAGTGTTAATTCCGTAGACAACATACCCTTCAACCTACTTCCTCCTAGGCCAGGTGATTTTCTCTCCTCTTCATTGGGTTTCCCTTTTGGTGATGGATCACCAGTTGTGCTTACCCTTTGTGGATCCTTCATAATGATACCCATCACATCAATGGAACTGTCACTTTCGTCGGTGGATGTGGTCTCCTCCTCAGAACTGGAAGATTCGCTAGTGGTTTCATCTGCCGATGTTTCCAGATTCATTTGCTTCTGCTTGCCAATCCTCATGTCGTAGTAGATTGTCTCTCCTTTCTTACCGGTCATGCGTAGAAGGCCAGTACCCCAGTCCTGTTTTGCCTTCATGTCCATCAACCATGGCCTTCCCAAAATTAGTGGATAGCCCTCCCCCTTAGTAGGCATTACAAAAACATCTACCTCTACCTCAGTGTTGAAAGCTTTTATTTTCATGGCACTTACCACACCCACACACTTTACTTTTGCGTTGTTTGCCATCTTTGCCTTGCATGGAGAAGGCCTGTCAACCTCGAGCCCTAATCGAAGCATCATAGCTTTGCTCATTACACAGATTTGTGCACCTCCATCAATGTAGGTGTTTCCAACCCTCTTTCCTTTTATGTTTACGTCGACAATTGGAAGGATGTCATGCATGTTGCATCCTGAAATTGCTCCGGCTACCTTTGTTTTGGAGCGTCTTGTACTTACCATTTTAGACCATTGTCGCCTTACTTTTGGTGCAAGATGTAGAAGCTATGGACATGTAATCTTCGGTCCTTGCTCTGCCACATCCAATGTTAGATCATAGGGCTTAGAACTTTCCCCTAGCTGGAAGTCGGTGATGCCCAATTTTTGTTGTGGCCTGGATGGCCTCTTGCTAGTTTCTCCTCTCATGCTTCTCTCATCATCTGATTGTGTAGCTTTCTCCCTCCTAGCTCTTTTCACAGTCATGGCTTCAAGTGGTTCTAAAAAGGTTACCTTCTCCTTACCCTTGTCCCTCTCCTTTGCTCTGGGTGGATCCACTACTACGGCTTTTCCTTTCTCTTCTAGCCTTATGATGTTTATAGGGTGATCAGGTGGTGGGGCTGGTGGAAGAGGTGGGATGGATTCTTGTAGTGGTGTCTGGGGTGGACGTAGAATTTGTGTTGGTGGAGGTGGTGCTCGGGGTGGGGGTGTTCTTTCTCTAGGGGGTGACAATTGGTTCCTCCTACCTCCTCTATTATAGTTTTGTCGTGGTTTGGGACAGTAGTACATACCGTGACTGTCTTCTCCGCAGTTGTAGCAATGATACTCCCTGTTTTGTCGTCGTGCTCATCCAGGGTCTTGATCTCTTTCTTGACTCCTCCCTTGCTGTATTAAGTGGACATACAAATTCTGCAGCTGGTCAGTAATATGGGCCAACATATCTTGTTGGTCATCTCTTACCCCAAGAGCCGGTGGTGGTGGTATGGTGGTTGTCGTAGTTGCTGGTCGACGCGATGTTCCTGCTTCTGTTGACTCGGTTTCTTTGGCTTTCATTCGCAGCTTCTTGTCCTTAAGGCGAGCAATCTCAACGGCTAACTCGTACGTAGCCGGGAATCTACCTTTCACCTTCTCCTTGAGAAGCGGCCATAAGCCATGCGTGAACCGATATTTTTTTAAGAAATCGGGTGCGGCTTCCCCCCTTGCCAGTGACTCAACCCACCGTTCCCACAAATCCACAAATTTGGACTCATAGGTGGCATATTCTAAAAGACCCTCCTGCTTCAAGTCTCTCAACTTGTCCCACAACTTTTCTGAAGTGGTACCTCCCCCAAAGCGCCTCTTAAAAGTGGTTTTTAAGGGTTCCCAGTCATCCTTGGTTGCTTGTGGAAGTGCATTGTACCATGATCTAGCTTCTAGCTTCATGAGATGCTTAAAGATTCTAACCCGGGATTCATTCGTATCTTTGTTGCTCACTACACATGCTACTTCAAAGTCATCTAGGAAGTCTGTTACCAAATCCTTCCCCTTCTTTCCTTTAAATGTTGGAAATGCTACACTTGCCATGATTACTGAGAGAGAGCTAGAAAGACACACTGCTTAACTTGCAAAAGTTTTTTCTTCTTTACAAGGAGGCGTGTATACCCTCTTATACTAGGACATAGATTAAAACTTCAAACGGTACATTGCCTTGTACCAAAGGTAAGACTCTCCCACTGCAAATCGATTACCGTTACGCCTGGCACTCAAGCTTCGATGGAGATGCAGAGTTCGTCTAGTTGTGCTTGGAGCTCTTCTTCTTCTGTCGTCCAATTAGCAAATCCTGCTAGCCATTCATCCATTCACAATAGTTTAGGGGTTTCAGTCTTGTAAACTGAAGGGTTTCATGAAAAGATCCTCAGTGGGGGCACCAAATGACGGGAGCAAAGCGAACCCCGAACCCCGACCGCCTCTAAAACACCGGGGACCGAATGACGTGCCTCGAGCCTGTCATGGTAAAGCAAACAGGGGCACCACCTAGCTTCAGCGGCTAGGACACAAACAACACACCACCATAACAAAGTTTTCATCCAAGAGAGATGGATGCTTGGGAGTAATGATGAAGAGGAAGGGAATGAGATCAAGTGAGAGAGAGAGAGAGAGAGAGAGAGAGAGAGAGAGAGAGAGAGAGAGAGAGAGAGAGAGAGAGAGTGAGGGAGGGGGTATAGCGGCTTAGTACTTAGGCACCACAAAAGGATGGCGAATTCGCACACCCTTCACACATACACAAGCTCACTCCAAACACAAGACTAGGTGGCGATTCCGCACACCTCACATGGGCAAAACATTGCAAGAAAACATACTCACAAAACCTCAAGCTTTATTTAGAGAATAAGGCGATGAAATGGGGAGCATAGGGTAGGGGAATGAGAAGGGAGAGAGTGGTAGAGCACATGGCGGATAGGTGGAAGTTGATGGCGAAGACTCGCACGAGGGTTATGGCCATCATCCTTCATTTAGTTGCCCTTCATCTTCCATAGCCAAGGGTGTAGAGGTCATGCTCAAGACAAGCATGATGATTGCGGTGATGGTGATGGTGTGTGTGTGTGTGTGTGTGCACTAGGCACACACAGTGCATAGTGTGTTCTTTAATGATGTTGTGTGTGTATTTAGTGTGATGGTGACCCCTCTTTATATAGGGGAGGAGGGGGGAGGAATTCTAGAATAAATGAAGAAATCATTATCTACATAGGCCATGTGACTGTGGGCCCCACTTGTCTAGCTGTGTGTGTATGTGCTAGAACAGCAGTCTCATGAGAGAGAGACTAAGAGAGAGAGATGGGTTGATGAAAAAAAGTGAGAGGTGACATGGAAAATAAAGTAATTACAAGAGGGGAGAGAGGGGAGTGTGTTCAGAGGTGAATCTGTGTGAAGATGTGTGTGAACACAAGAAAAATCAGGTAACCACTGGGTGGGGATGGGTCTGTGGGCACCTTTTTCAGTGAAACTGAGTGTGTGTGAGTGTGGGGAAGGTTATTTAGCAACAAGACAAGAGATATGGCGCCCTTTAGAGAGAGAGGGGGGTATTTGGGTCATGGGATATGATAGGAGAGAGAAAGAGGGGGTGGGGTATACTATTTTGGAAGATAGGGTAAGTTGCATGTGAGTTAGGGTGCATTATTGGTGAGAGGTGGGGTAGCTTGAGGGGAGAGAGAAAGGAGAAAGGACAAGGGGAAGAGAGAGAGGGTTGACCTTTTGAGTGGAGGAGAGGAAAAGGGACACACGGCGGGAAAACAGTGAAGAAAAAGGAGGCAAGGTGGGGATGGGCTACCCCGCAGGCATGAGGTGGCCTATTTTACCTTTCTTATATATTTACATAATCATACTTTATTTTTTTCTTACTTTTTCCAATGCCTTTTATCACTCCCTCCTTAAGAGGGGTTTTCATGGGGTGGGGACGAGAGAAGAGGGGTATGGGAGCTTGGCTTGTGAAAAGCCCCCATCATTGGTTAACTTCAGAGATTGAAATGATATGAATAAACTTACAAAGTTTAGTCACCTTATCTACAAGCACCCATATCGAGTCATGACTTCGTATGGTGATTGGTAGACCCATCCATAAAGATACGCACCTTTAGTGTGATTTGCTTCATAAGTTATCAATTTTATGAATTTGTATGCCACTCTAAATCTTCCTTTGCTAAGTAAAAATTGATTCAAATCTATATTTTCATGACTATAATTGCCAAAGTTTATGGTGGATATTATGTTAATAGCACACATGGAAGAAAAGATTAAGTAGTTCCGTGAGAAGAAACTAAATACTTCCCAATGAAATCACTTGAAAGCCTTGAAGTCACATTTGGACCATAATAGAAGGTGAAAATTAATCACATCTAGGTCTCAACAATGAAACCTTCTCATTAACAAAATGTAGTTGGGATATAAGTGTAAACAACCATTCGTTAATGTTGTTTAACAATACTTGTAACCTTAACATGTCTTAGTTGATATCCGATAATTTCTCTGGCCATTGAAATTATTCATGATACCACTTGATCAAAGTGGTATATAGACGGATTTGACCAACATTGAGGGAGTCGGCCGTGACACATAATTGAAAAGAAACAAAGGCTCATATTCTCCACATGTGGAATATGTCTCATATAATAATGTAAAGAAATAAAAAATCCATCAAGTACAAAATGTACTTTCATGTGGAGATAATTGCAAGCATTCAACTACAGGAGTGAGAGGGACCCTCGTGAACCTTGCTCCCCACTCGCTAAATCAAACTCCATGAGTGACTAGACCATGTTGCACAACTTGTGACTAACAACATGTGCCAAATGAAAGCCTACCATGTAGGCCTATAAATGCAAGGTGAAAAAATGTACTATACATTACTTTCCTATACATGACCTTGCCATGTTTGAAGAGAAAAATGGATGAAAACATTTGAGCATACGCATCCCACTTGTAGAGCATGGCTGAATTCTCACTGATATATATCCACAAATGAAACTAGCCAAATCGTATGTTTATGATGAGGTGGAAAACTATCTTATACTTACGCGGAGGTCAAGTGCAATTTTTAAACCTCAAAGATACATTACCAAAACTCCTTTGACCTATTAAACACTAAAAGTAGAGATTAGTGAAGACAAATATGTCACTGATAAATGCGGGTGTTACCTTGCCAATCTAAAACCCTTGGTTAAAGTCTACAAATTAAACCCAAACCCCTTGGGTAGATTCTACAAAGAAACTGCTTAAACTATCGGTCGGTTAGCTATGACGAGCATAGTATATCGTGTCACAAATAGTTATATAATACTATCCCTTGGTAGTTGAGAATTTCTCTCTTTGAAATTACAAGTGTGAGAGTCCAAGCAGTGGCCGTCAACACTTATGGAGGGATTTTTCATAATTTAGGTCATATCCCTGAAAATATCACTCCTATAGACACAATCAATGCTATAGACTAAGCATGGGATCCTCTCAAGTTGGAATCTTGTTCACAATTGGATCTTTGAAACAATCATATCTCCTCCTTGAAAGAAGAGAAGATTACCCAAAACAAAAAGAACGTAGTCATACTAGATATTCTTTGGTATACAAAACAAGAGATTACCTGTCGTGAGGTTCTCTTAGCTTCAACAGTTTGAGCTGATATCATAAGTGCCTTGCACAATCTATATTGGCATGGATATATCACAATTTGACATTACCATATGTAAGAAAATATCCCTATATTATCGAATTTCCAAACTTGGTGCCCGTGCCCTTGATCCCAAATCAATGGGCAATACCCTGGCACAGACTAGAAGCTTTGCTTCTCATCAAGTCTTTCAAAGCACTTTTCTTTGCATAGCGAGAAATAATTTCAAAGTAAAAATACACAAAAACAAGAAAAAATTGAAATTATCTAACCTTGTCGCCTTTTTCTGGCCAATTGTCTTGCAAGTTAGAAGTAAAGGTTTCTTTAAGAGTGAATTTCAATCTGATTGTGTTGTTCTTTCTTGAGTCTCACTCATAGCCATGTATTCTGAGAAACTTAGAGCTGTCGTATGTACCTTGTAAACCCTCTTGACTTAGTTCATGCCGACACATAGTGAAGGACAAGTTAGACACGTTGCAAAGTCTCCCCAAGCTCGTAGGCTGACAACATATTCCAAACTTTGGAGGCCACTATGAAATATGCCAAAAAATGAAGCCTTGCTTCACATAAGTATAATGTAAGAACAAAACATGATGGATTTTATGTGCTCATAGCTAACAGATGCTCCTGCTGACATACAAATGTCAAGGCAAAGTATAATTGACCTTGTCAATGATTTATAGATAATTGACCTTGTCCAATTGTACTTTGTGATAAGAATCATAAAAGTACCTTAGATTTTCCCAACATTGAAAGGAGATAGCTCAGGAAACTTAGCTATCAAACTGCAATTGACTTCAAAACCTTTCTTGATAGAAATAATTTTTGCTTGCCAAGCTAGCTTTGTAGAAAATGCTACAACTTTTAATAAATTAGAATAGTACTAAACTTTAAATTTAACTTGCTTATTGACTTGCTTGAATTACCGCCCTTGGTATCAGAAGTCGTAGGTGGTTTTCCTATGCAGAATGCATCACATGTGTGGAAGACTTGCTTCATCATGTACAATCATGTCTTTTATCGACTTAATGAGCTCGAAGCCCTGCTCGTAGTGGATACCCTGCTCATGGTAGATATTGATCATGGTTTTTTTTTATTGCATCTAGATAAAAAAAAACTTTTCGAGGAGTCTTTCACTAGAAAAGCTTCAAACCCCAAATTCCAAGGTAGCTTCTTGAATAGCAAAGAGCCGGCCATTGGCCGACATCTTGCACCCTTCATCAAGGCTAGCAACATGCCTTGCCTTTGCATCATTAAAGCCGTGTTGTCATGTTTGGAAAGCTCTACAAAATTTGAAAAGTAGAGACATTAGACATAACTCCACATTTGCCTTTCTTAGCCGCTTTTTATTGAAGTCAGAGAGGTTGCCTCAACTTGTAGCGGACCCCGCTCTTAGAGCTCGAACTTCTTATTGGTCCTTGTGGGTTTGGTAGAGAGAGCTATGCCATACCAGAGTAAAAGGCCTTGCCTTTCCGATGGCATGGCATGTGAACTTGGGCTTCCATGATTCCTAAACTGGTCCTCAATAATGTCTTAAAAAGAGTGGTAATTTGTATGGATTAATATGCTCGGTGTACTAGATTATCGATTTGTCCCATCAAGATCCTAGCCATACATGATACGAGGCCAAGTAGGAAGCTTCATAACATTTGCACAGATTGTGAATATTATATCCTCCACCAACATAGCTACACCTTGCATTAGTAAGTCGTGCAAACCCTGCATGCTGCTGCATGATTATTGAAGTGGAAGTGTCATGGTCATCTACGTTTGCCAAATTTTCTTTGTACCCTACTGCTCGCATGCGTGACAATTGCTACATGGGGCTTGGCCCTTAATAGGGGAGGGTGTCCAAATAGAGCACCCAAACCTCTTTTGTTAAAAACAAAACATGTGATAGTAACGGTCTGTCATGGTGCTACATCAACCTACCAGTAAAGCGAGAGAGAAAAGAGACAATGGCGCCCTCCATAATGCTCCTCTGTTTGAGTTGCTATAACATAAAATATTTTGCCTCCTCTTGCATGCTGATCGTCAAGCCCAAAATCTTCCCAAATCATGTAGGTCAATTTCTTGCGCACCTCTACATGAGGTACACAGGTCGATTTTGTGTGTACCTCTATGTGAGGTACTATTCCCATGATCTTCTCAACCTACCTTTGCCACCCTTGTAGGCAAGAGATGATTCTTGCATGAGTATGTTCACCACAAAACCTCGATGAGATCGAGAGAAGAAGAAGAGAGAGAGAGAATCCATGCATGCTTTATGCACGGCCACGACCCTCTTCTCCTTTCCTTGAGCTCTAATATTAGTGTGAGAGACGGGGAACTGACACATGCTCTTCTCCACCCAACCATCCCATATGTAGGCCTCCACCCAACCATGCCATATATAGGCCCGGCCCTTGGCCTTCTACTATAGGCCCCCTATACTGCATGTGTGCCTCCTGGCCCTTGGCCTGCCCAGTCCTACCTTAGGCATGCTATTTAACTTCTAATGCTCATTTTGTTCCAAAAGGCTCTATTCAGGTACTAGAATGCCTCGCTTAGCTTGAAAAGCAAATGCTCCCCACCAAGGAAAATTTTGTTCTTTCTGAACTTTACTCTTCACTGGTTTGAATCTCATATGCAGAGCAAGAAACATCTGTTACCAAGGAGGAGGGCACACAATTGCTACAAAGCCTAGGGATTAGAGTGTGGAAGGATGGATACAAAGATGAAAAAGGGTTCACCAAGGAGGATCTTCAAATTCATTTTTAGGTTTCAGGGGATTTTGAAATTTTTTACTTGCAAGGATGGAAGATATGAAACCCTCTATATAGAGGTGCTTCAGAGAAAATGAGATTTCCCTCTCTAAATCCTGTATTGACATTTAAAACTACAATGGTGAAAATTCTTTGTGACCATACTTCAATTTTAAAGCTCAACTCGAGATGGAGGTTGCCTTGGAATGCTTATCAATGGTCTTACAGACTCAAATGCTTGCTAGTAAAATAGAGTTGTTTGTTGTGGGTCATCCTTCATCAAGGTGTTTGGACGGGGCAAAAAGATAACAAGATAGGTGTATCAAGTGGCATTTGTTGCAAATGCAAATTACAAGAAGAAACCATTCACCATCTGTTTGTCACCTTTGAAGGAGAGCTCGAGAGTTAAAAAAGATTGTCGCAATGTTCAAACCCAGGTGTCTTGGAGAGAATTATTACTAGCTGGTGAATGTAAGAATATTGACATCACATTGAGGACGTGTCTCAGAAGTTTCTATCTCAAGTAGGTATGGTTGGAAAGAACAAAGCATGTATTGGTAAATCTCACACTTTGATGCTACTCAAGTGAGGCTGAGCTTCATCAATGTCATGAGAGAGATAAAATCTCAAATGTCATGAGAGAGATAAAATCTCAAATGAACGATGTTGATGAAGTGGATATACAAGAGGTTTAGAAATCTATAAGATGGAAGAAGTGGAGATACGTGTTTCTAAAGCTGTCTTTGATTTATGGATACCTGTCCTATGTTGGAGGCTGGACTCTCACAAGAAGTTTTGGACAATTCTCACAATAATTCACACATTGTGACTTACCTCAACATCATGAGCTTTTGTGAGGGAGGCACTGCATACCTGGCTAGGTACGATTGGGGGCAGGGACCGCCGGCCTGGTGGGGGGGCCGGGGGTCTCCTGCCCCCAATCATACCTAGCCAGGTATGCGGTGCCTCTCGAGCAGAAGCTCATGATGTTATGCATTGTACGAAAAACACTGGAAAAGACTCTATTTTCCTACATGAGAAAATTTCTAAATCTTCTTGTGGATCTGGAGCCCTCAAGCGAAGTAGTTTCATTATGGAGCTTTAGTACTTTGACCACGTGGTCAGGATTGCCCCTATGTTTTTTTTTTCTTTTTATTTATGATTAATTCGAAAACAAAGAAAAAATCCTTCTTGTGCGCGAACGGGATGCTTTGGGAGGGGACTTGATGTCAAAGAATGAGACGTAAGGTTAGAGCTGGTTATTACCTGTCAGTTGCGTAGAACACCGTGAAAGTAGTGGACGCTGTTTCGTCTAGTGCCTGAATAGTGGTAGTGACCGGAGCTGTAGGCAGTGGTCGTTGGAATTTAGAAGAGGCGGCCTGGATATAACGAGGTTGAGCTGGGATGAGCAGGCCCATGAATAAGAAGATGGTGACAAACCGGCGTTGTTGAGAGGAGAAAGGAGGGGCGGCGGCGCTGCGGCATGAGCTGCGCCGCTGCCCTGCATCTAATTGCATAATTGCGGCTCTCGTCATCCTGCATGCACGGACAAATTAATGAGGCTCCTCATACATAAGCCAGTCCAGCGCCGTGTCCAGACAAGAAACTCGTACCTTGGAGGTGCCGCTTTCCCGAACGTCTCACTTCGTTACGGCCGACCATTGATTGCAATGATTGCAATTAACGAAGCATGACCATTGTCTACATTTAAAAAAAAAAAAAAAAAAAACATAAGCGCGAGGAAGATTATATTAGAAGAGCAAAGTTCTTACAAGATGCCACTAGTGATGACTGCATACGACCTGGACAAAAGATAAAATATACAAAGACTTAAGCCACGTAGGACATAGACCCCGATCAACATTTGAGACTTACGATGGTAACTAGTCATAGATAATTAAAGAAAGCATGAAAGGAATCATCGCCATTGGGAAATGAATCAACTTTGATGAATGGAACAAGATGGTTGGTGCCGAAAATGATTGATTAGTTGATCAATCCTACTCAAGTCGCGGAACGGTAAGCTTAGACTCGTTCTAATGCCCTTCTTACTGTCCTGGGGTGACCCTCCTATCAACCAATGTATCTGCGGTAGCTAGGCCGGAGAAGTCATGGCTTTTCACGAGCATGAAATTTGCATCGAATTTGTAATTTATTGGTTTTGCTAATAATATGGGCTTACCATTGTGAGTTTTGGAAAAAAAAACGATGGTAACTAGACCATTGACTAGATTTAAATGGTAACTAGTCGTATTTTGAAGTCATGTATGGAAATTTTAACGCGTCAAATGATGTCCATTCAGCTAATGAATACTATAACTAGTCTTGCTTGGTCCGCTTGTCGTGTAGAGTTGTTTTGTGGGTATAATTTTTTTTGAATTTTTTCTTGGAATTTGAAGAAACGTATTTCATTGAATTTGAGCTTTGCTCACAGTCGGTACACCTTCACAAATCCTCTCATAGAAGTTGACAAAGCGATGTGCAATAAGAGACATTTCACTTAGCTATGAATATTAGTTACTGTTTGTCTAAGTGGAACCATGAGGGAACATGACAAAACACTTACACTCCTCATTTTTTAACAATTCCTAGAAATAAGTAAGACGTAAAGTGTACAGACGATGTGAGTGCCATATGATACTATGTTGGCATCATTGCGTGTGTGTGTGTGTGTGGGGGGGGGGGGGGGGGGGGGGGGGGGGCTAGATCAGGATGTATCAGAAATCGGTGAGCTTCAAACATGATCCAATACTGCATGCAAACACAGGCAGCTGCTTGGAAAGTATGCAGGCGGTAGCTCTACCGTAGCTTTTCTCACTTTGCCCTTTGTGCCATCCTCTACCTTTGCAGGATGACAACTCTCTCTCTCTCTCTCTCTCTCTATGTGTGTGTGTGTGTGTGTGTGTGTGTAGAAGTGGTTCCACACAGGCTCTTCAGCTTCCTCCCAACCTTTGTTCACCTCCGGAGCTGACGCCAACACTTCTCTAAATCTTGTATCGTTGCCAGCTTTTTCTTGGGCCATGTGGTTGAGGGTTTGAAGGAGAAAGTATAGTAGAAGGTGCTCGAGCTTACTAAGAGTGCCAAGCTTCGAAGACATTACTCTTGTTCAACAGGTTCCTAGAAGATCCAAGATAGTGGAGGTTAGATAGGTTACTGAGCGAGCACGGTATGATGCCATTCAAAAATTTGCAGCGAGGATCAAGGTGTTGAAGATTTTGAAGGCAAGGGAATGTAGGAGGGATGGGTCCTGTGACGTTGCTAGTCAAGGTGGAGAAGAAGGTGAGGGAGGACGTTGCCGTAGCCTGGCCTAGTATGTGTAAAGGCAAGGTTGACATCAAGACAATGAGTTGCAGGTAAACTTATTGTGGGATGTCTGAGCATGACAGTTGAAGGCTTACCATCGGGCTACTTTTCCTGCAGAAGGAATATGAGATCAGTAAGGCCACGTCGTGTATATAGGGAGAGAATGCAAGAGTTGTAGGTAGACCATGATCTGGTGGAGGCACCAAAAACTCCAAGAGCTAGAATCACTACAACACTAAATGAAGATATCGACGCGCTTATATCGGCGGCCATGCTTTTCCACGCGTATATCGACGACATTAGCGGACGTCGCTATACGCGTCGCAATGTGCGTCGATATATGCGTGGAAAGGTTTTATTTGCCACGCGTATAGCGACGCGTATATCGACGCCAAAAAAAATTGAGGGAAAAAAGCAAAACCCGCGCGCAGGGGCCATTTTCGCCTGCTCGAATCTTGACCGAAACCTGCTGCGTAGGTATTATGTCCATCTCCACCCTCCCCAACCCCTCTCTCTTGCTCTCTCTCTCTCTCTCTCTCTCTCTCTCTACCTCTACATCGTGTGTGTGTGTAGGGGAGAGAGAGAGAGAGAGAGAGAGAGAGAGAGAGAGAGAGAGAGAGAGAGAGAGAGAGAGAGAGACGGTGTGTGTGTGTGTAGGAAAGAGAGAGAGAGAGAGAGAGAGAGAGAGAGAGAGAGAGAGAGAGAGAGAGAGAGAGAGAGAGAGAGCGGTGTGTGTGTGTGTGTAGGAAAGAGAGAGAGAGAGAGGTGTGTGTAGGAAATAGAGAGAGAGAGAGAGAGAGAGAGAGAGAGAGAGAGAGAGAGAGAGAGAGAGAGAGAGAATTAATGTATGCTTAGGAAATTAAAACTAAAGAAAAAAAAATTAAAGAGAGAAATGAAATGAAATGTTATATTAATGTCTTCGAAAGGCCACAGTGACCTATGAGACATGAGACAAGAAAGTTACAATGTGATGGATCTGATACAAAGTCAGAGTAAGAAGATGACAAAATAAAATATTATGGAATCCTAAACTGCTGGGTGTGGACTAAACGGCTAAACGAGCTAGTTGGGATAGGTAGATCTCCTCCATGGTCAGTACTCTGACCGGACGTTGTGCATGTCGAGCCAAAGTGACCTAGCTAGATCCTCTGATGCAGCCTCTGTCGGTGTTGTGTAGTCCTCCGCAGTCGTGGGCGTCTAGATCTCCCTAGATCAGTTGCTCGTTCGATCATTATAGAGATAGGGAAGTAGAGAGCGAGAGAGAGAGAGAGGTAAGTAGAGAGAGAGAGAGAGAGAGAGAGAGAGAGAGAGAGAGAGAGAGAGAGAGAGAGAAAATAGAGAGATAGAGAAAGAGAGTTATATATATATATATATATATATATATATATATATATATATATATATATATATAGAGAGAGAGAGAGAGAGAGAGAGAGAGAGAGAGAGAGAGAGAGAGAGAGAGAGAGAGAGAGAGATAGATAGATAGATTTTATTATCGTCCTCGGAGGTCAAATATGACCTATGGGACCAAAGTTACATGTGATGTAGTATGTGTATGGCTGATGAGTGACTCTCGATGCTCCAAAATTGTAGTGATGAGAGTCGCAATGGAGAGCCCACACTTTGGCCGGGAGAGGAAAGTGTGTAGGTCTAAGTTATGGCTGAAAATGTGAGAGAAGCAAGTTCGGATGTGATCAAAAGCTGAGCACTCTAGTAGTGTGTGGTACTCAGACTCTCGAACTTGTAGTGAGCATAATGTGCACAATCGATTTGACTCTTCTCCATTGCCCCAACGCCCTATCTCGCATCGAAGGAAATGGGAGCTAAGTCGAATTGCTGCGATAGTGCGTATCGCGGACAAGGGAATAGGCTCAAGCATGTAAGTGTGAGTACGGTTTCCTCTCTCAGCGAAGAACATGGTTTTGTAGTTGGGGGCAATATAGGTGGTGTAATGTATGAAGCGTGACCCACCGGATTTCTCCCAAGCCGTAATACATTGGCGTTGTAGAAAAGCTTCATTCACTTGAGAGTCAATTGAAGCATCATGTAGCAAGTGTAATGCATCCCATCTCCCAAACCACTTCTTTATGTCTTGCATCCATCCCGTGCTCAAGATCTTGCTTTTATGCGTCTTTTGAACTTTTTTGCTTGCTTCCCATGCAATTGTAGGAAGTCGATGTGAGGGGTTTTGACGCATCTTTATCATGTACTCCACAACCCTTTCCATGCCCATAACCTCAATTGGAAGAGATCCCGACTCAAGAAGTAGGAGCATATATGGTGTTTGTGTCTTAACTTGGAGAAAGTTTGTAAGAAAACGCTTTTGGACATTCTCAAACTCTTTCCAAGTAGACTTTGAGATGCTCCCGCCCCACACTTCAACTCCATAAAGAAGAACCGGTGTCACCAATACATCAAAAAGATACTTCTTGAGAACCCAACACTTGATGTTTCCCGCATTACACATGTTCTCAAATGCATAATATGCTCTCTTTCCCGCTTCCAAACGACGCATAACACATTCATGCCACTTGTGATTGGATGGAACCTCAAGGCCAAGGTACTTAAAGCTCTCAACAACTTCAAGTGTCTCGTTGTTGTACACAATGCATGGCTTCTCCTTATGGTTGGTTTTCACAAGCATAACCTTTGTTTTGGATTCATTTACAATCAGCCCACTATGCAAGCAAAAGTTCTCAAGGACAACCATAAGCTTTTGTGCATCTTCTAAAGTGTGTGCTAGAAGCACTACATCATCCGCATACAACAAAAGCATGATTACCACATTGCAAATAGTGACCTCTTCAATGCCTTCCTCTTGCATAAAGTCAAGTACCATTTGTTCCAATTGATCGATGCATAGACCAAAGAGAGTTGGTAACAATGGACATCCTTGTTTAACCCCAATAGTGCTTACAAAAATTTCTGAAATTTCTCTTCCCATGCGCAATTGACAAATCACCTTCTCATAGATTCGAGAAACCGCAAGCATAAACTCACTTGGCACTTGGAGTTCTTCCATCCTTCTCCACAAATTGTTACGTGGAATCATATCAAAGGCTTTCTTAAAGTCCACAAAACAACAATACAATCGCTTGCCTTTCAACCGACTTTCCTCCATGAGAAAGAGAGAGAGATAGGGAAGTGGAGCTCCAGGAGTTATGGCAGAGAAATAGGAAAATAGAGAAATAGAGAGAGATAGGAAAATAGAGAAAGAGAGATAGCGAGAGCGAGATCGAGAGAGAGAGAAAAAGAGAGATAGAAAGAGCGGGATTGAGAGAGAAAGAGAGATAGCGAGAGCGAGATCGAGAGAGAAAGAACGAGAGATAGGGTACGTAGACAGAGAAGAAACTATGGAACTAAAAGAGGCAAAGGGGTTTTGCCTGCTACATGCATTGCCATGTACACCTGGGAGTGCACGTATGTGTCTACCCATATAGGATTTGACCAATAAAGACGAGATTTTGACCCGATGGTCCTGATCTCCGTACACCCCTGGACCCAGGTGTACGAAGATTGGGCAAGACTAGGTTATGCGAGGTAGTTTACATTGTGAGGAGTATATATATATATATATATATATATATTAAAACAACATTCATAATCATTGTAGATGGCAACGTCATCAACTAACATGGAGGAAAAGATTGCATGCTCGTGCACGCTCTGTAAGTATCAAATCCTGCGCAAGCGTAGGATATGTAATGAGCATGTGCACAAGTACGGAGAGTTTGCTAGAGAAACCGTACAGAATCTGCGATACGACTCCTACGGAACGGGCATTGATTTCCGCGACATAGCACCTACATTTGAGAGAGAGAAAAAAGATTATGCGTGAAGGTCCGACCAATATAGAGCCATGGATGGAAGCAGAAAAGGGCTTACAGACAGAAGACGACGGCATGGAGGAAATGCTGGATGCCTTCTTCCAGACAAGCGAGGATAACGCGAACGAAGCAGCACCAGAAGCCGTGCGCCTATCTCCTGAAGACATGTTGAGAAAGTTGGCATGTCAACCAATCTATGAAGGCGCCAAAATATCTGTGCTTCGTACTTGTCTGGCGCTTTTGAATCTTCAGTCAGTGTATGGGTGGTCAGATGCAAGTGTCATTGCTTTGTTTAGGTACGTAATTTACAAAGGAGATTTTTCGATTGCAACGGTGATGTGCTCGGAGAGCTTTAATTTTAATTTACTGTGGCTTAAACAGGTTATTGCAGGAGCAACTTCTCTTGGCTAGCAATGAAATGCCTCCCTCCAGGCCAGACGCAAAGCAACTTCTGACCTCAGTTGGCTTGGACTACAACAAGATTCATGCATGTCCAAATGATTGCATTCTTTTTTGCAATGAATTCGTAGGTTGTCTGTCGTGTCCTAAGTGCGGAGCAATGCGCTACAAATAAGATGTAGTTGGGGAGACAGTGCCAGCTAAAGTGTTGCGGCATTTCCCTATTGTTCCTAAGATAAAAAGCATGTTTCGTTGTGGTTCCATTGCAAAGTTGATGCGGTGGCATTCTACGAATAGATCCACTGACGCAACATTTAGGGAGCCTGTTGATTCGAAGGCTTGGAGGCACATTGAAGATACTTGGCCACATTTTAAGAGTGAACTACGCAATTTGCGTTTGGGCATGGCAATGGATGGAGTCAATCCATTTGGCTTGAGAAGCTCGTCATGGAGCACTTGGCGTGTGTGCCTTATCAATTACAACCTCCCGCCGTGGCTTGTGCAAATAGATTCTACAAAGACTTGGACAGATGCGAGCGACACATTTGCTCTCCCCGAACATTGCGAGCAAGTGGTCTTTGTACCGGACCCTCGAGAGCGACAATGGTGGTTTGTGGTTCAGGTTGCTCCAATAAATAAACAAGTATTTGAAGGGCAAGATCTCCTGGAGGAAAGTCAGTCAGACGACGTCCATACTACTGTGACATTAGATGAGATGGACGAAGGTATGGATGAGGAAGCTGACAGATATACGAGGGATGACGCAGACGAGCCAGAATTGACACTTGTAGATGAAGATGCAATGGATGAAGACAATCTGCTAGAACGAGTTGGGGCAGAGTTATGTTTGCAATTAGAGATAGACAATGATACGGTGCAAGATCTTATCGATGATGCCTCACTCGTCGAGGCCTAGGCCTGTAAGTGTTTGTGTGAAGACTTTGATTTAAAATTAAGCTTAATGTTAATTTAAACAACTGTGTTCTGACGCTTTATTTTAATTTCTTTGTGCAGGACTTTAGTATGGTAGACGAGATTCCAGATCCCGCTTCCATGAGTGCAGATGCATTCATGGGCTTCATTACACGGATGACGCCTGCTCAGATGGCAGAGGCTTCTCAGTACTGGGTAGCCAGAGGTACGGGTACTACGTCTCCGGGCTTCACACCCGAGGGTCTGACGCCTAAGGGGGGACGCCTAGGGGTACGACGCCTTCTTCTCCCATCACGGCCGCTTCGACACCTAGGGGTGGGGCAGAGGCGGGTACGTCCTCATCTCCGTAGCACAGGCGCATTCGCCGATCTCGGCGATCGTCAGGTGGAGGTGGTGGTTGCTGTGGAGAAGGCTCCACAGATGCTTCGACCCCTCCTCGCTCACGACCCCCATCTTACCCAGGCACACCTCTCGACACACCTCTTGGCACACCTCGGACACCTTGGGGGGCACACGATTCTAGTGCCTCCAAGCTCTATACTATACGGGGAGATGGTTCTGTTGACATCGATAGAGTTGGGACTGAGATGCGATAGCGGATTCGCCAGCTCGTGGAGCTGCAGTTTTCGACCAGCATTCTGATGTCTTGGGATCAGCAAGAAAAGGAAAAAGTCACTTACATAGTGGAGACCATCCTGAGAGAGTACCAGCCTGCTCCAGGTTCTTCCGTTGTTTCGGCGCGATGGATCAAGGGTGTTGCACGAGACACCATCAAACATCGACGAGATGCAGCTCGGAAGGCTTTCAGGACTGGCAGCTCGTCGAAGCCTTCGGGCATCCCACACGAGACGTGGCTGCAGATTAGGGAGGATGAGCGAACATCGGTCACGCGGTTCAGACAGCAGCGTGAGGCCGCGCAGGTACGACAGATGACTAGGGGGACATCTCATCTTGGCAGCGGAGGCTTCGACACCTTTCGCTATGAGTTTGTGAGTTTCTAATCCAATCTTAACTATGGCGTTTTTTAAAACGCGATGAATCATGTATTCTTATTACTTTGATTTTTGTATAAACGCAGAATCTTGCGATGCATCGAGCTCCATCACGCGAGGAGGAGTCAGATGGATATCGCAGAGGTATCTATGAAGTATTGAATGATCTTGAAGCTTCAGGAGAGCCTGTAGACTGGGAGGCCTTACAGTCTCGCTGATCGCTTGAGGTGAGACGTTAATATGTGTGAGTTGATTTAATTAAGTCAGTATATGTGAAGTAATATCAATACTAATTTTGTGAGTTTTCCTATATGTAGGTTGCGACACCTAGTCATTAGTGGACCAGATTTCATCTATATGCTTTGTGAGACACAGACACGCTTTTGTGTCTCTTTTTTGTACAAACAGTTAGTGTTCAGACAGTTATTGTTTCCCTTATGGTTATGATTATTGTCATTGTCATTGTATAGACAGTTATTGTTTCTCTTTCTGGTTATGCTTATGGTTATTGTTAATTTTGTTTATGGTTATGGTTATCTGCATTATGGTTTTGATCAAAGTGGTTATAGCCGGTTATGGTTATGCTTTTAAGTTATGGTTATGGTTCGTTATGGTTATGCTTTTAAGTTATGGTTATGGTTCGTTATGGTTATGCTTTTAAGTTATAGCTATGCTTTTCAGTTGGTATGGTTGTCTTTCATTGGCCTTAAATCTCATGTGAGATCCTACATGGATAGCATGTAGGAGGCGTATACATGATATGGTTTTTTTTTGAAAAGTTTATGTAAAAACAAAGGGAACTCTGCCGAAATTTCTGCGCGCAAGAGCATGGTTGATATTTTGGTGCTGCTCGCTTTCTTGGGCAGAGGGCAGGAAGTCTGGCTATGGCTGTGTCCATCTTTTAACTGGGCACAGGCCAGGCTACCTGTCCTCTGCCCAAGAAATTTTTTTTCTGCTATGTGCGTCACTATGCGCGTCGCTATCCGTGTCGCTAATAGCGACTGGTTTCACAGCGATGCGGATAGCGACGCGCATAGCGACGGGCCGTGTCGATATCTGCTTCGATAACACGTTTTTATGTTGTAGTGAATTTCTGTATCTAGGACCGCATATCAACTTCCAACTCACCACAAAGTTGATTTGAAGGGACCGTAAATCAGCTTCTCTAACTGTTTCTCGAGACAACAACAGACTGCACCTGTGCCCTCAAATCAATGACCCTATGCGCTTGAGTTGAGCCCTAGGTTTTTACCATGCAAGTGCCTACGTGGTGCCACTTTGATTGGCAAGGCAAAGGCCCATCTTGTGGTTGCAAATTCTTTGGATGATATATACAAAGACTATGAATGGAGCGAGATTGAGGATTAGCTTCACAATCCCAAGACCCTACCTTCTCCATTTGAACCTGAGTAATTGAGTTGTAGAAAGGCCCACGACATCTCTTGTACATTTCATAGGTACACCATATACCTTGATTTGCTCTTGTGTCAATGCTCTCTTAATAATTGCTCCTACTCCATCATGTAATTTACCCTTGCCATAAACTGAGAAAAAGAAGTTCCATAGAATTTCAGTACATGTGAGCTGTTTGTATCGCTCAACAAAGTTAAACGATCGCTTTGCCTTGAACCGGGATGCTGCTCCATCTAACCACACCCAATGATACTTTGGTACTAGCCCTTGTTCTTTCAATCAGTTGTGATGCAACAATAAGCAATGTTGAACAAACAATGTATCATGATTTTTGTCATCAGATATATAGAAATGAACAACCTTTTAGACCGCACCGTTCACTAGGAAGTGGCTTATATGCACCAGAATTGTGACCTAGTGCATGGACTAAATTTCTTTTTGCTCTTTAAAAGTGTAATTCTCGGTAGAGTCAATGATGGAAATAGTTGTATCGATCAAAAATCGTTGAAGAGACTGCATAGGATTGTTCAACTTGCCACCTGCAAATGAAATTGTGTTTAATGAACTTCTGAAGGTGCGTATGAAACATATGGAGAAGCTCACTACGTAGGATATTTTCTTGTGCAAAAGATCCTTTCTTTTATTTTTTCTCCCTTTCTGAGTGCTACCAGTAACGCCATTAACATTGACTACTATTTTGACATCCTCCCAATAACTACTAGAAAGCCCCTACTTATAGTGTTAGAAACTAGAAACAAGTCAAGCACTACCAACAAACACTCGTACAAACCTATCAAGGATTATTGAGAATCACCTACTTAGTGCGAGAAACTCCGTAGTCCAATCACCAAAGTATAACAATGCTACAAAGCACTAGAGAACTGCTAGATACTTGTTAAGAAAAGCTAGGACCTCCCAAGATTTGGTGATTGGAATCATTACTAAAAAAATTAGTGAAAAACATTACTAAGAAACACCTATTCAGAGCTAGAATACAAACCAATCAAATTGGAATAAAAGTGGTGTACAATATTATAGTACTAAGAACTAATCTTGCACTTATAAAAATCCGCGAACAATGTTAGAAAGAAGTTGAGCCATGCTATATACAATAAAGCCGGGTATGAAAGAACCACAACAGTAGATTAACACCATAGTGGTGTGCAAGACAGCCAACACTAAGACAATGACCATGATGTTATAAATTGTATTAAAGAGAGAGGGTAATCTTCTTAACTTGTGGTATGTCCAACAAATGAGTAGGATGTTTGACATAAGTGTTTCTTCCTACGCGCTTACGGAAAACATATTTTTTGGATGGAGAGACCCTTCTTTCAGTAGTCCAAAAGTAAAAAACAATGTCTTTCACTTCATGGGTAAGGGTGCTCCTATGCTGCTGTCTTTGAAATGTTGCTAATGGAAATGACCCATCCTCTTCTTCTAGCCTCATGTGATGTTCAGCAGAGTACAAATTCCTCCTGTGGACTCCCAAAACTCTAGAATCTCTTGCAATGTTTAGCTCCTTCGATTTAGAACACCCATTTTTGTTCACTACATAGCTGATCTTTTTAAGAAAATCTCATATGAGGATCTTGGTTGCTTCACAAATGTTAGGATGTTTCAAATATTTGAGACAAGCGCTGATTGAACAACTTGCACCTCCGTTGAATCTACAACGTCCTTCAAAGATGGATGTAGGAGAAGTTGATCAAACACTTCTTTTCTTGTTGAGTTTAGGACCCTCATGCACGTATCAAAACAATGTGCCACTTCATTGTAGATCTTGCTCCATTTATTCTCAGCCTCATATTGTCCTTATGATGTCCCTTGTTCAATCTTTTTGTGAGTTGCATGGCAGTTCTTGTGATGGATGTACACGAGATTCTTCAAATTGCATTGTACTAGTTGTGCACACACTTCTAGATGGTTGGCAACTATGCAGACACTTGTAGATGGTTGGTAGAAGCTTCTTCAACACTAACCCTTGAGCTATGTAGACACTTGCAAATGGTTAGTCTTCTTCAGCACCTGCCTCCAGCTATGCACACACTTGCACATGAAGAGCAACATCTTCTTCATAACTTGCCTCTAGAGAAATGAAGCTTTACTAAAGAGGAAGGAGAAGGAGCTACGTTCAAGCCTGACTATCTTGCGATGCAAAATGAAGTAACAGAGGCATTACACACACACACACACTGTGGTATTTACCTTTAGAATTCTATAGCACAAATAGCAAAACTGTTGAACTATGCTTATCCTATTGATATCCACCATGGGACACTATCCTTATAAAGTATAATGAATAAAATCCCTTAGCTTGCATAGTAAGTGGTTTTTACTACCCTCTCTAAACACTTTCGTGAAGGCGCTATGGTGGTATCTACCGCATCGCAGGTGGCCGTGCTTGATCAAATCCCCAGGAGGGGCATGCTTCACTTAGTGCTACCTACATGCTACACATACTCAAGGATGGCGGCTTTTCTCCTTCCCCTATTTAAAGAGGTGACGGTGCACTCTGCCCCTCACTTAGTTTTGTGTGAGTTCTGCTTACGTAAAGTGTGAGGAGCGTTTATTTAAAATATTGCACTACACCTTCAATGGAGCTTGCAATTGTTGCGACACAGGTTGGTTACCATTTTTCGGTCTCACTGATTGCATTACAATTTTTTTGAGATTAGTATTACTCTGTGTATGGTTAGTGTAGCTCGGCTTGACAAGGCATGCTGTAAGTTGATACCATGAGTGGGATGGCATGGCTATGGTAACACTACTAAGAAGTATTGCTAAGAAATTATAACCCCGCCTTTTACTGGCTATACTTGGCATCATATAGTGAATTTTTTGAGCTTTAAAACTTATTGGTTTTTTTGGCCACACTGAGAAAACTGTCTACCTGATAATGGGGTACTACCTATTGGATGGACCATGCTATATGTATCTTGCCTACGGACTGTACGATATAGGTTTTTGAAAATAAGGGAAGGGTTTGACCCAATGATTACTGGTTTCAATCACATAACATTGCTTGGTAACAATTTAAATTAGGGAAGATATCTACTACATACTTGATATTGCTCAGTAGATGGGTGTTTTTGACTCGGCTTAATAGAACAGGCTACGAGATGGTTGATTGGTAAAATACCATGGTATGGGATTGCATTGCTAACACCACAAAGGGGTATTGGTAAACTGCCTTAGCCTCATTTTTTACTGGCTATGCATAGCATCATTTGGTTAATGATTGACTCTTTGGTATTAACTTACTAATTGTCTGGCTGCGCTGAGAAAACTGTTCATTTCCTTATTGGGGTATTACCACCTGGCTGGACCGTGCAGTGTATGTTTGTATGCAGATAGGACAACAAAAATCTGGTTAGAAAAAGAGGGGGTGTGTTTGACCCGATGATTACTGGTTTCAGGTGGTTAGCGCCTAGATAAGGGTGCACTCAAACAACGATGTGTTGGCAAGGTTGTACTTCATTGTTCTGGTTGATACCACTTTGACTTAAAGCTATTTTGGTAAAATCCATGATAACTGGTTTCCTAGCTTGATAAAAGTTTGGCCGCCAAGAATGTGAGTATCCCACATTTTTTGGGTACACCCCAAAAGGGCCTGTTTTGGCATATGGATGTATTGGTATCATTATAGTAAGATGCTTTGAGATGAAGGTGTTACTTGGTTAACTATTATCTTCTATGGTTGGTATTGTCACTATAATTGCTGGCATAAACACCTTTGGCTTGGTGTACTTTGAGATTCCGTTTGTACTGTACATTGCTTGCTAAAAACACACTAGTATGGGCAACCCTATGGCACTTGTTTTACTTACATATTGACACCTAGTTTTGATAAAGCCGAAAAAAAAACTTTATGTGCATTCAATGGGGGTCTATAATCTGAAGAAATTAGGAAAAATTGGATTACTTACACTATATCAGTTGGGAATTTATACTCGTTTATAGCATGTTTATACTTATTTACGGAGGGAGCTCCATTAATTTACTCAAAAGTTGCTTTATGCTGGGTAACTTACTTGAAGTAGTAATAGGGGGGATGACCATCTATGATAAGACAAAAAATAAAAATAAAAATTATTACTTTGGACTAAGCTAGAGTGTTTAAAAAGAATGTTCAAAGATGGACGTGGATAACAACTAGTATAGTCCATTGATACCTGTAAAACATATCCAAGGCTAACGTATCTATTGTCTTGTTTGGATGGATGCAGGTAAGGACTCTATCTTATATTGGATTTTTTTTTTGGCTTTTAGCAGTTGTCCAATACAGGATTACACATACACTTACTGCAAGGGAAGTACTTTTGATATCTGTATACTAGAATGAGGCTTCATTCATACAAACATTGTACAAAAATAATTCTAAGACTCAGTTGTTTTGTACTTATCATTTCCCTTACTCTGGAGCCAGCTATCTTTTGAATGTAAAAGTTCAATTATGTCTTATTAATTATGATAAAATAGCTACACACACATCCTAAACATAAGGTTTTTTCATGTTTATGAAGAAACCGGGATGCTAGCTTTGGAAACTAATTCTGAAACTTAGTTCTAAGATGGTCACACAGTCTATAATCCCTTGATTGGTTGACTGGTGTTAGGTGGTCCTTCATATACTATTTTTGTGGTCTCTTGCTCACGGCTATTATAGTCTTTTGAATTTGCCGGTTTAAGGTTTGCAGGCTCAATTTACAGTAACTAATCCTATTTATGTTTATATATTTCCTTTTAGGACCACAAACATTTTAGAATGATAGTTGATGAAGTTTTGTTGAATTTGGATCTCTTTTGCTTAACTTATGCTCATCTTTCAATTTATGTTTAAGTTTGCATTAAAACAACTTTTTTGACAACATTTTGACCAATTTTGGGACATCAAAACAACTAAAATTTTGGTAGCAAGATGCCTCCTCAATGTGATTACAAGGAGTGGAAAGCAGGTCCTTATGTGATTATTGACATGTCCTCAAATGAAAGGGTGGCATGTCATAGATGAGGAACTAGAGTAGGTTCTTGCTAATATATTCATCAAAAGTTCCAGGCAGGCGATGGAACCAAGGTGAAATCTGTCCCAAAGAGCTTTGGACACTCCACCAAAATCCAAAAGTGATAGACAATTCCCGATGCCTATAATTGGATAGTTTCTTAAGACTGCCACCATGGGGAACTGACTTTGGGAGGGCCCATGAGGTGATAAGAAACATCCAGTATAATGGCAAAGCTACACTTGTAGATAAGGATGGATCCACCATTCGAGTAAAGACTACAAGCGACCTTATATGTAGACACTTCATCTACCAGTTGGAAACCACAACCTGTTGTTAAAGACCAAAGTCATAGATGATGACAAATATTTCATAAAGTAGCAAGGACATAAATTGACATATAAATATTTGATATATTCGGAGATGGAGCTTCCTTTCAGACTCATCTCACAACACCTAAAGGTATAGAAGCCACCTTGCTACACAGAACCCTTGCTTCACCTAGGATGGTCATGGAAATTGGGCTGGCAGACTGTGAGGGTCATCAAATGTGACCTTGGTAGCTACATTCTTGAAAATCTAGTTGAAGCCAACCTATAGAGCGACACGAGTAATTAAGTTTACATGAATGTTGGGCACATACTTACACAAATTGCTTATCATGCCCTAGGCATGATTGGAGGCCTACCAGCTGTAGAGTCACAATTGAATCTCCTACACAAGGCAAAGCACTTTGTCAAGGCAGTGGGTAGTTCTTCAACAATACCCATCAAGAGGAGAACACGCATCACAAGCTCCAGAGCACCTATAATTGATAATAGAGCTATAGAGTCAGATTTTGAGCTTCACGATGAAATCAACAAGAAAGAGGACATCCCCTCAGAATATCAATAATCAAAAAAGGAGGAAATAGAAGTCCCTCTAATCAGAAAGAAACCACAACTAACTGAGAAAATCCCCAGGTCACAATTAAAAAGATCTATGGAGGAAGCTCAACGACCAAGAGAGTAAAGGCTGGGAAAGTGAGCGGAAGAAAAGAAGAAAGAAGGAGAAACTCAGGAAGAGTCCTTCGCATTCGACTTAGATGATGCGGAGCTAGATGCAATGCTAGAAAGTTAAATAAGAAAGGAGACAAAAAAGCTCAATCAAAAATCAATCTGGTGGCTTCCACCCGACAAAGAATCCATAAGGTGTTGAATCAAAAAGCTAAAGAGTGAGCAGAGGAGGAGTCTAAGAGACAAAAGAAATAAAAATAGATTCAATTCTTGACTCCCATTGAAGTCAACAATTACAACACGAGGAGACGGCTCAAGACACAACAACAAAAAAAGAAGCACATGGACTAGAGAAAACGACCTCTCTCAAGACACCATCTCCACATTCTATTGATCAACAAAAAAGGGACTTCTAAGCTAAGCAAGGAAACCAAGACTATTGTGAGGAAGATAATTTTTTTGTTGAAGAGCAACACAAAACACAAATAGAAGTGGAGACCTCTCAAAGCCAAGAATGCCAAGTGGAAAGAGTTGTCCCCCTCCGAGCCAAGTAGATAAGACCGCAACAATGAAGATCATAGAAGAATTTGACCTTAAAGCATATCTGGAGATGATTGAGCTACAATTTAGATGTCAAAAGATACTGACATGTCTAGAATCCAAGAAGAAAAAGATGCCAAATCCATTACACAAAGAGCATATTAATGTTACCATATACATGTGGTAGTGATGTGTGTGAACACACTAGGACCGCTGGGGCATTTTTTCCCTCTTTAGGAGGTTTTTTCCCCCGTGCATTGTATATACGCCCATCACTCTAGGGCTATCTATCTTTCCATTGCACACTAAGTAATACACTCTATATTGTGTGCCTTGAGCTTCCTTCGTCTTCTGCAAGCTGTGTGTGTTTCTCTGTAACCCTAATTCCAATAATTGGTATCAGAGCAGGTCACGTCCTCCCCGGCTTAGTCGCCAGCTGCTCCAGCACACGGCTGCTCACTTTCTCTGATTTCAGTGAGCTTTGGCAAGCGTTCGCAGGTCGACAAATATTTTGGGAAAACTCGAAGAGCTTGGTCTACTTAGAATTTTGATTTGGACTCATTTCGGCCTCCGTTTCCACTATAGGCTAAACTGCACAGGCTATTTCATCACTTTGTGCAGAATTTCTGTCAGTGCCGTTTTTTGCATAATAGGTGCCTTATAGTCTTCTACGGTTTGTGCTATATAGCACAGGTTGTTCCCGCTCCGTTTCTTCTATTTTCGGGCAGTTTTCACATCAGGTGCAACATTTACCATGGCCGACAACAACAACACAGATGTGTTCAAGATGTTTGTTGCAGAGGACAGGTTGGACGGGGACAACTACCCTATGTGGGCTTATATGATGCAACATGTTCTTGTGTCAAAGGGTGTCTGGAACATTGTGCAAGGCATTGATGTACGTCCTGGTTCTGAGGATGTAGGCGATGTTGAGGATGTTGTAGGTCTTGCTGCAAGGATTGCAGCTGTTAGAGTTGTTTTGCCTACGACAGAACAAGCTCATTGGGATGTTAAGGATGCGCAGGCTCATGCATTGATTGCGTTGTCTGTGAAGCGCACCATTGTTCCTCACATCCGTTCAGCAAAATCTGCAAAACAGGCTTGGGATATTCTAGCAGGTCTTTATGCAAGCCGCAATGAGGCTAAAATTGCTTTGCTGCGTAAAGAGCTGGAGTCGAAGATTATGCATGAGGAAGATGATATGGACACTTTCCTTGCTAGTGTCAAGGATATCAATGAGCAGCTTATTTCTGCAGGTGAAGTCATTTCAGACAGTTCCCTTGTGCAGACTGTTCTTGATGCCTTACCAGATTCCTACTAGACTTTTGCTAGTACTTGGAGACTGATGACCCAAGGAAATCCAGAAGTTGTCAAGTTTGATGCATTATGCACATTGCTGTTGCAAGAGTCACTGTCCAGAAAAAACAGGACTAGACAACGTGCAGTTGAACAGGCTTTTATTGCTTCTCAAAGAAAGGGTGGTAACAGTAATGCAGCCACTTCTTATGGTTCTGCTGCGAGTGGCAAAAATTATGTTCCTAATTCTTCTGCTGGCAGTACTTCGTCTGGAAATTCTGGTGATAAGGGCAAAAAGAAGATGCGTTGCCATTATTGTAAAGCCAATGATCACTTGATCAAGTCGTGTCCTAAGTTGAAGGCCAAAGAGGCTAAGAAGAAAGAGGGTGGTTCCACTGCAAATGCTGGTTCCACTACAAATGCAGTCATTGTTGAGTCTTCTGTGAAAGGAGATTGTGTTGCTGATGTTGATGCAGAATGGGCTTTTAGCGTAGAGTGCACTTACAATCCTGCTGTCCATGATGCATGCTTGTCAGTTGCTGCAGATTCACATGTGTGGTATTTCGACAGTGGTGCTACTAAGCACATTACCTCACATCGTGAATTGTTTACCTCTCTCGAGTCTGTCCCTCATGGGAATTCAGTCACTTGTGCCAACAACGCCCCTTATCCAGTTTAGGGAGTTGGAAAGATTGTTCTCACTGCTGCTAATGGAATTTCCTTCACACTTGTTGATGCACTTTATGTACCTGGGATCAAGAAGAATCTGTTATGTATGGAGCTTGATTTACCCTTGTAATTTTCTGTGGTAAAAGCACACATTTTTAAGGCCCCCATTATGAGGAGAAGCCATCGTGCGTGAAGGAAAATCACTCACCGGAAACCAAAATTTTCATGGACAAGAATCAGGGGCAACTTTAAAGGCCTCGGGGGCCTCCACTTTTTTCCCCCCCGGAATATTCTTTTTCGCCGGAATATTATGGCCGGAAGGCGGCCGGAAAGTGGTCGGAAAACAACCGATCGGCTGGCCGGTGGTCGGAAGTCAATGGCCGGTGGCCGGTGGCCGAATTCAAAAGCGGACTTGTCTTCTCAAGGGCGGCCACACATGGGCGGATTGGAGGGTCCGATTTGGACTTATTCGCACAAGGGCGGCTACACATGGCTGTCTCTCATAAGAGAGGGCAGCCCTTTTGGCCTATAAAAGGAGGCCATTTCTACACACATTTCATAGTGTGAAGTTGATGCAACAAGGTGAGTGTGAGGTGGTGAGATTGAAGCAAGGCGGGAGCTCCATTAAGGGTATAATCCCTTTGTAAACTACTTCTTGTTTTGAAGTACTAAAGCCATTGAGTGGATGCTTTCCCGTGGACGTAGCCCACATTGGGTGAACCACGTATATCGTGTGTACTCTCTCTCTCTCTCTCTCTCTCTACTCTATAATCTCATGTATATCGTGTGTACTCTCTCTCTCTCTCTACTCTATAATCTCTCTCTCTCTCTCTCTACTCTATAATCTCATGTATATAAATCTGTCTCTCTCCATTAAGTAATCTACTGAATTATCTATTTAGCTACGTCTTATTTCCTAACAACTGGTATCAGAGCAAGGTTTGCTCGTAGCTAAATTATCTCAAGGAAAGGATTCCTTGTATTGAGTGGGAGTTATGGCGGAGGAAGGGAAGCTCAAAATTGAGAAGTTCAATGACAAAAACTACCAACATTGGAAGATGCAGATTGAAGACTATCTCTACCAGAAGGACCTCTATTTGCCACTAGGCGGTCTTGCGAAGAAGCCCGCAACAATGGCAGATGAAGCATGGATTGTCCTTGATCGAAAGGCACTGGGAACAATCCGGTTAAGCTTGGCGTCAACGGTGGCCTTCAATGTTTCGGAGATGAAGACCATGGAGGACTTGATGAAGTTACTTGACGACTTCTACGAGAAACCATCGGCATCCAATAAGGTATTTCTTATGAAGCGCTTGTTCAATCTAAAGATGGCAGAGAATGGTTCAGTTGCAGAACACCTAAATGAATTTAACACAAACATAAGTCAACTTTGATCAGTGAAAATCAATTTCGATGACGAAGTGCGAGCTCTCCTTATACTATCATCTCTACTGGATAGTTGGGATAGCCTTGTGATGGCTGTAAGTAATTCTATCTCTGGCACAAATACTCTTAAGTTTGATGATGTTGTGGGTGTTCTCCTAAGCGAGGAAATGCGAAGGAGAAGCACAGGAGAATCATCAAGTGCTGTACTATCAGTGAAAACAAGAGGAAGGCTTAAGGAGAGGTTCAAAAACCAAAAGGGTCGTGATCGCTCAAGGCGGAGCAAGTCACGCACAAAGTCAGTTCTTGAATGTTGGAACTGCGGCAAGAAGGGCCACGTCAAGAAGGATTGCTGGTCCAAGAAGAAGAAGGAGACAGAGTCTCAAGACAACAAGCCAACATCGGAGGCCAATGTGGCAGGTAAAGTAGAGCAAGATGCTCTAATTCTCTCATTAGACAATGTGTCTAATTCCTGGATAGTAGATTCCGGGGATTAATTCCATGCGACACCACACAAGCAACATTTCCAAGACTACACCAAAGGTAATTTTGGGTATGTATACTTGGGAGATGATGAAGCTTGTGAGATTGTCGGCAAAGGTACAATTTCTGTCAAAACTGCTAATGAAAATGAATGGAAGCTTAAAGATGTTAGGCATGTTCCTTCTCTTCGCAAAAATTTGATCTCTACAGGACAATTGGACGATGAAGTTCATAACATTGCATTCGGAAACAAACGGTGGAAGATCTCAAAGGGATCTTTGGTGGTTGCCAAGGGTGAAAAAGTCGGTACACTTTACTTGTGTACTGTTAGCACGCAACCTTTAGCTTGTGCAGCAACTACAGAAGTTGATAGTGCGGTGTGGCACTACCGACTTGGGCATATGAGTGCCAAAGGAATGCAAATCCTTCAAACAAAGAAGCTTCTACCAGGTTTGAAAGAAGTGGACTTAGAGTTCTGTGAAGATTGTGCTTATGGTAAACAAAAGAGGGTAAAATTTCAAAAATCAGGAAATGAAAGAAAAAATAAAAAACTTGAGTTGGTTCATTCTGATGTTTGGGGTCCTGCAAGTACACCATCACTTGGTAGCTCATTGTACTATGTAACATTCATAGACGATGCGACTAGAAAAACATGGGTTTATGTTATGAAGAATAAATCCGATGTATTTTCCATATTTCAAAGGTGGAAAGCCTCAGATCCGACAATGGAGGCGAATATTGCAGCCAAGATTTTGAAAGATTTTGTGCTAGCAATGGCATTCGGAGGCAAAGGACAACCCCAAGGACACCTCAACAAAATGGGATTTCGGAAAGGATGAACAGGACAATCATGGAATGAGCACGAAGCATGCGGCTACATGTAGGCCTACCGCTTGAGCTTTGGGCGGAAGCTGTAAGTACGTCTGTGTACTTAATCAATCGGTCACCCTCAACGGCATTGGATGGGGGAGTTCCAGAAGAGGCATTGACAGGTAAACCGGTGAATTATGCATTTCTCAAAGTGTTTGGGTGTGAGGCTTTCATGCACATAGATAGAAGCCTAAGATCAAAGTTAGATGCAAAGTCCAAAAAGTGTTTCTTCATTGGCTATGGAGAAGGAGACTTTGGGTATTGCCTATGGAATCCTGAAGATGGTAAAATCTTAAGGAGTAGGGATGTAATTTTTAACGAACAAAATATGTACAAAGATTACTTGGAAAGAAAACAAACAAAAGAAACAGGTGATGAGTACATGGAGCTTGAGGACGGTGAAGACTCAAGGACTGCAAACGGTGACAATGTGCAACAACGTCAACCAAATGAGGAGCCTCAACCTATTCCCCGAAGATCTACAAGAGCAAGTAGACCTCCAGAAAGGTTTGTTCCTTCCTTCAACCATCTCTTGATCTCAGATTTTGGAGAGCCGGAATCATATGAAGAAGCTATGCAACATGAATCCAAAGAAGAATGGACGAAGAGCATGCAAGTGGAGATGGACTCACTACATCGCAACCAAACATGGGAGTTGGTTGAGTTGCCTAAAGGTAAGCGGGCACTTCAAAACAAATGGGTATACAAGCTAAAGGAAGAAGAAGGTGGGAAGAAAAGGTACAAGTCTAGGCTTGTGGTAAAAGGTTTTTCTCAAAAGAAAGGTATTGACTTCAATGAAATATTTTTTCCTGTTGTAAAAATGAACTCAATTAGGCTTGTCTTAAGCCTTGTGGCTGCTCATGATCTAAATCTCGAGCAAATGGATGTAAATACGGCATTCCCTCACGGTGACTTAGAGGAGGAAATCTACATGCTTCAACCAAAGGGGTATGAAGTAAAAGGTAAGGAGAAAATGGTTTGCAGATTAAAGAAGAGCTTGTATGGTTTAAAGCAAGCATCAAGACAATGGTACTTGAAGTTTGATCGATGGATTTTGGATAATGGATTCACAAGATGCAACTCGGATCACTGCATCTACACGGGGAATTTGGGAGATGGGAAATTCATCATCCTAATGTTGTATGTTGATGACATGTTGATTGCAAGTGCTAACATGCAGGACATCAAAGACCTAAAAGAGGAGCTGTCCAAATCTTTTTCAATGAAAGATTTAGGTGCTGCAAAGAGGATACTTGGTATGAAAATATCAAGGGACAGGACGAAGAAGACACTAAAGCTATCTCAAGAAGATTACATCAAGAAGGTACTAGAAAGGTTTGCAATGCAAAATGCAAAACCAGTTTCTACACCTTTGGCTGGTCATTTTAAACTAACAAAGGATATGTGTCCAAAGACACAAGAGGAGATAGCCTATATCTCTAAAGTTCCATATGCTGCAGCGGTAGGTTCTCTAATGTATGCTATGGTCTGGACAAGGCCAGACATTGCACATGTAGTGGGAGTTGTGAGTAGGTTCATGGACAACCCAGGTAAAGAGCATTGGCAAGCTGTGAAGTGGATACTTAGGTATCTAAAAGGGACAACAACAAATGCTTTGTATTTTGGAGGAACTGATATTTTTCTAGAAGGGTATGCTGATGCAGATATGGCAGGTGACAAAGATACTCGAAGGAGCACTACTGGCTATGTGTTCACGGTTGGAGGCACAGCAGTAAGCTGGGCTTCAAAGCTGCAGAAAGTGGTTTCACTTTCTACCACGGAAGCAGAGTATGTAGCAATGACGGAGGAAAGCAAAGAAATTCCGTGGCTTCACAGATTCTTAGAAGAGCTTGGATTCAAACAAGACAATTGTGTCTTGTACAGTGATAGCCAAAGTGCTATCGATCTTGCAAAGAACTCAGCCTTTCATTCAGGGACAAAGCACATTGAGGTGAGATATCACTTCATACGCACTCTTTTGGAAGAGGGACAACTAAAGCTAGGAAAGGTGCATACAAGTGAAAATCCTGCAGACATGTTTACAAAGGTGGTCAACAAAGAGAAGTTGAGCTTTTGCTCATCTTCAATCGGCATTCGAGGATAAGAAGCCAGAATGGAAAGCAATCACAGGTTTGTCTTGGAGATCAGTCTCCAAGTGGGAGATTGTTAAGTATGGAGCCTGATTTACCCTTGTAATTTTCTGTGGTAAAAGCACACATTTGTAAGGCCCCCATTATGAGGAGAAGCCATCGTGCGTGAAGGAAAATCACTCACCGAAAACCAAAACTTTCACGGACAAGAATCAGGGGCAACTTTAAAGGCCTTGGGAGCGGAGGCCCTCGAAATTTTTTTTTCGCCGGAATATTCTTTTTCGTCGGAATATTATGGCCGGCCGGCGGCCGGAAAGTGGTCGAAAAACAACCGGTCGGTTGGCCGGTGGTCAGAAGTCAATGGCCGGTGGCCGGTGGCCGAATTCAAAAGCGGACTTGTCTTCTCAAGGGCGGCCACACATGGGCGGATTGGAGGGTCCGATTTAGACTTATTCGCACAAGGGCGGCTACACATGGCTGTCTCTCATAAGAGAGGGCAGCCCTTTTGGCCTATAAAAGGAGGCCATTTCTACACACATTTCATAGTGTGAAGTTGATGCAATAAGGTGAGTGCGAGGTGGTGAGAGTGAAGCAAGGCGGGAGCTCCATTAAGGGTATAATCCCTTTGTAAACTACTTCTTGTTTTGAAGTACTAAAGCCATTGAGTGGCTGCTTTCCCGTGGACGTAGCCCACATTGGGTGAACCACGTATATCGTGTGTACTCTCTCTCTCTCTCTACTCTATAATCTCGTGTATATAAATCTGTCTCTCTCCATTAAGTAATCTACTCAATTATCTATTTAGCTACGTCTTATTTCCTAACAAAATCTCTTGTCTGTATCCGCACTTGCTAGACTTGGACTTGTAGTCAAATTTGTGGATGACAGATATACAGTTCATGATCTCAGTTTTGGTGATGAAATTGTTGCATTTGGGCTTTTGTGCCGTGGGCTGTATAAGCTCACTTTGTATGAAAAGTGTGGACAAAATTTTGCAAATGCTGTTGCAGATTCAAGGGCTATTTCAGATGAAAAACTTTGGCATGCAGGTTTTGGTCATCTGAATTTTGCCAGTTTGCTGCGTTTGCAGAAATCTGATATGGTTGCTTCTTTGCCGCCTCTTGAAGAACCTGTCAAACATGTTCGTGAAGGCTGTATTTTGGGTAAGATGAAGCGTTCTAAATTTCCAAAGGATGGTTCAGTTCGGGCCACATGAAGGTTGCAGCTTGTGCATAGTGATGTTTGTGGGCCCATGCAAACTCCGCCCTTGGGCAATTACCTGTACTTCGTGACTTTCATTGATGATTACTCCAGGCATGCATGGGTATTTTCGCTTAAAGCGAAGTCCAAAGTTTTTATGTGCTTCAAACAATTTCTGGCTATGGCTGAAAATGTCTTGAAATGTACTATGGGAACCCTCCGTTCAGATCGAGGGGGGGAGTATATGTCTCATGAATTTAATGCATTTCTGTCTAGTCATGGGATAAAACACCAATGTACAGTGCCTTATACACCTCAGCAAAATGGTGTTGTTGAGAGGAAAAACAGGTCACTGACGGAAATGGCACGATGTATGGTCAAAAGTCGAGCTTTGCTGCATTCTTTTTGGCTTGAGGCCATCATGTGTGCCACTTATGTACTTAACAGGTGTCCTGCGAAAGCTTTGTAGTCTATTACTCCATATGAAGCATGGCATGATAGAAAACCTTCTATTGAGCACATGCGTGTTTTTGGCTGTTTCGCATATGCTTTGGTGCCACAAGTGCAGCACAGAAAATTGGATGATAAGGCTGTCAAATGTATTTTTGTTGGTTATAGTGCTGAAAGAAAAGGTTACAGGTTGTATCATCCGCAAACAAAAGGTATTCTGGTTTCTCGAGATGTAGTGTTTGTGGAAGATTCTGTTCAGTCCTTGCTGTCATGTACTAGAGACAGTAATGTAAGCTCACAGGACATTTATGACACTTTGTTGCCTCTTTTCAGTGGTGGAAATACGAATGTAAGTTCCAATGAGGCCAATGTACAGCCTATGGGGGTTTCTGAAAATGTTTTAGATCAGCCTATTACTGATGCAGATGTACATGATGTACTTGATGAGGAAAGGGCTGAAAATGAGCAAGCTAGAGGTATGCCAAAATGGCTGGTGCACACTTTGCGTGACAGTAAATTGGATGCACCTTTGTCTAGTCGTACTCGTTAAGGCTCTCGCCATGCATCTTCTGCATCAGATTGTTATGGTTTGGCTGTGTCTAGCTTCCATGATGTTGAGGAGCCTCTGACTTTTGATGAAGCACCAAATTCAGAAAATTGGATGGCTGCCATGCAATCAGAATATGATGCACTTATAGAAAATGACACATGGACTTTATGTGATTTGACTCCTGGCAAAAAGGCCATTGGTACAAAGTGGGTTTACAAGTTGAAACGCAAACCGGATGGTGAGATCGATCGCCATAAAGCTCGACTTGTTGCAAAGGGTTATGCACAGCAAAAAGGCATAGATTATGAAGAGACTTTTTCTCCCACTTGTCGTATGACTACCGTACGTTTTCTATGTGCATTGGCAGCTCATTTTGGTTGGGATGTACATCAATCAGACATTGTTACTGCTTTCTTGAATGGTGACATATTTGAGGAGGTTTATGTAACGCAGCCTCACGGTTTTGTCACAAAAGGACAAGAGGACAAAGTGTGCAAATGTAACAAGGCTTTGTATGGGTTGAAGCAATCTCCTCGTGCTTGGTATGAGAAAGCTGACACTCATTTGGTCAAACAAGGCTTTCGTAACAATCCAACAGAAAGCACATTGTATGTAAAGCGTGAGGGTTATGTATTTCTCATCGTGGTTCTTTATGTTGATGATTTGCTGATCACTGGACCAAATGAGAGACATATTGCTGAATTTAAGGCTGATTTGAATGCTACTTTCAAGATGAAAGATTTGGGACTGTTGCATCATTATTTGGGCATACACTTTAAGCAGTGTTATGGTGGTATTGCCTTGTGTCAGAAAAGTTACATAGAGACATTGCTATGTAAGTTTGGACATGAGGATTGCAAACCTATTGCCACTCCCATGGAAACAGGTTTGAAGTAGAGTCTACATGATGCTGGCGATCCTGCTGATGTCACTCTTTACCAAACTACTGTTGGCTGCCTCATTTATGTATGCAACATGAGGCCGGATATTCAGTTTGCAGTCTCACAGGTCAGCAGATTTATGCATAGCCCAGGGTCTAAGCATTGGCAGGCTGTCAAGAGGATTTTCCGATACCTTAGTGGCACTTTACATCTTGGCTTGTTTTATCCCAAGGGGGGATCATTGCCGCTCGACTTACATGCTTTTTTGGACTCAGATTGGGCTGGTTGTTTTGATACGCGAGTGTCCACAAGTGGTTTTTGTTTCATGCTTGTCAGTTCATGTATATCATGGTTGAGCAAGAAGCAACCTACTGTGGCCACTTCGAGTGGTGAGGCTGAGTACAGGGCAGTCTTCATAGCTACGGTTGAGTGTGTATGGCTCAGACGCCTTATGGCTGATTTGGGTGTTGGACAGGACACTGCCAACACTATGTACATTGACAGTCAGAGCGCATTGGCAGTTGTGAGGAACCCAGTTTTTCATGCCCGCACAAAGCACATTGAGGTGCATTACCACTATGTCAGGGAGAAGCTCTCAGTAGGAGAGATCAGCTTGGCTTATGTGCCAACACAGGACAACCTTGCAGATCTTTTCACAAAGGCATTGTCTCGTGAGAAGCTTGAAGCTTTTCGCAAAGCTTTGGGCTTACTTCCCTTTGTGGACTGATCCTGTCCTCAGGGCATGGCACTTCCCTTTACTCATGTGCCAGCTCTCGTTCACCGCATCACTCCAGGGGGGATTTGTTACCATATACATGTGGTAGTGATGTGTGTGAACACACTAGGACCGCCGGGGCATTTTTTCCCTCTTTAGGAGGTTTTTTCTGCCGTGCATTGTATATACGCCCATCACTCTAGGGCTATCTATCTTTCCATTGCACACTAAGTAATACACTCTATATTGTGTGCCTTGAGCTTCCTTCGTCTTCTCCAAGTTGTGTGTGTTTCTCTGCAACCCTAATTCCAAAAATTAAGAGATAGAAAAGCTTAAACAACAAATGATCAGTCTTCTATAAGAGGATAAAGAGAAACCCTAGACAACTCTAGCAAGAGAGAGAGGATGCTAAAACAAGGATTCATAAAAGCAAATAAAATCCAACAATGAAATGCAAGTGGAGCAGCAAGCTTTGAAGAGAATTTGGAGGGGTAAAAGAAATGATATTCTAAGATGTGTGACTCCTATGATGTATTCAAGAACACCCTCTCTACCCTCCTAGAAAATCAAGATGTTGTCGCACTTGCCTCAACCTCAGCCCTAGAAGTAGAACTAGAGGAAGAGAAATTGTAGAGGCGGCTTCTAATGACATGTATGCTCACGACAAATGCAAAAAACAAAAAAACAACAACAAATTGAAGTATTACAAGATCAGCTAGCAAAGGACAAGGCGGAACATGCCACAGCACAAGCGGAGGTGCATGCCAAAGAGCTACAAGCCAAAGCTTTGGATTTGGATGGTTCTCTACAAACATAGATACAAACACCAATAGCCCAAACCTAGCTCATTGAGCTCAAGCGTGTTGACCAACTTTGGACTACCGGGCACATCGTCCATGGGAGGAATGCAAGAGTTTGAAGAAGAAAAGCAATTGATGTAGATGCTAGCTATGGAGTGAAAGAGAGGGAAGGAGAGAAGGGAAAGGGGATGGAGCATAATCATCATATGGTGGAGTATTAGAGAGTGTTAAATTTTTTCTCTTTATTCTCAATATAACCAAAGAATACAAGAGGGTGGGGACCTAGCCATAACCGGCCACGGGCGAGTGGCTTATAACCCAACAACAAGGCCAACGTGGCCCAAATGGCTAAAGAATGAAGGGTCTATTATGTACAACTGTATAAACATGAAGCATGACTGTAGCTTCACCCTATGCCGATCATCTCTATGCAATGTGAAAACCGCTATGAGGATAAGCTCTTAGTTACAGCATCCGCTGGGTTTTCATCCGTGTGAACTTTGACTAACTCAATGGGTTTTCTAGACAAAATATCCTGTACCACATGATATTGACCTCTATGTGGTTCGACTTGGAGTGAAACACGGGGTTCTTTGCTAAATGCAATTGCCCTCTAACTGTTGCAATGTAGTAGAAGAGTCTGGTGTATACCAAGGTCTCCCACTAAACGAGATAACCACACAGCTTCCTTACTGGAACTAGAAATTGCAATATAATCTGCCTCAATGGTGGAAGACAAAGATTTTGGATACATGATCTCCAAGAAACTGCCACTCCAACAAAAAATAAAATGTAGCTAGGTGTGGATAGCCTAGTTTCCACACAACCCGCATAATCCAAATCAGTGTATCCAACTATGGATGCATCATTGTTCCCAAAGTGTAAGCACTTGCCAGCTGAGCCCTTGATGTATCTCAAGATGTGCTTCACTGCTTCCCAATGCTTTCTGCTTGGGTTTTTCACATAAACCTGCTGACCCCTCCCATTGATGTGCTACCCATGGCGAACATGAGACTGCCTACTGCCAAAGAATACGACACTTTTTCCATCTCTACCTTTTCAACATCCAATTTGGGACAATCGTGCTTGCTAAGCTTTTTGTGTGCACCCATTGGGGTACTCAATGCTTTCCCCCCTTGCATATCAAAACATTGCAAGACCTTGTGAATATACTCTTCCTGCGAAAGTTCAAGTATACCACGTTTGTGATCTCTCTTGATACACATACCAAGAAAGTGATGTGCATCACCGAAATCTTTCATAGGCATCCTTGAGAAGTGCAATCTCATCTTTTGACTTCGTGGATATGAGTATATCATCCATGTACAAAATCAGATTGATGAGGGAACCATCGTTCAACCTCTTTGTGTACAAGCAATAGTGATTCTCTTGGCTACATACATAACCCTGGGACTAAATGTACTTATCAAACTTGATGTACTATTGCCTTGAGCCTTGCTTTAACCCATACACATAATTTTTGATTCTACACATTAGTTCTGCCCGTATTGGTTTCGCAGGCTTTATTGCAAAACTTTTTGGCTGCTTCATGTAGACATCCTCTTCAAGATCCCCATGCAGAAACACTGTCTGCACATCCATTTGGACCAATTCTATGGGAGGGGGGACCGGCTCTATCTAAATCCGGTCCTCAAATGTTATCAATTGTTCTATTTCTCTCTCTTTTCAAGTACTGTCAATGCCAAATTAGCTAGGTGTAAATTGCTATGTTTCTTTCTCAAATTAACTACTCTCTCTATGCTCATTTGGAACTTGTCCTTAATGAAATGCTCAGTATGTTATCAATTTCCTCTACACACAAGTTACTAGTGCATTTAATGTTACATTGGTAACAAAGCTATTGGTTTCTCTTTTCTTGCTCAAGAAGAGAGGTCCTCAAGCTTGCTACAAATGGTTGGTGTTAATAATTGCAAAAGAGTAAGTAGAACAGGGATTTTGCATCCTTGAAGCATGCCTGCTTTATGTAATTAATGAGGATGTCGTCTAGAGATATGGTCTTAATAATGGAGTCCTATGGGGCTTACCTACGGCTTAACCATTATTGAGCTATTAGAAGCTTGGAAGGAACCGGTGCTTTCTTGCTCGGTTGAACCCTCTCTTCTATTCCTTGCAATTAATAATATTTGAGCCACAGGTATAGATGCTTTTACACCCAAAATATGCTAGTATGGATGACAAGGGAAAAGAGATTAAAATGAATGTTGATAAATGGAGAAGACCATTGCATAATTCTCTACACCATAATTCAAAGAGGGAAGAGAGAAAACAAGAGAAGGAAAAGGCGAGAAAGAGGTCACCCTCTTCTCCATCTTCTTCATCCTCTTCCTCTTTTGAAGAAAGTGATGGTGCAAACAAGGAGGAACAAGGTAATAAAAAGGCGAGAAAGAGGTCACCCTCTTCTCCATCCTCCTCATACTCTTCCTCTTCTGAAGAAAGTGATGGTGCAGTTCTCGAACCACCTAAAAGAAGAGGCCATAGGAAATCCTACACCGCCTCGAAGAGGTCATCCAAGCTCAAAAAGCTCAAAGAGGGAGGAAACAACATCTCTTTCCGGAAAGAACATCTCTTTCCTTACCTATGATGGCACTTTTGGTGCTATGGACAAAGTCTTGGATTTTATCCAACAATTTGATGCGGCATTTGGAGATGAGGTCTTCACGAAGTCCTCTAAGCTACGTCATGTAGCCATGCATTTTCAAAAGTCTGGCAGACAATGGTGGTCTAGCCTATGAGCAAATGGGGAATTCCACTAAAATGGAAAGCTTTAAGAGGTTCCATCATGAAGCAGTTTTTGGGTATCGATGCCAAAGACAAAGTACTCACCAAATAGAGAAGCTTGAATCTCTCTCCCTATGAATCTATTCACAAATATGTAGACAAGTTTTGGGATTTACACCTCAAAGCCACTATCTTCCAAAAGATGGATTTTGGAGAGCAAAAACAACAATTTTCTGCGGGTTTTAACTTAGGATATGGGGGAGTATGTTAACTCCCAAAGGCGACGCACCATATTTGCGGTCATACACCATACCATGGTGGCTTCAAGAATAAACTTCCAACAAGGGGCTAAGAGAAATCTTAAGCCCATGGAAAACAAGGAACGTAACGAGCCTAAGGGGAAGGACAATGTCCAAAAGTCTCCCAACGACAATGCCAACAACAACAAAGCTAAGAAGAAGGGAGTTTATAAAGGCCAAAATAAACTCTCTCATGAAGAACTAGAGTGTTATCGAGAAGATAATCATTGTTTCAAGTGCGGGGAGCAAGGACATGCCTATCGTGCTTGTTCCCACAAGAATACACGTAATGAACCTCCTAAAGCTACCTTGGTCAAAATTCAAGAAGAGGATGCTCATCACAAAGGATCTCCTCTATGCCAAGCTTGGGGAAAGGTAAGAGAACATGATGCTTTCATTCTATTTGACCCCGGTTCTACTCATATGTGGCAAGTAAAGGAGTTGGTTGAGAAAGGCATGGTTAGGCCTAGCTCATCTCCCTTCCGTTCACCATTGTTATCACTGCAAAAGAAATATGGCACATATTGTATGTGTGTCGACTATAGAGCACTAAATAGGATCACTATCAAGAATAGGTTTCCCATTCCATGGATAGAAGACCTATTTGATAAGCTACAGGGGTCGACCTACTTCAGTATGATTGACCTAAAATGTGGCTACCATCAAATAAGGATAGTTGATGAAGACATTTTAAAGACGACATTTCGCACTATGTTTGGCCTTTATAAATTTTGAGTACATTGTCATGCCTTTTGGCTTGACCAATGCACCAGCCACATTTAACCGTCTGATGGAGAAGCTATTCAAGCCTCACCAAACCTTTATTGGAGTGTTCTTTGATGATATAATCATGTACTCTAATTCATTAGACGAACACAACCAAAACCTCCAAGTAATATTTCAAGTTTTATGAGAGAATAAATTTTATAATAATCAAAAGGTATTCCTAATGGCTTCAAAAAAATTAAAAGGTATTCCTTATTCAAAGATTCCCTCAACAAACAAAAAAACGATGTGCTACTCTGTATTACATAGCAACAAGCAATGATGAAGTAGGTAGATTTGCAACAATATTAGGGAAGGACAGATACAACAAAGAGAGAGAGAGAGAGAGAGAGAGAGAGAGAGAGAGAGAGAGAACACTTTAAAAGAGAAGAAAATGCTAAAGGAAAAATAAAGGAGAAGAGAAACACAAATATACCAAGTGAAGTTGACCACCTCTTAATACGGATACAAAAGTTCTCTTGACTTTGCACCTTCATATGTCTTTTAACTTTCTGCCTTCATCTATCTTTTGACTTTCCACCTTCATCGGTCTTTTCATTTCCTAAACTCACCCTTCACTTAGACACTTAATATGTTTTGTAAGAATTTTTATTTTTCGAAGATTGGGGAGACCTACTAGAAAGAAAAGTGAATTTTTCTTACAAGAGATTCAATATTTAGGTCACATTATCTCTCAAGATGGCATCCAAATGGATCCATCAAAGTTAGAGGTAGTAAAAGGATGGCATAATCCAAGGAATCTGCTTGAACTAAGAAGATTTATAGGTATGTGTGCATACTATAGACACTTCATTAAAAAATTCTCACAAATTGCGGGACCATTACATGACCTAACAAAGAAAAACGTTAGGTATATATGGTCCACCAAGGAGAACAATGCTTTCAAAAATCTTAAAGACAAGCTTATCTCTCAACCTGTGCTTACATTGTCGGATCTCTCAAAGCCATTTGAGGTCCAATGCAATGGTTGTGGTGATTACCTTGGAGCTATTTTGCTCCAACAAGAGCACACCATAGCCTATGAAAGTCAAAGGATCGACCCTGTTGAGCAAGCTATAGGCATATATGAGAAGCAACTCTTAGCAGTTCTACATGCTCTAGATTTGTGGAAGCACTATTTACTGGGGATTCGTTTCATTTTGCAAACATATCACCAAACCCTTAAGTACTTCATGACGCAAACCAAACTCTTTGACAAGAAAATGAGGTGAGCAAATTTCCTTTCTCAATCTCATTTTCATATTGCTCACATTGCTGGCAAGCATAATCAAGTGGCTGATGCACTCTCAAGACGACCGACAGTGAATGTGGTATCCATAGTAACTCACAATGATCTATCTTCTTTGATAGTTGAGTATGCTATCAATCTCAATTCTAGAGATATGATTTCAGCCCTTGCACTAGGGAAGGAGAAAGATCCATTTACCCTACCAGATGGTTATCTTCTCTATGGCAATAGACTATGCGTTACTAACTCACTACATGGGAAATTAATGTATGAATCTCATGGAACTTATGTGGGGCATAGAGGAATTTAGTCTACCCTAAAAGGGATAGAATCAAAACATATTTCTATTGGCCTTCCATAAAAGCAAACATACAAGAGTATGTTTCAAAATGTGTGGTATGCCAAAAGACAAAGTTTGATAGAGGGAAGCAACTTGGATTGCTTCAACTTTCCAATCCCTAGTTCACCATGGGAGAGCATATCCATGGATTGTATCTTTGGATTGCCCAAGTCTATCCATGGAAATACAGGAATATGGATAATAGTAGACATGTTTAGCAAACAAAGCACATTTCATACATGTCAAAAAGACTATCAAGGCCCATCAAATGGCAACACTCTTTATATCACAAATCTTCAAATACCATGGCTTGCCAATTTCTATAGTGTTGATAGAGATCCTAGAATGCACATTAATTTTTGGAAGGGTCTCTTTGAGAATATAGGTACAAGGATAAACTTCTCTTTGGAATATCATCTCCAAACAGATGGCCAGAGTGAAATAGCTAAGCTAACAATTCGTGATCTACTAAAATCTTATGTCATAGAAGTAGATCCAAATTCCAATGAGAGAAGTACTTACCCTTAGTAGAGTATGCTTAAAATAACATCGTGCATACTTCCACGGGAGAAGCACCTTTTGAGGTGATAGAGGGAAGATAAAAAAGTCCCCTGCTACTCAAGGTACATGGGAAGATCTTCGCTCTGCGGATGAATATAGCCGAGACTTGCAAGAATATTTTCAAAAGATTAAGGATGCTATATCCATCTCTCAGTAAAGACAAAAGGCTGTTGTTGATAAGCATAGAAGATCCCTAGCCTTTAAACAAAATGATTGGTTCTTGCTTAAGTTTCCCAAGGCTCAATTAAGGCACACAATAGGCAAGAATCCTATAGGACAACAAAAGTACAATGCTAAGTTAGAAACAAGGTATTATGGTCCCTTTCAAATTCTTAGGCCAATCAATGAGATGACCTATCAACTTAAGTTACCCAACCATTGGCTCATACAAAATGCTTTCCACGTGAGCATACTAAAGCCTTACAAAGGAGATCCACCTCAAGAAGAAATCGTCGAAGACCCACCGGAGATCGAGGACCAAGAAGAGGTATTGCAGTCCGAGTCCATTGTTCTACACAAAGACAAGGTATTACGAGGTGGTAAGTCTATCTGACGATATCTTATCAAGTTTAAAAATTATCCTTTTGAAGATGCTAGATAGATGCAAGGCATACAATTAAAGGATAACCTAAACCTTGTCAATGCTTACAATGATTCCCTAGAGAAAGCAAATGTAAATATGTTTAAATGAAAAAAGTTTTTGTCCTATAAGACTCTCTTTTTCTTTATTGTGCAAAAATGTTAATAAGTATGCATGCTTAGGATCATGTTTGTGGAGACGACGTCTCTCGAACACCAAGTAGAGCTTGTCACTCTACTATGGAAGATTGATACGGACTAAAGTGCAGACATGCTTGTGGCAATTGAGGCTCTCAAGCACCAAATGGACTAGTAATCCATTCTAGAATGGTGTCGTAGGGTAAAACAGGGATCCTCTACCTGCTAGCAAACGGACTAATGACTAGGCTTTATCTTCTCTACATCATAGTCAAGGACGACTATGATTCCAAAAGAGAGGTAATGCCATAAAAACTAATATCTAATTCTCCCAATTTTTTCTCACGTTAAACTTATCATTTAATATGGGGAAGTACCAAGGGAGTAAAAGCTAGAATATTGGTAAGGCTGCCAAACCAGTCTCTACAGGGATCCAAAGGAGGGAAAATAAGGATCCAAAGGGGGATAGTCTCAAAAGATCAATGTGCTTCAATGGGGCTTAAAAGACCTAAGGTTCAGCTCCATTAATAACTCCATAGGTTAAAGTTCCTAAATTTAAATCAATTGTCCAAAGGCCAAAGTAGGGGAAAATTGGATGGTCATGGGAAGACTAAAAATTCTTCCCACATCCCTAGGAATGAGGGGGCGAGCCCTAATGGTAGGGGATGAGAGAGAAGCACACACACATACCCAAGCTCTCCCCAAAGCAAAGAATGGACACATGACAGTCTCCTAGGATAGTTTCCCCCGATTTCCCCTCAAATCCTATTGGATGGCCATAGAGGTGGACCAATGAAAATTAGGCTAGAGTACAATTAGTCTAATCAATTTAAACATGCTTGATAAAAGAAACAATAGAAATTAATCTCCCTAGAAGACTATTGGACAGTCTACCAAGGGGTCCAATGAGCATCCAACAGCCCAACAGCCCAATGGCTTGCCTGATTCCTATTGGCCAGAATACTAAAAGTTCCAATGAGAGTTTAAATGAATTATTTAATTACCTAAAGCTCTCACAAAAGGGGAAAAGGAGACACATGTCACAAGGCTATCAATTATGCTCCTAATTTGTGATTCGCTAAGCTTTGCAGGAGCCAATGGGAAGCCAACATGAGTATTTTGCAAGAGGGATCGACCAAGAAGAGAGAGAGAGGGCTGCATTTTAGTCTATCACATTGCTGTACACACATGCGCGCGCGCGCACACACACACACAAAACTCATGTGTGCCAGAAGAACTCCATCTCCTTCTCCAAGAATCGAGAAGTAGAGGCCTACACCAACAACTCTTAGCTATGGAATGCAAATCCAACCAAGAGCCAAGCTTCAATGGCATGCTCATCTCCTCTACCATGCTAATTACTAAGCTAAGCTATGCTAATTAGAGTGACTATGTAAGGAGAATACTTCTTTCTTGTGAGATACATCTTCTTCCTCTCAATCATCCTCATTCCCTGCTAGCTCTCACCATTTTTAAAGGTGTGTGAGGTCTTGGGACTGAGGCTAGGGACACTAGGTGTGTTTTTCAAGCATAGTTTGGTACATGAAGATTCAATCTTTATTGCACCAACTAGTTTTCTCAAGGAACACAAAGATTGTATTGTACAAAAGTCTCCTTTGATGGGAGAATCTATAATACAAAGCCTTTTTGGAGGGGGACTAGCTCCATGTAAATCTGGTACTCAGCTGCTGTCAATTGTTCTATTTCTCTCTTTTCAAGTTTTGTCAATGCCAAATTAGCTAGGTGTAAATTGATATGTTGCTTTCTCAAATTAAGTACTCTCTCTATGCTCATTTAGGAACCTCTTCTTAATGAAATGATCACTATGTTATCAATTTCCGCTACACACAAGTTACTAGTCCATTAAATGTTACATCTATTAGTGGTTTTATGTCCAAGCTAGTACATGATGTATTGTAATTTTGGTACCTTGTTAGATGGCCATCAGATTGGTTTTTGACATTTTGACCATGTGAGAGTGCTATTAGACCTTATGGCTACCTGTTTATGGTGTTCTATTGTAGCTTTTACGACTTGGTACATGATGGATTGTGATTTTGGTACCTTGTTATATTTCCATTAGACCTTTCAAACTTGTGTCCTTATACCTAATATAGTTTCCCTTAAAGTTTCATGATGATCCGAGTCCGTCTAGTCATCAAAAAATGGCATGAAGACCTGGAGGAGTGAGATAGGACATATGTAAATTTTTTGATTAGGGAGTGGTGGCTATCTTGTTGAGTTGATGCATTTGCTTGCTAGGTTCACTTCTTGAAGTCTGACAACCTCAAACAGTCTCTGTGCCCCATCCAAGTCAATTCCCTAAGTATTGACATTATTATGTTAGTGCCACATAGCTGTGCTATAAACGTTTGTCAATGACGACCTGATTTGTGAGGTCTCTGCCCCTTTTTGAGAGGAGCGGAGTACCTTTGATAGGTCTCCAATCCTGAAAAAGAAAAACCAACGGACATTGCCTTAGCTACTACGTAGCCACGGGCATGAACCGTTAGTGAAAGATTGGTCCTATCTCGCTATGGCGGAGCGTGACCACCATAACCCTATCTAAAAAATATCTATAATCAATTATACCTAAAGGTATAAATCTTAGAGTGACCAACCTGTGCGCTTTTTTCCCCATGTTTCAGAAGCGCAGCCGCCAAGGTTTGTCTCTTTTAAGATTTATGACTTAATAAAAAAAAAAACAATTTCTAGCGTTGGAAAGTTACCCGACTCATCGGGTCCACCCGTCCATAGAATGATACCGTCGGGGTATCATTCTCCCACTTTCCACACCACACTCACCCTTCTTTTGTTATCTAATTACTACCACACTGTTTAAACATACATGTTCCTTTACTTTATTTATGATACTGGTTCGTTAAAACAACCCTTCAAACAGTATTACAAACAATAGTCAAACAAGAAGTCGTCCAATTTTAAACCAACAACCCTTGGATTAGGTTCACTCAAGAATCTCTACTAGCGCTATTATGTCCGATCGGTATATACATTATTTATAAAAACCCTTGTCATCATGAGCGTCCCATACCGTTCGACAAGTACTCGTTGTGCTAATTTGGACGTACTCCTGCAACAGCAACAACGGTGCCAATCTGGGCGTCATCCTCACGCCACGGAAAAACAAAACTGCAGTATCCAGTTGGGCTAATTTGGGTGTACTCCCACCACAGCATCAGCGGTGCCATCCTGGGCATCATCTCACGCCTCGGCAACTGCCACATAATACAAGCGCTAATAAGTAGAGAGACTTGAGAGAAACCATACTGAAGGTTTTGGACAAACAGTCTTTCCTATAGCAACCAATTTAACCAGACATTCTTTCCTACTTGTCAAATATATGTGGAGTTTCTTGGGGTTAAGCCCCGTGGTTTGGGTCCGTGTTTTCTTTTCATACGGTAAATAATATATTCCTATGGTCTCGCATGTGCAATGATGCATAACTTGAAACTGCTATACTAACCTGTACCATAGCTCCGATTGGTCCGATTGGTGGAGACATAACATGTTCCGCAGGAGTTCCACCGTTACTTGTACCAGCTTCATGATCATTAGTGCCTTGGGTTCGAGCACGCTTTGGAGCCATTTTTTTGTACTACACTTATGATATACACTTAGAACTTTAAATTGGTCAATTTCCCTAGTAATCTCTTGTTTCCAAAGAGAGTCTGTAATTTGAACCCTCGCCAACTCGGATTCACACTTAGTGTTGTTGTTCTATATCTAATTTCTATACATCAAATATTTGCTAATCGTAATTAATAAAAAAATTAAGTGTGTAAACTACGAGTGAAAGTTTAGGACTGCATTACTTTTATGCATGACATTTCTAATCCAATTCTAACTTCCATTTCTATACTTCAACTAAATCAATTTTTAGTATTATTCAAAATTCTACTTAATCTAATTGACAACAAAATTGTTGAATGATAATTTCATCATGTATAATAAGAATGTGATGAGTTCTCTTATGTATTAACTTTCAATTAAGTGAATAGTGAAGATGCACTAACTAGAGAGAGTAGGTATACTTAGAGAGATTAGAGTAAGAGAAAACATACACACACATCTTTTCTAAAGTTAATTGAATCCTACTAATCCATTAGAAAGATTAGAGTAAAAGAGAACACACACACATCCTTTTCTAAGAGAAAACATACACACACATCTTTTCTAAAGTTAATTGAATCTTACTAATCTATTAGAGAGATTAGACTAGGAGATAGCAAACATACATCATTCCTGAAGTTAATTGAATGCTCAATTAATACGCACCTTATTAGTCCACTAGAGTTTTTTCTCTCTTAGGGGTTTGTGGACGCCTTCTGTCTAAGAGAAGTGGCAACACTTTGTGAGCACTATAGAGGCAATCTCTATGTCTAAAGGGTGAGCATAGATGCTCTATTTATAGCAGAAAAGAAAACGTTCAACTTTTTTTTTCCTTTTTTTTTTAATAAATATTTTATTTTCCAAAAATCATACCCGCGTTTTTGGTACCCTTGTGGTACCCATCAACCTGACCACTTTGTCGTTATCATCAAAAGATAAGGCCACACAGCCCTTGCTCATTTAGATTAGTCAAGACTAGCCTGTCCTTTTCATGTGACAGTGTGTCCCACTTTGACCCCTCCTATGTGAGTCCAGGTGAGTCCATGTGCCTTCATTTGTCATCCCTGTGTATTCTTTTGTCTTTATAATTATTTTATTTATTTCCTTAATGATAATTTACTTTACATTTTTAAGTTAAACTTTACAGTCTTATATTAACTTTACAGTAGTAAAAGAAAATTCTACAATCAGTAAATAATTCTTGCAATAAGTTAGTTAGTGATTCATATAGCTAAACATGTCAGAATTTTGTAGCGTAAATTTTAAATTCTAGGTTTTCTCAACCTACGATTCATAATTTGAACTCGAATATCTTAAATAATGAGCGATGGTTAAAAAAAATTCAAATGCGTAATAGAACTTGTGTGAAATTCGAAAGTAGAGACCTTAATCTCCCCTAGGGCTCCTTCCCCTTTGAAAGAGGGAAGTTTAGCTTGCTTGAGAAGTAGCTTTTTCTCTTGAAGAGATGTGTACACCGCACTCTGTGCAATATCGATTAAGTGAAACTTTATTGGATACTCTAACTTTAATCCACTTTAAGGCAAGACTTGATCAGACAATAATACAAACAAAAGATAATATTAATCCAAACTTTATTTGTATACACATTATTTGCTACCAAGGTTGGTAGTCTTTAGGTACAAGGATTGTAATGTCTCTATATTTTGAGTTTAGTGACTACAAAAGGATAGGCTAAAGGATCAAAATAATAAGTTTCTTTTGACCCTTGAAAGCTACGAGATACACATATGGGTCGAATCCTAACACCATGGATAACTTTTGTAACTTGGTTATAGACCCATTGAGTCTGAGATATCTTTTCTCCTCCCAAGGTAATGGTAGCATCCGGATTCTTAGTACCAATGAAAAGATAAACTTCGATGACTTTTAACTCCTCTGCCCATCGAAGTTTCTTGAGGTTGGTATCCATGCACCATATCTTATCAGCATCGATGGTATAGATTTCTCCAGATGGACTCCAGTCTATGCACCCTTGGGATAGGTGGTGCAAACACCCTATCCAAAATCATCATCACCCTTTTTCGAAACTGATAATTTGGTGATTGGCATGCATTTTCAAACATGATGGTGAACACCTGGAATTTTTGGTAGGCTGAATGAACATTTTTCTGTACCAGGAAAGTTTAGTCTTCAATACCATATAAAAACTCAAAACAATTTTTGTAGGTTCTTCTATTATTTCAAACATTCGCATCCTTCAATATCCAAACATCAATCTAAAAATCTCCCCAAGCTTTAACCTAGGCTCTGATACCAGTGTGAGGTCCCTGCCCCTTTTTGAGAGGAGCGGAGTACCTTTGATAGGTCTCCAATCTTGAAAAAGACAAACCAACGGACATTGCCTTAACTACTACGTAGCCACGGGCATGAACCGTTAGTGAAGGATTGGTCCTATCTCGCTATGGCAAAGCGTGACCACCATAAACCTATCTATAAACTATCTATAATCAATTATACCTAAAAGTATAAATCTTAGAGTGACCAACCTGTGCGCTTTTTTCCCCATGTTTCAAAAGCACAGCCGCCAAGGTTTGTCTCTTTTAAGATTTATGACTAATTAAAAAAAAAACAATTTCTAGAGTTGGAAAGTTACCCGACTCATCGGGTCCACCCGTCCATAGAATGATACCATCGGGGTATCATTCTCCCACTTTCTACACCACACTCACCCTTTTTTTGTTATCTAATTACCACCACACTATTTAAACATACATGTTCCTTTACTTTATTTATGATACTGGTTCGTTAAAACATCCCTTCAAACAGTATTACAAACAATAGTCAAACAAGAAGTCGTCCAATTTTAAACCAACAACCCTTGGATTAGGTTCACTCAAGAATCTCTACTAGCACTATTATGTCCTATCGGTATATACAATATTTATAAAAACCCTTGTCCTCATGAGCGTCCCATACCACTCGACAAGTACTCGTTGTGCTAATCTGGACGTACTCCCGTAACAACAACAACGGTGCCAATTTGGGCGTCATCCTCACGCCACGGCAAAACAAAATTGCAGTATCCAGCTGGGCTAATCTGGGTGTACTCCCACCACAGCATCAGTGGTGCCATCCTGGGCGTCATCTCACGCCTCGGCAATTGCCACATAATACCATCGCTAATAAGTAGAGAGACTTGAGAGAAACCATACCGAAGGTTTTGGACAAACAGTCTTTCCTATAGCAACCAATTTAACCAAACATTCTTTCCTACTTGTCAAACATATGCCGAGTTTCTTGGGGTTAAGCCCCGTGGTTTCGGTCCGTGTTTTCTTTTCATACGGTAAATAATATATTCCTATGGTCTCGCATATGCAATGATTCATAACTTGAAACTGCAATACTAACCTGTACCATAGCTCCGATTGGTCCGATTGGTGGATACATAACATGTTCCGCAGGAGTTCTACCGTTACTTGTACCAGCTTCATGATCATTAGCGCCTTGGGTTCGAGCACGCTTTGGAGCCATTTTTTTGTACTACACTTATGATATACACTTAGAACTTTAAATTGGTCAATTTCCCTAGTAATATCTTTTTTCCAAAGAGAGTCTGTAATTTGAACCCTCGCCAACTCGGATTCACACTTAGTGTTTTTGTTCTATATCTAATTTCTATACATCAAATATTTGCTAATCGTAATTAATAAAAAATTAAGTGTGTAAACTACGAGTGAAAGTTTAGGACCGCATTACTTTTATGCATGACATTTCTAATCCAATTCTAACTTCCATTTCTATACTTCAACTAAATCAATTTTTAGTATTATTCAACATTCTATCTAATCTAATTGACAACAAAATTGTTGAATGATAATTTCATCATGTATAATAAGAATATGATAAGTTCTCTTATGTATTAACTTTCAATTAACTATACATAAGTTAATAGTGAAGATGTACTAACTAGAGAGAGTAGGTATACTTAGAGAGATTAGAGTAAGAGAAAACATACACACACATCTTTTCTAAAGTTAATTGAATCTTACTAATCCACTTGAAAGATTAGAGTAAAACAGAACACACACACATCCTTTTCTAAGAGAAAACATACACACACATCTTTTCTAAAGTTAATTGAATCTTACTAATCTATTAGAGAGATTAGAGTAAGAGATAGCACACATACATCATTCCTAAAGTTAATTGAATGCTCAATTAATATGCACCTTATTAGTTCACTAGATTTTTTGCTCTCTTAGTGGTTTGTGGACGCCTTCTCTCTAAGAGAAGTGGCAACTAATTTTTGGAGAAACAACTAGCTCAAAGCTTTGAATCATCTCACCTTTCTAACACATGATGCAGCTCCATCTCCTTCACATACTCCCGTAAGTACTTGGTTACATCTTTGCCATTGAAATAATCCATTCTATTGATGGCTGCTTGTATGGCCTTTGTTGCTGAAATCTCCCTTTTTTCAATGGCATGTTGTTGTTGCATGAACATTGCAAATGCTTGAAACATTTGCATTATTGCTGGGTCAAAATACATACACTGTTGCTCAACATGATCAACCATGGTTACCCACAAACTCTCACCCTGGCAGTTTCGCGTCAGGTTCACCAAAAATATGTCGAGAAATTTGCGGTCTTGCCAGGAAAGCACCGGGATTTTGGCTATGAGAGTTTGTGAGAGAACTCCAAAAAACTATATAAAGGAGTTAAACCATAGATGCCATGAAGACTAGGGTTTGGAAGAAAGTGCAATCAAAGATGTCCCACTCTTTCTCTCTTGCACTCAGACACACAAAAAAGAACACAAAAGAGAATATAAAAACAACACAAAGATGAAAACATCAAGGTTATGATCATATCATATCATGGGTAATATGAAAGGGTTAATAGATGAGTTAATGGTGTGCAATCTTTGCCGACCAAACAGGCTACAAATTGTTCTTTGGCATTGTTGTTTTGTGCTTACCATAATATATATGTTTTGTCTAGTGATTGGGGTTCATTGTGTGTACAAGTCCTCTTGGTTCATAGCAAGATAACTACACTTACGTCAAAAGAAAAGTTATAGTCTATAAGAGGTGGTATGATGGGATCCCATGAAAGAAGTATTTTATTGAGCCTATTGCCTCTATGTCTAAAGTGTGAGCATGGATGCTCTATTTATAGTAGAAAAGAAAACGTCCAACTTTTTTTCCCAAAAAAAATAATATTTTTTTTATTTAAAATAATTTTTTTTCCAAAAATCATACCCGCATTTTTGGTACCCTTGTGGTACCCATCAGCTTGACCACTTTGTCATTATCATCAAAAGATAAGGCCACATAACCCTCCCTCATTAAGATTAGTCAAGACTAGCCTCTCCTTTTCATGTGACAGTGTGTCCCACTTTGTCCCCTCCTATGTGAGTCCAGGTGATTCCATGTGCCTTCATTTGTCATCCCTGTGTATTCTTTTGTCTTTATAATTATTTTATTTATTTCCTTAATGATAATTTACTTTACATTTTTAAGTTAAACTTTACAATCTTATATTAACTTTACAGTAGTAAAAGAAAATTCTACAATCAGTAAATAATTATTGCAATAAGTTAGTTAGTGATTCATATAGCTAAACATGTCAGAATTTTGTAGCGTAAATTTTAAATTCTAGGTTTTCTCAACCTACGATTCATAATTTGAACTCGAATATCTTAAATAATGAGTGATGGTTAAAAAAAATTCAAATGCGTAATAGAACTTGTGTGAAATTCGAAAGTAGAGACCTTACATGCTTACACCCAAACAAGAAAACATAAAGAAAAAAAAACATAAACTATTGTGAAGATTAAACCACTTAAAATAATTGCTTTATGGATCCTAACATAAGAAATCAAATATGACCCTAGCTTAAAACCATATGATCATTCTTAATACAACAACCAAGTCTATGTATGTCTATGGGTTACAAAAAAGCTTGAAAATCCTTTAGTACATTGTCACTTAGCTTTTAAATGAAGCTCATGGAAGATTTTTTTAGCATTTCAATAGAAAAATTAAATCACAACAGAAGGCACCCACCCCAAGGTAGATCAAGCTCCGATTCTTCGCTCCTTCAAGTCACAAGGAGGGTCTCCAAAATTCTACAAGTCTACCGTGGTGAGGGCTAACCCCTGTTAGTATAGAGCATTGGTTTAGGACCTTGACAAAGCAAGACAAGGTAGTTTCCCTTACCTACAAAGTGCCAATAAGGTGATAGGCCTAACATAGACACAAAAATAGCGTAGAATATGATTTTCATAGTGTATAGTAGCATTTTTTTTTCTTTTTTTGGGACACTTTTTTTGCGTTGGAAATAGGGTTGTAGAGAAGCACACACAACCTTGAGAAGATGAAGAAGCTCAAGGCACACAACATAGAGTAACATTACTTAGTGTGCAATGGAAGGATAAGTTAGCCCTAGAGTGATGGGCGTATATACAATGCACGGGGGAGAAAACCTCCTAGTGAGGAAAAAAATGCCCCAATAGTCTTAAGTGTGTTCACACAAATCACTACCACATATGTATGGTAGAAAATCCCCCCTAGGAGGGATGCAATGAAAAAGAGCTAGCATGTATTGTATAAGGAAGTGCCATGCCTTGAGTGCATGATCAATCCACAAAGGGGAATAAGCCCAAATTTTTGCAAAAAGCTTCAAACTTCTTACAAGGCAATAGGCTTTGTGAATAGATATGCAAGGTTTACCTATGTTGGCACATAAGCCAAGCTGATATTTCTTGCTAAGAGTCTCTCGGTAACATAGTGATAATGCACCTCAATGTGCTATGTGTAAGCATAAAAATTGGGTTCTTTGCAACTGCCAATAACTTGTTTGACACAAGGCAATACCACCATCACACTGCTTAAATTGTATGCGCAAGTAATGATGCAGCAACCCCAAATATTTCATCTTGAAAGTATCATTCAAATCAGCCTTAAATTCAACAATATGTGTCTCATTTGGTCTATTGATTAGCACATCATCCACATATAGAACAAAAATGATAAGTACATCTCCCTCACCCTTTGCATGCAAAGTGCTTTCTATTGGACTGTTATGAAAGCCTCGTTTAACCATGAGTGTCAACTTTCTCATAACAAGCACAAGGAGATTGCTTTAAACCATACAAAGATTTCTTACATTTGCATACCTTATCATCCTTCCCTTTAATGACAAAACCACAAGGCTGCGCTACATAAACTTTCTCAAAAATGTCACCATTCAAGAAAGTAATAACAATATCTCATTGATGTACATCCCATCCAAAATGAGATGCCAATGCACATAGAAACCCCATAGTAGTCATATGACAAGTGGGAGAAAAAATTTCTTTACAATCCATGCCTTTTTGCTGTACACAACTTTTGCAACAAGTTAAGCCTTATAGCAATCAATGTCACCATTTGGCTTATGTTTCAACTTGTACGCCCATATTCTATAAGTGATCCAATTTTTTGAATTGTGTGTTTTATCAAAAGACAAAGGTTCCTCAACATCACATAAGCTGGATACATTCAAAGCATAACAATCTGATGAAAAAGATCCATGGCCAGAACCTGAACTAGTACAACTAGACAAAGGTGCATCTAATTGACTGTCACACAAAGTGTGCACTAGGAAAATTTCCTTGATGGTACCGAGGATATTAGTGAGAAACTTATCTCTATGGCTGAGGTCATTTTTGACAGCTCCCTTGTGCAAAATTTTCTTGATACTTTGCCACATTGTTACCAAAATTTTGCTAGTACCTAGAGACTAACGTTTGATGCATTATGCACATTGTTGTTGCAAGAGTCACTTTCCATAAAAAACAGGGCTAAACAGCATGTAGTTGAACATGTCTTTATTGTTGCTCAAAGAAAAAGTGGTAACAACAACGTAGCCACTTCTCATGGTCCTTCTATGAGTGGTAAATCACCTATTCCTAATGCTTCTATTGGCAACACTTCGTCGCAAAATTTTGGTGAAAAGGGCAAAAAAAGTTGCATTGTCATTATTATAAAGCTAATGATCACTTGATCAAGCCGTGTCCAAAATTGATGTGAGATCCCCAACTCGCCAATACCAAGATCGGGATGGGATCCTTGACAGGTCTCTAGGTCTGATAAAAATCAGAGTCTCTAAACAAGAAAAATCCAAGGAATAGACCTTTACCATTGACAATGGCTTGGGTCTATAGCCTTCGAAGAAGACTTAGTCCTGTCTCGCAGCGGAAACATGATAATATATTAAAAGTCCAAAAAACTATTTCAACCCTATAACTTCCATAAGTTGAGCTAAGGTATCCTCAACCAACGCTTTCCACCCCCTAATAGATGTGAGGGCACAGCCGCTGGTGGACTCCTCTTCCAAGTGAAGAAGTTTTCTAAACGTTTTTAGTGTGGAGGGATGGATAGTTACTTGACTAATCAGGTCCACCCGTCCATGATTGACAACCTTAATCAATCCGTACTTACCATCCCGCACTCACACATGATTCTTTTGTTATTTAATTACTACCACGTTCTTATCACAATTAAAATAATGATTCCTTTTATCCTTCATAACAAAATTTTATTAAAACAGCCCTTGAAAACATTCTTTTAGCAAATAAACATATTTAAACTTAAGACAGGGTACTGTCAATCAAAACATTGTCCATAATAACTATGACAGTTACTCTTCTTGTCTCAAGACCACCTAAGGGTGAAAAAATGGCACCCATTCCTTATTCACAATCCGGAGTGGATAAACCCGCACCCAAGGTTCCGGGTGCCCATACCCCAAACCAATTGCCCATACAACCGGGCGGCTCCCCTAGGATAAAAAACGATATCCTAACTTATGTAGAAACATCAAGACATGACACAGAGTAGAAACTCATCGTTCATGGAGGTAACCGACTTATCCGTGGCTAAAAAGCCATCATTATCATCAATTTATACCAAGGAGTCGGAGGTGTCTTGAGAGAAGCTGTCTTAAGGATGATCAATCATATCTTTCCTAATTCAACCAGTTTTAACCCAAACAATTCTTTCCTACAACCCAAACAATTCTTTCCTACATTGTAAACAAATGCACGTTGGATGTTACCTTTCATTTTTGGTCAATTATTCCTTTCTTGATTCTTACTCACTCCTTACGTATGCAATGCTAACTTATAAAAGAACTTAAAATATTTAATTTTGAATAAAATAGAGATCCACCTGAGACTGCTCGCCCATGTGCTGCTGAGCTGGAGCTTGCAAACTTTCGTCCGTCGGCCTATGGCTAGGCCCAGCCTCATGGTCATTAGTGCTTTATTCCCTTTGTTGCTAATATTCTCTTCCTCGGTAAGAGGATTTCCTCTGGTTCTCTTTGGAGCCATATCGACAGCCTTATAAAAAGACTTAATCGATTAGAAGTTTAATTGAATAATCTCTTTTTTTTTCCCTTTTTACCCAAAAATAAGGATTTTTAGAGTAAGTAGGTATCCTTGATAGTTAATTGGATAAGATATTCCTCCTGTAACTTCTTTATACTATAAGTAATTTCCCATAATTACCATTTAATTAGGAGAGCCATTTAACTAGGTTTATCCTTAGTCTATATTCCACGAATATTTTATATTTAACCTTAGTAAATGATAAATTCCTCTCGGCTAATGGATTACTCACCCTAAATTGTAATTTGATATGTTCTATCTTTAGGAATTTTCATAAATTTGATTTATAACCTTTTCCTCCTATACTTATGGCCTAATTAAGGCAAAGTTTTGCTGATAGTAATTTGTTATACCAACCAACTATGCTGAGTTAATTTTCCCAACCTTCAAAAGTGATTTTGAATCTCAGGTATTTAATTGCTAATTGGATAAATTCATTTACTAATTTACTTTCTCTATTTTATACGCAAAATCGATACTTTTAATGAAGATAAGTATTTAAACAATTTATCTGAGGTTGGGGTATTTATCACGGATTCTTCAAGGTATGTTCTACCTTTGATATAAGATGTAACTAACCTCTGATAAATATGATGTAGAACATAACATTTTCCTCCTTTTATTTTACCCTACAAATAATGTAATTTTACGGAAATAATTAGGTAACTAATTATCTGATTTAGTTTATTTATAGCTTAATTTAATATTTTTCTCCTTTTATTTTTCCCTACAAATAATGTAATTTTACGGAAATAATTAGGTAAACTAATTATCTGAGGGTAACAAAATTATCACGGGTTCCCTAAGGTATGAATAACCTTTGATAAACAACTCAAAGCATTTAGAATTAATTTACTAATTTTCCCCTTTTAATTTGTCCTAAAAAAAGTGTAGTTTTCTAAGATAATTAAGTAAATTAATTATCTAAGGTTAACATAATTATCACGGGTTTCCTAAGATGTAATTAAACTCTGATAAATAATTGAAAGCGTTTAGAAGTAATTTGTTAATCTCCCCTTTTGATTTGTCCTAAAACAAGTGTAATTTTGCTAATATTATTAGGTAAATTAATTATCTGAGATTAAGATAATTATCATAGGTTTCCTTAAATGTAGTTAACCTCTCATAAATAACTCAAAGCATTTAGAATCAATTAGCTAATTTCCTCCTTTTAATTTGTCCAAAGAATAGTGTAATTTTGCTAAGATAATTAGGTAAATTAACTATCTGAAGTTAACATAATTATCACGGGTTCCATAAGATGTAACTAAACTCTGATAAATAACTCAAAGCATTAAGAATCAATTTTCTAATTTCCCCCTTTTAATTTGTCCTAAAAATAGTGTAATTTTGCTAAGATAATTAGATAAATTAATTATCTGAGGTTAACATAATTATCACGGGTTTGCTAGGATGTGATTAACTTCTGATAACTATCTTAAAACATTTTTAATCAATTTGATTATTTTACCCTTTATTTTTCTCCCAAAAACAGTGTAATTCTGCTTAATTAATTATGAAAATTACTCAAAAAATTATAAGATAATTTATTAGCTTAATGACAGTCTAACACAGCTCTGATAATTATCTCAACATAATCTAAGCTTAATTAATTTAATTCCTATTAATTTATGGTTAATATGGATAATTTCAGTCTTAATATGATATAATAATTAAGCAGCTTAATATCCCTAAGCTTAATTACAACAATCAACAGAGAATATTGAATTAAGAGAGGCTTTTTGAGTATACATAGGATTAATGTTTAATTTATTAAGAAAATAGGTTAACCTAGCTTTGCTAATTAAGAAGGATTAGGCTAATTACCGTTTAATTTAACCAACTAGAGGTTAATCTCTAGTGATTTCTGTGTAGCGGTCTCTCTAGATGAGAGAGAGTGTGTCAAGGCTCCGAGTCTGTCCGAAATTGTGAAGCAAGGGGTCCTATTTATAGTTTTCTGGCACTCATAAGCTCTCACAGGCTGGAAAAAGCAGTTGCTTGCAACTCAAGAAGCCCTACAACTCCAGATTGGCACCCCTTGCTGCTAAATGAGTCCCTGGCAGGTCAGTGATGACCCTCCCATTACCTGCCAGCTTTTAAAATATCAATTCTACTATATTTTGACCAATTTTTGCTTAATTGGTAAATATCTTGTAAATATATGGGAGGCCTTTAATAAAGTCTATGCTTAAATGATTACTGCAACCCTTCAATTTTTTGAATAATTTAATTTACGTTGAATCTTCCAGAAGGACTAGCGGGGTCATTTTTTGTTCGAATTTAAATCTGAAAATTTCTAGCCCGGGGTTTGCTGTGCTTAAGATTCCAAAACTACCAATATTTGCCACGGTCGAAAAATTCTACATTTCTTTTTCAATAATCATATCAGTTTGATTATGCTTTATACAATCTTTAAGGTTTTAGAAACTGGAAACCTTACAATTGAAGGCAAAAGAGGCTAAGTAGAAAGAGCCCAACTCCACTACAAGTGTAGCAATTGTTGAATCTTCTGTGAAATGAGATTTTGATGTTGATGTAGATGTATAGTGGGATTTTGGTGCAGAGTGCACTTATGATCCTTCAGTCCATGATGCATGTATGTCAGTTGATGCAGATTCTCATGTGTGGTACTTTGACAGTGGTACTACAAAGTACATTACCTCTCATCGTGACTTGTTTACCTCTCTCAGGGATGTCCCTCATGGGAATACACTCACTTGTGCCAACAATTTTGATTAAGGGAGTTGGAAAGATTGTGTTGACTACTAAAATGGCAGCTCTTTCACACTTGTTGATGCATTGTATGTACCTGAGATAAAAAAGAACCTTTGTTTTTGTATTTGCCCTTGCTAGACTTGGTCTTGTTGTCAAATTTGTGGATGACAGATGTACAATTCATGATCTCAATTTTGGTGATGAAATTGTTGCTTCTGGCATTTTATGTTGTGGGCTGTATAAGCTCACTTTGTATGACAAGTGTGGGAAAAATTTTGCAAATGCAGTTGTGGAATCAAAGGCGGTGTCATATGAAAAACTTTGGCATGTTAGGTTTCTAGCTACAACCATGTGGTTTGTTGCACTGAGTAGATGATTGATAGTTCTATGACAAGGTGGTTTCTAGCAATGTGACATACGGTTTCTAGCTTTGACTAGATGGATTCAAGTAGTAAGTAAATGGTTATCAATAGTGCTTGGGAAGTTTCTAGATGTAGATTCTTGTTTTCAAGCACTGCTTGGAAGGTTATTCGCAGTTCTTGAGAGGTTTCTAGCTTTTCTTGTCAGGTTTCTAGCAGTTCTCTAGTGCTTTGGTGATTGGACTACTAGGTTTCTAGCACTGAGTAGGTGTTTCTTAGTAATCCCTGATAGGTTTGTACGAGTTTTTTCTGGTAGTGCTTGACTTGTTTCTGGTTTCTAGCACTAAGTAGGTGCTTTCTAGTAGTTATTACAAGCTTTGTAGTGCTAGTTGATAGGTTTCTAACTACGACTATGTGGCTTGTTGCACTGAGTAGAAGATTGGTAATTCTATGACAAAGTGGTTTCTAGCATCGTGATATGGTCTCTAACTTTGACTAGGTGGTTTCAAGTAGCAATTAAATGGTTATCAATAGTGCTTGGGCGCGTCTACCATGTTGCCACCGTGGTAACTTCTGTCTGGATCTTTGACCTGGTTGGCTGCTCCGCTCTGCACATTGGACCGCTTGCTTTTTAGAAATGTCTTTATGTAGCCCTCCAACCATTGTTGTGAAAAACGTTGATCGGGGGCGTTTGAAAATCTAGCTAACAAAGTGTCCTCAATGTACCGTGCATGATCGGGTAGTTGGTCTCTAAACTTTATAAAACAATTCTTATATGTTGAATGTATAAGAATCTTTAGATGGCGTCGAAATGCCCTGCTTTTTGCTGTGCCAAAATCCACCTCCCCACCATATTTAACCCTGTAGTAGCCCCTTGCCTGTCTGGCACGTGTGCCTCAGTATCCTCGTCCTCTCCTTAGGGACGGCACGCTCTAAAAGTGGGGACTCTGTTCCCCCACCACTACCAAAACATGCGAAACCACAAGATCCGTCGCCGCTTCGTCTCTCACGGCACTCGCTGCCCTGAGACGAGCGTCGACGAGCACTGGGAGAGGAAGTCCGTCGACGATATTCTGGCAAAGCAGGAGTGAAATGGAGTTGCGTAGGACCCTGTGATGCCATGGGAGTGGGACCTTGCGATGCAAGGGGAGTAGGACCCTGTGATGCAAGAGGAGTAGGACCCTGTGATGGAATATGAGTAGGATGATATGAAGGGAGAGTAGAGGGAGGTGCCGTCTATGCGAGGCTCTGTAGGTAAGGAGTCCCTCCCTGACTCCCCCATGGTATAGTCTACGGAGAAATGATGTAGGTCGCAAGCTGCTGTGGAGTGTAGCGACCAAACAAATCCTCTGTCAAACAGAGGTACTGCTCTCATAAAGAGATATCCCGCTGTAAGTCAGGATCTACAATCGGTGGAGGAACATGAGAAGGGTGGGTGTAGGATGGCCATGCTTGCAAATAACAAAAAAAAACCTATGACGCTCATGGTTTAGGGTTAACTACGTAGAAACATTCTTTATTTTCTTGCTTGTTCTCACCGACTCAAGATTCGGGTCCACTGGAGGCGATGTCCACCCTGGGTGGGAGCCCACCTGGGATGTGAACCAACCAAAAGAAGAGCTAGCTGGCTGCTCCTTATCAGTTGGTCTCTCATTTGACATCTACATTACAAAGAGCAATATAAGATTAAGCTTTCCACCCTAATCACTCATCTATAAATATGTACACAATTATATTAGCAAAAAAACATGTAGATACATATACATACTAGTAGATCTAAGTAGAGACTAGTAGTGCCAAAGGTCAACTGCACCTCTTTAGATATCATCACAGTCTCAACCGTGGTAAAAACCAAAGGTACATTGCGGTAATCCTTGCATGAATGGATCAATGACTGCAACGCCACTATTAAAAAAGGACTATACCCAAGAGGAAGCATCTAACCTTCCGGTGCTATGCTCCTGTACTTAGTGCCTACATACATCAAAGTATCAATCACCACTATAGTCCACATGCACTAGGTACTTGAACTCACTGAGTTTCTCATCTAGATTTATGCAGTATGATCCATACCATCTTTGTGAATATTTGCACACACTGATCATTTTACAAATTGATAGTTCAAGTGAAATAGTTTCATTGTGGGTGTTGGTTGGGATGGTTGTGCTCCCATGTTGGATCCCCCCTTGAAACTTACTTGATTGAACCCCTTAGCCATGTAGGTGTATGATATCTCTAAATGATGTATCAGATAGACTCTCCTCAATGATTGGTTCTAAGGGATGCAATGGTCCTTGATTCACACTCTTCTATTAATTTTTTGTTAACTTGGTCTCCTAGGGTAGGGTTTTTAATTGTGTAGTACCTACTTGAACTCAAATACATCAAGAGAAAATCACACTTGTGGAGCCCTAACATGTTACCTCTTCAGCTGCTTCCAAACCTTCGACTCAAAATCACTTATAGTCGTAATGCTCTAGCCTTTGCAATCTGTACAACAAACACTCGACAACTGTTAGTCAAAATTCTTGAATTTACAATGTGATGAAGCATCATACATAGATTTCCCTTGGTACCTTGACACCAGTTATATGATTTTTGTGTGATTTAGGTTGGTTTAGGTTAGCTGAAACTCAAACCCTAGGTTCAAATTTGTAGTTTTCACCTTGAAGTATTTTTGCCTCTTTTGGTCTACTTTTTGGGTTCTTTTTGCAAGCTTGCTTTGGGAAGTATTGTTTCTAATGGTCTCTACTACAGTCTAGAGAAGTCTTTGCCAAAAATCTCAAATGGGATACATGGATCGTGGTCCACATTCCATCACTTCTAGACTTGACATTCTGTCAGCTGCTAATAGACTGTGATATTTGGAGTCTACCCCAAATTTTTCTTTTTTTAAAATTTTGGACTAGTTTTGGTCAGCCAAAAGTTGAATCCTAGGTATGTTTAGTGGTTTTTGCTATTTCCATTTTTCGCCCCCTTTTGGTCGCTTTCTCAACTTTTTTTTGCAAAGTTGACTTTGGGGAATATGTTTCCATATGTCTTAGCTACTCACTATTCAATTTTCAACCAAAATTTTAGATGAGGTACATGGAACGCGATCCATGTTCCATCTCCTTTTCACATGAGCCTTTGTCAGCTTGTACTCTTTGCTATTTGGAAGCTATTCTCAAAATCTTTTTAGATTTGGATCATAAAAAGTTGAAAGTCCTTAAATTTTAGGAAATTGGACTAGCTTTATGTAATTTTCCACCATTTCCTTGATTTGAATGCAATTTTCACCACCCCAATTCAACCCCAAACTTTGGTTTTAGTTAATTGAAGTTAGCAAAGTATGTTTTGGTCTTAGTTTTGCTTCTATATACCTCTAGGGGACATGAATTGTGATCCATGTTCCACCACAAATTTTACTAAAACTTATCAGTTTGCTTCTGGTAACTTTGTTGAGGCCCTTGGGTACCAAATTTTTGAGCTTAGATCAACTTTTAGGTCTCTACCATCAAATTTCCAAAAGTTTAGAGTTATGGACTTTTTTGCTTGAAATATGGTTTTCAATCTTTTTTCTTGGATCTTTTCATCCCAATTTGATCAACAACTTCTACTTACCCCACTCCTATGTGCTAGAAAGAAACTTGAAAAACAAACAAACAAAACACTGCAAATTGAAGTTGTAATGAAAAACAAAACAACAGTTTCAAAGCATAGATAAGATTTGAAGAGTGAAATGATTTTGGTATCTCACTCACAACTCTCTTTACTCCTCAAGGAGAGATCTAATCGGTCCCTCGACTCTAGACTCTATGAAGCACCAAACCCATGTCTAGCTGGTTTACTACTAAAGTGTAAATGGAATGGATAACAAATATTTGGAAAAGAACTCTCTAAATACCTATTAGGTCACTCACCACCTAAGGATCATTCCCGAACAATGGTGCCAATGTCAGGGGGTCGCCACAATGGACGTCTGTAACATAGCTATGTGGCACTAACATAATAATATCAATACCGAAGGGAGTGACGGTAAGACTTTTGACCTTTATACCTAGGGCTTTCAAAATGGCCAATGGTTGACTACTTTAGGCTTTGAGTACATGATCAAATATTACATCTCAATGTTTTACAGCTTTTAAATCAAAATACATGGGCTCATTTACAAGGTCCTTGAGAAAAATATGATACAGTATATCAAAAATGTGGCTTTGGATACGATGCGTCTAACGAGGAGGGTGAATGTAAGCTGCATCAACCAAAGAGATGGGTGTTGAAATAAATGGATGTAAATAATATCTTTTTAAATGGAGACTTGAAGGAAGTTTCATGTGTATATGGAACACCCACAAGGTTATGCAACTATGAGTCTATGTGACCTTCTATGTATGTTAAAGAAAGCATTGTATGGGCTGAAGCAAGCACCTAGAGCTTGGTATGAGATCATTGTGGCATTCCTCATTTCATTGGTGAGATGTTTGATGCAAATCATTCATTGTATGTGTGAAAGAATGAGGTAGGAACTGTGGTGATATGTATATATGTGTATGTGTTGATTGTTGGAAGTCATAATATAGCTTAAGTGGAGGGTGTAGAGGCTCTACTTATTCAAGATTTTGAGATGTAAGACTTGGGAGACTTGTGATATTTCTTGGGCATTGAAATTATACACACAAAAGAGCACAAAGACAATATGATTTGGACATGTTGAAAAAGTATAGTATAGTTGATTGTAAGCCAATTGTGATGCCCTTAGATTAGAATTTGAAGTTGGGAATGTAGGTCCAGTACGTGAGTATGCTATCATGTATACTATCTCACATCCCAGGTTGCAGGTATCTTCACAAAGGCCCTTAGAGCAAAGAATCTATGGTGACCTTTGTATACAAGAGATGGTGCTGAGCTTGAGGAGGAGTGTTGAGATATGAAGCTCAACATGTATGACTCCTGGATGACTATCACCTACAGTCATCATCATTAGCATGCCTTGTGGATATGCATATCTTTGCCAATGATATATACTACATCTATACTACACCAAGCTGGTCTACCTATAGGAGTGATGGCACAATTATCCATTCATCTCACTCACTAGCGGTTCATACTAGACTGTTGTATTAGTTTCCTTTTATGTTCTTATTTTTCCCCTATGTCATGTAGACCTCTTATCTTGAGTTAGTGAATAAGAACAAGAACATGGTTTTGCCTCCATCTTTATGTGTGTGTGTGTGTGTGTGTGTGTGTACATGTGCGTGCACTTGCAAGAGCTGAAGCTCTCTCCTTTTATCTCTCTCTTAAAAAGCATGAATATCAAAAATAACTATGGAGTAAAAGCATGTATAGGTGGTAAATGGGGTAGCCACCAATATAAAATTTTACATGAGATAAGAAAAAAGATATCTAGAAGTCATCAAAAACATAATCCCAAACACTTAGTAGAACATCTAATGAGTGCTAGTAGTGTGGTAGCCATTAGGACTTGTTTGGAGTCTTCTTGGACCCTTTAAATTGGATGCTTAGTGAAGTGCTTAAAATGCTAGTGAAGGTTTGACCAATCTAACGGCATAGACCTAAAAATACATTTTTTCATTTCTTCTAAAAAGAAAATAGGTCTCAATCCTATCTAGTGACCAGATCCTCTCAGCTTTTTTGGTGTTAGTGCAACCCTACATACCACTCCCCCACTTTTGAATTTGAAATTTTTTGTCACTTTTCCCTCCTCCCTTTTGGAGGAGCTGCAAATGCCTTTCTCTCTCTACATTCTCTCTCTAAAACAAGTTTAGAGGGTTATGCTTGGGTTTAAGCTTCTTTTCCCCTCCCTAGAAGCCATAGTCTGTAGATCTGAAGCTCCTCTACCTCCCTCACTCTCTCCACTCTCTCTCTCTCTTGTAATAACTCACCATACCTCTTTCTCTCTCTACTATGCATTGTTGCAGACCTGTACATCCTTCCAAGCTCCATATCCATCTCCATTGGCATCTCCACCTCCACCTCCACCTCCATCCTGAGCTTCACCCCTACCTCCATCTCCAGCTGCACCTGCACCTCCATCTCCACCTCCATTTCCATCTTATCTCCATCTTTAGCTACAATGGCTATGCAAGACATCACCAACAAGCCTTTGAAGCTCAAATGACATAACAGTTTGGAGCAAGAGTATTCAAATTTGCAAGCCAATTGAGACAACAGGTCTATTCCAATGGACATGCTATGATTGCAAGTGAGGAAAGTCATTGACTTTTGGATGGATGGAGCAATTCACCCCCTTGATCCTCAGACAGGTGCATCTCCACCATTTCGTAGCATCACACAGCTCTTATGCTTTTTGAGTGACAAGTACCACAAATTGTTAGGCTATTGCCAGATTCTTTACACTTTGTACTTGCAAGAGGTCTCAGCACATATTCAGATTCAAACAAAACTAGACATGCTACAAGCTGCAAGCTTAACTGAAACGGAACAACTTTAGGCATTAGCCTTAACTGCAAAGGAGCAATTCATGGTGCAAATAGCGGAATTAAGGAAGAAACTTGTAGAGCAAAAAGTGAAGCTTGACAATGCAAAGAATTGATCGGGTTGTAGAAAATTACACGCGTCTTTGGCATTCCACTTGAAATCTTAGACGGTGCGTCAACCACTTTACTCACCTTCCTATGGGATTCAAAAAGATACAACAAAAGCACGGGGCTATGGGACTCCTTGTTAAACTTGGAGGCACTCATAAGAGACTTGTGCACCAAACAAGGTAGTTGCAGGTTGTAAGAGTGTAATTTGTTAGTAGAATTAAGGAATTCACTCCTTTCTATTTGCTTTTTTGTAGAGAATGTATGGAAGCAATTCTAGGTTGCAACAATACCCAAGAGTCGGTCAAGTCGTCCATACTTCGGCATGTGGTTGATGAGAAATACATTTTGAATATGATCTTTGATCCTATACATGCTACATTGCAACAATCCCTTCAAAAACTGCTACTAAAGGAGTTTCAAAATTTTATTCCCCCTTACAACATTCTTATAGTGTGGGACTCAGCCAAGATTAGTGATAAGGGGTACAAAATCATTGTATACATGCATAATAGGGCATCTATGCAGCAAGGGAATGCCTTGATCAATGTTACCAACCCCATACAGTATGGATATGGCAAGAAAACTATAAACAACAAAATTTCAATGGATGGAAACATGTCAATGTTCTCAAAGAGTTTTGTTTACAATAGGTTCAACAATGTTTACGTTGAAGTAGAAGCCCTACAATGAGCTATGATCCGATATTACGATATCACAATAGAGGAGATAGGTGGAAAAGCTATATTTTTGTTAAAATTAGATGAATGCCAGATGGTGGAGCACAAAAAACTTACACTAATGAGCAGGGCACATGTGGGAAAGGGGTTAGAATGCAAAGAGGTGACCGAGTCGCTTGGCAGGAGGCAAAAAAGGCAAGATTTTTATGGGGTGCAATGAGAGAAGAACATATGGTGGCAAGTGGCATGTGAACTCCCACATGAGGACCATGACATTTTGAGGTGGTATTTCAACCATTCAGGTATTCAAGAGACAATAGATCAAAAATACAATGGGGAACTCATCAATGTCCCTGGCATTGGCAACTTTGAAATAGAGTGGCACTTTGGTGGTAGCTTGAAGACCCTAAAATGCATGTTGGGCACTAAGGGTGGTGCAAATAATTTATTTACATGCGTTTTGGCTGCCATGCAATGATGCCTAAGGATGCATTCAGGAAGGACACAGGGGTTAGAAGATAAAAAATCCGCAAGCAAGTAGGGGCTAAGAGCCCAAACGATAATCAAAAGGCAAGTGGGGGGCACATGTGGTTCAATGGCATCATGACTTGCAACCAAATCAAGCCACCATCTCGTGTAGAGGAGGATCGAGATTTTCATCCCATTCTTTCAATTCCCCTTAACAGAGTGCATGTGTGCTCCTTGCATTTGAGACTTGATATTGTGGACAAGTTGCTAATGCTCCACATAAATTATGCATGGAACATGGAGCACTATGTCAGGGAGAGGCTCTCAACAAGAGAGATCAGCTTGGTTTATGTGCCAACACAGGACAACCTTGCAGATCTTTTCACAAAGGCATTGTCTCGTGAGAAGCTTGAAGCTTTCCGCAAAGCTTTGGGCTTACTCCCCTTTGTGGACTGATCATGTCCTCAGGGCATGGCACTTTCCTTTACTCATGTGCCATCTCTCGTTCACCACATCACTCCAGGGGGGATATGCTACCATATACATGTGGTAGTGATGTGTGTGAACACACTAGGACATCCGAGGAATTTTTTCCCTCTTTAGGAGGTTTTTTCCCCAGTGCATTGTATATGCGCCCATCACTCTAGGGCTATCTTTGTTTCCATTGCACACTAAGGAATACACTCTCCATTGTGTGCCTGGAGCTTCCTTCATCTTCTCCAAGCTATGTGCATTTCTCTGCAACCCTAATTTCAACAGCTGAGTGCTCTTAAAATAGTCATCCTTTGCCTGATAGTGTGACCTTTCCATCCCTTGATTGCTCCAGAGTGCAAGGGATCCATACTCATTAAGAAAGTATGGACCGTGGGCGAACAAGATATGCCTGTAATGTGTGATATGGATTCACCCCATGCATCGATTATTAGCTCTGTGAATTTATTAATAGACACCTTGAATGATTTTATCTCATCTTCACTAAGGTTCAATCACTCAAGAAGCCTCATCATCTCATTGCATGCTTCCCACACATGCGCTCTCTTCAGCCCTAGTGCTACCTCATTGCCAAGGTAGGTTGTTATGTCACACACTTGCTTCCATATCTAAAAAGAAGTATGGCTTTGAGCCTCACCATAGTTTGAAAGCAAGTGTCTTTTCTTTTCCCCACCCATACATATCTTATTGGGATTATCCTATGTGGGGTTTTTACGGTCCTTTGAGAGGGTTACTTCATCGGAGTGAGGCCCCACCAATGACAAAGTCATTTCAAGCACGCAATTGCACTCTTCTATTGCACCTCAATGTGCTTTGTGCGATCATGAAAAAATGGGTTCCTTGCAACTGCCAATGTGCTCTGACTGTTACTGTAGCTACTGTTGGCAATGTCCTGTCCAAAACCCAAATCAGCCATAAGGTGTCTGATCCATACACACTCAACCATAGCTCTGAAGACTGCCCTGTACTTAGCCTCACAACTTGAAGTGGCCACAATAGGTTGCGTCTTGCTCAACCATGATATACATGAACTGCCAAGCATGAAATAGAAACCACTTGTGGACACTTGCGTGTCAAAACAACCAGCCCAATCTGAGTCCAAAAAAGCATGTAAGTCGAGCGGCAATGATCCCCCCTTGGGATAAAACAAGACAAGATGTAAAATGCCACTAAGGTAGCAGAAAATACTCTTGACAACCTGCCAACGCTTAGACCCTAGGCTATGCATAAATCTGCTGACATGTGAGACTGCAAACTAAATATATGGCCTTGTGCTGCATACATAAATGAGGCATCCAACAACAGTTTGGTAAAGAGTGACATCAACATGATTGCCAGCATCATGTAGACTCAACTTCAAATTTGTTTCCATAGGAGTGGCAATAGGTTTGCAATCCTCAAGTCCAAAGTTACATAGCAATGTCTCTATGTAACTTTTCTGACACAAGGAAATACCACCATCACATTGTTTAAACTGTATTCCCAAGTAATGATGCAATAGACCCAAATATTTCATCTCGAAAGTAGTATTTAAATCAACCTTAAATTCAGTAATATATGCCTTATTGGGACCAGTAATCAGCAAATCGTCCACATAAAGAACAACAATGAGAAGTACATCGCCCTCATGCTTTACATACAATGTGCTTTCTGTTGGACTGTTACAAAAGCCTCGTTTTACCAAATGAGTGTCAGCTTTTTCATACCAAGCACAAGGAGATTGCTTCAACCCATACAAAGCCTTCTTACATCTGCACACTTTGTCCTATTGTCCTTTTATGACAAAACCGCGAGGCTGCATTACATAAACTTGCTCAAATATGTCACCATTCAAGAAAATAGTAACAATGTCTGACTGATGTACATCCCAACCAAAATGAGCTGCCAATGCACATATAAAACACACAGTAGTCATACGACAAGTGGGAGCAAAAGTCTCTTCATAATCTATGCCTTATTTCTATGCATAATTCTTTGCAACAAGTCGAGCCTTATGGCGATCGATCTCACCATCCGGCTTGCGTTTCAACTTGTAAACCCACTTTGTACCAATGGCCTTTTTGCCAGTAGGCAAATCTTATAAAGTCCATGTGTCATTTTCTATAAGTGCATCATATTCTAATTGCATGAATGGTAGACATCCAATTTTTTGAATTATGTGCTTCATCAAAAGACAGAGGTTCCTCAACATCATGTAAGCTAGACAAAGCCAAAGCATAACAATTTGATGCATAAGATGCATGGCGAAAGCCAGAAAAAGTACGACTAAAAAAAGATGCATCCAATTTATTGTCATGCAATGTATGCACCAGCCATTTTGGCATACCTCTAGCCTGCTCATTTTCAATCCTTTCCTCATCAAATACATCATGTACATCTGCATTAGTAATAGGATGATCTGTAACATTTTCTGAAACCCCCATAGGCTATACATTTGCCACATTGGAATTTACATTTGAACTTCCACCACTGAAAAGAGGCAACAAAGTGTCATAAATGTCTTGTGAGCTTACATTACTGTCTCTAGTACATGATAGAAATGGCTGAACAAAATCTTCCACAAACACTACATCCCATGAAACCAAAATACGCTTTATTTGTGGATGATACAACCTGTAACCTTTGCTTTCAGCACTATAACCAACAAAAATACATTTGATAGCCTTATCATCCAATTTTTTGCACTGCACTGGTGGCACTAAACCGTAAGCCAAATAGCCAAAAACACGCATGTGCTCAATAGAAGGCTTTCTATCATGCCATGCTTCATATGGAGTCATAGACTGCAACTCTTTTGTAGGACACCTGTTGAGTACATAAGTGGCACAGATGACAGCCTCGAGCCAAAACGAATGTGGTAAAGCTTACATCTAAGTGCAAAGTTACCATTAAAGCTTAGCTTACGAGAGAAAATCTACCTTTGAATCTTAACTTTATGATGCATAGACACTCTTATCACTTGACCCTAATTGCGAGATTTCCATTAAAGCTTAAACCTAAAAATAATTGAATTAGGGTTGCAAAGAAACACACACAGCTTGGAGAGGACGAAGGAAGCTCAAGGCACACAATGGAGAGTGTATTCCTTAGTGTGCAATGGAAAGATAGATAGCCCTAGAGTGATGGGCGCATATACAATGCACGGGGGAAAAAACCTCCTAAAGAGGGAAAAAATGCCCCGGCGGTCCTAGTGTGTTCACACACATCACTACCACATGTATATGGTAGCATATCCCCCTTGGAGTGATGTGGTGAACGAGAGCTGGCACATGAGTAAAGGGAAGTGCCATGCCCTGAGGACATGATCAGTCCACAAAGGGGAGTAAGCCCAAAGCTTTGCGGAAAGCTTCAAGCTTCTCACGAGACAATGCCTTTGTGAAAAGATCTGCAAGGTTGTCCTGTGTTGGCACATAAGCCAAGCTAATCTCTCCTATTCAGAGCCTCTCCCTGACATAGTGGTAATGCACCTCAATGTGCTTTGTGCGATCATGAAAATCTGGGTTCCTCGCAAGTGCCAATGTGCTCTGACTGTCAGTGTAGATAGTGTTGGCAGTGTCCTGTCCAACACCCAAATCAGCCATAAGGCGTCTGAGCCATACACACCAACCGTAGCTGTGAAGACTGACCTGTACTCAGCCTCACAACTCGAAGTGTCCACAGTAGGTTGCTTCTTGCTCAACCATGATATACATGAACTACCAAGCATGAAACAAAAAACACTTGTGGACACTCGCGTGTCAAAACAACCAGCCCAATCTAAGTCCGAAAAATCATGTAAGTCTGGCGGCAATGATCCCCCCTTGGGATAAAACAAGCCAAGATGTAAAGTGCCACTAAGGTAGCGGAAAATTCTCTTGACAGCCTGCCAATGCTTAGACCCTGGGCTATGCATAAATTTGCTAACCTGTGAGACTGCAAACTGAATATCCGGCCTCTTGTTGCATACATAAATGAGGCAGCCAACAGCAGTTTGGTAAAGAGTGACATTAGCAGGATCACCAGCATCATGTAGACTCAACTTCAAACCTGTTTCCATGGGAGTGGCAATAGGTTTGCATTCCTCAAGTCCAAACTTACATAGCAATGTCTCTATGTAACTTTTCTGACACAAGGCAATACCACCATCACACTGCTTAAACTGTATACCCAAGTAATGATGCAACAACCCCAAATCTTTCATCTTGAAAGTAGCATTCAAATCAGCCTTAAATTCAGCAATGTGTCTCTCATTTGGTCCAGCGATCAGCAAATCATCAACATAAAGAACCACAATGAGAAGTACATCACCCTCACACTTTACATAGAATGTGCTTTCTGTTGGACTGTTACGAAATCCTTGTTTGACCAAATGAGTGTCAGCTTTCTCATACCAAGCACGAGGAGATTGCTTCAACCCATACAAAGCCTTGTTACATTTGCACACTTTGTCCTCTTGTCCTTTTATGAGAAAACCGCGAGGCTGCGTTACATAAACTTCCTCAAATATGTCACCATTCAAGAAAGAAGTAACAATGTCTAATTGATGTACATCCCAACCAAAATGAGCTGCCAATGCACATAGAAAATGCACAGTAGTCATACGAAAAGTGGGAGCAAAAGTCTCTTCATAATCTATACCTTTTTGTTGTGCATAACCCTTTGCAACAAGTCGAGCCTTATGGCGATCGATCTCACCATCCGGCTTGCGTTTCAACTTGTAAACCGACTTCGTACCAATGGCCTTTTTGCCAGGAGGCAAATCACATAAAGTCCATGTGCCATTTTCTATGATTGCATCATATTCTGATTGCATGGCAGCCATCCAATTTTCTGAATCCTGTGCTTCATCAAAAGACAGAGGCTCCTCAACATCATGTAAGCTAGACACAGCCAAAGCATAACAATCTAATGCATAAGATGCATGGTGAGAGCCTGAACAAGTACGACTAGACAAAGGTGCATCCAATTTACTGTCACGCAAAGTGTGAACCAGCCATTTTGGCATACCTCTAGCCTGCTCATTTTCAGCCCTTTCCTCATCAAATACATCATGTACATCTGCATCAGTAATAGGATGATCTATAACATTTTCTGAAACCCCCATAGGCTGTACATTTGCCTCATAGGAATTTACATTTGAACTTCCACCACTGAAAAGAGGCAACAAAGTGTCATAAATGTCCTGTGAGCTTACGTTACTGTCTCTAGTACATGATAGCAATGGCTGAACAAAATCTTCCACAAACACTACATCCCGTGAAACCAAAATACGCTTTATTTGTGGATGATACAACCTGTAACCTTTGATTTCAACACTATAACCAACAAAAATACATTTGATAGCCTTATCAGCTGTCTCTTGACCATACCTCTTGCCATTTTTGTGAGAGACCTGCTTTTTCTCTCAGCAACACCATTTTTCTGAGGCATATACGGCATTGCACATTGGTGTTTTATCACTTGAGTAGTTATAAATGCATTAAATTCATGAGATATATACTCCCCCCCTTGATCGGAACGGAGGGTGCCCATTGTACATTTCGATAAATTTTCAGCCATAGCCAGAAATTGTTTGAAGCACATAAAAACTTCGGACTTTGCTTTAAGAGGAAATACCCATGCATGCCTGTAGTATTCATCTATGAAAGTCACGAAGTATAGGTAGTTGCCCAAGGATGGAGTTTTCATGGGCCCACAAACATCACTATGCACAAGCTGCAACCTGCATGTGGCCCTAACGGAACCATCCTTTGGAAACTTAGAACATTGCATTTTACCCAAAATACAGCCTTCACAAACATGTTTGATAGGTGCTTCAAGAGGCAGCAAAGAAGCAACCATATGAAATTTTTGCAAACGCAACAAACTAGCAAAATTTAGATGCCCAAAATGTGCATGCCAAAGTTTTGCATATGAAATAGCCCTTGAATCTGCAATTGCATTTGCAAAATTTTGTCCACACTTTTTATACAAAGTGAGCTTATATAGCCCACGGCACAAAAGACCAGATGAAACAATTTCATCACCAAAACTAAGATCATGAACTATACATTTGTCATCCACAAATTTGACTACAAGACCAAGTCTAGCAGTGCGAATACAGACAAAAGATTCTTCTTGATCCCAGGTACATAAAGTGCATTAACAAGTGTGAAAGAATTGTTGTTTGCAGCAGTAAGCGCAATCTTTCCAACTCCCTGAACCGGATAAGAGGCATTGTTGGCACAAATGATTGAATTCCCATGAGGGACAGACTCGAAAGAGGTGAACAATTCACGATGTGAGGTAATGTGCTTTGTAGCACCACTGTTGAAATATCACACATGTGAATCTGTAGCAATTGGTATGCATGCATCATGGACAATAGGATTGTAAGTGCACTCTGCACTAAAAACCCATTGTGCATCAACATCAACGTCACAGTTTCCTTTCACAGAAGACGCAACAATGGCTGCATCCAGAATTTGTAGTGGAACCACCCTCTTTCTTCTTAGCCTCTTTGGCCTTCAACTTAGGACACTGCTTGATCAAGTGATCATTAGCTTTACAATAATGGCAACACGTCTTCTTTTTGCCCTTATCACCAGAATTGCCAGACAAAGTGCTGCCAGTAGAAGCATTGGGAACCGAAATTTTGCCACTCACAACAGAACCATAAGAAGTGGCTGCATTGCTATTACTACCCTTTCTTTGAGAAGCAGTAAAAGCCTATTCAATTGCACGCTACCTAGTCTTGTTTTTTCTAGAAAGTGACTCTTGCAACATGAATGTGCATAATGTATCCAACTTGACAACTTAAGAATTTCCTTGGGTCATCAGTCTCCCAGTACTAGCAAAAGTCTGGTATGAATCTGGTAAGGCATCAAGAACAGTCTACACAAGGGAGCTGTCTGAATTGACTTCACTTGAAGAAATAAGTTTCTCATTGATATCCTTGACACCAACAAGGAAACTGTCCATATCATCTTCCTCATGCATAATCTTTGATTCCAGCTCTTTACGAAGCAAAGCAATTTTAGCCTCATTGCGGCTTGCATAAAGACCTGCTAGAATATCCCAAGCCTGCTTTGCAGATTTTGCTGAATGGATGTGAGGAACAATGGTGCACTTCACAAACACCACAATCAATGCATGAGCCTATGCATCCTTTACATCCCAACAAGCTTGTTCTGATGTAGGCAAAACAACTCTAATAGCAGCAATCCTTGCAACAAGACCTACAACATCCTCAACATCACCTACATCCTCTAAACCAGGACGTACATGAATGCCCTGCACAATGTTCTAGATGCCCTTTGACACAAGAACATGTTGCATCATATAAGCCCACATAGGGTAATTGTCCCCATCCAACCTGTCCTCAGCAAAGCAAACATCTTGAACACATCTGTGTTGTTGTCAACCATGGCAAATGCTGCACATGATGTGAAAACTGTCCAAAAATAAGAGAAACAAAGCGGGAACAACACGTGCTATATAGCACAAATAGTAGAAGACTATAAGGCACCTGTTATGCAGAAAACGGCACTGACAAAAATTCTACACAAAATTATGAAATAGCATGTGCAATACTGTTTGTAGTGAAAATGGAGGTTGAAATGAGTCTGAATAAAAAATCTGAGAAGACTCTAATCCACGAGCTCACCCAAATTTTTTGTGAACCTACAAATGTTTGCCAAATCTCACTAAAATGGTAGAAAATGAGCAGGCGTGTGTTGGAGCTGCTGGCGACTAAGCCCAGGAGGATGCAACCTGCTTTGATACCAATTGTTGGAATTAGGGTTGCAGAGAAATGCACATAGCTTAGAGAAGATGAAGGAAGCTCAAGGCACACAATGGAGAGTGTATTCCTTAGTGTGCAAGAGAAAGATAGATAGCCTTAGAGTGATGAGCGTATATACAATGCACGGGGGAAAAAACCTCCTAAAGAGGGGAAAAATTCCCAAATGGTCCTAGTGTGCTCACACACATCACTACCACATGTACATGGTAACATCAGCATGGTGGTGGCAAGAACTACAAAAACGTGTTTCACGAGATGTTCAATTGGTTCTACCATGCACTAAGCAGTAGGAAGAAGCAAAGGGCATGGGGAAACTTGTATCTTAGGCACCATATTGTGAAAGTTGTGAGTGTCCAATAAACACAAGGATACCAGGGTCAAATGCATGCAAGAGAGAATTGGTGTGGAGTAGAAATTGGCAAAGAGTTGGGCCCTATAAATATCAAAGTGAGTTTTTAATGTCTCTATAAGTTTGAGTTCTCTCTCTCTCTCTCTCTCTCTCTCTCTCTCTCTCTCTCTCTCTCTCTCTCTCTCTCTCTCTATCTCTCTCTCTCTCTCTCACTCACACACACACACATCTCCTCCTCCCTACTCTCATCTCCACGCTGATGGAAACCAATAACCAAGAAACCAACAACGAAGAAACAAACAATCAAGAAACCAACAACATCCTAGAGAACTTTGACAACATCAGAATTCAGCAATTCTTTAATACTCTCCCACATGTGCATAGGTTAAGGATACCAAACATCGAGTAGGTACAACAACTGAACAAAGGCAGAGCGCTGCAGACCAAGACCAAGCACCAAACTTTGATCGGGCTCAACAAGATATGTAGAGGGCAATAATGCAAGAGTTTTACAAAGAGGAAGAGAACTAATTGATCGCAAAAGCAAAGAGGATCTACAAAATTCTCCAAGAGTAATGATACCCACACGACAAGATTATTGAGGTCTTGAGAACAAAAACTAGTAAACGTACAAGAGATGTCAACACCATAGACCTAACACAAATTCACAACTACTCATGGATGAGCAACTGGTCGATCCCATAGAGAAGGTTTTTAATAGCACCATTCAAGAAATCTATGAGAAGTCCTCCAGCAATGCAAGGAGGATGGAAGAAGAACGACGGAGGGCAAGGATGGAATAGGCAAGCTACCTTGCAAGGGAGAGAGAAGAAGCAAAAAAGAGAGCAGAGGAGGAAAGGGACAAGAAGGCCACGCAAAAGAGCCCCGAGAAGCCACCCTAGAAGACTCCAAAGAAGGCCAAACAACCCCTAGCTAATGCAGCAGGTGAAAGTAGTCATTCACCAAGAGGGAAGACGGTGAAGAAGAGAAAGAATCCTCCACAAACTATAGAGCAGGCCAACCAATGTGATGAGAGGTGCAAGAAGTACCACAATGATAATGCCCCTTGGTCTTGCATTACTCAGCCTCCACCAAACCAACTCTCCAGAAGAAGTATCGCTCGAGACTTGGCACATGTGCATTCTGTGAAATGTCACTTGCACCATGCACATGGTGGAATATCGAGCCGTATTCGTGGCACCATGAGACAAACTACCAAAAGTCGCTCCGTGGCACATGGGGCCACAACCGTGTGCCATGGAACAACTTGATATTCCTCCATGTGCACGACGATAGGGTTCATACGCACCATGGGGATCGGGATGGCAAGAAAACATCATGTCAGTATGCAAATTTCTCGTGACTCACATTGAATCTACCACCCAGGTGCTCAAAGAAAATGTTTCTATGCTCATGGGATTTGTGTTGTCCGGCAAGTAGCCAATACAGCTCATGTGCTGCCCATCCCGAGTCCCACGGACCGTATGAACCTTGTCGTCGTGCGCATAGAAAAAAATCAACCCATTTGCTCCATGGCACACAGTGCCACAAAACGACTCTATTTTCCACCATGTGCATGGCGATGGGTTCGTACGGCCCATGGGCTTCATGATGGGCAAGAAAACATCATGTTAGTATGAAAATTTCTCAAGACGCACATTGAATTCTGTGTTATCTGGCTAGTAGAAATAAAGCTCATGTGGTGTTGCAAACTCCACAAGCCGTATGAAGCCCGTCGTCGTGCACATGGTGGAATATTGAGCCGTTCCATGGCCCCGTGTACCACGGATCAAATTTTGGTAGTTTGGTCGAGCGTAAGATATCTCTAGTAAGCCCAAGTAATCTTGAGTTGAGCACTTCAAGTCTTCCCTAGTCTTGTATCCCGATCAAACTATTAAAAGTCGGCACATGGTACACGGGGCCACGGAACAACTCAATATTCCACCATGTGCATGGCGATAGTGTTCATACGGCCCGTGGGGCTTGAGAGGGCAAGAAAACGTCATGCTAGTACGCAATTGTTTTGTGAAGCGCATGGATCAAGACAAAACTTCACTCAAGCTAATAATGTTATTAATTTCAAAGATACATTGAGACGTGCAATGCACGTGGCTAAGATAGCCTTTTAACAAGCTCATTGGCAGCATCTTGACCTAGGCTCCTTAAAGCTAGTTTTTCACCAATGCGCGATACAATATCTTCCTTGCTTGTTATTACTTGCTTGAGGCTAAGGCCGCAATATCCTAAAAGGCTTCTAGCCCCTTTCTCACCAAAAGTATGAAATGTTGCGTCTCTATTTACAAGAATACATTTGTGGGCATTTAGGACTACAGAAAACTCAGCCAAAAAAGAGCTTAGTGATCTATACTTGTATATCTCCATTGATGCATAGTCTATATACTCGTTGTGGATGACCCACTTCATCTCTTCATTGAATCTTGGGAGATAATGCCACAGGGCAATGTCCTTTGAGTCACCCTCCGTGCAAGATCCACCATTTTGTTGGGCAAACCAATCCATCTCTAAAGTGGAATGCAAGGAAACAACAACGGATTATGATTCTAAGAAACAACAATGAGAATTGAGAATAATGATATACTTACTAATGTCGCATCATCTTGCTCGCAAAGATTCTTGTTGGTTATGCCGATTGTGCCAAGATCAGTGCACTCCGAGCACATGAGACATTTGTGGGGAGTAAAGCTACCCTTGGAAACACTCTCATAGAAACCTTTCTCCTCTTAAATGGTTTGTACAGCTGCCTCCATGAGGGAATACACGGAATTATGTCCCTCCGGCAAGGCTGGTGTGTTGATGTGGGGAGCAAAGGAGTAGTCCATTTGGCACTTGATCTTCTGACTAGGGTTCTCTGTATCACAAACTCCATCATATATTGCAAGAACAGAGAGGGATTCGTCCTGATGCACTTCAAGGGAGGGAGTAATGAGGGAGTAATGTCATCAAGGAAGAGAAATTATTGACCTTCCACTATAATTGGATATAGGGTGCACAAGAGCAGCTTTGGGATTGCATCTTTGACATCCTCCCCTTCTAGGTCTTGGTCAACTTCTTCCAAAGGAGGCTCACCTTGAAGAAATTGTTGGGGATAAAGGCCATTAAACCAATACCATCACATGCTAACCGCTCCACTTACCCTAATCTCATTCTTTCTTATTGATAATATAGAACAATAAGGAGCTCACACATAGTGTGAGAAGAAGCTCCACCAAAACTCTCTCTCTCTCTCTCTCTCTCTCTCTCTCTCTCTCTCTCTCTCTCTCTCTCAAAACCCTAATCTTTCAGCCCTTACATCCCTTCCAAGTGCACTCATCTACAACTGGTATCAAAGCTCGTGGAAATTGCAGATACCACAACAACATTGTGGTGGAGATTGCGGTGAAGTTGTGAAATTTTCAGCATTGTTTTGCAATAGAATTTTGATTGAGTACAAGGTCAATGTTCAACTTGATTCCCATAGACATTATCGAAAACATCGTGGTCTATAACTTTCCACTGGAAAGTTTTTCCAAATTTAGCATTGATTTTGTTGTACATTTGGCAGATTGCTTGCATGTATATGATACACAGCTGCATATTTTTATAGATTTGTTTTGACCTATGAAAACAACCCATTTCACGTCCATTCTCACACTAATTTTGACTTTTTTTTGAGATTAACAACTTTGTAGAAGGAAGTTTCTACTAATTTTGAACGGTTTGGGAGATATTGATTGACGGGGCTGCAGGGTGTTCGGGAAGTTGCAGATGCTTTTCTTGTGAAGAGTTGTCAAAAGTGGGATGCGTATTGCATACTTTGTTTTCTCAAGGCGTGGCTGATTTGTTGAGGGAGTTTCAACATACATAATAGAAGTTTATGCATGAATTTTAAAGGAAACAAATGCGTTCGGATTATGCTTATTGATCTCATCTATGGTTGATAGTACATCTTGCGGTTTTGGTGGGCATTGTTGATTACTTCGATGTACGGTCTTGTGGATACTATCTATGCACGCATTTGTGGAGCCATCTTGGCTAATATGGCAGTCGTGGCCATTTTTGAAACTTGGTTTGAAAGATAGTCATTTCTGAGACTTGAAAATAGTTGTGTCATTGCTTAGCCTTTTGTGAGGGTTGTGTGTGAGGTTTTTTGAGGCCGAACACATTGGGGGCTGGCCCTGGGTTACCCAGGGCAAGGTGGATTAGGTTGCTGGAGCTCCCGTTATCGTGGCCTCTCCATAGGACATGTATGATAGTGGACATAGGTGCTCGACATATGTGTTCATGATATGTATGCATTGAGAGATGCATTGATTCTTGACTCTTTTTGTTGAGATGCTAGCACATACTGCTTATTCTGGAGATTTATGACATTTGGGATTTGAGATTCTATTCCTCTTACAAAGGAAATTCTACCCAAATTTTCCCGTGAATTTCATGGTTGTAATTTCTTGAACATCTCTTTATCTTGCCATTCATTCTCTTGTGCTTTCTATTGGGTTTGTTGATTGAGATTTTACTCAATTTATAGTTGAAACTCTGCTGAATTTTTGTCAAGATTATTCTTGCCATTTAGTGGAATTATGACTTCTTCTTCTTTGGATAGTGGTTTTCTTAACATTGAAAATTTTGATGGAAACAATTTTTCTTGTTGGAAGAAGTAAGTTATGAATGTCTTGGTTCAAAAGAAGCAGGTTAAACCTATAAAGTTTTACGGCGTCAAACCCAAGAACATGAATGAGAAAGAATGGGAAGAGCTAGATGAGTTAGCTAAGTCTACCATTCAATTATCATTGTCTAAGGCTGTGTACTACAATGTGGAAGATGTTGACGGAGGTGCTTATGCATTATGGCAGAGTTTGTGCAATCTTTATGATCAGAATAGTGCTACATCACAAGTCTATTGTCTAAAGAAACTTGTTGATAGTCACATGAAAGAAGGGAGTTCAGTGTCAGATCACTTAATGAGTTCACTATGATTTTAAGCCAATTGATTGCACAAAAGGTTCCTCTTAATGATAGCCTAAAAGCTATGTTTCTGTTGATCACTTTGCCAGAAAGTTGGGATATTTTTTGTACGGAAATTAGTAACAGTCTTACAGGGAATGAACTAACTATGGAGAAGGTTGCTAGTTCTTTGTTGGCTGAAGAGATTAACATGAAGAACAACGATAGTGGGAAAGGTTCTACTATTCTTAATGCTTGTGGTAGATCACAATCAAGAAAGAAATATGTAGAGATAGAGGAAAAGCAAGAAGCATATCTCGTTCTCATCATGACATAAAGTGTTACCATTGCATAAAGATAGGTCATATACAAAAGTATTTTTTTAGATGGAAGAGAGAGCAAAGGAAAGCTAAAGGTAAGCAAGTCCAAGACAAAGGTGAACAGAAAGCTTTGTCTATGAAGATTGAAGAAGAAAACACAATGGAATCACATGGGGATGTGTTGTTCTTATCATCTCTTGACTATGATGTTTTAGTTGCAAGTTCCACTACTACCTTTCAAAATTGGATTATTGATTCTGGTGCATCATTTCATGTTACTCTTTGTAGCGAATGGTTTTTTACTTATGATGCTTCAAGGAAAGGTGTAGTCTGTCTTGGAAACAATTATGCATGTGACGTAGTTGGCATTGGTGATGTACAGTTGCGGTTTGCTAATTGTTGTCACTTCACTTTGAAAAATATGAGACATGTTCCAAAGTTGGCAAAAAGTTTGATTAGCACTGGGAAACTTGATGATGAGGGTTATCATAACTCTTTTGGAGATACTTCTTGGAAGTTTTCAAAGGGTTCTTTGATTGTGGCAAAGGGTTTCAAACATGGCACTCTTTACACTCTACATGTTCCTAGTGTAAGAATAATGTTATATATATAGATGAGCAACCAAATACCTCTTTGTAACATTGCCGGCTAGGTCATATGAGTGAAAAGAGAATGAAAGTACTGTCTTGTTTGGGTTATTTACCGAGTCTTGATTATTCTACTTTTAAGGTGTGTGAGCATTATTTGTATGGTAAGCAAACACAAACTCCTCACAAAGCAAGTGGCTATAGAAGAAGTGAACTCTTAGAGTTGATACATAGTGACATTTGTGATCCTATTCCTAGTGTCTCGTTAGGGGGTGCTTCTTATTTTGCCACATTCATCGATGACTATTCCCAAAAAGTTTGGGTTTATCCTCTTAAGTACAAGGATCAAGTGCTTGACACATTCAAAAAGTTTGTCTCATTAGCTGAGAACCAGATTGGAAACAAGGTCAAGTGCTTACACACTACAAATGGTGGGGAGTATGTTTCAAAGTCTTTTCAAGACTTTTGTGATTCAAAAGGAATCAAATGTGAGTTGACTGCTTCTTACAATCCTCCACAAAATGGTGTTGCAGAGAGAATGAGTAGAAAATACTAAAGAGAGGCAGATCTATGTTGTCTAATGCCAATCTACCCGAAGGGTTTTGGGCAAAACCAGTTTCTATTGCAATTCATCTCATCAATAGGTCACCTAATTGTGTGTTGGATGAGAAAGTTCCAGAGATGATTTGGTCTAAGAATGTTAATTCTTATGAACATCTTTGAGTTTTTGGCTGTGAAGCATTTTTCCATGTTCCTAAGCATACGTGTAGCAAGCTTGATCCTAAGTCAAGTAAATGTATATTCTTAGGTTATGGTGAGTCTGGTGAAATGGGTTATCACCTTTGGGATCTTAAAGCCAAAAGATTGTTCCGAGTAATGATGTGTACTTCAATGAGCAAAATATGCATAAGAAACCTATACCTATTGTTGAAGTTCGACATGTGGTGATTCAAGAGGATGGGATAGTGCATAATAGAGTACATAATGTACCTGTACAATGACCACCACAGGTGGAAAACTCTCCTATTTCAGAAAAAATACTGGAACAACCTAATGTGCCTAAATTAAAGAGATCTACTCGGGTTTCTCGTCCCCTTGAACTTTTTATTCCATCTCTTGACAATGTGATGTTGACAGATTGTGGTGAGCCTTCATGCTATGATGAAGTTATGCCTGTTGATGATAAGCTTAAGTGGCAATTGGCTATGCAATCTGAGATGAATTATTAAAATAAGAATGACACTTGGGACTTGGTACCTTTGAAAGAGATGTTCTTCCTTGCAAATGGGTCTACAAAATGAAGATTGCTTCCATTGATGATCAGCCAAAGTACAACGCTAGATTGGTTGTCAAGGGTTTTAAGCAACAAAAGGGCGTTGAATTATTTGATGAAATCTTTTCACCCTTCGTGAAGATGATTACTCTTTGCTTAGTGCTTGCATTGGTAGCCATTGAGGATATGGAGCCTGTTCAAATGGATGTCAAAATGCATTCTTGCATGGGGATCTTCATGAAGACGTTTATATGCAACAACAACAAAGGTTTGTTATTGAAGGCAAGGAAAAGATGGTTTGCAAACTTAAAAAGGCTCTCTATGGGACAAAACAAGGATCCCGTCAATGGTACAATAAGTTTGATGCTTCTATGTGGTCTCAAGGTTTCAAGAGTGACGAAGATCGTTGCCTCTACACTAAAAATGCCATTGATGGTAGTCTTTTGATATTGATCTTGTATGTAAATGACATGCTTATCGCTGGGAAAAGTATCAATGAGATAGATGCATTGAAATTAGAGTTGCATAAGAACTTTGATATGAAAGATTTAGGAGAAGCCAATCACTTTCTTGGTATGTGGACTGTCAGAGATAAGAGCAAGAAAGTCCTTTACTTATCTTAGACGAGCACATTTCCAAGGTACTTTAACGTGTTAATATGGAAAGGGGGAAGGTATCCAATATCCCATTACCTCCATATGTAAAACTTTCCCAAATTGATTGTCCTAAATTAGGGGAGGAAAAGGCTAAAATGGCCAAAGTTCCTTATGCATCTGTTGTTGGTAGTTTGATGTATGCCATAATTGCTACACATCTAGACATTGCATTTGCAGTGGGAATGTTCACCAAATACATTTCTAATCTTGGTAAGAAGCATTGAGAGGCAGTAAAATAAGTGATGAGATATTTGAGCGGTACAAAGGACAAATGTTTATGCTTTGGAAGCAAGGAGGCATGTGTAAAAGGATACACGGATGATGATTATGCAGGGAATGAGGATAGAAGGTCCATGAGTGGCTATGTTTCCACATTTGTCGGGGGTGAAATATCATGAAGACCTCGTTTGCAAGATTGCATTGCTCAATCAACCACTGAGGCAGAATATGTGGCTGCCTATGAAGCTTGCAAAGAAGCTATTTGGCTTGCTCGTCTAGTGGGAGATTTGGGCATTAATGCTAAGATTCCGATATTGCATTGTGATAGTCAAAGTTGTTAGCAGCAAGCTAACATGGACACCATTTTTCAGAGTTCTCCTTGTAAAACAATTATTATTTTGATAAATCGGAAATATTGTAACTCCTATTTTCTTGGTAAACTTTGTAATTAATGAGCCGGGGCTACAAGCTTCCAGACTGTATCAGCCAGTCAATTCCCAGCTTTGGTAGAACTCCAGATTATTAATTTTGACCACCCAAAAACCTTGGCTAAGGTATAAAAGCCAATTTTTGTAAGTTTATATAAGTTTTTTGGATAAGAAATACACAGCGTGAGCTAACGACGCTCACTCCTCTCCTTCTCGCACTTCCTACTCCCTCTCCGGTTGTCACATTGTGAATGCGTTTGTTACATTGCAACCGCAGGTCAGAGCTCTATGCATTGACGTAAGCCATTCACAGTATTTTGTAGCTTTTGGCATCGCCGACCCGCGGACTAATTTCATCATAACTAGAAATTTACACTTTCAAATCGACAACTAAGCATAGGCAGGGTATTGGGGCATCATTGCTAAGCATTTAGAAGTAGACAACATGCATTCAATCATGTCTACACCTATCCAATGCACTCTTACCTTGGAAAACTGTTGAAACTCAGCCATACTTATGGAATGATTTATAGAAAACCCTAGAGAAGGTGGGGATAACAGGGTTAATCTCTAAGAATCTGGGAAACTCAAAAAATGAAACGAAAAACAAAGAGATTCAATTTGTTCCTATGAAAATGGTTGGAGAATATTATGAAGGGGAAGAAGGAAACACTACCCTCCCAGTGAAATATAACGACATTGAAACCATGGAAATACTGGATAGTGGAGCTGGCATAGCCATAGCCACTAAAGGAGTATGGGAATCCTGTGGACAGCCAACCATTAGACAAACGCGAATGAAATTCCAGTTGGCTGCTGACAGATAGATTGAAAGACCACTAGGGCTACTAGAAAAAGTGATAGTCAACTCTTGTGGAATTGAATATCAACACACTTTTGCCATAGTAGACTTTGGGGAAAAAATCAACTATGAAATCATATTGGGAAGACCTTTCATGCGACAGGTACAGCTTATCCAAGATTGGGGAAACGACTATTTGTACTTGAAGCAACTGGGATCAATCACAAGGGTCAATCTAAAAGATCACACCTATAGAGACGTCTTGAAAACACCCATCCAAGAGTTTGATTCAGTCTCTTCTGCCAAAACTAAACTGCCATCTTGGTTAAACAAAGAAACTCTTATTTGGATGTGTGGAGCTTCAGAAAATGGAAGCTTGAACCGAGAGGAATGTATCCTAGAAAGGGACTGTACACACAAAGCCTACATACCTGAACCCTTTCCAGAACATTTATTCAAACCATTCGAGTGGACTCAAATCTTAGTGACAATGGATGTATGTGTGAATACGTCTATGCCTTCTCAATTTTGCAATGAGGATGGCTACAACATAATTCCCATCCAAATGATGTCAGTCATTAACATTGAAAACAAGGATGAGGAAACAAAGGATTTGATGAAAGCTCAACAAGTCTTTTCTGACCTCTATTATGCTGCAACTGATGAGTTAGATGAACACTCAGCTACCTCAGAAGATTCGGGATCCGAAAAAGAACATACGAGGACTCAATTACTCTTAACGGGAGGGGAGGAAAAGTTTTTTGACTTTCCAAACTAGAAATCAAGAAGACAAAATTGGTATAGAAGAAAGAGAGACACTAAAATTGTGAGAGCACGACCTATGCCATCAGTCTCCTGTAAAACACAATTCTTGATGCAGATAGATGCTAATGATTGTGTCAAGGATAAAATAATTGGTAGATATCCTTCAGACAAAAACTCAAAAAGGTCTCAGACATCGATAAAAACAAGGAAGGGTACTCACGAGGAACATCAACATAAAAAACCACTCATGACCAGAGTTGAATGGAAAAAGAAATATCAAGAGTTGAAAAAAGCTCTAAAGGAAATATACACCACTGAAATGGAAACCACGGAAGAGGATGGTAAGGATGTTATGCATGTTCAATCCCACTACAAAAAGTATACTCTCCAAGATCGGAAAATCATAATTGAACAACCTGTTAGGAAACTATGAAAACAAGGCGAGTCTTACAAAGGACCTGGACACGCTAAAAGGGTAGACTTAGCTGAACCAGGAGAAGAGCCTAGACCGGCTTACATTGCAAATGACCTAATAGAAGAAGAAGAAACGCTTTTGTTGAACTTGTTAAAGGAATATCGGGATATCTTTGCTTGGTCTTACAAGGATCTCAAGGGCATTGATCCAAATATTTGTCAACATACTATACCCATGAGAGATGATGCGAAACCAAGTAGATAGAGACCATACACTTATAACGAAACATTTGCCAGGAAGATCAAAGAAGAGATTGAAAAACTGAAGGAAGTCGAATTCATTTACAAAATTTAACACACTGATTGGGTGTCTCCAATTGTGGTGGTATCTAAGAAGAATGGGAAATTATGAGTGTGTGTTAATCTCAAAAAGATGAATGCAGCTACCATTAGAGACAACTTTCTTGTTTCGATAATTGAGCATGTTTTAGAACGAGTGGCAAGAAAAGAAGCTGACATCTTCTTAGATGGTTTTTCGGGATACAATCAACTTTTGGTAGATGCAAAAGATCAACATAAAACTGCTTTTGCAACAGAATGGGATATATTTTCCTATTGGGTTATGCCATTTGGGTTAAGTAATTCTCCAACCACATTTCAGAGATTGATGAGCCATGCCTTCAAAGAGTATCTTTGGAAATTCTTAGAAATATACATAAATGATTTATGTGTACATTCGTCAATCCGAGCTGATCATTTTGAACACCTCAAAAGGTATCAAGAACTGTAGACTTTATAGGATTTGCTTAAACCCTGAAAAGTGCATATTCATGGGAAGACAAGGGAAAATTCTTGGACATATAGTGTCTAAAAATGGCATAGCTACCGATATTGAAAAGATTCATGTCATTGCTGATTTGCCTAGACCAACAACAGTCAAAGGGGTACAAGCCTTCATGGAACATTGTGGATATTACCAACGGTTCATCTACATGTATGCTATAATTGCAAAACCCATGTATAGCTTGATTACGCACTTTGAATGGACCGAGGCATGTGAAGAATCCTTCATGAAGCTTAAGCAATCTCTCACCTCAGCTCCAATATTGAAAGCACCAAATTGGGATAAAGTATTCTACGTACATGTAGATGCTTCAAACTTTGCTATTGATTGTATACTAGCTCAACCAGGAGATGGGAAAATCGACTTTCCTATTTCTTATGCCAGTCGACAATTGAACATGGCACAAAAGAATTACACCACCACTGAAAGAGAAGGACTAGGAAGGATCTATGCCGTTAAAAAGTATAGACATTAACTATTGTCCAACACGTTTATGTTTTTTGTGGACCACCAAGCTTTGTTATATTTGGTCAACAAGCCATGTAGCACAGGAAGAATAGTGAGATGATTCATCATTCTTCTTGAATTTGATTTCACTGTGGTTGTAAAAAAAGGCACTAAAGACCAAAGAGCAGATCATTGGTCCAGGATTGTTTCATGGGAATCACCAAAAGGGGTAGACGATGATTTACCAGATGCCTATTTGTTCTCCGTGGAAATGATACCTAGATGGTAAAAAAAAATTGTGTCATTAATGACGATAGCTCAAGTGGATTCACCACTTCCTATCACAATTGATTTAATCGAGAAATCGGCTATGTATCAATTACTAGCTGGAAGGCTATATAAAAGAAATCAAGACGGGATATTGCTTTTATGCATTAACCCTGAAGAAAAGGATCCATACCTAGGTTAAGCACATGTTACCATAGTAGGACTTCTCTTTGCAGAAGACCAAACTATGCAATGAATCTTAATACTTGGAGTATTTTGGCCAACTATGAGGCGAGATGTTAGATCTTTTGTAAAATATTGCCCTCAATGTCAGAAACAACCACCCATTCCTCATGTAGCATTGTTTCAAATGTCACGTGTTCCTAAGTGGAGTAGCTATCTGGTCACTTATTTATCGAGCCGAACATTTCCTGATGATATGAGTAAATGCCGTCAAAGACCAATTGAAACGGAAGCAAGAGACTATGATCTCATTGGGAACCAATTGTATTAGAGAGGTAAAGATCAACATTTGCGTCTTTGTGAAAATGAAAACAAGTATATTCCAATTATAGAACAAGCACATGCGGGATTAGCTGGAGGTCGCTTTTCTAGTGAGACCACCGCAAGAGCAATCTTGATGGCAAGCATATGGTGGCCAACACTTTTTGCAGATGCCAAAGAATATGTTCGAAGGAGTGATGCTTGTCAACGAGCAAAAATGCCAATACGAGTAGACATCATGTCCTTAAGACCAATGATGGGAGATAGAGCCTTCGCAAAATGGGGTATATATTTTGTTGGACCGATATAGCCACCTGCTTATAGAACCCAAGCTCAATATATCATTGTAGCTACGGACTATTTGACCAAATGGGCCGAGGCTAAAGCGACTAAAAAGAATGATGCCAAAACCACTGTTGCGTTCTTATATGAGTATATATTCGTAAGGTATGGACTTCCAATAGAGATTGTCAGTGATCGGGGAACTCATTTCCTCAACAAGGTAATAGAGTATTTGCTTAATGAGTTTATGGTTATCCATAACAAATCAACTCCCTATCACCCACAGGCAAACGGGCAAGCTGAGCATATAAATAAAATTCTTAGCTCAGTATTGACCAAAGTGGTTAGTTCAGGAAGGACAGACTGGGAAATGAATCTCCATGATGCTCTATGGGTTTATCGAGTTTCATTCAAAACAGCTTTAAATGCCACATCCTTTAACCTTGTTTATGGTCTTGATGACATATTGCCAATAGAGTTTCTATTGCCAACATTAAGGGTAGCACAGACTCTTGAGTGACTGGACATGAATTGTCAAAAAGACTTGAAGATTTGGAAAATTTAGACGAGCAAAGGCTAACTACTGTAGCTCATATCTATGCACAAAAGCGAAAACAAAAATAGTTTTTTGATTCCCACTTAATCACCAAAATTTTCAAGAAAGGGGACGTAGTTCTATTCAATTCCCTTAAGAAACACATTCCCAAGTTTAATAAAAAGGAAAAAGGACCATTTATCATTGAAGATGTATCTCCAAGTGGAGTAGTAAAATTGTCAACCCTAGATGGTGAACCAATGGCTAATTGGATTAGTGGATGTCGTTTAAAGAAATACAATTTGCCACTAACCAATGAATTGCTAGAGAGAATGCATGCAGCCAAACAAAGGAAGATGAAGCGACCACAGGTTATTGATGAATCCCAAGAGGAAGCTAGACTTCGGGTGCTCAAGCGTAAAGCTGCTCTCAAGAATCAGAAGATACCGATTCCCATCAACACTTTGGAACTAGATGATCGACAATGGGAATTACCTAAAGACGTAGTTTCAACGGATGACGACTGTTTAGATGGAATGGATCTGCGCATCAAAGTACAGCTCAACAATCATAACACCAATGCTTTGATAGACACAGGAGCTAAAGTGAATGCAATCAATTATTCCACATACAGGAAGGCAACAAGTCAAGCATTGACCGCATGAATAATGACAATCAAAGGATGCAACAAGAATCCAACTCCAACATTGGGAGTAGTCAACTTGAACGTGGTAGTACATGGATGCTCATGTCCGCATCAGTTTGTATGCTTGCCAGATGAACACATGAACGAGACGATGATTCTTGGCATTCCTTGGTTGCGTACATCAAAGCAGTACCAGATTGGGATACGAATCAACTAAAGCTATCACTTAAAGGAGGGCAACTTATTGTTCCTATTGCACCAAGCAAAGAGGAATGGAAAAGATGCAATCAGAAGACCAATCCACGAAGAAAATCTTCTGAGCATGCAAGGAGTCAGGCAAATTCGGGTACCAAAAGCACAACTTGTGGATAAACCAAATCAGATCTAAGTGCCTAAAATTTCACCAAAGAAACAGAAGACGGTTCCAAGGATTCGAGCACAAAAACGAGCATTTGTGAACAAAGAACCTAACATGAAAAGGGTTTGGAAGAAAAAGGAACACTTATCTTCTCCACACAACGTGAAACCAATCAAATAGTGGCGAGTTAAGTCGCAACAGGCTCTCAAACACCATGCACCAAGCAGACCGAGCTACCAATGGCGAGAAAAAGCTCGACAACAGTCTAATGTGCTACCAACAAATCAAGAAATCAACATGGTTAAACACCCTGATGGTACTATCAAACAGAGAGCACAAAGGCTACAAATTAATTTTCTCTTTGGAAGACATCAACATCAAACCTCGACATCGGAAACCCTTGAGTTATTTACTCAAGACCCAGCTCTTGCACAACATGTTGAGTTGAATGGCATTGATCTTCATATTATGGTAGAGCCAATCATGGCTATACATAGACACAACTATTCAACCCATGCACGCAGTCGTCCCGGAGAAGGCCATCTAGGAGGGGTGGAAGGGCACTAAGTACTAAGTAATTAAGGGCAATGTTTGAAGAGGGAGGAAAAAATTCCATGTAAATGTATGATTTTTTTGCAAAATTACCTAATAATGCTTTTCAATTCATGAAAAAATGAAAAATTCACCGATATTATCTTCCTGATGAGTGTAAATAGTGTATATACTATCAAAAAATCACAAAAATAGTCCTTTTTTTGGGTAATTTTCATCATTTTTGTTAAAAAGGAGGCTTAAAAATGGAGAAATCCAACAAAAAACAATAAAGCTGTTTTTTTCAAGGGATTTTCTTAATTATTGGATTTTCACTTTGCTATTTTAGAGCATTTTTTTATTTTCTTTGATTTTTTAAATAAAAAGGTCAAAAAATAATAATAAAGAGCAGGGACGCTAGATGAAAAAATGGAAGACACAATGGTGATCAGAAAGACAAGGTAGACAAGTACAAAAATTTTCAACGAAATCAGAAGATGGAAGCGGGAAGCCCAAATTAGGCGGCCAAGCCTACTTTTGCAAAATTCTTGCAGAATGAGCTATAGGAATCCGATTTTGGAAATTTTTGAGCCTAACATAGATTTCACGGCCTAATAGGACTAACGGAAGAATTTGGGGAAAGAAGTCTAGGTATAGATATCCAACCTAAGCTGAAACCACCTCATTTCCACTTGGAGCCTTTGCAGACAGAGCATTTTGGCTTCTTTCGCGCGTCATTTTCGTAGCCCATAGTTGACCTTTTTCAGCGCCGTCTCACACGAGACATGAGGGGTAAGTTCCTTGCTAATCAATGATCCATTTTGTACGGCCGGTAGCTAGTCTAAAGCCCTAGAAAAAACCCTAGAAACCGAGCAGTGCAAGAAGACTTACAACCTAAAACTGACCATAGCGGCTTGCCAGCTTGACCAAATCGGACAGGATTTGAACCATAGCATGCCCTAACATAATAGAACCTTTCAATACCATCAGATGTTCATTCCTTGGGGTCAAGGGGGTCCCCAGTAGAGAAATTAGGGTTTTTGGGAAAGGCCAGAATTCCGACTTGCCTCCACAGATGGCTTGCTAATGAGGTTCATATACAATGTATATGATCGGTTTGGTGAAATCCATCAAGCAAAGCCCTCGAAAAGCAAAAAATAGCTCGAAGGGTCAAATTTGACATACGAGGCCAAACTGACTCCAAATGAGCCAGAATTGGACAGGTAGCTTCACGACTATGTTACGGACAAGTCCAAAGCCTCACGGTTGATCGACCAACCCAACAGACAGAGTAATCACAAAAAAATGGTGATTTCAGAGTCGAAAGAGCACAAAGTGATGCCGGCATTACCAAACTTGACCAAATTCAATTTAGGACTTGTATTAGGTGTATAAAACATGGTTAGGTAAAAAATTGTGAGATTTACAAAGTTTTTGTCATTGTAGTAAATAATCGCGATTATTTACTTTTGCATCATTTTTTCTTGGAAATTGTCAATTCACCTCCCTATCATGTGTTCACACCTATTACATGCCAAAAATCAATTATGAGCCAAAATGACCACCCATTACTTGCAAAATTGCCAAAAAACGCAAAGAAGTCTGTATAAGCCAAAATTTGGGTTATGAACAACTTTTCTTGATCCAAATCACCTCATAATTCATACCCAAGGTCCAAACAATGCCTAGAACCAAATTGTACCAAAAAATGTCAATTTTGGAACAAAAGTTAATAATCGCAATTATTTATTTCTTGATCAAAATTGGGGAATTTTATTTGTCCATCATACCTCCAAAGCACATGTTGTGATAAGCCCACTAGCCAATTTTGAGCCAATTGGAGTTCGAAATCTCAGATTTCCTTTATATCTACTATTTCAGAGACCTAAAGCCAAAATATGGTACCATTTTCATCCTGTGCATTCAAATGAGCCCATATTTCCCTCAGAGCATGTAATTGGCATATACTTCAAGCCTATAAAGCCAAGTTTGCAAAAAAGTTGAAAATTTTCCCAGCTGCAAATAATCGCGATTATTTAATTTGGTTGCAAATTTTTGTTTTGACCATACAATTTTGTTCCTTGCATGATTTTATGCATCTTTGCTTGTTCAAAAATTGATTTGAAGCAATTTAGACCAGATTATCAGCATTTCAGTTTAAAAGGACATTCGAGAGAAAAATCTGACAAATCTGCTAACATTGCACTCTATTCACTGAACAGGAGCAATGCAAGCGGCGGAGAAGGCCAAGAAGAAGTTAAACCAAAAGGAGAAACTGCAAGAACTGCCCCCGTATCAAATGGACCCCGAATCAGTAAAGGTGACAAAAGCATCCTACCTTTCTAAAGAATAGTTGGAAGAGCACCACACCACGATTTTCACTGGCAGGTTTAAGAGTGAAGAAGGGCATCCGGTGGAGTTGAAGCTCTTGCCTAAAGAGGTTTATGATGTCGCAGCAAAGCCGGAAACCAAAGAAGCTAACCACAGGTTGGGGCTCCGACATTTCTACGAACAAGAGCCTTGCGAAGTGGAATTTCAAAAAGCTTACGAGCTTCTGTCCACAATGAAACAAGACGGAAGTGCTAGATATTAGACAACCAAGGAAATAAGGTAGAGGTTGTAATTACAAAAGATATTGTGGAAGAGGCACTCAGACTGCCCATTGAAGGGATGACCATGCGGGCAAGAGACAGGAAGACAGCGGGCACATTTACAAAGGAAACAACTGCAGCTACATTCACCGATCTCAATGTCCACAAACAGGTGGAAGAGCAAGCCCATCTGTACCATCACCACTTCCATTTCCTAGCAAAAAGGCCACCTAGGTACACGACACCAAATCACGCCGTGGCCACCACTTTTACACAAGTTATAAAGTCAGCAACAAGGCAGTCTGTGGACCACGTGCAGTATGTTTTGACAACGTTAAAAGCCACCAAGAAGGAGGGGAAAATAACATACTTGGTGCGCTAGAAGTATTAACAAGAATAGCCTATCATGCCATCGGCATGGTTGACAACCTACCACTTGCCCCGGATCAGAATACATGGATCTTGGCAGCACATCCCTCTCCAAGAGCTACAAGATCAGGTAAAAGATCATTTAAATTAGGTGATGAATCAGATGACAGCTCATCAGAGCAGCACAGCACAGTGAAAGCTTTGACAACGAAGAAAAAAGAGGTAGGAGGAAAGAGATGAAGCAAAAAGCTGTGGCTGCCACCAAGAGGAGCCAACTCAGAAACTAGAAAGATTTGAAAGAGAAAAACAGGCGTATCAGTGCACTAGGCAAGCATAGGGAAAAGAACCTGAAAAGTGGGTACCCACCGGCTTGAAAGGACTTCGAATGAAACATCATTCAAGAAAAGAGGCCAAAGATCCCAAAGATTATTTAGAAAGTATGTACCAAGAGGCAAAATCCTTAAAGCCGAAAGAGGTGGAAGAAGCGGCAAAGAAAGCTGAGGGAGTGGCTACTCAAGAGCAGAGCCAGGCATCTCCCCGACCCACCTCACCACCGCCGGAACAACGGGACCAACCCATGCCTACTCCACCATCATCACCGCCAGGCCAAGAGACCAATGAAGAAACCGAGACCGACAAAGAAAAAGATTCTGAATTCACCCACCAAACGGAAGCTACACAACAAGCTGACCACGCTGAACAACATGAGGAAAAGGGAGCTGAACCAGAACTAGAGCAGACAACCAAGGAAACTCACAAGCCGGCGGATGAAACTGATAAAGAGCAAGATACAAAAAAAGAGAAAACCACTACACATGAGGAAGAAACCGAGACTGAGAAGGTACAAAGGCCTACAACCGAAGAAACGGTAATGGTTGAGACCACACGGGCTATTTCCACTCAACCAGAAACTACCCAGGTATCAAAGCCTCAGGATGGGCAACGAGAAGAACAACCATCCACCTCTACAGACCCACCAGCACCTACATCACAACAAGAAGCAAGATAGGAGGCTACCGGCACATCACAACTCGCAAGACAAGAGGAGTGGTAGTCTAATGATGAAGTGATTTTACAAGTAATTGAGTATGCAAGGCAGATGCAAGTCATGATGGAGAAACTCTACTCAACAGCCTTCGACCGCAGTACAAAAGCCAAAGAACTAGAAAATGGTCATCGATGCTCTTCAAGGAGAGATTGATGACATGATGGATACTATCACTGATCTCCAAAGGCAAGTACAAGAGCTAAAGACTGAAGCAGAATGGCATCAGATAGCCAGGGACAAACAACAGAAGGAAATGGAGGATTTGGGTGACCTCCTTACTAAATTAGTTGATGCATGCAAAGTGAAAGATGAGCAGCTGACAGAAGTGACAAATGAACTTCTTACCACCTCTCTGTCAGCTTAGAAAATTTAAATACAGTTAGATATTACTAATGTTTCTCTCCAATATTCCGAAAAAAGAATCAATGATCAGGCCACTTTCTTGTGGCAAATAAGAGAAAATACAACCGTGGCCTCGATCAAGGGAACAGATGAAGTGTACAAGGCACTTGAAAAGAAAAACAGAGTCACCATGCAATTTTTGCAAGTGCCAAAAAAAGAACGCAAAATCAAATACCAAAAGGAACTGGAAGCACTAAAATACCGCCTCGCCCGCCGTCAACCCGAAGATTACTTCATCCCATAAAGCTATGTCAAGGGACGACACAGGCGAGGAGGGGAGGAATGTTAGCAGCAAGCTAGCACGCACACCATTTTTCGGAGTTCTCCTTGTAAAACAATTTTATTTTGATAAATAGAGAATATTGTAACTCCTATATTCTTGGTAAACTTTGTAATTAATGAGCCGGGGCTACAAGCTTCCAAATTATATCAGCCAGTCAGTTCCTAGCTTTGGTAGAACTCCAGATTATTACTTTTGACCACCCAAAAACCTTGGCTAAGGTATAAAAGCCAATTTTTGTAAGTTTTATATAAGTTTTTTGGATAAGAAATACACAGTGTGAGCTAACGACGCTCGCTCCTCTCCTTCTCGCGCTTCCTACTCTCTCTCTGGTTGTCACATTGCAAATGTGTTTGTTGCATTGCAACCGCAGGTAAGAGCTCTACGCATTGACGTAAGCCATTCACAGTATTTCATAGCTTTTGGCGTCGCCGACCCGCGGCCTAATTTCATCATAACTAGGAATTTGCACTTTTAAATCAACAACTAAGCATAGGCAGGGTATTGGAGCATCATTGCTAAGCATTTAGATGCATTCTGGGTCGGAAACGACTAGGTCAAAAATCCACCGCTGTTAATAATCGCGATTTTGGAACTTGACCTAAAGTGGGGTTTGAGGCCATAGGCATGTGTGCTTAAGTCTTATAAACTTTGTCCTAGAAGTTTCATTATGTTTGGATGTCATTTGATGTTGTAACGGATGTGATTTTCTTGCCGATGAGCGATTGGATTTTAGTGATTTCAGTCACTTGAGTGTAGCTTGAGTTAGATATGAGTTGTTAGTTGTTTTCCAAGAGATTGACAACCTCTTGTAGCCTCTATGCACTAGTCGAGTCATCTTTGTCCCATGGTTTGACAAATTAATGGTGGTTCTCGCTAATACTGCAATAAGATAGGATGGTCAGGTTAGACATGCGTCCCACAAAAGTGCTATTCAACTAGCACAAAATCATGTGTTTCATGTGAAGACAAATCACATTGATATTAAATATCATTTCATTCGAGAGATGCTTGAGGACAAGTACATCAAGCTTCTCAAGGTACACACACATGACAACCTTGATTACCTTCTCACAAAGGGTTTACCTCTTGAGATTTTTGCATATTTTTGTGACTTGATGGGTATTGGGTAGAGCCATCATACTCTACTTACCCCTTTCTCCACTTATTGGCACATTGGCCTTTAAGTGGGAGGTTGTTAAGGATAAATGCCATTAGGACAATACCATCACAGGCTAACCGCTCCACTAACCCTAATCTCATTCTTTTTTATTGATAATATAGAACAATAAGGAGCTCACACATAGTGTGAGAAGAAGATCCACCAAAAATCTCTCTCTCTCTCTCTCTCTCTCTCTCTCTCTCTCTCTCACACACACACACACACACACACACACACACACACACACACACACACACACATACACACACAGGAAACCCTAATCTTTCAGCCCTTGGATCCCTTCCATGCTTCACACTCATCAACAGACATAGGAGGGCCAATGAAGTCTCTTCTTGGCTAAATATATTCTCCTCTTTGGGCTCCACCTCCTTTACAAGAAAACTCAAGGATGGACTTGTTATTACGGTCACTTGTTTTACCTTTTCCTTGCAATTTTCAATCGCCTCCATCACCATCATAGTGACTTCCATGTCCGACCTCATAAATCCCATGCCAATGTTCTCCATTCCTAGGTCTATGAGGTTGTCCTTCTCTTCCTCTCGATAGTGTTCCTTGGTGAGCCCTTTGATCACCCTACCCAATCTAAAGCAATCTTCTTTGAAGGTGTACTTGATGAGATTAACTAGCATGCACAAACCTTTTTCATCTTCAAAATTGGTGGAGTACTTTACTATATGTGTCTCCATGTAGGATGTAAACACTTCAAATGCATCAGCATGCGGTTCGATGGTAATCGCCATGTCGATGGACACCTAGAAATTGATGCTAAGCTTCTCCATGTCCTAGTTCATGCACAAGGAGTTGGACAATGAGGGCTTGATTAGCAACAACCATTCTTACTGGCAGAGTGCAAGGGACAATGGAACATTGTCGTACTGTGACACGTACATAGTAGGAACGAATGCTACAATATCTATCTTGAAACTTTTTATATACATAAATATGTTTCCTATCATGTACATATGCATATCTAAGTATAATAATAAGCTTTCTATCTCATTCTATTATTTATCTCAAGGATAACATATTCTTACTTTACCGTTGAAAGTACTATGGAAAAAAGCATCAATAGCCCCGCTTCTTTAACTTGGGGCAAAAACTAGTCTTGCTTGGTGGGCCTTGCTATATAACATCTATAGAATATAACAAGACATATGTAAATTTATATTTAGCATCTAGAACTGAAGGGAACAAGAGAATGACTAATTCTCATGGATAGCTTATCTATAATTATAATATCTACCTCTTTTATGTCCAAATGTCACTCATCGGTCTCATGGATAGAGAGGGGATACTGTTGATTCGTGGTTGGTATCTTGAACTAGTAATAGACTATAGATGCGATGTTGCTAAGTCTTGTTGCTGCCACTACGATGGCAAAGTGCCCAACAGTAATACAAAAGCGAGGGCAACAAGAGTGTCTATTTCATTTTTCTGTCGACCTCAAAAATCACTATATATGTGAGGTATGCTGTTGTGCAGGAGGGACATATTTCTAGATTGTGAGCGAAGATATCACATTGCATGTTCCAATCTTTATACAATGCAATAATTTCAAACCATGACCTAGCATATGGACGATAAGCTAGTTTCAAGTTGGCTATAGTTTGCTCCCTATCTTATTAACGATTGGATTGTAGCCTTCTAGGTATTGAGAAGTTCAAATTGGTACCTAGTACTTGAGAAACAAGGACATATATAATATGGAGTTAGTTATTTAGACACCTAGTATGGTATCAATTATTTAGAGCTAAAGTAATAATGCACAAGGTGAATTTATTATTGTGATACACCACATGCATTCACTACTTGTGTATTCACTATTCTAATACATCACATGCATTTACTACTTGTGTATTCACTATTGAAATACATCACATGCATTGGCTAGCAGCCATATGCAAAGAGTAGAGTATGTAACTAACATGTGCAGATGCTCATCGCCATTGAGTGTATAGTTCTGAAACAAGATCTAAATAAATTGAAACAAAGCAAGTAATGCGGAAAATTCTAAAACAAGAAAATAAATAAAGCATGAATGAAATGTAGCAATAAATGACTAACTAGCAATGTTGTATTGATTGTCCAATCAATAGGCCAATATATGAGTCATGCTACAAAAACCAATGTGAAATAGCTAAACATATCATCGTGCAATGAAACTTCACAGACTAAAAGTTCAAAGCAGACAGTTCACATCATACAGAGGTGCCATACAAAAGTATGGTGGAGAGTTGGCATTGTGATCTCTCCAAAAAATTATAAGAAACGAAAGTTGTGCCCTGCCCCGTAGCGTTTATGTGTTGCACCAAGCAAACGCATGTGCATGGAAATTGGATGCAAATAACGGACCTTACAGTGTTGTTGAATTGGAGTTGCGCTTGTGTAATTGGAACGTGCAATGTTTTGAACATTCCACGTACACAAAAGAGGAAAATGCAACTTTATGTTCTATGTCCTCTGATTAGTATTACCATCTTTGTGTGTGTGTGTGTGTGTGTGTGTGTGTGTGTGTGTGTGTGTGTGTTGTAAGCTGCTTCGGACATCAATTATGCCTTCTTACCTCCTCGCTGGCTAACCCAAGTTATGTACTATGCTTCCTAACTACACATGATAATGGGCAATTTGAGGTCCGCATCCCCATAGCAGAAGGCACTATATTCAGACCGCTTGTCAATAATCCAAACATGCATTTAGTGAACTACTATTACATGTTTCTCATGGGCATTAGTACGGGTGGCGTTCCACTCGATATCATTCACCAATGCATTTCCCTTGATATTGAGGTGTCTCCCACTAATGCCCTCACACTCTTTGCTAATAGTGCAAGCAACTAACCATCACAAGCTTCGGTGTGATTGATCTTGCTAAGCTTTTTTGCCCTCATGTCCACTTCGACAATTACTCTTTCCATTTCTTCAGCCTCTCTGCCGTCTACATCTCCAACAGCTTGATAGCATCAACAAAAAAAGTGTTGAATGGGTCTCATGCGAAGGTAATGAGTTTTGGTGATTTGAGTCCAGGGATTGATCGTACAAAATATTTGATGTTTGAGAGTGCTCATCACATCAGCAAGTATCCGAAGTACCCTCCATCTTGATGTTATGTGAAATATGACCAGGTTTGAAAGGTCTCCGATACTCCTTTCCGATTCTTCCAAGCTTGTTATTGCATGGACAAACATCACGGAAAAGAATTGGTGTGAATCTTGAGAATTAGGCATGGGGACCTGCTGCAATATATCAATTCCATGAACGTTGAAGGATGGCCAAGGTGTTAGGGGATGTAGCTAGGGAGGATGAAGCCTGTGAGGGTTCATGGCGAGGAGAAGCTGCAGAGCAAATTGGAGGAGAGCGAGAGAGAAAGAATTCGACATAGTAAACAAAAAACCACACTTTGATTGAATTATTACAATGTGTATATTAAGCCTAAAAAGGCTCATGCAAACTCTACTTTAATTGATGGTCTATAGCTGCATGCCTTGAGACTTGTTCTCACAGGCGTAGACACTATGGAATCCGGGCTTGCATACCCAACAATCCCCCCCTCAAGCCCGAACTGGACAAGGAACTCATGATATCTCAAGTTTTTGGTGTACTCATCAACCGGAGTTTTAGGTTTTCTCACAACCAAGGATTTCTGGTGTATCCATAACCTGGTGCTATGATAAACCCCCCCTTGAACAGATAGGGTATCATGGTCAAAAAATTAGCTACGAATAGATGGAGTTGTTGGTTCACTACCAAACCTTGGGTTTCAGGTGTACCCAATAACCTCATGAGATGTAGTAAAAACAGGCTGAGAACTCACAAAAACTCGGAGGTCTTACCACTTATGGATGGCACTGTCTATATCCCGTACAAATTTTGATATGATGAAAGCTGACAAGCATGACAATAACTGACAATGTAAAAGAAAAAGCTTTGACTGGAAAGTTTATGAAAAAACAAGAGTATAACACTGAATTGGTAAACTAAGTTTTGAAAACTTGTACTGCAACCTCGAAGGAGATCTTTATGGTGTAGCATTTGTTGATGTACCAAAATCTCGAAACAAAGTGTTGAAAAAGTCATCGGGGGCTTTCTTATCACATAAGCTATGAATTTGGATTTACCTGCTTGCTCTTCTTTGGCATCACTATCCAAGCCAAGTTATTCGCCAATTGATCAAATTCAACATCAATATTCTTACCATCATCATTAGACGGTTTCTTTTCAGATGTATCAAACACTGCATGATGCTCATCCCTAAGAAAATCCTCCATGTTGTAGTGGTAGGTGTTTTGATTTGCACTAAATACCACCTCTTTGATGATTATCACTGCTGAGATACTCCATACGAAATTTGCCTACGAAACCCTGTCTATTTGCTATGACCGAGCACCGAAAGATGTGGCTGCTCTTGAAAGGTGTGAATGAGGGCCAAGAGGAGATAAATCACTTTTATTGAGTAAATTAAAGAAAAATGGAGTAAATTGCAGCTTTCTGTAGCACCCGAAATAGCACGCAATGGCATGGACAATGTTTGTCTCAGAGCGGCTAGTAGAGGCAGAATCGCATGAGCATTCAGAATTGAAGGTCTCTATTCATGCCATGGTGAAGCTTTTGCTAGTGGTTATAGTCAAAATCGTGCAGGTCCAGAAACGGGCTGCTCCTTTGCAAGCAACACAGTCCAAAGCTCTGATACCGGTTGTTAGGGGATGTAGCTAGGGAGGATGAAGCATGTGAGGGTTCATGGCGAGGAGAAGCTGCAGAGAAAATTGAAGGAGAGCGAGAGAGAAAGAATTCGACACAGTAAACAAAAAACCACGCTTTGATTGAATTATTACAATGTATATATTAAGCCGAAAAAGACTCATGCAAACTCTACTTTAACTGATGGTCTATAGTTGCATGCCTTGAGACTTGTTCTCACGGGCGTAGACACTATGGACTCCGGGATTGCATGCTCAACACAAGGGCACATGGTTGTTGAATCTGCATGAGCTATAGTTGAAGCGGCATAATGTTGGCCATAACTAGTTGCACCTACAAAAACAAGCTGAGTATGGTAGTTCAAGCTGGACATATTGTTCAGCTCTCCACTGGGTCTTGTTGCACACAAAGCTGCTATGATCACTACGCAGGGAAGGTGCAGGTAGGCTTATAATTAAGTATTCAAGCTTCACTGCAAAAGAAGGCCGATTCTCTGCATTGCTCAAGTACTCTCAGAAGTAGTTTGATATGGACTTTGTAGGTTCCAAGCAGCTTTGATCTTTGTCTACAGTTTTGTCTCTGTAGACTTCTTGCAAGCGAGAGAGAGAGAGAGAGAGAGAGAGAGAGAGAGAGAGAGAGAGAGAGAGAGAGAGAGAGAGAGAGAGAGAGAGAGAGAGAGAGAGAGAGAGTTAGCATACTTGCTTTTCACGTGGAGTCTTATTTAAAGCTTTTCATGGCAGTGATGTTAAAAAAAAATAAATCCAATGCCATGTGGTGGCTTTTGCATTCAGAAACTAGAAAAAGAGCCTTTGGCTCACCAAGTAAGCATTGGTTATTTCTTTATACTATCTCATTATCATCTCACACCCTAGATAGATCCTATATCTAGGGTAGCTTGCAATATATAGATATTCTATGTATTTTTTATAGTTTTCTTATATATTTTTTTAATAGCTACTAGGAAGGAATCACATCCTAGTGGGACACTAGCTTGTATAATTTTCCAAGATACACCTATTTTAATGCGTCATTGCAAGCATGATTGTAAAACTTTGTCAAGGAGAAATGTCATGTTTTCATATTGCATGAGGTGTCCATTGGAATCAAATGAAAGTTTAGGCTAATGGGACCACAAGAAAACTTTTGCTTCCAAAAATGTACACTATTTTGATGATTTTTTTACACAAGGTTCCAATTAGTATTGGAAAACGTATATGAAATGGGGGTTGTAGCTTATAAGCTGAATTTTTTGCCCATATTTTTACTTTAGATATGATCAAAATGGTGGACCCCAATTTGCCCACATCATGCAGGGACAACTCATTTCAAACTTTGCCAGTTCCTATTCACACTGGCTCTTCTCTTTTTTGTGTAACCCTTGCCTATAAAATGGGACCTCTTCCTTGAAAACCATTCATGAGGGAGTGAGAGTAGTAATGCCTAATTTTACTTAACCATAAACATAAGCCTAAGCCTACACTTACTCTTAGAGGAAAACTAGCCAATCTTGTAAGCTATCATTGGAAGATAAGCTCTAATTAAAGGAGTGAACTTGGTGCATCAATCAAGGGTTGAAGTCTTCCCTCTTCTTCTCTCTCCATAAAAAATGGTGAATAACTCCCAAAGGGTTTGTCAAGTAAGATGCGTTCTACTTTGATATTTTGTTGATTTCTTGTTGTTTTCTTTTTCATCTCTAATTTCATCTTCCTCTCTAACCAAATCTATCTCTCACTCTTAAAAATTCATTCTCTCTAGAAAATTTTAGGTTCTCCTTATTGCTACAAGTACATCTCTCCCCTCAGTATCCTATTGTCTACAAGGAAGAATAGGGCTTGCGAGGAAAATTCTCTTTCCTTCACTTCTCTCATATCTACATTTTACAGATACTAGAGTTATTCTAGATGAATAATCCACATGATGTGAATTTCTATTACTTCCATTGTGCAATCTATTGCAATTCATGTATGGATTAACCGTAAAATACACTTTCAACAACGTATAGTGTTTTTCTTTGGCCCAGAAAGGCTCAATGAAATACTTCTTTCACCAGATCCCATCATACTACCCCTTATAGACTATAACGTTTCTTTTGACATGAGTGTAGTTATCTTGCTATGAACCAAGAGGATTTTTACACACAATTAATCCCAATCACTAGACAAAACATATATATTATGGAAAGCACAAAATTAAAATTTCAAAGAACAATTTGTAGCCTCTTTGGTCGGCAAAGATTGGACGCCATTAACTCATCTATTAACACTTTCATATTACCCATGATACGATACAATCACAGCCTTGTTGTTATCATCTTTGTGTTGTTTTGATATTCTCTTTTGTATTCTTTCTTTGTGAGTGTGAGTGCAAGAGAGAAAAGGTGGGCTTCTTTTTCCTTCCAAACCCTAGACTTCATAGCATCTATGGTATAAATCCTTCATATAGTTTTTGGAGTTCTCTCACAAACACTCACAACCAAAAGCCTGGTGATTTTCTGGAAAGACTGTAAACTTATTGACATATTTTTGGTGAACCTGACGTGAATCTACCAGGGTGAGAGCTTGTGGATAACCATGGGTGATCATGTGGAGCAACAGGGTATGCATTTTGATCCAGCAATGATGCAAATGTTTCAAGCATTTGCAATGTTCATGCAACAACAACATGCCACTGAAAGAAGGGAGATTTTAGCAACCAAATCCATACAAGCGTTCGTCAACAGAATGGATCAATTCAATGGAAAATAACTAACCAAGTACTTGCATGAGTATGTGCAGGAGATGGAGCTGCATCACGTGTTAGAAGGTGAGATGATTCAAATCTTTGAGCTAGTTGTTGCTCTAGAAATTAGGGAACATATTGTTAGGGAAATTAAAGATGGACATGGGAGAAACTGGGAATAACTCAAAGTAGCTTTAAAGGAGGAATATTTCATGGAGGACTCTGAGAGAGTGACCAAAAGAACATTCTTAGAATGGGTAGTCAAGCCAAAGCAAGGAATATCAATAACAGAGATACTTAGGGAATTGAGTGGTGCTATGCTCAACTCACCAAGACAAAAAATGCCACACTAGATGCAAAGAAGACAGATATTTTCTTACAAGCTACAGGTAAAGAGTTTCAAGAAATTTGGAGCTTCTTCTTGAAGATAAAGATGTTGAGCAAGGACTAAAGACCAATTGGAATGAGGTTGAAGGTGTTTTCTCACTGCTTGCCAAATGACAACGAAGAAGGGACAAGATGGTAGTAAACACAACAAGTCCTTCCACCTCAACTTCTGACAAAATGATAAAGCCTACTTTTATAGCTCCTAAGTTTTATGAGTCCATGCTAGATGATCTTTTGAAGGGAATGCGTGGATTGAAGGTGAAGCTTGCAAATCTTCAAGAAAAACGCCAACCATTAGGGCCATTTGCAAGGCAACGACAACAGCTCTTAATAGATGTATTTGGTGTAATAGTACATAACATGTAAGAAGGGATTGTGATAGTTTTACTGATGCTTTGACAAAAGATGTTGTCCTTTTTAAGAATGGTAAAATCCACTTAAGAGAGACAGGTCTATCCTTGAAAACTAACTTTGGGAAGGGGGAAATTAAAACCTTAGTTAAAGATATGGCACATAGCCATGCCACCTCTTCAATTGAGGTAGTTACTTATGGAGTAAAAATTGAGCATCTTAGTGATGAAGAGGTGAGTGACCATCATGGTTGACTTTGGTCAAATCTCATGCAATCAACTAAAAATGGAAAGCTTACAAAAGAGATTCTACATGAAGTAGGTGATTGCGTACGTCTAGAAATAGGGTGGAATGATCCTGTGGATTCAATGTCTGTCCATGCCTACATTACAAACTGCCAAATCCATGAAGCCATTGTAGAAGAAAAGCGTAGGCATGCAAATGGTGATGAAGGGCCTTCAAAAAGAGGTACAAGAAGTAGAGGGAGGAATGATGTAGCACCTTTGCAAGAAACACCAACACAGGAGGCACCTTCACTAGAAGTGACCATGGAGGAATCTACAATAGGGAAGAAAAAGGAGCCAACAAAAGGTAAGCCAAAATGACCAGCTTACAAACTACAATCTGACATTGAGCTTGCTCTACAGGCGCTTGAAGAAAGGTCTAGAGGAGAGGATTTTGAATAGAAAGGTTGGGTTTACTTGCGGGGAGGTGCTTGGCATAGCAAAGCATGAATTCCATGAAGAAATTATTGACATAATCAAGAGAAAGTAGCAAACACTTGGAGAGCCTATTCGCCCACAAAAAGATGAAGGCGATACTGTGAAGACATAAGGAGTACAGGTGCATGCTAAAGAAGGTGATGGAGCTATGATGGGATTCTAATAGTATTCTTGGAATGTAAGGCAAGTGAAATTTGTTGATGATGGGGAAGAGTCTCAAAGTATTCCTAGGAGACACTATTCTAGAAGCCATTGAGCATGGGCTACTATAAAGACATTGATCAAGGTAGGTGATCTTGAAGAACCATTTGTTGCCTAAATTGACCATGTTTTTGAAATAAATATAATGTCAATAAGTCTTTACAAAAAGTGCAAATGGCCAATGGACAGAGAACATGGTTAAATGGTCAGAATGGCAAACAATTCATCAGGTGAATTGTATGCAGCATGTCCAAGTGTAAAGGTGACAATAGGTGATGTAGAGGTTGAGAAAAACTTCTTTATACAGGACACGTCTTCATATCATCTTATCCTTGGACAACCCTACATTGTGGGAGTTTGAATGGAAACAAAGGTAGTGGATGATTGTTCAACTTATGCTAGGACATGAAGCAAAGATGGTAAACGTGATGTTCAATTTCTCACAGTTTGTGTAAACCATGAAAGAAATCGTGACAACCTCAGGGATCATCATCTACCAAAGGTGAATAAAGAGTTTCATGACCATAGGAAAATGATCAATTTTGGTCAAGTACCATTGTAAAGTGGTGATAGCCATTTTTCGGCTATCTGAAATTGCCATAGTGAACTACCTCACCCTATCAAAATCACTCATTGTACATAGGCACGTGTGAGTTAGAAGATTTTTTTAATATCTCCTTAAAACCCTCAGCTAGCTAGTCATTGGGTTAGTTGAGCCAAAAAACTTAAATAAAATAAAAAGTAAAATATACATGGGGGATTCACTAGTAGTAATAGGGGAACGCCATCTGCGTGAAACAAAATTGCCTTTTTAACCCCTATATATGGTACTCTCTTATGTAAAATCTATCCATTTGGCCTAAGAAAACCCCCCTATTGTACACTCACATGATACCATACGATAACCCTTAGTGAATCCCCTGTGAAAATATATTATGGACCATTTTTGTGTAAATATTTCATTGTATATAGGGGCTAAATATAAAGAATTTTTATAATTATTATGATATTTATTTAAATATTTCTACCTAGGTGTGTGTTATTTGTCTATGTATGCTATGTACATTGACTCACCATTACCACAATTTTTCTTACCATTTTGCATACTCTTTATTTCATATAGAAATACTTTCATGAAAGCTTCTCGTATTTTTGGTGTGAATCCACTTCCGAGGAAAAAACTCAAAAAAATACCTTCCACCATCATTCATTGCCTTTCACTAAATTCCTATTTTCTACAAGTATTTTTCCTTACCTCTTGCAAATAAATAAACAATAAAAACAAATGAGGGCCTTCCTCATTTGATTCCCTATATTTTCATATATTAATTTTTTATATATATAACTCACACTATTCTAGATTCCATAAATTGTTTATATATACTAGCCTATTTTTTTCCATCATATCCATATATTATATCTAGCATAATCCACAATCATGTATATTTTCAAACCCCTAAGAATCTATTAGGTCATGCTCTCACGCAAGGAGGGGCTCACCTTTGGAGCCTTATGAAAATTCAACAAAAAGGGGATCACTAAAGACTTTTTTGTGAAGAAAAATAGGCTTTTTTGTGGGATTTTTTATATCCATCTCCACTCCAAGTTTGAAGTGGTGATTGCAAGACAAAATGTGGATCAAGACCTGAATAATCACCTCAAAAATTGTGATAGTTTTTGGAGCTACCACCAATGAGATAGGATGTTTTTCTAGTGGACCCCAGTCTATCCACTTTTCTCACAAGTAGCCCATAGTCTTCTCTCACCTCCTTTCTTACTTCCGCACATACTCACACACTCATCCTCCTCCTCCTCCTCCATCACCACAACCTGGAACTTTCATTCCTTCTTTTATCTTCTTCACCATTTCTATCTCTCGCTTACTCCATAGCTCAAAAATTATCGTCTCTACACACATATAGCCCAAATTCTCTCTCTAGAATCAAACTCATATTACCATAACCTCTTCAATCTGTCACAAAAAGAGAAAAAATCATCAAATAGTCAAGCTCAATATCTACAAAAGAAGTAGTTTGAGCATGGAAAGTTCAACTTTTCCATGGACACAAGAACTACACCGTCAATGTTCTACAACCGCTTCATTCCCTGGAGGAGATAGTTGAAAATTTCCCTTTCCATCTTGTGGTTTTCATCAAATTGTGTATATTATAATCATTCTCTTACTTTTTATCATTGTATAAATCATGTAATGCACCTTGAGTGCATATGCCATGTAATTTTACCCCATCCTACTAACTACAAACTACTAACAACTAATGACTAACCCTTCTTAAAAATTGTACCCTCTACTATCTACTAGAGTAGGCATCTCCAAGTTACTCAACTCTCTCTCCTTTTACTCTCAATAATTTTTGCTCTTGAGCCCACATCCATGTGTCTCAAGGGATAAGGAAGACCCACTCCCATTTTGAAAATAAAAAATATTTCATAATCTTTTGTATTGACAATAAAATTGATTAGGTATAATCCTAATCAAGTCTCCCAAAAACTTATAAATAGAGCCCATTCCTCTTTGTAAGCAGGATCTCCACACTATTGCTCACTACTTTGAGCATATGATTCCCCATCTTAGTTGTAGGTAGAGAGAGAGAGAGCTCTCTATACACCATGACTTGTGGTGTATATGAAAATGTCTTTGAGCTAGTTGTTGCATTGCAAGGGAGTGAGTGATTCATAACTTCCAATCAAAGTTGTACCTACTCTTGCATATCAATTCAATCAATAAGTTGGGTGCAACCACGGTTTAAAGCTCTCTTGAGTCTCTCCAATTCATGCTTGGAAACTTCATCTTGTTTGGTAGATCGTAGCATCATCAAACTTGTGTCTCTTGACTCTCCTCCAAACTGTTTATACGTCCATGTCAATCATTTAAAGTGAATCTTAATTCTTGCACAAATCTCTGTGTGTGTGTGTGTGTGTGTGTGTGTGTGTGTGTGTGTGTGTGTGTGTGTGTGTGTGTGTGTGTGTGTTTGGTGTGTGTATTTGTAGCATTGATTGTCATAATAACTAATATCTAATTCTTTTAAATGATTTTATCATGCTAAACTGATCATTTAATATGAGAAAGTACCAGGGGAGAAAAAGCTAGAATATTGGTTAGGCTAACAAACTGGTCACAGTAGAGATCCAAAGGGGGGGCCATCTGCAAAAGATCAATGTGAATCAATGGGCTCAAAGACCCTAAGGTTCAGCCGATTAAGACTTCCAAAATGCTAAGGTTCCAAAATTCAAAGATAATGTCCAATGGTCAAAACTTAGGGAATATTGAATGCTTGTGGGAAGACTCAAAAGTCTTCCCATCCCTATTCTTGAGGGGGCAATCCCTTTTAGTAGGGGTTGAGAGAGAAACACACACACACTGTTGCAAGATCCCTTTACACAAAGGGCATAGTGGACACATGTCAGCTCCCTAGCTCAGTTGCCCTCAAGGTGCATTCAAATCCTATTGGATGGCCATAGAGGTGGACCAATGAGAATTAGGCTAGAGTAAATTTAGTTTAATTCATTTAAAAACACTTGATAAAATAACCAATAGAATTTAAGCTCTCTAGAAGAATATTGGACAGTCTCCTAAGGGGTCCAATGATCATTCAATAGCCCAATTGCTTATCTGATTCCTATTGGCCAGAAGACTAACGGGTCCAATGAGAGATTACATGAATACCTAAATCTCTCACAAAAGAGGAAAGGGGGACACATGTCACAAGGCTATCACTTATGCTTCTTGATTATCATTGGCTAAGATTTGCAGGGTCCAATAGGATGCAAGCATGTGCAATTAGCAAGAGGTGTGGACCAAGAGAGAGAGGGGGCTAATTTTTGCAAGGATTATCACACACACTCACACAATATCATATGTGAAGTAAAGAAGACTATCTCCTTCTTAAGCTTTATAAGAAAGCTCATCACCTACTCCAGGCTTGTGAGAAGGGAGGCCTACACCAACAACTCTTGGCTTTGTGATGCAAATCCAACCAAGATCCAAGCTCCACTGCATTCTCATCTCCTCTACCATGCTAATTACTAAGCTATGCTAAGCTATTAAGAGAGATTATGTGAGGAGACATACCTCTTTCTTGTAAGAATACTCCTTCTTCCTATCGATCTACTCTCATATCCGCTAGCTCTCACCATCTTCGAAGGTGTGTGAGGTTTTGGGTCTGAGACCCTGAGGGAATTGATGTTTTGTTTTCATGTGTAAGCTTGGTGCTTAAAGCTTCCATCTTCATTGCACCAGCAAGTTACTGAAGGAACACAAAGTATTATATGGTAAACTTATATCTCATTTGATGGGGAAAACGTATAATACAAAGACTTTTGGAGGGGGGACCGGCTCCATGTAAATCTGGTCCTCAACTATTCCCAATAGCTTAATTTCTCTCTCTTTTTGAAGTATTGTTCATGCCTATCTAACTAGGTGTTATGCTTTTGTTGCTCTCTCCACCCAAGCACTCTTGCTATGCTCATTAGGAATCTATTCTAATGAAATTCTCACTATGTCTATGTTATTTTCCGCTACACACAAGTTATTAGACCATTAAATGTTACATTGGTATCACATCATAAGATTTCTCTTTTCTTGCTCAAGAAGAAAGGTCCTCAAGATGACTATAAATGGCTGGTTAATTACAATTGAGTAAGTAGAATAGGGATTTTTCAGCCTTACAGTGCGCTTGCTTCGTGTAGATAACGGGGCATCATCCTCGAGAGCTATGGTCTTTATAGTGGATTCCTACGGGGATTGCCTACGCCTTAACCACTATTGAGCTATTAGAAGCTTGATAGGAGCCGGTAAGATTTTAGTGGTGAAAGACCCTCTCTTCTATTCCTTGCAATTAATGATATTCTAGCCACGGGTACAGGAGCTTGAGTGCTTTTCTAAATAAAGGGGTTAAGAGGAGTAGCAACTAGGGCATGAAGTGCCAAAGTACACCTAAAAATTTTACACCTAAAAGCTGTTAGAATGGCTGACAATAGTAAAGAGAGTGTCGAAATTAATGCTGATAGCTATGATTTTTCTAATGAATAGGCTACTAATGATGTCCCTATGCTCGTTAATCACCTTGTTTCTAGGCTTCAACAAACCATGGGAAATCCATCCCTCCAAAGTGAAGTGCAATGGCAGCTACGTGCTCATGGGATTCTCCAAACTCCCCACCTAGAAGAGAGAATACCTAGGAAGCCTCCTTGTGAGACTTCCAAAAGAGGCCTCTCTCCGATAAGGAAAGAAGAGGATCCATATGAAGCGCTCAAAAGTCTACTACTTGACGACGCACCTCCTCAAATTCTTCCTCTTCAAAAGGAAGTGATGGTGCAGCTTTCAAACCACCAGAAAATCCTATGCCGCGTGGAAGAGGTTGTCCAAGCTCAAAAAGTTCAAAAAGGGAGGAAAGAACATCTCTTTCCTTACCTACGATGGCACCTTTGATTCTACTGACAAATTCTTGTCCTTCATCCAACAATTCAATGCGGCGTTTGAAGATGAGGCTTCACGGCGTCCTCTAAACTATGCCATGTAGCTATGAATTTTTAAAAGTCCACCAGGCAATGGTGGTCTAGCCTACTGGCAAACGGTGAAGCTCCATGAACATGGAAAGCTTTAAGACCTTCCATCATGAAGGAGTTTTTGGCTATCGATGCCAAAGATAAAGTACTCAGTGAATGGCGACGCTTGAAGCTCTCTCCCTACGAATCTATTCACAAGTATGTAGACAAGTTTTGGGACTTACATCTCAAAGCCACTATCTTCAAAAAGATGGATTTTGGAGAGCAAAAACAACATTTTGTGCGGGTCTAACTAAAGATATGGCATATCTGCGGTCATACACCATAACATTGTGGCTTCATAAATCAATTTCCAACAAGGGGCTAAGAGAAATCTTAATCCCACGGAGAACAAGGATTGTAATAATGAGCGTAAGGGGAAGGACACTGTCCAAAAGTGTCCTAAAGTCAACGACAACAACAACAAAGCTAAGGAGAAGGGAGTTTATAAAGGCAAAAAAAAACTCTCTTGAAGAGCTTGAGCATATTGTAAAGATAACCGTTGTTTCAAGTGCAGGGAGCAAGAGAATGCCTATCATGCTTGCCCCCACAAGAATACACCAAATGAGCCCCCTAGAGCTACCTTGGTCAAAATCCAAGAAGAATATGCTCACCACAAAGGATCTCCTCTATGCCATGCCTGGGGAAAGGTAAGAGAACATGATGCTTTTATTCTCCTTGACCTAGCTCTACTCACAGTTTCATGCCCACAGAGTTGGCCACCAAGCTAGGCATCCAAGCCTATGAGATGGGAGATGTCCTACCCTACTGATGGTGCTTTCAAGGGACAAGAAGCCTCAGTCACTCCCTTAATTGGGAAATTGAGGCTCCATGTCCAAATCTATGTGGACAAGGAGGACTTATTTATCTCCCCTCTCAAGCACGAGATGTAATCCTAGGGGCACCATGGTTTGATCGCACGGCTCCCAATATTAAATTCCCTGAAAGGCAAATCTTCTTTAGGTTCAAGGAAAAAGATATGTACATAGATGCTAAGGAGTTGGGTAACACCATACCCATTGTACATATGCAAGCTTTCAATGAGTTATTAAAGAGATCTATTTCCGTATACATGATTTTTGTTAAAGATTCTCAAAATAAACCTATATAAACAATCACAAGGAATTAGAGTTATCCAATTTTCTCAAGGAATTTCAAGATGTTTTTATTGACGACATCCCTTGTGAACTACCTCCTAAATGAGGCAATGATGACCATGCAATTTCATTTCTTCCAGGAAGTTCACTGCCTAATAAACCTCTTTTAAAGTTTCTCAAGCTCAACAAGAGGATATTATGCGGCAAGTGCATGAGTTAGTTGAGAAGGGCATGGTTAGGCCTAGCTCATCTTCATTTTGTTCACCCGTGTTATTAGTGCAAAAGAAAGACAACACATATTGTATGTGTGTCGACTATAGAGCACTAAATAGGATCACTATCAAGAATAGGTTTCCCCTTCCATAGGTAGAAGACCTATTTGTGATAAGCTACAAGGGTCCAACTACTTCGGTAGGACTGACCTAAATAGTGGCTACCATCAAATAAGGATAGTTGATCAAGACATTGTAAAGACCTCATTTTGCACTATGTTTGGTCTTTACAAATACATTGTCATACCTTTTGGCTTGACAAATGCACCATCCACATTTAATCGCTTGATGGAGACACTATTTAGGCCTCACCAAACCTTTACTAGAGTGTTCTTTGAAAAAATAATCATCTATCTAATTCACTAGACGAACACAAGCAACACCTCCAGGTAATATTTCAAGACTTATGAGAATAAACTCTATAATAATAAAAAGAAAAGTGAGTTTTTCTTACAAGAGATTCAGTATTTAGGTCACATTATCTCTCAAGATGGCATCCAAATGGATCCATCAAAGCTAGAGGTAATAAAAGGATGGCCTAATCCAAGGAATCTACATGAACTAAGACGCTTTATAGGTATGTGTGCATACTATACATGCTTCATAGAAAAGTTCTCACAAATCATGGGACCATTAAATGACCTAACAAAGAAAAATTTTAGGTATACATGGTTTGCAAAGGTGAACAATGCTTTTGAAAAACTTAAATAAAAGCTTCTCTCTCAAATTGTGCTTACACTTCCGGATCTCTCAAAGCCATTTGAGGTCCAATGTGACGCTTGTCGTGATTTCCTTGGAGCTATTTTTCTCCAAGAAGGGCACGCCATAGCCTACAAAAGTTGAAGGCTCGACCATTAGAAAAATTTTGAACTCATTTTTTTGCCTTTTAAGAGTGCCACATCATCAAATTTGTACAAAAGAAAGCAACCCGGTAGACCCCTCTAAATATTGCTTAGAACCCCATGATATGACCTATCATTGGAAAGTTCTTGAAAAATGGATTCTAAAGAGCCAAGGTCCAAAAAGTTTGGATGAATTCTATGAATCAGCCAAGTTTTGTTACCGTTACGGTAATCTAAAATCACCTTTTTCTACATCTACATGAAGGCAATGTCCGATACATGCATGCTATATATCAATAGATATCATTTGAAGAGTAGATTCTAAATATCCAACCTCCGAGAATTTTGGATCTTATTTGCAAAAAATTTACCGATCCCCACTTTTTGAAAGCTATGCCACATCAACAATTCTTACAAGGCTCATTTTTTAGTCCAAACTTTTCCTAATGCCTGTTGAGCAAGCTCTAGGCATATATGAAAAGGAACTCCTCGCAGTTCTACATGCGTTAGACTTGTGAAATCACTATTTATTAGGGACTCCTTTCATTTTGCAGACAGATCACCAAAGCATTAATTACTTAATGATGCAGACGAAGCTCTCCGACAAACAAATGACGTGGGCCAATTTCCTTTTGCAATTTCATTTTTGTATTGCTCACATTGCTAGCAAACATAATCAAGTAGCCGATGCACTCTCAAGACGACCGAGAGTGAATGCGGTTTCCATAGCAAATCACAATGATTTATCTTCTATGATAGATGAGTACACTATTGATCTCAATTTTTGAAATGTGATTTAAGCCCTTGCATTAGGGAAGAAAGAAGAACCATTTACCTTACAAGATGGTTATCTTCTCTATGGCAATAGACTATGCGTTACTAACTCACTACGTGAGAAAGTAATGTATGAATCTCATGCTCCTCCTTATGAGGGGCATAGAGGGATTCAGTCTACCCTAAAAGAGATAGAAACATCTTTCTAATGGCTTGCCATGAAAGCAAACATACAAGAGTATGTTTCTAAATGTATAGTATGCCAAAAGACAAAGTTTGATAGAGTGAAGTAACCTGGATTGCTTCAACCTTTGCCAATCCCTAATTCACCATGGGAGAGCATGTCCATGGATTTTATCTTTGGATTGCCTAAGTCTATCCATGGAAATACGGGAGTATGGACAATAGTAGACAGGTTCAACAACCAAGCTGATTTTATACTTTTCAAAAAGACTATCAAAACCCATCAAATGGCAACTTCTTTCATATCACAAATCTTCAAGTACCATGGCTTGCCAATGTCAATATTGTCGGATAGAGATCCTAGAATGACCAATAATTTCTGAAAGGGTCTCTTTGAGAATTTAGGGACAAGGCTAAAGTTCTCTTCGGCGTATCACCCTCAAACGGATGGCCAAAGTGAAATAGCTAACCTAACAATTCTTGATCTACTAGCAGCCTATGTAACGGAACTAGATCAAAGGTCTCAATGGGAGACCTTTGATCTACTAGAAGCCTATGTAACGGAACTAGATCAAAGGTCTTCAAGTACCATGGCTTGCCAATGTCAATATTGTCGAATAGATATCCTAGAATGACCAATAATTTCTGAAAGGGTCTCTTTGAGAATTTAGGGACAAGGCTAAAGTTCTCTTCGACGTATCACCCTCAAACGGATGGCCAAAGTGAAATAGCTAACCTAACAATTCTTGATTTACTAGAAGCCTATGTAACGGAACTAGATCAAAGGTCTCAATGGGAGAAGTACTTACCGTTAGTGGAGTAATCCTACAATAAGACTGTACGTATCTTCACAAGAAAATCACCTTTCGAGGTAATTGAGGGAAGATCCAAAAGTCCCCTGCTACTTAGGGTACACGGTGATGGGGATCGAGTAAACACACCCAGACATAACACCTCTCTTACCTCACTTTCATACAAGCATACGCTCAAGCATTGCCCTCTTTCTCTAGCATAGCGCAGACAAGACTTTCCTCAAAACTCTCTTCAATTTGAGTTGTCATGGTGAGTGCACCGTCTCACTTTCTCTCTTTCACAACCACGGGCTATATACGTCTCTTGACCTTGCTTTACACAAAAACATGTGAGCTAAAACTCGGAGCAGTATACTGAGACCAAAACAAGATCATATCTACATAGAATTACTCAAGCGGACAGAATTTTAAGCTAAATTCTCGAGGCCTTAGGTGCTCTCTGATGACGAGCCTTGGATAAGCCATCCTTCCTTTTTTTTTGCACAACTTACCCTCTACTGCCCTCGATCTCCCTTCAGATGGGACGTTGCCCCGCGGCCTTCTTCTTTAGCTGCATCCCCTCGTCGCCCTTCCCTGTAGCCCGAGATCCTTCTCTGCCTTCCTTTGTCCATATGCCACTCCTCTTCTCTCGGCCCTGAGCGGCCCTTCTGCACCCCCTTGTTGTAGGCCGCTACTCTCAAGCCTCTCAACTCTCTCTGTTCTTTGTAAGACTCTCCCTCCAGAGCTGTACTTGGTCAGCCCCTTCTCTGTCTAAACCTGATAGGCCTGTCCTCGTCTGGTTGCCTCCCTCTTGGCCCCGGCCCAGCTTTGAACTCTTCTGCAATTCACAGCATGCCCCCCTTCGTGCTGTTCCGCCCTCTCTCTGCCTGTCGAGCTGGCGGATGGGGCTCGGGCAAACACACCCAGACACAACCCTCACACTCTTGTCTGTAGCCTAAGTGCGCACACTGTCCGGCTCTTTTAGAAGAAAACCCCTCCAGCACAAAGAGCTCTCATTCTAGAGAACACACAGATGGACTCTCTCTCTCTCTCTCTCTCTCTCTCTCTCTCTCTCAACACACCCACAGGATGCAAACCTCAATGGACCTCATGCTCAAGCTTTATACAAAATAACATTGGTGCTAGAACCCAAAGCATATCGAGACCTAAAATGACCATATATACACATTCAAACTCCTGCTTGGACTTGCAGACGCCTTCCATACACTTGAGCTACTTCACCTAGTCGGAGCTATTGTACTCGACTTGCCGTTGACCTCCTCTCTCTTTTTTGCAGAAGTCTCGCACACTGAGTGGCGCATCCCCTTTTTAGCTTTTTTGGATTTTTTGTTGAAGGCGCTCCCTTACTCTCTTGGCCAGCTTGCGGTTCTCATCCTCTCATGCTTGCTTGCAGTTCCGTTTCAGAGCTCCCCTTCTGAATTTGGACAGCCTTTCCTCACACGAGCTTGGTGCGCTCTGAGCTGGTTGCTTCAACCTGCTTGCAGCCCTCTCTTCTTTTGTCGAGTTCGCGGACTTCAGCCCCTTTGAGTCCCTTGGTGACGCCCTCTTTCTTGAGCACTCCCTCCTTCTCTGATTCTAGGCGAGCTGAGCTCTTTGATTGAGCATGGCAGATTCTCTCGGTTGCAGCCCTCTTGACCTCGGCCCAGCTCTCATGACCTCTTATGCAATGGTGCCTCCTCACAGCAGGCCCCCCTCTCCTGCGTCGGTCATGGCTTCAAGCTCTCTGAACCTTCTCAACCCCCGTGAGCCAATGGCCACCAGAAACTTCTAGGCATGGAATCCTTCCCTCACAAGCTCACGGGAATCCTCATCTCCAACTCGCCATGCATCCCTCCTCCAGTGCAAGCTGCAGCCCGAGTACGGCCCTGCGTGGTGCTTCCCCCTTCTCCAAATTGTGTAGTAGCCACCCTCTGAAGCCGGCCTTGCAGTCCGTTTCTACCTGCTTTTGATGACCCCTCTCAGCTCAAGCCCTCCTCGGGTCCCTGCTTGACATGGCCAGCTCTCCAAAACGAGTTGCTCCCCTTCCTGCGTGCAGTTCCAAAGCTCCTCCTCCCTGAGTGGCTTCTCAGCCTGATCCTTCTGCTGATCACGCCATGGTGGCTTCCCCTTGAACCTTCTCTCTCTCTTTCTCTGTCAGCATGCCTTCTCCATGCTTCCCTCAGCTCGCAGCCTTCATGAGCCTTATCCCCCTTGACGGCCCCCAGCTCCTGCAGTGTGCTCTCCTTTTATAGGGCTCTGCAAGTGGGAGCCTTCATGAGCATGGCTCCCCTCATCTCGCCTCGCGGAGGCTTCCCTTTCTCGTGCCGGCGGCGCCCACGTGAAGGCCCATACTGAGAATTGTCGCCATCAGCTAGCAGGAAATGTTTTTTATTATTAAATCACTTTCAAAAAAACTTCATTTCAAGAGTGGGTTCCCACCTTGAATGGCCGGAAACATTATCGGGCAGCCCATACATGGCCTCGAGTGGCTCTGGCCAGGGCAGTCACCACTATGGAGGCCATTCTCGCTACAATCATAGCAGCTCAAACCCTCCTCTTGGCCTTCAAACTTTGACTTTGCCGAGGAGACGCCGGTTAGCACTTGATGAGACCATCACCGATTTCACGTCTTGCTAGAATGTCGGCCAAAAGGTATATGTCCAATTGCCACCTTTATGGTTCAGAGAACCGTCCTCACCGATCTTGACCTCGGAAGCTTTTTCTTATACGCACACTCCAACTTGCTTCAAAACTTGCGTAGACATCCCCTAGGTGGTTGACCATAAGACTGCTCGACTTCCAGATGCATTGACTGGGAGCAATTTGAAATCCATGAACGAGAAGATCTTTATTGCAGATAAGTACAGTCGAGACCTATGAGAATCATTCCAAAAGATTAAGGATGATATCTCTATCTCACAACAAACGCAAAAGGCTAATGCTGATAAGCACAGAAGATCCAAAGCCTTTAAAGAAAACGATTGGGTCTTGCTTAAATTTCCCAAGGCTCGATTAAGGCACACGACGGGAAAGAATCCTACGGGACACCAAAAGTACTATGCTAAATTAGCTAAAAGGTACTATGGTCCCTTCCAAATTCTTAGACCAATCAATGAGATGGCCTATCAACTTAAGTTGCCCACTCATTGGCCATCACAATGCTTTCCATGTGAGCCTACTAAAGCCTTATAAAGAGTCACCTCAAGAACCAACTATTGAAGACCCACCAAAGATTGAGGACCAAGAAGAGGTGCTGCAGCCCGAGTCCATTCTCCGACATGAAGACAAGGTATTGAGAGGTGGTAAGATTGTAATGGAATTAGCCTTTTAACTTGAGTGGGAGCGGAAAGTGAATAAAATATTGAGCATTTACTTGAGCATTCCTTTCTGTCTAGATGTAGATTGAGAAAGAAAGTGCTTGGATGGAGAGAGCAACACTAACACATTACTTCATTAACATGGCATGATCAATACTTGTAAAAGAGAGTGAGAGTTTAGAGAAATTCACACCAATAGAGGACTGGGTTAGTTGGAGCCGGTCCCCCCTCCAATAGGCATTTGTATTATAGATTCTTCCATGATGGAAGACTTATTTACAATACAACTGATTGTGTTCCTTCATACCTTCTTGATGAGGTGAAGATGGCAAGCTTCACTCACCAAGTATAACAACAATAAACATGATTAGCATGAACTTGGAAAATGCCCAGCCTCAATCCCAAGAGCTCAAACACCATGAAAGGTGAGGAGAGCTGGCAGGGAGTGACGAAGAAGAAAGAAGTAGAAGTAGCTCTACGAGAAAGCACTAACCCCTTGCACATATTCACTCATAGCTCTTGTAGCATAGCTTAGCATAGTGATAATGGAGATTAGAGAGATTGATAAGCAAGCATAAGCATTCTCTTGTGTGGATTTGCATCCATAGCCAAGAGCTTGTGGTAGTAGGCACTCAACTTCTCAAGTTTGGAGAAGGAGATGGAGTTCTTGCTTCACAAGAGTGTGTGAAGCAAAGAATGAGAGTGAGAGAGCTCGTCGGATGTCCATAATGAGAGTGAGAGAGAGAGAGAGAGAGAGAGAGAGAGAGGTCGACCCCCTTTCCAAGGCTTCCCCTGAAGCTCATTGGGCCATGTAGCCCTCTAGCCAATGAGAGCTTGGCTCCCTTTGGGGTAAGATGTGTAGTCTCTTAACAAGTGTCCTTCTTTCCCTCTTGTGAGGTTAAGCTAGCACCCCCCTTGCTTAAGCATAGTCCTTGCTTAAGCACAGCCCTTGCCTGCTTGAGAAATGTGCTTCTATACTTGACATGTGGCCCCTTTCCTTTCATAAGAGTATGGGTCCTTGGTGAGTGCATACTTAATACACACATCCCTCCTTTCTAGGACTCGCCCCCCTCTTTGTAGCAAGATATTTGATCTTGGTAAGCAGACAAGCCCTCTGCTTAAGCACAGCCTTAGCTTAAGCAAGCTGCCCCCTTGCCTGCTTGGACCTTAATTGACTAAAGAGTAAAAATTAAAGACTATCTCTTCAGGCTTTTACCACTTACCTTTGGAGGCTTTAATGAAGACAACCCTAAGATCTTTTGCTCCATTGGTTAACCTTGCTCTTTCATAGACCATTTCTCATTTGGGCCCCTTTACCATTGGCCCCCAGTGTTGAAATAGATATAAGTATATCTGTATCTTAACCCTTGTTCTCGTTTATTCTCCCACATTAAGTGATCAGTTTAATATGAGAAAATCATTTGGGTTGGTTAGATATTATATTTTATGATATTACCTCTCTCTTGAAATCATAGTTGTCCTTGACTATGAGTTACAATAGATAAAGTCGTAGTCATTAGTCAAGTTTACTTAGCGGGTAGAGGATCGCTTTTTACCCTACGACATCTTTCCAAGATGGATGACTAATCCATTTGGTGCTTGGGAGACATAGCTACCGCAAGCATGTTACTCTTTAGTCCATTTCATTCTCCCAAAGTAGAGTGACAATTTCTACTTTGTGTTTGAGAGACATCGTCATCCCAAACATGATTCTAAGCATGCATACTATTTAAATTTGTGCACAATAAAAAGAGAATTAGTCTTATAAGACAAAAACATGAGTCATTTAAAAGAAATTTGTACATTTGCTTACTCTAACGTAGCATTGTAAGCATTGACAAGGTTCATAATATCCTTAAGCTATATTCCTTGAATCCATCTAGCATCTTCAAAAGGATAATTTTTGAATTTATTAAGATACCATCGGATAATCTTACCATGCCGTAGCACCTTGTCTTCACGCCAAAGTATAGCTTCGGGTTGTAGCACCTCTTTGACTTGGTCTTCAACTTTGGGAGGGTCTTCAATAATTGGTTTACTTGATGGATCTCCTTTGTAGGGCTTGAGTAGGCTCACATGAAAAGCATTGTGTATGAACCAATGGTTGGGCAATTTGAGTTTGTAAGCCATTTCATTGATAGTTTTCAAGATTTGGAAAGGACCATAGTATCTTTTTGCTAGCCAAGAGGTAAATACTTTTCCCATTGTGAGCGTTGATCTACTTCGTTAACATAAGTCTTGAGTAGATCGAGTATCGTAAAATTGGCTATCTCACTTTGGCCATCCGTTTGTGGGTGATAGGCCAAAGAGAAATTCAATCTTATTCCTGGATTTTCAAAGAGACCTTTCCAAAAATTATTGGTCGTTCTAGGATCTCTATCTGACACGATGGATGTTGGTAATCCATGGTGTTTAAAAATATGAGATTTGAAGAGAGTTGCCATTTGGTGTGCCTTAATATTCTTTTTGACACGAATAAAGTGTACTTGTTTGCTAAACCCGTTGACTATTGTCCATATTCCCGTATTCCCATGGATATCGATAGACTGGGGTATTCCAAAGATGAAATCCATGGATATACTCTCCCATGGTGAATTTGGCATAGGCAATGCCTGGAGTAATCTAGGTTTCTTCCCTCTATCGTATTTGGTCTTTTGGCATACTACGCATTTTGAAACATACTCTTGTATGTCCATTTTCAAGGTAGGACAATAGAAATATGTCTATACTCCTTAAAAATTAGGTTGAATACCTCTATGCCCCGCATAGGGAGGAGCATGGGATTCATACATCACTTTCTCACAAAGGGAATGGGTAACACATAGCCTATTGCCGTAGAGAAGATAACCATCCTGCAAGGTGAATGGTTCCTCTTTCTTCCCCAAAGCAAGGGCTGACATTATGTCTTTAAAGTCAATGTCAGTAGCATACTCATCTATCATAGAAGATAAATCATTGTGAGTAGCTATAGACACCGCATTTAACTTTTGGTCGTCGTGAAAGTGCATCGACCACTTGATTGTGCTTACCGGCAGTGTGAGCAATATAAAACTAAATTGCGAAAGAAAATTGTCCCACCTCATTTGTTTGTCGGAGAGATTGGTTTGCATCATGAAATACTTGAGACTTTGGTGGTCAGTTCACAGAATAAATGGAGTCGCCAATAGGTAGTGCTTCCATGTGTCTAGGGCATGTAGAAAAGCAAAAAGCTCTTTTCCATAAATGCTCAAGACTCGTTCATCAGTATTGAGTCATCGGCTCTCATATGCTATGGCATGCTCTTCTTCAAGCAAAACTGCTCCAAGACAATCACTACAAGCATCACATCAGACCTCAAATTGCTTTGAGAGACCAGGAAGCATGAGGACTGGTTGAGAGGTAAGATTCTCCTTGAGTTTGTCAAAAGTATTTTGCTCCTTAGCAGTCCATAAATACTTAATGTTCTTCTTAGTTAAGTCATGTAGTGGTCCTGCTACTTGGGAGAATTTTTCTATGAAGCATCTATAGTATGCGCATATACCAATAAAGCTTCTTAGCTCATGTAGATGCCTTAGGTTAGGCCATGCTTTTATTACCTCTAACTTCGATGGATCCATATGGAAACCAGATTGAGAGATAATATGACCTAAGTATTGAATCTCTTGAAGGAAAAATTCACTTTTCTTTTGGTTGAGAAAAAGCTTATTCTCCCTCAATGCTTGAAAAATCACTTGGAGATGTTATGTTCCTCCAAAGATTTGGAGTAGATGATGATATCATCAAAGAACATTCCAGTGAATTTGCGTTACGGTCTAAAACTTTTCTCCATTAGAGGATTGAATGTAGCCGGTGCGTTAGTCAAACCAAAAGGCATGACTTGATATTTATAAAGACCAAAGTTGTGCGGAACGCGGTCTTTAAGATATCTTCATCCACTATCCTTATTTGATGATAGCCACTCTTAAGGTCAATCCGACTAAAGTAGGTAGAGCCTTGTAGCTTATCAAACAGATCTTCTACTCGAGGCACGGGAAATTTGTTTGATAGTGATATGGTTTAATGCTCGATAGTCCACACACATGCGGTATGTACCATCTTTCTTTTGCACTAAAAAGGCTAGAGAACAAAAGGGAGAAGAACTAGGCCTCACCATCCCTTTGTCTACCAGTTCCTGTACTTACCTCATGATCTCCTCTTGTTGATCTTGTGAGACTCGATAAGGAGGCTTGTTAGGTGGTGAGCTTCCAGGAAGAAGCTCAATGCGATGGTCATCATCCCCTCGTTTTGGAGGTAAGTCCATAGGGATATCATCGATGAACACATCTTGGAATCCATTAGAGAAGTCTAACTCTTCTTGATTCCTAACATTTACATTTGATGAAACATAAGGATCTTTTGGAGACTCTTTGACAAAAATCATATACACAAAAACTAAGCTCTTCATTGATTTAGCGAAAGCAGGAGGATTTACAAGTGGAATAGAGCTACCATGCTCACTAGCATCTATATACATATTCTTTCCCCTGTAAGTGAAGTAAATTCTGCTTTCAGGGAACTTCATGTTGGCAACCATGCGATCAAACCATGGTGCCCCTAGGATAACATCCTCATGTTGAGAGGAGAGATGAATAAGTCTTCTTTGTTGACATAGCTTTGGACATGAAGCCTCAACTTCCTAATCAAGGGAGTAATAGAGGCTTGTCGTCCCTTGAAAGCTGCATCATCTATTACCATATCTCCCATCTCAAAAGCTTGAATGCCCAACTTGGTGGCCAACTACGTTGATATGAAGTTGTGAGTAGAGCCAGGGTCAAACAAGATGAATGCATCATGGTCTCTTACCTTTCCCCAAGCATAGGAGAATGATGAGCCTTTGCAATGAGCATTCTCTTTTGGAGCTTCAATGGTGGAAGCCCTAGGAGTCTCATTGCGAGTATTCTTCTTGGGGCAAGAAAGATAGACGTGTCCTTGCTCTTTAGGAGAGAATTTGTTTTTACCTTTGTAAACTCCCTTCTCCTTGGACCGATTTTTGTTGTTGTTGTTGTTGGAAAAGCCTTGGGAAGAATTTTGAGCATTGGTCTTCCTCTTTGCATCATTTTTGCCTTTTTTGTCCATGGGTTTGACATTACATCCAGACCCTTGATGGAAATTGATACGTGAAGCAACCATGGTGTGATGGATTACTTCGCTAATTGTACCAGGCCATTGAGAGTTGATGTATCCCGCCATCTCTTCAGGTAATCCTGCACAAAGTTGCTTCTTTGCTCAGAAAAGTCTATCTTTTTAAAGACAGTAGCCTTGAGATGTAAATCCAAAAACTTGTCTACATACTTGTGGATAGACTCATGAAAGAGAAGCTTCAAACTGCGCCATTCGGTAAGCACTTTGTCCTTTGCATCGCTTCCAAGGAATTGCTTCATGATGGAAACTCGTAGATTTTTCCATGTCTTTGGGGTTTCGTCGTTGCCACGAAGGCTAGCCCCACCATTGAGGAGCACTTGATTTTTGAAAGTGCATAGCTACATGGCGTAGCTTGGAGGACTCTGTAAAGCCCTCGTCTCCAAAGGACACATCAAATTGCTGGATGAAGGCCAACACTTTGTCGGTAGCACCAAAGGTGCCATCATAAGTGAGAAAAGAGATACTCTTTCCTCCCTCCTTGAACTTCTTTAACTTTTGGGACCTTCTCTATGCACGGAATGATTTGCGATTTCCTCCCCTCGTGTATTCTCTAGGAGAATATCCATAGCTTTAATTAGAAGAGGAGGAAGGTGAAGATGAAGGAGAAGAGGGTGACCTCTTCCTAGCCTTTTCTTCCTTTTTTTCCTCTCTTCTCTTTCGGAATGACGAGGAGAAGGACTGTGTGTTGATCTTTTCCTCTTGGGAGGAGTACGCGATCATCTAGACCGATGTCTTCATGGAGCCACATCTTCAGAGGAACTTAAATTTTCATTGCTTTCTTGCTCTTTGGATTCCTCCTCTTGTATGGGAGAGAGTCTTATTTTGGGGGTCTTTTTAAGAGGCTTCCTAAGCTCTCTCTCCTCTGCAGAGGAAGGGAAATTCCATAAGCACGAAGTTGTTGAATAACTTCGGCTTGCAAAGCAGGGTTTCCCATAGCTTGTTGCAACTTAGTGACGAGATAATTCACAACATGGGAGCATTCACATTAGCACCTTCATGTGAAAAATCAAAGCTATCAATGTTCATTACTCTCTTGATTATTGTCACCCATGTTAACAAAATTTATGTATGTACTTAGTGTATGCTTTGGCAATTTAAAACCTTAGTTTCCACTCCTCTTAGCCTTTGAAAATCGGCTCTTAAGTATCTACACCCACGGCTCGAAGTGGTTAATTACAGAGAGTAGAGGAGTAGGTCTAACATAGCAGAGTTGCGGAGGGCTAGCTCCTTTCAGACTTCTTATGTCTCAATAATGGTAAGGCCATAGGCAAGTCTAAAAAGACTCCATTATTAAGTCCAAATCTCCCGAGGTGTGCACCATACCCCACATCCTCAATTGAAGTTGTCGTACATTCAAGTTTTGTTTGTAGCCTTGGTTTATTCTTCTAATTAACCCCTTGATCACTTGTTCAATGATTACTTCCCAAGGAGTTTGAACATCTATCTTTGTTGTCAATTCGCTCTTCGGAGATGAGGTACTACTAGTCGCTTTGTCTATATCTTCACTCACCTCTCCGTAGACTTTGCAATTTTCAACTAGATATAGAGCTTCTCTAGTGACTTGCTCAAACGTTGTGCATCCTTTTAGTTGTAGGTCCTTTTTGAGAGTTTCATTCCTCAAGCCCTCTATGAAGAGAACTGATAATCTCTCATCTTGCGGTAACTCTCTCACAGGACATCTATCAATGTATTGTTTGAAGCAAAGCAAAGCTTCCTTCAGTCTTTCATTTGCTTTTTGTTTGAAAGCATAGATTTGGGACACTGTGTTGTGTTTGATCCCTCTTTTCGAGAAATCCTCTAAAAACTCATGTAAGAGTTGTGCTATGTTTAGAAAATCATCTCTATTTAGAGGTTGGAACCACGTCAAAGCAGTTCCTTCCAATGTTAACCTAAATCCCTCATATTGAGTATGAAATCCACAATCTTTTCAGCTCTCAAAACGTGTTTGAAGAGTGAGACATGAGTATATGGATCCCCTGACCCACTGTACTTTGTCTTAACACATTGTGCCACTTGATATGGTCTTAATTGTTGTGGTCCAGTCACTAATCTAACCAATTCATGGTCTCTTGGAAAGATGTCTCTCGTGCTCTCGTCTTGTCTTGGAGAAAATCCCGATGGGATCCTCTATGATATGTGCTCTGACATTGTTTTGGGTGAAAGTAAGTAGAGATCGGAGTACCCTTGTATTTGTATCGTTCTAAGTCAATTGGATTGACAAGTTTGTACTCACGTCCAAACTAATCTACCATCAAAACTTGCACTCCGTTGGCATCTGTGTACATGAATGCATATTCTTATGGGTGGTCAACTCTCTAGCATTGGGCTCTACACACCTGTAGAAGATGTATGGATCCCTATTTGTGAATCTATACAAGCCCTCATAAGTGTAATCTATAAGCACTCTCATGGATTCATTGGATTTGATGAATCTCACATTTGGTTTGTTGATCAGAGCATGCATCTCCTGTAGGTATTCTCCCAATCCCTCTGTTGTTGGCATTGCAGCGTTTTTCATGTCTCTGAGTGGAGTAGAGAACCCTGGTGGTGGATGATTTGTCATGGTTAAGGCCCTCTCAAAAGTCTCAAGATTAGCTATACATGACTCAATTTGGAGTTGTCTATCAAAAGTTAGAGCAATTTTAGTGAACTGCACTTGAAACAGCACTCAAAACAGTCTCAGGACCAGAATACAGGAACTTTGGCTTGTATCTTGGCCTTGCGAAGGTATTTTTAGCTCAAACTTTAGATTTGGGATGTTCTCAAGTATGTCTACAAGATCACCAAGTCAGATACCCCCATTATGCTGAGAGGTACATGGATTGCGATCCATGTATGTTCCCTCTCAAATTTTTTCTCCAAATTTTTCCAGATTTTGACTGTGTGTAGACAGGGTCATATGCAAGCTATATACCAATTTTCAGCAAATTTTGAGGTTGAGGTACATGGATCGCGATCCATGTTCAACCACATATGGACTTGATCTCTTGGAAGCTATTGCACTCTATGTCCACAAGCTAAATCTCAAATATTTTTGGATTTGGACTTGGTTTGATAGGTCAAATAACCAACACTAGGTCTTCACAACGGTTTTTTGTGTGTCACATGTTTTGCTCCCTTTTGACCAAATTTGCTCAATTTTTTCCAAAACTGGACATGGGGATATGTTTTCTTGTGTGAGCACTACTAATCTGGAAAATTTCAGGTCAAGCTGTCACTATGGGTACATGGATTGTGATCCATGTTTGGAGCCCAAATTGACCTTTTTTGGTCCCATCAGATTCACCATGCTTAGGAGAGCCCATGGTATCAATGTTTTTGAAAATGGACCTCTGGATTGAAAGTTAGGTCAGTTCTAGCACTTGTAGAGAGTACTTTGCAGTTTTGGACTTCTGGTTTGGTTTTTGGTATCCAAATTCACTTTTGAAAAGACCACTAGATTCCTTGTCATGTCCTCTAGCTATGGTGCAAGTTTGGTATCATTTTGTGACAAAGTAACATGGATAGCGATCCATGTACCTATGTGTCAGATGATAATGAAACTTGGCACACAGCTTCCCCTTGGTCTCTTGATGCTAGATATGTGGTTTTTGTGTGATTTGGACTTGTTTATGCTAGGCAAAAGTCAATCCCTAAGTCTATTTTAGGGTCTTCCTCTTTGAACAGTTTTTGGCTCTTTTCACCCACATTTTGAACCTTTTTGACAATGCTTCTTTGGGGACTTTTGTTCACAATGGTCTCACCCACAAGCTAGCTACAAAAGTTTCTAGTCAAAACTTTCTTAGGGGTACATGGATCGCGATCCATGTTTCACCACTTTTGGATCTGAAAGTTTGGTGTGCTAATAGCTTGTGATGTTTGTAGACTGCTCACAATTTTTTTTGGAATTTGGATCGGTTTTGGCCTACCAAATCTGACTTCTACAGTTTGTTGTGGCAGTATTGACAATGAGCTATTTTTTGCTCTTTTGACCACTTTTTACAAGTTTTTTGCATATGGTTCCTTTGGGAAAAGTGTTTGTCTATGTGTCAGCTATCCACTACTCAAATCTCAGCCAAAAAAATTTTAAAAAAATTTCATGAGATACATGGATCACAATCCATGTTTGACCACATTTTGACATGAAACTTGGTCAGCTTGTAGTCCATGCTATGGTGATACTCTTCTCCAAATATTTTTTATTTGGACAACTTTTTTCTAGTGAAAAGTGAGTTTTTCTGTCTGCCCTGCGGTTTTTGACTAGTTTTTGTAATTGTCTATTTTAATCAACTTTTTTCAATTTTTTGCTATAGTCCCTTTTGGCAAAGTTGTTCAAAATGATATCAGGAATGTACTTGTCAAATATTAGCCCCAAATGTAAAAGGTACATGGATCGCAATCCATGTTTGACAGCATTTTTTCATGAATTTTGTTTTGTTGGTTCTTTATGCCCTGTAGAAGCCAAATCTCACCCCTTTTTGAATTTGGATCCCAAAATCTCTAGATTTGCTCAATTTTGTGTCTGCAACACCTGTTTTACTATTTTTGCCCTAACAGCCAATTTTGAAGTGATTTTTTAGTTTTTCTTTCAAGCAAACTTGATCAGAGGTGTTTCTCACTGGATGCTCACTGTAACTGGTCACTTTTCACCAAAAATGGTCTTTTGGGATACATGGATCACGATCCATGTTCCTCCACAGATTCTAGCCAAACTTCTCAGATTGCTTCTAGAGAGTATATTGATGCCCTAGATCCACAAATTTTTGAAGTTGGATAACTTTTGAGGTCTCTACCATCAAATCTTCAAATTTTCAGAGTTATTGCCATTTTGCCAAAATATGGTTTTCACCCTTTTTTCCCTCAATCTTTTAGCCCAAATTTGATGGTTGTAGTTTCTACCTACCCTACTCGTAAGTACTGAAATGAAACATAAAACAAAAACAAACAAAACGGTACAAAATAAAGTCGTAACGGAAAACGGAACAACACTCTGAAAGTAATGAGAAAATCGAAGAATGAAATGCTTTTGGCTATCTCACTCACAATCCTCTTTACTTCTCAAGAATAGATCTAGCAAGTCCTTGACTTCTAGACTCTATCAAGCACCAAACCCCGTGTCTAGCTGCTTCACTGCTAAGGTGTAAATAGAATGGAGAGACAAATCTTAGAAAAAGAACGCTCTAAAAACGCACTAGGTCACTCACCATCTAAGGATCATATCCCCGACAGCGGTGCCAATGTTAGCGGGTCGTCGCGACGGACGTCTGCAGCATAGCTTTCTAGCACTAACATAATGTCAATACTCAGGGAAAGTGACTCGGATGGGGCATAGAGACTCTATGAGATCATCAATTTCATGAAGTGAACCTTAACAAGCAAACACACTAGCTCAACAAGCAAACCAACACTCAATGATCAGGGAAATCTGCCTATGTCCTTTCTCACAGCTATAGGTCATCATGCCATTGGGGCACTAGAACGGACTTGAAATGCAACGAAACTTTAGGAGGAGGTCTAGGACACCTAGGGGCACTATCCTAGCAGGTATGGTCGCAATCCGACAAGTTACCAAAATCACGATCCATCATGAAAAAGGTCTTGATAACTACAACAGAACATGCCAGAAGTGTCGTCCTGTGGTCTAAGAACACTCTCATATGGTCAAAACGACTAAAAACAGTGATTTAAGCACTCAAATCTTCAATTAAGGCTCACTAACACATAGTCGCGAACCACAACAAAAATGACAATTCTTACACTTAATTGAAAGAGCAAAGAGAGAGGAACACATTGCAAGTTTCAGATTTGAAAATGGATTACCCAATCATTAACTGCAATGATTACAAGGTTGGAGTAGCTCGTAGCTTGAGCGTATGTTTTTAGAGCTCCTTTCTTCTTCTAAAGATAAGCCTCCTCTCACATAAAGGTCATTGACCTTTATACCTAGGGATTTCTAAGTGGCTAGTGAACGACTCACATGGACTTTTACAAATGTCATGACAGCATACAACTCAGGGAATTGATCCATTACTCTGGAATCAGGATTTACACAAAGTATCACTACACTAGCACGGACAATTAATAGAGTACAAATGTGGTGTCCGGCTATGTGTCCGGCCAGGTGGACACCCGTTTGATCTATCCTCAAACACACCCCCCTTTCATCACAGAGCCCCACACCGTTCCATTCGACTCATGCTTTACCTGAGCATCATCGATAATCCACAAGTGGTTGACAAGATTCTTCTTGTAGCATGCACCGACGTTCGTCTTAGGGTAGCAAGCATTGTGAAAGGCGGAGCGACGGGGGTTCCTGTGGCTTTGCTTGTTTTGGTGGTGGAGGGGGGGGGGCAAAGTCCCTTGTTTCGAAGCGTGCCGCTCTAAGCGTAGAGGATGAGGACACTGACGCACCTCTTTTCCAAACACGCACGAGTGCTACTACATGGTGAAGATGGTTGCAAAGTCGACTTTGGTACAACACAAGGTAGGGCATTTCAATGCCATCTTTAAATTCTTATAAACTTGATGTATAAGAATTGTTTTATAAAACTCAGAGACCAGTAGTCCAATCATGCATGCTATGTTAAGGAAGTGTTGCAGGCTCGATTTTCAAATGCCCCCAATGAGCGTTTTTCAACACAGTGGTTGGAGGGGTATATCAAAAAAAAATTGAGAAACAAGCAGTCAAGCGTACGACAAGCAGAAGCCAACTATGTTGCAAATCCAAACATGAGCTATTGTGGCAACAACATGATGGATGTGGAGCGGGAGTGGGCAATGCAAGAAAAGGAAAAACAAGCTACAAAAAGCTCATCCTATAGTCAGCAGTGCGATGCTCGGGCCATACAAACTCCCACACACTATGGTTCGGGAGGTAAAGCAGCTTAGAAGGACAAATATGTACTTTTTAAAAAAATTGTACCCTAAAATTTGTTCAAAAATGTTTTGATTTATGAATTTCTTTTGTTATTGTTAACTTAGAAAATTATCACTCTTACCGATCCGACCAGAGAGATGGTCAAGTATTGAGAGTGGTACATAGAATTTGATATTTGGCGATGGTTGTTGGAGAACCATCACATCTCTCATGAGCAATTCGACCTCAACAATCGGATCTCTACAAGGAGTAAGTGTGGACAAATAATATTGTATTAAATGTTTTGTGTTTTTAATTTTTTCAATGTGATTTTGGTTATTGACAATTGTAGAGCCAACGTGATCAAAGTTATGTACCTGTGGACAAGGAGAATTAGTACGTGGATAGATAGATAATTTTTTGTAGTCCTCTTTTACAAGTGCAAATGTGACACAAAACACTCTATCGTACTCATATGTATATAGAACTCATTTAACATTGCTTTTATTTGTAATTTTTTTAAAATTATTGCTCTTTTGTACTTTAAATTATCAAGGTAAGGTGTAACTTGCAATTTCAAAGTCTGTTCTTTATCTTTTTTCTCTACACTTTTCAAAATGCAATTGATGTTTCATATGTTTTATGCAAGTAAAAAATAAAGGTGCTCATTTCGGCCACCCAAACCAAATGAGCACCTTTATTTTCTAGAAGTCATGGGGCAGTAATAAACGTGGCAATATGCGCGGTAATAGTTGTGGATATATATCCACTACTATTGTTAGTAAACCATTTCCACGCTAATTGCCACTTTTATTACCGTAGATACAAAGTTTTATCTCTCCATTTTCATTTGTCAATCAACGGCAATGTTAGTGGTTTTATATTTTTCCTCTTATAGTGTTTTTCTATGCCACACTTATATATAAAACCACCAGAATACTTCAAGCACGTTGCTAGTTATTTGTACTCTTATACCATGTCTAGTGCCCAATCTAGTGAGTTTTAAACACTTGGGTTTTTGCTTGGCAATGGGATCTAGTCAGTTTAAAAAACTTGGGTTCTTGCTTGGAAGTGGGATCTGTCTATACTTTGAGTAGACCAAATTGACAAGCTTCCATATTTCTTTATAAATCAAGGATTTCCAATTGTAGATAATATGCTATATAGAAAAGAGAATTCATTTAGCCACTTATGCAAGTGTTGAAGAAAATTAGCAAAATTGAAATTCACAACTATTGCCATATAGCGTGTAAAGTGCTTTGAGCTCCAAGCATTTGCTATAGATTTCTTAAATCTGTTCAGATATTTCTTGATGTTGGAGAGGTCATTCTTTTCCCAATGACTTTTATCACAATAAGAGAAAACCATATCTAAAGCTTTCCACACTTTTGCGTTTTGATTTCTTTCTCTACCATCAACTCTATGGTCCTTCACAACATTGTGTAGGGACTTCTATTGGTTGTAATGGACTTTAGATGCACTACTACCAAGTTTCTCATGGAATCCTAGAAAGGTCATGGCCTTCACCTACCAAAACAAAGTTTCTTGGGGACATTATTTCCACCAAAATACCTCTTAGGGTCTATCTCAATCACCACATTCTCCCCATGAAGTCCAATATTAGACAATAGGTACCTTTTAATACTTTTTAAGGAAAAAAATTTGGTTGACAAAGGTTGCAGTTTCCATGGAAAACTTATGTAAGGTGCACAATCTTCTCATTGATTCTACATAGTGCATGGGTGAAAGCATGTTAACCTGTCATGCTTTTTCATGTCCTGGACAATGCTAACTAGCACAATTTTGACATATGCTAACTAGTACAATAACTTGAGCTACATCTCCAAGATCTATGACGCATGATACATCATTAGAAAGCACTTGAAACAAGGAATCCAAATGTACAAACCTCCAACAAATTTTGATATTATTTGCAAAAAATTTACCGGACGCCCAACTTTTCGAAGATGTGCTAACTTGAAACTGCTCACTAGCACAAAAAGCGCGGCAGGTTAACATGCTTTCATCCGCATGCAATGTGCACGAGTGGACATTTGAGAGGGGAATATCAAAACTAGCTTGAAAGATTGAATCTTTAGAGTGTCTATTGGGAGATTTTTTCCAATCACCAGGATCGTCTTTAGAGTGTCTATTGGGAGATTTGTTCCAATCACCAGGATTCAGCTCCTTTGTTGCACCCATGTAGTAGTGATAGTCGTTTTTCGGCTATTCAAAATTGTCATAGTGAGCTACCTCACCCTACCAAATTCACCCAAACACTATGGCTATCCCTACCATTTCACTCTATATAGGCGTGTGTGAGTTGGGGGACTTTTCCCATATTTTCTTTAAAACCCTCAATTAGCTAGTCACTGGGCTAGTTGAGCCAAAAAAATAAAATAATAATTTAAAAAATATATATTATGGCCTCTTTGTGTGTAAACATTTCATTATATATATGGCCTAAATATAGGTATTTTTATAATTATTTGATATTTTATTTAAATATTTATACCTAGGTGTGTGTTTTATCAAACTTATGTATGCCTTCTTTCATCCTCTTGCACCATAAGTGTATTTTTTTCCAATGTGTACATACTCTAACCTCATATTTTTCTTTTATACAAATCACCCCCACATTTTCACCCTCACCCTCGTGACAACAAAAAAATTGATTTCTACTTTCTTAGTCATGTTTATTATATTATTTTCATTTACTTGCATACCTTTTTCTCTTTCACCCAAAATAATACAAAGAGGGACCATATCATATGATTCCAATATCTTTTCATATCCATAATTCCTCCATATTTTTTAATTTATTTTTTACCCATTATTCTAACACCATGTGCTAATTGAGCTAAAATCCATGAATAGTCCATACACTAGTCCCATCATGTATATATTTCTTTATTCACCAATAATCCTCCTCCATGCATGTGTAAAGGGCAACTTGGATGCTTTGTATTATGATATGACAAAGGAGGGTCTCACTCTTGGATACATTGTACAAATTCAACAAAGGAGGGGGCCACTAAAAGACTTTTGCAGGCATAAAAAACAGGCTTTTTGGTGAGACTTTTTGCACCGCTCGAAATTTGAATAAGTAATCAACAGAGAAAATTTAGCCCACGATCTGAATAATCACCTCAAATTTTTTCATGATTTTTCAAGCTACCAGCAGTGAGATAGGATTTTTTCAGGAGACCCCAGTCTGCCCACTTTTCTCACAAAGTAACCCATAGTCTTCTCTCACCTCCTTTCCCACTTCCACACACATACACTCATTCCTCTCCATCCCTCATTAAAACCTGCAACTTTCATGGCTTACTTCATCTTCTTCACCATTTCCATCTCTCCTTACTCCATAGCTCAAAAGATTATCATCTCTACACACATATAGCTCAATTTCTCTCTCTAGAATCAAATTCATATTACCATAACCTCTTTATCCTTTCATAAAAAGAGAAAAAATCAGCAAATAACTAAGCTCAAGCCCTGCAAAAGGAGGAGTTTGATCATGGAGAATTCAACTTCCCCATGGTCACAAGAACTGCATCGACAAAGCTCTACAACGGCTTCATTCATTGGAGGAGAAGGTGGAAAATTTCATTTACATCTTGTGGTTTCCACCAAATTGTGTATATTCTCATCTTTCTCTTACTTTTTATCATTGTATAAATCATATAGTGCACCTTGAGTGCATATGCCATGTAGTTTTACCCCATCCTACTAACTTCAAACTACTAACACTAATTGCTAACCTTTTTTTTTGTAAATTGCACCCACTCTACTCTACCGTAGAGTAAGCAACCTCACACAAAAAATCACTCACCTCTCTAGAATCTTCTCTATTTCACCTCAATAATTCTCTCCTCTTGAGCTCACATCCATGTGACTCAAGAGACAAGAGAACCCCACTCTCAAAAGAACATATAAAAAATTTCATAAACATGCACTACAAGAGGTTGTGTGCTCTTGTGACGCTGTTAGCGACGGAAATACATTGGGTTTTTATAACCCCCGGCGTCGCTAAAACCGTCGCTAATAGCGTAGCTATATGCGACGCTATAGGCGTCGCTATATGCGTCGCTATATAGAGACGCTCATAGCGACGTTTACACAGAAGTCTATAGCGACGTTTATAGCGACGCTTCAGAGCCATAAATAGCGACGGTTAAAGCGACGCCCGAGAGAAATTTTTTTTGGTGACAGGGCATTGAATGCCCTGCCACCCATCAACCATATTGTACTTGATTCACTTTTTTTAAAAAGTGCAAGGGTAGATAATAGACCCAAAATAGTCACCCACAAGACGCATTGTTTGCAAAATTGACAAGCGTAAAATTGACAATTGTACACATCATAGGCAAAATGAATTGATTGGCAAATGTAATAATGACAATTGTACAACATCATAGGCATAAAGAATTGATTGGCAAAATGAACTGCGGTGACAAATGTAATAATATACATGGTTCAAAAAGACGTATAAAATCCGTCTCATGATACATAAGCTATGAGAAACCCTAAACTAATGCTATCTGGCTACGACTAAACTGACGTCGTCTAGTCAGACGTCTCATCGTGTCCAAGCGGCGTATCTGTCGGATTCTGCAAAAAAAGACAATAAGACAGATTTCAGTAAGTATAAACATATAACCACATTTATAAAACAATACAAAAAATAGAAAAGAGTAAACCCTAATACTAACCATGCCGCCGCGAGAACTGAGAATACCCATCAGGGTGTTTAAGCCCTTCCTGCCTGCGTACTCGCGCTCGTACGGTGTGGGATCACGTCCTGTCATCGACCACTGTCAAAACATACAAAGATTTCATTATGTTAGAATTAAAAAACTCATAAACCCTAAACTATCGAACATAAAGATCAATGCAAAAAAACTTACAAAATCGGCCTCAAATGATGCCCATCCACCGCTCCCCAAGTGGTGCGAGCTCCCTGCCTCTACTCGCGCTCTGGCTGCATCCTTTTGTTGCTTCCACTTGTCGGGATTCTCGCGCGCTGCTTTCTTCGCATTCTTCCAATCTTCTTTGGCCAGCCAATCTGGCCTGTTCCACCCATGATTGATTGCTTTTTGCACTTCGGAACGCTTGTGTTTGCAGTATTCGCGCATTCGAATCTTCATCAGGTCTTCATTGAAGCGTTGATCCCGTGTTGGAACGGGAAACTCATCATGAAGTATGCTGATGACTCTGTTTTTTAAATCACTTGGTACTTCACTCCATTTGTTTAGTATGTAGTGTATAAACAGCTAAGAGCAAAGACCACGCATGCGCGAGATCACCTTCTTGCAGTCATCATCCATGATGATGCCGCCGCTGAAGTCGACGGAGTAAGGCAAGCCCTCTGGCCGGTGACGCGTGAACCTGGGTGTCCCGGCAGGGGTCTCTAGCGGCGTGTCGATGGGGGTACGGACGTCAGGTGTCTCCACCGGCGTCTGGGCCCCGAAGCAAGGAGTGTCGAGTGGGGTGGCTCCTGGCGGAGTAGGTAGAGGTGTGTAGCTGCTAGGAACAGTCAGCCGCGCAAAACCTGGCGTAGATGGTGATGCTGTGGCTGGTGTGGGGGCGGGCAAAGAAGGGGAGGGTAAAGAGCCTCGTCGAACACGAGGCGGTGTGGAGGCATCGGCGGCGGAATCCCCACAACAACTGCCACCACCACCACTCGAGCGCCGGTGTCTAGACGAGTGTGAAGATCGTCTCGTCGATGCCGAAGCTTCGGAGCGCGCCGAATGCTCCGAAAGAGAGGGAGATGCGGATGGAGTAGGAACGCGCGATGATGCGCCAGAGCGATGACACTCCACGTACCACTGTCTCTGCTGCGGTGACAAAGAAGAAAGAAACTCCTCATCATCCATACCTGCATTAAACACACGAATATTTAAACTTAATATTGAATGAATAGAGTAGACAATGACGCAAAGACCATTAAATACAATGACGTAATGACGCAATGAATTGAGTGATAGAAGAGGCAAGTCGAAAACTCAGAATTTTCAATCAAAAGATGTGAGCGCGAGTAGAAAAGAGCGTTATACACCATGGAAGGTACTTAGAGAGCCAGAGCTTTTACAACACAGAGCAAAATTGTTCAAATACAATATTTGTGGCTTTAAGAGATCTCTCTCTCATCCTCGCATAACTCAGCATAACTTCCTATATCTATATAGAGCTCTCCGTTTAAACACATATCCTCTGTTTCATTTTGTAGCTCCTCTGCATGCACCCTATATAGAGTAGTAGCATCTTGATGCTCGTCTGGCACCACCGCAGCGGCTTCTGATTGAGCATCTTCTCTGACCTCCTCCATTGATGCCGTTGTGATTGGCACATGGTAGCCTTCATACGTCCTTGCACTACGAGGGGCTACCTCTATGACGTACCACCAGTTTGATGTAGACTTTGTAGGATGAAATATTACCTGCCAGAGCCACATAACTTACATGAGAGCTTTCAAGCACATAACTTGTAAAAGGGGGATGTTAACTATTTACATACTTACTTGTTCACAATGCTCGGGTAGTACGAAAGTGTCTCTTAGGTCAGTCCATTTCTTAGTAGAATCCACCTCAAGAAAACCAGACTTTCCTCTATGCACAGTAGCGTTGCGACCCTCCATGATTATCTTGAACCATTGCACGTCGAACAAGTCGACAAAAAATCCTCTGTAATCGATCCTCAAAATCTCTTGTAGCGTGCCGAAGTAAGTGAGTTCCGCCACCACAGGATCTGTATCAGAGGAACTTCGTCGACTAGACTGTTCAAATTTTGCCATGATTCCACAATCTTGAGTAAAACGCTTTTTTGTCGATCCATTCCACCCTAAAATGTCGACCTTTACACCATGCTGCTATGTATGACTTATACTACAACGAACAAAGATTATGAGTGGCCGTTCAAACGTTTAGAAATAAAGTCACTAGCTAGTCGTACATTGCAAACTTACCTTGGTCGCGCAACCCCGAGAGTACTCCCACTCTTCCTCAGTCACTTCGTCACTGCATTGTTGTGCACTTTTCAATTGGTTGTGCAACCATCTTAAGCTCATCAATGTTGGTAGGCTCTCCAGAACCGTCGGATAGTGCATCGGTGGTCGTCTTCCCCGTCTCCACTCGATTCGTGCCCTTTGTCGCTCTTGCTTTGCATCCTCATATTGTGAAATCCACTTTTGCATCACTGGATTGTGAAGCATAAAAAATCGGTTGATTATAGCCTCTAGATCTTCCGTCATCTTCTTCTCAACACCGAGATTGCACATGACAATCCCACATATGCGCTCATCATCTATGGTTCGCCATAGCGTGTCCCGGGCTTTATCAAATCCGTCTAGCCACTCTCCAATGTACACTAGGGACTCTGATACCAACCAACCTTCTGCCATGCTACCCTCCGGACGTGCCTTTTGACGCACATATCCCTTAAGCGTTTTCATGAAACGTTCTGAGAAGAACATCCATCTGGAAAGAACCGTGCCAGCTATTTCCACCTCATCAACTATGTGAACAAGAAGATGCACCTGAATGGTTAGCATGGTAGTAGGAAAATGTTTCTCAAACATGCACACAAGCTCCGTAGCATTTAGTTTGGCGAATGGTATAGATTCTACGTTGATCTCCTTCTGTGAGATCCATTGCACCAGCTTTGCAAGTTTGTAGATTGTGTTACGGATGTCGAGAGACAAACATCCCTCAATGGCAACCGGTAAAATAAACTGTAAAGTATGTGCAACAATGATATTAAAGTCCACATTTTATGCAATGATATTAAAGTCCACTATGAACGTACCTGACACATTTTATGCCAATCGTGTGACTTCAAACCGGTAAGCTTTCCTTCTTTAGTAAAACACGTTCGGAGCGAGTGCATTATGCCAGTGGGGGTCCGCAAAGATCGAATGGTCTCTTTTACTTTGCGTTCTTGGGCTCCTGTGAAAATCCATGGTGCTTTAGGGAGTTTTATCGATCCATCAGACGCTGTTTGCGGCCAATATTGCTCCATACGATCCACATTTCTAAGGTCAACTCTGGCTCCCAAAGTATCTTTCTTGCCGGTCAGATGGTCCCATAGTAGATTACCCACATTCTTGAATATGTGCATTGGATCGAGCAAGTGATTGATCATGAGTCGGGGCCAGTATGGTAACTCGTACCATAGAGATAGTCTCTTCATCCCTGGAGGCAATCCGTCATCGCACATCTCCTTCTGCTCTAACCATGCTTGTGCAGACATCCTTGGTGGCTCTCTTCCCAAAAAGCCGTTGCATAACACATGATTCTCTGGAAGATACGCTTGATGACCTTCGTAGATTTGCTTCTTCAGTGAGGGCGCCCTACGTGCATTCAGTCTAGGTCCACATGTGACACATGCTCTGTATCCGCTTGTTTGAAGCCCTACATGTATACACATGATAATAGATCAACTATGGGAAAAAACAAGATTTACAGTGTCTGAGTGAGGAGTGTCAATAGATCACCTGAGCATTCTGTTAGCCCGGGATAGTCATGCATGGGCCGGTCCACATTAGAATGCCTCTGATCAAAGCATTCCGTCGTCCTGTGTGTCGGCTCATATCCACCACCTCTATGCCAATCCACAATTGTTGTAGCTCTTCCAATAGTGGACGAAGATACACATCCATATTCTCCACTTTATATCTCCCTGGCACAATCAAGCTTAGCCATAGGTGCCCCTTCTTCGTAGTCAACCACAGGGGAATGTTGTAGTTGACGATGACAACGGGCCATACACTGTAAGATGTTGATCTTTGACCAAATGGATTTACGCCATCCATAGCCAGGCTAAGCGCAAATTTCGAGCTTCCCTGGCAAAATCCGACCATGTTCCATCTATATGTTTCCAGGCTGCGCAATCTGCAGGAATTCGTAGCACACCATCCGAAGATTTATTCTCCTCATGCCATGATGCTAGGGCGGCCATGGACTTACATTCGAAGAAATGCTTGATGCGAGGAAGCAGAGGAAAATGTCGCAAAACCTTTTGTGGAATTTTTGTCCCGTGGAGATCTACCCGATATCTTTCGGAACCACATTTCGTACACTTCTCCATGTCTATGTATTCCCCTCTGAAAAGAATGCAGTCATTAGGACAAGCGTGGATAGAATTGTAATCCATCCCCAAGTTTCGCAAAATCTTTCTTGCTTCATCTCGGGAATCTGGCATCACATTGTCAGCTAGTAGTATGTGCTCTTTAAGCAATCTACACAACATAAAAATACGATACAGTCGTGTAAAAATCTATCAGATCATTATACATTTAGAGTTTTATTAAAGTAAACTAATTGTAATAGATCACCTGAAAAGCGTTGTGACGCTAGTGTCACTCCATCCAAACTTTGTCTGCATGTTGAGAAGAACCAGGAGTGCTTTCAATCTAGACATACGTGCTCCATTATACAATGGCGTATCGGCTTCACATATGATGCTTGACCAAAGCGCCTGCGAACACGTCTATTGGGTTGCAAGATTGCTGCTTGTTGGCCAGCGTCAGAGTCCGACGAGTTATAATTGGCAACAAATCGATCTATAATAGATGGATCGAACTCGCCAAATTTGCGAACGTGCTGCAAAGAAACACGTCTTGTCCGTCGCACAGCATGCTTGCATTGATTACAAGGACATAAGACCCTCGTTGAGAGATAGGTGTTTCGGTTGGACGGTCCCACATCCTCGTCACTACTCATAATGAGGATAAAAATCTTATAACCTGGACAACAAATTTAATATTCTATTGACATTCTTCGTCTTATATCTCTCTCTCTCTCTCTCTCTCTCTCTCTCTCTCTCTCTCTCTCTCTCTCTCTACCTCACATTCTCTAGTCATGTCCAATCCCCGCACACCTCGGTCTAGAGGTGCACGGAGATCAGAACCACCGGGTTATAATCTCGTCTTTATTGGTCAATACCTATATTTGTGGGTACAAGAAATCTACAGACCCACGTCTACATGATATTGCATGTAGTGGACAAAACCCCTTTGCCTCTTCTCTAGCTGTAGCATTTCACAGCATCTTAACATCTTTTCACAGTTCGTCTAACTCTAAACCCTAAACTGTAAGTAATTCTTGCGTGGACTCGATCTAATGTAAATAAGCGTAAATCTAAATAAACGTAAATCTAACTAAAAATAAACCTAAATCTAATTTAACGTAAGTCTACATCTAACCTAATCTTTAACGTTTTTTGGGATAGTTTCCTATGACGTTAAAACTCTCTTCTTCTTGTGTGTGTGTGTGTGTGTGTGTGTGTGTGTGTGTGTGTGTGTGTGTGGGTAAACCTAAATAAACCTAAGTCTAATCTAATATAACATAAATCTAAATCTAACATAAATTATGTTATATTAAAAACAAAGAACTAAACTAACAGGGAATATAAGAACCTTAAAACTGATTTAACACATAATTTTTCACATAACTCGGCAAGAGTTGGCATTCTCATCACTAAAGATGTGAGAGTTAACTTTCGGCGGTGACGCTGCCTCATATCCATCCACATATGACGACAGCAATTGGCCCTTTGGACCGTTCTTGCTCTTGTTACTAACTTTGAAGTTGTTGTTGAATGACTAGAGGTTGTCTAGATGGTCATTGTCAGGGATGTAGTGACTCTTGCCGCCCTGAAGATCCACCTTCTTCCCTATCTTCTGAAGACATTTCACCAGTACTTTTGGATCGACGGAGCCCACCATGAGTGAAGGCAGCAATACCCTATATTCCATTGAGGGCTTTCTTCACCCGCTTCATGCAGGCATCGCAGTCTATGGAGATCTAAATCTAATCTAATATAACGTAAATCTAAATCTAGCGTAAATAAACGTAAATCTAACTAAAAATAAACCTAAATCTAATCTAATTTAACTTAAATAAACCTAAATCTAATTTAACGTAAGTCTACATCTAACCTAATCTTTAACGTCTTTTAGGATAGTTTCCTACGACGTTATAACTCTCTTCTTCTTGTGTGTGTGCGCGTGTGTGGATGTGTGTGCCAATAAAAAGAGATAAATGGTATAACCTTTCTATCACCCATGCCAAGTATGATAGATTGGTTATGCCATTTCCCTCTTGAATAATAGGTCTTGAGTTCAACTCCTCGTCGGCTAGATCTTTAGGTCTTTTAATTTTAATTAGTTTCCTACGATGTTAAATTAGTTTCTCTCTCTTTCTCTCTCAATGTGTGTGCATTTTTTTGTTTATGCATGTTTTCTCTCTCTTTTCCTCTCTCAATGCGTGTGTTTTTTGTTTATGCATGTTCTCTCTCTCTTTTCCTCTCTCAATGTGTGCGTTTTTTGTTTATGCATGCTCTCTCTCTCTCTTTTCCTCTCTCAATGTGTGTGTGCATTCTTTGTTTATGTATGTGTGTGTGCGTTTTTGTTTATGTTTGTACTCTCTCTCTCTCTCTCTCTCTCTCTCTCTCTCTCTCTCTCAAAAGCACTATGTGTGTGTGTGTGTGTGTGTGTGTGAAAGAGAGAGAGAGAGGGAGAGAGAAAGAGGGGAAGGGAACATGAGAGTGAGGAGAGGGAAGGAGCATACCTGGCTCTCCTTCCTCTCCTCGCGTGTGTGTGTGTGTGTGTGTGTGTGTGTGTGTGTGTGTGGAGAAGAAAGAGAGAGAGAGAGAGAGAGAGAGGGAGAGCGTTACCTGCTCCTTGCTTGAGGGCGCCGAAAAACTCAGATCTGAGATCTGAGTTTTTGGGCGCTCTCTGTTATTTTTTTTAGCCCAGCCGGCGTCGCTATGAGCGTCGCAAATTTACTTGTAAATTTGCGACGCTCATAGCGACGTCGGGAATTTTAATTTGAGCGTCGCTGTGTGAGCGTCGCTAATATGAATAGCCTCTTGTAGTGATGGTTTTCTATGAATATGTTGATTAGCTATAATCCTAATTAGGGCTCTCCTCACCTATAAATAGAGCCCTTCTCCCTTTGTAAATAGCAGGATCCCTACACTATTGCTCACTACTTTGAGCGTGCCATTCACCATCTTAGTTTTAGGGAGTGAGAGTGACCTCTCTATGCACCATTACATGTGGTGTATAGGAAAGCTTCTTTGAGCTAGTTGTAACATTACTAGGGAGTGAGTGATTCATAACTTCCAATCAAAGTTGTACCTACTCTTGTGCATCAATTTAATCAATAAGTTGGGTGCAAATCGCGGGTCAAAACTCTCTTGAGTCTCTTCAATTCACGCTTGGCAACCTCATCTCGTTTGGTTTAAGGTGACTCGTTTTCATTTTGAGATTCTTTTGTAGTATCTGCTTGTGTGTGACTCAAGAGCTCTTGTGTTTGTTTTTGTTGCTTGGGAAAACATTATAAGAGGGTTGTATGGTGAGAGGTCTCCCATAACCGTAAGATAATGTGTATATTGCAACATCATCAAACTTAATCGTGTCTCTTGACTCTCCTCCAAGTTGTTCATATACTCACGTCAATCATTAAAATTGAAGCTAAATTCTTGCACAAAGATCTCTCTCTTTTTTTTGTGTGTGTGTGTGTTTGGTGTGTGTATTTGTTGCACAAAGATCTCTCTCTTTTTTGTGTATGTGTGTGTGTGTGTTTGGTGTGTGTATTTGTTGCATTTAAATTAGTGATAGTGTACCCTTCCTTCTTGCTTGTATTGCTAAGATATTCTCCTCTTTTGCATCCTAGTTCGCTCTCTAACTAGGTGGTGCCCCTCTCTTGTTTGGGTTTGGCTGTAGGTTGGTTGTTGTGTTGTGCTTATGGTTGCCCCAGCCCCAATTGAGCAGCACGGGAGCCTTGAGGGGTGTTTCGAGGTCGCCTCTCTTGTTGCCCACCCCGAACCGCCTCAGTAGATACAAGGGCTTTTGGCATTATCCCCTTTTGACACATTTTTCATACACTTTAGTATCTTTAAATCTCTCCCCATGTGCCATTCCACTTTGTACCTACCAAAACTCTCAACATCTAGCTCCTCCATAGCATGTTGGGTCTTGATTATTTCAGGGTTAGTAGTGTGGTGGAACACCGAATTTAACACATTAAAATTATCACTATCAACTTCAAAAGCATCCATTGATCAAATTATTTTCTTCTCTAATTGCAGACTAATTTCTTTTATGTCTTTAGTACGAAGATCTCTATTCAATATGACACACTCTTTCAAGTTTTCTTCCCTTCATACTTTTGCTTTCATCTAATTTTATCACCAAAATTTCATGCCACATACTCAATCTCCTCTCTATAGTGGAAGAGGAAGTGAAATCTTAAAGACATGATCTCTAAAAGATAGCTCCTCCATCAATATAAAGACCTAGCTAGATATACACCTCCTATTGTCTACATTATTTGCATAATCCACATTTATGCCTCCAACAATGGATGTATCAGTGTTTCCAAAGCATACACACTTGCTTGTCAAGTACCTAAGGTTATACTTCATATTGTGTCATGGGTGCGCTCTTAGTGCGCTACATTGGATTATGCACTCCTTAATGAGACATGCTTAGCCCGAGATCAAAGTTTAACCATGTTTCCTCTACAAATTATGGTTAAACTCTATGACCAAAATCAAAGTATTTAGCCCTAGGTCATGTAAATTGCTCTTGCATCATAAAAAACCATGGAGTTTCAACAGAAAATGCTTGCTTGGTGTATGAGGAACTACACCATCATATGCATGTAAGTTATATTTACTCTTGATGTATTTAGCCCTAGGTCAAATGTTTGCTTTTAACACGTCCTGCATCGAAAAAAACCATGGAGTTGCAGCAACAAGTGCTTGCTTACAAATGAGGTCATTCTGTTCAAAACAATTCTCATGAGGTGCTTGCAATCCTATATAGGACACTTTTTTGGGATCTTGACACACTTTTTTGGGATGCCAGAAGTTTGGGATTAAGATACAAATTTTCTCTCTGAATGTAGAGTCCAAAACTCATGAGGAAAAGTTCGAACCTTAATTTGACAACTCTGATCTTTAGAGGAAGACGTGAACGAGTTCTTTCCATGGAAGACCAAGATATAAGACTCAACAAAGGTAATATTGATACTAACGCTGTCTTAGTTTTAATACTTAATTAGCAATTTCTTCACAATTGCAACAAGTGCATAATGCTGATCAATGTACAAAATTCTACACCAACAACTCACCTACAAATACATGTAAATTGAAACAGCAAGGTTGTATAGACGCGTGCTTACTTTGTCCAGAAACTTCTTTAATTCTTTGGCAACTATTTAGAAGATTACCGTGTCCAAAACTACTTTACTGTGTCCAAAAATATTACTTGGCCCAAAACTACTTTACTTCTTTGGCAACTACTGTGTCCAATTAAAAACTACTCTGTGGTTGATGCCACCTCTCTGAGAGATACTTTTGAGGCACCATTCTGTCATTGACGCCAGCTCTAATTGAAACTCTTGGAACATTTTCCTGTTTACCATAATCCAGAAAAACGACAATGACAGTAATGTCATCATAGAAAGCTTTCCTGGCGTCCCTTTGAACATCTTTCAGGTCTTCATATTGCATTCTTAAATTCCTAGCAGCTACAGTAAGCGCTGCTCTTATTAACTTCCTTGCAACCCCCTGTACAGCACAAAAATAAAACATCAAAATTTTGTGATCAATTGAAGAGACATTCAAAAGAATTTCAGAAGCACATTCTTGAAAAACAAGTGCTTAATAGTAATGATTGTCACAAATTTTAGCTTAAAATAATTAATTTCATTTTTCTAGCTGTCCAAACAAAGAGATCCCAACAAGGTATGGCCCACAGTCTGAAGGCGATCTTCTTTAGCAAGGAACCCACAGCAATGACGAAAAGAAATCCACCTAGGGCACCTCAAGGAACCTAAGATACTGAAATGAAATGGTAATGGGTGGGTGCAGTAGAGTATAAATAAGGGAGCCCTCTGTAAGGATTTGCATCGGCAAGTCCACCACTGCCATCTCTCTTATGTCTTGAATTGCAATCCTATATATGTCTGGCACTACTTCCATCTGCGTTCTCTTATAATTTCTCTTATAATTGACTGGTGACTCCCTGTTGTGTTGTTGCATCGGGTTCTCCCTTGTTGCATTGGGTTGTAACTTTACAGGCCTTGTCTGATCTAATGTAATTGATGAGTAGGTTCATAACGAAGAGGCATCTCCTCATAGTTACATCTTCCTATATATAATGTAGTTAAATTATGTTGATGCAGGTAAGCCTCAGAATTCATTGTGTACACCCTCAGACTCAACCACATGATCTACTTTTGTGGCTTCTGCATTCATAGTGAATGTTATCATATGATCCATGCATCACCATGACAAAGCTATTATTATATATGATATATAAACCAAGCTATGCCAGGGCCATTTGAATTTATGAATATATATATATATATATTAGAATTTATATCCTTGGTAAAAGAATTCCACAACTAATAAACTTAATTAGAGTTGCTAGTTTTATTGTTAACACAACAATAGAAAAAAGTGACAATAGCCTACCGATCTTGTGGACATTTCTCCACAATCTCACAAGCAGTGTCATTGCTCAAAAGATCCCATAGCCCGTCAGAAGAAAAAATGTAAAACTTGTCATGTGGATGAAGCCTCCAAACATTTATTTTCGGTTCAGCTGATAGTACCTGTCGCATCAGAGGCTCAGTCATTCAAAAATTAACCGGCAGTGCGTCTGGGCTCACTTCTGAAGGTGACTTCAAATATAGATCTCCGATTGACTTCGTTACCTGTACAAGTTTGAGGAAAATCTGTGAAATTTTCTTCATGGGGGAGTTAACTCGAATGTAATAACGTCAACCAAACTCAAATGTAATATAAACGTCAACCAAACTTGAAACCATCGAATGCATGGGGCTTGTTTCACGTGAATGATGCCCTTCACTCTGTAGGACCCCCGCGCGAATTTTACAATACTGCGATCTTCAGGGTACTGATTTCTCAGCTCTTCTTGAGCTTTTGGAGTATTTAGATTCTCATCAATTGTTACTTGTGTGGCCATGATGTGACCATCTGCAGTCATAGCTCTCCCCAAAACGGCTCGTGAATCTCCAACATTTGCGATATATAGGTCCTGCCCCACAATGACCCCAACTAGGCATCAAGTTCCCACCGTCACTAAGTGCTTATCTGAAGCAATCTCTTGCCTTGCAAGATTTAAAAGCCCATCCTCAATGGCTAGAAAAACATTTTGAATAGCCTTTTCAGACATGCCTCCATTTTCAGGTGTTGCAAATCCTTCAAAGATAATAAGACGAGACAATTAGTACTTAATTAGAAGTAAACGATACTCAACTTCAGGAAAGAAACACATGTACGTGCTCTTAATGACAAAAACCAAAGGAGTGAAGTGTTTTACAAACGTCGAGTCGACATCTCAAATTCTAATGCGGAAAGTACTAGAGAAGGGGAGTTGTAGTTGAGCCCGGCAAGTACAATATATAATAAGAAGTTAACTATACAACAACTTTGCCATATGGACTAATTAATTATAGGTACTCAGATGCATGAATTAAGAACACATGGAGCAACAAAAAGCTGCCAATGAATCCATCCATGCACTTGAGTTTGACTGATCGATTGTCGAAGCCGTCATTGGCAAAGGTCTGATACAACAACTTTGCCATATGGACTAATTAATTATAGGTACTCAGATGCATGAATTAAGAACACATGGAGCAACAAAAAGCTGCCAATGAATCCATCCATGCACTTGAGTTTGACTGATCGATTGTCGAAGCCGTCATTGGCAAAGGTCTGATACAAAGCAGAGTTCAATAAAGTAGGACGAGGTCTAATATATTAACTACGGCCGCAAGCAAAATGCCATAAAGATGGCCGGAGAGAAGGGTTAGGCCTGATACTCTATAACTTGAACTCAACATTTTATAAGTTCTATTAAAGTCTCAATGACATAATTCATGCAGCAAGAGGGGTTTGACTGGCACAACAGCTAGAAAGATCATTACAGACGATTTTCAAAGACGATGTCAATTTCTCACTGAAAAGCCTCTATCTAGTATTCCTGATCAGTCCTTGATAAGCTAATTTGTTGACTACATAACTAATTAACCATAACTATCCACAATTGTACTGAGAACTACGTGAATTAATATCAATCAATCGAGTTCTAGGCTATGCATTGTACTAGGCAATGAAGTATGCAAAAGAATAATGGAAAAAGTGAGCCAATCACCTTGAAGATTGGCATATAGACGTTCACAAACGTATTGAGCTGCCTCAATTCCTCCATGACCATCATAGATACCGAAAAAAGTTTCAATAGCACCTATCAGCCATGGAGATGTCACCAAAAGCATGCGGAACCAGATCATTGAACCACATTAGCGCCTGATCTTCCCGCATTTCCTTGTTCGTTTGTTTATACCCCGGGGCTACGGCCAGGCGCATGCCGAGAACGTCGCATTTCCTTGTTCGTTTTTTTATACCCCCGGGGGCTGGCAGTCGCATGCCGAGAACGTTTTCTTCAGCCAAGTTAACATCTCTCATTTCATCAAAGGCGTAGCTACACTAGAAAGTCAGCTCGATTCGGCTCAATTGCTGCTTTCAACAGAGAAGCGATGGCGGGAAGGAAGGAAAATGCGGAGAAGGGAGCAGGCGCTGGGAAGCCAAGCGCTCTTCAAATTTATATTGAGGGAGGGAGCAAATGGCAATCCATGCAATAGGCTTTAATAAATGCAAGTTATAACTTTAAATGGTTCGCCGCCGTTAACTTTAAATGATAGTAAATTTACCAATGGTAATTTTTTCTTCCCTGGTAAATTCAACAGAATATGGTTATTTCTTCTTCCTGATGGTAAATTTACCAATGGTAATTTCAGCTTCTCCCCTGGTGAATTCAACAGAATATGAAACTCTTTACTCGTCAAGAGTCACGGTTAGCCGCTCACGAACTAGCCTAGAAGGAAACTGGCCTACTTTTCTAATTTTTTTTACATTACTTATTTTTAAATCAAGGTCAACTTTTTTCTATTAATCGTGTTCTCAATCCTCGGCTTATTTGCTATGGGTCCATGTGCATGGGATCAGCGCACCTCGTGGCATATAAAGCTGAGGATTCTCAATCGGCAATTTCTAGTTTTCAATCAGCGTTACAAATGTAACTTGTGTCACACTTTCTCAAACACTACTAATCAAGATAGGTTGTAGATAGGTAGGTCTACACAGTCGTAAAAAAATTAAGAATCATTTAATAACGAGTGTGATTCATGATTGAAGGTTTCATCCTTATTGAAAATTGTGGAGTGGGAAGTAATTAAGAAAGGTAAAGGTTATTACTCCCTCCGGCTCTCTCTCTCTCACACATACACACTCAGTCATCCTAAGTTGCATTGTACATTATACGATGTATGTATAGTACATTTTAAATGGGCGTATTATACGACACCTCTCTTTATTCGACCATATTATACGGTGTCACATCAACAAAAACACCGTATCATATAATTTCTTAGAATTTTGATCGAAATATAGCCCTCTATATACTATGAAAACGGACTGCTTTCCTCATTCTATTGATCTCTCTTCCCCCTTTTCTCATCTATAGGTGAGCTTTACAACATCAAAAAAAATCTAAAAAAGCCATTTTAAATTTAGTTATATAGTTTTTTAGTAAAAAATTAGAGCTTAGGATAAAAAGTTAAATTAGTTAAATGTAGTTTCTTTTAGGCTTTGGAGTTTTGAGTTTAGTCTTTATCTGTACTGTGTGAAGTATATCTTACATTGGGAGATAAATTAAGAAAAGTGGTAAGTGATTAGTTGGCTTGTGTAGAGGAAACTCACAGTTGGAAGTGATTTAAGATAGTTAAAGCTAGCAGTTATTTGTTTTGTATTGAACTATGCTCATACTTAAAAGTAGCTTAAGTTAGATAGTTAAAGTTAGGAGTTACTTGTTGTGTGTTGAACTATGTTCACACCTGGAACTAACTTAGGTTAGATTTATCTAATGATTGTTTGTCATCTATAGAGTAATACTCACACTACAGAAAATTTAGGTAAATTCAATAATAATCTCTTGCTTTGTGTAGAGGTATGTCACACCTAGAAGAGATTTAGATAAGTAGTGAATTTTGATTGCTTGCCATGTGTAGAGTTACACTCACACTTGGAGGTAATTGGTAGGATTTTTAAAGATATCTTGCTTTGTGTACAATTTACTCACACTTGGAAGTTATTGAAATAGATTAAGCGATTTATTTATCATGATTCAGGTATAGAGTGAAAGCTCACACTTGAAGGAAAAAAATTTGATATTTAAAATTTAAAGAGGTTGAAAATTTATGTTTTTTTTCAATGTTGATGAATAAAGTAATGTAAATGGTATTAGATTTTGATTTTAGATGAGTATTTAGCAATTATTCATGTTTGAGTTTACAAATTATAAGAAGATGGTGAAAGGATATGAGTGGAACTACGTAGATGAATTGGTCAGTGGAAAGACTACATCAAAGTTGAGGTGTAAGATCTGCGGCCATAATTTTAGCGGAAATGCTCAGAGGATAAAAGAACATGTGTTCAAAATTCCTGGAAACGTGACAGCTTTTGCAAAAACCCCCTAAGAGGTATTGAAGAAAAGTTTCCCGAGTGGGCGCTTAGGACAAAGAGAGTACATCTTGAGGACAAGAAAAAGGGAGGTCCCAAATGATGGCTCCATCTATGGCTAGGGATGTGGAGATGACACTTGAGAATGATCAAAACCCTCCCTCGACCCCTGCTTAAGGTCAAGGAGGGTGCCATTCATCCTTTGTTGGGGCTTGTAGCTCTAATCCTACCGCAAGCTCTGCTAACATAAGCCGGAGTGAAGCATGGACTGAAGGAGAACCTGCACCAAGTGGTCCTACTTTGCATCAAGCATTTGATAAACATTGGCTGCTTGAACTCCATCTTAAGTGGAAGCAAGCATTTGTGGCATGTAAAATTCCTTTTAGTGTCATTCGAAATCCTATCTTCAAATATGCTTCGATGAGCACATCGAAGAAGGGTTTTGTGATACCTGATTATAATAAGATGCGTATAGAGTATTTGGATAAAGTAAAACTACTTCAGAGAATATTTTAAAGCGCACAACTCTTGATTGTGTGCCACAACATGGATGCACAATCGCTCTAGATGGTTGGACAAATTGTCAGAAGAAACCATTGATTAATATGATGTTAATTTTTCCAAGAGGTTCCATCTTTCTTGAAGCGTCAATACATCCCGGAAAGAGAAAACTAGTGGATATTTTACTGGTGTATATGAGCGTTCGATCAAAAGAGCGAGGGGACCTAAAAATGTGACAACCATTGTCACAGATAATGCATCTAACTACAAAGTAGCTGGAAAAGCAATTGAAGCAAAGTATCCAGAGATTACATGGGCTCCATGTGCTTCTCACACTTTGAATCTATTCTTAAAGGACTTTAGAAAAGTTCCTTCTATTAAGAAAACTCTCCTAGATGCAACCCACTTGGTGAAGTTTATAAGAGATCATTCATTTTCTTACGCTTTATTTAGAACAAATTCCCCCAAAAAAAAATTACAAATTTTTTGTGTGACCCGTTTTGCGACAACGTACTATTTTCTCTCTACACTACAACAGATTAAAGCAGCTCTTGTTGAAACAGTGGCGGATAGAAGATGGGACATTTGGCTTGATAAATATCCCAAGTATGAACCTGCTACTTCCAAATGCTATCAGCTTGTAAACTCTCTTGGTTTTTGGAGAAATGTAGACAAAATTGTTAATGTCACAGAACCCTTCACTCATCTGATACGATTAGTGGACAAAGAAGCCTCTATCTTTGGACGGGTTTCCTAGTACATGCATGAAGCCTCTCGCAAGTTAAAAGACTGTACATCTTATGTAGGAAAAGAGAAATCCATGATCATGTCATTTGTCAAAAGATGATGCGAGCAGCTACATACCCCTTTACATGGAGCAGGGTTTGTCTTAGATCCCAAGTTCCAGATGCGCAACCAATTTTCAAACAATGAAGTGATTAGTGATTTCAAGAAAGTATGTGCCCAACTATTAGGCAATGTGGATGGACACGTGACATACATGCAGATGATGCATTTACTAGCAGAGTAGGGATCGTTGGAATATAGATGCTATCAAGACGGTGAGCGCACCGGTTTGTTGGAAAGAGTACGATGGAGAAAAAGTGGAACTTCAACATGTGGTTGTGAGAGTATTGTCTGTTGCTGCCTCAAGTGGTAGCTGTGAAAGAAATTGGTCTTAGTTTGCTTTTGTGTATACTAAAAAACAAAATCGATTAAGTCCTAAACGAGTTGCCGACTTGATGTATGTATTTTGTAACATGTGACTTATACATAAGCCAAGAAAGTTAGTGACATAAAATCTAATATCTAACCAACCCAACTGATTTTCTCATGTTAAACTGATCATTTAATGTGGGAGAATAAACGGGAACAAGGGTTAAGATATAGACATGTGCTTATAGATCTATCTCAACACGGAGCCAATGGTAAAGGGGCCCAAATGAGAGATGGTCTATCAAAGAGCAAGGCTAACCAATGGAGCATAAGATCTTAGGGTTAGCTTCATTGAAGACCTCCAATAGTTAGTGTAAAAGTCCTTTGACCTTAAGTAAGCTAGGGTTGAGCTTGAGGTGGGAACCCGGCCCAAGCTTGAGGTGATTGAGGTGCTAGTTGTACTTGATGACTAAGGTGCTTGAGGTGCTTGAGATGCTTGATGATTCAGATGCTTGAGGTGCTTGTCATGCTTGAGATGCTAGGGCTGTACTTGAGGTGAGAACTCAGCCCAAGGCTGAAGTGCTTAAGGGCCAAGCTTGTGGTGGGAACTGGGCCTAAGCTTGAGGGTCTTGAGATGTCAAAAATTCAAGATTCAATCCCTACAAGTAGGGGGTGAGCCCTACAAGAGGGGGAATGAGAGAGAACACCCACACCTCACGCAAGGCATTCATGGTACAAAAAAAGCAAAAGGGACACTTGTCAAGTTCCTCCTCATGTTGCCCTCATGGTGTGCCTGAAGCCTATCGGTTGGCCACCCAAGGGATCTAATGATAATTTAGGAGATTTAATTAATTATCTTTGCATTTATCAAGTCCTCTCTCTCAAAGGGGAAAAGGGGACACTTGTCCCAAGGCTACCCTTGCTGCTTTTAATGCCTCCTGTCCAATGAGCTTCAATCATGAGCTACAAGGGGGGGTCGACCAAAGCAAGCTAGGGGGTTTCTTGAAGGGTATACTCTCCCACACACACTCTCATGGTGCATTCTGCAAAGTGCAAGAGCTCCCTCTCCTTCTCCAAACAAGTAGAGATTGAGAGCCTACACCAACACTCTTGGCTATGGAGTGCAAATCCAACCAAGAGCCATGCTGTTAGAAGTTGGACACACCCCACGGCAGTAACTACTCGGAGGACTCTTACTTTTTGTAATTATTCATTCATTGAGGAAAACCTGATTTTTCACCTTGTAATTATTGGGACTTACAGAAGTTTCCAGATTGTATCCTAGTTTTGATAGTTAGATTGAGTAGATGGTTGATTTTGGAACTTTAGGGTTTGAGAAATTGTAAGGTATATATACCACTTTTTGACCTTAATGAAAAAACCTTTTTGTCATTTTAAAAACAAGTTTTGAAGTTTGTGAGTGAGCGTACTGTGTACGAGAGAGAGAGAGAGTGTGTGAGCTTCATCTTGACGCTACGTGTGCTCCGGTGGTTGAAACCGAGTGCGGAGAAGTGCAGCGTGTTGCCCCCGACGAGAGCTACGCGGCGATACCTACATTGCACGCGTATGGTCCGGTTTTGCAAGCTCCTTCTACGAGCTTCATCGGTTGTTTGGGTGAGCATACGTTGTCCGATTTTGCATTGCAGCATATCCACGCGTTCACATTGAGTAGAACTACACTTTAGGCACTTTAGATTTTGGAAACAAAGACCTGTAGATTTTGGCCAGACATCCTACGTGTTTCTGCACCGGGTGTTTTGAGTCGGGATTTTGGTTCATATACCTTAGGGAGAGTGACCTATTGGTATCAGTAGGGTCTCCTTCAAGTTCTATGGTGTTTTGAGATTGTTTGATGGGTGTTCAGCTCTAGAAAGCGTTGTAGGAAGTTTTCTCTTATGCACTCTTGAAGGTTGTGACTTAGACAATTGGTAGAGACCTCTATAGGAATTAGTTAGGAGTCGGTCGAGTGTAGGTTGACACCTTATGCTTGCTTCCACGCGCCTGTGGGTCGATCTTCGTCCTTAGCTGACATTACATGTTAGGTGAGTTCTCGCTGTGCTGACGTCCGTCGCGGCGTATCCGTCCAACATTGGCGGTGCTGCCGGGGACGAAAAGCTGAGGTAGGTGACCGAGACTAATCCTTGAGGATTGGGAGTTTTGGCTTGCCAAGAGTCTCGCTTTACATTTAGATAGGATCAAAGGATGGAGGACTCTCTAGGTCTTAGAGGGAGTCTAGGAAGCGTGTGTCTGGCCTAGATCCTTCGACTTAGGTAGATGAGGTTGGTGCCGCTGCCGGGGACGAAAAGCTTAGGTAGGTGACCGAGACTAATCCTTGAGGATTGGGATTTTTGGCTTGCCAAGAGTTTCACTTTACATTTAGATAGGATCAAAGGGTGGAGGACTCTCTAGGTCTTAGAGGGAGTCTAGAAAGCGTGTGTCTGGTCTAGATCCTTCGACTTAGGTAGATGAGGTTGACTTAGGTAGTTCTAGGTAGTATTCGAGTTCTAGAGTAGGAGTCGGAGTGGTAGAAGCGGTGAGAAGAGAGCTTGAGAGCAGGAGAGGCCAAAAAGCAACCAAAAACACCATTATCACCATTTCACATGATACGTAGGAGTAGAGTAAATAGGACATCATGATTCAGGATCTAGAGCATTTCATGCATGTACACTTGCTTGGTAAAATCATAACAAGTTTGTAATTAAAAAAATAATAATTTAAAAAAACGCAAAAAGACGCAAAAGTGTGTTTGAAAGCCTAATTGAAGTCCAAAAGTTATTGTGAGTGTTTCTGATAGATCTACAGAGCATCAGGAGCATTCCTGTCAGAAAAAACTTTAATTTTAAGCCAAGAGACATTCTACGCGTACAATGTCTACAGGCTAATCTGGGAGGAATTTTGGGATTTTAAGCTGACCAGTGTGTTCAGAAGGTAGGGTTTACCCTAATTTCAATTGGAAAGTGGACTTTGGCCATATCTTGACAAGATAAGGCCAGATAGACTGAAATTGCTAGACATCCTACCCAAATAGTGCCAAAACATTATTTTGAGACCAAAACCATAAGATGGCTGTATGAGCATGTCTTGCATGATATATTGAGTGAATGAAAGGGGTTTCACCTCATTTGGGTAAGAAAATTGGGTTCAAAGCGGACTTTAGCACTTTTGACTGAAAAAGCAAGAACAGCTGAAATTTGGGACTTTTGACATCCAAACCAAAATCTAAGCATACCACTGGGTTACTGACATCCAAGGGAAGCTATGGGACCAATCTGGGGTCAAACAGGCCAAAAAGACATCCTACGCGTAGGATGTCTTCTGAGTGATTTGGGACTCCAAACTGAATTCTGAGTATACCAAAGTGATCAGCAACTCAAGGGGAGCCTAGGCTTTGAGTTTGAAGCCATTCTGATGAAAAAGACATCCTACGTGTAGGATATCTAATGCATGAAAATGAAGCCGGACTTTGACTTTGAGCATAGTAAGGTGTTATATAGCCTAAGGCAAGCCTCCTAGTCAATTTTGGTCCAATTTGGAGTTGATTAGACTGATCAATATCAGCAACAGGCTGTCGGAACTGATTTCTGACTCATTGACCAGCTAATAGGTGTCCAAATCAAAAAGTAAAAGAAGAAGTAAGCTCAGCACAACAAGGGGAAACAACAGTGCAAAAATCCAGGCAAAACACAGCAGGAGATATCCTACGTGTAGGATGTCTATTGGGTCATACTGCAAAGAAAATTTGACCTGGCATAGACAGTGAGATTCCATTTGGCTTGAGGGTTTCAGAACTTCTTTCAGAAGTGAATTTAGACCTTTTTTTCCCATTTGACGAAGCAAAGACTGAATTCAGACTTATTCGCGTAAGTTGACCAACATCTGAGGGTAGTATTGTTTCAGATTAGCAAACCTAATCTAGAACATCATCAGTGTATAAAATACACTAGTGGTTGAGATTAACTCTCCAGTTATACCAATCATTACTAAGATAACCTCTAGTAGATAAATCCTTTGATTCAATTGCCGAAATTAAAACGCTTGTGTACAGGTATATTCAGCAACAAAGCAAGAAGTTGAGCAGAAACTGACCTTTGCCAAGTCAGTGGTTGGATTTGTGATAAATTGCATTGATAATTTTGATGAATTTACGATCAAGAAGATACATTGTTAGAGACCAGAAGGTGGCAGGTGACCAAGGTAGCTTAGTGTCCACTGAAGAGAGTGTAACTCAGGCCAGGCTAGATCCGCTAGCACCGATTATTGAGGAAGGTAGTGATACTGACACTTCGTCAGACAAATCCTTCTTCATGATGGGTAGTCCATAGCCACGAAGTTTCACCTATGATGGACCTATGCAAGGAGGAAGCACCTCCCAAAGTCCTTTGAGTGATTCCAAGCTCACGGTGATCTTCTTGGAGGGAACAAACTCGAGAGGAGCCCTAGTCTATTCTGACTATCGAGGCCGCAAGTGCATTTGTATCGAAGAGAGGCCAGCTGAAAGATTGGAGATAATCCGAGTCTATGATGATGGAGATAGATTCCGAGACGAAAAGAGGAACCACTATTTAATAGTTAGTAACCCTGAAGATTACAACAGATATGGAGATAACGTGGTGAAAGGGAAAATGGTTTCAGAAACTCAAGAACCGCCACCAAACATTGATCGGCTCGGAGCTATTTTTATGTATGATAAGAAAACAACCAGGATTCCAACTTATAATGAGAATGTGGGAATCTACAAACATGAGAGTGAGGGATAGTCTCTTACTTTCGCAGCAAAGAACCATACGTAAACGAATTAAGCAAAGACAAGGTTCTTTACTTATTCTCTTATGAAACTGCTACGGGGAAGGGCATAGTTTTTGTTGATAGATACGGGCGAGAATACCAACGTATTCTCCCAGAGGAGGTAGAGATGGCAACAAGTCCAGGAGCATCAGCATATGCCCCTGAGGAAGTGCCAAGAGCCACCTACACCCCAAGTAAGTCAACGAATCCTTTTTCAGATGAGTATGACGCTACCTCACATTCCGCCCGACCGCAAGCATTCAACGGCCAAGACCAACCAGCAAACTAGCCATCATTGCAGGCATGGCTTTGACAGAGTGCAACAATGGAATCAGACTGAAACCGAGATGGTTACCAAGCCGTACGAGGGCTCAGGGATTTTCAAGAACCACCACACTATTCAAGGTATCAGGCAGAGAGTAAGCCAAAAACACAAGGGTCAACAGAGCCTGGAGGACCACCCATAGAACGAGTTCACAGAGAAGAACCACCTCCAGCGAGAACCGTTAGAAATTATGGCTTAGGAGCACCATTGGGAGAGGAACCAGCCTATTACAGAAGGCCTGAGGAGTTATATCGGCTAGGACGGGGAGATCCAATGATGAGGTTTGTAGACCATCGAAGGATTAGACCTTCTCAAGTACAAAAATGGGTAAACAAGAAATACACAGGAAGAAGAGACCCAAGAGATCATGTAGCAGCCTTTGTGCGTGTAATTAGGGCCGAAGAGGTGTTAGATTTTCCTACCCAATTTGCAGGGTTTGGACTAATCCTAGAGGATGATGCTGCCACTTGGTTTGACTCTGTAGAGCGTAGAGACTTTGAGTCGATGGAGGAAGTGTTTGATGAGTTTATCGAGGAATTCTCTCAAAGGGGAGTCGCTCATAATACCATCTCACAGATCCATAAATTCAAACAAAAAGATGGAGAATCTGTACGAAAGGTAGTCCTAAGACTAAAAATATATGTTTAGTTATGTCATGTTGAAGAACTGCCAACTCAGTCCAGACTTATGCTGATATTCATCCAAGGACTAAGGAATGCAGATCTCCAGAAAGACTTACATATGAAGAGGAGCACGACGTTGAATGAGTTGACCAAGGAGGCTCTGTACCTTGTGGACAATTGTGCGGTCTACAAAGAGGGGGAGTTCAAGGACCTTGATGACGATTCGTCTTCACAGCAAAGTGGAAGCAAGTCTTCTAAGACAGCACCAAAAGGAGAAGTAGTGGTAAATCAGGAACAGCTTGTAGATGAAGTGCTAAAAAAGATCAACGTCTTGTCCACCAAAACCCAGGCTAAACAGCCCAAGTGGTGTGCTATTGAACAAAAATGGACAAACCATGAGACCGAGGAATGTTATTATAACAAGGGATATGTGAGAGAGAGACCTTACACTCCCCAAGCCCCAGTAGCTTCCCCTCAAGTTCCACCGATGCCTAGATATCAAGCTGGCAACTTACCAAGACCTGTAGGTGTAGAAAGACCACAACCGGTGTTGGGGCAACAACCACGCCTACCAGGATTACGACCAGTTGGTATAAGATACACACCAACAGTAACTGAATCAGAAGATAAGGTTTTGGTGCCTATGCATGCATATTATGAAGATCCCAATGGATATGCGGCAAACCCTGTCTATTATCCACCAGAAGAACCCTCGACGCTAGAACCATGGAGCATGATAGGAAATCAGGGAACACCAACTGCTACACAGGCAGCAGGAGAAGGAAGATATAGCCTAGATGAACGAACACTAGTGTTCATAGCCAATGGAGGCATGGGCGGATAGAGGCATTCTTACCAACAAAGAGGAGCTCAAGGATCACCTCAACAACCCAAGGGACCCTCTTACAAGTGTGGAGGAGACCATTGGCTGAGAGACTGTTCTCATGATGAAATCATTAGAGTCAATGTGTATTGCCCAGAATGTGTAATTATTCATTTGATTCCCGATTGCCCTAAAAACCCGAGCAAAGGAGCAAAAACCACCTTGAATATGTTAGAAACAGTACCTTCCAGTGGAGGATCGGAAAATGAAACAATCATACCTATTCAGGCGGTAACACGGGCCCAAGCTCAAAGAAGGACGAATGAACCCATAGTTGAAGAACCAAAAACTGATGCCCAAAGTTCAGAAACGAAAAATCGGAGAAGCACTTGGAAAGCTAGAAAGGCGCGTAGGAAATCCAGGAAGGAACGTGAGCAAACAGCCCTATCCGAGGAGTTGAAACATACCAAGGACAGATTGGAGCGGTTAGAGGATCTAGCTAGCTTAAGCTCACACACCACAGCAGCCATATCACCCAAGGAAATAGCAAAACCCAAAAGTGCAGGATCAGGAGGATTTGTACTGGCAGACAAGGTAAACGAGCAGTTGGATGCGCTACTAAAAGCTTATGAAGCTCGACTTAAAAGGAACCAAACCCAGGAGAAAAGGTGGATGACTTATCCGTATGCAAAAATAGAAAAACAGAGGTTGGATTTGTGTAAAAAGATGATCGAGACGACTCAATCATTGATGGAAGACCCGCTGGGTAAACCTGCAACTTGGCATGAGGCACCAGCTCCAACCCCTATCCAACCAACATTAGAGAAACATGTGGAAACAAAGGAAAGACTCACTAATGCCTATGAGTCCAGAGGAGAGCCTATCATAGTGCCAAATACCACCGATGAGGCAAGTGATGGGTTCCAGCCTAAAATATTGGCAGAAATGGGTAAGGACTGTAACGGTCTAAATGATCTGTGGAAGCAAATCCGTGAGGCCAACGAGGCTAATAGGATAAGTAACCACACGAATAGCACGAGAAAAGAAAAGAAAAGAATGTGATCTTACCTCCTATTGAGGCAAGGTCTCAAATGAACTTTGAGATACATTCACAAGGGGGAGACCAAGGATCTATTAGTTCGGGGCACAGCCAACCAGACTCATTGAGAACCTTACCCTCTTACCTAGGAGAGTATGAAGCTAAGTCGGAAGTGAGAGCAATCCCATCTCAAAGACTTTCTTCTAACAAGGTAATGGATTCGCACGGATTGATTGAGTTGTTATCCACTCCTGTGGCATGCACAATCACGTTAGCAGAACTCCTAAGGTTAAGGCCAAACATGTGGACCACAGTAGGAAAATGCCTAGAAAAATTTGGAGTAAAAGACCCCACCTTGAAGCTACAAGAAGGGATCAGAGAGTTAGATAGGCCTCAACTATACACTAGACCAGTACCATTGAATAAGGTTGGAGAATATTGTGAGGGAGAAGACGAAAACACTACGCTACCGGTAGAATTCCAAGGAGTGGTTTCCAAGGCTATTCTTGACAGTGGAGCAGGAGTTGCTATCGCCACCAAAGAAATTTGAAAGAAATGGGGAAAACCAGCTTTGAGGGCTACCAGAATGAAACTGTAATTGGCAGATGGGTTCATGGATAAACCTCTAGGACTTTTAGAAAAAGTGATTGTCACTTCGTGCGGAATCGAGTATGAGCATACATTTGCAATAGTCGATTTTGACAAAAAGAACAATTATGAGATAATCTTGGGACGACCATTCATGCGACAATTGAAGATGGTCCAAGATTGGGGTTATGACCACATATACCTCAGACATGGCGAGACAACAACTAAAATACACCTGAAAGACCATAGTTACAAAGATGTGAACCAAACGCCGGTGGAAGAGTTTGATTCGGCTACAATAGCAGGATCAGAACTACCAGCATGGTTAGGGCAACCAAAAGCGCTATGGATGTGCGGAGCTTCACATTGTGGAAGCTTAAGAAGAGAGGACTACGTCTTAGAGAGAGCAATTGAGGACAAGGAGTATATTCCGGAACCTTTCCCTGAAGATGCCTGGGAACCTCTAGAATGGGAACACATACTAGTAACATTGGATGTCTGTATCATTACCGACAGTCCAACAAAAAACTTTTGCGATAAGGATGGCTATGATGTGCTACCCTATTACATGGTAAGCGTTATACCAGAAAAAGAGACGGTAGAACCACCAGAACAAGAAGAGTTTTACAACTCCTCTGAACATTTGGAAGTAAATGATGATGCAGATAATGAGTGTTTAGACACCTCAAGTGAGCGAGGAAATGAAACCGAGAATATCAAGTTTTATGATTTTGCTAATCAACACCCTAGACGCCAAGAACGCTATAGGAGGAAACGAGCAGGAAATAAAGCGAGAGAGAACCTGATGCCCAGGATAAAAGGTAAAACTCACTATTTGATGCTTGTAAAAGTAGAGGGTTGTGTAAAAGATAGCGATGGTAAAGGGGAGTCAGAAAAGGGGAACATGAATGTAACATCACACTATGGGAAATTTACTATCCAGGACAGAAAAATCATAATGACACCACCAGTCAGGGAAAGAACCAACCAAGAATCCTACGATGGGTCTAAAAATGCAAAAAAGATAGACCTTGCAGAACCAGGTGAAAAGCCTCAGCCGGTCTATATAGCTAACGATTCAGAGCCTGAAGAGGAAGAACAGCTAACACAACTTCTCAAGAAGTATAAAGATGTGTTCGCTTGGTCCTATAAACACCTCAAAGGAGTTGATCCGTTGATATGTCAACATACAATTCCTTTGAAATCGGATGCAAAACCTAGAAAACAACGTCCTTATACATATAATGACACATTTGCTAAACGAATCAAAGAAGAGATTAATAAACTGATGGAAGCGGAATTCGTCTATGAGATTGAATATACAGATTGGGTGTCACCCATTGTGGTAGTTCCCAAAAAGAATGAAAAACTACGAGTGTGTGTAAACCTCAAGAAGGTGAATGCAGCAACCATAAGGGATAATTATCCCTTGCCGATCACAGAACATGTCCTTGAGCGAGTGGCCGGGAAACGGGCTTATTCCTTTCTGGATGGGTTTTCAGGATACAACCAACTGGAATAGCAAGGGAGGATCAACACAAAACAGCGTTTGTCACAGAATGGGGGATTTATGCGTATCGAGTTATGCCATTTGGCTTAACTAATGCACCAGCCACTTTCCAAAGGTTAATGACTCACGCATTCAAGGAATACCTAAGAATATTCTTAGAAATTTACATGGATGATCTGTGTGTACACTCTCTTCTACGAGAGGAACATATTGACCATTTGCAATAAGTCTTTGAAAAGTGCAGGACATATTGAATCTGTCTTAACCCGGAAAAGTGTGTATTTATGGTTAAGCAAGGACGAATCTTAGGACACATTGTCTCAAGAAATGGAATAACCACAGACCTAGACAAAGTCAAAGTCATTGTAGACCTACCCAGGCCTACTAATGGGAAACAAGTGCAATACTTCATGGGACACTGCGGATATTATCCAAGATTCATATACATGTATGCGGTTATCGCACAACCTCTGTATCGTTTGCTAGTCAATTTCAAGTGGACCGAGGAGTGTGAAACTTCATTCCAAGAGCTGAAGGAAAACCTTATATCAGCACCTGTACTAAAGGCACCAGATTGGGAAAAGATATTCCATGTGTACATTGATGCTTCAACATATGCCATTGGAAGTATTCTAGCTCAACCTGGAGATGGAACAATGGATTTTCCGGTTTGCTATGCAAGCTGACAGTTAAACAGTGCAGAAAAGAACTACACAACCACCGAGCGGGAAGGGTTAGGAATGATTTATGATGTAAAGAAATTTCGGCATTATTTGCTTGCAAACAAATTTTTGTTCTTCACAGATCATCAAGCTCTTTTGTACCTAGTAAATAAACCTTGCAATACAGGGAGAATCATACGCTCGTTTATTATATTGCTAGAATTTGACTTCACAGTGGTGGTCAAAAAGGGTAAAACCCATCTACGAGTGGATCATCTTTCAAGGATACACAACGGGGAAGCTCCTGAAGGAGGAGATGATGACATACCAAATGGTTATCTTTTTAACATTGAAATGGTACCCAAATGGTCTCAGGAAATTGTTAGTATTCTTTCCTTCGGAAGTGGGTTTGATAATACAGAATGCAAATCCAAACAACAAACAATTCGACAAACAAAAAACTTCCAGTTGATAGCAGGACGGCTATATCATCTTGGATTGGACCTAATCCTACGATTATGTATAAATCCGGAAGAATTCGAGTGCTACCTTGAAGAGGCACATGTCCAGGGTTGTGCATTTCATTGCTCAACAATGAAGACACACCAGAGACTGAAACAGTTAGGGGTTTATTGGCCAACTATGTATGCGAACACACATTCTTATGTTACCAATTGTACTATATGTAGTGCCAAATGACCAGTGGATCACACAACTTTATTTCAGGTAAACATAGCACCTGCATGGAGTCAATATATCATTGACTTCTTAACCACCAGGACGTTCCCTGAGAACATCACAAGAGCACGGGAAAAAGCTATAGAGCTGGACGCTCGTGACTTTCAGTTAATTGGGAACCAACTCTATAAGCGAGGTAACAACAATCAACTTAGAATCTGTGCAAGTGAAAGCGGATACCTGCTGATTCTAGAACATGCACATAGCGGAATAAGTGGAGGCCATAGGACGACAAAAATTGTCTTAACCGTAGGAATTTGGTGGCCTACATTGCACATGGATGCTGAAGAGTTTGTAAAGCATTGTGACGCATGTCAACCCACCAAGATGCCAATAAAAAAAGATGAGATGCCATTACGGCCAATGATGGGAGCAAGAGCATTTTCAAAATGGGGCATTGACTTTGTGGGACCTATATCACCCCCTGCATATCGCACCCATACCCAATATATCATTGTACAAGGCTACGGACTATCTCACAAAATGGGTCGAAGCCAAGGCAACACAAAAAGCGGATGCACGCACCACGGCACAATTTTTGCATGAGAATGTTTTTTTACGTTACGGGTTATCAATAGAAATTGTCAGTGACCGTGGAACACATTTTCTCAATGAAGTCGTTGAATATCTGCTAGAGGAATTCATGGTCATACATAGGAAATCCGCACCATACCATCCACAGGCCAATGGGCAAGCTGAAGCCACTAATAAAACACTATGCACGGTTCTCACTAAAATAGTGTCAGAATCAAGAACAGATTGGGATCAGCAGCTACACTCAACACTATGGGCATACAGGGTAGCTTACAAAACATCGATAGGAACAACACCATACAACATGGTGTTTGGCCTAAATGCTATACTACCCATAGAGTTTTTAATTCCAACTCTACGAGTAGCAAAAAGCTTAGAATGGAAAGGGCATGAGCTCTCTTCCAGAATTGATGATCTTGAAAAGCTAGATGAACTACGCTTACGAGCTATCGCTTCAATCTATGCTAAAAAGAGAAGACAAAAAGAATTTTTTGACAAACATGTGCGTACCAAAGAGTTCAAAACAGGTGATTACGTACTTGTTTATACCTTGAAGCAGCATGCCAAGAAACTTAAAAAGCGAGGGATAGGACCATTTGTGATTAGTGATCCATCACAAAGTGGAGCTGTCAAGCTTGCTACATAAGCAGGTGAAGAAATGCCAAACTAGATTAGTGGATGGCGACTGAGGAGGTATCATCTACCACTCACACAGGAGATGCTCCAACAAATTCATCAAGGAAAACAAAAAACGAAGGAAAAACAAAGAGTACGAGAAGAAGCTCAAGCCGAAGCACAAGAACGCATTGCAAAAAGAAGGCTTCTACGACAACAACAACAAAGTGGACCACCATTGAGAATCAATGCCATTCGGCTGACGAAGTTGGAAAGAAACAGTGGAGCCAATAATTGCGGTCAAAGTGGGCAACAATCAAGTTGAATCAATAGCATTGCGTGATTTGGGTGCTCAAGAAAATTTGATCTCTAACGGATTATACCAAAAACTCAAAGTCACAGGTCAACTTCATCCTACTCCTCAAGTGCTCGAAAGTGGCACATCACACCCGTTAAAAACATTGGGATCAACTATATTGCATGTACAGATACATCAATATATTTACCCACACAAATTCTATGTGGTGGACAGAAGAAAGCACACAACACCCAATGATGCTGGGGCAACCTTGGCAAAAAGAGTACAATGTGCAAATAGATTGGAAAGCAAAGGCGATCAAAATTCAACATGAACATGAACAACATGTGATAGCTTTTACTTAGCAATACAAGCATGATCAACTGCAAGCCATCCAATCACTGGAAACAAAGCCAAAAGCACAAATTCCATTCAAGAACAACATGATACCCGAGACCAATAATCAGGTAAAAGCCAATCGTGCTACTTATAGACATATGAAGTCACTGGCCGCAATGCAAAGATCTAGGCTACCAAAACAAGGTAAAACAGTATGGATGCAGAAGGATAGAAATGCCATGGCAGACAAAGAACAATGCAACAAAAAAATTCCAACAAAGCAGATGGTTCAACCATAAACCAAGGGCATAAAACGGATATGGATCCCAAAGAAAATGCTTAGCCATAACCCAAATGTCACTCACATTTGGATACCAAAGCAAAAGCAAAAGGAACTCCCTTCAGTACAAGCAACAACGGAAAGCAGACAGTTGCATTTCAAAAAGGAAAACCGACATATGTGGATGCCAATAAAAAACAAACCTGTGGCAAACAAGAAAGTGCCAAACAATCTACAAAAACAGGCACCAACAAAATATGAATGGCAAGCAAAGGCAATACGGCCATTGCCATTAAGGCCCAACCAATTCTATCCTTAGAAACAGCCTACGATTCCATCAACAGTGTCGGCAAAGCAATTGCCTTTTGCAAAAAAGACAATTAAACAGAGAGCAGTAGAGTTATAGCTGTTACTTGCAAAGAAAGCAGGAAACCTCGACGACGAATGTCAATAAGCAACTTGCTTATTCCCTTCTCTTGCATAGCATAAATTTTTCCATGCATTGACCGAGTATGCATAAAGTAGGGCCACATTAATCGGGCATTAGCACAACTGTTTCAACCTATGCACGACACATACTCCGAGGCGATATCTTGTCGTCCGGGAGGACTCTGGCTAGGAGGGGGGGAGGCATTCTAGAGGCACTCTCAAATGCGGAACCAATGACAGAAACAACAAAAAAGAGCATGATTTTTGACTATTTTAAGGGTTGTTATTTGATTGCAAAATTTTCTGGAGTAACCCATGTACATATGCCCTTATACAGCATGAAGCTACAGGTATATGGGACCAAACACCAAATCAAGCCCCTAGGTGTGTGTATATAAGTAGAAATAGCTATTTTTTAGGTAAAATATTGGTAAAATGGAGAAATCCGGCCATAAAAATTGCATATGAGTGTATATAATGTGTTGCGGTGATGTTTGTGATTTATTATGATTTTTGGGGATTTTTTGGGTTTGATTTGCTATTTTCCTTTTAATTTTGCTAATTTTTGGCAGAAAAACTTCAAAAATACAAAAAGCAGGTGAAAAACAATCGCTCATTGACAAGCAAATCATATCCGTTACAGCATCAAATGACATCCAAACGTAATGAAACTTCTAGGAAAAGTTTATAAGATCTAAGCACACATGCCTATGGTCTCAAACCCACTTTAGGTCAAGTTCCAAAATCGCGATTATGAACAGCAGTGGATTTTTGACCTAGTTGTTTCGACCCAAAATGCATCTAAATGCTCAGCAATGATGCCCCAATACCCTGTCTATGCTTACTTTTTTATTTGAAAGTGTAAATTCCTAGTTATGATGAAATTAGGCCGCGGGTCGGCGACACCAAAAGCTACAAATTAATACTGTGAATGGCTTACGTCAATGCGTAGAGCTCTTACATGCGGTTGCAATGCAACAAACGCAATCGCAATGTGACAATTGGAGAGGAAGTAGGAAGCACGAGAAGGAGAGAAGTGAGTGCCATTAGCTCACGCTGTGTATTTCTTATCCAAAAACTTACAAAAAATGTCTTTTATACCTTAGCCAAGGTTTTGGGGTGGTCAAACTAATAATTTGGAGTTCTAACAAAGCTAGGAAATGACTGGCTAATACAATCTGGAAGCTTGTAGCCCTGGCTCATTAATTACAAGGTTTATCCGAGATAATAGGAGTTACAATATTCCCGATTCATCAAAATAAATGTTTTACAAGGAGAACTCCAAAAAATGGTGTTCGCGTTAGCTTACTGCTAACATTCCCCCCTCCTCGCCTGTGTTGTCCCTTGACACAGATTTATGGGCTGAAGTACTCTTCAAGTTGACGGCGGGCAAGGTGATCTTTAAGCGCGTCCAGTGCCTTCTAGTATCCGATTCTTCGTTCTTTGTCAAGCACTTGCAGAAATTGCATTGCGACTTGATTCTTCAACTCCACCACTGAGTAGCCTACAAACCTGGATTTTAGGTTGCTTATCATCGACGCAAATATCTTCGTTCACCAGGTGAAGAATCCAGTGTAGAATGCTTCTTCAAAGGCTAGCATATTACTTGATGGCAAGAACATGCATCTGGCATAGAATCCGTAAAGGACCTCCTTGAAGGTTTCCCACTCAGATCATAGCATAATCCTTTGTTTTCTTCCAAGAATGATAGCCATGGGGCTTGTGTTTGCTCAGGCTCTGTTAACCCTCACGGCTCACGAACACCCTATCACCTACGATGGACGTTGTAACATACGACGCACGTTGTATTATTTACTTGGTAGAGTCAAGTACCGGGCTTGTCGATCCAATAGGAAAAGGGTAAGAGTGATCGCCGATGAGAGGCGCACTCTAACTGGAATATTCAAGGGATTAGTTGGCTAAGCATGGGCGTCCAAGTGTGAATGGGACGAGCTCATATAAAAGTCAACTAAACCTAAAATTCACTCATTCTCTCATTTGTGCAATTGAAGAGTGCTCTTGCTCCATCTCCATCTTCTTCTTCTTCTTCTCCTTGTGTGTGTGTGTATGCGTGAGAGAGAGAAAGAGTGTGTGAGAGTGTGTGTGATCGAGCATTGCGGCGGCACGACGGCAGCGAGGCGGTTGAGCGCGGCGTAGCGGCGTCTCTCTCTTCTTCGCGAGACAAGGAATCCTCCACGAAGCAAGCGTAGAGCGGTGAGTGACACACCATCTTCATCTTTGAGCTTACTAGTGTAGGCTTGTTAACTGCTTGGAGCCATTTGTGGCTCGCACGCGGTGTATCGGCAAGTTACTTGCATTGACACGTGCAACATACGCGCACATTTTTGGCGCCATTGCCGGGGAATTCCATACACTAAGCTTGAATGGCACTCTGTGCTTCTTTTGTGGTGCAATTTCAATTGTAGGAAAGGTAAGGAAGGAGGGTGTGTGGGTTGAGAAGAAGGATTTTGTGTTATACTGTGTATTTTTTTTGTTAATGGAGTTTTCAAAGGTACTGTGTTTATTCTCTGTGTATTAAGGTTGTTAGTTTTCTTTGTTAATGGATTTTTCAAAGGTACTGTTTATTCTCTGTGTATTAAGGTTGTTAGTTTTCTGTGTAATGTAATGTACAGTAAGTAGGAAGTAGATCTGTGAGAGCTAATAGAGTGTGTTAGTGTGTAACAGTAGGTGTATTAGTTAGAAGTAGGTAGATAGAGTGTGTGTGTGTGTGTGTGTGTGTGTGTGTGCTCTCGCGCAGGCCGCAGCGACCTTATCCTTTAAAAAGAAAAAAAAAATTAAAGGTAGGACCAAGATCGGGAATATCTCACAGACCCAAGCCCAAGCCCACGCTCAGGCTTAGACATCTATCGCCCTTTAAAATTATGAATTTTAGCTTCACACGTAGCTAAAATTGATTTTTTGAGGACCAACGGAGCTTCACGTGACCGAATGTTGTGTTGTAAAGCACACCGCGACCCTCTGAGTGATACGCTCGTTTTGAGCTATCACACACTTTAATCAAAAAAATCGATCATTCAAAAACATTAAAAACGTAAAAAACATGAGTGAAAATGGACGCTTAAAAAAGTAAGCGTTAACCTTCGAGGTTATTCGCCAACGCTTGTAGGGTGTCAAAGTCACATGCATCTTCTCTGGTCGTGTGCTAGAGACGGAGAAACTAGAGAGAATTTTGACTTACGCGAATTCTCAATATCCACCTACCTTAGGTTTCGGGCCCTCAACAGGGACCCAAGGTAGTACAAACCAAGACCCGAACACAGCGGCTAGTGACTCTTCCTCTGACTACAATGTCATGGAGGGTTTCCCAATGCCTAATCCCGATAGCTCAAGCCAAGACATGCATGCCATGGGTCCGCGGTCCGGGCCGAGCGTGCTTAGCCGCTTGAAGGAAACCTTTAGTAGAGCCACTCGCTCCGAACATGGAGCTAATGATGTAAATGAGGGGGGTGGGGAAGTAAATTCTCCATTCGTGACCAACGTAGACCCTATACCCTTAGAGAATGTGCACATGAATGCTTCATTCACTGCACCTCCTGACTCTTCAGAGTTATTTCCCTCCGAGGTCATATTACCCGATGGCAGAAGCCTTTCTGAAGTTCAAGAGGTTGAGCGATATATCCTTGCAGCAAGGGAAAAGGAAGTTGAGAGCTTACGCAAGGTGGAGCAACGAAGAGAGTTAAAAGCAAAAGCCCCTATGTCAATATCCTTGCTAAGAGAGCAATCGAGTGCTCGTGACTTAGCAACCGCTAAGGGCCAACCCCTAGAAAGCAACATTGCATCTAGCTCAAAGGACACCCCTATCACCTCAATCCTATATGGAGTGTTCTTAAATGAGAACTGGGAGTACGAATTACAAATGGAAACTCTGACCGACCTATACACAAGTCACACCTATCACGTGGGTTGGTTAGATGTCCTACAATCCACAATGGGTGCTACTAGTGTGGAGGATCAACAACAAAGAGTTTGTGAGGTCATCCATAGGGTGATTGAGTTAGAGAGACAGAACAAGGGGATCAACATGCCTTCAACGGGTCTCATTAGATTCTTAGATACACAAAAGGATAAACAACCACCTTATCGCAAATGGAGACTCCCTCGGTAAGGCCGATGGATCCTCCATATGTTGTTTTGCCAGGGGTCTCAGTGCAATCTGAGCCCACAAGTGATAGCTTTACCTTTCCAAGTCTAGCTCATCTTTCCCTTGATGACACCACGGCTCTATGCCTACCCCAATGATGGGCATGCCGAGAAACACGCCATGGACCTCATTTGTTAGTAAAGCACCGCTACATGGTAGCTCAATGTCTGCAACAGTACCTACAAGTGTGTACCAATCGTATGCACCTATGGGTCATCGCACTCATGTAGTCCCTACCCCTCCCATTGTTTCAACTACCTATGCTCCCCAACCACAACACCCAAGTTCTTATTTCCATGGGACTATACTGGCTAGCAGTATCATGTCACATCCGACGTCTGCTATGCCTAGGGCCACACATATGAACTTTGGGCCACCACATGGCACAACATTGTACCCAATGTGGAACCCAAGGGCTTCCTATGCGCCAAGCCCAATGCAAATACCTACTCCACATGTAGTCTCTGGAGCACCTCCACCCACGGTGCCTGCTTACTTAGGTGACTTGGCAACATTTGCTCAAGCTATTGGTCAATTTATTGCTAAGAATATGCATAATAAACGCCTGATAGAGAACCTAGAAGTAAGGTAGTACAAATAGTCAAGCTCACATAAAAATTTAGTGGAGACGGGGATGTGAGAAAGCATATCAAAGTGTTTGAACAAATATGCAATTCTCTAGGAGAACACAATGACCTGCATAAGAGAAATGCTTTAAGCCTAACCTTAAGTGGAAATGTTGGGAATTGGTAGAGAACCCTAAGGGTGGAAGAAAAAACGATTTACCCTACTCTTAGGAGACTGTTCTTGAAATAATACATACGAGAGGGAGTACTTTGGGGTGTAGCCTCTCAGCTCTAGAAAGCCCAACGAGAGGAAGGAGAGTCGGTGAGAGACTTGATTAGTCGCTTGAAGCATTTGAATTCTCGTTGTAATCCAAATGAGCGCTTCAATAATAATCAATTGCTTGATAGATTCATTAGGGGATTACGATATAAGGATATCTACAATGGCCTAGTCATTAGAGGTATCACCACTTGGGAAGCAGTCACCACCAATCCAAACAAATGGAAGATAATTCAATGATTCAAGGAGAAAGAGTGTCTGTTGAGTCTAAATTTATTAGCTCACAAGCATCCGAGCATCAGCCAATGATCCTAAAACCTATTGCTAAGGAGCCAAAGATATCTGAGATGACTTTAGCAGATCTCACCAAGGCTATTCAAGAGAGTCTTAGAGACAATCGTGCTCCGCAAAACAATCATATGTATCCAAGAAGGGAGCAACAATGGTGCTCAGTATGCTATGGACCGCATAGTACCAGTGAATGTCCTACTTTTAGATTAAAATTCAATGGGAATTGCAATGCTTGTGGGAGGTATGGTCATCAAGCTAAGGATTGCATAGTATTTAAGCGCGTGATGGCCAATAGACCAACCTTAGCATGGACAGACACACCTCGAGTGCCTGCATTGATGCCGGCCCCACCTCTTGAACAAACAGCACAACACATGGTCCCTAGGGCCCAAAATGTTGTTCAAACAACACCCTTACCACCTCCAATGCTAGGACTGCAACCACCACATCTGAGAATCACTTCTGTTAATCAAGTGTGTTGTGAGTCATCTATTGCTTTTTTGGAAGTCTATGAGGAAGATATAGATCCTAATATTTCCTATGGGCTGGATGTGCTTGAAGAAAGTCAGAAATACTACATGGAGGACTATTGGGGACAAGTCAAACTTGTATATCAAGTAGCTACTCTTGTTTCAATTGATCTTCCAATGCGATACCTATTTGAAAGTAAACTGAGTAGCCATCACACACAGTGTACTTCTCATGACCAGCTACCTCATTTAGTATATCATCCTGAAATGGGAGGGGAAAGTGATATCTTTTTGTTGCCTCATTAAGTGGACGGTAATCCACACACACCCTCCACTTGCCATTTTTCTTCGGAGTGACAACAACGGGAGAGACCCACTCTGAATTCTCCACTGGATAAATGAAACCTGCTGCTAAAAGCTTTCTTACATCCTTGAGTAAAGCCTGCTCCTTGATGATTCCTAGCCTTCGTAGCTTTTGAGCCTTAGGTGTGCCCTCTGGCTTCAACTCAATTTTGTGTTGAACAACATCTACTCCACGCACATCGGTGTAGTCTTTAGCAAAAAGCCTCAAAAATTTCCCTAGCACACATTTGAACTCCTCTCTTTCGTCCTTTGTAAGTGTTGTAGACAACATACCTTCGAACATTCCTTCATCTTGCACATTTTGGTTCTCTTGAGTACCTACCTCTTCCAAACCTCGAGAAGAGGTCTCCTGGTTGTTTGGCTTAAACCTTACCCCCATGACTTCGATGGAAGACTCCTGTTCAGTAATGCTGCCGCTATTTTCTCCTTCTGAAGTGCTATCGATCTAGCCTTCCTCCGTCTCACTTTGAGATGATTCTTCATGGAGCTCCTCTTGGGGTTGCTCCTTCATGTCAAAGACAACCTTCTTATGATTGTCATTCCTGCAAATTAGCTTTCCACTCTCCCAATCCTGCAAACCTCGCATTTTCATTAGCCATGGTCTCCCTAGGATAAATGGGTAACCATTTCCTTTGGTAGACATAACATAAAAATCCACCGCCTTCTTAATGCCAAAGGCCTCTACAAAAACATTTTTACAAATGCCTACACACCTAGATTTGCTATTGTTTGCCATCTTGACTTTAATTTCAGGTGTCTCATGGATGTGCATGCCTAGTTTTTGCATGAGTCCCTCTGTGATGATGCAAATTTGTGCACCCCCATCCACTAGACCTTTCCTAACCAATCTTCCTTTGATGTAACAATCTAGCACAGGTGTAATATCCTCATTCATTTCAGCATGTGCAATTTTTACAAAAGGCACACTCTCTTTTACCTTTCTCCTAGTGCTAACTACCTTTGTTAAATCCCTCCTAACTTGTGGGCATAATGCAAGAAACTGAGGCCATGTGATATCAGGACCCTTACCTCTCATGTCTTCCAACAAGTTGTATGGAGCCATACCATGTCCAAGAGGGAAGTCTTGGAGATTGATACGACGTTGAGTCCTCTTAGCTTCCTTGGTCTCCTTTGCCTTCTTACCTCGTCCATGGTCACTCTGTGATGTGACACCTTCTTTCTCCTTCCCTTTTCCACGGCCACGCTTAATGACATTTGCTTCCATGTCAACATCATTTGAGTTTGTCACCTCTACTACATGCACATTTGGGTCTGGCAAAGGTGGAACTCCTTCCACTCCTTGTGGAGGTGGTCTTGCTCCATTTGGCCTTTGTAGAAGCCGTGGTTGCTGACTAGTTCCTTCTCATGCATTCATCACTGGGTAATTCAAGTTAGGTCTCCCTGGCTCCCCACGGGTCCAAGGACAATTATACATCCCATGTCCAGACTCACCGCAATTCCAACATTGCAAGACTCTCCTAGGTCGTGAATCTCGCTCTTTAGACTTCTTTGCTTGTCCCTTTGGACCTACAGCTTGTGCAAGGTGAATTGACAAGCTGCTTAAAGATTCATTTAACTTCTCAATCACTTTCGTCGTTACCTCAGGAAGATCCCTAGATGTTGATGCTTGTGACTTACCTTTGGGTCTAAGACCTTCTATTGGAACCTCCCCCCTTAAGCACTTGAGTTTCCTATATTTCTCAGCAGCCCTAGTTTCAACTGCTTCAAAGGTAGCAGGTGCACCAAACTCAACTTTTATCTTAAGGTCAAGAAAGAGTCCGGTTATGAACCTCTCCTTCTTTAGGAACTCTGCACCATCACCAGGGTTAGCAACATTTCTCACCCATACAGCCCAAAGATGTAGAAACTCTTGCTTGTACAAGTAGTAGTCATCTAAGTCTTTTTGCTTATGAGAAACAATGTCTTACCATAGCTTTTGAGTGTTTTTTGGATCAAAGAAGTATCTCTTGAAATGATTCACAACTTCCGTGTAATTCCCTTTAACTTCCTCAGGCAAAGAGTCAAACCAAGTGCTAGCATCTTTCCTAAGGACCACCTCAAACATCTCTACACGTTCTTGATAAGTTACTATCCTCTTGATACGACAAGACATCTTGAAATTTGCTAAAAATAATTATGCATCCTCTCCAGGCTCTCCAAAGAAAAGAGGATATCCGGACATTTGGCATTGGGCCTCCATTGAATCAGTTTCACAGTGACAACACGTTTTTGTTTTTCTTTCTTAAAAAATTTACACAATAATGTTTTCTAAATTGCAATCTATTCTACAACAAAATAAAAATATTCACATCAAATGACCTATGATAATCAATAAGAGGCAGGATGACAGGGTTTGGTGATGCGAGAATTTCTCCTACTCTTTGGGCACCAAACATGAACACCATACGTTGTTGAAAATGGATTTTTCTACTAATTGCAATGTTTACTCTAATGTGTGGAGTGAAATGAAAGGGGAAAACCTCTATTCTTGGGCCATTATCCATGGTCTATGAATGACATAATTCTTAACACAAAACAAAAATATAGACGTCCAAACTAAGATCGTACCTAATGAGAGGCAAAATAAAAGGATTTATTGATGCGTTTATCTCTGCCAACCTAAGAGGACCTAAAATTCTACGAATTACACGTTGAAATTGCAACTTAGTACTAACAATTATGTGTACCTTTTGCCTTGCAATGGGACACAAAATAAGAGTTACTTTCATTGTTATGGTTTTCTCCAAACACACTATGGCATCGGAAATGATCTTAGGACGTCCTTTCATGAGGGAAGAAAAATGGTGCATGACTAGTCTAAAAACCATGTCTACTTGCAGTTCCAAGATTCTGTCATGAGTGGATCTTGTAACTAGTCGAGCACATCCTCTAGGAAACAAGTTTATAATTGATCATAGATATGACACCACAGTTCACTCGGCCCCATTGCAGTATTGTTACACGTGTAAAGCGGACACTGATGTTGGGGAACATTTTCCTTATATGGATGTACTACCTGGGATGACTGAGTCGGACAATGTGGATTGGGTCCACCTAGCAGCAACCATAGACACTTGGGGAAACAGGGGGACGACCTGGGTAATACCTGAGGGGGATGAAATGCCCGTACCCTTAAATATGCTACAAGCAATGTATATAGCTTCTGACAAGACTCGTCCTCATATAACAAAGAAAACATACAAGTGGGTCCCTAAAGCTTCTTTAGCGACCATAGCTAGTGCTAAAAAACAGAAGCCTTGTAAGAAACGTACCACTCGCTCCAAGAAAAGTAAGAAAATGTTGCGTTGGATTCCTAAATGACTATTGGAAGCCCAAGGCTACTATCAAGGAAATGATCAAATCTGGGTGTGCCAAAACATAGATTGTGTTCTTACCTGTCACTTGACCCATGTGAGTCAAACCCTGTGACGACAAAGCTGATGAAAGATCGTGGGAAAGGAAAAATCACAGAACACTATACACCGGATCCGGAGCTAGTATGGGTTCCCAAGCGAGAAAGGCTTATTTTGCTCAACTAAACCATACAAAAAACGAATAAAGCTTCTAGCTCCTCATGTAATGCATCCATAGAGGTAAAGCTTCTCCACAACCTCCACCTACAATAGTGGACCTCCATAAAGTTACAAAGGAATCCACACCTCCCAGTGTTCAAGAATCACCTGATGAACCACTTCAAGTTCAATCTTGGGAGAGTACCTTACCACCCTTACAACTTGACGAGGCACCTAAGGTAATAGAAAACTAGTGGCAAAAATCCTCACCTAGTACCAACTGGAACAATTGGTTTCAAAGGGTGACGAGCACATTTCAAACGATATGATCTACCCAAGGAAGGGGGCAGTGTTTGCTGACAGTCATCATTCACTCACTCCCCTCTCAACCTTCCTCCCCGACCTCTCAATCTCTCAATCTTAGGGAATGTACATATTGAGGCGGTCCGGGGCGGGCAACAAGAAGAGCGGCCTCTAAACACCCTTCGAGGCTCCCGTGCTGCTCAATTGGGGTTGGGGCAAGCACAATCAAAGACAACAACAACCCACAGCCAGAAACCAAACAAGAAAAAGGGCACCACCTAGTTGTAGATGCGAACTAGGACGCACGTGATATCTCCTTGTACTCAAACGCACAAAGAGAGGGGAATGCAAGATAGCCACACACACCAAACACAAACATTCACCACGCCAGAGAGAGGTAAAGCGCACAAATCAACTTGAGCAACTCAGTCTTAGCCTTAAAGACTAGATGCACACAAAGCTTGATGAGAAAAAGAGAGACAACACAAAACTTGACCTTGTTGCCAATACACAAATTGTCTTAGGGTCACGGGAGCCCTCTCACTGAGCACCCTCTTACAATTGAAAGTTTTGGCAAACAATTCAACAAGCCCTCAAACCACCAAGCATGAAATGGCACAGCAAACTTCAAGGACAATATACCTTCAACCACCTGATGAGCTACCTTATCAAGTCAATTTGGAGAGAAGAGTCGTAGTTGCAGCATACAATTGCACCCAAAACTATGAATCTTATTTATGGACAAGAGTAGGCTACAAGTGTGATTGCAGAGTATAATATCACTCCACTCCTCTAGATGGCATAACTAACTTCAAGCTTCTCCATGCACCTATGTGTAGTGATGGAATAGAGCACTCACAATGCACACACTCTACACAACTAGGCTTGAAGAGTGGTGTGTTATGTGTTGAGAATGGTGTGGTGTAGTGTGAGCATGGAATGATTTACAAGGGAGAGAAGGGCTCTATTTATAGGTTTTAGAAGCTCGATTAGGATTAGGCCTAATCAAGTTTATTTGAAGGAATAAAAGATTATGCATATTTTTTTATTTATTTTTAATGAGGGTGGGTCTCTCTTGTCCTTTGAGTCACATGGATGTGGGCTCAAGGGAAGAGAATTATTGAGGATGAAAGGAGAGAGGATTGAGTGAATAATTTGGGAGTGCCTACTCTAGTAGAGGGTGCATTTTATAATAAGGTTAGTGGTTAGTAGTTAGTAATGATCACTAAAAAATATTTACAAAATCATTCACCAAATGGTGAGATATATGATGAGAAAAGTTAGAGAAGGGGTGAGCTTGTAAAGAGAGGTTGAAGCTTTGGAGAAGTTGACATTCACCTCTTTACAGCACCGGAAGAAGAAGCAGTCAGCATGGCTAAGCAGCGCGTGTCGATGAAGCTATGTTATTTCAAACCTTGGAAAATTCATGATAAAAGCCTTCATTTGTAGAGGTTATCCTTGGATTTTTGCTGATTTTTTTAAGTTCTTTACAAAGCTGAAGAGAGTATGGTAATATGGACATATATGTAGAGAGAAAGGGGGACACATAGGGTGTAGAAATGGAGGATGAAGGCTATGGAGGTGTGAGAGATGTGGCAATGGTGAAGAGGGTGAATTAGGACATGGGAGTTGCAGGTTTGGGAGTGGGAGGGAGAGGGAGGAGTGTGTGTGAAAGAGGAAAATGATAAATATGAAAAAATTTGAGGTGAAAGTTCAGCTTACGAGCTACAACTTTTGTTTGTATCACCTTTTCAAATTCGGGAAGCATATGATCTTTAAAAATTCAGCAAAACCAACTGTTTTTTCCACTGCACAAAGTCCTTGTGAGGTCTTTCTTTGGATGATTCTTTTGAATACCTCCAAGAGTGAGCTCCCCATGGTGCATGCATGCATTCCACATACCCTTGACCTTATTTGGTAGGTCTATAATTGAAGATATTGTTGAGATCATGATATAAATGAATAGTACAACTAAGAAAATCAAATATTGAGGGGTCTAAAAATATGTACATGTCAAATATAAATAATATAGGTGGAAAAAATATAAAGGGGTTAAAATAAATCTCTCTCATTATAATTCTACCATAAAAAGATGAATATTTTTGGTGGTCTAATTTATGAGAGTAATAAAAAATAGATGTAGGAAGGAAAAAATCACAATAGTGAAAAACTATACACATAAATAGAAGTAGTTTTTTTGGATATTTGTTAGGATGGAGTTACACCAAAAATAAGAGAAGCTTGCATGAAATTATTTTTATATGGAATAAAGAGTATGCAAAATGGTAAGAAAAAATATGGTAATAGTGAGTCAATGTAATAGCATAAATAACACACCATAGGTAGAAATATTTAAATAAATAACAAAATAACTATGAAAAATCCTTTTATTTAAGCCCTATATACAATGAAATATTTACACACAAATGGGCCATAATATATATTTTTTTATTATTATTTATTTTTTTGGCTCAACTAGCCCAGTGACTAGCTAGCTGAGGGTTTTTTAAGAAAATATGGAGAAAGTCCCTAACTCACACACGCCTATGTACAGTGAAATGGTAGGGATAACCAAAATATTTGAGTGATTTGATAGGGTGAGGTAGCTTACTATGGCAATTATGGAAAGCCGAAAAATGGCTATCATTAGCCCTCCCCCAGGATGATGGTATATTCATGTACAATCATAGAGCATCTTTTCCAAAGAGAGTGCTTCAGAGTCCTTGACGAGATCTTCATTGTTTGGCCCCTCAGAATTTTGGTTGGAGGTACACTCATGCTTCACGGAACAATACCTACATGAGATAGCTGCCTTTGGACAGATCTTTGGTAGATCCTTTGGTAGAAGGCGACTCAAATAAGGCTTCAAGCGATACCCGTTTACCTTCCTGGAGTGCTCTTTCCCATTCAAGTCCATAAGTTGATAGTAACTTGAATTGAAAGCCTTCTTAACTATGTATGGCCCCTGCCATCTAGTTTCAAATTTGGCATCAAAACGATTATCGAGTCGATTGTCATACCTTAGCACAAGATCTCCTTCATTCATGCCTTTTTCCTTCAGTTTCTTGTCAAGCTTTTCCTTCGTCTGTGTGGCTTTCCTCTTGTAGAACTCGTATGTTGTTTCTCTTTTCCACTCAAGCTCAGCTAGGGTAAGAAGTCGATCCATCCATGCTTCTTGATCATCTTGTGCTGCTTTGCCATGAAGTCGCATTGTTGGAATGTTGAGCTCAATTGGTTGTAAAGCCTCTTGACCATAGACCAAGTGAAATGGTGTGAACTCCGTGGCTTCCCTATATGTGGTTCGATATGCCCACAAGGCACCATCCAAGAAGTCATCCCACAACTTTGTCTTGTTTTTCACCATCTTTCTAATGATTCCTGCAATGACACCATTAGCTTTTTCTACCAAACCATTTGATTGGGGATAGTAGGGTGTACTATGACGATGTAGAATGTGAAGTTCTTCACAGACTTCTGTGAGCAAGCCCTTTCTAAACCCTGGACCATTATCAGAAACAATCTTCAAAGGTGTGCCAAATCTACAACAAATATGAGTGTAGACAAATTTTCTCACTGTCCTCTCATTTACCTTTGCCACACTTTGTGCTTCTACCCATCTCGTCATGTAGTCTATGGCCACCAAGATATACGATTTCCCATTTTTAGTCCTAGGCAATGGACCCATAGCATCAATGCCCCATTTTTCAAATGGACCATTTGCAAGGACTAACTGACGTGGACCATGTAACAGACGCTTGTTTCCATTAATCTGACAGTTGTGACAGCTTTTACACCAATGTTGAACATCAATGTGCAAGCTTGGCCAAACATATCCGGCAAGAAAAATCTTTTTTGCAGTGAGTTCTTGTGCAAAATGACCACCACACGCTTCCTCATGCAAACCTTTTAGAATGTTTGGGATTTCCTCAATAGTTAATACTCTTCTGCACACTTTATCCTTCCCTCTTTGATAAAGGGATCCTTCTAGAAAGAGATACGCGCTTGCCTTTTTCATGAGTCTCCTCTTCTGAGCCTTCGTGAAGTCTTGTGGAAACTCACCCTCCAAAATGTAGCTAATAATGGGAGTCAATGACTCCAATCCCTGGTATCTCGGTTGCTTGACAGTTGCTGCCACCATGATGACCTGCACTTCTTTCTCAACACATGTAACTGCTTGTTGTGCAAGTAAATCGGCATCTTCATTCTGTTTCCTAGGAATATGATATAGTTGCACTTCTTCAAATTGATTAAACAATCTACAAATGGCATGAACTTTTGTCCTTAAGCTTTCATTCTTGCATGCCCAAATGCCTAAAATTTGCTTCACAATGAGAAGTGCATCCCCTTTTACCATGAGACATTGTATACCTTGGCCAATGCTTATCTTTAAACCATGAAGTAGTGTGTCATATTATACTTCATTGTTGCTAGTTGAACCTGGTAGATTGACCTTCTCTTTCATGACCGCTTCTCCACTTTGGTTGAGCAATACTAGCCCTCTCCCTGCTTTTCCTGTGGCTCGTCGAAAAGATCCATCAAAGAACAAGGTAAAAGCATTAGGAATACTTTTAGGTGGTGGCAATGGTAGGGTCTTTACTTCAGGCACCTTAATCTCCTTCTCATGTACCCTATAAGTAAGGATCTCTGCCAATTGTGCACGCACACTATCTTCTACTTTGAAAGAGTATTGAAACTCTTGCAACTCCATAATCCACTTTGAGATCCTAGTACTAAGATTCATTTGAGATGACACCCAAGGGAACAAATTTTCTGCAGTGTTAATTACAAAAGGTTTTGGTAGCGGGTAGGATCTAAACTTTCTCACCGCAAACATGAGAGAAAGCATCATGAGTTCTGCCTCTGTGTAGCCTCTCTCTAAAGCATTCATGACCCTACTAGCAAAGTAGATGGGTCGCATTCTGGTACTGTGGGGATCTTGTTGTAGCAAAACCGCACCAATTGTTTCTTTCCCAACACTAGAGCTAACAAAGAATGTGTACTCCCAACAAGGAGGCATGAGTGTTGGTAGCTCTGACAAAATGACTTTATTGTTACAAAAGTACTCTTCAAGCTCATAAGACCATGCAAATTCTACTTGTTGTGTCAACTTTTGCAAAGGGTGAAGCAACTCCGAAGCTAAGTGAATAAAGCGTGACATATACTTCACCTTTTGAATGAATGAGATTACCTCTTTGAGATTCTTGGGTGATGGGAGCTCAATAAGAGCCTTTGCCTTTGAAGGATCCACCTCAATGCCTTTATAGGAAACCTTGTGACCAAGCAAGATCACTTCATCCTCACCTATGTGACATTTGTCGGGGTTGAGTTGACCTCCCATGTCATAGAGCTTCTTTAAACCTTCTTCTACCCTTTGTAGATGCAATGATTTTGAGCTGTAAATGCAAAAATCATCAATAAAAACCCTAATGGACTTTCCAAAGAATGTTTGAAACACCATGTTCATGAAGCGTTGGAAAGTTGCAGGAGCATTTGTCAGGCCAAATGGCATGACTCTAAAATCATTACAACCCCAAGGAGTGATGAAGGTTGTTTTCAATTGATCTTCCAATGCGATACCTATTTGAAAGTAACCTGAGAAGCCATCACACACAGTGTGCTTCTCATGACCAGCTACCTCATTTAGTATCTCATCCTGAAATGGGAGGGGAAAGTGATATCTTTTTGTTGCCTCATTAAGTGGACGGTAATCCACACACACCCTCCACTTTCCGTTTTTCTTAGGAGTGACAACAACGGGAGAGACCCACTCTGAATTCTCCACTGGATAAATGAAACCTGCTACTAGAAGCTTTCTTACCTCCTTGAGTAAAGCCTGCTCCTTGATGACTCCTAGCCTTTGTAGCTTTTGAGCCTTAGGTGTGCCCTCTGGCTTCAACTCAATTTTGTGTTGAACAGCATCTACTCCACGCACATCGGTGTAGTCTTTAGCAAAAAGCCTCAAAAATTTCCCTAGCACACATTTGAACTCCTCTCTTTTGTCCTTTGTAAGTGTTGTAGACAACATACCTTCTAACATTCCTTCATCTTGCACATTTTGGTTCTCTTGAGTACCTACCTTTTCCAAACCTTGAGAAGAGGTCTCCTAGTTTTTTGGCTTAAACCTTACCCCCATGAATTCGATGGAAGACTCCTCTTCAGTAATGCTGCCGCTACTTTCTCCTTCTGAAGTGCTATCGGTCCAGCCTTCCTCCGTCTCACTTTGAGATGGTTCTTCATAGAGCTCCTCTTGGCGTTGCTCCTTCATATCAAAGACAACCTTCTTATGATTGTCATTCCTGCAAATTAGCTTTCCACTCTCCCAATCCTGCAAAGCTTGCATTTTCATTAGACATGGTCTCCCTAGGATAAATGGGTAACCATTTCCTTTGGTAGACATAACATAAAAATCCACCGCCTTCTTAATGCCAAAGGCCTCTACAAAAACATTTTTACAAATGCCAACACACCTATCTTTGCTATTGTTTGCCATCTTGACTTTAATTTCAAGTGTCTCATGGATGTGCATGCCTAGTTTTTGCAAGAGTCCCTCTGTGATGATGCAAATTTGTGCACCCCCATCCACTAGACCTTTCCTAACCAATCTTCCTTTGATGTAACAATCTAGCACAGGTGTAATATCCTCATTCATTTCAACATGTGCAATTTATACAAAAGGCACACTCTCTTTTACCTTTCTCCTAGTGCTAACTACCTTTGTTAAATCCCTCCTAACTTGTGGGCATAATGCAAGAAACTGAGGCCATGTGATATCAGGACCCTTACCTCTCATGTCTTCCAACAAGTTGTATGGAGCCATACCATGTCAGGAAATAGTCCGGCTATGAACCTCTCCTTCTTTAGGAACTCTGCACCATCACCAGGGTTAGCAACATTTCTCACCCATAGAGCCCAAAGACGTAGAAACTCTTGCTTGTACAAGTAGTAGTCATCTAAGTCTTTTTGCTTATGAGAAACAATGTCTTGCCATAGCTTTTGAGTGTTTTGTCGATCAAAGAAGTATCTCTTGAAATGATTCACAACTTCCGGGTAATTCCCTTTAACTTCCTCGGGCAAAAAGTCGAACCAAGTGCTAGCATCTTTCCTAAGGACCACCTCAAACATCTCTACACGTTCTTGATCAGTTACTATCCTGTTGATACGACAAGACATCTTGAAATTTGCTAAAAATAATTATGCATCCTCTCCAGGCTCTCCAAAGAAAAGAGGATATCCGGATATTTGGCGTTGGGCCTCCATTTAATCGGTTTCAAAGTGACAACACCTTTTTGTTTTTCTTTCTTAAAAAATTTACACAATAATGTTTTCTAAATTGCAATCTATTCTACAACAAAATAAAAATATTCACATCAAAAGACCTATGATAATCAATAAGAGGCAGGATGACAGGGTTTGGTGATGCGAGAATTTCTCCTACTCTTTGGGCACCAAACATGAACACCATACGTTGTTGAAAATGGATTTTTCTACTAATTGCAATGTTTATTCTAATGTGTGGAGTGAAATGAAAGGGGAAAACCTCTATTCTTGGGCCATTATCCATGGTCTATGCATGACCTAATTCTTAAAACAAAACAAAAATATAGACGTCCAAACTAAGGTCGTACCTAATGAGAGGCAAAATAAAAGGATTTACTGATGCGTTTATCTCTGCCAACCTAAGAGGACCTAAAATTCTACGAATTACACGTTGAAATTGCAACTTACTAACAATTATGTGTACCTTTTGCCTTGCAATTGGACACAAAATAAGAGTTACCTTCATTGTTATGGTTTTCTCCAAACACACTATGGCATCGGAAATGATCTTAGGACGTCCTTTCATGAGGGAAGAAAAAATGGTGCATGACTGGTCTAAAAACAATGTCTACTTGCAGTTCCAAGATTCTGTCATTCGAGTGGATCTTGTAACTAGTCTAGCACATCCTCTAGGAAACAAGTTTATAATTGATCATAGATATGACACCACAGTTCACTCGGCCCCATTACAGTATTGTTACACGTGTAAAGCGGACACTGATGTTGGGGAACATTTTCCTTATATGGATGTACTACCTGGGATGACTGAGTCGGACAATGTGGATTGGGTCCACCTAGCAGCAACCATAGACACTTGGGGAAACAGGGGGACGACCTGGGTAATACCTGAGGGGGATGAAATGCCCGTACCCTTAAATATGCTACAAGCAATGTATATAGATTCTGACAAGACTCGTCCTCATATAACAAAGAAAACATACAAGTGGGTCCCTAAAGCTTCTTTAGCGACCATAGCTAGTGCTAAAAAACAGAAGCCTTGTAAGAAACGTACCACTCGCTCCAAGAAAAGTAAGAAAATGTTGCGTTGGATTCCTAAATGACTATTGGAAGCCCAAGGCTACTATCAAGGAAATGATCAAATCTGGGTGTGCCAAAACATAGATTGTGTTCTTACCTGTCACTTGACCCATGTGAGTCAAACCCTGTGACGACAAAGCTGATGAAAGATCGTGGGAAAGGAAAAATCACAGAACACTATACACCGGATCCGGAGCTAGTATGGGTTCCCAAGCGAGAAAGGCTTATTTTGCTCAACTCAACCATACAAAAAACGAATAAAGCTTCTAGCTCCTCATGTAATGCATCCATAGAGGTAAAGCTTCTCCACAACCTCCACCTACAATAGTGGACCTCCATAAAGTTACAAAGGAATCCACACCTCCCAGTGTTCAAGAATCACCTGATGAACCACTTCAAGTTCAATCTTGGGAGAGTACCTTACCACCCTTACAACTTGACGAGGCACCTAAGGTAATAGAAAACTAGTGGCAAAAATCCTCACCTAGTACCAACTGGAACAATTGGTTTCAAAGGGTGAGGAGCACATTTCAAACGATATGATCTACCCAAGGAAGGGGGGAGTGTTTGATGACAATCATCATTCACTCACTCCCCTCTCAACCTTCCTTCCCGACCTCTCAATCTTCCAATCTTAGGGAATGTACATATTGAGGCGGTGCGGGGCGGGCAACAAGAAGAGCGGCCTCTAAACACCCTTCGAGGCTCCCATGCTACTCAATTGGGGCTGGGCAAGCACAATCAAAGACAACAACAACCCACAGCCAGAAACCAAACAAGAAAAGGGGCACCACCTAGTTGTCGATGCGAACTAGGACGCACGTGATATCTCCTTGTACTCAAACGCAAAAAGAGAGGGGATTGCAAGATAGGCACACACCAAACACAAACATTGACCACACCAGAGAGAGGTAAAGCGCAGAAATCAACTTGAGCAACTCAGTCTTAGCCTTAAAGACTAGATGCACACAAAGCTTGATGAGAAATAGAGAGACAACACAAAACATGACCTTGTTGCCAATACACAAATTGTCTTAGGGTCACGGGAGCCCTCTCACCGAGCACCCTCTTACAATTGAAAGTTTTGGCAAAAAATTCAACAAGCCGTCAAACCACCAAGCATGAAATGGCACAGCAACCTTCAAGGGAAATATACCTTCAACCACCTGATGAGCCAACTTATGAAGTCAATTTGGAGAGAAGAGTTGTAGTTCCAGCATACAATTGCACCCAAAACTATTAATCTTATTTATGGACAAGAGTAGGTTACAAGTGTGATTGTAGAGTATAATATCACTCCACTCCTCTAGATGGCATAACTAACTTCAAGCTTCTCCATGCACCTATGTGTAGTGATGGAATAGAGCACTCACAATGCACACACTATACACAACTAGGCTTGAAGGGTGGTAGGTTATGTGTTGAGAATGGTGTGGTGTAGTGTGATCATGGAATGATTTACAAGGGAGAGAAGGGCTCTATTTATAGGTTTTAGAAGCCCCGATTAGGATTAGGTCTAATCAAGTTTATTTGAAGGAATAAAAGATTATGTATATTTTTTAATTTTTATTTTAATGAGGGTGGGTCTCTCTTGTCCTTTGAGTCACATGGATGTGGGCTCAAGGGAAGAGAATTATTGAGGATGAAAGGAGAGAGGATTGAGTGAATAATTTGGGAGTGCCTACTCTAGTAGAGGGTGCATTTTACAATAAGGTTAGTTGTTAGTAGTTAGTAATTATCACTAAAAAGTATTTACAAAATCATTCACCAAATGGTGAGATATATGATGAGAAAAGTTAGAGAAGGGGTGAGCTTGTAAAGAGAGGTTGAAGCTTTGGAGAAGTTGACATTCACCTCTTTACAGCACCGGAAGAAGAAGCAGTCAGCATGGCTAAGCAGCGCGTGTCGATGAATCTATGTTATTTCAAACCTTGGAAAATTCATGATAAAAGCCTTCATTTGCAGAGGTTATCCTTGGATTTTTGCTGATTTTTTTAAGTTCTTTACAAAGCTGAAGAGAGTATGGTAATATGGACATATATGTAGAGAGAAAGGGGGACACATAGGGTGTAGAAATGGAGGATGAAGGCTATGGAGGTGTGAGAGATGTGGCAATGGTAAAGAGGGTGAATAGGACATGGGAGTAGCAGGTTTGGGAGTGGGAAGGAGAGGGAGGAGTGTGTGTGAAAGAGGAAAATGATAAAGTGGAAGAGGGAGTTTGGTTGCATAGCATGGGCAAACTGGGGTCAACCAATAAAATCATAGCTCACAGCTCGTAGCTCAAAAAAATATTTAAAAATTTGAGGTAAAATTTCAGCTCACGAGCTACAACTTTTGTTTGTATCACCTTTTCAAATTAGTGGAGCATGTGATCTTTAAAAATTCAGCAAAACCGACTGTTTTTTCCACTGCACAAAGTCCTTGTGAGGTCTTTCTTTGGATGATTCTTTTGAATACCTCCAAGAGTGAGCTCCCCATGGTGCATGCATGCATTCCACATACCCTTGACCTTATTTGGTAGGTCTATAATTGAAGATATTGTTGAGATCATGATATAAATGAATAGTACAACTAAGAAAATCAAATATTGAGGGGTCTAAAAATATGTACATGTCAAATATAAATAATATAGGTGGAAAAAATATAAAGGGGTCAAAATAAATCTCTCTCATTATAAGTCTACCATAAAAAGATGAATATTTTTGGTGGTCTAATTTATGAGAGTAATAAAAAATAGATGTAGGAAGGAAAAAATCACAATAGTGAAAAAATATACACATAAATAGAAGTAGTTTTTTTGGATTTTTGTTAGGATGGAGTTACACCAAAAATAAGAGAAGCTTGCATGAAATTATTTTTATATGGAATAAAGAGTATGCAAAATGGTAAGAAAAAATATGGTAATGGTGAGTCAATGTATATAGCATAAATAACACACCATAGGTAGAAATATTTAAATAATTATGAAAAATCCTTTTATTTAGGCCCTATATACAATGAAATATTTACACACAAATGGGCCATAATATATTTTATTTTTTGATTTTATTTATTTTTTGGCTCAACTAGCCTAGTGACTAGCTAGCTGAGGGTTTTTTAAGAAAATATAGAGAAAGTCCCTAACTCACACACGCCTATGTACAGTGAAATGGTAGGGATAACCAAAATGTTTGAGTGATTTGATAGGGTGAGGTAGCTTACTATGGCAATTATGGAAAGCCGAAAAACGGCTATCAAAAGTCTTATACTCACGAAAAACAAAAAAAATAAAGAGCAAGAGCAATTAGCAAACAAATATGCACAAAAAAAGTCAAAACATTGACCCAAACCTACACATTCACATCCGGTACACTGAAACAAAGACCTATGTCATTAAACACCTTTGATCCTCATCACTCTAGTGATGGAAGGTAGGTAGGATTAGTACAATAGGAGTATTTCTGTTTTAGAGTTGAGTGATTAGCAAAGTTCTTTCTTCCCACTAATGTGCATCCTAGAGGTATTCTTTGTGTTTCCTAGTGTGTACAGGAGCATGTTGTTGTTATTAGGATCTGGACCTTCATGGAATCTTTATCTCGACTCACTCTTCAAATCAAGCGCGACCATCAACACAAACAGGTGTTTCTTGTCCATTAGAATTGCCCCTTATCGTTTTTGCATCCATGTTTGTCTGCTTTGATTGTGATTGGTAGCATAGCATAATATTCAACACATTTGCTTAGTACCAAACATTAAATTACATGTAATTTTTTTATATATAATCACTTGTCTAGGTTTAAAAATCAAGCATTCTGACTAAGCTAGTTTGACCAAGCTAGGTGTTAGAGATCTTCTCTTAATACCATGGGGAATGCCTTCCTAATAATCAATGGTTACTTAGGTTCTTAATCCGATTTAGGAAGCATTGTGTGAAATGTACTAGGGCTTTCTAGTGGGCTTAGTCCCTATTGACCTTTAGCTTAAGTATTATAAAGGGAGTTTACTAGTGTGATGAGCCTGGGAAGGTTAACAGTGTTATATGACTCCGCAAAGTTACAAAAGTAAAATGTTGAAAACGAACAAACAAAAAAATAAAAGTGCCATAATGTAAAATCTTAAGCTGGAAGAGAAGTTTCAGCTTCATTTGGTACTTCACTCACATGTATCGCCTATGGTACTAGAGCCCTAGAGGTTCCCAGTGTGGGCACTTTTCCTTGAAAAGCAAAAAAACCAAGGCATACAAAATAAGCACACACATCAAAATTGAATCACTGTGAAAAGACTTTGGGGGGGTCAAAGAAAAGGTAATTAGTCAGGAGATAATTTCATGAGAAATTCCTTTTATCGTAGCTTAACTACAAGGTCTTCTAGGTATAGCCTCTAGTCAGCCCTCGAACATGAAATACCTGGCTCTCGCGATTAAACAACTTAATTGACCAGAGAAAATTAAGAAGCTTACCCATGGTATTGATAGTCGATCTCTAGTACCTTTCGACCGTTAAATTAGTGACCTCAAACTTGTTTAATTTTTTACCTTTACATCTGTTTATGCATTTGATTATATTGCAGTTTAATCTTTATTGTTGCTGACAAATGGTTTAAAATTATGTTACCAATCAAATTGTCTGCCTACAACTGCATATGCTTTTTAATCGCTTATGAGAATACAATTATTGTGCCAATGTTGTTTGATTTTGCAGTGACTGAAGAAGGCTAAGGACATTCATCTCAAATGCTCTTCCACCTCGACGAACGAGCTTCAACTCAATAGCTTCCGAGGACGGAATCTACATCACGAAGGGGGGCATGTTAACCCTCACGGCTCCCGGACACCCTATCACCTACGACGAACGTTGTAACCTACGATGGATGCTGTATTATTTACTTGGAAGATTCAGGTACCGGGCTTGTCGGTCCAATAGAAAAAGGGTAAGAGGGATCGCCGACGAGAGGCGCACTCTAACTGGAACATTCAAGGGATTAGTTGGCTAAGCATGGTCTCCCAAGTGTGAATGGGAAGAGCTCATATAAAAGTCAACTAAACCTAAAATTCACTCATTCTCTCATTTGTGCAATTGAAGAGTGCTCTTGCTCCGTCTCCATCTTCTTCTTCTTCATCTCCTTGTGTGTGTGTGTGTGTGTGTGTGTGTGTGTGTATGAGAGAGAGAGAGAGAGAGTGAGAGTGTGTGTGATCGAACATTGCGGCGGCACGACGGCGGCAAGGCGGTTGAGCGCGGCGTAGTGGCGTCTCTCTCTTCTTCGCGGTGAGGAATCCTCCACGAAGCAAGCGTAGAGCAGTGAGTGACACACCATCGTCATCTTTCAGCTTACTAGTTTAGGCTTGTTGTGTGCTTTGTGGCTTGCACATGGTGTATCGGCAAGTTCCTTGCATTGACACGTGCGACATACACGCACAGGCTCATTAAAAACTTGTATACATGTGAGTAGCATCCTGCAGATTTTATACAATATGGCACAGGAGAGATCTAGCAGACTCTTGAAGAAAGACATGGTGCCTGTTAGGGTTTTCACCGTGTATTCTTATGTCGCTTGGCCTCTCTCTGGATCTGGGAGCCTGGGGAGTTGAGCCAAGTTGGCCTCTTCTTTTGCAGTGCTTCATACGCTTGCCATGTCCTTACTCTGGGTACAAGACAGAATGTTGGGTCTCTTTGAAGGGCTGCAGGTGCTCTTGTGAACAAAATCAGATATCTTGGATTCTTGTTCAGCCATCTTAACCTCCACTTTGGGTGGTCTTTATTTGCACCACCTTCTTGCATATCCTTGTATAGCCTTTCTTTCACCTGTAATAGTTCTACTTTGATGAGAGGGTACGGCAGGGATTGTTGTTGCCATTGAGCGTTGATTTGATTGGGAGTGAGTTGAGTGACATTGACGGAGTGTAAAACTCTCAACTCCCAATCCATAGCGGCCTTCCACTGCTCATCCACCTCTAGGGTGATCTTCTTCTTCAGTGCGTCTTCTTCATCTTTTGACAGTTGGACCATTGGCACAGTGTCTGCATCTCTAATGTGAACCTGAAAATCTTCATCACCACTCGGCTCTGATGTGGACTGCATCTCAAACTCAGCAAAAGAGACCGAGGGTATGTCTATCGGTGGCGGCTCTCAGGTGCCTACCTCTTCCTGTGTGTCTAGTTTTCCATCTATGAGGAGTTGATTTATCCTTTTGAGTTCTGCTATCTCCTTTAGAAGCTCCTCCTCTCTTTGAACTGGCATCAGTGCCAGGTCCCTGCGTTGTGATTGTTTGAGCTTTAATTCCAATTCTAGGTCTTTGTTTTTCTTTTCAAGTGCCTTATAGACATCCTCAGTTCCTTTGATCGGGCCACGGCAGGATTTTCTCTAATTTGTCGTCAGAAAATGGCCTGATCATTGATTCTTTGTTCAGAATATTGTAGAGAAGCATTGGCAACATCTAATTGCACCTGAATTTTTTGAGCTGACAGAGAGGTCGTAAGAAGTTCATTTGTAACTTTTGTCAGCTGCTCATCTTTTACTTTGCAAGCATCAGATAATTTGGTGAGTAGATCACCTAACTCCTCCATTTCTTTTTGTTGCCTATCTCTAGCTAATTGATGTTGTTCTACTTCTACCTTCAGCTCTTGCACTTGCCTTTGGAGATCAGTGATGATAGTCATCCTGTCTTCTAGCTCTCCTTGAAGAGCGTCGATCACCATTTCCAGTTCCCTGGCCTTTGTGCTGCGATTCAAAGCTGCTGAATGGAGTCCCTCCGTCATTTCCTGCATCTGGCGTGCATATTCATTGACCTGTATTATAACTTCATTGTTTGTCTACTACTCCTCTTGTCGTGCCAACTGGGATGTGCTTGCAACCTTATGTGTTACTTCTTGTTGCTTCATAATTGCTGGTGGTTCTTGTGTGGAGGTGTATGGTCGGTCTTCTTCTTGGCCATCTTGAGGCTTTGATTGCTCGGCAGTTTCGAGCTGAGTAGAAGTGGAGGGTGTTGTCTCGACCCTTTATGTCTCTTTAGGTGCCAGCCTTTCTTCTTTCTCTGGCTCGGGCTCCGTCTCATATGCAGTGGTAGACGCTTTTTTCGCACCTTCTTCTTTATCAGTCTCTTTTTCAGGTCTACTTGGTTGTTCCTCATCTGGCTTTTGAGTCTCTTCAGCTGCCTTCTCCTACTCCGGCTCGCCTTCTTTTTCCTTTTGTCCGTCAGGGTGGTTAGCCTCATGTGCAAATTCTATTTGTTGAGTAGACTCAGAATCTTTCTCTTTTTCAGGCCCTGCTTCTTCATTGGTGTCTTTCCTGCAGGTGATGGTGGTGGGCTAGGCATGGGATGGTCTTGTTGTTCCGTATGCGGTGAGATGGGTCGGGGAGATCCATGACTTTGCTCTTGGCTAGCCGTCTCCTTAGCTTGCCTTTGGTCACTTGCTTCCTTGGCTTTCCTTGCAGCTTCTCCTACCTCTTTTAGCTTTAGGGCTTCTGTCTCTTGGTACATTCTTTCTAAATATTCTGTTGGATCATCCGCCTCCTTTCTGGTATGATGCTTTGTTCGAGGTCCTTTCAGTCCTATGGGTACCCATTTTTTTGGGTCCTTCCCTTGTGCTTGTCTATTGCACTGGTACGCCTGTTTCTCTCTTTCAAATTGCACTTGTTTTTGAGCTAGCTCTTCTTGGTGTGCAGCCACAGCTTTCCTTTTCATCTCTACTCTTTGAGCTCTCTTTTCTTCATTGTCAGAGCTCTTGCTGCTGTGCCGTTCCGACGAGCTTTCAGTTGACTCATCATTAGATTTATGTGATCTTTTATCTGACCTTGTAGCTCATGGAGAGGGTTGTGCTGCCAAGATCCATGTATTCTGATCAAGGGCAGGCGATAGGTTGTCAGCCATGCCGATGGCATGATACGCTATTCTTGTCAACACCTCTGGAGCACCCAAGTATGTGATTTTTCCTTCCTTCTCGATGCCCTTCAAGGTTGTCAAGACATACTGCGGATGGTCCACTGGTTGCCTTGTCGTCGACTTGAGAACCTGAGTGAAGGTAGTGGCCACGGCGTCATTTGGTGTAGTGTACCTTGGTGGCCTTTTTGCCAGAAATTGGAAGTGTTGGTGGTACAAACGCGCTGGCTCTTCCACATGGTTGTGGATAAGATCGGCGAATGTAGTCACGGCTATCTCCTTGGTAAATGTGGCTACGATTTTTCTGTCTCTTGCCCCCATGGTCATTCCTTCAGTGGGCAGTCTGAGTGCCTCTGCCACTATCTCTTTTATGATCACTATCTCGACCTTGTTCCCTTGGGTGTCGGATATCTATGCGGTTCGGTCCTCTTTGATGGTGGATAGAAGCTCGTAAGCTTTCTGAAAGTCCACTCCGCAAGGCTCTTGTTCGTAGAAATGCCTGAGCCCCAACCTGCGGTTAGCCTCTTTTGTCTCTAGCTTGGAAGCTACATCATAGACCTCTTTCAGCAGGAGTTGCAACTCCACCTGATGCCCCTCTTCACTCTTGAACCTTCCAGTGAAGACCGTAGTGTGGTGCTATTCCAGCTGTTCTCTAGAAAGGTAGGATGCCTTTGCTGCTTTGACCGACTCGGGGTCTAGTTGATACGCGGGTAGTTCTTGTAGTTTCTCTTTCTGGTTTAGCTTCTTCTTTTCCCTCTCTGCTACTTGCATGGCTCCTGTTCAGTGAGTAGAGTGCAAAGTTAGCAGATTTGTCGAAATTTTCTGTGAAATATCTTTTTAGACTAAAATGCTAACAATTTGGTCCAATTTGCTTCAAATCAATTTTTCAACAAGCAAAGGTGCATAAAATCATGCAAGGAACAAAATGTATGGTCAAACAAAAATTTGCAACCAAAGTAAATAATCGCAATTATTTACAGCTGAGGAAAATTTCCAACGTTTTGCAAACTTGGCTTTATAGGCTTGAAGTTTATACCAAATACATGCTCTAAGTGAAATATGGGCTCATTTGGATGCACAGGGTGAAAATGGTACCAAATTTTGACTTTAGGTGTCTGAAACAATAGATATAAAGGAAATTTGAGATTTTGAACTCCAAATTGATTCAAAATTGGCTAGTGGGCTTAACACATCATGTACTTTGGATGTATGATGACAAAATATCTAAATTCCCCAATTTTGACCAAAAAGTTAATAATCGCAGTTCTTGCAGTTTCTCCTTTTGGTTTAACTTCTTCTTGGCCTTCTCCGCCCCTTGCATTGCTCCTGTTCAGTGAATAGAGTGCAATGTTAGCAGATTTGTCGGATTTTTCTCTAGAATGTCCTTTTAAACTGAAATGCTGATAATCTGGTCTAAATTGCCTCAAATCAATTTTTGAACAAGCAAAGATGCATAAAATCATGCAAGGAACAAAACTGTATGGTCAAAACAAAAATTTGCAACCAAAGTAAATAATCGCGATTATTTACAACTGGGAAAATTTTCAACTTTTTTGCAAACTTGGCTTTATAGGCTTGAAGTATATGCCAATTACATGCTCTAAGGGAAATATGGGCTCATTTGAATGCATAGGATGAAAATGGTACCAGATTTTGGCTTTAGGTCTCTGAAACAGTAGATATAAAGGAAATCTGAGATTTCGAACTCCAATTGGCTCAAAATTGGCTAGTGGGCTTATCACAACATGTGCTTTGGAGGTATGATGGACAAATAAAATTCCCCAATTTTGATCAAGAAGTAAATAATCGCGATTATTAACTTTTCTTCCAAAATTGACATTTTTTGGTACAAATTGGTTCTAGGTATTGTATGGACCTTGGGTATGCGATATGAACTGACTTGGATCAAGAAATGTGGTCCATAACCCAATTTGTGGTTTACAAGGACTTCTTTGCGTTTATTGGTAATTTTACAAGTAGTTGGTGGTCATTTTGGCTCATACTTGATTTTTGGCATGTAATAGGTGTGCACACATGATAGGTAAGGTGATTTGACAATTGTCAAGCAAAACTGATGCAAAAGTAAATAATCGCGACTATTTACAACAGTGACAAAAACTTTGCAAAACCTACAAATTTTGACCTAAACATGTTTCATACACCTAATACAAGTCCTAAATTGAATTTGGTCAAGTTTGGTCATGCCGGCATCACTTTGTGCTCTGTCGACTCTGAAATCACCATTTTTTGTGACTACTCTGTATGTTGGGTTTGTCGGTCAACGTTGAGGCTTTGGACTTGTCCGTAACATAGTCGTGAAGCAACCTGTCCAATTCTGGCTCATTTGGAGTCAGTTTGACCTCGTATGTCGAATTTGGCACTTTGTAACCTTCGAACCATTTTTTGCTTTTCGAGGGATTTCCTTGATGGATTTCACCAAACCAATCATATACATTATATATGGACCTCATTAGCAAGCCATCTGTGGAGTCAAGTCGGAATTCTGGCATCTGTCAAAAACCTAACTTTTCTACTGGGGACCCCCTTGACCCCAACCGAATGGTCATTTGCTGGTGTAGAAAGGTTCTATTATGTTGGGACATGCTATGGTTCAAATCCCATCCGATTTGTTCAAGCTGGCAGGCCGCTATGGTCAGTTTTAGGTCGTAGGTCTTCGTGCACTGCTCGATTTCTAGAGTTTTTTCTAGGGCTTTAGACTAGCTACCGGCCGTACAAAATGGATCATTGTCGAGTAAAGAACTTACTCTCATGTTTCGTGTGAGAGGGCGTTGAAAATGGTCAAGTGTGGGCTCCAGAAAAGTCGTGCGAAAGACGCCGAAATCTCTCTCTGCAAAGGCTCCAAGTGGAAATGAGGTGGTTTTAGCCTACCTCAAATATGTGAGGTCCCCACCCCCGCCATATCAACCAGCGGATTTGATGGTGAACCTGGTGGCCACTAGATCTACTGCGGAAGCAAACAGAATGGTTCAGGGTTCGACTAGCGGACGATCTCTCATCACAAAGTGAATCGATTTCGAGCCTACTAGCAAGGAGATCTAGCTCCATCTCGCAGAGGAAGCGTATTTAAACTATCTAGCAATCCTAAGGCCCACCTTCCAAGAGGAGAGAAACCCCGAGTGCCTTTTTCCCCATGTTTCAAAGGCACGTACTCTCGAGATTTCACCGCTCCAGGGGCAATGAGTATTACTAATATCGAAGTAAGCACTATGGGGACAGAGAGTTCCCGACGAATCGGGACCACCCATCTCATAGGCATTGGCAACCTGAGCAAAGCCCCCACTTTCCACCCCCATACTCACACTTCCTTGTGTGACCTAATTACTACCACAAAGGTTGTTCAACATAAACATTGCTTCCTTTAATTCCGAAGCACATAGTTCGTTAAGACAGCCCTTCAACCAGTATTGCAAACAACACCAAGACAGAATTCTAGTAAAAATTCTACTCAAACTTATTCATAAAAATTCCAATGTTCTGGAGGTACAACATCCCCCCTCCAGCGAGAGTTTACTCCTCCCGTTGTCGCCTAGCTGCCCATACAACTAGGTATGTCCACCGCATAGAAAGCACGACATGGACATTCCCACCGCTTAACCAGCAGACGTGGGTTCCCACCGCTTAACCAGCAGTCGTGGGTATCCACCGCTTAACCAACAGTCGTGGATTCAAGAGCCCTTAACCAGGAACTCTGCCCCCTGTGATCAGGAGGGGGTTCATGACTAATTCAACATTGGAAATAGAATGAACATGCCGAGCTAAATTTTCCCTAGCAGACATTCTTTCCTATTGCAAACAGTATATCCGTCAATCATTTCTTTCCTACTTTAGACTCTAATATACAAATGAATTCAATTGCCGAGGTTTCCGTCGGATTTCTCCAACATGATTGGGGATATGTTCATTCCTAGCTAAACGTATGCAATGTTAAATTAAACAACTTGAATAAAACTGTGATCTACCTCTTCCATTTCTTCGCCATTGGCTTGTGAGATGGCCGGTGCTTGTTCGACCATGGGAGCTTTTCCTTTTCCATTTGTATTGCTCATTCCCGCCTCGTGGTCGTGGACACCACCGAAGCGAGTTCTCTTAACCGGGGCCATTTTACTCACTACTTTAAATGATAAACTTGAAGAAAAGAGCGTGATTAGGGACTGAGAATCCTCTGATTTTTCTGATCCAATGAATCCTCAAGATGAGAATTTCAGCAGCACCTCCCTCCTTGCTTCTCCTTCAAAAACTGTGTGTGTACCGGCAGCACCTCCCTAAGGTGTCTGTAGGTGTGTGTTTGTGTACTGGGTGTGTGTGTGAGCATGTGTGTGTGTGTGTGTGTGTGTGTGTGTGTGTGTGTGTGTGTGTGTGTGTGTGTGTGTGTGTGTGTGTGTGTGTGTGTGTGTGTGTGTGTGTGCAGGTCTTTAAATAGGCCTCCTCAAGCTGAAAATTGATTTGTGCTGCTATAAGCATCTGAGTGAGCACTCAGTCTCTGCATTGGCATGTTCAGTTCCCCTACCCACCAAGTGTCAGGTTGGCTTGGTTAACTGACTCTAAGACTTAGTTACTGGCTTGGCAGCTTTCCCAGGACTCCCACAAGGCAAGAGGGCACCCCCTAGCTGCTAAAGCTGGTCTGGAGTGGGCTGGAACCTATTCCCACACAGCCTCGGGCCCCCGGTGCCTCCCCGAACAATTTTATGAAAAATTGGTTTTAGGCTAAAACGGGCCATACGAGTCGTCTTTTGATGCCGTAAATTGCTATACTGAGCTCTAACTAAGGCGTACTAGACCGAGTACCTGCCATATTTAGCAGCCCCCAGGGTCCGAAATTGCATTTTTTCAAATTCGGGGTACGGGTACAGATTTTCGAGACAGTCAAAACTGGATGGGTCGAGTGACCAAAAACTTACTATATTTGGAAAATTTTCACAAAAATTATTTTCATTCACATTTTGAAGCTTTATAACATTCTAAACATCATGGCACTCACAGAATTCAGAAAACTGCTAAAAATAGTAACTTATTCCATTATTATCATTACATGGTACACGGTGCTCTTTTTGGTCGGGGTCAGAGACCTTAAAACCTCCCCAACGTGAAAATTTTGAGATGTCCTCATCTCAAGAATACATCTGGATAAACTCTATGCTAACTACTTAGGTACATATATCCTTTGTCTAAAGTAAAGACATTCTTTGATATTAGAATAGTCTTTAGCTTTATGCGTCTTATTCTGCTGAACTTTGATGAGATTCTAGTGCTTGATTTATTGCTCACTAGGATTAGCAGTTGCATCATACATTGCTGCTCTCTCATCAGCTTCATCACCCACAGTTGGTTGTCTCACTGCGGCATTAGCGAAAGCTCCGCTTCCTTGTCCTATGTATCCTCCTCCTCGGCCTCCTCTTCCGTTTGGTTGACCTTGCCCATTGATGATTAGAGGTACATTATTAGCACCAGATGTTTGGGAAATCCTTTTTGTACATCGACTTTTGTAATGTCCATACTCCTGCCACTCAAAGCATCTTATATTGGGAAACTCAGTAGCTGTCGTAGTAGCTACTATCGGACGATGGTCGTATGCAGGGTTGACTGGTCTGTTACTCCAGTTGTCTGTCCTGGCCCTCTTTGACAAATAGTATTGACTATCTTCGGTAGCCCTCTGAATCTCTTTAGCTAACGGTTTGGCCCTTAAGCAAGGCATCCTGTAGTGTTGTCGGCTTGAGAGCTTCTAGTCGGTTGTTCAAGGGGTCGATGAGTCCTTGGCAGAACCGTGCTACCTGTTGTTCCAACGTCATCTTAGGAGCATATCTCCGAAGAGTGACAAACTTTGCATAATATTCTTCAACAGATGAAGTCAGCTGCCGAAGTGAAAAGAATTCTTTCGTCTTCAAGGTTTTATAGGCAGGTGGTAAATAACGTCCCATTATTGCATCTTTGATGTCTTCCCAGGATTGGGAAGATCCCTTAATATCCATGTCCCTACAATGTTGCTTCCACCATATCTTGGCATCGCCAGTCAAGCGGAACATCGCAAGCATGGTTTGATTCACGGGTTGGGTCCCCGCAGCTTCAAAGTAATCGTCCATGGCTTCCATCCACACTTCCGCATCTCTCTCCACATTTTCCCCCTCGCCCTTAAAGAGTGGAGGTTGAGCTTGCTTAAGGAGGAGCTTCTTCTCTTGCGCTGCCGAGTAGAGAGCAGCAGGCGGTGCCTATCCAATGCTGTAAAACTCATTACTATAGCACTCTTCTCAAATGAACCTAGTCTTTTCCATACTCAAGACAAAATTTAACTTTTGGGTTTAACCAGCCTACTCTGTACATCTATCACAAAGGATTTTAACCATTCCACCATTTAAATTCCATTGAATACATCCAAAATTGTCTGATAAATAATGGTAAAAACTTTACTCGAGAGCTTTGATCCACACTTATAACTTTATGTGCATCAACAGGCTACCTGCCCGCAGCACTAGTCGCACCAATGACTTCTCAAAAACATCATGTGGAACCCACTGAATCCCGAGTAAAACTCTTTAATATCACTCAGGAGACAATCCACTAGACAAATCCAATGTCATTATTCTGGGAAACATCATGCTCAAGCTTTGAGTACGAGCTATCCTACTTTCCCTTATTTCTTTAAAATTTCAAACAACATCATTTCCAGTTCGTAAACCTATGGCTCTGATACCAGGTGTGAGGTCCCCACCCCCGCCGTATCAACAAGCGGATTTGATGGTGAACCTAGTGGCCACTAGATCTATTGCGGAAGCAAACAAAATGGTTCAGGGTTCGACTAGCGGACAATCTCTCATCACAAAGTGAATCGATTTCGAGCCTACTAGCAAGGAGATCTAGCTCCACCTCGCAGGGGAAGCGTATTTAAACTATCTATCGATCCTAAGGCCCACCTTCCAAGAGGAGAGAAACCCCGAGTGCCTTTTTCCCCATGTTTCAAAGGCACGTACTCTCGAGATTTCACCGCTCCAGGGGCAATGAGTATTACTAATATCGAAGTAAGCACTATGGGGACAGAGAGTTCCCAACCAATCAGGACCACCCATCTCATAGGCATTGGCAACCTGAGCAAAGCCTCCACTTTCCACCCCCATACTCAGACTTCCTTGTGTGACCTAATTACTACCACAAAGGTTGTTCAACATAAACATTGCTTCTTTTAATTCCGAAGCACATAGTTCGTTAAGACAGCCCTTCAACCAGTATTGCAAACAACACCAAGACAGAATTCTAGTAAAAATTCTACTCAAACTTATTCATAAAAATTCCAATGTTCTGGAGGTACAACATTCCCCCTCCAGCGAGAGTTTACTCCTCCCGTTGTCGCCTAGCTGCCCATACAACTAAGTATATCCACCGCATAAAAAGCACGACATGGACATTCCCACCGCTTAACTAGCAGACGTGGGTTCCCACATCTTAACCAACAGTCGTGGCTATCCACCTCTTAACCAGCAGTCGTGGATTCAAGAGCCCTTAACCAGGAACTCTGCCCCCTGTGATCAGGAGGGGGTTCATGACTAATTCAACATTGGAAATAGAATGAACATGCCGAGCTAAATTTTCCCTAGCAGACATTCTTTCCTATTGCAAACAGTATATCTGTCAATCATTTCTTTCCTACTTTAGACTCTAATATACAAATGAATTCAATTGCCGAGGTTTCCGTCGGATTTCTCCAACATGATTGGGGATATGTGCATTCCTAGCTAAACGTATGCAATGTTAAATTAAACAACTTGAATAAAACTGCGATCTACCTCTTCCATTTCTTCGCCATTGGCTCGTGAGATGGCCGGTGCTTGTTCGACCATGGGAGCTTTTCCTTTTCCATTTGTATTGCTCATTCCCGCCTCGTGGTCGTGGACACCACCGAAGCGAGTTCTCTTAACCGGGGCCATTTTACTCACTACTTTAAATGATAAACTTGAAGAAAAGAGAGTGATTAGGGACTGAGAATCCTCTGATTTTTCTGATCCAATGAATCCTCAAGATGAGAATTTCAGCAGCACCTCCCTCCTTGCTTCTCCTTCAAAAACTGTGTGTGTACCGGCAGCACCTCCCTAAGGTGTCTGTAGGTGTGTGTTTGTGTACTGGGTGTGTGTGTGTGTGTGTGTGTGTGTGTGTGTGTGTGTGTGTGTGTGTGTGTGTGTGTGTGTGTGTGTGTGTGTGTGTGTGTGTGTGTGTGTGTGTGTGTGTGTGTGTGTACTGGGTGTGTGTGTGTGAGCATGTGTGTGTGTGTGTGTGCAGGTCTTTAAATAGGCCTCCTCAAGCTGAAAATCGATTTGTGCTGCTATAAGCATCTGAGTGAGCACTCAGTCTCTGCATTGGCAAGTTCAGTTCCCCTACCCACCAAGTGTCAGGTTGGCTTGGTTAACTGACTGTGAGACTTAGTTACTAGCTTGGCAGCTTTCCCAGGACTCCCACAAGGCAAGAGGGCGCCCCCTAGCTGCTAAAGTTGGTCTGGAGTGGGTTGGAACCTATTCCCACACAGCCTCGGGCCCCCAGTGCCTCCCCGAACAATTTTATGAAAAATTGGTTTTAGGCTAAAACCGGCCGTACGAGTCGGATTTTGATGCCGTAAATTGCTATACTGATCTCTAACTAAGGCGTACTAGACCGAGTACCTGCCATATTTAGCAGCCCCCGGGGTTTGAAATTGCATTTTTTCAAATTCGGGGTACGGGTGCAGATTTTCGAGACGGTCAAAACTGGATGGGTCGGGTGACCAAAAACTTACTATATTTGGAAAATTTTCACAAAAATTTGTTTAATTCACATTTCAAAGCTTTATAACATTCTAAACATCATGGCACTGATAGAATTCGGAAAACTGCTAAAAATAGTAACTTATTCCATTATGATCATTACATGGTACACGGTGCTCTTTTTGGTCGGGGTCAGAGACCTTACAAGATATCTATACCCGGACTTCCCGAACCAAATTTCCCCAGATTCCCCCGTTAGTTCTACTAGGCCGTGAAATCTATGTTAGATTCAAAAATTTCCCTAATTGGATTCTTGTAGCTCATTCTACAACAATTTTGCAAAAGTAGGCTTAGCCGTCTAATTTAGGCTTTCCGCTTCCATCTTTTGATTTCATTGAAAGTTTTTGTGCTTGTCTGCCTTGTCTTTCTGATCACCATCGTGTCTTCCGTTTTTCCATCTAAGCCTCCCTGCTATTTATTATTAATTTTGACTTGTTTATTTGAAAAAATCAAAGAAAATAGAAAAATGCTCTAAAAAAATAAAGTAAAAAATATGCCTGCCATCAAGATTGCTCTTGCGGTGGTCTCACTAGAAAAGTGACCTCCAGCTAATCCAGCATGTGCTTGTTCTATAATCGGAATATACTCGTTTTCATTTGCACAAAGACGCAAATGTTGATCTTTACCTCTCTGATACTATTGGTTCCCAATAAGAGCATAGTCTCTTGCTTCAGTTTCAATTGATCTTTGACAGCGTTTACTCATATCCTCAAGGAATGTTTGGCTCGATAAGTAAGTAACTAGATAATTACTCCACTTAGGAACAGGTAACATTTGAAACAATGTTATGTGAGGTATGGGTGTTTGTTTTTTACCATGAGGGCAATCCTTTACAAAAGATCAAACATCTCTCCTCATAGTCGGCCAAAATACTCCAAGTCTCAAGATTCATCGCATAGTTTGGTCTTCCGCAAAGTGAAGTCCTGCTATGGTAACATGTGATTGATTTAAGTACGGTTCTTTTTCTTCAGGGTTAATGCATAAAAGCAATATCCCGTCCCGATCTATTCTGTATAGCCTTCCAGCTAGTAATTGATACATAGCGGATTGCTCAATTAATCCAATTGTGATAGGAAGTGGTATTTGTGAATCCACTTGAGCTATTGTCATTAATGACACAATGTTTTCCGACCATCTAGGTATCATTTCCACGGAAAACAAATAGACATATGGTAGATCATCGTCTACCCCATTAGGTGATTCCCCTGAAACAATCCTTGACAAATGATCTGCTCGTTGATGTATAGTGCCTTTTTTTACAACCACAATGAAATCAAATTCGAGAAGAATGATGAACCATCTCACTATTCTCCCTGTTTTGCATGGCTTGTTAACCAAATACAACAAAGATTGATGGTACACAAAGAACACAAACTTGTTGGCTAATAGGTAATGTCTATACTTTTTAACGGCATAGATCATTCCTAATCCTTCTCTTTCGATGGTGGTGTAATTATTTCTTCCATGTTCGATTGTCGGCTAGCATAAGAAATAGGAAAGTCAATTTTCCCATCTCCCGGTTGAGCTAGTATACAACCGATAGCAAAATTTGAAGCATCTACATGTATGTGGAATACTTTATCTCAATCTAGTGCTTTTAATATTGGAGCTGAGGTGAGAGCTTGCTTAAGCTTCATGAAGGATTCTTCACATGCTTTGGTCCACTGAAAGTGCTTAATCAAGCTATACAGGGGTTTTGCAATTATAGCATACATGTAGATGAACCGTCGATAATATCCATAATGTCCCATGAAGGCTTGTACCCCCTTGACTGCTGTTGGTCTAGGCAAATCAACAATGACATGAATCTTTTTTATATCAGTAGTTATGCCATTTTTAGACACTATATGTCCAAGAATTTTTCCTTGTCTTTTCATGAATGTGCACTTTTCAGGATTTAAGCAAATCCTATAAAGTCAACATTTTTTGAGTACCTTTTTGAGGTGTTCAAAATGATCAGCCCGGATTGATGAATGTATGCATAGATCATCCATATATACTTCCAAGAATTTCTTGAGATATTCTTTGAAAGCATGGCTAATCAACCTTTGAAACGTGGCTGGAGCATTAGTTAACCCAAACGGCATAACCCAATAGGCAAATATACCCCATTCTGTTGCAAAAGCAGCTTTGTGTTGATCTTTTGGGTCGACCAAATATTGATTGTATCCCAAAAATCCGTCTACTTTTCCTGCAACTCGTTCTAAAACATGCTCAGTTATCGAAAGAGTAAAGTTGTCTCTAATGGTGGCTGCATTCACCTTTTTGAGCTTAACATACACTCGTAATTTTCCATTCTTCTTGAGTACTACCACAATTGGGGACACCCAATCTGTGTGTTCAATTTTGTAAATGAACTCGGCTTCCTTTAGTTTTTCAATCTCTTCTTTAATCTTCCTGGCAAATGTTTTGTTATACCTGTATGGTCTCTTTCTACTTGGTTTCGCATAAACTCTCGTGCGTATAGTATGTTGACAAATTTTTGGATCAACACCCTTGAGATCCTTGTAAGACCAAGCGAAAATGTCTCGGTATTCCTTTAACAAGCTCAGAAAAAGCTTTTCTTCTTCTTTTGTTAGGTCATTTGCAATGTAAGCAGGTATAGGCTCTTCTCTTGGTTCAGCCAAGTCTACCTTTTTAGCGTTTTTAGGGCCCTTCATAAGATTCGCCTTCTTTCTGTATTTCTCTAACAGGTTGTTTAATTATGATTTTCCGATCTTGGAGAGTATACTTTTTTTAATGGGATGGAACATGCATTGCATCCTTACCATCCTCTTCCATGGTTTCCATTTCCGTTGTGTATATATCCTTTAGAGCCTTTGTCAACTCTTGACAGAAGGGCTCATGCAAAGACTAGGCATGCACATCCATGAGACACCTGAAATCAAAGTGAAAATGGCAAACAATAGCAAGGCTAGGTGCGTAGACATTTGTAAAAATGTTTTTGTGGAGGCCTTTGGCATTAAGAAGGCAGTGGATTTCTATGTCATGTCTACCAAGGGAAATGGTTACCCATTTATCCTAGGAAGACCATGGCTAATGAAATGCGAGCTTTGCAGGATTGGGAGAGTGGGAAATTAATTTGCAGGAATGACAATCATAAGAAGGTTGTCTTTGACATGAAGGAGCAACGCCAAGAGGAGCTCCATGAAGAATCATCTCAAAGTGAGACGGAAGAAGGTTGGACCGATAGCACTTCAGAAGAAGAAAGTAGCGGCATCATTACTGAAGAGGAGTCTTCCATCGAAGTCATGGGGGTAAGGTTTAAGCCAAGCAACCAAGAGACCTCTTGTCAAGGCTTTGAGGAGGTAGGTCCTCAAGAGAACCAAAAGGTGGAAGATGAAGGAATGTTAGAAGGTATGTTGTCTACAACACTTACAAAGGATGAAAGAGAGGAGTTCAAATGTGTGCTAAGGAAATTTCCGAGGCTTTTTGCTAAAGACTACACCGATGTGCGTGGAGTAGATGTTGTTCAACACAAGATTGAGTTGAAGCCAGAGGCCACACCTAAGGCTCAAAAGCTACGAAGGCTAGGAGTCATTAAGGAGCAGGCTCTACTCAAGGAGGTAAGAAAGCTTCTAGCAGCAGGTTTCATTTATCCAGTGGAGAATTCAGAGTGGGTCTCTCCCATTGTTGTCACTCCTAAGAAAAACGGCAAGTGGAGGGTGTGTGTGGATTATCGTCCACTTAATGAGGCAACAAAAAGAGATCACTTTCCCCTCCCATTTCAGGATGAGATACTAAATGAAGTAGCTGGTCATGAGTAGTACACTGTGTGTGATGGCTACTCGGGTTACTTTCAAATAGGTATCGCATTGGAGGATCAATTGAAAACAACCTTTATCACTCCTTGGGGTTGTTATGCTTTTAGAGTCATGCCATTTGGCCTGACAAATGCTCCTGCAACTTTCCAACGCTTCATGAACATGGTGTTTCAAGCATTCTTTGGAAAGTCCATTAGGGTTTTTATTGATGATTTTTGCATTTATAGCTCAAAATCACTGCATCTACAAAGGGTAGAAGAAGGTTTAAAGAAGCTCTATGACATGGGAGGTCAACTCAACCCCGACAAGTGTCACATAGCTGAGGATGAAGTGATCTTGCTTGGTCACAAGGTTTCCTATAAAGGCATTGAGGTGGATCCTTCAAAGGCAAAGGCTCTTATTGAGCTCCCCTCACCCAAGAATCTCAAAGAGGTCATATCATTCATTCAAAAAGTGAAGTATATGTCACGCTTTATTCACTTAGCTTCGGAGTTGCTTCATCCTTTGCAAAAGTTGACACAACAAGTAGAATTTGCATGGTCTGATGAGCTTGAAGAGTATTTTTGTAACATTAAAGTCATTTTGTCAGAGCTACCAACACTCATGCCTCCTTGTTGGGAGTACACATTCTTTGTTAGCTCTAGTGTTGGAAGGGAAACAATTGGTGTTGTGTTGCTACAACAAGATCCCCACAGTACAAGGATGCGACCCATCTACTTTGCTAGTAGGGTCATGAATGCTTTGGAGAGAGACTACACAAAAGCAGAACTCATGATGCTTTCTCTCATGTTTGCGGTGAGAAAGTTTAGATCCTACCTGCTACCAAAACCTTTTGTAATTCTCACTGCAGAGAATTTGTTCCCTTGGGTGTCATCTCAAATGAATATTAGTACTAGGATCTCAAAGTGGATTATGGAGTTGCAAGAGTTTCAATACTCCTTCAAGGTAGAGGATAGTGTGCGTGCACAATTGGCAGGGATTCTCACTTATAGGGTGCATAAAAAGGAGATTAAGGTGCCTGAAGTAAAGACCCTACCATTACCACCACCAAAAAGTATTCCTAATGCTTTTACCTTGTTCTTTGATGGAGCTTTTCGTCGAGCCACAGGAAAAGCAGGGGGAGGGCTAGTGTTGCTCAACCCAAGTGGAGAGGTGGTCATGAAAGAGAAGTTCAATCTACCAAGTTCAGCTAGCAACAATGAAGCAGAATACGACACACTAATTCATGGTTTGAAGATGTGCATTGGCCAAGGGATACAACGCCTCATGGTAAAGGGAGATGCACTTCTCATTGTTAAACAGATTTTAGGTATTTGGGCATGCAAGAATGAAAGCTTACGGACAAAATTTCATGCCATTCGTAGATTGTTTAATCAATTTGAAGAAGTGCAACTATATCATATTCCTAGGAAACAGAATGAAGATGCCGATTTACTTGCACAGCAAGTAGTTACATGTGTTGAGAAAGAAGTGTAGGTAATCATGGTGGCAGCAACTGTCAAGCAACCGAGATACTAGGGATTGGAGTCATTGACTCCCATTATTAGCTACATTTTGGAGGGCGAGTTTCCACAAGACTTCACGAAGGCTCAGAAGAGGAGACTCATGAAGAAGGCAAGCGCATATCTCTTCCTAGAAGGCTCCCTCTATCAAAGAGGGAGGGATCAAGTATGCAGAAGAGTACCAACTATTGAGGAAATTCCAGCCATTCTAAAAGGTTTGCATGAAGAAGCATGTGGTGGTCATTTTGCCCAAGAATTAACTGTGAAGAAGATTTTGCTTGCGGGGTATGTTTGGCCAAGTCTGCATGTGGATGGCCAACATTGGTGTAAAAGTTGTCACAATTGTCAGGTAAATGGGAATAGAAGATTGGTTTATGGTCCAAGGCAAATCGTGCTTGCAAATGGACCGTTTGAAAAGTGGGGCATTGATGCTATGGGTCCTCTGCCTAGGACAAAAAATGGTAAACTCTACATTCTAGTGGCTGTAGACTATATGACTAGGTGGGTGGAAGCACAAAGTGTGGCAAAGGTAAATGAGAGGACAGTGAGCAAATTCGTCTACACTCACATTTGTTGTAGATTTGGCACACCTTTGGAGATTGTTTCTGATAATGGTCCAGGGTTTAGAAAGGGATTGCTCACAGAAGTCTGTGAAGAACTTCACATTCTACATCGTCACAGTACACCCTACTATCCCCAATCAAATGGTTTGGTAGAAAAAGCTAATGGTGTCATTGCAGGCATCATTAGAAAGATGATGAAAAACAAGACAAAGTTGTGGGATGACTTCTTGGATGGTGCCTTGTGGGCGTATCGAACCACATATAGGGAAGCCACGGAGTTCACACCATTTCACTTGGTCTATGGTCAAGAGGCTTTACAGCCAATTGAACTAAACATTCCAACAATGCGACTTCATGGCAAATCAGCACAAGATGATCAAGAAGCATGGATGGATCGACTTCTTACCTTAGCTGAGCTTGAGTGGAAAAGAGAAGCAGCATACGAGTGCTATAAGAGGAAAGCCACACAGACAAAGGAGAAGCTTGACAAGAAACTGAAGGACAAAGGCATCAATGAACGAGATCTTGTGCTAAGGTATGACAATCGACTCGATAATCGTTTTGATGCCAAATTTGAAACAAGATGGCAGGGGCCATACATAGTCAAGAAGGCTTTCAATTCAAGTTACTATCAACTTATGGACTTGAATGGGAAAGAGCACTCCAGGAAGGTAAACGGCTATCGCTTGAAGCCTTACTTGAGTCGCCTTCTACCAAAAGATCTACCAGAGCAAAAGGCAACTATCCCATCTAAGTATTGTTCCATGAAGCATGAGTGTAACACAAACCAAAATTCCAAGGGGCCAAACAATGAAGATCTTGTCAAGGACTCTGAAGCACTCTCTTTGGAAAAGATTCTTTATGATGGTACATGAATGTACCATCATCCAGGGGGAGGGCTAATGACAGCCGTTTTTTGGCTCTTTGTAATTGCCACAGTGAGTTACCTCACCCTACCAAAATCACCCAAACACTGTGGCTATCCCTACCATTTCACTGTACATAGGCGTACGTGAGTCACGGATCTTTTCCCATATCTTCTTAAAAAACCCTCAATTAGCTAGTCATTGGGCTAGTTGAGCCAAAAAAATAATTAAAAAAAAAAATATAAGTATATTATGGTCCATGCGTATGTAAATATTTCTTTGTATATAGGGCCTAAATAAAAGATTTTTTCATAATTATTTTGGTATTTATTTAAATATTTCTACCTAGGTGTGTGTTATTTATGCTCTGTACATTGCCTCACCATTACCACCATTTTTCTTACCATTTTTCATACTCTTTATTCCATATAGAAATATTTTCATGTAAGCTTCTCCTATATTTGGTGTAACTCCACTCCAACAAAAATCCAAAAAAACTAGTTTTATTTATGTGTATATTTTTTCACTATTGTGATTTTTCCCTTCCTACATCTATTTTGTTTGTTTTTCTAAAAAATTAGAACACCAAAAATATTTATCTTTTTATGGTAGCCTCATAATGAGAGAGATTTCTTTTGACCCCTTTATATTTTTTCCACTTATATTATTTATATTTGACATGTACATATTTTTTAGACCCCTCAATATTTGATTTTCTTAGTTGTACTATTCACTTATCATAATCTCAACAATATCTTCAATTATAGACCTACCAAATAAGGTCAAGGGTAGGTGGCATGCATACATGCACTATGGAGGGCTCACTCTTGGAGGTGTTCAAAAGAATCATCCAAAGAAGGACCCCACAAGGACCTTGTGCAGTGGAAAAAAACGGTTGGTTTTGCTGAATTTTTAAAGTTCACTTGCTCTCCGAATTTGAAAAGGTGATACAAACAAAAGTTGTAGCTCGTGGGCTGAACTTTTGCCTCAAATTTTTTCATATTTTTTTGAGCTACGAGCTGTGAGCTATGATTTTATTAGTGGACCCCAGTTTTCCCATGCTATGCAGCCACACTCTCTCTTCCACTTTATCATTTTCCTCTTTCACACACACTTCTCCACTCATCATCCCCACCTCTCTCACCACTCCTCTCTGCACCCTACTCACCTTCTCCTCAACCTTGAAGAATAAGAGAAACCATGGTGAACTCATACCTCCCACACACAATTCCATTCCAAAATTGACCACCTAGTCTCATTTTTCCTCCTCCAATTTACCCATATCTATCAAAACAACCACAAAATTCAGCCTCTTCTCTTAAAAGACAGCATCATGGTGGTTGATTACTCAGCTTCAATTACCTTGTCTCTCAAAGAAGGTCAAGAGTGGAGAAAAAATGTACCGTCAAAGCTAGTGTACCGTCAACAAGCGTCAAAATTGGCCCTACTCAAGACACTTGGAGCATCAACCTTGTAAGAAATCCACCTTTTCTTACCTCTTAAGAGTTTTTCTTCCTTATTTGTATCCTACATGGATACTCCCATTGTAAATATCCAATTCCATTTGTAAATTAATACTAACTCTACTAACACTAACCCACTATGAAAAGTCCTATCACCTCCATTTCTCTCCTCTCTCTTTCCCCACCAACTTCTTGATAATTCCAAGCAAAAGAAATTAGATAAATTGCTGAAAATCTAACCCAACCATGGTTAGAGGAGTAACCCTAGCCTTCAAAATTGCTATAAAAGGAGGGTGTAGCTAGCACAAAAGGGGGAGCCATAAGCAAGAGCACTATGCTATAGCTTGAGAAGCCAAGCTCAACCTCTCTAGAAGGAGCTCTTGAGTGGAAGCTCATTGTCTTATGCATGTGCATGTGTTGTAATAGGGGATTAGCAAGGGAACTCTATGCCATTGTAAGAGAGAGAGTGATCATTCAATTGAGAGTAGGAAATCTATCATTTCTCCTACTAGTGTAAGCCCAACAATTGTTGAATCAAGGAGGGTGGATTTGGACTAAGCTTGGATACTTTGTCTCCCTTCCAACGTGAAGTAATGGACAACAATGATGCATAAGTGTCTTGGTGTTTTTTGTTAAGTTCTTGATAGCTTGTCTCTGGTGTTGTCATCAATCTAGCCATAAATCCCACATACTGTAAGAGGGCGACAGGGTGGAGAGGACTCCCCTGGCCTTAAGACAGTGATTGGGGTGGCTTTTCTTGTGATGTGTTGTGGTGAAATTTACGCAAGCTATGTTGAACAAATACTAATCTCACTTTGATTTGTCATGACAGATTTGTAAGAAGGTATTAATGCAACAAGTACCCCCTCCCCCTTTCTCTCTCTTTCTTAAATATATAGTTGTGTTTGCTTGATCATTGCCGATACGTTTTCAAGCAGCCCAAGCACTATCTCTCTCTCTCTCTCTCTCTCTCTCTCTCTCTCTCTCTCTCTCTCTCTCTCTCTCTCTCTCTCTCTCTACGCGTCCCAGTTCGCATCCAAAACTAGGTGGTGCCCCAAATTTGTGTAGGGTTAGGTTGCGGGTTTGTGTGTGTGTTTGTTGTTTTTTCCAACCCCAACCCAATTGAGCAGCATGGGAGCCTAGAAGAGTGCTTGGAGGCCACTCTTCTTGTTGCCCGCCCCAGACCGCTTCACTAGCTCATCAGTTGCATCGTAATAGAGGTCTGAAAAGACTTGTTGAGCTTTCATTAAGTCCTTGGGTTCCTCACCTTTGTTTTCAATGTTGAGGATTGAAATCATTTGGATGGAAATTATGTCGTAGCCATCCTCCTTGCAAAATTGAGTAGGCATAGACGTATTCACACATACATCCATTCTCGCTAAAATTTGAGTCCACTCGAATGGCTCAAATAAATATTCTCGAAAGGGTTCAGGTACGTAGGCTTCGCCTTTGCAGTCCCTTTCTAGGATACATTCTTCTCATCTTAAGCTTCCATTTTTCGAAGCTCCACACATCCAAATAGTAGTGTCTTTGTTTAACCAGGATGGGAGTTTAGTTTCAGCTAAAGAGACTGAATCAAACTCTTGGATGGGTTTTTTCAAGACATCTCTATAAGTGTGATCTTTTAGATTGACTCTTGTTATAGATCCCACTTGCTTCAAGTACAAATAGTTGTCTCCCCAATCTTGGATAAGTTGTACGTCGCATGAAAGGTCTTTCCAATATGATTTCATAGTTGAATTTTTTTCCAAAGTCTACTATGGCAAAAGTGCGTTGATATTCAATTCCATAGGAATTGACTATCACTTTTTCAAGTAGCCCTAAAGGTCTCTCAATGTGTCCGTCATCCAACTGCAATTTCATTCGAGTTTGTCTGATGGCTCACTGTCCCCAGGATTCCCATACTGCTTTAGTGGCTATGGCTATACCAGCTCCACTATTCACTATTTCCATGGTTCAATGTCATTATATTTCACTGAGAGGGTGGTGTTTCCTCTTCCCCTTCATAATATTCTCTGACTTTGCTCACAGGAACTGATCGAATCTCTTTGTTTTCCATTTCATTTTTCAATTTTTCCAAATTCTTCGAGATTAACCCCGTTATTCCCACCTTCTCTAGGGTTTTCTGTAAATCATTCCATAGGTATGGTCTGAGTTTTAACAGTTCTCCCAAGGTAAGAGTGCATTGGATGGGTGTAGACATTATTGAATGAATGTTGTCTACTTCTAGAGTCTGTTCAGCTCTTTTTACTTGAGTGGTCTTGCACACGATTGATTCATCTTTGTTATCTCCCAAGGAAGAAGGTAATGTTTTTAATGTCAATGGTTTTGACATTCCTGAAGCTTCCGATCCGCAATCCCCGTACGAGGATTGTAAATCCATGTTCATATCAGAAGGTAGGTTATCCAACCAGACTTCCTCTATAGGAGCTGACTTTAAAGTTAGGCTCCCATCATTGATCTCTCTCACTTTTTCCCATAAGTGTCCTAGCCAATCTTCCTCTATGAATGGAATTCCGTCTAAGGCATCTTTGTTGTCAGGCACTATAAGTGCTGGTTCATTTGTTTCAAGGTGGGGTTATGCCACCACATCGGATTTTGCTTTCATTTTTTCTACCACAAGCTCTTCAAGTTTTGCAATACTTTTAAGCTTGGGTTTTTTTTTTCCATTACCAAATTTTGATAAGCTTCCAGCTTAGCTGCTTCCATGTCTGGAGATGGATAGCTTTTCCGCTTGTTTCTATGTTTTGGTCTGCTTTAAGTCCTACTTGGTAGGCTTCCAAAGCGGCATTAATATGCTCAAAAATTTTATCAACCAGAATGGATCCTCCAGATTTCACGGTTGTTTCCTTGAATTCACTGTCAATTTCTTTCAACTAGTCATAAGCTAGCTTCTTTGATTTCTCTTCGATTTCAACCCATTGTTTTTGTTTTCTCATCTCATAGCTTTTGCTTCTGCTCCTTTTGATTCTTTGAGAAGAAACTTTTGTGTTCTCTGAATCATCAGAGAAATTGTGTTTCTTTTTCTTTGCCTGGGCTCTAGTCATTACCTTGATTGGAACAATTGGTTCACTCTCTGATGAGCTACTAGGCATCACTTGGACTACGTTTACAATGGGTTTTACCCTTGTTCAAAGGATTCTTAGGACAATCTTCCAAAAAGTGTCCTCCCTTTTTGCAACATTGTATAAAATAGGCTTCAATTTATTTAAGGTTTTTGTCAAGCTCTAGACATTCATTTTTTCAATGTCATCAGCACCATAGTTATGATAGTTTCCTTTTCTTGGCTTCATCATGGGTCTTCCCATGGGAGGTCTGACACCTTGATTAGCTACATAATACATTGGTGCAAGCTTTGGTGGAGTATAAGTCACGGTTTCTTCCATTGGTGGTGGATGTGGACTATACCAATCTCCTTCTACCATTATTGTAGATGGACTAAGCTCTGCATAGGGTGTAACAAGCACTAATGCTTGTTCATCTATGACTCCTTCAAAGTGAATGTACTTTACAGACACTGCATTATGTCCTGGATATAGAGGTTGTTTTCCCAACACAGGTTGAGTTCTTTCCATACCCATTGGTGGTCTTTGAGCTTGGGCCATATTAGGCTAATAGTTGTACTTGGGTTGTCCTTGTGGCCTCATGGGCACGTACTGAACATTCCCATCATACTTTGGTCTGAAGTAGCACTCATGGGTCTCATGGTTGGTCCATTTACCCTCGATTACACACCATTTTTGTGGCCTAATTGGTTGTCCATGTGGAGGTATCCCTTGTCCTGGTCCTCTCATAGGTCCTTTTTGCATCATGTCGTTCATCCTTTTTAGCATATCTTCTATAGCTGAGAGTGGTGCCGTAGCAGCCGTTCCCACTTGTGCTAGTTTTGTGGATGTTGTCTTCTCACTTTGGTTATCCTTAGGGACGTCTTCTTCGTTGAAAATATCACAATTGTCTCCTAGGTCAATAACATCAGACACACATGCTTCTAGGGTTGTGTGCTTTTTACTATAGAGTATAGCATGAAGTTCTTTGTTTAGCAGTCCCTCCAGAAACAAGGATACAAGTCGTTCTTCTGTAAGTATCTCCATCTTTGGGCCTCTGGAAATGTATTGTTTCATTCGAGTTACACAATCCCTAACAGACTCACCATGTTTCTGTTTAAAGATGTAGATTTGAGCTACCGTATTATGTTTGATCCCTGTTTTGGAACAAGCAACTACAAATCCTTGAGCTAATGTGTTCAAGTCCATGATTGACCTTGGTGGAATGTTTTGGAACCGTGTCAAAGCTTTTCCTTCTAATGTCATTCCAAACCCCTCGAATTGAGTATGAAAATTGAATATACGCTCTGCTCTTAGCACTTGCTTAAAGCTTGCTAAGTGGTCATATGGATCCCCTGACCCACTGTATTTTCTGACCCATTTCTGAAAATCAGCTGGTCTGATATGTTTGTTTGGTTCAACTCCAGGTCTTCTGGGAGTTGGTCTTGTTCCGAGTCCTTCAAACCAGTCTGTTGGAAATAGTGACTCATGTAGCCCTGGACTGGCCTTAGTGTCACCCGGTTTTCTACGTGATGAGGTGGTTTTTGGTTTCTTCACATTACTCTCAGATGATCTCTCATGGTGTTCATCCCTTGGAATTGTTTCTGGTCCTTGCCCCAATATCCAATCCCTGATGAAATACCCTTGGTATTTGGTTTGTTCTAACTCCTCAGGAGTCATCATAACAAAGTTGTTGTTATAACAATCCCTAAACAGGTAGGTTGGTAGGTTTGTTGATCCCTTATCTTTGATCTTGAAGATATAGATGATCTTCATGGCCGTTAATTGTCCTAGTTTAGCATGAAAAGTCCACTGAAGATCTTTTATGTTTCTATCTTCCCAACAATAGATTCCGATCCTAGGATTATCCGTACTAAGCCATTTCAAAGGCTTCAAGTCTACTTGATCGTATCCCTCAAATTCTAAAGTTGGTGGTCCTTCTTTTGCTGACATGTCTGGGATTATGGTGTTTACTTATAACCCCCATTTGTCTATCATGTCAGGGTTTTCGACTTGTAAATACTGAGTTCCTTTTCGATCCATGTACATTTTTCCTTATTTGTTTGCCCTAACCTCTTCTTCAAACTCAATACCATGGTCATCAATGCGAATAGCATACTCCTCGTTAGGGTCCAAGTAAACCTGGGCTCCATGACGGTTAGTCTTGTAAAAAGATAGAATATGCTTATAACACGCTGTCGTTCTGGTTTCTGAGTGAGTTGAGTAAGAAGACATATCGGATGTTGAATCTAAAAAAGTGTCTGAGACTTCTTCAAGAATTGTGTACAAGGAATTTCCTTGATTCATGCTTTCTTCCGTAGATACTCTATTGGAAGTTTCTCCGAGTATGCCCTGATTTCCTAATACACGACCAGATCTAAGGTTCATATAGACTTATGAATCCCTGGATAGAGTACTCACCTTTGGATTGACTTGTCGTCAATTTCCACTCGATTCAATTGCAACTTTCTATCAAGCCACTGATTCCTTGTCTGCAACCTAATTCCTGTACAAATTTGATTAAGTTAGCTATTCTTCTATAAAGACTGTAGAGTTTTTGCTAACTCTTATAATTGGTCTTTTTGTATCACTTCAAATCGAGCTATAAGAGTCAAAATTTTGACTTCCAGATTCGACTTTAGCAAAAATCAAAGGTTTGATCTGTAACCCGAAAACTAAGTATACATGTATCAATTTTGATCTGATTGAACCCAAAATTTCCCTGTGGCTTTATATTATGTTGTTCTGTCACTGTATGAGTTCAAAAGTCAAATTTGACGTCTCTGGATAGCAGAAGTAAATAATCACGATTATTTGCTTTTGTTAGTTTTTTGCACTTTTTTGATAGGTTTGGCAAGTATACAACTTGTTAGAGTCCCTGGGCAAGTTTCAACAAGTTTGGACAAAATATGATCAAGTTTATCAACTATTTGGTGTCCGTAACTCTGATTTCGAGAATCTGGCTTAAGTCTCACTTTTGTGATCCAAATTTCACCAAAATTGATTTGTGAGGTCTACTTGATGTGCTTAACCTTGTGGTATACTCAAGTTTGCAAAATCATCAAGTTTTGAAGTAGATGTAAATAATCGCGATTATTTACTCCAGCTAGATTTTTGCAAGTTTTTGTCCCAACTTTGACACAGATCTGTTAAACACCTTAAGTTAAGGTCACTAGCCAAGTTTCATCAAGTTTGGACAATTTTTCATCAAATGGTCAGCAATTATTTATCCGCCGCAGAATAATTTTGCAATTTTAGTCACAAATTTCAATCCAATGGTCCAAATCTTACCAAATTTGGTTTGTGGGCTTATTACAACATGGTGAAGCTAGTGGTATGCAGACTTGGTCAAAAAAGCTGAAAAATAGGGCAGATGTAAATAATCACGAGTATTTACTTCTGATAAATTTTTACAAATTTTTGGTCAACTGAGCATATACACATGTTTATCACGTCAACATAAGCCTATGAATCCAATTTGAACAAGCTTGGACAAATTTTCTCCAATTTACACTCAAGATTCAAAAAGTCAGTACAAACTTTATTTTTTACCCAGTTTTTTGTCAGTTTAGTGATCCAAATCTCTTGGGCCTTTACAAAAGTTATTTCTACACATGCAATGAGTCAATAGTATGAACCTTGGTCAATTTAGAGCAGAAAATTAATAACCACGATTATTAACTTTAGACTTAAAATGAGCACTTTTTTGCAATTTTCTCAAAGACAGTCTCTATATGAGCTATTTTAAGCATATGAATCAAATCAAAACTTAATTTGGCCTAAAATATCAAGAAAAAAGTAAATAATATGAGTTTTGGCCAACTCTTGAAATTTTTACCTCGAAGTGTCTTTGAGCTTACCCACTGGTTCAGACAACTCTTAGGCTTACTCTCCAGTTGGATTGACTGGTTTGGAGTCTTTTCGTGTTATTTCTAGCCTTAGACCTGAAACTCTGCAACTTCACATAAACAACTCACACTTGATTCTTTCAGAGAGAGCAATGTTCTAAAATCCACCTTGGATCCTCCTTACCCTACTCCTAGATTCTCATGCAATGGGGTTGTGGAAAGTGTCCACAAACACTTGTTTTCTTATGTTTTTTATGTTTTTCAGAGCCTTGATCTTAAGACTTGTCTCATCTACCAATCTTTCTCCAAATCCTAATCTAAATCTATAGTCCTATAGTCCTAAAGGTACTCAGTAAGTACGATTACTTCCAAGCTACCTCTACAGAGCAAAAGACGACAATCTTAAGCTATGCGGTTTCTAAAAGAATTTTTTGAACGCTAGGCAAACCTAGAGGAAGTTAAAGGAAAATTACACAAGATGGTCGTGTTTTTCCCTAGTTTAGGTCTCTTCGATCATCAGCAGCGGCGCCAAATGTGGGACGCATGTCTAACCTCACCATCCTATCTTATTACAGTATTAGCGAGAACCACGATTAATTTGTCAAACCATGGGACGAAGCTGACTCAACTAGTGCATAGAGGCTACAAGAGGTTGTCAATCTCTTGGAAAACAACTAACAACTCGCATCTAACTCAAGCTACACTCAAGTGACTGAAATCACCAAAAGCCAATCGCTCATCGGCAAGCAAATCACATCTGTTACAGCATCAAATGACATCCAAACGTAACGAAACTTGGAGGACAAGTTTATAAGACCTAATTACACATGCATATGGTCTCAAATCCCACTTTAGGTCAAGTTCCAAAATCGCGATTATTAATAGCAGTGGATTTTTGACCTAGTCATTTTCGACCCAGAATGCATCTAAATGCTTAGCAATGATGCGCCAATACCCCGCCTATGCTTAATTTTTTATTTAAAAGTGTAAATTCCTAGTTATGAAGAAATTAGGCCATGAATCCGCGACACCAAAAGCGATGAAATATTGTGAATGGCTTACGTCAATGCATAGAGCTCTTACCTGCGGTTGCAATGCAACAAACACAATCACAATGTGACAACCGGAGAGGGAGTAGGAAGCGCGAGAATAAGAGAAGTGAGCATCGTTAGCTCACGCTGTGTATCTTATCCAAAAACTTATAAAAAACTTACAAAAATTGGCTTTTATACCTTAGCCAAGGTTTTTGGGTGGTCAAAACTAATAATATGGAGTTCTACCAAAGCTGGGAAATGACTAGCTGATACAATCTGGAAGCTTGTAGCCCCGGCTCATTAATTACAAGGTTTATCCGAGAAAATAGGAGTTACAATATTCCCGATTCATCAAAATAATGAATGTTTTACAAGGAGAACTCCGAAAAATGGTGTTCGCGTTAGCTTGCTGCTAACATAGAGAAGCCAACTCCTTAACAAAAAGAGAAAATTGATTGTCCCTCAAAATGTTTCTCGGAATGACCCTCAAAAAAATTTGAGCTAACTTGAGCTGTTTTGCAAATATGTTTTAATCACGGATAATTACTCTCTTTCAAGAAGTGGGGATGTCACAAACTACTACCATGTCAAAGCCCTAAAGAATGGAGCCAACTTGCAGATCTTGGTCAAGGGGCCTAAACCCTAAGAAGAACAAGTAGCAAAATAATAAGCCCTACCAACTTATGGGGACCCCGTTTGATGGGGCCCCAGTAACATAAAGGAGGTAAAATAAAGTAGGACCCACACACACACTGTGTGAATCTGTCGCACGTGTCAATGCAAGGGACTTGTCGATACACTGTGTGTGAGCCACAAATGGCTCCAAGCACACAACTAGACTAATCTAGCAAGCTCAAGAGAGCAAGGGTGTGTTACTCACCGCCCTATGCTCGCCTTTGTGGAGGATTCCTCGTCGCGAAGAAGAAGGAACTATCCTCGTGCCGCGCTCAACCACCTTGCCGTCGTCGTGCCGTCGTTGCAATGCTCTCTCTCTCTCTCTCTCTCTCTCTCTCTCTCTCTCTCTCTCTCTCTCTCTCTCTCTCTCTCTCTCTCTCTCTCTCTCTCTCTCATCCACACACAAGGAGATGAGGAAGAAGAAGATGAAGATGGAGCAAGAGCACTCTTCAATTGCAAAAATGAGAGAATGAATGATTTTTAGGTTTAGGTGACTTTTATATGAGCTCGCACCATTCACACTTGGGCGCCCATGCTTAGCCAACTAACCCTTGAATGTCCTAGTTAGAGTGCGCCTCTCATCGGCGATCACTCTTATCCTTTCCTATTGGGCCGACAAGCCCGGACCATGACTACTAGAAGTGGACACCAGTGGTTAACATGGCCCCCTTCCTAATGTAGATTTCGTCCTCGGAAGCTATTAGGTTGAAGCTCATTCATTGAGGTGGAAGAGCATTTAAGATGAATGTCCTTAGCCTGTTTGCTCACTGCAAAATCAAACAACATTGGCATAGTAATTGCATTTTCATATACAATTAAAAAACATATGCAATTGTAGTCAGACAAATTGATTGGTAACAAAATTTTAAACCGTTTGTCAGCAACAATAAACATTAAATTGTTATATAATCAAACGCATAAACAGTTGTAAAGGTAAAAAACTAAACAAGTTCCGGGTCGCTAATTTAACAATCGAAAGACACTTAAGATCAACTATTAATACCATGGGTAATCTTCTCAGTTTTCTATGGTCAATTAAGTTGTTTAATCATGAGGGCCAGGTATTTCATGTCCGAGGGATGACTAGAGGCTATACCTAGGATAAAAGGAATTGCTCATGAAATCATTGCCTGACTTATTTCCTTTTCTTTGACCCCCCAAAGTTTTTTCACAGTGACTCAATTTTGATGTGTGTGCTTATTTTGTATGCCTTGGGTTTTTTGCTTTTCAAGGAAAAGTGCCCACACTGGGAACCTCTAGGGCTCTAGTATCATAGGCGATACATGTGAGTGAAGTACCAAATCAAGCTGAGATTTCTCTTCCAGCTAAAGATTTTACATTGTGGCACTTTGAATTTTTTTTTTTGTTCGTTTCCAGCATTTTAATTTTGTAACTTTGGGGGGTCATATAACACTGTTACCCTCCCCAGGCTCATCACATTTGTAGACTCCCTTTATAATCCTTAAGCTAAAGGTCAATAGGGACTAAGCCCACTAGAAATCCTAGTACATCGCACACAATGCTGCTTAAATCGGAACCTAAGTAACCATTAATCGTTAGGAAGGCATTCCCCATGGTATTAAGAGAAGATCTATAACGCCTAGCTTGGTCAAACTAGCTTAGTCAGACTGCTTGATTTTTAATCCTAGACAAGTGATTATGACAAAAAAATACATTGAATTTAATGTTTGGTACTAAGCAAATGCGTTGAATATTATGCTACCAATCACAATTAAAGCAGACAAACATAGATGCAAAAAAGATAAGGGACAATGCTAATGGACAAAAAACACCTGTTTGTGTTGATGATCGTGCTTGGTTTGAAGAGTGAACAAGAGAAAGATTCCATGAAGGTCCAAATCTTAATCACAGCAACACGTTCCTGTACACACAAGGAAACACAAAAAATACCTCTAGGAGGCCCATCAGTGGGAAGAAAGAACTTTGCTAATCACTAAACTCTAAAATAGAAACACTCCTATCGTACTAATCTTACCTACCCTCCATCACTCGAGTGATGAGGATCAAAGGTGTTTGATGACATAGGTTTCTGCTTCAGTGTACCAGATGTGAATGTGTAGGTCTGGTCAATGTTTTGACTTTTATTATACATACTTGTTTGCTGATTACTCTTTCTCTTTACTTTTTTTCTTTTTTGTGAGTATAAGGCTTTATATATACATTCCCTAAGATTGGCGATTGAGAGGTCAGGGAAAGAAGGTTGAGAGGGAAGCAAGTGAATGATGGGTAGATCATACCTTTTGGAATGATGTCATCACCTTTTGAAACCAAGTTGTTATGGGTGAAAGCTTCAACCAATAATTTTTTACTGCCCTATGCGTTTCATCTAGTTGCAAGGGTGGTAAGGTAATCTCCCATGATTTTATTTGCAACGTTGTTGTAGGTGGTGAACTTAAAACGGGAGGTGCAAACTCTTCCTTGTTTGTATGGATATGTACAATGGTGGGTGGAGGTTGTGTCAAAGCTTTGATTCTCTACAGGAACTACATGAAGAGCAAGAAGCTTGATTTGACCTTCCTGTTTGTGAGCTAGGCCGAATAGATTGGTTTTTCCTTGGAACCCAAACTAGCTCTTGAGTCCGTGTGTAGCATTCCATGATTTTTTTTTCTTTTCGTGATCTTCAATTCGTTTTGGAGCTACAAGATTGGGCTCACATGGGTCAGGTGACAGGTAAGAGCACAATTTTTGTTTTGGCACCCAGATTTGATCATTTCCTTCATAGAAGCCTTGGGCTTCCAATAGTTTTTTGGGAATCCACCGCCACGTTTCCTTACATTTCTTGGGGCGAGTGGGACGTTTCTTACAAGGCTTATTTTTTTTAGCACTAGCTATGGTCACTAAAGAAGCTTTAGGGACCCACTTGTATGTTTTCTTCGTTATATTAGGATGAGTCTTGTCAGAAGCTATATGCATTGCTTGTAGCATATTTAAGGGTACGAGTGATGGCATTTCATCCCCCTCAGGTGTTACCCAGGTTGTCCCCCTGTTTCCCCAAGTGTCTATGGTTGCTACTAGGTGGACCCAATCCACACTGTCAGACTCAGTCATCCCATGTAGAACATCCATATAAGGAGAATCTTCCCCAACATCAGTGTCCGCTTTACACGTGTAACAATCTTGCAATGGGGCCGAGTGAACTGTGGTGTCAGATCTATGATCAATATGAACCTATTTCCTAGAGGATGTGCTCGACGAGTTACAAGATCTACTCGAATAACAGAATCTTGGAACTGCAAATAGACATGGTTTTTAGACCAATCATGCACCATTTTTGCTTCCCTCATGAAAGGACGTCCTAAGATCATCTCCGATGCCATAGTGTGCTTGGAGAAATCCATAACAATTTCTCCATAACAATGAAAGTAATTCTTATTTTATGTCCAAAGACCTTGATCATGAGATCTTCTAGCATCCCAATAGGTTTAACAATAGACCCATTGGCCATCTTCACTACTATGGTTGTGGTCGAAGGTGAGGTCTTCCCATAGTTTCCCAGTAATTTTTAGTCAACCCCAATGCCACCATCAAGGATTCCCTTCACAGTTAATCCTTTAGTAGTGATTGTTATGGTCTCATTGGATTCATCATCCTCAAAGTATTTTCCCAACTTGTTAATAGGTATTTCTATCACAAGGTTCTCATCTAGGTTGGGTTGTGGATCTAAGTGTTCCTCCTCTATTGGCATCTCCCCAGCTCCATCCATCTGTGCAAATTGTGGTAGCCCAAACTTCAGTTCTCCATTGAGGAAGTCTCGAAGAGCTGAGACTAGCTCAGGGTCTTTATATAGTTTGGACATGATGGTGGTTCTAACTTCTGAAGACATGAAATCCATCAATTTGGCAATGTTTAATGGCACCTTTTGGGCTTCAATTCCTTGACATGGGGAAGATGGGATCTCCATTTCTTCGATAGGATCAGGTAGTCCCTCTGTAAACATTCTTTCCATCAAGAACTGAGTACGCCCACTTTCTCATGACTTTAAGTCATTTTCTTCTTGGATGACACTAGGTATGGCTAAGGGTCTATGGACTTGGTGAGGTTGTTGTTGTGTAGGGAACACGGTGTTTGTAATCTGGATCTGCCTAGGTGCTGGTTCTAGATCCCTTTGAGTATCCTCTACCAAACTCCTTAATTTCTTGACTCTCTTGATCTCCTTTGTAGGGTTTGGATAAGTTTCTATCTTCTTCTTGGATCTTGGCCATTGTGGCTCATGAAGATCTTCCTTGTTGGTTTCTATCTTAGTGGTCGTTTTTGTCTCCATGGTTTGACCTGAATCAGAATCCTCTTCAGTGTCGTTCATATATACGGGGTCCTCACCAGTCCCTATGTTGGTCTTTGAACTGGGGTCTGACTTCGCTGCTTTTTGCAACCTCTTCCTTCGTGTTTTCTTCTTTTTTTGAGATTGGGAAATTGATGCCGTGTCTCTTTCCTCAAGAATATAATTTTGTTTTTGGAGCATCGATCGTGTGATTACGTTTACTGGTACCACATGTGTACTTTGTGATGGCTCCTTGGTAACCTCAATCAAGTTTAATGGCGTGATCTTCGATGCATTTGGATTATTTGGACTTTGGGCAATCAAATGATCTATGCCACATTGATTGCACATGAGTATCGGCATTGTAGGCGTGCTCGCTTGATTGGTTTGCATTAGTGTGGTGTTCTTTTGTAGCCTAATAGGACACTCGGTCACACAATGTGGACCTCCACTCTCATAGCATTGAAGAGGTGATCTCTTAGCACTGTAGTTGATATTTTGGCCTCTTGCAGCAAGAGCAGCTACTTGATAGACAGGTTTGACTTGTCCCCAATAGTCCTCCATGTAGTATTGTGGAATTTCTTCAAGCGCATCCATCCCATAGGCAATATTAGGGTCTATATCTTCCTCACAGCCTTCCAAACAAGCAATGGATGACTCACAACCCACTTGATTCATAGAAATAAATCTTGGATATGGTGGTTATGTTCCTAGCACTGGAGGTGGTAAGGGTGTTGTTTGAACAAAATTTTGGGCCCTAGGGACCATGTGTTGTGACGTTTGTTCAAGAGGTGGGGCCAGCATCAATGCAGGCACTTGAGGTGTGTCTATCCATGCTATGGTTGGTCTATTGGCCACATCGCATGCTTAAATACTATGCAATCCTTAGCTTGATGACCATACCTCCCACAAGCATTGCAGTTCCCATTGAATTTTACTCTAAAAGTAGGGCATTCACTGGTACTATACGGTCCATAGCATACTGAGCACCATTGTTGCTTCCTTCTTGGATACATATGATTGTTTTGCGGAGCACGATTGTCTCTAAGACTCTCTTGAATGGCCTTGGTGAGATCTGCTAAATTCATCTCAAATATCTTTGGCTCCTTAGCAATAGGCTTTAGGGTCATTGGCTGATGCCCTGATGCTTGCGAGCTAATAGATTTATGCTCAATAGACACTCTTTCTCCTTGAATCATTAAATTATCCTCCAATTGGATTGCATTGGTGGTGATTTCTTCCCAAGTGGTGATACCTCTAATGACTAGGCCATTGTAGATATCCTCATGTCGTAATCCCCCAATGAATCTATCAAGCAATTGATTATTATTGAAGTGCTTATTTGGATTACAACGAGAATTCAAATACTTCAAGCGACTAATAAAGTCTCTCACCGACTCTCCTTCCTCTCATTGGGCTTTCTAGAGCTGAGAGGCTACACCCCAACGCACTCACTCTCGTATGTATTCTTTTAAGAACAGTCTCCTAAGAGTAAGGTAATTTGTTTTTTCTTTCACCCTTAGGGTTCTATAGCAATCCCCAGCCTTTCCAATTAAGGTTAGGCTTAAAGCATTACTCTTATGTAGGTCATTGTGTTCTCCTAGAACACTTTGATATGCTTTCTCACATCCCGGTCTCCACTAAACTTTTGTGTGAGCTTGGCTATTTGTACTTCCTTACTTCTAGTTTCTCTATCAGGCGTGTTACGCAGCAATAGATCGCAGATAGCTTGAGCAAATGTTGCAAAGTCACCTAAGTGAGCAGGAACCGTGGGTGGAGGTGCTCCAGAGACTACATGTGGAGTAGGTATTGGCATTGGGCTTGGCACATAGGAAGCCCTTGGGTTCCATGTTTGGTACGGTGTTGTGCCATGTGGCAGTCCAAATTTTATATGTGTGGCCCTAGGCATAGCAGACGTCTAATGTGACATGCTAATGCTAGCCGGTATGGTCCCATGGAAATAAGAGCTTCGGTGTTGTGGTTGTGGAGCATAGGTTATTGAAACAATGGGAGGGGTAGGGACTACATGAGTATGAGGACCCATGGGTGCATACGATTGGTACACACTTGAAGGGGCCGTTGTCGGTATTGAGCTATCATGTAGCGGTGCTTTACTAACAAATGAGATCCATGGCGTGTTTCTTGGCATGCTCATCATTGGGGTAGGCATGGTAGCCGTGGTGTCATCAAGGAAAAGATGAGCTAGACTTGGAAAAGTAAAGCTATCATTTGTAGGCTTAGATTGCACTGAGACCCCTGGAAAAACAACATATGGGGGATCCATCGGACTTACCAAGGGAGTCTCCATTTGCAATAAGGTTGGTTTTTTAGCCTTCCTTGTATCCAAGAATATCATGAGACCCGTTGAAGTCATATGGATCCCCTTGCTCTGTCTCTCTATCTCAATAACCCTATGGATGACCTCACAAACTCTTTGTTGTTGATCCTCCACAATAGTAGCACCCGTTGTGGATTGTAGGACATCTAACCAACCCACATGATAGGTGTGACCTGTGTATAGGTCGGTTAGAGTATCCGTTTGTAGTTCGTACTCCCATTTCTCATTTAAGAACGCTCCATCTAGGATTGAAGTGCTAGGGGTGTCCTTTAAACTCGATGCAATGTGGCTCTCTATGGGTTGTGGTCGTTAATTCAGGAGCACTAGATTCTTCTCCTAACAAGGATGTTGACATAGGAGCTTTTTCTTTTAACTCTCTTCGTTGCTCCACCTTGCATAATCTCTCAATTTCCTTTTCCCTAGCCGCAATGATATATCGCTCAACCTCTTGCACTTCGGCAAGGCTTCTACCATCAGGTAATATGACCTCAGAGGGGAATAGCTCTCAAGAGTCAGAGGGTGCAGTGAATGAAGTATTCACGTGCACACTCTCTAAGAGCATAGAGTCTATGTTGGTCATGAATGGAGAACTTACTTGCCCACCCCCCTTATTTACGTCATTAACTCCATGTTCGGAGCGAGTGGCTCTACTAAAGGTTTCCTTCAAGCGGCAAAGTACGCTCGGCCCGAATCGTGGACCCATGGCATGCATGTTTTGGCTTGAGCTACCGGGATTAGGCATTGGGGAACCCTCCATGACATCGTAGTCAGAGGAAGAGTCACTAAACGCTATATGCGGGTCCTGAGTGGTACTACCTTGGATTCCCGTCGAGGGCCCGGAGCTTGCATGCACAAGAAAACTAGTCACGGGCGCGGTTGTGCTTCTTTCTTTGCAGACTAAAAAGCTCCGACAGGGTCACCGAATCAATGGAATCACCTGACATCTTTTGCACAACATCTTCAGCTTCAGGATGTGCACTCCCGTCAATACTGTCCACTTTTGCATCCTCCACTGCCACTTCCTTCTTGGCATCCTCGAGCCCATCCCCCTTCATTGCATTGCCTGCCTTTTCCTTTTCTGCCTCTTCCCCCTTCCTGGCCTCCCCATCATCCGCTTTCTTGGCATCCTCTGCACATTTGTCATCCCTGGCTTCCACCCCCCTCTTGGCCTCCCCCTCAACCCCCTCCTTGTCCTCCTCCCCCATAGTGGCCTCTTCCCCTGCACCATCCAGTTCCACTATGTGAGGCCCTTTATCTCCAAGATTGTCTTTATTCCTTTTAGCATCTTTGTCCTCACAGTCACTAGTTTCTTTGTTGTCCCGCATGGTATCACAATGATGTCCCTTCTCAGTCCCTTTCCCTTCCACACCACCATGCTTTAAATCCCAGAGAACATGCCTTATCTGTGCAATATCCTCATCCTCCTCCCATGCATGACTTGAAGCAGATTTTGTGGCATCTTGTCCATCCTTGACTGCCTGTCCATTTTTCCCACGGGCCCAGCCGCCGCTGCAGCATCCTCTTTCTCTACAAAAACAGAGAAAGACATCACATACTTACAAAACAACCTCACATTCAGTGCAGGCTAGCATATGATTTGCAGAACACACACATACTTACTCTTCACACCACGATGCCCACCGACCCAAGACTTTGCCACCTCGGGGATCACCATGTTACAACCAGTTTTGGTAAAATGATCCCTGCTTAGTAGCAAAGCACTAAAGCAAAGGGGGTGATACTGATGTCGGCACTCAAGCATAAAGGTTCCTACAACTCCTGCAGACTCCAAGAGCTCACCACATGCAACATACATTCCAAACACATGGATCATCTCCCCCGAATCAACAACTTGGGGCCTAGGATATAACATAAATCTCTTCCCGCACTAAACATCAGCAATCATCCTCTTCACAAATAGGACATGGCCTTGTGCTTCCTTCCATGTTGCCCCCATCACATCATACTCAGCCTGTTGTCAACCAGCAGCAATTCAAACAATCCCAAATTAGAACCCAAAAGCTATAAGATAGTACCAAAGGCATCATCCTACCAGAAGTGGCTGCATTGCTATTAACACCTTTCTTTGAGAAGCAATAAAAGCCTATTCAATTGCATGTTGTCTAGTCCTGTTTTTTCTAGAAAGTGACTCTTGCAACAGCAATGTGCATAATGCATCAAACTTGACAACTTCAGGATGGATAAAAGCATGCAATGGTGGTACAAAAAAGGACCTTTTTGTTTGTACCTAGTTGGTACTTCTACAAAAGCAAGAGGTTGTTTTGGAGGGAACCATTTTTGGCCTCTAAAATTAAATGTTGTAGGAGGGAAGCTAGTAAAAATCAAAAATCCAGTGACCACTCCGTTTGAAGAGACATCGTGGGTGGGGCCAATGATGGATTGGAGTTTTTGCACATTTGAACTCGTGTGACGTAGTGTGTGTGTCCTGTGTAGTACCAGTGGCTTTTCATAGTGGTTCTTGACTGTGCAATGCTGTCACAAAGGTCTCAGGCATCACCTTCAGGATTCCCCCGTGCAGCTCCCGCGCCACAATGAGGATGCCCACGAGGAAGTTTACTACTGCCAAGGGTTCACCCAACAAAGGCAAGAAGCCCAAGAAAATGGATGCAACCTCCTCCCTCAAAGGAACAAAGTCTTTCTGAAGCATCAACACACCGAACACAAGGGCTAGCAAGGGGAGCATTTCTGTGGAGAAATCAGGAATGTGTGCATCACCTTTTGTCGAGGACGAGAATAGGTCTTCAACTAAAATGGCAAGAGGTTGGTGTTTCTACGCTGTCATGTCCTGTTTGCAGGATTTGATTTTGTTTCATGAGAGGTAGCTATGTCAAAGGTTGTATGGTCATTGCATGCAAGTTTATGTACTGTTTTTTGCTCAAGAGCCTTGCATTATGCATTCATGAAAGCATACGTGCCTTGAACCGAATACAATTTCATGAAAAATTTCAACAATTGGACGAGTGTATTGTTTCTTTTATGCATTGCATGTAAGTCAATGTTTTTCTTGCTTAGGAGCTTTGCATTTCTATCCTCTTTTTCGCATTGCATGCATTCATGATTCAAGCATATGTGCCTTCAGCCAAACACAATCTCACGATATTTTTTGACAATTGTGAATGTATTGTTTCATCTATGCATCTATGCAGAAGGGTCTTCTTATATCCCTATTATCATACCCTGTAGGACAAGAGGGTTAGTACTAAGAAAATGAGGAAGTTTAGAGTACAAAATATGGTACACTACCAAATTTGGTACTTTACAGTACCAAATTTGGTACTGTACAATGAAAACTCTGTATAGCCTCAAATTTGGTCAGTACCAAATTGTGCATTGGGAAGAACATATTTGTGACCAAAGGGCTGTTTAGGGTGTAGGGTTTAGTTTGACATTGCTGAAATGTTGCTAATAGAAGTCATTTAGGAAGCATACTTAGGTATTTTGGATTGGTAGACGGAGGGCATGTCTAACATTTGAGCTTTGTGTTTCCACATTGCAGGCAAAAACAAAATGGAAGAATACCCTATTTTGATCAAGTTTGATAGAGTTTGGTGGTTTTGCTTATGTATGGCAGTTGCATATTCTAGGTAGATTGCTAGGTCTAGGTGGATTTTTTGAATTTTCTCTATGTTATTTTGATACTTTTTGTCCATACTGGTATCTTTTGGGCTCTTTTGGATATACTTTCTTGTTTTGGTATCTTCTATCATGTTGTTTTTACTAGTTTGGTAGTCTGATAAATCTACTGTTTTGGTAGTTTTGGTTGTGTTGCTAGTACCACTAAACCCTTACAGGTAGCTTTTGATAGTTTTTGGTAATGATTTGGTAGTTTCTGGAGTGGATCTAACAATGTCTTTTGGTAGTTTTGGTTTCTTTTGGGTAGTTTATTGGTGGACTTGGGTGTATTCATAATGCTTTTGGTACTAACTGGTAGCATTTGGTACTATTCTGGCACTTCCTTTGGTAGTTTATGGTTATGGTAACGACACTACTTTGAATGTATTGGTACTTTTAGGGTTTTAGGGTAGCTTCTTACAATGCTTTTTTGGTGGTTGGCTGTTAGGATTTTTGGTACTAATTGGTAGCTCATGGTTATGACTTGGTACTGATTGGTAGCTCCTGGTTATGATTTTTGGTACTAGTTGGTAGCTCATGGTTATGATTTGGTACTAATTGGTAGCTCATGGTTATGATTTGGTACTAATTTTGGTAGTTTACGGTTGTCTTCTTGCATTGATGTCCTGCTAGTTTTTGGTACTAATTAATAGTATGATGGCTTTGGTACTGTCTACTAGGTTCTGGTACTTATTAGTAGTATGATGGCTTTGGTACTGTGTGCTAGTTCTTTGTATTAATTGGTAGTATGATGGCTTTGGTATTGTCTACTAGTTTTTGGTACTAATTGGTGATGGCCTTGGTACTGTCTGCTAGTTTTTGGTAGTATAATGGCCTTGGTACTGTCTGCTACTGTTTGGTACTAATTGGTATTATGATGGCCTTGGTACTGCTACATTTTGGTACTTTGGTTCTGCTGGAGTGGCAAAACTTCTGTTCCCAATGCTTCTGCTAGCAGAACTTTTTCTGGCAATTCTGGTGATAAGAGCAAAAAGAAGATGCGTTGCCATTATTGTAAAGCTAATGATCACGATCAAGCAGTGTCCTAAGTTGAATACCAAAGAGGCTAAGAAGAAAGAGGGTGGCTCCACTGTAAATGATAGTTCCACTACAAATGCAGCCATAGTTGAGTCTTTTGTGAAAGGAGACTGTGATGCTAATGTTGATGCAAAATGGGCTTTTAGTACAGAGTGCACTTTACAATCTTGTTTTCCATGATGCATGCATGTCAGTTGCTACAAATTCACATGTGCGGTATTTCGATAGTGGTGATACAAAGCACATTACCTCACATCGTGAATTGTTCACCTCTCTCGAGTCTACTATCCCTCATGGGAATTCAGTCACTTGTGCCAACAATGTCTCTTATCTGATTCAGGAAGTTGGAAAGATTGTGCTTACTACTACAAATGGAAGTTCTTTCACACTTGTTGATGCACTTTATGTACCTGGTATCAAGAAGAATATTTTGTCTGTATCAGTACTTTCTAGACTTGGACTTGTAGTCAAATTTTTGGATGACAGATGTACAGTTCATGACCTCAATTTTGGTGATGAAATTGCAACTAGGCTTTTTTGCAGTGGGCTGTATAAGCTCACTTTGTATGACAAGTGTGGATAAAATTTTGCAAAAGCAGTTGCATATTCAAGGTCTATTTCATATGCAAAACTTTGGCATGCATGTTTTGGTCATCTAAATTTTTCCATGTTGCTACGTTTGCAGAAATCTGATATGGTTGCTCCTTTTCCGCCTCTTGAAGCACCTGTCAAACATGTTTGTGAAGGCTGTATTTTGGGTAAGATGTAACATTCAAAGTTTCCAAAGGATGTTTCAGTTCGGGCCACATGCAGGTTGCAGCTTGTGCATAGTGATGTTTGTGAGCCCATGCAAACTCCATCCTTGGGCAAGTACCTTTACTTCGTGACTTTCATTGATGGTTACTCCAGGCATGCATGGGTATTTTCGCTTAAAGCGAAGTCCAAAGTTTTTATGTGCTTCAAACAATTTTTGGCTATGGCTGAAAATGTCTCAAAATGTACTATGGGCACCCTCCGTTCCGATCAAGGGGGGCAATATATGTCTCATGAATTTAATGCATTTCTGGCTAATTGTGGGATAAAACACCAATATACAGTGCCTTATACACCTCAGCAAAATGGTGTAGCTGAGAGGAAAAACAGGTCACTTTTTGGCTTGAGGCCATCATGTGTGCCACTTATGTACTTAACAGGTGTCCTACAAAAGCTTTGCAGACGATTGCTCCATATGAAGCATGGCATGATAGAAAGCCTTCTATTGAGCACATGGTGTTTTTGGATGTTTGGCATATGCTTTGGTGCCACAAACACAGCATAAAAAATTGGATGATAAGGCTGTCAAATGTATTTTTGTTGCTTATAGTGTTGAAATCAAAGGTTACAGGTTGTATCATCCGCAAACAAAGTGTATTCTGGTTTCTCAGGATGTAGTGTTTGTGGAAAATTCTGTTCAGCCCTTGTTGTCATGTACTAGAGACAGTAATGTAAGCTCACAAGACATTTTTTTATGACACTTTGTACAGCCTATGTAAATTCCAATGAGGCAAATGTACAGCCTATGGGGGTTTCAGAAAATGTTATAGATCAGCCTATTACTAATGCAAATGTACATGATGTACTTTATGAGGAAAGGGCTGAAAAAGAGGAGGCTAGAGGTATGCCAAAATGGCTGGTGCATACATTGCATAACAATAAATTGGATGCACCTTTGTCTAGTTGTACTCTTTTAGGATCTCACCATGCATCTTTTGCATCATATTGTTATGCTTTGGCTGTGTCTAGCTTACATGATGTTAAGGAACCTCTGTCTTTTGATGAAGCACAAAATTCAGAAAATTGGATGGCTGCCATGCAATCAGAATATGATGCACTTCTAGAAAATGACACATGGACTTTATGTGATTTGCCTCCTAGCAAAAAGGCCATTGGTACAAAGTGGGATTACAAACACAAGACCAAATATTCAGTTTGCAGTCTCACAGGTCAGCAAATTTATGCATAGCCTAGGGTCTAAACATTGGTAGGCTGTCAAGAGGATTTTGTGCTACCTTAGTGGCACTTTACATCATCTTGGCTTGTTTTATCCCAAGGGGGGATCATTGCTTCCAGACTTACATGATTTTTTGGACTCAGATTGGGGGTTGGTTGTTTTGACACGCGAGTGTCCACAAGTGCTTTTTGTTTCATGCTTGGAAATTCATGTATATCATGGTTGAGCAAGAAGCAACCTGTTGTGGCCACTTTGAGTTGTGAGACTGAGTACAGGGCAGTCTCTTCACAGCTACGTCTGAGTGTGTATGGCTCAGAAGCCTTATGGCTGATTTGGGTGTTGGACACGACATTGACAACACTATCTACGCTGACAGTCAGAGAGCATAGGCATTTGCAAGGAACCCAGTTTTTTATGCTTGCACAAAGCGCATTGAGGTGCATTACCACTATGTCAGGGAGAGGCTCTCAGCAGGAGAGATCAGCTTGGCTTATGTGCCAACACAGGACAGCCTTGCAGCACTTTTCACAAAGGCATTTTCTTGTGAGAAGCTTGAAGATTTATGCAAATCTTTGGGCTTACTCCCCTTTGTGGACTGATCCTATCAGGGCATGGTACTTCCCTTTATTGATGTGCCAACTCTCGTTCACTGCATCACTCCAAGGGGGATTTTTACACCATATACATGTGGTAGTGATGTGTGTGAACACACTAGGACCGTCGGGGCAATTTTTCCCTCTTTAGGAGGTTTTTTCCCCCGTGCATTGTGTATACGCTCATCACTCTAGGGCTATCTATTTTTTGCCATTGCACACTAAGTAATACACTTTTTATTGTGTGCCTTGAGCTTCCTTTGTCTTCTCCAAGCTCTGTGCATTTCTCTGCAACCCTAATTCCAACATAATGTTCTTCTCAGGCTCGGGGCATTCATTTTTCCAATAATCATATATACCACAGTTATGACAATTTCCAGTCCTTCGCGCTTAATCATGGGTCTTACCATCGGAGGTCTAACACCTTGATTAGCTACATAGTACACCAATGCAAGCTCTGGTGTAGTATAAGTTGCAGGTTCTTCCATTGGTGGTAGATGTGAATTATACCACTCTCCTTCTACTATTACTATAGATGGACTAGACTCAACATAGGGTGTAATAGACATAAGTACTTGTTCATCTATGATTCCCTCAGAATGGATGTACTTTATCGGCACTGCATTATGTCGAGGATATGGAGGTTGTTGACCCAACACGGGTTGAGGTCTTTCCATACCCATTGGTGGTCTTTGAGTTGGGGCCATATTAGGCTGATATCTATACATGGATTGTCCTTGTGGCCTCATAGGCACATATTGAACATTCCCATCATACTTTGGTCGGTAATAGCACTCATTGGTCTCATGATTGGTCCATTTACCCTTGATTACACACCATTTTTGCGGCCTAGTTGGTTGTCCCTATTGAGGTATCCATTGTCATGGTCCCCTCATAGGTGCCTTTTACATGTTATTCATCATTTCATTCATCCTTTTGAGCATGTCTTCTATGGCTGTAAGCGGTGCTGCAGCAGCCGTTCCCACTTGTGTTGGTTTGGCGAATGCTATTTTTTCACTTTGATTATCCTTAGGGACATCTTCTTCATTGAAAATATCACAATTGTCTTCCAAGTCAATGGCATCCGATACACACTCTTCTAGGGTCATATGTTTCTTGCTATTCAATATAGCATAAAGTTCTTTGTTTAGCAATCCCTCTAGAAATAATGATACTAATCTTTTTTCTACATGTATTTCCAGTTCTAGGCATCTTGCAATGTATTGCTTCATTCTAGTTGCACAATCCCTAACAGACTTACCTTGTTTCTGTTTGAAGCTATAGATTTGAGCTAGGTATTATGTTTGATCCCCATTTTGGAACATGCAGTTATAAATCCTTGAGCTAACATATTTAAGTCTATGATTGACCTCGGTGGAATGTTTTGGAACCATGTCAGTGCTTTTCCTTCTAATGTCATTCCAAATTCCTCAAATTGAGTATGGAAATCAAATATGTGTTCTGCTCTTAGCACTTGCTTGAAGATTGCTAAGTGGTCCTATGGATCCTCAGATCCACTATATTTTTTGACCCATTTTTGAAAATCAGCTAGTCTGACACATCTATTTGGTTCAACTCTCGGTCTCCTGGCAGTTGGTCCTATCCCGAGTCCTTCAAACCAGTCTGTTGGAAATAGTGACTCATGTAGCCCTGGACTGGCTTTAGTGTCACGAGGTTTTCTTTGCGATGAGGTAGGTTCGGGTTTTTTAACATTGCTCCCAAAAGATCTCTCGTGGAGTTCCTCTCTTGGACTAGTTTCTGGTCCTTGGCCCAATATCCAATCTCTTGTGGAGTACCCTTGTTGGTATTTGGTTTGTTCCACTTCCTCAGGAATCATCATAACAAAGTTATTGTTATTCAATCCCTAAATAGGTAGGTTGGTAGATCTGTTGAACCCTTGTCTTTGATTTTGAAGATATAGATGATCTTCATGGGTGTTAATTGTCCTGATTTGGCATGAGAAGTCCATAGAAGATCTTTGACCTTTCTATCCTCCCAACAATAGACTCCGATCCTAGGATTATCTGTGCTAAGCCGTTTCAAAGGCTTGAAATCTACTTGATCATATCCCTCAAATTCTAAAGTCGATGGTCCTTCATGGTATTCACTTCTAACCCCCATTTGTCTATCACATCAAGGTTTTCAACTTGTAAATACCGAGTTTCGTTTTTATCCATATACCTTTTTCCTTGTTTGTTTGCCCTGATTTTCTCTTCAAACTCTATGTCATGGTCATCAATGCGAATGGCATACTCTTCATTAGGATCCAGGTAAACCTGAGGTAAACCTGAGCTCCATGGCCATTAGTCTTATAAAATGTGAGTATGTGCTTATACCGCACTGTCATTCTGGTTCCTGAATGAGTCAAATAGGAAGACAATTCAGATGTTGATTTTGAAAAAGTGTCTGAGACTTCTTCAAAGATATTTTCCAAGTGATTGCCTTGATTCACACTCTCTTCAGTGGATACTCTACTAGCGATCTCTCCAAATATGCCTTGGTTTGCTAATATACAACCAGACTTAAGGTTCATGTAGACTTGTGAAGCTCTGGATAGAGTACTTACCGTCGGATTGACTTGATATCAGTTTCTTCCACTTGACTTGATTGCAACTCTTGTCAAGCTTTTCATTCCTTGTCTACAACTTGAATCTTGTATCAGTGTTAATCAAGCTAGCTATTCTTTTAGAACAACTGTACAATTTTTTGCTAACTATTGTGGCTAGTCTATGTATATCACTTCAATTTGAGCTAAGTGAGTTAGCAATTGAGACTTTCAGATTCTACTTTTAAAGAAAGCCAAAGGACTAATCTGCAACTTGGAAACCGAGTGAACATATACTAATTTGGATCCAATTGAAACCAAAATTGACTAGTGGCCTTGTATTATGTTGTTCGAACACTGACAAGCTCAAAAGTCTAGAATTCTATCTCTGTGTATCAGAAGTAAATAATCGTGATTGTTTATTTTTCTCAATTTTCTACACTTTTTGGCTTGTTTTTCCAAGTATTCAACTTGTTAAGGTCTCTGGACAAGTTTCGCTGAGTTTGAACAAAATTTGTTCAAGTTATCAAACTGTTTCCTGTCTGTAGACTCAGTTTTCAAGAATCTTGCATAAGTCTCACTTTTGTGATCCAAATTTCAACAAATTTGATTTGTGTGGTCTACTTGATATGCTTGACCTTGTGGTATACTCAAATGTGCAAAAATGTCTAATTTTGTAGCAGATGTAAACAATTGCGATTATTTACTTCTAATCTTTTTGTGAAACTTTTTTGCCACAATGTTGACACAGAATGGTTAAGCAGCTCAACTTAAGCTCCCTAGCCAAGTTTCATCAAGTTTGGATAATCTCTATTCAAATGGTCAACAGTTTTGTGTCTACAGAGACTGACTTTCCAAATTTGGCCACAATTTTCACTTCAATGATCCAAATTTTACCAAATTTGATTCGTGGGCTTAATAGAACATGCTAAAACTAATGGTATGTTGAGTTGGTCAAAAAAGTTGAGAAATGGGACAGAAGTAAATAATCGCGATTATTTACTCCTAGGTAAATTTTACATCTTTTTGGTCTATTGAGCATGTACACTTGTTTATCACTTCAATATAAGCCTCTGAGTCAAGTTTCACTAAGTTTGAACAAAATTTTACCAAGTCACACTCAAGTTCTCGACAATCAATACAGATTTCAGTTTTTACCAAGGTTTTGGTCAGTTTGGTGATCCAAATTCTATGGGCCTTTACAAAAGATGTTTGTACACATGCATAGAGTCTCTGGTATCACCCTTGGACACTTTTAAGCTGAAAGTAAATAATCACGATTATTTACATTTGGCCTAAAATGAGCACTTTTTTCAACTTTTTCAGTGGGACAATCTTTTTATGCTCTATTTTAAGCCTTTGAGTCAAGTCAAAACTTAATTTGGCCTAAACTATCAAGAAAAAGAAATAATCTCAGTTTTTGCAAACTCTTGAAATTTTATCTCAAATACGTCCTTAAGCTTACCCAATGGTTCATACAACTTTTAAAGCATAATCTCCAGCCGGATTCAGTGATTGACAGTCTTTTGGTGTTGTTTCTAGCCGTAGACCTGAAATTCTACAACTTCACATAAACAACTCACAATTCATTCTTCTGGAGTGAGCAATGTTTTGAGATCCAAACCTCGGATTCTACTTACCCTACTCATAAAATTCTACTGCAATGGGGCTGTGACAAGTGTCCACAAACACTCATTTTCTTGTTTTTCATGGTTTTCTGAGCCTTGATCTTAAGACTTGTCTGGTCCATCAATCATTCTCAAAATCCTACTCTAATCCTACAGTCCTGCAATCCTAAAAGATACTTAGCAAGTACAACCTACTTCCAAGTTACCTCTACACAACAAAAGACGACAATCTTAAGCTATTTTTAGAAGAAAGTTTTGACTCTAGGTGATCCTAGAGGAAGTTAAAGGACAAATACACAAGACGCTTGTGCTTTTTTCTAGTTTAGGTCTCTTCGATCCCCGGCAATGGCGCCAAATGTGGGACGGTTGTCTAACCTCACTCCTATCTTATTGCGGAGATAGTGAGAACCACGAATATAATTGTCAATCCATGGGACGAATCTGACTCGACTAGTGCATAGAGGCTACAAGAGGTTGTCAATCTCTTGGAAAAAATCAAACAACTCGCATCTAACTCAAGCTACACTCAAATGACAGATATCACCAAAAGCTAGTCACTAATCGGCAAACAAATCATAACCATTACAGCATCAAATGACATCCAAATGTTACAAAACTTCTAAGACATGTTTATAAGACCTAAGCACACATGCTTATGGTCTCAAATCTCACTTTAGGTCAAGTGCAAAAATTGCGATTATTAATAGCAGCAGTGAGTTTTTGTGACGATCTAATCATTTTTGACCCACAACGCATCTAAATGCTTAGCAATGATGCCCCAATACCCCACCTATACTTATATTATGTTTTTAAGTTTAAATTCCTCCTTATGATGAAATTAGGCCGTGGGTCGGTGACGTCAAAATTTATGGATTACCATGAAATGCTTACATCAACGCGTAGAGCTCTTACTTGTGGTTGCAATGCAATAGATGGCACTGCAATGTGACAATCGAAAAGGGAGTAGGAAGCACGAGAAGGATAAAAGTGAGCACCATTAGCTCACGCTGTGTTCTATTATCCAAAAAACTTACAAAATACTTACAAAAATTGGCTTTTATATAGCCAAGGTTTCTGTGGTCCAAACTTATAATCTTGGAGCTGTAACTAAAGATAGGTTGATACAATCTGGAAGCTTCTAGCCCTGGCTCATCAATTACACTATTTATCTAGAAAGTAAGAGTTACAACATTCCCGATTCATCAAAATAATAAGTGTTTTTACAATAAAATCTCCAAAAAATGTTATCCGAGTTAGCTTGTTGCTAACATGTATCAACCAATAGAATAACCAAGGATATGGACAAAATCAAGGCGATTGTGGCCATGCCACATCCAAAAATAGTCAAAGAGGTTCAATCATTCATATGACATTGTGGATACTACAAAAAAAATTACGTGTATGCAATCATTGTTAAGCCTCTCTATGGTTTGATTGTAACATTTGATTGGACAAAAGATTATGAGGAATCGTTCCAAAAGTTGAAGCAAGCATTGGTGTCAGCACCAATCCTCAAAGCACCAGATTGGAGAAAAATCTCTCATGTTCATGTGGATGCCTATGCTTTTTCCATTAGATGTATCTTGGCACAACCTGGTGATGGGATTATGGACTTTCCCATATGCTATGCTAGCCATCATTTAAACAATGTTGAACAGAATTACAAAACTATGGAAAGGCAAGGATTGGGAATGGTTAATGCTTTGAAGAAATTCAAGCATTATCTCTTAGCCAATCAGTCCATTTTCTTTGTGGATCACCAAGCATTGTTGTATTTGGTCAACAAGACATGCAACACAGGTTGAATAGTGAGAAGGTTCATCATCTTGATTGAATTTGATTTCACAGTTATGGTGAAAAAGGGGACAACTCATCAATGGGTTGATCACCTTTCTAGGCTACTAAATAAGAAAACCCAGAAGGAGTTGATGGTTTTCCAGATGCGTATCTCTTTAACCTAAAAATGATGCCTAGATAGAGTGAGTATAATTCCACTTTTGTCTATAGGACAATTGTCAATAGACAGAGAGAGAATAGATGACAGGCACTTGATCAAGCAAAGTAGTCCTTTTCAATTGCTTAGCAGATGACTATACCATAGGGGTTTGGATGGCATCTTGCATTTGTGCATCAAAGCCTCTAACATTGCTTTGTACCAGAATGAAGTACATGTTAGAATGGACTTTATCCATCAGGGAAAAAACAAAACATATGAAAATTTGATGAGAATGGGAGTTTTTTGGCCTAGTATGAAATTTGATGCATAGATGTATGTTAAGAATTGAAAATCATGTGCACGCATAGCTCCTAAGGATTATGCTACACTGCTCCAGGTGAATATAGCACCACATTTGAGTAAGTATATTGTGGATTTTTTGAACCAAGTTCCTTTCCTTGCGAACATGTCCAAAATGAGGATAAAAGCAATCAAATTTGAAGCATTGTCATATGAATTGATTGGCAACCAGCTGTACAAGTGTTGCAACAATAATCAACTCAAACTTTGTGCATCAAAAAGTGAGTACATATCAATCTTGCAAGAAGCACATTTAGGGCAAGCAGGAGGTCATTATTCAGCTTGGATCTATTTAACTGTTCACAATAGATCCGATTGGGATCAAAAGTTGCACTCTCCTGTTTGGGTTTATTGCATACAAAATTGTTCTAGGGACTACACCTTATAACATGGTGTTTGTGTTGGGATTAAAGCCCAAGTGGCCTCTTATGCGGATATGGCCGGCCACCCGCCTAACTCACTTACCTCTAACTCTTTGTATATACTCACATATACTTTGTGAATACTAAGGTATTGGGAGATAACCCTTCTAACAGTTCTCTGCGTACTGTACTGTGTAAGCTCACTGTGTGTGTGTGCGTGTGTGTGAGAGAGTCGACCCACGCTCCGCTCCGCGACTTCAATTGGTATCAGAGCCTTGGTTCAGTGCGGTTTTGCGCAATCGCGCGTGCGCGCACTTTTTCGGCAGATTCTGGATCCGGAGTTCGAAAATTCACACTCGACGTTCCGGGAGCGTTTCCATTAGGCGACCTGGAGTTTTACCCCCCTTTCGAAGCCGTTTATGCCCTCAAAATTTCGTTCTGAGCACTACAGCAGAAGATAGATTTCAGCCGCAAAGAAATCCGTCTTGTGTAGATTGGCAAGCAGGAGGTGGTCGACATCAATATCGGCATCGACATACATCACTTATTAGTCTTCAGAGCATCATCTATAGACCAGGTACACATATATATCATCAGATATATGTATTGCAATCTGCATTGCTACTTCTTGTGCTTGCCAGGTTCTAGGGGAGGTGTGGCCATACGACGGCTTGACACCACTGGCATGTATTGCAGATTGATGTACTGTGATTGTGGGTCTGCTAGTTGTGAGTCACGCTAGCAAACAGACCGCCGCAGCGGTCATAGGACAGTGATTGGTCTATTATAGGATGTATGCTAGTTCTGGGCAGTTTGCTGAGCCATCTGAGAGGGTCGTGTGTGAGGTTTTTTGAAGCCAAGCACTGGGGTTGGGTTACCCAGTGTGAGGTGGATTAGGTTGTTGGAGTTCCCCTCTACACGCATCCTCTTCGGCGACTTTTATCCCTTAGGATGTATGACTTTGTGTAGACACTGGATTGCATCTTATGCGTCAGGCCGTTGAGGCATTGTTTAGGGTTCAGTCTTGAGACAGATACAGGTTCTGTCATCGCCCAGAGAGGAGACAGTGTATGCTTACAGGACAGCATATTACAGAGACTTTTTAGATTTGTCACTGGTCAGCTATTTATGATTGTTTTTTGAGCTATCTTTTGGTTCCCAGAGCTCAGTTTATAGGGGAGACTCTGTCAAAATTTTCAAAATACTGACAATTCCTAAGGAGAGGTGTTCAGCTTGTTGATTACAGCTTGTTTACTATGTACAGAGGCCAGTTTACAGGGGAAACTCTGCCGGATTTTTCTCAGGAGTAAACAGTTTGGCAGATATGGCATCTTCTCAAAGTGAGACTCTTTACAACATAAAGAAGCTAGATGGCACAAACTTTCCATTCTGGAAGAAGCAGATTTGGCAGGTTTTGGTGCAGAAAAAACAAGTGAAGCCACTGAAGCTCAAAGAGGAGAGACCAGAAGGTATGGCTGAAGATGAGTGGGAAGAGCTTGATGAGTTAGCTTGTTCCACAATCATGCTGACACTGAAAAAAATGTTTACTTCAACGTAGCAGAAGAGACTACAGCGTATGGCGTATGGCAAAAGCTATGTGGTATGTACGAGAAACAAAGTGTTGCTTCTCAGATTTACTGGCTCAAGAAATTGGAGGATTTGAAGATGAAGGAAGGGACAGCCATGTCAAATCATCTGAATGAATTTCACACAATTTTCAGCCAGTTAACAGCACAGGAGATAGTCTTTCCAGATTCAGTGAAGGCTATGTTTCTCTTAATCACTTTGCCAGACAGTTGGGATACTTTTTGTACAGCGTTAAGTAATTCTGTCGCGCCAGAAGGTCTTACAAGTGCCAATGTAGAAGGCAGCTTGCTCACAGAGGAAGTGAACAGGAAGAACATTGACAAAGGCAAAGGCAATAGTGCTTTGGTCGTTCGAGGGAAACAACAGTTTAAAGAGAAGAAGGGTAAGAAGGCACAAAACCGAAGTAAGTCTCGTGATTCGAAGTCAAAGGATGACATAGAATGCTACCATTGTGGCAAGAAGGGTCACATGAAGCGAGACTGTACGAAGTGGAAACAAGAAAAAGGAAAAACAAAGAGTTCTGAGCAAGATGAAAAGAAGAGTTCAGTGAAGATTGAAGAGGTGAATGTCACAGGATCTGGTTCAGACAGTGATTCTGGTATAGCAGCTGGTGACATCTTCCTTACAAGAAATCTTGATTCTGTTTTCTTGACTGCAGAGGATGGACATGCTATGAGTGATTGGATTATCGACTCAGGGGCATCTTTACATGTTTCTCCGCACAAAGAGTGGTTTACATCATATGTGGCTACTAAAGATTATGTCAGACTTGGCAATGAGCAGCTTTGTGACATACTTGGAGTGGGAGATGTGCAGTTGAAGTTTCAGAATGGCTCTTCTTTATGGCTCAAGAATGTCAGACATGTTCCAGCAATCTGAAAGAGCTTGATTAGTACAGGGAAGTTGGATGATGCGGGTTATGTGACAGTTTTTGGGAACAGCGCTTGGAAGATCTCCAAAGGTTCGATGACTGTAGCACATGGCAGCAAGTCAGGAACTCTGTACACTTTACATGTTTCAGAGGTTAAAAACCATGTAATTAATGTGATTGAGCAGCCAAGTGTGTCACTGTGGCATCGTAGGTTGGGACATATGTCAAAAAGAGGAATGGAAATACTTTCTCATTATGGTTATTTGCCTAGCTTTTCATTTCAAGATTTCGAGTTTTGTGAGCATTGTGTTTATGGTAAGCAAACACAGGAACCACACAGATCAAAGAGGAATCGTAGGGACGAACGGTTAGCTCTTGTACACAGTGATCTATGCGGACCAATGCCTAGTTTGTCACTAGGGGGAGCAGTGTACTTTTGTACATTCATAGATGACTATTCTCACAAAGTCTGGGTTTACTTCTTGAAGCACAAGGATGAGGTGCTCAAGGTCTTTAAGACATTCTTGCAGCTGGTGGAGAATTAGAGTGGTCAGAAGCTGAAGTGCTTGAGAACTGACAATGGTGGAGAGTACGTTTCCAAAGCTTTTCAAGACTTTTGTGAAGCAAAAGGGATTAAGCGGGAACTTACTGCACCATATAATCCTTCACAGAATGGGGTTGCAGAACGTATGAATAGGACCATACAAGAGAAGGTCAGAAGCATGTTGTCAAATGCTGAGTTGCCTGATGGATTTTGGGTGGAAGCAGTGGCTACAGCAGTCCATTTGATCAACAGGTCTCCTAGTAGGGTTCTGGATAAGAGTGGAGTGGCCGAGATGTTATGGACAGGCAAGGCACCTTCGTATAAGCATCTCAGAGTCTTTGGTTGTGAAGCTTATAGCCATATTCCTAAGGAGTTCAGAAATAAGTTAGAACCAAAGAGCAAGAAGTGTATATTTCTTGGCTACGGAGAATCGGGCGAGATGGGTTACCGGCTTTGGGATCCTGAGTCCAGAAAGCTTATTCGTAGCAATGATGTGCATTTCAATGAAGCCAAGTTTCACGCTAAGCCAGAGAAGACAGAGGAGATCAGAAGAGTTTTCTTCAGGGAAGATGGACCTAGTGCTAGCACATCAAGACAGCATGGTCAGGCTAAGGAACAGCCTATAGTGGCTAGAGAGGCAGAATCAGTTGTGGTGAGACATTCTGAGCGTGTCTCCAAACCACCTGATCGTTATGTGCCATCTCTAAATTATGTCATGCTCACAGATTGCGGAGAACCATCTTGTTACAAGGAAGCATTACAAGTGGTTGACTCAAAAAAATGGCAGTTGGCCATGCAGTCAGAGATGACAGCTCTACATAAAAACCAGACATGGAAGTTGGTTAAATTACCACAGGGCAAAAAGGCTCTACCTTGTAAATGGGTTTACAAGTTTAAGATCACCGCTCATGATAGTCAGCCAAAGTACAAAGCAAGGCTTGTTGCCAAGGGCTTTAAGCAAGAACAAGGCATTGACTTTGATGAAGTCTTCTCTCCAGTGGTCAAGATGACTACATTGAGATTCTTTCTTGCATTGGTTACTATATTGGATTTGATGTTGCACCAAATGGATGTCAAGACAACGTTCTTGCATGGTGATTTAGATGTGGAAATTTACATGCAGCAGCCAGAAGGGTTTGTTGAGAAAGGCATGGAACATTTGGTATGCCAGTTGTTAAAGAGTCTTTATGGCTTAAAACAATCACCGAGGGCATGGTACCATAAGTTCCACCAGTTTATGCTTTCTCAAGGCTACAAACGTAGTGAGTTCGATCACTGTCTATATACAAAGCAGGCTAAGGATGGCAGTTGGCTGATCCTTATTTTGTATGTGGATGACATGTTGATTGCTGGCAAACACTTGGAAGAAATTTCAGCTTTGAAGTCAAAGATGGCAAAATCGTTTGACATGAAAGACATGGGTGAGGCAAGTCATATACTTGGTATGCGCATTGAGAGAGACAGATCAAAGAAGTTGATTTGGTTATCTCAAACAGAGTATATTGACAAGGTTTTGCAATGTTTCAATATGGAGATGGGAAAGGCATTGAGTGTTCCATTGCCACCATATGTGAAACTTAGCAAACAAGATTGTCCTGTGTCTGAGGAAGAAAAGGCTGAAATGGATAAGATTCCATATGCGTCTGCAGTGGGTAGTTTGATGTATGCAATGATTGCTACACGTCCGGATATTGCATTTGCAGTGGGAGTGGTTAGCAGATATATGTCAAATCCCGGCAAGAAACATTGGGAGGCAGTGAAAGGTATCATGAGATACTTAAAACATACAAAGAGTATGCGCATATGCTATGGTAGTCAGGATTTGAGTGTCAGAGGATACACTGACTCAGATTATGCAGGAGACTTGGATAAGAGGAGATCTACATCAGGCTATGTCTTTACATTGGCTGGAGGTGCCATATCATGGCAATCTCGATTACAAGATTGTGTTACGCAGTCTACTACAGAAGCTGAGTATGTTGCAGAAAATGAGGCATGAAAAGAAGCTATTTGGCTTGGTAGATTGGTTGCAGACTTGGGAATCAAAGTAGATATGCCACAGTTATATTGTGATAGTCAAAGTGTTCCATTCGAAGACTAAGCATATTGATGTCAAATATCACTTCATTAGGGAAGTACTTGAAGACAAGCAGATACAACTGCTGAAGATCCACACCAAGGACAATCCTGCTGATCTACTCACAAAGGGACTTCCAGGAGAGGGCTTTGTGCATTGTCTTGAGTTATTGGGCATTGGATAGATGGCAGCCATGTAAATCTTTGTACATTTATGTTCATAGATTTACAGTTACTTAAAGTGCCACATTGGACTTTAAGTGGGAGGTTGTTGGGATTAAAGCCCAAGTGGCCTCTTATGCGGATATGGCCGGCCGCCCGCCTAACTCACTTACCTCTAACTCTTTGTATATACTCACATATACTTTGTGAATACTAAGGTATTGGGAGATAACCCTTCTAACAGTTCTCTGCGTACTGTACTGTGTAAGCTCACTATGTGTGTGTGTGAGAGAGAGAGAGTCGACCCACGCTCCGCTCCGCGACTTCAGTTTGGGCTTAATGCAATATTATCCATAAAGTTTTTGATTCTAACCTTGCAAATAGTCAGTAAACTCGAATGGACTAGACATGAATGGTCTGATTGTTAAGATGACCTAGAGAAGTGGGATGAAATTAGGTTAAAGGCAATAGACACAATCTATGCCCAAGAACGATGCATGAAAGAGTTTCATGACAAGAAGTAACATCCAACCTTGATGTTTCACAGCCACCCCAATACTCTTCCAAATATACAACCACTACAATGGTATGGCAGCCTAATCCTCAACCACAACTCCATCTAGCAAACGGACAAAACCCTTCAACCATTCATCAACAAGCTATTAAGCTACAATGGTTTACTACATGGTAAATGCTCATTAACAACCAAACAGGTGAACCTTGCCACCAAATACCCTGAAGCAATTTGCCTAAGACCCGCCTCTTGCATAATATCAATTTTTTCATGCATTGACCAAGTATGCATACATAGGGCGCCTTACACGGCTTTGCATAACCATAGCTTTACTACACATGCACAGCACAACCTAGATGACACATTGTCATCCTAGAGTACTCCAACCTAGATGACACATTGTCATCCTGGAGTACTCCAACTGGGAGGGGGAGGCATCTGAATGCAAAGCTAGGAATCAGAGACATAAGGGGCACTATTTTCTTGAATTTTGTGTTATAATTTGTAGTTGATTTATCATTTTTGACACCTTTTTTATTTTATGCCATGAAAGATGAAGAGATTCAAGAGTACGGCCCTTAGGTGTGTGTAAATACGTATATAATAAGGCTTTTTACTAAAATTAGTAATAAGAATTGGAGCAAACCGTCGAGATTTTTTGAATAAGTAGTTTTATTTTAAAATCAAATTTATTTAATTATCTAGCTATTTTTTAGAGTTTTTATATCACTTATATTTCTCTATTTTTTATTGATTTTTATTGATTCTCTAAGCAATAAATGTCAAAAAAGGTAGGAAAATTACCAAGAAAACCAAACACAGATACGTGGACTCCAAGAAGCGACAAGAATTTTTAGAAGTCAATTTGGGCTAAGAACGAGCAAGTAATAGCCAAATTTAGGTAAGTTGCGGAAAATGCTTTTAAGTTGAAAAAGCTTGACTGGGCAAAACGGACGGATTGGGGTCATACAGTGCCCAGTTTTGAAAAATTTTGACACGGTGCTCATTGAACACATGAGGTAGGACTAACTATGAAGTGGGAACAAAACCTGACTTGGGAGCCCAATGTATGTATAGTCTAGCCCCAATTAAACTCTCATTTCTAGTTTTGAGTTTGTGTGTGTGTGTGTGTGTGTGTGTGTGTGTGTGTGTGTGTGTGTGTGTGTGTGTGTGTGTGTGTGTGTGTGTGTGTGTGTGTGTGTGTGTGTGTGTGTGTGTGTGTGTGTGTGTGTGTGTGTGTGTGTGTGTGTGTGTGTGTGTGTGAGAGAGAGAGAGAGAGAGAGAGAGAGAGAGAGAGAGAGAGAGATCTATCTTGGAGCTGGTTTTCTTGCAAGCACTCATGCCCTATGCACTTTGAGCTTTGACACCAGACATGAGAGGTATGTTCCCTTCCTAGAACACTATCATTTGATGCCATTACATGTCAAAAAAAGTAGGGAGAATACCCAACTAGACCTAGGTCGGCTCACATGGGAAAGTGATGCTTACACCGGGTCAGGGCACCCACCCATGACAAAACTCAAGGGGAGGGTCGCCGCTCTTAAGCTTACTAACAAACCCCTAACCTCAACCCTCAATTTTGGATTACTAGAAAACCCCTACAACAAAAAATCATGTTTTTCCCCAGCTACCAGAACGAGGCAAGACTTGACCAGTAGCTTCACAACACTCAAGCAAGGAACTTCAACAATAATAATGTTCAAGGGGGTATAACAATAGAAAAACTCTCGTAGCCCAGGAAACAATCATTTCTATGTTAAGCAATAATGGGATGATAGACTGGGGAAAGAACTTGCATAGAGCTTCTAAAGACCATTCCAAACCAATCGACAATGTACATTGTTGCATGTGATTCCTCTATTGCAAGGCTATTTCATGCACATTGGGCTGTTGTGCAACATGTAGAGTTGCATGTGCCACAGTCCATTACATTTCTACAGAATTCCATAGATGTTTTTACACGAACATATACACACCATCATTTGTTGCTTATATGAGCTGCATGTAGAGATGTCTTGAGTTGGCACACATCATTTCTGATAAGTATACAACAACTAATTGTGTGATGTGAAAGTAGATCAAGAACACCAACATGGCACCTTCCTTAAAGACCCTGTCTCATGCAAGAAGCAACCTAACTAGGAACATCGAGCCACCTCTGCACTCAAAGTTATGTCGCCTTGCCGAGAATTTCATACAAATAGTGGACTACCATTAGAGGGGGTTGACTCTTGTTCCTTGATAGGGACCAATGAAATTTTTGATGAGTTCTGGGAAGATGTATTCATATGCTCAAAGCCTATTCCTGGTAGCCAAAAGAAAGCGAAGGCATATCATGCTGGATCGAAGTTCTTACAGAAGGTTGTGTGGAGACATTGGGATGTGTACCAAGAGGGTCCCTTCATGTAGAAGTAGTGACACATGTAGAAGTAGTGACACATTAAGCAAAGGCCTTTTCATTGGAAAATTGCATGGAAGCTACCTCAAGTCCTGGAAAGCATCAAATTTCTTGGGCTGTCTTTGCAAAGAGGGCGACAAAAGCCTTAGAGGAAAGACACAACCTACAAATCAAGATGAAGAGGTGGGAAGAGCAGATGAGTTGTAGAGGGTTAGGTTGCAGAACCACTATTGCTTCTACCAGATCATTAGTGAGAACATAGGGATTGTATGCACCCCTGTCAAGTGTGCCCATCTAAGGGTGCCTTGTGCAATTGGAAGAGATAGTAGGGTACTTGTAGTAATGAAGAATATAGTAGAGGCCAGATTTCAAGATTGTCAGTCAAGACTGGAGGATGCAAAGAAGCAAGTAGAGGATGAAGTTAGAGAATTTCATAGGGCTAAGGGTGCTGAAGGATCAAACATTTTGGCAATGAAGTTGCAAATGCAGATTGATTGCATGCAAGACCATGTAGATTGACAACACCTGATTGATTTGATTGGAGAGTTCTTGTCTTCCCCTCTCCATAGAAAAGTGATGAATTAGAATCCAAGGTGGCCATGGCCAAGGTGCTTCACATCTCACCCTCCTACATGTGCTTGAGTTTCTTTTGGAGGTTGTGGTTCACTTCCATGTGATTATGTGTGTTTTGGAGTGTATGGTTATGTGCTATATGGTATATAGCACAATCTATATGTGTGTCTTGGGGCCCACAAGGATCAATACCTATCACATCTCTAGAAGAGATGGAACCAAGAGGAAATGTCAATACTGGGAAGTAAGTGACTCAACTAGGGCATGGACACTTGCCAAGAGGTTGTAAATCTCTTGTATTAACATAGTACACTCCACTTTGCCACTTGATGTGCGTTCTAACTACCAGAATCTTGGACTCTATCCTCTAATCATCTCACACAAACACATGTAAATCTTCAAGCAAAACAACTCCGACTGACTCCAAACTCAATAGGAATCTTTCTAACACTATAAGAAATAGAACTGGGTCATCAAACTTGCAATACAACACAGAGGAAAATGCAATTTTCTCCAACAATCCGGATGGAAAACAATTTATTGGATTTTAGACTTGCCTACTAGGTTCTCCTAAGTTTTGAGAATCTCCCAAGCAGAGGTGCTAGGTATGGAAACTAGTTGTCTAATTTCCTATGTGATCACAAGAGGATTTTGCAGTTTTCGGCATCTATCTTGATCCTTTGGCTTCTCTTGGGGGTGTCCTTAGCCTCTGATCCTTTAGGTTGAGAGGTATGTCCTTGTGTCATTTTGTTTCCAAAATCTTCGTAGAAGCGTTCATCAGATTTGGGGTGTGAGCTCTCAGTGGAGTTGTCTGAGTCTGGTCTTTCCTTCACCTTCTTTGCATCTTCAGCCACTTTGTTGGCTTCTTCTTCTGCTATCTTGGTTTGTTCCATTTGAGCCCAAATTTACACCAATTGTTCAGTAGTGATAAGAGTAGCCGAAGGGTTTTTGGTGCAGATTTTAAGGGGTGCCCATTTCTCAACAAAATCCCCCTTGTCGACTCTTTGCTTCTTAGAATATTCAGCCAATCTCTCTTTTAGGCTTTCTTTTGTTGCATTCTCTTCTTTACCGGGTTTAGGCATGGGCATTAAAATAACTTTCAATATCTATTTCGTCGAATTTTGATTGACAGTATTGGAAAGTCATAATTATGTCGAATGTTACGGTGTGGCGTAGTCTAGCTACGGTTTTTATTAGTTGGTTAGATACTGTTCGGATGGTCAAATTTAATTGTAAAAATTGAATGGTAAGGGGAAAAGTTGACCACCAAAAAGCAAAGGCTTGTTTTTAGGAAAGAAAGAGTCTTTTTAGAAAAGAGAGGAGGAGCTTAGTTTAGAACTCTTTTCTTGGAAGCCAAGCTTCTTTTTAGATTCTATAAATTGCGCATCAAAATTCGTGTCCTCAAAAAAAAAACTTTTAAAAAAACTATAATATATATATATATATATATATATATATTTTAAAGTAAGCCACGAACGTGCATGAACTTGTCTCTCCTTGCCTCACTCTATTCTTAGCTAGTGCTTTTGGCCTTGAGAGCCTATATAAAGACCTCTCTTCTTTCACTTTGAGAAGGATAGATACACTCTCAGACGCGGAAGCTCTCTTGCTTTGACGTCAGAATTACTTATCTATTGTACGGAGTGGTGCAAGCTCTTCATCACCATCTCCATAAACTCTTCTCTCTCGTGAAGAAGAAGAAGAAGGATACTCTCTCTCTCTATTTGCTTATTATCTTCTCTCTCGTTTCACGGTGTACGCGCTCTCCGAAAGTTTTCGTGATGGATACCTCTACGTGCTCTCATCACCGCTCTCTTGCAGAAAAGCAAGAATCCTTTCGACAACCCCAAATCAATCCGAAAGCACGGTGAGAAACCATAAACTTCATAGTCATCATCATCTCTCTCTCTCTCTCTCTCTCTCTCTCTCTCTCTCTCTCTCTCTCTCTCTCTCTCTCTCTCTTGTTTTTTCTGCGTAGTCACCCTCTTGGTGATTGTTTTTTTGTATACGAGTGTATGTATGGATTAACCAAGTACATACGAGATTGAATCATGATTGTTTCATCATGTTTTACATGTTGATTTATGCACATGATGCGTTATAGTCACGCATGTGCATAAAGAAGCGCTTTTTGTTTCACGTCATAGAAGCGGTAGGAATATTGTTTTGGTCATAAATCACAAAACGTTATGAATCAGCCCGAACCCTTTACACCATAGATATAACACATCATTTATAACATTTTCTCTCTTATGTGTCATGTGAAAAACACACACAAGTTAAGAGATATGGTCAAAAAATAGATTGCTGCCCACTACACAACCAAAATTTTTGACTCCAAGCTCCTTGGAGAACTACTATATAGATTCACCGAATGGAAAAACCCACTTAACCAATTGAAAATCTTGATAAAACTTGATGATAAATGAATTTAGGTCTCCGTTATCACTTTGGGAATGCGAGTTATTAATCACTCTATTATCAACTTTTACTTACACGCGTAGGAGTGCTATCAAAAGAGCATACCATATGACGTCGTGAGTTAACTGAGCCGTTTTGATATGTTCTATGGTTTGTTTTGGTGAGTTGATTTCAATTATTAGATGGCCCTAAACTTACATGAAAGTATATGGTTAAACATTCCGAACCGCATAGGCAGATATGAATAAAGTGACTTTCTTTGGGGGTTACCGTTTGTTGTGTGAGTATCATATGGTCAAAGTGACATGATAGAGTGATAGTCTACATTATAGATCCGAAATTGATGCATTGGGTTAAGGTCAAACACTTTCATTTGCATGTTTTGCATGCTCCCAAAAATGTCAAAAAGTTGTTTTTGCCATATGTATGAAGTTATGGTTTATGGTTGACCTAAAGGTCGGAGTTGTGTTGCATCATGATTATGGTGTTCGAATGTTATCATATGATGTATGGGAACTCATGGATTGATGTGGATGCCTCATATGCATGGTTATGATTGCTTTCCACCTTTCTAGGTCAAAACTAGCTCTATGTGCTAGAGTGGTGAAGTGCACATGTGATGCATCAACTTTGCATGGTTGGATGTTGTCAAAAATTGGATTTTTATATCATGATTAGTTTCTAGTCGAATTCTTTTTATGCATGAAAGAATCACATCTTAAGGGTCACATGTGTGTAGACTCCGATTGATTGCAGGGGATATGTCAAACTCCAAGTGTGGGAGTTGGTTCAGTGTGATTATGATTTATGGTTAAGGGCTGAGATTCGCTCATGGAATATGGTTGGTATTTTATGGTGGAAGTCGGTGTGGCTTATGGTTTTTTTTCGGGATTGAGTTATGCTGCCAAAATTTTTGCAGCCATGTTATGTTCTAAAGTGGTTATGCAGAATTGGTCATGCCTCACCCAAGTAGGGTGGAGAGCTCACCCGTGTGATGTGATTGGATTATGGTTTATGGTTTATGGTTTTTGGATTGGATCATGAAGTGATCAAGATGGTTTATGGTAGACGTGTAAGGGTAGAGACCCTGGACAGTCTAACTGTTTGGAAAAGGAATTGTTTGTGCATCTGGGAAGTGCTATTGTGATTGGACTCATGTGTTATGTTTCTCATGACAGCGTCTCTACAAGACTAGGATCACCTACATCACTTAGCCTTAAACTAAAGGGTCGTTGACCTGGGGCTTTGCTAGATTGGGGTGTTGCCTAGGTCTTCTTCTTTTGTTAGGCTCATCTACACGGTTAGTGCGTCGGGGGTTGAATGACCTACACGGCTAACGCGTCGGGGATCTTGCCTTGGCTTGGCCTAAACACCCGATGTTGGACATCAAAGAGGCGTGGCACCTAAACTGGTATGGGTTGTGTTGATACCCTACCACCTGCTGGTATTTGGGATCCTTTCAGAGCTCGGGTTCATGGAGGGAGGCGAAGCGGCCTCACCTATGTCTGGCTCAGGTAGGATGGAGGTGTTCTGGCTTGCTCCTGACGAAGTGAAATTCTCTTTGTCCGTAGTAGAGCAAAAGTGGATGGGTGGACCGATCGATCCCTACGCAGGGTCCGGTGCTCTGCTAGTTATTTTGTCATAAACTTTTTGATGTTATGGTATACCCAGATTTTGTCATTGCATTAATACATTGTTGCTTGTTCCATTTAGATGGGCATTTAAAGATTCTCTGTTGTCAATTTCTCATGTATTTGTGCACTCTATTTCACCCTACACTATATTCTCTCTCTCTCTCTTCCCACAATGCGGTGTACACATATATTCACCCTCCACAATGTTATATTTTTTCTTGATTACGCTTTCATTCATAACACCCATTCAGAGGTAGCACTAGTCGCTAGGTACCCCTGGATGCAGTCCGGCTCATGACCTAAACTCCATGCTTGGTCAGGCACTGAGAACGCCTCCCCTATACAAATGCTTCCGCAACTCTGATGTATATTGAAAATTGTGTAAATGTGTAAATTGTATATTATGTGCATAGACCCCTAGGAAGGGGTATCGCTCACTCTTGAAGGCCAAACCCTTGAGGGTTTTGTGAAGAAGCTCCTCTCTCCTTCCTCTTCATCCTAAATCCATTTCCTTCCTCCTTGAGCCTCACATCTCTTCAAGAAGGACTTCAACCCCACTTCCCTCTTGTTTAGAGGAGGTAATCTTCATTTCTAGTAGGATTAATTAATCCATGTGTTTTAGTACTAGGAAGGTTTATGTGCATCATTTTAGCTTTAAGCTTTAATAGTAACCTTGGAATTAAGGTTAAGTATTAATGGTAGTTATGCATCATTAAGTTAAGCTTCAAAGGTATATTTGCACTCATAAGCTAAGCTTTAATAGTAAGTTTGTGATCTCTAGTTACCTAACTGAATCTCAGCTCATCATAATATTCGGAGACTGATGGTCAAACTGAGTAAGTAAATCAAACCATTGAAGATATGATTCGAGCATACTGCAACCAGCAGCCCCACCAATGGATCAAATTTCTTCCCCTAGTTGAGTTTGCTCATAACTCTTCTCACCATCGGAGCCTCGGAATGTCACCCTTTAAAGCCTTGTATGGTCAGGAATGTTTAGTCCCTCTTCAATTATCCGACCCAGCTCTTCATGTTCCTGCCGCTAAAGTCTACCCTAGAAGATATGGATCATCAACTTCTAGTCATTAGAGACAACCTGAAGACAGCTAGTGATAGGCAAAAGAGCTATGCTGATCTTCACCGCTCTGCTAGAAGCTTTAGCAAAGGCGAATAAGTTTTCCTTGTAGTCAAACCCAAACGCAGCTCTTTAAAGCTAAGGAAATTCCGTAAGCTTGCATTCAAGTGTTGTGGACCTTTTGGAATCAAATCAATATCTCCCTTTTGTCCAAACCCTTGATCATTTTTTTGGTTGGTTCTTCGGAACAACTTATAATTATTCTTCAAGATATCGATGGTACTTTTGATGTAAATTTTATGCAGATGTAATCAATCATCATATTTATGGAATTCGAGCATCTCTAGTCAGCCAATTCTTTTGAGATTCAAATCGTCTATGGTGTTTTACAAGTCTAATTGATACGATACGTGAAATATCTGATTACCAAGTGAAAGATGAGGCAGTAAGCTATAGACATAAGAGAAATAAGAATGGAGGAAATAAATTGGGTACACAAGGGAGGAGATACTGCAAGATTAATTGAAAGATCAGTATAAAATCATTAATTGCAAGAACAAGGTATCAGTTGGATGATATCAATAGAGAAATGAGTCAACGCTCAAAACGGAAAAAAGTTAAAGTCTAGGTAAGAATAGTAAGATTTTTACAAAGTGTATTGAGACTAGATAGAGAGCGAAATGAAGAAATGATCTTCAGACCTCACAAGAGAAACACAATCCGGTCACACCAAAGGAAAAATACATAGTTGAGTAAGATCACATTCAGTAATTAAAGTAACCCTGAGTCATTAAGACTTCTTCATGATTAAGACTTTTGAGTCAGCGTTAAAAATGAAAGAGAAGTGTATTATTCAAGGTCCATACCAGTTTCACTGCAGTTTCACTGTCCTTTAATCTAAATACCCTAAAGTTACTGACCATCCTCAATCATAAGTTGACCAAAGATTGCGTCTGTCTACTCTCTAAAGCATGTCCCGAGCTGAGGACAACTCTTTATTTTTGTTGGGGAGTTTGTAAGGCCCCTCCCTAAACCCTAGAGCCATTCAGGACTTTTTCAGCCTAGAAAATAATTTAGAAAAAGCAAGACCGACAAAGAAGTCATGCGGACAACGAGACTTTACTCCAGAATGAAAAGACAAGGATATTTTGGATCAGAAATTACGTCATCCCTATATTTTTCCAAAAAGATTAAGATTATTTTTATACTTCTTCGTCAAAAGCCGCGTGGGAACTGATCTAGATCAAGAACTAGGAGAAAAAGAGACTAACTTTATTGAAAGTTAAAGTAAAGAGATAATAATTAAGAAGAAAATTGGGGTCCAATAGGAATTAAGAAGAGAATTGGGGCCCAATAGCAATTGAGAAGAGAATTGGGGTCCAATAGGATTTAAGAAGAGAATTGAGGTTCAATAGGAATTGAGAAGAGAATACCCACCATTTCTTATATAAGCACCCCCTCTCTTTTGTAATTTTACACACATATTGCTAAGCTACTTCACACACTTAGGTGACATTTAATGGTAAGTTTGCACTTAGGTGTAAGCTTTAGTGACTACCTTGTATTTTAGGTTTAAGCTTTAATGAAAACCTCGCAATTAGGGTTGAGTGATAAGAGTATCTATGCATCATAAATTTAAGCTCCAAAGGTAGATTTGCACTTGTAAGCTAAGCTTTAATGGTAACTTTGCACTTAGGTGTAAGATTTAGTGATTACCTTGTATTTTAGATTTAAGCTTTAATGGAAACCTCGCAATTAGGGTTAAGTGATAAGAGTATCTATGCATCATTAAGTTAAGCTTCAAAGGTAGATTTGCACTCGTAAGCTAAGCTTTAATGATAACTTTGCACTTATGTGTAAGCTTTAGTGACTACCTTGTATTTTTAGGTTTAAGCTTTAATGGTAACCTCACAATTAGGGTTAAGTGCTAAGAGTATCTATGCATCATTAAGTTAAGCTTCAAAGGTAGGTTTGCACTCTTAAGCTAAGCACTAATGGTAACTTTGCACTTAGGAAAAGCTTTGAAATACAAGCTTGCAATTTAGGGTTTAGCTTCCGTGGTGACCTTGTGTGATTAGGGTTAAGCTTCCATGGAAACCTTGTCTCATTAAAGAGAGAAAGGTTTAGTCTCATTATGGTAATCAAGATTCGATTTTGCATGTCTCTTTACGGTAGGAAGAATGTATGGTTATAATCATCTCTTTCCAAGCTTTAATGAAAATCTCTAGATCCCCATTTTATTCCCTGTAAGGTCTCTGACCCGACCCAAAAAGAGCACCATTGTACCATGAAATGAATATAATGAAAAAAGTTACTATTTTTTGCAGTTTTCTGAATTCTGTCAGTGCCCTGATGTTTAGAATGTTATAAAGCTTCAAAATGTGAATTGAAATAATTTTTGTGAAAAAAATCCAAAAATAGTAAGTTTTTGGTCACCCGACCCATCCAGTTTTGACTGTCTCGAAAAACTACACCCGTACCCCGAATTTGAAAAAAAATGTATTTTCGGACCCCAAGGGCTGCTAAATATGGCAGGTACTCGGGCCGGTACGCCTTAGTTAGAGCTTGCTATAGCAATTTTCGGCATCAAATTCGGACTCGTATGACCCGTTTTAGCCTAAAACCAAATTTTCCCAAAATTGTCCGGGGAGGCACCGGGGGCCCGAGGCTGTGTGGGAACAGGTTCTAGCCCACTCCAACTCATCTTTAGCAGCTAGGGGGCGCCCTCTTGCCTTGTGGGAGTCTTGGGAGTGTTTCTAAGCTTGCTACTAAGTGTGAGAGTCAGTTAACCAAGCCAAATGGACACTTGGTGGGTAGGCAACTGGACTTGCCATGCTTAACTAGAGAGGCTCCCAGATGCAAATAGCAACCCAGATCGATTTTCAGCTTGAGGAGTCCTATTTAAAGGTGTGCTCACACACACACCCAGTACACACACACACACCTACACACACCTTGGGGAGGTGCTACGGGCACACACATTGTTTTTGAAGGAGAAGCAAAGGGGGAGGTGCTACCGAAATTCTCATCTTGAGGATTCATTGGATCAGAAAAATCAGAGGATTCTCAGCCCCTAATCACGGTAATTATGGTTTAATTACGTCTCTTCTTAATTCTCATCATTACTCTCTCATAATTCTCGTCTACTATGCCTACCTTTAGCTATAATTCCCAATAGCTCCTCTCTAAGTTTACATAGCTATACTCCCTCGCATAATCATCATTCAATTAGCTAAATTATGCAGCCATTCATCATTATTAATCACGGATTGATGCATGATTAGGAAAGATTTCTCTCTCTAGGCAGTATAGTTAATAGATTGCCAGCAAGTAATAATGTAGATTTGATGAAATTCATTATTTTATCATTCAATAGTATTGTAATTAAATTAGACTCAATCATCTCCCACATTAAAATGTGATTTAAGGCTGAAAATTAATCCGTCATTAGGTAATTAAGAAGAGATTTTTCTATCACACATGCCTGCGGTAATTCTGCATCTTCAAATTGCTCTAGAAAAATGATTGAGCTAGCGTACTTCATCTCTTTTGTAAATCAATTAGAGAAATTTTGAATTTCTTAATCATCTAAGCCAAGTGATTAACTTAGAGCTAGTTCCCATAGGGCAAGTAAAGGATTACCCTTTAAATTGCTAGGTCTCGAAGGAAAATTTAATCTCTTGCATAAGAGGGATTCATAATGATTCTAATATGCCAATTGGTTTGTTATGATGCTCTCGGACTTTAGCTCTTTTTCAAGTTTATCATTTAAAGTAGTGAGTAAAATGGCCCCGGTTAAGAGAACTCGCTTCGGTGGTGCCCACGACCACGAGGCGAGAACGAGCAATGTAAACGGAAAGGGAAAAGCTCCCATGGACGAACAAGCACCGGCCATCTCACAGGCCATTGACGAAGAAATGGAAGAGGTAGGTCATAATTTCATTCAAGTTGTTTAATTTAACATTGCACACGTTTAGCTAGGAATGAACATATCCCCAAACATGTTGGAGAAATCCGACGAAAACCTAGGCATTGAATTCATTTGTACTTTCAAATCTAAAGTAGGAAAGAAATGATTGATGGGTATGCTGCTTGCAATAGGAAAGAATGTCTGCTAGGGAAAATTTAGCTCGACATGTTCATTCTATTTCCAATGTTGAATCAGTCCTGACCCCCCTCCTGTTCACAGGGGGCAGTTAAGGGCTCTTGAATCCACGTCTGCTGGTTAAGCCATGGATACCCATGTCTTGCTTTCTATGCGGTCGGAACCCACGTCTGCTGGTTAAGCGGTGGGAATGTCCATGTCGTGCTTTCTATGCGGTGGACATACCTAGTTGTATGGGTAGCTAGGCGACAACGGGAGGAGTAAACTCTTGTTGGAGGGGGGATGTTGTACCTCCAGAACATTGGAATTTTAATGAATAAGTTTGAGTAGAATTTTTACTAGAATACTGTCTTGGTGCCGCTTTGCAATACTGATTGAAGGGCTGTCTTAACGAACATTGTGACTCAGAATTTAATCAAGGAATGTTTATGTTGGACAATCATTGTGATAGTAATTAGGACACACAAGGAAGTGTGAGTGTGGGGGTGGAAAGTGGGGGCTTTGCTCAGGTTGCCAATGCCTATGAGAAGGGTGGTCCCGATTGGTCGGGAACTCTCTGTCCCCATAGTGTTTAAATCGATACTAGTAATACTCATTGCCCCTAGAGCGGCGAAGTCTCAAGTGTACGTGCCTCTGAAACATGGGGAAAAAGACACTGGGGGTTTCTCTCCTCTTGGAAGGTGGGTCTTAGAATCGCTAGATAGTTTAAGTACGCTTCCCCTGCGAGGTGGAGCTAGATCTCATTGCTAGTAGGCTCGGACTCGACTCACTTTGTGATGAGAGATCGTCCGCTAGTTGAACCCTGAACCACTTTGTTTGCTTCCACTATAGATCTAGTGGCCACCAGGTTCACCATCAGTTCCGCCGTTTGATACGGCGGGGTGGGGACCTCACATCCCCAAAGCGAGCTTTCATGGAAAGCTCGAAGACTCATAAATTATAGGATGACCTTCTAGCTTCCTAAAATGGAAAGCTAGGCACCATAAGAAAAGAGTAGTTGTCTAAACCCGATAGAAGTAGTTCAATTTTTGGTATTGAAGAGTATTTCTAAAGTTGTCAATTTCAAGTTTGTTTGCAAATACGAGATGGGGGAGATAGGAGATAACTTCACGGAATTGATCTCCGTGTTGTTTGAACCAAAAACTCTAGAAGCTTTCATGGAGATGCCCCATGGATGGCAAAGGATTGCAAAAACCTGGGAATCGTACAAAACGGAGATTGAACTTAAAAAGTTGGCATTTTCTAAAAGACATTAACCATCAAATGCCTATGGCAAAAACTCGCTTGTATTTTCTAAATAAACTTGGCTGGTAGATAATTAATAAAAGTAACAATTAAGGTTGATAAATGAATGAACCTAGAAATTACCAACTAGGAGCTAAAAAGGAATCTCGAGAGGTGATAGGGATAGCCCATTGCAAAACATAGATTTAACTAGGAGTTTTGAAGATTGTCTGGAAATGACCGGAAACCAAGATGGATCTTCTTGGGACCAATTTGATTGAAAGGCCGGCCCATTGAGAGGATTCTCTTGGGGAACTTGACGGACATTGGCCCTTTTCGAATAGGGCAGTGTAACCGGCAAGTTGTTATACCTAGGTCATTCATGTCCGATGGATAAGGGATGAATGGGTTTGTTTTATTTTTGCCCGGTCGGGTGAAGTACCCACGGTTTCTTAGTGGAAATTGTCCATATCCGGGTATGGCATGATGCCAATAGTTGGATGAGAAGGTCGTACTCAAGGAGGATGATGTGAATTTAATTAAGGAAATTTTTTCAACATGGTTGCTTAAAAAGGAACTGGAAAGGCTAGGAATATAGGGGCTATCATGTGCATCTGTTACCAGATGGTGCTATACCTCTCGAAATAAAATGCTTAGGAAGGAATATTAAATTACTTGATGAGCCTTTGCCAAACACTTAATTCTGAGAAATATTATCAAGGTGATGCCATTTTGATGGCTTATAACCGATTATCTTGGTCCTGAATGGGGGGGCAAGATGAATTAGTTGAAACTAAATGTGTTGCATGATTAGTTGGGAAACTAGTTACAAGCTAATTATAGCAGATAAAGGAAAGAAAATTAATTTAAAAGTTTCTAAATAAAGATCTGGTGGGAACAACCAGCTGAATTTCCCTGAATGAGGGTATGCAATGAATTGCATGCTGCTTGTTGTCTGATGATGTCTGATAGACTACTGTCTTCTTGATTTTATAGTAGTTAAGTACTACCTCAGGAAGGGATTTTCATGAAATGGTTCGGTGGGTGGGCGGATCCGGAGGGTCAGATGGCCGGATGTTGATTTAAAAATTTCATGTTAAACGCTAGGACTACGTGGGATAAAAATGGGTGATCGAGGACGAGCGAGACCAAGTAGGATTGGAAGATCCCTCTTCTTAGGGGAAAGTGATAACTGATGTGCCTGCTTGTCAGGAAAAAGGGGTTATCGCCATGAACCAAGGAAGAACAAGAAAGCAGGAGCAGATCCTCAAGTTAAAGATCAAGAGAATCAAGACTAAGGACCACAATTTTGGGTGTGGAAAGCTATCAAGGACAGACTTATTATGAGAAGCGGATAGAATCGTTGAATGAAGGGATGTACCCCCTTGGGTTGGCATTTGAGATAGGCCGGAGTCCTATCTGAGTGTCGGTCCAAAGTGGGAGGGATACCTGCAGATAGATTTATGTCATTTCCTGGAACAGTCTGGAGGACTGAGGGAGGTGAGTAGGGTTGAGTCTGGGTATGGCCCTCACAGAGATTCTTTGCCATATTCTTACCACACTTTTGCTAGTACTTGGAGACGTATGATCCAGGGAAATCCTGAAGTTGTCAAGTTTGATGCATTATGCACATTGCTATTGCAAGAGTTACTTTCTAGAAAAAAACAGGGCTAAACAGCATGCAGTTGAACATGCCTTTATTGTTGCTCAAAGAAAAAGTGGTAATAGTAATGCAGCCACTTCTCATGGTTTTTCTACGAGTGGAAAGGCACCTATTCCTAATGCTTCTTCTCGTAGAAATTCTTTTGAGAATTCTGGTGATAAGGGTTAAAAAAAGACGCATTGCCATTATTGTAAGGCTAATGATCACCTGATCAAGAAATGTCCTAAGTTGAAGGCAAAAGAGGCTAAGAAGAAAGAGGTTGGATCCACTACAAGGTCCAATACAAGTGCATCTATTGTAGAGTCTTCTATGAAAGGATATTGTGATGATGATGTAGATGCAGTGGGAATTTGGTGCAAAGTGTACTATGATCCTACTGTCCATGATGCATGCATGTCAATTGTTGTAGATTCACCATGTGTGGTATTTTAGCAGTGGTGCTACGAAGCAGATTACCTCATATCAATGATCTGTTTACCTCTCTTGAGTCTATCCCTCATGGGAATACGGCTACTTGTGCCAAAAATTCCTCTTGTCCGGTCCAAGGAGTTGGAAAGATTGTGCATATTGCTATGAATGGCAGTTCTTTCACACTTGTTGATGCATTGTATGTACCTTGGATCAAAAAGAACCTTTTATCTATGTCTACACTTGCTAGACCTTGGTCTTGTTGTCAAATTTGTGGATGACAGATGTATAGTTCATGATCTCAATTTTGGTGATGAAATTGTTGCATCTGGTCTTTGTACTGTGCGTTGTATAATCTTACTTTGTATGATAAGTGTGGGAAAAAAAAATTCAAATGCACTTGTGGATTCTAAGGCTATTTCAAATGCAAAACTTTGGCATGCACGGCATCTGAATTTTGCCAGTTTGATGCGTTTGCAAAAATCTGATATGGTTGCTTCTTTGCCACCTCTTGAAGCACCTGTCAAACATGTTTATGAAGGCTCTATTTTGGGTTTCCAAATCATGGTTCAATCAGTGCCACATGTAGATTGCAACTTGTGCATAGTGATATTTGTGGGCCCATACAAACTCCGTCCTTGGGCGATTACCTTTACTTCATGACTTTCATTGATGATTACTCCAAGCATGCATGGGTGTATCTGCTTGAAGTGAAGTCCAAAGTGTTTATGTGCTTTAAATAATTTCTGGCTATGATTGAAAATAGACCATGACTAGCCAAAAATGCATTAAATTCATGAGACATATACTCCCGCCCTCGCTCAAAACGGAGGGTGCCGATAGTACATTTTGAGACATTAAAACACCAATGTACAGTGCTGTATACACCTTAGCAAAATGGTATTGTTGAGAGAAAAAATAGATCACTTATAGAAATAACACGATAAATGGTTAAAATTCAAGCTTTGCCGCATTTTTTTTGGCTTGAGGCCATCATATGTTCCACTTATGTACTTAATAGGTGTCCTACAAAATCTTTGCAATCTATGACCCCATATTGCGCATGGCATGATAGAAAGACTTCTATTGAGCACATGCATGCTTTTGGTTGTCTTAACTTATGCTTTGGTGCCACAAACACAACACAAAAAATTGGATGATAAGGCTGTCAAGTGCATTTTTTATGGTGATAGTGCTGAAAGCAAAGGTTATAGGAACAAAGCGTATCTTGGTTTCATGGAATGTTGTGTTTGTGAAAGATTCTATTCAGCTCTTGTTGTCATGTACTAGAGATAGTATTGTTAGCTCACAAGACATTTGAGAGTTTGTTACCTCTTTTCATTGGTGGAAGTTCGAAACGTAAATTCAAATGAGTTAAATGTACAGCCTACGGGGGTTTCAAAAAATGTTACAAATCAGCCCATTATTGATGCAAATGTACATGATGTACTTGATGAGGAAAGGGTTGAGAATGAGTAAGCTAGAGGTATGCCAAAATGGCTAGTGCATACTCTGCGTGACAGTAAATTGGATGCACCTTTGTCTAATCGTACTCGTTCAGGTTGTCACCATGCATCTTATGCATTAGATTGTCGTTCTTTGGTTGTTTCTACCTTATGTGGTTGAGGAACCTCTTTCCTTTGATGAAGCACAAAATTTAGAAAATTGGACGGCTGCCATGCAATCTGAATATGATGCACTTATAGAAAATGACACGTGGACTTTATGTTATTTGCCTCCTGGAAAAAATTCCATTGGTAGGAAGTGGGTTTAAAAGTTGAATGCAAGCCGGATGGTGATATTGATCGCTATAAGGCTCCATGTGTTGCAAAGGTTATGCACAGCAAAAAGGTATAGATTATGAAAAGACTTTTGCTCCCACTTGTCATATTGGCAGCTCATTTTGGTTGGGATGTACATCATTCAGACATTGTTACTTCGTCCTTGAATGGTGAATGTTTGAGGAAGTTTATGTAACACAATCTCGCGGTTTTGTCAAAAAAAGGACAAGAGGATAAAGTGTGGAGATGTAAGAAATATTTGTATGGGTTTAAGCAATCTCCTCATGCTTGATATGAGAAAGATGATACTCAATTGGTCAAACAAGGCTTTTGTAACAGTCCAATAGAAATCACATGTATGTAAAGCATGAGGGTGATGTACTTCTCATTGTTGTTCTCTATGTGGATGATTTGTTGATCACTGGACCAAATGAGAGATGTATTGCTAAATTTAAGGCTGATTTGAATGCTACTTTCAAGATGAAAGATTTGGGGATGTTGCATCATTACTTGGGTATAGAGCTTAAGCAGTGTGATGGTGTGTTGCCTTGTGTCATACAAGTTACAAAGACGTTGCTATTTGAGTTTGGAATTGAGGATTGCAAACCTAATGCCACTCCCATGGAAACAGGTTTGAAATTGAATCTTCATGATGTTGGTAATCTTGCTGATGTCATTCTTTACCAAACTATTTTGGATGCCTTATTTTCGTATGCAGCACGAGACCGAACATTCATTTTGTAGTCTCACAAGTTAGCAGATTTATGCATAGCCCAAGGTCTAATCATTGGTAGGCTGTCAAGAGGATTTTTTGCTACTTGAGTGGCACTTTACATCTTAGCTTGTTTTATCCCAAGGGAGGATCGTTGCCTCCACATTTACATGCTTTTTTGGACACAGATTGGGATGGTTTTTTTGACACGCGAGTTTCCATGAGTGGTTTTTGTTTCATTCTTGGTCGTTCATGCATATCATGGTTGAGCCTAGAAGCAACCTACTGTGGCCACTTCCTGATGTGAGGCTGAGTAGAGGGCAGTCTTCACAACTACGGTTGAGTGTGTATGGCTCAGATGCCTTATGGCTAATTTGGGTGTTGGACAGGACACTGTCAATACTATCTACACTGATAATCAGAGCACATTTGCAATTGCAAGGAACCTAGCTTTTCATACTCGTGCCAAGCACATTGAGGTGTGTTACCACTATGTCAGGGAGAGACTCTCAACAGGAGAGGTCAGCTTGGCTTATGTGCCAACAGAGGACAACCTTGCAGATATTTTCACAACGGCATTATTGTCTCATGAGAAGTTTGAAGCTTTCCACAAAGCTTTGGGCCTACTCCCCTTTGTGGATTGATCATGTCCTCAGGGCTTGGCACTTCCCTATACTCTATGTGTCAGCTCTTGTTCATTGCATCACTCCCAGGCGAGAGTTGTTACCATATACAAGTGGTGGTGATGTTTCACACACATCACTACCATATACATGTGGTAGTGATATGTGTGAACACACTTAGGACCATGGGGGCATTTTTTGCCTCACTAGGAGGTTTTTTCCCTCGTGCATTTTATATACGCCCATCACTCTACGGCTACCTTATCTTTCCATTACACACTAAGTAATATACTCTCTGTTGTATGCCTTGAGCTTCCTTCATCTTCTCTAAGATGTGTGTGTTTCCATGAAACCCTAATTCCAAGAGATTTGGATTTGGACTTGAATTTGGATTTGACCTATGATGATTTCTTGTCTTGACATTTTTTATGAAATTGGACTTTAAATTTCTGAGAATCGATTATTCAATGAGGAGTGTGACCAATGATATCTTCATACATCAAGATATGACATTACTGCTTTTTCTAGTGGTAGAGGACACTAGAATATGTAGTATTCCGATGACGACAATCACAATCAAATACAATTGTTTAAGCTTATGAATTTCTTTTCAATTGATATATGATTTTTTTGACACAGAATGTTAGCCATTGTTTTTTGACATGTATGGTTTGTAGATTCTTAGCAAGTGAGGAAAACTATGCGAAGTGATAGCAAGATTATGGTTTTTTAATTATTAAAGTGATCCTTATGAGCTACGGTCACTTTATCTCTGGGCGGATAGTTTGTGATCACTTTGAACATTCAAGAAATCTATAAATGAATACGCGCAAGAGAAAAATTATCACTCTTGTATGGGGGGAGATTTCACCTAGTGTCTGTGTTCCTCTTCTTCTCTTTCACCTCTCCTCTCTCGCCGTGATGGTGTAGCACTCCGCTCTAGGAGGTACATTTGCATGTGCCCCCTTCATCTCTCCCGCTCTATCTCATATTATTTATCTCTTGATTATGGTGCATGAGGTATTCTCCAGGTTTCCAGATCTATTAGTTTTATTGCTTGTAGTATGTTGCTCTATGTATTTTGCAAGCACATCCTTCCGTCTGTAGTAGTGATTAGTTTTTGTATCATCACAAGGAGATGACATGAACATGTAGTTCTTTGAAGAGAGATCCAGGCCAAGAGAATGTATAGAGAATAACGCAACCAAGACCTCACCACCAAGATGCTAGAAGTAAGCTAATGCACCACCCCAAACCAATACTTCCAAAGACCAGCAAGCACATCAATAACACTTGCACACAAACATATAATCAAATTGAATATCATAAGGGATCTATTACCAAAAGGATAGTTCAGTATGGGCCCAAGCTCTCACTGAACATTTCATCAATTACAAAAGGATTAAAAACATATCATTAGCAAGCTTTGAGAAGTCTGACATAGTAGAACAGTTCAAAAATCACAAAGAAGATAGAACCACCAAACTTGAACTGCATTCAAAAAGACCTTGCTTGCTCACCCTCTTTAAAATACTTGGTCTTCCCACCTTTCTTCTAGAGATGGTCATACTGGTTCAGATGATACTCGTGTCTTACCCATGGTACAAGTACCTACAGTACAAGCATCTTCAATGTTTTTCAACCATCATCCCTTTGCCATCTTTAGCAAATAATGGTCACGATGGCAATAAATCCCAAGTTGAGAGCAAGCGACATCCATAGTTCTTCAACTCAAGAATAGACATACACGAAGCCCTACTAAGAACTCACTAAGAATGGCCACGAGACATCATCACCAAAAGGTCCATGCCTAGTGGTGATAGTGTAAGGATGCAATCACACAAAGTATAGTTATCAGTAAGATGTTACTAATGCAACTATGCCAAAATTGGCATAGTTACAAAAGGCCTTTCATTAGTTGCATATAAGATAAATAGCTAGTTGTTGGAATTAGGGTTGCACAAAAACACACACAGCTTGGAGAAGATGAAGGAAGCTCACGGCACACAACAAAGAGTGTATTACTTATTGTGCAATGGAAAAGATAGATAGCCCTAGAATGAATGGGCGTATATACAATGCACGAGGAAAAAAACGTCCTAGTGAGGGGAAAAATGCCCTGGCAGTCCTAAGTGTGTTCACACACATCACTACCACATGTATATGGTAACAAATCCCCCCTGGAGTGATGCGGTGAATGAGAGCTGGCAGATGAGTAAATGGAAGTTCCATGCCCTGAGGACATGATCAGTCCACAAAGGGGAGTAAGCCCAAAGCTTTGCAGAAATCTTTGAACTTCTCACAAGACAATGCCTTGGTGAAAAGATTTGCAAGGTTGTCCTGTGTTGGTACATAGGCCAAGCTAATATCTCCTGTTGAGAGCCTCTCCGTGACATAGTGGTAATGCACCTCAATGAGCTTTGTGCGAGCATGAAAAACTAGGTTCCTCGCAACTGCCAATGCGCTCTGACTGTTCGTGTAGATAGTGTTGGTAGTGTCCTATCCAACACCCAAATCATCCATAAGGCGTCTGAGCTATACACAATCAATCATAGTTGTGAAGATTGTCTTGTACTCAGCCTCACAACTAGAAGTGGCCACAGTAGGTTGCTTCTTGATCAACCATGATATACATGAACTACCAAGCATGAAACAAAAACCACTTGTGGACACTCACGTGTCAAAACAACCAGCAAAATCTGAGTCTGAAAAAGCATGTACGTCTGGCGGCAATGATCCTCCCTTGGGATAAAACAAGCCAAGATATAAAGTGCCACTCAAGTAGAGAAAATCCTCTTGACAGCCTGCAAGTTCTTAGACCTTGTGCTATGCATAAATCTGATGATCTCTGAGACTGCAAACTGAATATCCGGCCTCATGTTGCATACATAAATGAGGCATCCAACATTAGTTTGGTAAAGAGAGACATTTGCAGGATCACCAGCATCATGAAGAATTGCTTTCAAACATGTTTCCATAGGAGTGGCGATAGGTTTACAATCCTCAAGTCCAAACTTACATATCAATGTCTCTATGTAACTTTTTTGACACAAGGCAATACCACCATCACACTGCTTAGGCTGTATACCCAAGTAATGATGCAACATCCCCAAATATTTTATCTTGAAAGTAGCATTGAAATCAGCCTTAAATTTATAAATATGTCTCTAAGTTTGGTCCAGTGAATCAGCAAATCATCTACATAAAGAACCACAATGAGAAGTACACCACCGTCACCCTTTACATACAATGTGCTTTCTGTTGGACTGTTATGTAAGCCTCGTTTGACCAAATGAGTGTCAGTGTTCTCATACAAAGCTTTGTTACATTTTCAGACCTTATCCTCTTGTCCTTTCTTGACAAAACCGCGAGGCTGCGTTACATAAACTTCCTCAAATATGTCACCATTAAAGAAAGCAGTTTAACAATGTCTGATTGATGTACATCCCAACCAATATGACCTGCCAATGCACATAGAAAATGCACAGTAGTCATACAAAAAGTGGGAGCAAAAGTATCTTCATAATCTATGCCTTCTTGTTGTGCATAACCCTTTGCAACAAGTCGAACCTTATAGTGATCAACTTACCATCCGGCTTGCATTTCAACTTGTAAACCCATTTTGTACCAATGGCCTTTTTGCCAAAGACAAATCACATAAAGTCCATGTGTCATTTTCTATAAGTGCATCTTATTTTGATTGCATGGCAACCATCCAATTTTTTGAATTATGTGCTTCATCAAAAGACAGGTTCCTCAACATCTTGTAAGCTAGACGCAGCCAAAGCATAACAATCTAATGCATAAGATGCATGGCGAGAACCTGAATGAGTACGACTAGACAAAGGTGCATCCAATTTACTATCACGCAATGTATGCACCAGCCATTTTGGCATACCTCTAGACTGCTCATTTTTAGCCCTTTTCTCATCAAGTACATCATGTACATCTGCATCAGTAATAGGCTGATTTGTAACATTTTCAATAATCCCCATAGGCTGTACATTTTCCTCATTGGAATTTACATTTGAAATTCCACCATTGAAAAGAGGCAACAAAGTGTCATAAATGTCCTCTGAGCTTACATTATTGTCTCTAGTACATGACAGCAAGGGCTAAACAGAATCTTACACAAACACAACATCCGTGAAACCAGAATACGCTTTTTTGTGGATGATACAACCTATAACCTTTGTTTTCACCACTATAACCACCAACAAAAATACATTTGACAGCCTTATCATCCAATTTTTTGCATTGTGTTTGTGGCACCAAAGCATATGCTAAACAGCCAAAAACATACATGTGCTCAATACAAGGATTTCTATTATGCCATGCTTCATATGGAGTAATAGATTGCAAAGCTTTTGTAGGACACATGTTTAATACATAAGTGGCATACATGATGGCCTCAAGCCAAAATGAATGTGGTAAAGCCAAAATGAATGTGGTAAAGCTTGACTTTTGACCATACATCGTGCCATTTCTGTAAGAGACCTGTTTTTTCTCTCAATAACACCATTTTGCTAAGGTGTATAAGGCACTATACATTGGTGTTTTATCCCACAACTAGCCAGAAATGAATTAAATTCATGAGACATATACTCCCCCCTCGATCAAAACGGAGGGTGCCCATAGTACATTTAGAGACATTTTCAGCCATAGCTAAGAATTTTTTGAAGCACATAAAAACTTCAAACTTCTCTTTAAGTGGATATACCCATGCATGCCTGGAGTAATCATCAATAAAGGTCACGAAGTCAAGGTAACTGCCCAAGGACGGAGTTTGCAGGGGCCCACAAACATCACTATGCACAAGCTGCAACCTGCATGTGGCCCTAATTGAACCATCCTTTGGAAACTTAGAACAATGCATCTTACCCAAAATATAGCCTTCACAAACGTGTTTGACATGTGCTTCAAGAGGCGGCAAAGAAGCAACCATATTAGATTTCTGCAAACGCAGCAAACTGGCAAAATTCAGATGACCAAAACGTGCATGCCAAAGTTTTTCATCTGAAATAGCCTTTGAATCCAAAACTCCATTTGCAAAATTCTGCCCACACTTGTTATACAAAGTGAGCTTATACAACCCACGGCATAAAATGCCAGATGCAAAAATTTCATCACCGAAATTGAGATCATGTATTGTACATCTGGCATCCACAAATTTGACTACAAGACCAAGTCTAGCAAGTGCAAATATAGACAAAAGATTCTTCTTGATCCCAAGTATATAAAGTGCATCAACAAGTGTGAAAGAATTACCATTTTCAACAGTAAGCACAATATTTCCAACTCCCTAACCCGTATAAGAGGCATCATTGGCACAAGTAACTGAATTCACATGAGAAACAGACTCAAGAGAGTTGAATAAATCACGATGTGAGGTAATGTGCTTTGTAGCACCAGTGTCAAAATACCACACATGTGAATCTGCAGCAACTGACATGCATGCATCATGGACAGTAGAATTATAGGTACACTCTACACTAAAAGCCCATTCTGCATCAACATCAGCATCACAGTCTCCTTTCATAGAAGACTCAACAATAGCTACACTTGTAATGGAACTAGCATTTGCAGTGGAACCACCCTCTTTCTTCTTAGCCTCTTTGGCCTTCAACTTAGGACATTGCTTGATCAAGTGATGCTTTACAATAATGGCAACACATCTTCTTTTTTCCCTTATCACCAGAATTTCCAAACAAATTGATGCCAACAGAAGCATTAGGAACACGTGATTTTCCACTCACAGAAGAACCATAGGAAGTGATTGCATTGTTGTTACCACCCTTTCTTTGAGCGACAATAAAATCTTATTCAATTGCACGCTGCCTAGTCCTGTTTTTTTGGACAGGGACTCTTGCAACATCAATGTGCAGAATGCATCAAACTTGACAACTTCAAGATTTCCTTGGGTCATGAGTCTCCAAGTACTAGCGAAATTCTGGTAAGAGTCTGGCAAGGCATCAAGAACAATCTGCAGAAGGGAACTGTCTGAAATGACTTCACCTGCAAAAATAAGTTGCTCGTTAATATCCTTGACACAAGCAAGGAAAGCGTCCATATCATCTTCCTCATGCATAATCTTCAACTCCAACTCTTTACACAAGCAATGCAATTTTTGCCTCATTGTGGCTTGCATAAAGACCAGCCAGAATATCCCAAGCCTGTTTTGCAAATATCGTTGAATGAATGTGAGGAGTAATGGTGTGCTTCACAGACAATGAAATCAACACATGAGCATGCGCATCCTTTACATCTCAACGATCTTGTTTTGTCGTAAGCAAAACAACTCTAACATTAGCAATCCTTGCAGCAAGACCTGCAACATCCTCAACATCGCCTACATCCTCAGAACCAGGATGTACATAAATGCCCAGCACAATATTCAAGATGCCCTTTGACACAAGAACATGTTGCGTCATGAAAGCCCACATAGGGTAATTGTCCCCATCCAATCTATCCTCAGTAGCAAACATCTTGAACACATCTGTGTTGTTGTCAACCATGGTACATGCTGCACCTGATGTGAAAACTGTTCGAAAAGAGGAGAAACTAAGTGAGAACAACACATGCTATATAGCACAAATCGTAGAAGACTTTAAGGAACATGTTATGCAAAAAACAGCACTAACAAAAATTTTGCACAAAATGTTGAAATACCTCGTGCAGTATTGTTTGTAGTGGAAACGGAGACCGAAATGAGCTTCAGTCAAAAATCTGAGCAGACTAAGCTCTACGAGCCCTTCTGAAATTTCTATCGACTTGCAAACGCTCACCAAAGCTCACAAAAATCGGAAAAAGTGAGCAAGTGTGTGCTAGAGCTGCTGCGATTAAGCCCAAGAGGACGCGACCTACTCTAATACCAATTGTTGGAATTAGGGTTGCAAAAAAACACACACATCTTGGAGAAGACGAAGGAAGCTTAGGGCACACAACAGAAAGTGTATTACTTAGTGTGCAATGGAAAAGATAGATATCCCTAGAATGAATGGGTGTATATACAATACACGGGGGAAAAAACCTCCTAGTGAGGGAAATAATTCCTCGACGGTCCTAAGTGTGTTCACACACATCACTACCACATGTATATAATAACACTAGTACACTTATGACCATACATGAGGCAAAGTTATTTCAAAAAGTAACTAATAACTATGCAACACGTGACCACCCAAGCACATGGACATATTGCACAGGTTTCCAATTAAATTACTTATCCTAATACATTAAAACCCACAAATGTGATAGTCCCACTATACAAGGTATGAACTTTTCCATTTTACAAAAAAGTTCCTCTTGATCGAGGTCATAAATGAGGCACCTAGCCTAGAGTATAGTCAACCTCTTAGGTGTTTCATCTATCGTAAGCTAAGCCAAGATGAGTAAGAAAGTGTTGATGTCGAGCAAAAAGAAACGTGATTTGTAGCACAGTATTCTCCATCGTCTCTTGAAAACATTAATCAATCAAGATACTCTAGTTTTGGATAGGTTTAGGGGATCATGCCCAAACTGGTAATAATTGTATGAATTCCCTGAAGTTTATGAAGATGATAAAAATTATATGGTACAAAAGGGTCTTCACAAAAAATGATTGGCCGTTGTCAAAAAAGGTGACTAGAATTTGGTTTTTTTGCAACATTTAATGTTCTAGTAACTTATGTGTAGCGGTACAAAAGGGTCTTCACGAAAAATGATTGGCTGTTGTCAAAAAAGGTGACTAGAGTTTGGTTTTTTTTGCAACATTTAATGGTCTAGTCACTTATGTACAACAAAAAATAACATAGACATAGTGAGCATTTCATTAGAATAGATTCCTAATGAGCATAGCAAGAGTGCTTGGATGGAGAGAGCAACAAAAGCATAACACCTAGTTAGATAGGCATGAACAATACTTCAAAAAGAGCGAGAAATTAAGCTATTGACAATAATTGAGGACCGGATTTACATGGAGCCGGTCCCCCCTCCAAAAAGCTTTGTATTATAGGCTTCCCCCATCAAGGGAGACATTTTACAATACAATAATTTATGTTCCTTCAATAACTTGTTGGTGCAATGAAGATGGAAGCTTCAAGCACCAAGCTCACACTTGTAAAACACAACATCAATTCCCTCATGGTCTCAAACCCAAGACTTCACACACCTTCAAAGATGGTGAGAGCTAGCGGGGTATGAGAGTAGATCAAGAGATTATTACAAGAAAGAATTACGTCTCCTCACATAATCACTCATAATAGCTTAGCATAGCTTAGTAATTAGCATGGTAGAGGAGATAACCATGCATTGGAGCTTGGCTCTTGGTTGGATTTGCATCACAAAGCCAAGAGTTATTGGTGTAGGCCTCCCTTCTCACAAGCTTGGAGTAGATGATGAGCTTTCCATTAAAGCTTGAGAAGGAGAGATAGTCTTCTTTCCTTCACACGTGAGCTTGTGTGAGTGTGTAAGTGATAATGCCTTGCAAAAATCAGCCCCCTCTCTCTCTTGGTCGACCCCTCTTGCTGATTGCACCTGCTGGCATCCTATTGGACCCTGCAAAGCTTAGCCAATTAAGAAGCATAAGTGATAGCCTTGTGACATGTGTCCGCCTTTCCTCTTTTGTGAGAGCTTTAGGTATTTAAATAATTTGATTAATCTCTCATTGGACCCCTTAGTCTTCTGGGCAATAGGAATCAGGCAAGCCATGTTGGAATTAGGGTTGAAGAGAAACACACACAGCTTGGAGAAGACGAAGGAAGCTCAAGGCACACAATAGAGAGTGTATTACTTAGTGTGCAATGGAAAGATAGATAGCCCTAGAGTGATGGGCATATATACAATGCACGGGGGAAAAAACCTCCTAAAGAGGGAAAAAATGCCCCGGTGGTCCTAGTGTGACTACCACATGTATATGGTAACAAATCCTCCCTAGAGTGATGCGGTGAACGAGAGCTGGCACATGAGTAAAGGGAAGTGCCATGCCCTGAGGATAGGATCAGTCCACAAAGGGGAGTAAGCGTAAAGATTTGCGGAAAGCTTCAAGCTTCTCACGAGACAATGCCTTTGTGAAAATATCTGCAAGGTTGTCCTGTGTTGGCACATAAGCCAAGATGATCTCTCTTGCTGAGAGCCTCTCCCTGACATAGTGGTACTGCACCTCAATGTGATTTGTGCGAGCATGAAAAACTGGGTTCCTCGCAACTGCCAATGCGCTCTGACTGTCACTGTAGATAGTGTTGGCAGTGTCCTGTCCAACACCCAAATCAGCCATAAGACGTTGTCGTGCTGTGACACGTACATAGTGGGAACGCATGCTACAAGAGTTATTTTGTAATTTTTTAGATACATAATTATATTTCCTATAGTGTACATATGCATATTTAAGTATAATAATAAGCCTTCTATCTCATCCTAATATTTTTCTCAAGGGTAACATATCCTTACTTTACCATCAGAAAATACTATGGGAAAAGCATCAATAGCTCCTCCTCTTTAACTTGGGGCAAAAAGCATTGATTCTTTATTTTTACTATTTCATTATCATCTCACACCCTAGCTAGATCCTATATCTAGGGTAAACTCCAATATATATATGTTCTATGTATTTTTTATACTTTTCTTATATTTCTTTTTAAATAGCTACTAGGAGGGAATCATATCCTAGTGGGACACTAGGTAGCATGATTTCAAAGATACACTTATTTTAATGCATTATTGCAAGCATGATTACAAGACTTTGTCAAGGAGCAATGTCATGCTTTCATATGGCATGAGGTGTCCTTTGGAATCAAATGAAAGTCTAGGCTAAGGGGACCACATGAAGACTTTTGCTGCCAAAAATGGACCCTATTTTGATGAATTTTTTACACAAGGTTCCAATCCGAATTGGAAAATGATTTTCAAATAAAAATCATAGGTAATGAGCTGAAGTTTTTTCCCATATTTTTACTTTTTTATTTGGAGCCACGATTGAGGAGATATGATCAAAATACTGGACCCCAGTCTGCCCACATCATGCAGGGGCAGCTCATTTCTAACTTTTTCAATTCCTATTCACACTGGCTCCTCTCTTCTTGTGTAAACCCTTGGGGGTTCCCTTCACCTATAAAAGGGGACCTCTTCTTCCTTGAAAAGGAACTCAAGCATTCAAGCCATTGATGAGAGGAATTCATGAGGGAGTGAGTAGTAACGCCTAATTGTACTTAGCCATTAACATAAGCCCAAGCCTACACTTTTTCCTAGAAGAAGACTAGCCATTCTTGCAACAAGCTAACCTTGGAAGATCAACTCTAATCAAAGAAGGTCTTGCACTTGGTGTATCAATCAAAGTGGAATTATCCACTCTTCTTCTCTCTCCATCAATAATGGTGCCGAAGGATTTGTGAAGTATGATGTGTTCTACATTGATGTTTTCTTGTTGTTTTCTTTTCAATCTCTAATCCAACATATATATATATGTATCTAATCTCGTTAACCAAACCTACCTCTCTCGTTCTTAGTAATTCATCCTCTCTACAAATTCTAGGTTCTCTTTGCTACAGGTACATCTCTCCCCGCAGTATCCTTATTGCCTACGGGCAAGAATAGGGCTTGGGAGGGAAACTTCTCATCTCTTCACTTCTCTCATATCTACATTTCTCACATACTATCCTAGATGAATAACCCACATGATGATCATTTCTATCACTTTCACTCTGTATAATCTATTAGAATTAACGTATGGATTAGCCGTAAAATACACTTTCAACAACGTATAGTGTTTCTCTTTGGCCCAGAAAGGCTCAATGAAATACTTCTATCACCGGATCCCATCGTACTACCTCTCATAGACTATAATTTTTCTTTTGATGTAAGCGTAGTTATCTTGCTATGAACCAAGAGGATTTGTACACACAATTAATCCCAATCACTAGACAAAATATCTATATTATGGTAAGCACAAAACTACAATTCCAAAGAATAATTCATAGCCTATTTGGTCAGCCAAGATTGAATGCCATTAACTCATCCATTAACCCTTTCATATTACCCATGATACGATATGACCATAGCCTTCATGTTTTCATCTTCGTATTGTTTTGACATTCTCTTTTGCGTTCTTTCTTTGTGTGTGTGTGAGTGCAAGAGAGAAAGAGTGAGTCTTCTTTGATTGCACTTCTTTCCAAACCCTAGTCTTCATGGCATCTATGGTCTAACTCCTTCATATAGTTTTTGTCGAGTTCTCTCACAAACTCTCACAGCCATAAGCCCGGTGCTTTCCCGGCAAGACCGCAAATTTCTCGACATATTTTTGTTGAACCTGACACGAACAAGCCGGGGTGAGAGTACATAAATATGGTTAGCAAAGTGGAGCAGCTATATGCTGAAATGAAAGAGCTTGAAGATAGATGCAAATGGCTTGAAGAAGAAGACCGGATTCAAAAAGCTATTGAAAGCGCTATGCAATCCGTATATAATGAGCTTAATATATTCGAAGGCTATGATCCAGAAGGATATCTTGAGTGCTATGTGACAGAGATGAGGCTTCAAGCAATTCCAGAAGCTCGGATGATTTCAGCATTTGTTGAACTTGTGAGTGATGATTTCAAGCACCAAGTTCAAGACTATGCAAGTGTATATGCAAACAACTGGGGTGAGTTTTCTATAGCTATAACACAGGTATGCTTGGAACATCAAGACCAAGAGATGGAGCAGAGTGGAAGTGGATGTGACCAACTAGAGTCGGTGTCTCCTGTAAGCCATGCAAGTGTCAACACATCCATACAGGCCAATTTAGAAGCAGTAATAGATGCATATCTTTTGCAAGATGCAAATTTATTGTATGCAGATGAAGCAGACATAGTGCAAGCTATTTATGCACGTTTTGGTCTTGTAACCTTTTTATCTCAAGATAATGACTTTCATGATGCTATCCAAGCGCCTGAAACGGCTCAAAGCGACTTAGAGGATGATGCAAACTTGTCGGCTATGATAGATGATTTGGACGCTCCTTTTGATTCGTTTGAAGATGCACATGAGTGTATATACAAGGATGAGGATGCTATGGTTTTTACAGAGGATGTGAAGGGAAAACATGTGGAAGACGGCTATATTAGTGATGTGCTACAATCTACTTTTGAGCAGATCCAGGAACTTTTACCAAGTTTAGAAGAGCCGGATGCCTATACTGAAGACATATACCAGGATGAAGAAGCCATTATCAATGCTTTCCTATGCGAGTTTGATACATGTGGTACTACCCAAATGGATATGCCTAGCTGCAAAAGTGCTAATTTAGAGGGGGTGACTGAAAATATCTTCCTTTGTGAGTATAGCTCTGCTAGTAGCATTGCGGATTGTGAAGTACCTCAGCTAGACGAGGTGGAAGAAGAGGAGTGCATTGACAAAGTAATATGTATGTCTTGTATATATGGAGTAGCAGATGTGATGCAGATGACTCATGAAATTGTGCCTTATATAGAGCTAGATGCAGCAAGCTTTCACAATTCCATGGTAGAGGAAGGAATGACAGATGCAGATTCTCTGCATGAGGATTGGGGTTCTGCAGATGAAGCTATGAATCTTCAAGATTCACAAATCAAAGATAGAGAAGTGTTTGGTTATGCTATACAGGTTGAAGTGACATCAGAGGATAGAGTAGAAGAGCAAGAAACCTCTTGGGATATGGTCTGTGATTGGGGTGATATTTCTTATCTGTGTGAAGATGCAAATAAAGATGCTTGCCATAAAGTGCCTACTATACAGGGTTGCCTGCAGGTATGCAAACAATATCTGAGGCATAAAAAGGATTTAGGTCTTGTGTCACAGGGTATAAATTGCAAGCAGGTTTGTGAGCATCTATCTGCTATGGATAGGAAGGGTATACATGGTGATTCCTTGAAGCAAGAAGAGGATGCTAGCTCTATACTGACACCAGAGTCATGTAATGAAGAAGGGTTCTCCCTAGATGAGTGGAGACATGATTCAGTTGAAGATAATTTAGCGATGAGTCAAAAAGGAAGAAGGGGTGAAGATATTGTGTCAGAGACTAACTCCAAGGAGGTTTTTGAGCAGTCGGTTACAAGTGACCGGGAGCATACCTACCAAGATGATTTGGAGAGGGAATTAAACACCATATTTGAGAGGTATGCAAAGTTTTATGCTATAAAGCTGGAGAGGTATTTGGTAAAAGGTGAGAGAATTGATGAGAGGTTTACCATGCACATTTTTGAGGTTTCTCTCGATGTTGAGAAAGGCTATCTAGAGGATTCTTTTGAGAATGAAGATGCAGATTCAGACTTCTATGCGAAAGAGGTACATATGGATTTACAGATTGGTCAGAAGGTTGAAGTGCATTTTCAAAAATCTTTCAAGTATATTACAGGACGCCTGGAAGTGTTTTTTGAAGAGGGGGATGAGGAACTTATGTCTCTACGTCATGAAGATTTTGCGCATAATGGAGATTTGTTACAGATGTTTTGGAGACAGATGTATATAACCATTCTTTCTGATCTGAGAGCAATTAAAATATGCGGAGAATCTCAATGCTTAGTACAATAGAGGTTTTTGAGTTACCCATATGATCCTGGAGGAGGTCATGGGATGACAGGGGATACAATTGCTTTCACAAGTTACCATGAGGTTGGCACATGCCAGAGGATGTGCAGGTTTAGAGGGGGTGGATATCGTGCTGTGACACGTACATAGTGGGAACGCATGCTACAAGAGTTATTTTGTAATTTTATAGATACATAATTATATTTCCTATAGTGTACATATGCATATTTAGTATAATAATAAGCCTTCTATCTCATCCTAATATTTTTCTCAAGGGTAACATATCCTTACTTTACCATCAGAAAATACTATGGGAAAAGCATCAATAGCTCCTCCTCTTTAACTTGGGGCAAAAAGCATTGATTCTTTATTTCTACTATTTCATTATCATCTCAAACCCTAGCTAGATCCTATATCTAGGGTAGACTCCAATATATATATGTTCTATGTATTTTTTATACTTTTCTTATATTTCTTTTTAAATAGCTACTAGGAGGGAATCATATCCTAGTGGGACACTAGGTAGCATGATTTCAAAGATACACTTATTTTAATGCATTATTGCAAGCATGATTACAAGACTTTGTCAAGGAGCAATGTCATGCTTTCATATGGCATGAGGTGTCCTTTGGAATCAAATGAAAGTCTAGGCTAAGGGGACCACATGAAGACTTTTGCTGCCAAAAATGGACCCTATTTTGATGAATTTTTTACACAAGGTTCCAATCCGAATTGGAAAATGATTTTCAAATGAAAATCGTAGGTAATGAGCTGAAGTTTTTTTCCATATTTTTACTTTTTTATTTGGAGCCACGGTTGAGGAGATATGATCAAAATACTGGACCCCAGTATCATGTAGGGGCAGCTCATTTCTAACTTTTTCAATTCCTATTCACACTGGCTCCTCTCTTCTTGTGTAAACCCTTGGGGGTTCCCTTCACCTATAAAAGGGGACCTCTTCTTCCTTGAAAAGGAACTCAAGCATTCAAGCCATTGATGAGAGGAATTCATGAGGGAGTGAGTAGTAACGCTTAATTGTACTTAGCCATTAACATAAGCCCAAGCCTACACTTTTTCCTAGAAGAAGACTAGCCATTCTTGCAACAAGCTAACCTTGGAAGATCAACTCTAATCAAAGAAGGTCTTGCACTTGGTGTATCAATCAAAGTGGAATTATCCACTCTTCTTCTCTCTCCATCAATAATGGTGCCGAAGGATTTGTGAAGTATGATGTGTTCTACATTGATGTTTTCTTGTTGTTTTCTTTTCAATCTCTAATCCAACATATATATATATGTATCTAATCTCGTTAACCAAACCTACCTCTCTCGTTCTTAGTAATTCATCCTCTCTACAAATTCTAGGTTCTCTTTGCTACAGGTACATCTCTCCCCGCAGTATCCTTATTGCCTACGGGCAAGAATAGGGCTTGGGAGGGAAACTTCTCATCTCTTCACTTCTCTCATATCTACATTTCTCACATACTATCCTAGATGAATAACCCACATGATGATCATTTCTATCACTTTCACTCTGTACAATCTATTAGAATTAACGTATGGATTAGCTGTAAAATACACTTTCAACAACGTATAGTGTTTCTCTTTGGCCCAGAAAGGCTCAATGAAATACTTCTATCACCGGATCCCATCGTACTACCTCTCATAGACTATAATTTTTCTTTTGATGTAAGCGTAGTTATCTTGCTATGAACCAAGAGGATTTGTACACACAATTAATCCCAATCACTAGACAAAATATCTATATTATGGTAAGCACAAAACTACAATTCCAAAGAACAATTCATAGCCTATTTGGTCAGCCAAGATTGAATGCCATTAACTCATCCATTAACCCTTTCATATTACCCATGATACGATATGACCATAGCCTTCATGTTTTCATCTTCGTATTGTTTTGACATTCTCTTTTGCGTTCTTTCTTTGTGTGTGTGTGAGTGCAAGAGAGAAAGAGTGAGTCTTCTTTGATTGCACTTCTTTCCAAACCCTAGTCTTCATGGCATCTATGGTCTAACTCCTTCATATAGTTTTTGTCGAGTTCTCTCACAAACTCTCACAGCCATAAGCCCGGTGCTTTTCCGGCAAGACCGCAAATTTCTCGACAACGTCTGAGCCATACACACTCAACCGTAGCTGTGAAGACTGCCTTGTACTCAGCCTCACAACTCGAAGTGGCCATAGTATGTTGCTTCTTGCTCAACCGAGATATACATGAACTGCCAAGCATGAAACAAAAACCACTTGTGGACACTCGCGTGTCAAAACAACCAGCCCAATCTGAGTCAGAAAAAGCATGTAAGTTTGGCGAAAATGATCCCCCCTTGGGAGAAAACAAGCCAAGATGTAAAGTGCCACTAAGGTAGCAGAAAATCCTCTTGACAGCCTGCCAATGCTTAGACCTTGGGCTATGCATAAATATGTTGACCTGTGAGACTGCAAACTGAATATCCGGCCTCGTGTTGCATACATAAATGAGGCAGCCAACAGCAGTTTGGTAAAGAGGGACATCAGCAGGATCGCCAGCATCATGTAGACTCAACTTCAAACTTGTTTCCATGGGAGTGGCAATAAGTTTGCAATCCTCAAGTCCAAACTTACATAGCAATGTCTCTATGTAACTTTTCTGACACAAGGAAATACCACCATCACACTGCTTAAACTGTATACTGAAGTAATGATACAACAGCCCCAAATCTTTCATTTTGAAAGTAGCATTCAAATCAGCCTTAAATTCAGCAATGTGTCTCTCATTTGGTCCAGTGATCAGCAAATCATCAACATAAAGAACCACAATGAGAAGTACATCACCCTCACTCTTTACATACAATGTGCTTTCTGTTGGACTGTTATGAAAGCCTTGTTTGACCAAATGAGTGTCAGCTTTCTCATACCAAGCACAAGGAGATTGCTTCAACCCATACAAAGCCTTCTTACATCTGCACACTTTGTCCTCTTGTCCTTTTATGACAAAACCGCGAGGCTGCGTTACATAAACTTCCTCAAATATGTCACCATTCAAGAAAGCAGTAACAATGTCTGATTGATGTACATCCCAACCAAAATGAGTTGCCAATGCACATAGAAAATGCACAGTAGTCATACGACAAGTGGCAGTAAAAGTCTCTTCATAATCTATGCCTTTTTGTTGTGCATAACCCTTTGCAACAAGTCGAGCCTTATGGCGATCGATCTCACCATCCGGCTTGCGTTTCAACTTGTAAACCCACTTCGTGCCAATGGCCTTTTTGCCAGGAGGCAAATCACATAAAGTCCATGTGTCATTTTCTATAAGTGCATCATATTCTGATTGCATGGCAGCCATCCAATTTTTTTGAATTTTGTGCTTCATCAAAAGTCAGAGGCTCCTCAACATCATGTAAGCTAGACACAGCCAAAGCATAACAATCTGATGCATAAGATGCATGGCGAGAGCCTGAACGAGTACGACTAGACAAAGGTGCATCCAATTTATTGTCACGCAAAGTGTGCACCAGCCATTTTGGCATACCTCTAGCCTGCTCATTTTCAGCCCTTTCCTCATCAAGTACATCATGTACATCTGCATCAGTAATAGGCTGATCTAGAACATTTTCAGAAACCCCCATAGGCTATACATTTGCCTCATTGGAACTTACATTCGTATTTCCACCACTGAAAAGAGGCAACAAAGTGTCATAAATGTCCTGTGAGCTTACATTATTGTCTAGGTACATGATAGCAAGGGCTGAACAGAATCTTCCACAAACACTACATCCCGTGAAACCAAAATACGTTTTGTTTGCGGATGATACAACCTGTAACCTTTGCTTTCAGCACTATAACCAACAAAAATACATTTGACAGCCTTATCATGCAATATTTTTTGCGCTGCACTTGTGGCACCAAAGCATATGCCAAACATCCAAAAACACGCATGTGCTCAATAGAAGGTTTTCTATCATGCCATGCTTCATATGGAATAATAGACTGCAAAGCTTTTGTAGGACACCTGTTAAGTACATAAGTGGCACACATAATGTCCTCAAGCCAAAAAGAATGCGGCAAAGCTTGACTTTTGACCATACATCGTGCTATTTCCGTCAGTGACCTGTTTTTCCTCTTAGCAACACCATTTTTTTGAGGTGTATAAGGCACTGTACATTGGTGTTTTATCCCACGACTAGCCAGAAATGCATTAAATTCATGAGACATATACTCCCCCCCTTGATAGGAACGGAGGGTGCCCATACTACATTTCGAGACATTTTCAGCCATAGCCAGAAATTGTTTGAATCACATGAAAACTTCGGACATTGCTTTAAGCGGAAATACTCATGCATGCCTGGAGTAATCATCAATGAAAGTCACGAAGTACAGGTAATTGCCCAAGGACGGAGTTTGCATGGGCCCACAAACATCACTATGTACAAGCTGCAACCTGCATGTGGCTCGAACTAAACCATCCTTTGGAAATTTAGAGCGCTGCATCTTACCCAAAATACAGCCTTCACAAACATGTTTGACAGGTGCTTCAAGAGGCGGCAAAGAAGCAACCATATCAGATTTCTGCAAACACAGCAAACTGGCAAAATTCAGATGACCAAAACGTGCATGCCAAAGTTTTGCATCTGAAATAGCCCTTGAATCTGCAACAGCATTTGCAAAATTTTGTCCACACTTGTCATACAAAGTGAGCTTATACATCCCACGGCACAAAAGCCCAGATGCAACAATTTCATCACCAAAATTGAGATCATGAAGTGTACATCTGTCATCCACAAATTTGACTACAAGTCCAAGCCTAGCAAGTGCGGATACAGACAAGAGATTCTTCTTGATCCCAGGTACATAAAGTGCATCAACAAGTGTGAAGGAACTGCCATTAGCAGCAGTGAGCACAATCTTTCCAACTCCCTAAACTGGATAAGAGGCGTTGTTGGCACAAGTGACTGAATTCCCATGAGGGACAGACTCAAGAGAGGTAAACAATTCACGATGTGAGGTAATGTGCTTTGTAGCACCACTGTCGAAATACCACACATGTGAATCTACAGCAGCTAACAAGCATGCATCATGGACAGCTGGATTGTAAGTGCACTCTTCTCTAAAAGCCCATTCTGCATCAACATCAGCAACACAGTCTTCTTTCACAGAAGACTCAACAATGGCTGCATTTGTAGTGGAACCAGCATTTGCAGTGGAACCACTCTCTTTCTTCTTAGCCTCTTTTGCCTTCAACTTAGGACACGACTTGATCAAGTGATCATTGGCTTTACAATAATGGCAACGCAGCTTCTTTTTGCCCTTATCACCAGAATTGCCATACGAAGTACTGCCAACAGAAGCATTAGGAACAGAATTTTTGCCACTCGCAGCAGAACCATAAGAAGTGGTTGCATTACTGTTACCACCCTTTCTTTGAGAAGCAATAAAAGCCTATTCAATTGCACGCTGCCTAGTCCTGTTTTTTCTAGAAAGTGACTCTTGCAACAGCAATGTGCATGATGCATCAAACTTGACAACTTCAAGATTTCCTTGGGTCATCAGTCTCCAAGTACTAGCAAAAGTCTGGTAGGAATCTGGTAAGGCATCAAGAACAGTCTGCACAAGGGAACTGTCTGAAATGACTTCACCTGCAGAAATAAGCTGCTCATTGATATCCTTGACACTAGCAAGGAAAGTGTCCATATCATCTTCCTCATGCATAATCTTCGACTCCAGCTCTTTACGCAGTAAAGCAATTTTAGCCTCATTGCGGCTTGCATAAAGACCTGCTAAAATATCCCAAGCCTGTTTTGCAGATTTTGCTGAACGGATGTGAGGAACAATGGTGCGCTTCGCAGACAACACAATCAAGGCATGAGCCTTCGCATCCTTAACATCCCAACAAGCTTGTTCTGCCGTAGGCAAAACAACTCTAACAGCTGCAATCCTTGCAGCAAGACCTGCAACATCCTCAACATCGCCTACATCCTCAAAACCAGGACGTACATCAATGCCCTGCACAATGTTCCATACACCCTTTGACACAAGAACATGTTGCATCATATAAGCCCACATAGGGTAGTTGTCCCCATCCAACCTATCCTCAGTAGCAAAAATCTTGAACACATATGTGTTATTGTTGTCAGCCATGGTAAATGCTGCACCTGATGTGAAAACTGCTCGAAAATAGGAGAAACGGAGCGGGAACAACCTGTGTTATATAGCACAAACCGTAGAAGACTATAAGGCACCTGTTATGCAGAAAACGGCACTGATAGAAATTCTGCACGAAATGACAAAATAGCCTGTGCAGTACTGCCTGTAGTGGAAACGGAGGCCGAAATGAGCCCAAAATTTTTGTTGACATGCGAACTCTCACCAAAGCTCACTGAAATCGGAGAAAGTGAGCAAGCATGTGCTGGAGCAGCTGGCGACTAAGCCCGGGAGGACGTGGCCTGCTCTGATACCAATTGTTTGAATTAGGGTTGCAGAGAAACACACACAGCTTGGAGAAGACGAAGGAAGCTCAAGGCACACAATAGAGAGTGTATTACTTAGTGTGCAATGGAAAGATAGATAACCCTAGAGTGATGGGCATATATACAATGCACGGGGGGAAAAAAACTCCTAAAGAGGGAAAAAATGCCCCGGCGGTCCTAGTGTGTTCACACACATCACTACCACATGTATATGGTAACAAGCCATTGGGCTACTGAATGATCATTGGACCCCTCGGGAGTCTGTCCAATATTCTTCTAGAGAGCTTAATTTTTGTTGGTTCTTTTATCAAGTGTTTTTAAATGGATTAAACTAAATGTCCTCTAGCCTAATTCTCATTGGTCCACCTCTATGGCCATCCAATAGGATTTGAATGCACCTTGGGGGCAACTGGCCTAAGGAGCTGACATGTGTCCACTATGCCCTTTGTTTAAAGGGAGCTTGCAAGAGAGAGAGAGAGAGAGAGAGAGAGAGAGAGAGAGAGAGAGAGAGAGAGAGAGAGAGAGAGAGAGAGTGTGTGTATGTGTGTGTTTCTCTCTCATCCCCTACTAAAAGGGATCGCCCCCTCAAGGATAGGGATGTGGGAAGACTTTTGAGTCTTCCCACAAGAATCCAATTTACCTAGAGTTTGACCATTGAACATAACCTTTGAATTTTAGAACCTTAGCATTTTGGAACCTTAGCATTTTGGAACTCTTAATGAATTGAACCTTATGGTCTTTGAAGGCCATTGTTGCACATTGCTCTTTTGCAGATGGCACCCTCCTTTGGATCCCTACTGTGATCGGTCTGTCAGCTTAACCAATATTCTAGTTTTTTCTCCCCTGGTACTTCCCCATATTAAATTATCAGTTTAACATGAGAAAATCGTTTAGGAGAATTAGATATTAGTTATTATGACATTACCTCTCTCTTGAAATCATAGTCATCCTCGACTATGGGGTACATTAGGAGAAATATGAACCTTGCATGGGCCTTGTAAGGAATCCTAATTTTTACGGATTAAGGCTAATGTTGTGTGGGGTTTAGGGGGCAAGGGCATTGAAGAAGGTAGTTTTGAGTAGGCTTTTCTAGCCTTTTTTTTAGACAAATGTAGGATGTGGACCTAAGGGGTTACTTTCTCTCTCTAGCTTTTTTTAAAGTGAAGGAAGCATATGGGTGTGTCCACATCAGCAAAAACGTGGGTCACAAAGAGACAAAATTTGACTTTTTTTATTAAAAAAATCATTTTTACTTGTTTTTAACTTAAAACTCCCTCCCAACATATATACATATCCAAAAATCATTTTTTGACCCATTGTTTAACCCACAAGCTTAGAAAGTCTATTTTTTCAAAACTCTTTTCCCCCAAAAAGTAATAAACATTTTGTTTTCTCCTCCTCCTCCTCCTCCCTCCTCCCTCCTCTCTCTCTCTCCCTCTCCTCTCCCTCCCTGCCCCTACCTTCCTCCTCCTCCCCAATCTCTCCCTCGCCCACCTCCCTCCTTCTCTCCTCCCATCTTCCTCAACCTCTCTACCCTTCCCCCTCTATCTTTTCATCATTTGCTTCCTCACGCAATAGCTTCCATGGTGCTCACAGACATCACAAATGGTTTGCTTCCACCACCACGTACTCCTCACACCAAAAGCATACATATTCGCTTACCCACGGCATTTGCATCGAAGACCACTAGTGAAGGTGATCAAAGGTCATCACAGGAACGTCGCACCACTTGTGAGACCAATGTTGAAATTTGGGTGGATGACCATTTGTACCCTTACGATCCTATAAGCCGCTTCCATCCACCGTTTAATAGCCTTTCCACATTTCTTCAATTTCTTGGGAGGGGAGAAGCAGGTTTGTTAGGCTATTGCAAGCGGTTGTGTATGGGTGCAGGTGCTTCTTTGCATATGTGGATGCACGAATGTCAAGCTCTTCACCTCAAGACGACGGCATTACAAGAGAGTGTTGCCTCTTCGAAGAGGGTAGTTAAAACTCTTGAACAACAAATGCAAGAAAAGGAGTCCCACATCCAGAAGCTTACCAACACCATCACATACTTGAAAGAAACACCCCTTGGTGCAAGGGAACGCAAACGCACGTATTCATCCATTGAAACTCTTGCACATTCGGGAGGAGCACGCAAACGACGAGTTACAGCCACAAGGTGATTTGGTCTTTACTTGCATGATGCATTCTTACTTCACACTATTTTCTAGCATTTATGTTTATTTGTTGCTAGAAACTTCATCCAGGAGGCATGCTGTGGAACAAGCCAAGATGATCGAGTCAACCTTGTCAGTAGTTGTCTCAATACCCAGTGCGTGATTTCTATCTTACAATCACCTGGAGGTAAGTACATTAAGGATGCAGTCACCAAGGACCTTATGCGTAAATTAAGAAATGTGGTTAGTGATGATGACGTTCAACAAGCTTGTGATGAGGCTGGAATCACCACCAAATCATATCAGGCTATTTTCCAACTCCTAAAGGATGCCCTCAAAGAACATGGCATTGTGGAAAACCTATTTCCCGTTCCTCACAAGGTCAAGCTCGTAAAGAAGGCCACAAACGAAGATGTGTTCTCTCGCATTGGGACATACCTACACATTGAGGACACAATGCCAACTTCCCTTTATGCTTCGTGCGCAACAAAGACAAGGGGAAAGGTAAGAAACAATCCATAAGACCTTCGGAGAAGGGATTTCCTTACACAATGTGGAACAATATTTTCGTGGATCTTAGAAGGCTTCAAGAATCCATGCTTAGATTTTACGAGTTACCTAAAGAAGGTGACACACTTTACTTTTTTCTTTGGTATTATTCTTATCATAGACTCTGAAGTTTAAGGTCTTAGCACTATTTATTTTGTAGTGCTTGGCACAAAAGTCGCTTTTGTGCTGAAACTCGATGAGTGTCAAATAGTGAAAGGCCGAAGGTTAGAGAGGCTAAGTGTCACTCTAATGAACGAGGCCCTTCTGCAAACCAAGCGAAGGGATTCAGTCAAGCCATCTCCCACCCCATCTTTTAGCGTGCAATCAGAGAAAGACATTTGGTGGTTGGGTGTTATTGAGGTGCCCAAGGAGACCAATGGAGTACTTTCATGGATTTTTGAGAGAACTCAATGGATCACAGAAGTAATACACTCCCAAATTGCAGGTCAGAAGTTGGAGATTGAGGGTTTTGGTAGTTATGATGTGGAGTGGCACTTAGGTGGGGATTTGAAGACCATAAAGTGTTTGCTTGGCTGCAAACAAGGGGCTTCTTCTCTCATGCCTTGTCCATTTTGCACTCGAGGGTACAAACCCAATGGAAAAAAATCACATAAGAGCACTGCAAAGGCCGGATCCATGCTTCCATGGCAAGGGCATGGAGAACAAGGGTTAGATTGTCGTGATGTCGGAGATGAAGGTAGAGAATGGGAAGCATCTATTCTGAGATGTCCCATGCTCAATGCCCCAGACCGTGATCAAAAGGACCACGCTTGGAATCCAATCTTTCAATTTCCTCTATCAAATGTACATTTTTGTACATTACACGCATTCATGCGCATTTTTGATAGGCTATTGAAGCTCCACGTTGACTATGCTTTCACGATGAAACCGTTGGAAAAGTCCCAGGAAGCGATCGAAAGAGTGGAGGTACTCTTGAATTCCATTGGCTGTCATGATGGAAATGTGTCTATCGTTGCTGCAAAGAACACAGGGGAGGCCCATGAAATTGCTCAACAAGTGTCAATGAGTGGACAAAAAGCTAGACACTTTTTGAAGAAAGTTTCCCAAGGAAAGCCAAGTCGATATGATGCTCAAAACAGCTCCAACCAGCAAGCAGGTAACCTTTGGGAGCTTTGGAAGGAGTTATGCAAAGCTACTACCGACAATGATTCAAATGGCGAGCTTGCAAACAAGCGCAAGCAATTTTGGGCACATTTTGATAAAATGGTCAAGCTTATGGGCCTTAACAGCACAACAGAAAAACAACGCCAATCATTTCAAGAAGCCTTGGCGGATTTTACCAAGGTCTTCATCCTTTCTTGGGGTGAAAATAACATCACACATTACATGGTAAGTCATTTTACATGGTGTATTCATTACAAGGGATTGTTTTTATTTAATAATGTGGATCGTTTACTCATGTGAACAGCATATCTTGTTTGCGCATGGTGCATTTTTTATGCATAAGTATGGATCGCTTGAAATTTTTAGCAGTCAAGGCATGGAGAAGTCCCATTATCGAGCAAGGGGAGTGTACTTCAAAAATACTCGACATGGTGGTGGAATGGTGCAATCCAATTATTTGGAGGAGATGTTCAATTGGTTTTTTCGCACAACATTTGCTCGTAAGCTCACAATGGAGCGTGCGCGACAATCCAAGATTGCTATTGAAGTGAGGAAATGGAGTCGTCAAGAGCATAGCAACAAGTGGCAAATGTCGCAAGGTCCCACCAAGCATGCTGCATGGCGGCGATGCAGAGTGCGACAAGGATCAAAGTGGATACTGCGCGAGTCACTAAACGAGAATGCAGGGTCCAACTCTTAGCGACATGTTTATTTAAAAAATAATACTTTTTAAAAAAAAATTAGTGTGAACAGGGCCCTTTTTAAATGGGCCCTTATAAATATTGCATGCTCTCATAAACCATTCATTTCATAAGAACATGTGAGCTCTTACCAACGAAATGGCGCACACCAAACAAACCGCGAAAGAGCATCCGCCTGCCAACAAAAACACCCTCCAAGGATGTGAGAAGCCGTCATGGCTTAAAGGCACAAGAAAACGGCCACGAACGCCTGGCCATTCCAGGAACTCATCTGGTAGTGGGCATGGTGGTAGGGCACGAGAGTCATCAAGGACTGTTGAATCTCCACCTCCTCAAGATATAACACCTAGAAGGAGAATGAAGCAATGTGCCTAGCCCTGGAGAGAGGAAGAGGGCCAGCAAACAACAGAGTCCGATAGGGAGCAGCCATCGCGCCACCAATCACAAGCAGGACCATCCAGGACTCGGGTGGTCCATACAGACACTGAATCAGAGAGTGAGCCAGCATGGCTGCGAGAAAAAATACCGTGCACACACCGGGTGGTCGTTGGGGGGAAGACATTGCCTGGAGGCCAGGGAGATCTCCCCACACAACAAGATCGGCAGCCAAGGAAAGAGGAAGAATCAGAAGAGGCTGCAAAACCAGCCCCTAAGCATGTAAATAGGCACAAGTCTAAGTTTTTCAAGAAGCCTAAACGCCGTCGCCTGCCAAGAAATGTGCAAGTGCCCCCAAGAAAACCGCAGCGGCGCCGAAAAATAGCAAGGGCATTTGCAGAAATCCGCCACTACCAGAAGACGATGGAGCTTTTGATTCGACGTGCCCCCTTTGCTCACACTGTGAAGGAAGTGCTTCAAAGCTATGGAAATCAATATAGAATGCAAGCAATAGCGCTAGAGGCTATTCAAGAAGCTGCAGAGGCCCACATCATTTCGGTGTTGGAAGATACCAACCTATGCGCCATACATGCAAAGCGAGTGACAATACAGCCAAAAGATATGCAGCTTGCACGTCGACTGCGACGAGACTTCGAGCATTAGCCGAAGTTACCCCTCTTTTTGTATTGCACACCCTTATCTTTGTAATGATTGAACTTTCCAATGACAATATGATCAACAGTTGTGTCTATTGTGTCTACTATCTTTGTAATGAAATGACTTTGTAATTTCAAGTTTTGTATGTAATTTCAGTCAATTTTAGTAAATTTGTGCTTTTTAAGCACCCTTGGGGGTAGATAAGCCTATAAGGGGCAAAAAAAAGCATGGCCACAAGGGCGCGCAAATGGCCCATCCATCAGTTTTGGATGGGCCATTTGCGCGCCCTTGTGGCCAGGCTTTTTTTTGCCCCTTGTAGTCTTATCTACCCCCAAGGGTACTTAAAAAGCACAACTTTACTAAAACCTATTGGTTTTGCAAACTTATTTTACATGGATCCTTGTGGACACCCTTTTTTGGCCATTTCAAGCTTTGAATTCCCTATAGGATATCAAAAAAAATAACATATTGTGAAACCAAGTGTCTATGAAACATTAATTTGGATTTTTCAAATGTCCAATGTAATTGGACTTTTTGGTGCAGGGGTGTACTAGGTAGAGCTAAAGCAGGTGATAGTGTGCTGGAAACTTCATTTCATAATTGATTTCACCTTTTCTAGTGTCCTTGAGTGTGAACATATGCTGGAATTGCCATAGAAAGGGTGCATCTAAATTAATGATGCAAAACCAATTCATTTCAATAAATTTGTGCTTTGTAAGTATCATAGGGGGTAGATAAGCCTAAAAGGGGCAAAATAAAGCCTAGCCACAAGGGCGCGCAAATGGCCCATCCAAAACTGATGGATGGGCCATTTGCGCGCCCTTGTGGCCAGGCTTTTTTTGGCCCTTGGTAGGCTTATCTACCCCCTAGGGAACATAAAATACCTAAATTTACTGAAATTGACTGAAACTACATATAGAACTTGAAATTACAAAGTCACTTATCAAAACAATTTTCATATCACCAATTGAAACAATTTTCAAGATTGACAAATCACATTCAAAAGAATTTGCAAGATAGAGAGACAATTTCAAATATTTTTTATTACTTCCAAAACAGTGATTTTACATCATGTATCTGAGGAGTTCATAATTTTTTTGACCATTTCCTGGCGCCTATTTTGCGCGTAAGGCAACTCCCTAGTCAAGAGGGAGTGCGCTATGGCCTTTGGGTCAGTTGAGCCAATGGAAGCATGTATCCCTATCTGGGCAAGCACTTTACCACGAAAGCCAGTGCCAAACGTTGTCCATACAAGGGATCTACGCACTAGGAACACTTGATGCGCAGTTTGAGCAATGGTGCTCAAACACAAAAACTTGCTCAAAGCTTTTAATGACCAAGTCATAAAATGGGCTTGGGGAGTAAATTCATTATGGATAATGGCCACATCACCACGGGGGAGTTGTCCTAGGTAATGCGCAAGGGAAGCTTGAGGTCCAAAGCCTGTCCGCTTGCCACCCATCCTTGCAGCAAAATCATCAACCTCCACGACATCCTGTCATAAACCTATGAAGGTTGAGAAAAAAGACAATGAAGGATAAAATAGTAACATGAAATTTAGGATACAGTTTACCTCCTGCTCCTCGTCGTCCTCCTCCCTGTTGCCCTTTGCATCCAAGTCAATGCTCCCATGCACCACAGATATGACCTTTGGATCATCAGATGGGAGGTTGCATAATGGCATAGGCATCCTAGCAGCCTCAACCTTGGCTTGTGTGACTTGGAATTCTTCATCAACCACGTGAAACTGCTCTGCTGCGAGGACCTCCGCACATACAACTGCAATAGTGTCAGCAACAGAGTCCCCATCTGGCAAGAGCTTGCTTTCTAGGGCATCTGGCGTATTGTCTAAGGGACATTTGGTGCTGTTGCATAGCACGCTCAAGCATTCATCCATGCGCAGGCCAAATGCTTTCTCCAAATCATGCAGGAACACATACTCCTCCCCATCCACTAACACTGAGGAGAAGCGGCTAATTTCTACCTCTGGGATAGCCACATCCATCAGTGGTAGTGGCTCTGGAGTGTCACTAGGGCCAGCCGCAACTATGAATTTCTCAACCAGTTCCTCAAGATCCCTAGGGTACTCGATCCGGTGTGCCTTTCCTTCCGCTACAGGGTTCATGGGGATAACCTGTTGCTCCTTGGTGTCCTTGATAAAGGACCCAACCTGAAGGTGTGGTAAGCGAAGCTCCTCCAAATCAGGTTCCTCGCTCACCAAGAAGATAAATGTTGCGAGCCAAGAAAGGTACTCCATCCCCAACTTGCGCTTCTTGAGCGTTGACACCCCTGGGGCTTGCTCGTCCAAGTAATGGCCTGCATCGGTTGCAATTTCTTGGAATCGTTGCAACCGCTTGGAGAATGGGCGATCACCTTTGTGTATATAGCGCAAAAGATCGCAAGGCACCCAGATCCCTACATGTGGGGGGATAGATACAGAATATTTTATGATGTGCTCCTCCATGAACGCAAAAATCTCGGCAAATGCATCCATGTGAAGGGCAATTGTGGCATCAAGGTCAGGGAGACGAGTAAAAAAGGTGTGGAGGTCCAACTTCCCTTTGTATTTGGTGTCCTCGAGGAAGAGGATGAAGTGTGACAAAGGGGTGGATGTGACTGCAGATGCAGAGGCTGTGGAAGCATCCATGTCTAGCCTGCGGTGTAGACAGAGAGTGGAGGAGCTCAAGAGTTGCAAAAGTGAAAATAGTGAATGAGTTAGATGGCCCCCCTTTTATAATGGACCCTTTTTTTAAGACATTAAAAAAAAAGGCACTTTCACCAAAAAATGATTTCTCATCCCAATGCAAAAAATTATACTCAAAGGCATGATTTGCCGAAGCAAATCATGTTGATTACAGTGGGGATCAGTTTGAAAATTGCAAGAGTTACAAAGTTATAAGATCGATAGCATAGTTCCATCCATCCCCTAGTCCTCCTCGACCTTCAGTTTGTCTTCCATTCTCTTCCCAATCTGCGGACATTCATTACAATAAGCATCCAATGATTGACAAACCATGATGTATTGAAAATGTGGTGGAAGGATTCTCACCTTGTGACCTTGTAAACGAAATTGTGCTTGTTGAAGGGCCTCAAAACCCATAATAACCAAATGTTCTCGAACATTACTGAGAGTCCAATGCTTGTTCACTTGGACTGTCTCCAAAGCATCGTTGGGCATCTTCATTGCAATGTCAAAGCTTGCAATAGCGCCGTCTACACTCTGTAAGAGAGTCCACACTCCAAGCTTACACATCCAACGATCATAGTGAAATCGTATGTACAAGGAGGTGCGGGATTTCAAATAGCTCATTCCAATACCTGAAGCTCCAACCTTACAACGGTACCGGTCCCCCTTGTGCATGCCCTCCACAAAACCCCAGTCCTCTTCTAAAAGCCTTCCTAATTCCTCGTAATGCGCATCTTTACATACAAGCATTGTGGTAGTCTCCACAAATCCAAACTCTTTAAAAATGTGCACAAAACAATGAATAGGCAAACACCAACTCAAGCCCACAGACCTAGAAGCTTTAGAGTATTTCAAAGAGTTTTGGACATCCATTATCATCTTTTGTTTGAAAGATGCTACCGACCACAAATCTGGCACCGGCTACTCCATACTTAATAAGGAAGTTACTTTGATGGGTTCAAGCGTTCCAAACGCTTGTGTAGAAGTAGGGACAATATAGGAGTGAGAATAGAAGAAAATCCTTCTTTGAACCAGTTTGGTTGGGCAAAGATGTGGGAACATTATTGCTCCAATATCCGCATGTATAGCATTGAATGTGCTGGAGAGACTATGTAGTGGCTGCTCATCCACCAACGTGGATGGAAATATGACTATAAATGCATGACAAATCTTAAGTATGAATCCATAATAACATTACACTGTGATTTCACACCTAGCTTTGTATTCTCAAAACATGTACTTACAATGTGTTGGAAATCGAGGTGGTTGTTGCAAATGCATGGTTGACATTGAGAAAACATGTTGCACAATGGCTACGGTCCCCTTGTCTTTGCGGTTCTTGAAGCCAAGGAGCTTTCCTTTCCAATGAAGATCCAAGTTTGCACGATTCCGCACACGATGAGGGCCAATAGCAGATGGTTGCATGTATACCCAAGCACCTTTGGTGAACTCTTGTGGCACCCACTCATCATCTACACCTCTAGTGTTGTGGTATGCAAGTGTTGTGACCTCATCCTTTGGCCGCCTTTGCGAAGTAGAGTTGGCCATGGTTGAGCAAAGAAAACTAGGAGGAGGAGAAGGACCTTGCTTGTTGCTACAATGTACAGAGGATAAAGTGATATGAGAAGGTGGATAACCCTTGTGGCAATGGGAGGAGAAGGTGGATAACCCTTGCTTGGTGTGGCAATGGGAGGAGAAGGTGGATAACCTTTGCTTGGTGTGGCAATGGAAGGTGGTAGGGGAGGAGAGAGGAGCTTCCTCGCTGTAGCAATGGAGATGGTGTAGAGAGAGTGAGTGTTGGAGTAGAGGATGAGTGTGATGGTTGCAACCAAGGAGGGGTTGGAAAAGGGGGGTTCTAGAATGAGAAAATCACTTTTTGCCTAAGAACTACTTTTGGGGGAGCTTTGGATAGCAAAAAAAGATTTTTCAAAAGTTTTTTTAAAAATTTTGAATTTTATGGTTTTTGGGTGCACGTTTTGACTTTTTGAGGTCAAAAAATGCTTTTTTGACCATAAAATTGTTTTAGGGGGGTTTTAATAAGATGAAATTTGAGTTTTGAAATTTTAGAAAAATTTCAAATTTTTGGGTTTTTTTCAGAACCGGATCAAAAAGGAGGGAAGTTGGAGATTCCATATGGCCCACCCCCCCCCACCTTCTCACTAGGTAAGAGCCCATTTAAGAAGTGTAAGACTACTTTGTCCCCCTACATTTTTTAGGGCATAGAGTGTGTCCACCACCCTCTTCTCATTGAATGGCCTCTAATTAACCTTAATCCCAAAGGGCCCCTAGAGGGTTCATATTTTTCCTAATGAGAGAAGATAAAGCCTAGTCATTAGTCATTTTCCTAGCGGGTAGAGGATCCCTATTTTACCCTACAAAATCGTTCCAAAATGGATGACTAATACATTTGGTGCTTGAGAGACTAAGCTGTCGTAAGCATGTCTGCGCATTAGTACTATCAATCTTCCATAGTAGAGTGGCAAGCTCTACTTGGTGTTTGGAAGACGTCATCTCCGCAAACTTGATCCTAAGCATGCATACTTCTTAACATTTGTGCACAATAAAGAAAAGAGAGTCTTATAAGACAAAAACTTTGTTCATATTAAACATTTTTACATTTGCTTACTCTAGGGAAGTATTGTAAGCATTGTCAACGTTTAGGTTATCCTTTAATTGTATGTCTTGCATCCATCTAGCATCTTCAAAAGGATAGTTCTTGAACTTAATAAGATACTGCAGGATAATCTTACCGCCTCCCAATACCTTGTCTTCATGTCGGAGAATGGACTCGGGGCTGCAGCACCTCTTCTTGGTCCTCGATCTCCGGTGGGTCTACAATAGTTGTTCTTGAGGTGGCTATCCTTTGTAAGGCTTTAGTAGGCTCACATGAAAAGCATTGTGTATGAGCCAATGACTGGGCAACTTGAGTTGATAGGCCATCTCATTAATTGGTCTAAGGGACCATAGTACCTTTTTGCTAACTTAGCATAGTGCTTTTGGTGTTCCATAGGATTCTTGCCCGTCGTGTGCCTTAATTGAGCCTTGGGAAATTCAAGAAAGACCCAATCATTTTCTTTAAAGGCTTGGGCTCTTCTGTCTTATCAGCGCCTTTTGCCTTTGTTGTGAGATAGAGATAGCACCCTTAATCTTTTGGAAAGATTCTTGTAGGTCTCGGCTATACTCATCTGTAGCGAAGATCTTTCCGTGTACCTTAAGTAGCAGGGGACTTTTGGATCTTCCCTCTATTACCTCAAAAGGTGCTTTTCCCGTGGATGTGTGTACAGTATTATTGTAGGCATACTCCACTAAGGGTAAGTACTTCTCCCATTGGGACCTTTGATCTACTTCCGTTACGTAGGCTTTTAGTAGATCAAGCATTGTTAGGTTAGCTATTTCACTTTGGCCAATCCGTTTGCGGGTGATAGGCCGAAGAGAAGTTTAGCCTTGTCCCTAAATTTTCAAAGAGACCTTCCAAAAATTACTAGTCATTGTAGGATCTCTATCCGAGACTATGGACATTGGCAAGCCATGGTACTTGAAGATTTGTGATATGAAGAGGGTTGCCATTTGATGGGCTTTGATAGTCTTTTTGACAAGTATAAGATGAGCTTGTTTGATGAACCTGTCTACTATCGTCCATATTCCCATATTTCCATTGATAGACTTAGGCAATCCAAAGATAAAATCCATGGATATGATCTCGCATGGTGAATTAGGGATTGGCAAAGGTTGAAGCAATCTAGGTTGCTTCCCTCTATCAAACTTCGTCTTTTGGCATACCACACATTTAGAAACATACTCCTATATGTTTGCTTTCATGGAAATTCCTCTATGCCTCGCAAAAGGAGGAGCATGAGATTCAAACATTACTTTCTCACGTAGTGAATTAGTAACGCATAGTCTATTGCCATAGAGAAGATAACCATAATTTAAAGTAAATGGTTCCTCTTTCTTCCCTAGTGCAACGACTGAAATCACATCTCTAAAATCGGGATCAATAGCGTACTCATCTATCATAGAAGATACATCGTCGTGAGTTGCTATGGAAACCGCATTCACTCTCGGTCGTCTTGAGAGTGCATCGGCTACTTGATTATGCTCGCTAACAATGTGAGCAATATGAAAATGAAATTGCGAAAGGAAATTTGCCCACCTCATTTGTTTGTTGGAGAGCTTGGTCTGCGTCATGAAGTACTTAAGGCTTTGGTGATCCGACCACTAAATGAAAGGAGTCCCCATTAAATAGTGCTTCCACGAGTCTAAGGCATGTAGAACTGCGAGGAGTTCTTTTTCAAATATGCCTAGAGCTTGCTCAATAGGATCAAGCCTTCGACTTTCATAGGCTATGGTGTACCCTTCTTGGAGCAAAACAGCTCCAAGACAATCACCACAAGCGTCACACTGGACCTCAAATGGATTTGAGAGATACGGTAGTGTAAGCATAGATTTATAGATAAGCTTTTTGAAAGCATTGTTCTCCTTGGCAAACCATGTATACCTAACATTTTTCTTTGTTAGGTCATGTAATGGTCATGCGATTTGTGAGAACTTTTCTATAAAGTGTTTATAGTATGCACACATACCTATAAAGCTTCTTAGTTCATGTAAATTCCTTGGATAGGCCATCCTTTTATTACCTCTAGCTTTGATGGATCCATTTGGATGCCATCTTGAGAGATAATGTGACCTAAATAACGAATCTCTTGTAAGAAAAACTCACTTTTCTTTCGATTAATATAAAGTTTAGTTTTTTGTAAGACTTAAAATATTACCGGGAGATGTTGCTTGTGTTCGTCTAGTGAATTAGAGTAGATGATTATATCATCAAAGAACACTCTAGTAAAGGTTCGGTGAGGCCTGAATAGCTTCTCCAACAAGCAGTTAAATGTGGCCGGTGCATTGGTCAAGCCAAAAGGCAAGACAATGTATTCGTAAAGGCCAAACTTAGTGCGAAATGCGGTCTTTACAATGTCTTGATCAACTATCGTTATTTGATGGCAACCCCTTTTTAGGTCAATCCTATTGTAGTAGGACTACCCTTGTAGCTTATCAAATAGGTCTTCTACCCGTGGAACGGGAAACCTATTCTTGATAGTGATCCTATTTAGTGCTCTATAGTCGACACACATACGATATGTGTCGTTTTTCTTTTGCACTAGTAACACGGGTGAACAAAATGGAGATGAGCTAGGCCTAACCATGCCCTTCTCAATGAACTCATGCACTTGCCGCATAATCTCCTCTTAGTGAGCTTGAGAAACTCTATAAGGAGATTTATCAGGCACTGAACTTCTTGGAAGAAGTTCAATTGCATGGTCATCATTGCCTCGTTTAGCAGGTAGTTCACAAGGGATGTCATCAATAAAAACATCTTGAAATCCCTTGAGAAAATTGGATAACTCTAATTCCTTGTGATTGTTTATATTTTCTTTTGCTAAAGCATTAGGTTCAGTTTGAGAATCTTTAACAAAAATCATGTACACAAAAATTGAGCTCTTTATTGACTTCTTGAAAGCTTGCGTATGTACAATGGGTATGGTATTACCTAACTCCTTAGTATCTATGTACATATCTTTTTCCCTGAACCTAAAGTAGATTTTCCTTTCAGGGAATTTAACATTGGCAGCCATGCAGTCAAACCATGGTGCCCCTAGGATGATATCATCGTGCTTGAGAGGAGGGATAAAGAAGTCCTCCTTGTCCACATAGCTTTGGACATGGAGCTTCAATTTCCCAATTAAGGGAGTGACTGAAGCTTCTTGCCCCTTTGAAAGCACCATCGGCGGATAGGACATCTCACATCTCGTAGGCTTGGATGCTTAGCTTGGTGGCCGACTTTGTGCATATGAAATTGTGAGTAGAACCAGGGTCAAAGATAATAAAAGCATCATGTTCTCTTACCTTTCCCCAAGCATGGCATAGAGGAGATCCTTTGTGGTGAGCATCCTCTTCTTGGATTTCTACCAAGGTAGCTGTAGGAGGCTCATTTCATGTATTCTTGCGGGGGCAAGCACGATAAGCATGCCCTTGCTCCCCGCACTTGAAACGGTGGTTACCTTTACGATAACGCTCAAGCTCTTCAAGAGAGAGTTTAATTTTGCCTTTATAAACTCCCTTTTCCTTAGCTTTGTTGTTGTTGGCGTTGCCTTTAGGAGACTTTTGGACATTGTCCTTCCCCTTGGGCTCGTTTTATTACGGTCTTTATACTCTGTGGGCTTAAGATTTCTCTTAGCCCCTTGTTGAAAATTGATTCGTGAAGCCACCATGGTATGGTGTATGACCGCAAATATGGTGCGTGGCCTTTGGGAGTTAACATACTCCGCCATATCTTCAGTTAGACCCGCACAAAATTATTTTTTTTGCTCTTCAAAATCCATCTTTTTGAAGACAGTGGCTTTGAGATATAAGTCCCAAAACTTGTCTACATATTTGTGAATACATTGGTAGGCACAGAGCTTCAAGCTTCGCCATTCGGTGAGTACTTTGTCTTTGGCATCAGTAGCCAAAAACTGCTTCATGATGGAAGCTCTTAAAGCTTTCCATGTTTGTGAAGCTTCACCGTTTGCCCATAGGCTATACCACCATTGCCTGACGGACTGTTGAAAATACATAGCTACATGGCGTAGCTTAGAGGACTCCATGAAGCCATCATCTCCAAACGCTGCATCGAATTGTTGAATGGAGGCTAAGACTTTGTCTGTAGCACCAAAGGTGCCATCGTAGGTAAGGAAAGAGATGTTCTTTCCTCCCTCTTTGAAATTTATGAGCTTAAAAAACCTTTACGTGGCATAGGATTTCCTATGCCCTCTTCTTTTTGGTGGTTCGATATCTGTACCATCACTTTTTTCAAAAGAAGAAGAATTCGAGGAGGATGGAGAAGAGGGTGACCTCTTTCTCGACTTTTTCTTCCCTTGTTCCTCTTTGTCCGCACCATCACTTTCTTCATAAGAGGAAGAGGATAAAGACGATGAAGAAGAGGGTGACCTCTTTCTCGCCTTTTTCTTCTCTTGTTTTCTGTCATCCCTCTTTGAATTATGGTGTGGAGAAGTGTGCGATGATCTTCTCCGTTTAGGGGGTGTTGGAGAGCGTTTTGCCCGCCGTCTTCGTGGAACCATCTCCGCGGAGGTGGCAGGAGACTCACTTCTTTTTCGTTCTTTCGGTGGAGGCTCTACCATTGAAACTTAGAGTTCTCCTTTGGGAAGGAGATGCGTCATCAAGTAGTAGATTTTTGAGCCCTTCGTACGGTTCCTCTTCTTCTTCCCTTATCGGAGAGAGGCCTCTTTTGGAAGTCCCACAAGGAGGCTTCCTAAGTACTCTCTCTTCTTGGTGGGGAGTTTGGAGAATCCCATGAGCACACAACTGTTGTTGCACTTCACTTTGGAGGGATGGATTGCCCATGGCTTGTTGAAGCTTAGGGTAGTTAACAAGCATAGGAGCATCATTAATAAAATCAAATCTATTAACATTAATTTCACTCTTTACTATTGTCAATCATTCTAACAATTTTTAGGTGTAAAATTTTTTAGGTGTACTTTGACACTTCAAGCCTTAGTTGCTACTCCTCTTAACCCCTTTAGAAAAGCACTCAAGCTCTTGTACCCGTGGCTCGAATATCATTAAATGCAAGGAATAGAAGAGAGGGTCTTTCAACACCAAAATAGTACCGGCTCCTGTCAAGCTTCTAATAACTCAATAGTGATTAAACCGTAGGCAAGCCCCGTAGGACTCCACTTTTAAGACCATAGCTCTCACCTCGTCATCTGCACGAAGCAAGCGCACTGCAAGGCTAAAAAATCCCTACTCTACTTAGTCAATTGTAATTAATAATAGCAACCATTTATAGTTAGCTTGAGGACCTCTCTTCTTGAGCAAGAAAAGAGAAATCTTATGCTTTGATACCAATGTAGCATTTAATGGTCTAGTAACTTCTGTGTAACAGAAAATAACAGACATAGTGAGCATTTCATTAGAATAGATTTCTAATGAGCATAGCAAGTGTGCTTGGATTGAGAGAGCAACAAAAGCACAACACTTAGTTAGATAGGCATGAACAATACTTCAAAAAAGACAGAAATGAAGCTATTGACAACATTTGAAGACTGGATTTACATGGAGCCGATCCCCCCTCCAAAAGCTTTGTATTATAGGTTTCCCTCATCAAGAGAGTCATTTTACTATACAATACTTTATGTTCCTTCAATAACTTGCTGGTACAATAAAGATGGAAGCTTCAAGCACCAAGCTCACACTTGTAACACAAAATCAATTCCCTCACGGTCTCAGACCCAATACCTCACACCTTCGAAAATGGAGAGCTAGCAAAGTATGAGAGTAGATCGAGAGGAAGAAAGAGTATTCTTACGAGAAAGAAGTGTCTTCTCATATAATCACTCATAATAGCTTAGCATAGATTAGTAATTAGCATGATAGAGGAAATGAGCATGCATTGAAGCTTGGCTCCTAGTTGGATTTGCATCTCAAAGCCAACAGGAGTTAAGAGAAGTTGGTGTAGGCCTCCCTTCTCACAAGCTTGGAGTAGATGATGAGCTTTCCATTAAAGCTTGAGAAGCAAAGTTTTTTCTCTTCATATGAGCTTGTGTGAGTAAGTGATAATACCTTGCAAAAATCAACCCCTTCTCTCTAGGTTGACCCCTCTTGCTAATTGCACCTGATGATATCCTATTGGACCCTACAAAGCTTAACCAATGACCATTAAGAAGCATAAGTGATAGCCTTGTGACATGTATTCCCCTCTCTTTTTGTGAAAGCTTTAGGTATTTAAATACTTCAATTAATATCTCATTGGCCACCTTAGTCTTCTCACCAATAAGGATCAAGCAAGCCATTGAGCTATTGATTGCTCATTGAACCCCTCGAGAGACTATCCAATAGTCTTCTAGAGAACGTAATTTCTATTGGTTCTTTTATGGAGTGTTTTAAATGAATTAAACTAAATGTACTCTAATTGCTTCTCATTGGCCCACTTTTACGACCATTCAATAGGATTTGAAAGATATGTCCATTGTTCTTTGTGTAAAGGAAGCTTGCAAGAGTGTGTTTCTCATCTCCTACTAAAAGGACTCGCTCCCTCAAAGATATGAATGTGGAAAGACTTTTGAATCTTCCCACAAGCATAAAATTTACCAAAAGTTTGACCATTGAACATAACCTTTGAATTTTGGAACCTTAACCGTTTGAGAGTCTTAATGGGCTAAACCTTAAGGTCTTTAAAGCCCATTGTTGCAGAGTTTGGAAGTCTTAATAGGCTAAACCTTAGGGTCTTTAAAGCCCATTGTTACACATTAACTGAGAGCATAAATTTTGTGATCGTCTTTTGAAACAAAAGTGACACTAACAATCAATTTTCAAACTTTTGAAATACTAACCTACATAATTTATCCTGGTCTTTGAAAAAGGCCCTTCATAATAATTACAAATATAGCTTCAGATAGATTTGCATTGAATAGCAAAATTTGTGGACTGAGACAATGTTGCTTCAACATAGGGCATCTATGCCCATAGAGAAAAGTCCACCTGCAAAGAAAGTGCAAGACTTGAAGAAAAATCCAACACTATAGACAAGCTCAAGCATGCATTATCAAGAACATTTAGCAGAGATAAAACTGCATCTTAACCTTCATTACTTTGCCTCATCACTAACCACCAATTACACAAAAAAGCTTTCATACCCTTTGGTTAACAGCATCCCATAATTACAGTGTGAAAAAGATATACAAATAATATACAAGCTCTGGAGGACAGACCCTCCATGCATACTCCGAAGTTTCCAAAAAACAAAAAGACTGGCTACAACTTTCGGACCAGCTTCGATGCCAAAAAGGAAATAAAGCAAAAAATTGCAGGTATTGAAATCAGGTCACAACTCTTGCCAAAACAGATGCAGCGGCCACAGAACTGTTGACCCCCCTGCTACCCACTATAGATCCACCCAGCAAACTCCATATACACAGCTACAGACGAAGTGTTTGAGATCATCCCTACTTCCATGATGCCAAACAAACCCACAACCATTTGTACCCGCCAACAAAAGAGTTATATCCTTGCACCTGTAGAATATCGATAACAAATCAAAGCATAAAGCCATGCGGTTAGATGCTGACAAGAGCAAGTAGCCATTACACATGATTGCCTGTGCAAAAAAGTTGGGAAAACGCAGCTAGACAAAAGCAGAAAAGGACATGACAGTCACAAATGCTACTGGTTCACAAAACATTAGAGATTTGTGGGCTCTGAATTGGATATTTGCCCCTCTAATTGCTAGGCTCAGAGCATGCACCCACAACGAACCCTTCACTAGTACAAGCACATGATAATTCACTTGTTTCATACAACGTGATCATACAGAAATGAACAAGTTCCCGCATAGAATAATGTCACACAATGGAGCCGATCACAAATTTGGGACGCTCTAGTGCAAAACAGAAACGAATTACATTCGTGCACTACCTGTGGACGTCCAAGCAGGACGAAAAAGACATGCTGGTAGCACCACGGACAAGGATAAATGCACAGGTGTCTTCTTAATCAGACACCTAGCAGAAACAGAATACCTGATCTGCAGATCGGGGCACGTGATGTTAGCATGAAACCTTAAAAACCAATCGCGAGAGGATCTCCATTGTGATCAGCACCATCCAAGAGCTCGGGCTGTCCTTCATCATCCTTCACCTCCTCCAGCGGGAGCCGAGCAGGAGAGGAGATGGAATGAGACAGGCGCTTGGAAGGAGGGGATCCGAGAAGAGGGAGCGCTGGATCAGAGAGAACATGAGTCCGAGGGCTGCCCACTTTGCCGCTGCCGCTGTTGTGATTCTTGCCGTTGTCATCACGGATGCGGAGGGGTTGAGAGAGCCTCGGAGTCACGTTGTTGGAAGGAGAAGCCTGCAGATGCAGGGACTGCAAGTGCGAGCGCACGGCCAAGGCTTCATGGCTGGGGCAAGGTGTGTCTGCGGAGCCGTTGCTGGGCAGTACCCGGAAGTGCGAGGAGAAATCGAAATGAGAGAAATCACCGCCTTCTGGACCAACGAGCCCCGGGAAACCTGATGGGTGAATGTCCATGGACAGGTTTAGGGTTAGGGTTTACTGTTCGACTACGCCTCGACTTCCAAGAAGAAATTAGTACAAGAATGAGCTCCCGCCGGATCTGTTCAGTAGCTAGGTCTCTAGTAGGAATGTCTATGGCAGCTACACTATCATAGTACTGCTGGATAGAATGAGGGTTACATGGGGGCCATCTATGACATTTGTGCTCTCTCATTAAGAAGATATTTGCCCCACCTCTTTGTAAAGATGACTCAACTTTGATCTTCTTGCAAGAAAGGGATCAACATGCTCAAACAGATTTTGGAGTTCACCCTGTCCCCTCGGTCCCCATTGACACCATTGTTAATAGTGCTTTTAAACCCTCCCTAGAGACTGGATATGTGTGGTATTATTTGGCCCTCAAACATGTACTTGTGTGTGTTCTTAACCAAATTAAAGCACCGAATGGTAGCGTTGCATTCAAGAATAGCACCACAACAAGGGGTGGTTGATCCACCTCACAAATTAGAGTGCCACTTAAATTGGCAGCAATCAAGAGCCCATCCGAAGGAAAGAAAAGGGCATACACCTTTCACCAATGTCCTAAAAGAAAATGTTTGCATCCTGCAAGATGTAAGGTGTATGGGAAGATAGCATCTTATTTGATACATCTAAACTTAACATATAACGGTAGCCGGACTGCCTTGCCACATGTCATTATTTCCAGCAAAGTAATGGTTTTGTGTAAAAGTAAATGTACCTTTTCATTTATGCGCTTTGGTACTGCAAAGAGTGCAGGTAAGCTACAAAAAGGCTAAAACTTGGGGAAGTAGTACACTTGGATCAGAAGGGGTGGTGACCTTCTCATCAGAATAATATATATGATATTATGTATTTAATGTGTAATAAAAAACAGGGATTTATAAAAACCATACTTATAAGTACTTTTATAAATCTTTGGGAAAATAAACATTTTTTACAAAAAAAAACCAAAGAACTGGATTACATGAACAATATGGACAGTGGTTTTAAGTTTAAAAAGTTGTAAGTTGGACATGGATAACAGGTGATATAGTCCATTGACACCTCTAAAATGTTGTGCGTGTGTATGAGGTGTGTGCAAGAGAGGGGAAGAAGAGAATGGGGAAGGGGATGATACAAAGACAACCTCTGTTTTGGGTTAGTGGAGAAGAAAGAGAAGAGTCAACCCTCTCTCTTTTTCTCCCTATATTGATTAGATGAAATCAAGTGTACAAGTGTGGTTTCCCACGGCCATCTGGCCTACACCCCAACAACCTCCCACTTAAGGTCATGGTGGCCAATAGTGGCATTAGTATAGTTAGTCTATACAAAGTTGATGAAGCATTGCCGAGGCTTCATCCTACACCCATAAGTTCTATATAATGTGTAAATCGCTCTGAGGCTAAGCTCTTTGTGAGAGCATCTGCGGGGTTGTCGTCAGTGTGAACCTTGACAAGCTCGATGCGCTCGATGCGCTTGCCAGCCAATGCATCTGTATGACATGGTATCTGACCTCTATGTGTTTCGACTTTGAGTGAAACACCGGATTCTTTGCCAAAGCAATGGCACTCTGACTATCACAATGTAGTACTAGAACCTCATGAATGCCCAAATCTCCCACTAGACGAGCCAACCATATGGCTTCCTTGCTGGCGTTAGACGCAGCAACATATTCTGCCTCAGTGGTAGATGAAGACGTGCAATCTTGGAGACACGATCTCCAAGAGATAGCTACTCCAGCAAACATGAACACATAGCCAGATGTGGATCTTCTACGATACACGCAACCCGCATAATCCGCATCCGTGTAACCCACAATAGATGCATCACTATTTCCAAAGCGTAAACACTTGCTAGCTGTACCTTTCAAATATCTGAGGATTTTCTTCACTGCTTCCCAATGCTTCTTGCCAGGGTTTGACATGTACCTACTAACCACTCCCACTGCATGTGCAATGTCTGGTCTTGTGGCTACCATAGCGTACATCAAACTGCCAACTGCTGAAGAATATGGTACTTTTGCCATTTCCTCTTTCTCAGCCACTGTCTTGGGAGAGTCTTCCTTGCTAAGTTTGGAGTATGCTTGCATTGGGGTACTCAATGACTTCCCCCCCTGCATACTAAAACGTTGCAAGACTTTGTGAATGTACTTTTCTTGAGATAATTCAAGAATTCCACGTTGCCTGTCTCTCTTGATGTGCATACCAAGAAAGTGATTGGCATCTCCCAAATCTTTCATGGAAAAGTGAGTGCTTAGCATCTTTTTCAACTGATTGATCTCATCAATTGATTTGCCTGCGATAAGCGTATCATATCTACATACAAGATCAAGATGATTAAAGAACCATCGTTCAATCTTTTTGTGTATAAATCCTCTTGACTTCTTATGTAACCCTGAGACTGCATGAATTTGTCGAATTTTTGATATCATTGCCTTGAACCTTGCTTGAGTTCATATAGTGCCTTTTTAAGTCTACAAACCAATTCTGTCCTCGTTGGTTTTTGGGTTTCACATATGAAGCCCTCTGGTTGTTTCATGTAGACATCTTCATCTAGATCCCCGTGAAGAAATGATGTGTTCACATCCATTTGGACAAGTTTCATGTCCTGGATAGCAACCAAGCCAAGCACAGTGCGAAGTGTAGTCATCTTGCCTACTGGAGAGAAAATCTCATCGAAATCCACACCTTTTTGTTGCTTGAAACCCTTGGCAACTAGACGAGCCTTGTATCGAGGCTTGGGATCTTCCGCTGTATACTTCTTTTTGTATACCCACTTGCAAGGTAAAGCATTTTTGCCTTTTGGTAATTCAACCAAATCCCATGTCTCATTAGCCACAATCGAATTGTATTCTGATTGCATAGCCTGCTCCCACTTAACGCTATCATCCATTTGTATAGCTTCTTTGTAGCAAGTTGGCTCTCCACTGTCATTGACCAAAATGTGGTGTATACCCGACTCAAACCGCTCGGGCGCACGTGGTACTCTCTTAGAGCGTCTCAATGCCTGACTGCTGGACTCTGCTCTCTCCGGAGCAATAGTAGTATCTTGGACTTGAGGAGTAGGTGCAACACTACTGAACTGAGTTGGTTCGAAGGCTACATCCTCAAAATGAACACGTCTGTACTCAACATCTTTGATGGGCTTCTTGTGCATTTTTTATTTATTGAAAATCACATGTGAGCTACGAATGACTTTATTTGATTTTGGGTGCCAGAGACGATATCCCATCTCTCCATTTGCACCATGGCGAGGAATTTTTGGAATGTCGAAAAGACTTCTTCCTTACGTTTAAGGAGGTACACCCACACCTTTCTAGTAGAATCATCTATGAATGTGAGAAAGTAGTTTGCCCCCCCTAGAGTTTTATGTGGCATTGGACCACACAAATCACTGTGCACCAAGTCTAGCGGTTCGCCTAGTTTCTTATTCAATGGCGAAGATGTCAATCTAGTCTGTTTTCCATATAGACAATACTCACACAATGGAAAGTCCGTGTAATCTAACACAGGTAAGTAGCCAAAACGTTGAAGTGTTTTCATTCCCTTTTGGCTAATATGCCCTAGCTGGCCATGCCACAACTCAGTAGACGGCAGCTCGGCAACATAGATAGAGTGTTCGTCGACACTCAAAACAAACAAAGAGTACAAGGATCCGTTTTTATTACCTTTCATCATGATAAGGTTGTTCTTGAGGATCATCCAAGAACGATTACCAAAAACTGTAGTGTAGCCAAGATCATACAATTGCCCCATAGAAAGCAAGCTTTTCGTAAGCTTGGGCACATGTCTGAAATTCTGCAGCACAAAAGTAGTGCCATTATGCATCTGAAGTTTCACATCACCAATACCAATAATGTCAAGCTCATAGGAATCACCAAGCTTGATTATTCCATGCATGGATGCATAAGAGGAAAACCACTCTCTATGCGGTGTGACATGAAAACTTGCACCAGAATCAAGAATCCAATTCTGTGCATAACCCTCATCCTGTGCAACCAAAGCATCTGGAGTGAGATATGAAGTGAAAATGAGAACATCTGAGGGATCTGTTGTCACCTCGGCATGAATCTCTATGGGCATAATGAGCATCACTAGAGGAGGAGCATCCTCTAGAGCAATGGTAGGTATGGGAGACTCAACAACATTGAGCTCTTCAATCTTTACCGTACTTTTGTCTTTGCCAGAATTATCCTTTTGCATGTTTTTCTAATCTCTTAGGAAACTGTGACAATCCTTTTTGTAATGATCCTTCTTGTGGCAATAGTAACACTCGACATTTCTGGCATTGCGGTCTCTACTTTGGTTCCTGTGCCTGCTAGGACTACAAGGATTTCGATCCCTACTTTTGCTTTTCTATTTATTCCTGTCACGGCCTCTTGCCTTTGTTGAACTGCCAGCCATATATGCATCTCCATGACTAGCACCATCGAGAGATTTATGACGAATCTCTTCAGTGGCAACGCATCTGTGACAGCATTGAACTCTAACTTGCCATTCGGAGCCGAATTGCTAATGGCTGTGCAAAAGATATCCCATGAACTAGGTAGAGAGCATAATAAGAATATAGACTTGAGTTCATCGTCAAACTCCTTAAAGCCCTGAGATGTCAGCAGCTAACTGAACAAGGAGTTGAACTCATTTAAGTGACCAAAAACTGTGCTACCTTCTTTCATGTTGAGTTTCATAAGCTTTTTCATGAGAAAAACTTTGTTGGATGCACTTTTGCTCTCCCATGCTAAACATAAGCTATCCCAAAGTTCCTTGGTTGTTTTCTTCCCTATGATAGTGAAGAAGACTGACTCGGCTAGATGTAACGTATCGTAGCCATGGCTTTTGCATCCAAAAGCTCCCATTGAGCTTGTGTATAATTATCATCCTCTGCACGCTCTTTCAACGGTTCTGAGAGGCCTTTGTTTATTAAAACATCTTTCATGCGCTCTTTCCACATGGTGAAGTTGCTGCCATCGAACTTCCGAATGAAATACTCTTCCTTTTCTGAAGAAGAAGCCATCATTGACAAGAGGGTTTGAGAGGTGCCAAACTATGGTGAGAAGCTGTAGAAATTTGGGTAGAGTAACCTTTGTATCGGGAGTAAAATCTCAACCGAAATAGACTCAAAAGTGCAACAATGAAAGTCACGATTCGCGAGAAGGAAATCCGACAGAGTCTCCTTTGTATGAGGAGTCAAAACTCAACTCAAAATACACATAAACATGCCAACTGCACTAATTGGGCATCTGCTGCACAAAACCACTGTTATGTGACCGCCAACTCGGGGTCAAAAGCATAAATAACCGTCCAGATACATATCCTATGGCAAGGGTACTGTAAAGGGGGACTCCAGCTACCTGTATCATTGAAAGTGTCTCAACATTCGAGCACAACCCAACTCAAAGAAAACCTCACACTATCGATCCTCCAAAGGCTAATGCAGACACAATGGACTAGCCACAGTCTCAGAAAGGGCTCTTTCTGTATGAGTCTTAGAAATGGCCGGGAAAAACTGCCAAAATAGCCAAAAATGGCTCCACACGTAGTACAGTGGGCAGTGTCCGCAACTCAACGTATATGAGTAAAACCACGCTCAAACAGGCGCCAAGAACTGCTGCACGCAATGAAAGTGATCCCTGCGGGGATATCTGCTCTCAAAAGAGCTCAGTACCACTAGTGGGCAGTGTCCGCAACTCAACGTATACAGTGGGCAGTGTCCGCAACTCAACGTATATGAGTAAAACCACGCTCAAACAGGCGCCAAGAACTGCTGCACGCAGTGAAAGTGATCCCTGCGGGGATATCTGCTCTCAAAAGAGCTCAGTACCACTAGGTGTGCTCACAACAAAATGCATATGTCAACGCATCTGTCCGTAGAGAATCTGCTATCAAAATGACTGCCAAATCGCCTATGAAAGCGCTATGTCTGGTAACCTGGAGAATCTCTGAGTGAATGGGCTGAAAAACCCCATGTAACCTGTAACCTGCGTGTCGGTGTCACTATGTGCCGATTTCTACCGTCGGGTAGAAATATGCTAGTCGAATAGCCGCCAAAGGTGTCGTATCCGTAAACTATGTCGTACAGTGCGATCGGTGCACTCAATGCCGATGCCGGGTGTCACTCCTCTATGATAGAGGTACCTCACCCGTGCATGTCGCAAGCAGGGTCGTCGAACACGGAAACGCGCTCGTCTGGGGAAACACTCAGTGTCTGGGTCAAATGTCGGAGATCCGTCGCAATGAGCAGTGTCGAGCCGGTGCACATGAGCGGTGTCGATGTCGATGTCGATGTCGCCTTCCGCCGCCGGGCGGAAGTGGCTAGCCGAGTAGCCGTAAAATGCCAATGCTCGAAGCCGGTATCGAACGGTGTCATGCAGCTCCGCTCCCATGCAAAGAAAGATGTTAGGAAAATGCACATTAAGTTTTTTTGAAGCTTGTATGTTTAATGAACAGTGATTAAGGGCTGGTTGCAGGCCGAGTTCAATGCTGAATGTATGTCAAATGCGGCTGAAAGGGCCAAAACATGCTTTAATGATGCTAAAAAGTGTTATGCTTGAAGTGAACATGGATGGGGTACTGTGCCATAGAACTGCAGTGCTCGATGTGCTCTACTGGCCTGTCTTTACGGCTCGTCGATTGGAGCTATGGTAAAGAAGTTATGGCAGTTCGAAGTTTAAGTCGATTGCAGATCCGTGTCGGGTTGGGCAACAACAGCTGAGGGGATAAAATAGAAATAAATGCATCAGGCTAAAGTGCTCACTTTGTGGAGCATATCGGTCTTTTCAGATCGGAGATTGGACTTATGGTTGCCAAATTATTGACTGTTTAAGATTTACCGGGGGCCGAGTCCACACTAGCCGGTCCACTCGGTTGGAGTGCCAACACTGTTGTGGTTTGCTGTAGAAAACTGAGTTGCTTGGCAGAGCTTGGCCGATATGTATGCAAAATGTGGTGCTGTTACGAAAGCACAAAAAGTTCTTGTCAAAAATGTCGTCTTTCGGAATGCAATGATTGCGAGATAAACCTAACAGAAGCAGGGCCAGGAAGCTGCCTATTTTCAACAAATGCAGAGAGAGCGACTGTAGAAAGATGTTGTTAACGGCAATGCTTTAATCAGTATGTATGCCAAATGGGGAGGTGCCAGAGTTGCAGAGTGTTTGGAATTGCCTTCGTCGATTTGTATGCCAAAGGTGATGCCTTTACGAAGGCCGACCGCCCAATGGATAAGCTTGGTGAGGCTTTAGTCGAAATGTATCCCAAATGTGATGCCTTTACGAAGTCCGACCGGCCAATGGATAAGCTTGGAGAGGCTTTAGTCGAAATGTATACCAAATGTGGCACCCTTGCAAGGGCTAGGGCCCGCATGTACGCCCACTACAGAAACGGCCGCCCAAATTAAAAAAAGGCCACCCTAATTGTAAATTAGTGGGAAGCCAACAAAAAGGAAAAAGACTATGGCGTCTAGTGGGCAGCGAGGAGGTTGCGCAGGGGAAAATCGGCTCGCAGCCGCCGGCAGTAGAAAGCCTGGATAAGATCGGCGAAGAAGGGAAAATTGAGCAGGGCGCCCATGCGAAACTTTTCGGCACGGCTCTTGCGGCGTTTGGCGCTCCTCCCTAGCTGGGCTGCCACGTCATGGGGGCGGTTCCTGCCACGTCATCCACCCATTAGTGACATCGCTAATGGGTAGGCTATTTTTAGAGGGGCAGCATGCAACTAAAGAAAAAGAAAAAGACAATCATCGTGAGTTCTCTCCTCTCCTTGGGCTCGGAAGATCCCTCCTCAAGTTGAAAGCTCTTAAGCTCTTAATACATATTCTTAAGCTCCATCCCTTAAGCTCGCTTAATTAAAGTCTTAAGCTCCTCATGCCTTTGAGCTCTAAAACTCTTTAAGCTTCTCCTCCGAATCTTCAAGCTTGCTTAATCCTCGTAAGCTTAAACCCCTTCATAAGCCATAATCCAAAGCTCTTAAGCTATCAAGAGCGGAGTTAACCCTCAAGCTTAATTTTTTTAACCTCTCTTAATCTAATCTATCACCATAAGGTAAGCCTAATCGAGTTTCTATCGCCTAAACCAGGACTAATCTTCTAAGCTTTCAATACCCGAGTCATAAGCTCTCTTAAGCCGTCTTAAACCTTCCCTAAGCCTCATTAGCCATTCGAAATCTGCTCGAAGCTTATTAACCACTCGAATTGAAGAGCAGAAGGCAAAGTAAGCAAAATTTCATCAATTTCTTGTTTAAGCACCTGGTTTAAGCCAGATTTTTCCTTGTAAGAGCATTTAAGCTTCCATTAGGGATTGATTATTCATGGATTCTGTCGATTAACTAGAAATTAGACGGACTGCTTGTTTTGAATACTGTTGTCGGTAATTGCATCTGCTACACCTTGTTTCCCGCACCTCTCACAGCCAGGGGCCCGGTGCCTTCACGGCTCACCTTTCGCACAATTATCCCCCGACATTCTTGGTGAACCCAACGCAAATCGAGCTGGGGTGAGCAATGTGGTGAAGAAGGATGTCGACACCGCAAGGGGCTACCATGCAGCAAATGATGCAGCAATTTGCTGCTTACATGCAACAACAGCAGGTTGCCCAACAACATTACAATTTGCAGGAGAGGATCCGTAAAGCTCGGCACACAGTTATCGAGAAATTGCATCGATTTGAAGGCCGGGATATTAGAAAATCTGCAATATCTATGAACAGGCAATGGAAGAGAATGGAATTGATGATCAGAACGCAGTAGAAGGGTTCCACTTGATTGCTGAGCCGGAACTTAGAAGTCGAATTAAAGAAATTCAGGTGCTTCAAGGCCCGAATTGGCAGGATTTCAAGAAGGTGCTTCAGGAGGAATACTTCCTGGAGGATTCTCAAAGAGTAACCACGCAAAGTTTCATGAAGTGGGTGCAGAAGAAGAACAAAAATCTATCTGCACGAGAGTTATTTGCGGGAATTTGAGAAGAAATTTGAGCAACTGTCTTCGACAGAGCAACGTTCAATGAGGGATCGGAAGGTTGAGCTGTTCATTCAGGCTGCTCATCCTCGACTTCAGAAGAGTTTAGTGCCGTTGCTAGAGGATCCAAATGGAGAATTGGGCTTAACATCCGACTGGAAGGTAGTCACCAAAGGAGTCAACATGATTGTGAAACGACAAATGAGAGTTGACAAGATGATCGTGGCTGACATCATGGATGTTGCGGAACCTAAAGAGACAACAACCTAGACAATACCCAGAGTGGAGGAGCCAGTTCTTGATGAATTGGTAAAAGGTATTCAAGAATTGAATTTGAATTTTAATGCTATTAAATTTGATGGTCTAGCTGCAAAGGGTCTACATCGGAGCCTAGGTAGCAACCACCACGCAAAGGCTGGGACCGATGCATGTGGTGTGACAGTGAAGACCACAAGTATGTTAAGGGATGTGATGAATTAGACAAAGTATATAAAAATAATGTGGTGTTCTGGAAGGACAAGAAGATACACCTTAGGGCAACAGGTGAGATGCTCCCCCTGAACTTCGGTAGGGGCGGCATGAAGAAGATAGTTGATGAGATTCAGCATAATGTTGCTCTTGTGGAGGCAGCTACATATGGGCTGCAAGTCTGCGGGAAGGGTGATGAAGATGGTGCAGGTACCAAGGGTCAATTATGGCCTTATGCTTTGAAGACAACAAAAACTGGACAAGTAACTTATGGGAAGCTGCGGCAAGTAGGGAATTCAATTTGAGAAACCACAGGGTGGACTGATCTAGTGGATTCCCTCTCGGTGTATGCGTTCATTGCGAAGTCTCAAGCTAATGAGGCTATGGTGGAGGAAAAGCGGAAAAGAGATGAAGAAGCTCCTGGGACATCGAAGAGGACAACAAGGTTCAACGGCAAGAAAGAAGAAAGTCCTGCTCCAAAGCCTGCTCCTGAAGTGGTGATGGAGGAGGCACCTAAGGACAAAAAGCAAGGTAAACCCAGGGGACCCTCTTATAAGCTCAAGTCTGACATTGAATTAGCTACAGATTTAAAGAAAGTCTTTGAAGAGCGAATTCTGAATAGCAAGGTGGAGCTCACATTGGGTGATATATTGGGGATTTCCAAATGTGAGTTTCATGAGGAGATAATAGATATCATCAAAAGGAAGCGGCAGATACCAAGTGAACAGGAGTCGGAGTCAGTGAAGAGCCAAGCGGTACGCCACATTGAAGCAATTCTAGACGACTATGAGGAGTATTTGGCGAATCTTGAAGAAGAAGAAGAGTCGAGGTCTGTGGTGGTGTCAAATCCAACCGTACCTGAGGTAAGGTATGTTCATTTCAATGAAGATGAAGATAGTGAAAGCATACCAAGGAGTCACTTTTCAAGGACTCATTGGGCAAGAGCAACAACCAAAACTGTTGTAAAGCTCAGCGACATCAAAGAACCGGTCTTAGCACTCATAGATCATGGATCAGAGATCAATTTGATGGCTAAAAGCTTGCACAAAAAGGGGAAATGGCCTATTGATGTGGACCATGGTTGGCGGATTCGAGCTGCCAATATGCTTCCAGGCGACCTCTATGGTGCATGTGCCAATGTTAAGGTAACTGTAGGGGATGTCTATGATGAGAAAAACTTCTTTATACATGAGCATTCCTCTTATCCTTTAATTCTGGGGCAACCATACATTATGGTTGTGCAAATGGAAACCAAAGTGTTGGATGCTGGCTCGGCCTATGCCAGGGTTCAGAGCCGTGATGGTAAGAAAGCAGTGCAATTCTTGATTGTATGTGTTGACCATGCTAGGAATAAGGACAGTCTACGTGATCATCCAATGCCGGAGATACGCAAGGAGTTTAGAGAACACATGTTTGCACAGGATTTTCTCGGAGTGCCATTATAAAGCGGGACTATGGTGGTACAAGTGAGGAGAAGTTCTCGCAAAGAGAAGCTTTCTCTTCGGGGTTTTTGGGGTTAACATCTGAAGGTTCAGTCTCTTTAAGAAAATTTAATGATTTGCCAAAGTGGGAAAAACAATATGTTTCAGGTATTCAAAGTGAATTGCAGGGTTGTGATGTGCTTGGATCTGATGATGTGATTTCAGGAGTCTTTGAAGAGGTATCTTATGAAAATACTATGTCAGTGCTTGAAGAGATCAGGCAAAACAGGTTACAAAATGGAACTGAATTGGTTAAGGTCCGTCAGGCCAAGGGCCAAACCAAGGGGTCACGGACTCGGCCAAGGGCCGACTGCCAGTGGGAAGGGGTCCGAAAGGGGCTAGGAGCCTATTAAAGGGAGGTTGGGCGGATGGACCAAGCATGGCAGTCCCTTGGTGTTTACATTGGTATCAGAGCTTCATGCTATTTTTGAGCACTGGGGCACATTTTTTGGGGGGCTGCATGTTGCATGCAACCTCAAGTCAAGGAGAAAGAAAACAAAGCCACACAACAAAGCCGCATAGCGTGTGCAGGAGCTTCTAGTCGAGGAGGCACACAATCTTGACCTGCACGGTTTTGCCCGCTGTGAAGCTCGCTGGGAGCACGCAGGGGAGTTAGAGAACTCCCGTTTCTTGCCCGGTCTCAGGGGACCTCACCATCGCGAGGTAGCTCCTCACAAAGCCTGTGCAGGTCGTCCGCGAGCTCTGCAACAGAGGGTTCGATATTTTTTTTTTCATAACAACCCTTAAGGGGTTGGCCGTTCACACCCGGTAACCCCTCGTGGGTTTTGGCCAAGGGTCGTGCCCTGCGCAGTTTGGATTCCATTGCTACGGCATACTTCTCCGCATCAGAGGGCACACAATGCCTACAACGGCTGTGGATTTCTCCGAATTTTGCAGTCCAAATCTGCTGCAACTCGGTTTCTAAAGTTTTGAAAGCCAACGATTGGTGGCAAAATTTTCGGATTTGGCTTCTTGCATACGATGCAAGCCAATTCGGTGGTGAAGATCCCTTGATTCATGTTCTCAAGCTTATCTTTGGCTGCAGAATTGATCATTATTTTCAAGTTACTCTTCCTTTTGGATTGAAGTTCGCTTTCGAATTCAGCATCTTCCCCATCAAAGGCGCAATTATACAGTTCCTTATTGCATACGGCTACGAGCTCGTTGGAATTCAGGTATTCTCCTTTCTTTTCTCGCACAGTACGTCCACAACATGGATTCGGACATAGATATGCATCATGCATTTGATTTTGAGCAGTCCGCACCCGTTTCGTCTGCCGATGCCATGCGGATGGTTCCTCTCACGGAGAGTAATCGTGCCCCAACGGCAACAGATGATACGTATGAGTTGCTAGACATGCAAGATTTCCGTGCATTGCAAACACGCAAGACTGTGCTTGAAACAAATTTTGCACAATTAAATCAGAATGTCACAGCATTATCCGATTTGATTAAATTGCATATGCGGCAGCAGGCCATGGGCCCTGCTAGTCATCCAATTCAGGAGCACGGCTCCACACCAGGCCAAGGGCTGGCTGCTGGGCAAGGCCCTCCTCCGGGTCCGCTGCACTCTCTGACCCAAAAAGAGGTGGACGATTTGTTGAAAAATACAAAGCCACCAATTTTTCGGGGAGAAGAGCATGAGCGAAACAAGGACACCATGAATATTTTTCTCAGTAAGTGGGATGGTATTCATGCCCTTAGACGTACCCCGGATGCAGCCAAGGCGCTGCAGACAAGTCTGACTTTGGACGGCAAGGCCTACAAATGGTGGATGTCTCTCAAGGAGAAGGGCATGCTACCTCAGACTTGGGCAGCTTTTGAGACTGTCTTCAGGAAGGAATTTCTACCTACCAATGAGAAGGATAGAAATTGGACCGCCTGGGACGAATGTTCTATGCGCCATCATAAAACATTATTGGAATATATTTCCCATTATCGGGATGTGATCCTCAAGCTGGAAGGGATGGATACCTTTCAGCAGGTGCCTGGGTTCATCCGTGGGTTAATTCCCGAGCTTAAGTAGCACGTTAAAACCCAGGATCCACAAACACTTGAGGACTCAATAGTGCAAGCTCACATCCATGATGATCCCGATGATCGGGCATTGCATAGTTCGCATATGCATGGCACTACACCTGTTTTAACACGTCCACAACATGTGCATCATAAAAGAAAAAATGTCTCTACTGCATCAGAGACCTCCAAAAAGCCCAAGGGGTCTCGAGGTCCTCTCTCAATGGAAGAGTTTGAGAAAGCCAAAAAAGAAAAGTTGTGCTTTAAATGTTTGGGAACTGGACATAGCAAAAAGGATTGTCCCAAGGGAAAATTTGCTGCTCAAGACAAAGGGAAGGAAAAAGCAGTACACATGGTGCAGCTTTTACCTCTTGAGTCCTCTTCCCAATTTGCTAATGTGGAAGTAACACACACCGAGGCGGTGCACGAGTGCTGTATCACAGCCTCCATGTGGCAGCAGACTTTCGGACCACATGAGTTGGTGCGTATGCATGGCTCTATCCAAGGGCACAGGGTGCGGATCTTGGTAGACGATGGTGCATCGCACAATTTCATCAATTATAAATTGGTGAAACGACTCAAATTGCCCCAAACCCCGAGTTCCCATCGCTACAAGGTAGCAATGATTAACGGCCATGATGCTGAGATATGGGAAACTCAGGTTAAAGATGTACCTCTAGAAATTCAAGGATACCGTACCTCTTTGGATTTCCAAGTCATGAATATGGAGAGGGCGGATGTGGTTCTTAGTCGTGAATGGTTGCATAGTTTAGGATCATCCCTTAGACGTAGCTATGAGCATAATAGTCTAATGTTCGAATCCAATGGTGTGCACGTGCTGCTGTTGAGTGAGAAGGATGTACCTTCCTCACCACTTATTTGTACAGCGGAGCTTATGAAGCTCGCTTCTGATGATGCAATAGAAGAACTCTTTTTGTGTTACTCACTGTGCCATTTTATTTCCAATGAGGATGATGTTTTTAATGTTGATAATGTTTTGACTAAAACACCCTCAACGCCGCATTCTTCTCTCTCTCCTCTGCCAGCTATGTCTACTAATTCAAAACAAGCAAAGGTTGCTAATGAATTAAAGGAACTTTTAAGGGAATTCAAGGATGTTTTTCCAGATGATTTACCACCAGGGCTACCGCCGACACGTTCTGTGCAACATGGCATAGACGTGGTTGCGGGCAGTAAGCCAGTGAGTAAACCGCTTTACAGAATGAGTCATTTTGAGGCTGCTGAGGTGAAACATCAGCTTGCTGACTATCTCAATAGAGGGTTTATTCAACCCAGTTCTTCACCATTGGCCTCTCCCATTCTCTTGGTGAAGAAAAAGGACGGTAGTATGCGCATGTGCGTAGATTACCGTGGATTAAATGCGGTTACTGTTAAGAACAAGTACCCATTGCCACGAGTGGATGAGCTGTTTGATAAACTCACCCACGCTTGTATATTTTCAAAGATTGATTTACGATCTGGGTATCATCAAGTACGCATCAGGCTTGCGGATATACCCAAAACAGCGTTCCGAACAAGGTTTGGATATTATGAGTTTTTGGTAATGCCCTTTGGGTTAACCAATGCTCCAGCTACGTTCATGACACTCATGGATAGTGTCTTGAGACCATACTTGGAAAATTTTGTTATCGTTTTCCTCGATGACATTCTTGTATATAGTGCATCTGAGGAAGAGCACTTAGTACATTTGGAACAAGTGTTTCATTTGTTACGCCAAAATCAGCTATATGCCAAGGAATCCAAATGTGATTTCCTCAAGGAGGAAATTCACTACTTGGGGCATGTTATTTCGGCTGCAGGGTTACACATGGATCAATCCAAGGTGGATGCCATTCGGAGGCGGCCCTCTCCCAAAAATTTGGAAGAGCTCCAGATTTTTTTAGGCTTTTCAGGTTTTTATCGTCGATTCGTTAAAAACTATGCCCATATTGTTGTTCCCATGACAGATCAACTGAAAGCCATGGGCAAGTCCTTTCAGTGGGGATTAGAACAACAACAAAGTTTTGACAAACTTAAGGACACATTAGCCACAACTCCTATTTTGGCTATTGTGGATCCCTTAAAGCCATTCGTTTTGGAAACGGATGCTAGTAATCGTGCGATTGGAGCAGTCCTTCTGCAGGAGGGAAGGCCAATTGCATTTGAAAGCAAGAAGCTAGATTCAACACAACATAATTACTCTGCTTACGAACGAGAGCTCTATGCAATAGTGTCTGCTTTAAAGACATGGCGACATTATTTGTATGGTGCACAGTTCGAGATTGTGTTTGACCATGAAAGTATCAAGTGGCTTACACAACAAAGTGATTTGAAGGGTCGCAAGGCCAGGTGGGATAAGATTCTTCAGGAGTACGACGCCAAGCTAAGATATCGTAAAGGGCGGTACAATGTAGTGGCTGATGCTCTCAGCTGAATGCTAGAGATCAACTCTCTCCTTTTCACGGAATTGCGGAGTGAGTTTTTGGAATCTCTCAAAGGTAAGTGCGAGCATGATACTGCATACTCCAAGGTGTGGAGCTATGTTAGAAAGAGGGATCCTTCTCACTCCAATGTTGGTAGTGGTTATGTTTCCTCCACACCCAGTTCTCCTCTTTCGAGGGATGAACTGCAGCGATGGAAGAATTTTTCCATAGATGATGGGTACCTACTCCACAAGGGGAGAGTGTGTGTACCGACAGACGTGGACGTTTGGCACCAAATTCTTTATGAATGTCACGATAGTCCAAGTGCAGGGCACCCGGGAATTAAGAAAACTTATGCACTCGTAAGACGACAGTTTTACTGGCCAGGTTTGCATGGGTATGTTCAAGACTATGTCTTGCATTGCCAAAAATGTCAAGTTAATAAAGCAGACCGCCTGAAAGCAGGAGGACTCTTACATCCTTTAGAGATTCCCAATGGTAAATGGGAAAGTATCTCCATGGATTTTATTGTGGGTTTACCAACCACTAGTCGAGGACATGACTCGGTATGGGTGGTCGTAGACCGGTTGACTAAACTTTGTCGGTTTATTCCAACCAAGTCAACCATTAAGACTCCAGAATTAGCTAAGTTATTTGTGGACAATCTTTACCGGTTGTATGGATTGCCAAGTAACATTGTGAGTGATCGTGATCCCAAGTTTAACAGTCATTTTTGGAGGGCTGTTTTTAAACGATTGGGTACACAACTTAATTTAAGTACGACTGATCACCCTGAAACAGATGGTCAAACGGAACGAGTCAACCAAGTGCTAGAGGATATGCTATGAGCATACGTTAGCAAGAAGCAATCAGATTGGTAAGATTATCTTCCTATTCTTGAGTTTGCATATAATATTGCTAAGCATGTTACAATTGGTTTTAGTCCATTCATGCTTATGTATGGTTTTCAACCTAGATCACCAGTGACGGTGGGGTTGGCAACTGAGAAGCTCCAATAGGTCAAGGAGTTTCTCCAAGATCATATGGAAATGCTGAGATTTGCTCGTCAAAATGTTCAACAAGCACAGATCGGTACAAGAAGTATGTTGATGAGAAACGTCGGCAAGTTACATTCACCGAAGGTGAAGAAGTATTTTTGCGTGTGCCAGAGCATTCCGAAAGTCTGAAGACTGGACCCACACCCAAATTATCTCCACGTTATTATGGGCCATTAAAGATACTCAAGCGAGTTGGTGATAGGGCCTACAAACTTGACTTACCTGCGCACTCGCGTGTCCATCCGGTATTTCATGTAAGTTGTTTACGTAAACGCTTGCATGGGGACGACAATGTTATCGACCAGCAGATATTGGTTGATTTCACTGAACCTCCCACTCAGCCGCATGAACCTGAACGCATTTTAGATTTTCATGAACTCCGCACTCGTCATCATGTACGTAGTCAAGTGGAAAGATCGCCCTGAAGAGGGTGCCACTTGGGAAAACATTAGTGTTCTTAAGAAGAAATTCCCCACTTTGTTTTCTAGGACGAAAACGCTTCTCCAAGGGGGGAGTAATGTCAGGCCAAGGGCCAAACCAAGGGGTCACGGACTCGGCCAAGGGCCGGCTGCCAGTGGGAAGGGGTCCAAAAGGGGCTAGGAGCCTATTAAAGGGAGGTTGGGCGGATGGACCAGGCATGGCAGTCCCTTGGTGTTTACAAGGTCCATTCAATGGACATGTATGATGAGTTAAGTTTGTATGAAGCCCTTATGCATATTGAAGATGATTCAGGTGAAACTGTTGAAGCACAGATAGAGACCAAATACAAGACTGTTGCAAAGAAAGTGAGGCCAGTGGCTACACCGTTGCCAGAAGGAAGTGATGGGATGATCAAGGAGGCTTCTCGACATCCTATACTCAGAGATCCGAAGAACATAGGGCATAAGTTTACTAAGGAGACACTGCAGCAGCTGAAGGTTGGTGAAGACGGTTTCCTCAATGAAGAGGAGGTCAAATGTTTTCACGATATGCTCGAAAAACATGGCAAAGCTTTCTCTTTTGAGCCAAGTGAGATAGGGTGTGTGGATTCGAGTGTTGTTTCACCAATAGTTATTTTCACTGTTCCACACATGCCATGGAGCTTGCGTCCTATTCCAGTTCCTAAAGCTCACTTGCCAAAGCTCATCAATTTGCTCAATGAAAAGATTCAAATGTGAATTTTGGAGCCGTCATGTGCTCCGTATTCTAATCGATGGTTTACTATTCCGAAGAAAAATGGTACATTAAGATTCATTCAGGATATGCAACCGGTTAATAAGGTAACAATCCGCAATGTGGGTACTGGCCCAATTGTGGATGAGTTTGCTGAGGCCTTTGCAGGTAGATCTATTTACTCCATGGGCGATTTTTTTTTCAGGATATGATCAATTCCAGTTAGCTTTGGAGAGCAGGGATCTTACTACAATGCGTACTCCTCTTGGTTTGGTAAGGATGTGCACTCTGACATAGGGTGCTACTAATTCAGGAGCTCATATGATGAACGGCATGAATAAAGTATTAAGGGACTTTATCCCACATTACAATGCCTTTCATTGATGATCTACCAATTAAGGGCTATGAAGAAGGCTCAAAAGATGAAGCAAAAGACCAGAGGGGGTGCAGACAGTTTGTTGCTCAACACATTGCTGACTGTGATGCTATATAATCAAGGCTTGAAGAAGTTAACTTAACACTTTCAGGTCAAAAATCGACTTTTGGAGATAAGGAGGTCTTAATTGTGGGACACGATAAAGGACACATGTTCTTCAGTTACTGAGGTTCGTCGATTTTTAGGCGCGTGTGTATTCTATCGTATTTGGATGCTACACTTTGCCCATGTTGCAGAGGTGTTGTATCAATTGCTACGAAAAGGTAAGAGGTTTGTTTGGGAAGAAGTTCACACACAAGCTATTAAGAAATTAAAGAAGATGCTTCTTGAGGCTCCGACCTTGAGGAAAGTTGATTATAAATGCAACAGGCTAGTTATTTTAATAGTTGACACTAGCCCGACAGGTATTGGATGGGCTATAGGTCAAGATGATGCTGAAGGACACAGGTATGCACTGAGATTTGGAGCCAAGGTGCTCAATGCTCGTCAACGAGGACATCCACAGGTTAAGAGGGAACTTTGGGGTGTTGCTACTGCTGTAAGGTCTGATAAAGAATACTTTATTGGAGCTTCTGTTGTGGTAGAGACAGATTGCTTGCCATAGGGATGATTGAAAATTGCTCTACTCCGAACATTACCATGCTACGATGGATAGCGTATATCAAGTCTCTTAACCCTGAATTTTTTCATATTGTAGGTAGAGATAACCCTGTTGTGCAGATATGTTATCAAGAGCCGGGTTTGAAGATGAGGAGATGCTGACCACGAGTGATGATGTTGGCTTAAAGTTCTACACGTCTTCTTATCTACATGCCAACTGTGGTAGTATTGCTCATGTTTTTGAAGTCTTTTCTGAAGAGTTTTATGATGGAGAGTGGCTTATGATTGGCCGCTACCTAAGTACTCTCACTAGACAAGAAGGATGGAGTGATCAAGAATTCAGGAAGATCAGGAAAAAGGCCTATGGCTATTTCTTGAGAGACGGACATTTATGGAAGCAACCAAAGCACCCAAGAAGGGTACCACAACGAATTATTTGCGACAAAGCGACCCAATAGCATGTGATTAAAGAGTTTCATGAAAGTCTATGGGCTGGACACATAGGAGCCTGGGCAACCTTTGTCAAAATTAAAGACCGATATTGGTGGAGAGGTATGTATAAAGATGTGGTTCAATTTGTGGAATCACGCTTAATATGTCAACAGTACTCTAATGTGCGACATAGAGATGGGTTGCATCCCACCTATCCACTGGCTATGCACTACAAGTGGGTGGTGGACCTTATTACAATGCCAGTAGGAGTGTGGCAGATGAGATATATTGTTCTTGCCAGGGAAGATCTTACTAATCAGGTGGAAGGCAGAGCTTTGCGTACCAAATCTACCAGTTCAGTATGCAAGTTCTTGCTTGAAGATGTTATCTCTAGGTATGAATGTGTTGGTAGAATTACTGCAAATAGAGGAGAGCTGGATGCAGATGAAGCTCGAGAGTTTTTTGCTCGGATGGGCATTAAGCTCGCCCTCACCACATCATATAATCCAAAAGGTAACGGGAAGAGTGAAAGAGGACGTCCGCCTATTGTTAAAGCTTTAGCAAAGGCGTGTGAAGGACATATTGGTGATTGGCCTAAACTCTTGCCATTTGCTTTGTGGGCTGATCGCACTCCTCACAGTTCAGTTACAGGATTTATGCCATTTGAATTGATGCATGGGCAGAAACCCATTATGCCTAAGGAGGAAGCAGTTACAACTTGGACCATAATGCCATGGGAAGAAGGTATGTCTACTAAAGACTTGCTTGCTCTACGTATTCGGCAGCTTGAGAGGCGTCAAGAGGATATTGAGCAGGCTAAAGAGAAGCTTAAGGAGGCAAGATTGAAGAACAAGGAAGCATTTGATGGAAAGCATAGACTACGACCACATGCTATCAAGGAAGGTGACTGGGTACTTGTCTATGACAATAGCTTGGAGAACCAATACTCTGTTATGCGGAAAATGGTGAAACGGTGGTTTGGACCATATGTGGTGCAACATGTTTTTGATATTGCGACATATCAATTGTGTGAACTAGATGGTACTATGCTTAAAGTGCCTATAGCAGGGAAAAGAATCAAGCTATTCAAGAAGCGAGAAGGCGAGATTGTTCTTGAAGATTCTCATTCAGATCCGCCTCCAGAGGATCATGTTATGTATACATCAGATGATATGTTTGGTGATGATTTTAATGAAGCTGATTAAGTGCAATTGGCACAGACCAGAGGTTGTGCAGGTTCAGAGGGGGTGAATGTCGTGCAGCTCCGCTCCCATGCAAAGAAAGATGCTAGGAAAATGCACATTAAGTTTGTTTGAAGCTTGTATGTTTAATGAACAGTGATTAAGGGCAGTTCAATGCTGAATGTATGTCAAATGCGGCTGAAAGGGCCAAAACATGCTTTAATGATGCTAAAAAGTTTTATGATTGAACTGAAGACGGATGGGATATTGTGCCATAGAAATGTAGTGCTCGATGTGCTCTACTGGCCTGTCTTCACGGCTCGTTGATTGGAGCTACAGTGAAGAATTTATGGCAGTTCGAAGTTTAAGTCGATTGCAAATCCGTGCCGGGTTGGGCAAAAACAGTTGAGGGGATAAAAATGAAATAAATGCATCAGGCTGAAGTGCTCACTTTGTGGAGCATATCGGTCTTTTCAGATCGGAGATTGGACTTATGGTTGCCAAATTATTGATTGTTTAAGATTTACCGGGGGCCGAGTCCACACTAGCCGGTCCACTCGGTTGGAGTGCCAACACTGCTGTGGTTTGCTGTAGAAAAGTGAGTTGCTTGGCAAAGCCTGGCCGATATGTATGCAAAATGTGGTGCTGTTACGAAAGCACAAAAAGTTCTTGTAAAAAATGTCGTCTTTTGGAATGCAATGATTGCGGGATAAACCTAACAGAAGTAGGGCCAAGAAGCTGGCTATTTTCAACAAATGTAGAGACGGCGGCTGCAGAAAGATGTTGTTAATGGCAATGCTTTAATCAGTATGTATGCCAAATGGGGAGGTGCCAGAGTTGCCGAGTTTTTGGAATTTCCTTGGCCGATTTGTATGCCAAAGGTGATGCCTTTACGAAGGCCGACCGCCCAATGGATAACCTTGGTGAGGCTTTAGTCGAAATGTATCCCAAATGTGATGCCTTTACGAAGGCCGACCGCCCAATGGATAAGCTTGGAGAGGCTTTAATCGAAATGTATACCAAATGTGGCACCCTTGCAAGGGCCAGGGCCGACATGTACGCCCACTAGAGAAACGGCCGCCCAATCAATTAAGGGGCACCCTAATTATAAATTAGTGGGAAGCCAACAAAAAGAAAAAAGACTATGGCGTCGAGCAGGCAGCGAGGAGGCTGCGCAGGGGAAAATCGGCTCGCAGCCGGCAATAGAAAGCCTAGATAAGCTCGGCGAAGAAGGGAAAACTGAGCAGGGCGCCCAGGAGAAACTTTTCAGCATGGCTCTTGCAGCGTTTAGCGCTCCTCCCCGGCTAGGCTGTCACGTCATGGGGGTGGTTCCTGCCACGTCAGCCACCCATTAGTGACATCGCTAAAGGGTAGGCTATTTTTAGAGGGGTAGCATGCAACTAAAGAAAAAGAAAAAGACAATCATCGTGAGTTCTCTCCTCTCCTTGGGCTCGGAAGATCCCTCCTCAAGCTGAAAGCTCTTAAGCTCTTAATACATATTCTTAAGCTCCATCCCTTAAGCTCGCTTAATTAAAGTCTTAAGCTCCTCATGCCTTAAGCTCGCTTAATTAAAGTCTTAAGCTCCTCATGTCTTAAGCACATGACCACTCTTGGCCCACTGTACACTGTGTGTGTGTGATGCGAAAGACTAACACTGCTGCTCGGGTTGCACTTGCAATTCTCCCCTGCTCAAGCTGTCAAATAGCACTTGAGCCTTGTTCATTTGCTTGCTTGCCTTGCAACTCGATCTCGGGCACTCGATTCCCCAAATTGGCAAATTCACCTGCTGCCCGATTTTGTCAATGCTACTATTGCTTCGATTTTGCACCTGCTCTGCAGCTTCGAAATGCTCTCGAACGCTACTGGTTTTACAAGCCTTGAAGGATTCATTGTGGCGTCTTGGTGCCGACTCCCCACAAGCTCTGTCTTGCTCGGCTTTGCCCGCTCAACACAAGCTCAATGCCTTGCTCATTGGCTTGATTACACACTGCAGATCTACTGCAAGTTGGTTCCCTCGCTCGATTGAACTGCTCAAAGCTCCCAATTTCAGATCTACTGCACACAACGCACACACAGATCTCAAAACTTCCAAGCTTTCCTCCAAGCCAAAGAGGTGTTTCTCGCGTAGGGTAGCCGGGAACCATCGACCTTGCCTGATCTCTCTGATCCGTGCTGGATCAGCTGCCACCGCCAAGCTCAAGCACAAGCTCCGAGCTCCGCCATACCAGGTGAGCTCTGTCGCTTCCTAGTCGGTTGTCGGAGAGCGATCGCGAGCGCGGTTCGTCGCTGCAGCTCTGATACCAATTGTTGTGCGCGTGTATGGGGTGTGTGCAAGAGAGGGGAAGAAGAGAATGGGGAAGGGATGATACACAGACAGCCTCTGTTTTGGGTTAGTGGAGAAGAAAGAGAAGAGTCAGCCCTCTCTCTTTTTCTCCCTATATTGATTAGGTGAAATAAGTGTACAAGGGTGGTTTCCCATGGCCACCTGGCCTACACCCCAACATAAAACATATCCAAGGCTAACGTATTTGTTGTCTTGTTTGGATGTATGTAGGTAAGGACTCTATCCTTTCTTGGAATTTTTTTGGCTTAAAGCAAATGTCTGTCCATGATTACACCTGCTCCTACTACTTGGGAAGTACTTCTTTAATGAGTCATTATCATTGTATACTAGAATGAGCCTTCATTCTCATAAGCCATGTACAAAGATAATTCTAAGACTGAGTTTTTTTGTACTAATCATTGCCTTGTCTCTAAAGCCAACTTTCTTTTGAATGTTAAAGTTCAATTATGTTTTATTATTTAAATAAAAGCAGCTCACACACGTCCTATGCTTTAGAAATTGGATTAAATCTTAGTTTTAAGTTGGACCCACAGTCTATAATTCCTTGATTGGTTGGTTGGTGTTAGGCGGTCCTCCATGGGTTAATGTTTTGGATACCTGTTCACGGCTGTTATAGTCTCTAACTTTGCCGGTTTAAGGATTGCAGGCCCAACCTACAGGACTAATTATGTATTTTCTTTCAAGATCACAAACATTTTAAATTGATAGCTCGCATCAGAGTAAACGACGACCCAGAGAAGAATACAAGGATTTTAGAACAAATTAGGTTTTACCTAAAGGACCATTCTCCAAAAAAAACCCTAGCTATTAGAACTAGACCTTTCCAGGCTAGACGAGCCAAATGTTGTGTTACATACCACCATAAGTAATCCATGGCTTACCACCAATTTTGTCTATTGTAGACCCTTGTTCTCTTGCAAGGCCTGAAACTATCTTCTGCTAATAGTGGTTTTTAATGGGCTGCTATGGTTCATATTTTTTCAAGTTAAAAAGTATCAATAGTGGTTTTTAATGGGCTGCTATGGTTGATATTTTTTCAGGTTAAAAAAAGGTGGTTTGTTTGAAACCTCGTTCTCTAATCAACCATAATAATGGTTTGATTTAATTTTCATGTCTGTTGATGACGATGCATATACCCTTCTTGGGCAAAATTTCAATCGGATAAAAGGATCTTTTTTTAATATAACCAAATGCACCTGGTATTAATAATTTTTTGGACTTACTTTGGCTACTGCATTGAAAGATTTTACTCAAATTTGAAGGATTGTTGGTAAGATACAAAAAGGCTAAAACGTGGGGAAGTAGTACACTTGGATCAGATGGGGTGGTGGCCTTCTCATCAGAATAATATGTATGATATTATCTATTTAAAGTCTAAAAAAATAGGGATATATAAAAACCTACTTATAAGTAATTTTATAAATCTTTGGAAACAGAAACCTTTTTTACAAAAAGAACTAGATTACATGAACAATATGGACAATGTTTTTAAGTTAAAAAAGCTGTAAGTTGGACATGGATAACAACTGATATAGTCTATAGACACCTCTAAAACACATCCAAGGCTAGCGTATTTGTTGTCTTGTTTGGATGGATGTAGGTGAGGACTCTATCCTTTCTTGAATTTTTTTTGGCTTAAAGCAAATGTATGACCATGATTACACTTGATCCTACTTAGGAAGTACTTCTTTAATGACCTATTATCATTGTATACTAGAATGAGGCTTCATTCTCATAAGCCATGTACAAAGATAATTCTAAGACTGAGTTTTTTTTGTACTAATCATTGCCTTCTTTCTAAAGCCTACTGTCTTTTGAATGTTAAAGTTCAATTATGTCTTATTATTTAAGTAAAAACAATTACACACACGTCCTATAGATAAGGTTTTCCCATACTTTTTGGAAAAAAGAGGACGTTGGCTTTAGAAACTAGATTGAATCTTAGTTTTAAGTTGAACCCACAGTCTATAATTCCTTGATTTGGTTGGCTGGTGTTAGGTGGTCCTTCATAGGCTAATATTTTGGATACCTGCTCACGGCTGTTATAATCTCTGACTTTGCAGATTTAAGGATTGCAGGCCCAACCTACAGGACTAATTATGTATTTTCTTTCAGGATCACAAGCATTTTAAATTGACAGCTTGCATGAGAGTAACTACGACCCAGAGAAGCATACAAGGATTTTAAAACAAATTAGGTTTTACCTAAAGGACCATTCTCCAAAAAAAGCCCTAGCTGTTAGAACTAGACCTTTTCAGGAAAGATGGGCCAAATGTTGTGTTACATACCACCATAAGTAATCCATGGCTTACCAACAATTTTGTCTATTGTAGACCCTCGCTCTCTCGCAAGGCCTGGAACTATCGTCTGCTAATAGTGGTTTTTAATGGGCTGCTATGGTTGATATTTTTTCAGGTTAAAAAAAGGGGGTTTGTTTGAAACCTCGTCCTCTGATCAACCATAATAATGGTTTGATTTGATTTTCATGTCTGTGAGACTGATGCATATGCCCTTCTTGGGCGAAATTTCAATCGGATAAATGTGTCTTTTTTAAATATAACCAAATGCACCCGGTCTTAATACTTTGGCTATTGCATCGAAAGATTTTACTCACATTTGAAGGATTGTTGGTAAGATACAAAAAGGCTAAAACTTGGGGAAGTAGTACACTTGGATCAAAAGGGGTGGTGGCCTTCTCATCAGAATAGTATGTATGATATTATCCATTTAAGGTCTAATAAAAAATAGGGATATATAAAAACCATACTTATAAGTAATTTTATAAATCTTTGGGAAAATAAGTCAGTTTTTTTACAAAAAAAAACCCAAAGGACTGGATTACATGAACAATATGGACATTGGTTTTAAGTTAAGAACGTTGTAAGCTGGACATGGATAACAACTGATATAGTCCATTGACACCTCTAAAACACATCCAAGGCTAGCGTATTTGTTGTCATGTTTGGATGGATGCAAGTGAGGACTCTATCCTTTCTTGGATTTTTTTTGGCTTAAAGCAAATGTCTGTTCATGATTCACTTGCTCCTATTACTTGGGAAGTACTTCTTTAATGAGTCATTATCATTGTATACTACAATGAGGCTTCATTCTCATAAGCCATATACAAAGATAATTCTAAGACTGATTTTTTTTTGTACTAATCATTGCCTTTTCTCTAAAGCCAACTATCTTTTGAATGTTAAAGTTCATTATGTCTTATTATTTAAGTAAAAACAACTACACACACATGTCCTATACATAAGGTTTTTCCATACTTTTTGGATAAACCAAGACGCTGGCTTTAGAAACTAGATTGAATCTTAGTTTTAAGTTGGACCCACAGTCTATAATTCCTTGATTGGTTGGCTTGAGTTAGGTGGTCCTTCATAGGCTAATGTTCTGGATACTTGCTCACGGCTATTATAATCTCTGACTTTTGCCGGTTTAAGGATTGTAGTCCCAACCTACAGGAGTAATTATGTATTTTCTTTCAGGATCATTAAATTGACCGCTAGCATGAGAGTAAACTACGACCCAGAGAATCATACAAGGATTTCAGAACAAATTAGGTTTTACCTAAAGGATCATTCTCCAAAAAAAGCCCTAGCTGTTAGAACTAGACCTTTTCAGGCTAGACAGGCCAAATATTGTGTTACATACCACCATAAGTAATCCATGGCTTACAAAGAATTTTGTCTATTGCGAACCCTTGCTCTCTCGCAAGGCCTTGAACTATCTTCTAAGCCCCTTTATGTGGCAGCCTCTCTTGTCCTTAGATGTATTGGTAATATGGATGCTTTTCAATTGATATATGATTCGGCTCTTACCTCAGATAAAAAGCTATCTATCTTACACATGCTGTCTTTTAATGATTGGGTCAAGATTCTAGCTACCTTGGACAAGGACTCCAAAAATGGGGTTAATATGATTCCCCATTACATAGCCCAATTAGCTATACTTTCTGTACAATATCAGCAAGAGCTAGCCCTAGGTATATTTGGCTAATCTTCCTGCCTCCACAGTTGAGGATTGTAGATTCAGGATTCTGAAAGGAGGACAGTTCTTAGACAAAGGGGAACTCATTAAAGCCCCCTTCAACCTTAACTTTATTGACCACTCCAAATGATCTTCCAATATAGGTCTATACATTCGAACAAAAGGGAACATGGAGTTCGCTAAAAGTAATCCTGATTTCTACATAGAATCCATTTGGAAGTTTTTCGACCATATGTTAAATGTGCTTGTAAATTTCTTGAGCCTAAAGCATCGTGAAAATCCATCATTATGTGGTTTGACCATGCTATCTAGTTTATCCTCAACCATCTGGACCAACTCTTCCCCGAAAAGCTGGTGGATTTTCATCTATCCCTTATCTGTTCTTGGTTAGGTGGACAAGCTAAACAAGTAGTAATTGCTCAAATTGCTTTCAACACCTTTCGTGGGCTTATGTTGATATCCTTAAAGAACTGAAATATGATGAACTTGGGACATATTTGACTACTTATGCAAACTACAAAGGTGTTAAGATTATCACCGGTTTACTCAAGCCATGTATTGAGGATGATGACTCCCCCTTGTTGAAAAGACTTAACTCTCTTACCACCCCCAATTCATTCACTTCATTTCTGACACCTAGCTCTTCCTCAAATTTTAGTAGAGGAAAATCTCATAGCTACACTAGGGGAAGAGGAAGAAACACCCCTATCCGACATCTTCTTGACTTATGATCACTTATGACTATGCAGGTTGCTGTGGGCCCATGTGGAAGGATGCATCTCACAAAAAAGACTTCTTGCAAAGATTTTATTTATGAACATTGTCTTTTTCAAAACGAGCTTCTGGATTGGATACACCCAAAGACACTTTTTTGTGAGTGTTTTGACTTACTGTTTGGAAGCCATGACATACTTGATAATGTACTTATTGTTTGGAAGTATCAACAACCTATTGAGAATTTGGTCTACAGTAATGATTTTTTTACGACACAACACAATTCCTGATTGTGCTTTTGACAAATTTATCTTGTTTTCTTTGAGATTTTGTTAGGTATGGGATGCATGTCTGCACTTGTAATCTTGATCTAATAAAAAATACCACAGTTCGCAAAATCCTAGCTAAAGGATTTCATCACATACCCATTTTCCCTAAAAACCCATATCTCGCTTTATCAGCTTTACTTAGCTGTTTAATTGACCTTGTCAGTACTCTCCGACTGGAGAAGACAATCGTATTGGACTTAGCAAAAATGGTTGAACAATGTTTCTTCCATAAAATCTCACTCATACCATGTAAATGGTTGTCTACTAAAAGTTATTGGATCACACCACAATTGACTATTGATTTTCAAAAGCTTTCAAGGGACTGATTTATAGTAGGGCTAGATAAAAGCTCCAATTGTCCCACTCTTGTATGTAAAAACTTGGCTTGGAAAGCAGCTCACTTTTGGGTTTCTGGAAGGAATTCACACTACTTAACACCTCTCTATTTGAGGTCACTAATATTATCTCAAAACATCTAGATAAAATGGGGTATTTTCTTCAAGATACCAAACTTCCAGTACTTTTTCCCACCTAAATTACATAAGCATAAATTCATATGGATATGTGATGCCTCAAATGGTATTTTTACTAACATTACCAAAGATATCACCCTTTCCTTGACCTTGTACTTTTAGAATTTGAATTTATATGTGCTTCCAAACAAAAAATATGCTCTAACTGTCTCGAAATACACTATAACACTTTTTGCTTTTTAGCATGGGAAGATATCAAGATACTTATACACAAATTTTGCCTTAATGGATCAAAAGAAGTGATATAATTAACAAAATCACATGGCTTGGCTTACATTTCAACCACACTAACCTCATTTCTTTAATTAGGTAGTAGGCCCATTCACAATGGGCCTACTATCAACTCATTGTGTATGGTGCCCTGGGACATAGCGGGTACACACACACACACACACACACACACACACACACACACACACACACACACACACACACACACACACAGAGTAATGGAATTCACCTAATAACTTGAGAGTAGCAAAAATTAATGAGAATACTTTTAAGAAATTACTTTGTGAGCATAGCGGGTAAACATAGTTAACTTGGCATGAACAATACTTTTGCAAGAGAGAGAATTTAGAGAACGTGACAACATTTGAGGACTGGATTTAGGTGGAGCCGGTCCCCCCCTCCAATAGGCATTTGTATTATGATTTCTCCCATTAAGAGAGACTTGTTACAATACAATCTTTGTGTTCCTTGTGACCTAGGTAATGCAATGAAGATGGAAAGCTTTATGCATCACAAGCATAGCATAAACTTTGTGGAAAGCTTTAACTATCCCAAGCCTCAGTCCCAACACCTCGAACCCCGTCGAAGGTGGAGAGAACTAGCGGGGAATGAGGGTAGGGAAGAGGAAGAAAAAACATTTCATAGGATAAAGAATTAGCTCCTCACTTATCATAACTCTTCTTGCTAGCATACATAATAGCATAGTAATGAAGATGGAGGAGATGGCAAGCTTAAGCTTTGAAGCATGGATCTTGGTTGGATTTGCTCCATAGCCAAGAGTGTTGGTGTAGGATCTCAACTTCTCAAGGAGGATGGAAAAGGAGATGGAGCTCTTGCACTTTGCATAGCACACAATGAGAGTGTGTGTGAGTGTGTGTGGGCGAGTATACCCTGCAAGAAAGGCCTCTTCTAGTTTTGGTCGACCCCCTCTTCTAGCTCATGCTTGAAGCTCATTGGCTCATGCCAAGCCTAGTCAATCACAAGCTTGGGCCATTTCTAGAAATAGGGGTAGTCTTGGGACAAGTGTCTCCCTTTCCCCTTTGAGAGAGAGGACTTGATAAATGAAAAAACAATTAGTTAATTCAAGTAATTTATCATTGGATCCCTTTTAAGCTTGACCAATAGGATTCAAGCACCTCATGAAGGTAACATGGGTAGGAGCTTGACTTGTGTCCTTACTGCCTCTTAAGGCTTGGGGTTACCTTGAGTGTGTGTGTGTGTGTGTGTATGTATTCTCTCACTAGCTCCTACAATATGGGTTCGCCCCGTCTTATGTAGGGATCACTTTGACTTTTGGTGCTCAAGCACCTTACTCTTCAAGCATGACAAAGCACTTCTAGCTTGGGGGTGTTCCCACAAGCATCTCAAGCAAGCACAACAAAGAACCTCAAGCACCTTAGTCATCCAACAGGACAAGCACCTCAAGCACCTTAATCATCCAGCAAGACAAGCACCTCAAGTACCTTAATCAACCACGACAAGTACCTCAAGCATGACAAGCACCTCAAGAAGCGCAAGCACCTCGAGCTTGGGTCAGGTTTCCACCTTAAGCTCAGACCTAACTTAGGTCAAAGGACTTTAAACACTAACCTTTGGAGGTCTTTAATGAAGCTTACCCTAAGGTCTTCTAAGCTCCATTGGTAGCCTTGCTCTTTGATAGACCATCTCTCATTTGGGCCCCTTTACCGTTGGCCCCGTGTTGAGATAGATCTATAAGCACATGTCTATATCTTAAGTCTTGTTCCCGTTTATTCTCTCACATTAAGTGATCAGTTTAATATGAGAAAATCATTTGGGTTGGTTAGATATTAGATTTTATCACACACACACACACACACACACACACCTATATAGCTAGCATTTAACCAAATACAATAGCCGACTCTTCTCTGGGATACCTATAAACCATGATCAAAACCCTAACTATCATATGGCTTGGCATTTAAAAAAACCCCGGAAAACTCCTTTTCTTCCCCCCTATGGGCATCCACCCATAATACTAAGCTCGAAGAATGTGGCATTCATACCTCTTACTTGTGGACAACTAGCCGCTCAAAATGGTGGGGTTTCTTGCTTGTTTCCCTCTTGGCTACCCTTAGATATTCCCACCGTGTGAGGTTATCCTTATAGAGGATGCATTATGGAGATAACCTAGTAATCGTAATAAACGTGGGGGAGTAACCTTTCTCGCTTATCGAGGCCGGTTTCACGCCCTGACTATCGGCTTCTTTCTTTTTCCCCTGCCATAGTTATGGCTCTTAGGAAGCTTTGTGCACCTTGACCTTAAGATGCATGCACCTAGCCCCCTCGAAGGCGGCTACATTTGTGACCCTGATGAAAACAGCACCTTGCCAAATCGGGCTTAGCATGATAGGAGATACTGCTCGCAATGCACCATGATTGTTCAGCCTCGACTTGCTTCTATTTAAACAGGTGAGGCCTCTTTTTTCCCCTCACTTAGCCTTGAGTATGTCTATTAGTGTTTGGTTTTGAAAGAGAGGGTTGTGCTCATTGCTGCTTGCTGTGGTGATATGGAGCTCACGATGCAACTTACACAGGTTTGTACCTGGCTTAAATTCATTTTGTACTGTAATACTTTGATCTCTCTATGGACCTCTATCGAAAGGGTTGTTCTGTGGTGATGTAAGCACCTATGATTTTATAACACAAAAATTCAGTAAGACACACAGAAGGTTGATTTGTGATAACTGCTATGCGTGTATTTCTTCATGTTAAGTGATGCACAATATGGAAAGTTAAGGATGGTAAATAAGTCTCTCTCTGCTCTATCGCTATCATTTACTGTCCGAAAGGATACCTGGAGGATTTGTAAATTGAGCATGATAATGCCCCTATATTAGTTAGATTAGCCTGAGAATGTATATGACATCACCTTATAAAGGCTATTGACAGTGTTTGTACATTGTTGATGGTTCTATAAAGGTAAGTACCACCGTCTTTTGATGGATTTCTTTGGGTTCTGTGTATGCATGATTACACTTGGAGGGATTGACTGTTAGGGAGTAATGGCAGATGCAACACATCACAAGGGGTAGTTCCTCGCCTAAAGAGGCTCTGGTTACGTTGGCAGACTGGGTGTATGGTTTTTCTTTTCCTACCCTGCTTTTTGATGATACTGTGCACTATGGTGTTGGATTTTGTGGTCATCGGGTTTTGCACTTGGTGTATGTTCTCAAATCACTTGCATAAGTTTTCTAAAAGACTAAACGAGTTGATACAGTAAGCGCATGGTGTCACCATTTTTTCATATGAGGGTGTTTTTGTGGTGGATCTGGTTTTTTTCTGGCTGAGCGAACCTTAAACTTAGAATTTACATCTTACAAATGATATATGGCATTTATACGATAGTGGTTTTTAATGGGCTGCTATGGTTGATATTTTTTTAGCTTAAATAAAGGGAGTTTGTTTGAAACCTCATTCTTTGATCAACCATAATAATGGTTCGATTTAATTTTCATGTTTGTGACTCATGCATATGCCTTTCTTGGGAGAAATTTCAATTGGATAAAAGGGTGTTTTTTTAATATAATTGAATGCACTTGGTCTTAATAATTTTTTGGACTTACTTTGGCTACTGCATCGGAAGATTTTACTCAGATTTGAAGGATTGTTGGTAAGATACAAAAATGCTAAAACTTGGGGAAGTAGTACACTTGGATAAGAAGGGGTGGTGGCCTTCTGATAAAAATAATATGTATGCTATTATCTATTTAAGGTCTAATAAAAAATAGGGATATATAGAAACCATATTTATAAGTACTTTTATAAATCTTTGGGAAAATAAACATTTTTTGCAAAAAAACCCAAAGAACTGGATTACATGAATACTATGGACAATGGTTTTAAGTTAAAAAAGTTGTAACCTGGAGATGGATAACAAGTGATATAGTCCATTGACCCCTCTAAAACACATCCAAGGCTAACGTATTTGTTGTCTTGTTTGGATGGATGTAGGTGAGGACTCTATCCTTTCTTGGAAATTTTTTGGCTTAAAGCAAATGTACGTCCATGATTACACTTGCTCCTACTACTTGGGAAGTACTTCCTTAATGAGTCATGTCACGCTGCAGGTAATGTTGCAAGTCCACGCACATGGGAAGCATGTCGCACTCACATCCCATACACTTTTTACACACACACACACACACACACACACACACACACACACACACACACACACACACACACACTTATCTAGCTCTGACAATTCTTTGGCTAACCCTTGGCTGACTGCTTCCCTCTTTGGTATTCTCGCTCTCGCTATCTAGACGGCAGTGACTTTGTTAAACCTTGGTTGTATATAGATAAAGCTTGAATGCATTGGTATACTTTATCCATAATTTGTTCAGTTTGGAAAATAATGACCCATCACTCACACACACACACACACACACACACACACACACACACACACACACACACACACACACACATTATCGGGTTAACAGACAATGATCGGATTTTAGAATCTCTCTCACCCACCGTATAAAACTCTCGTGGATGCCTTCATCACTACATGCACATTTGGTGCCGTATTTCTGGGGCAATACCTCACCTACCTTCCTTTCGGTCCCAGTAGTTACATATTTTTTTGGCACTTGGCAAAAAAACAAGGGCTCATTTGCTTTGTATAGTGCATGTATCTACACAACCATATCCTCCACATGGCTTGCAATAAGGGGCTTTGAATGTTGGACTTACTTTTTTCTCCCCTTATGCATATTATAATCCCTATCAAGAGGGTCCTTTGCACCCACTTATACTTTTAGAACATAGCGCAAGTTGGTTGGAGCTGTGCTCGCCCCTCTCTGCTCAACAAACCCGTGGGTTTCTTAAATCGTTTCTATCTCGTCTCCTCAATCCCTGTCTCACATACACATACGATATGTTATCTACTCTCTCTCTCTCTTTCTCTATCGTGTACGCATACACTCACATCCACACACACAAGGATCGGCTCTATCAGGTTCCACACACAAGGATTGGAGTAGTCTCCCATCCTTATGCCTCCTCCAATACTTGGAGCACCCTCTACACTCTGTTATCGAGTAGGACAACAATACCTAGAAGCAGCCTTCGCAACTTCTTCTGTGTCTCAGTGCATACATCAAATTATATTGGCAAGCAAGATGGTATCCCTTGCGGTAGCTGATGTGGAGTATCTTCGGGCTACTACTGCATATGCTCTGACACACAACACCTGCTTCAACAATCAGGAAATCAGCATCGTCCAGGTAGGTGCATCTGCACCTACTCAGTCCGGCAGAAAGTATATATTTTGGTGGTTTTTTTTAAAAAAACATTGTGATAGATGTTCTTAATTTGCTAAATAGAATCTAAAGATAACTTGTATTGATGAGATTGTTACTTTAGGAATAGGACAGTCACTTTGGAAAACTTTTATGTGGTTGTAATCTCAAGAGTTTATTGATCATGAGAATATAGTGCTTTCTTTGGCTTTGTTAAGGCGCATGCGTGCACGCGCGCGCGCACACACACACACACACACACACACACGATGTTTTGTCTTCCCTTGTCCCAAACGACCCCTTGCACCCTCGTGCCGCCTCTCAATCGTATGCACTCATATCCTACCGCAACAGTTTCACGCCATGATAAGGGCAGAATTTTCACATTTCATGCGATACAAATAGGACGGAGCTTGACCCAAATCTCCAGGAGCTGAAAATATCTAGCATCTCGATTCTGTAGCCAACATACCACTTTATGCTGTTTTGGTGCTTGACCAACATGCAAATACTGACAGGTTTGATCTTTAATTTAGTTGCCCCTATGGCCATAATGTTTATTTAAGTTTATGCAAGATAAGTGCTTGTCATAAGAATTCATAACAATATCATAACTTGGACATACTGCTTGCTTTATGCTCTGGAAAGTTGGTAATGACATGGTATCATTCGCATATAGATACCAACCTGTGCCAATGTGATAACTTGAGTGTGGTTTGTTGATTTTGCAAAATCCTCAAGTGAGGTATCTTTCAAAGAGAGATGTGGGTAGATTGAAAATGGTCCATTTATAAACAGAACTCTAGCTGACTTTTAATAGAAATTCCTCTCTTTTATCACACAAAGATCATTTTGAAAAATGGTCCTATAGACATGTACTTCTATCTTTGTATGCAGGAACACACTTTTGATGGAGGTAACTATATAGGGGTGAATTCACAACTGAAAAAGTACTTTTTGATGTTGTACTTTCTTGGTGGATAAATGCATAAATTCTTGAAAAACATGTTTACTTTGAAATTAGTTCAATGAATGTTAAAAGAGCCTTAATCCTCAAGTGGGGGTCTCGAATGAGATGGCAGTAGACTGGACTTTTGAGAATCGATCCAATTTACAAAGGAGATGCTGTTCGATTTTTTCTGGAATTAAAAGATGAAAACATTATCGTAAATTGAAGACTCATTCTTGTGTAATGTACGATTAATCCCCTTTTACGAGGTGGAATCATCACCCTAATCAAGTTAATTGTGCTAATTTATGCCTAATTTGATGATTTGAGTGTTTGATTTTTGGCCTACAATGGTCAATTTCTGGGCCGATTTTTGGGTTGCATGATCTATGCGCTTTTGTATGGGGAGCATACTCATCATAAATTGTCAAAGAGTTTAATTAGAAATGAGTGAGATTGCATTACTTTTCGACCAATTGAAAAATCGAATATCCTATTGTTAAAATTGCCACTATGACTACGATTTTATGTATGAAATTCTTTCAAGAGTCAAGAATTATGTTCTCTCCCTTGTTCTTTGGATACAAGATCCTCAAGAATTTTTCCTTTCACCTTAACCGAGCTCACCTAACTCAACATCATCCAACACACTCACTCCTTTTCTAGGCTCGTGAAGTCGTGAGAACCCTCTCTTAATGGGAAATTTAAAACATATATATATATATATATATATATATATAAACATAATAAGCGTGAGCATGCTTGGCTGGCTAGTTTTGGCGCTAGCAAAACCCACACACACACAAATAGTGGCGCATAAGGCTCGGCCTTTTTGTCCATCATCATTCAATGTCTCTCGTCGGCTAGCTGGCCTTCATCGTTTCCATCAAGGCCCATTTTTTCTGCCATGCCTTTTGCGGCTCTTCTAAATGCGCCATTGGGTAGCTTGGCTACAGCAACACCAGACACTCTCTCTCTGTCTTTTACAATTGTATTCCCACCCAAGCCTTGCAAAGCTTGCAGTGTGTGCTCCTAGCACGTGCCTTCTCTAGTATTGCTGAAGCTCTTGTTGGCCGCATCCCTAAGCATGGCCCCTACTGCCACGCCCGATCCCAAGTGCCGAGTCTTCAGCTCTCTCCCGTTGCCCTGCAGGCCGAGTCAAACTCTCTCTCTCTCTCTCTCTCTCTCTCTCTCTCTCTCTCTCTCTCTCTCTCTCTCTCTCTCTCTCTCTCTCTCTCTCTCTCTCTCTCTCTCTCTCTCTCTCTCGCGCCGACCCCACACTTGCCTTGGTCTTCGGACCCCACACACACACACTAGCCCCGTGGCTTGCCCCGCTTTACTTGCAAATGACCAATGACCATACCCGCCGCTTGTAAGTAGTGTAGATAATGCCCACCAGTCCCTCGACTTGAATACTCTAAATTCCCAAACCCCACCATCACACCCCTCACAGGCTCCCTCCCACACTCGCCGTCTGTCCTCGCTGGTGGCTGGAGTACGCCGCCATCCATTAACTCATGAGAACAAAATTTAAAAATTAGAAAAAATTAAAAACATTACAAGGACTGTGGGGTTTGTTCTCACCCCTTCCCTCGAAAAATGGTGGGAGTGCTCAAGTCAAAATTCAATCGATCATTTTTCTTTGTGATATGCATGAGGGGAATGAGCATTTTGCCCAATTACTTGAGATGGTTTGAACATTTTTTGTTTACTTTGTATGTCAAAATATGGTTTGCCCAATTACTTGAGATGGTTTGAACATTTTTTGTTTACTTTGTATGTCAAAATATGCTACATGAGATAATGAGAAGAAAATGCATTGATTTATTGTGCGAAGGGTGAACAATTGTTCATGGAGTCACATAAAAATTGCCAAGTTTGTGGTGGAATGAGATAGATTTTGGATCTTGGGTTGAATGAAAACTTCCTATAAGCACTAATCACATTATTTTTTTTGAAGGGATGGTGGTGGCCAATAATACAAAACAAGGTTTTGATGCTTGAAGAGAGCTCAATTGACACTTCATCATTTTCTCTAAATGCCATATGTGCTATATGAGCATGATGTGTACATCGGTTGTGTGCTTTGATTGTGTGATAACTTCTATTGACAAATGATCGTATTTTGCATTAATGGTTGGCTAGTGCAGAACATGGTTTAGTGCTTGGCTTGATTGACATTATCATTGCACTAGATGAAAAAAAAAAATCATTGTGACATGCATGGGGTTTGAGAGTTACATTGATGATACGTTCATGCTTGATCGAGACATGTTGTGCTTGGACTTGGTTTGCTTGAACATTTTAGTGCTTAAATTGAATGAAAAATCATTGGAAAGCACTAAAATTGAGCTTCTTGATAGCAAATAGAGATCACTAAAGTTTGGGCTTGGCATTGCTTGTGCATTTTAAGTGCTTGATTTGATTGCAAAATCTTTACATAGTGCTAAAAAAATTAAGCTTCTTGAATGATCAACAGAGAGCATGAAAATTTTGGGCTTGTGATTGAGCATGCTTTTAGTGCTTGTATTGGATGTTCAAATGCTTAAGAGCACTAATGATTTGAATTGTTTTAAAGGGATATTGCAAATATTGCAAAACTTGGCTATTTAGAGCCATTCCAAGTCTTTAGATTGAAAGTTGTATATATACTAGCCCATAGCTTGGTCTAAAATGCAAATGTTTTCATCTGAGCTAGTGTTTACCCAACTTTTTTGAGAGCTTTCAAGTACAAAATTTGGCTATTGAGAGCCATTCATTTTCATTTCATCAAGTTGCAGTCATATCTAGCTCATAGATTGCTCTAAAAATTGAAAATTTTCATGTGAGCTAGTTGCTAGCCAACTTTTTGGGAAAGCTTTAAAAATGTAAAATCTGGCTTTCAAGAGCCACTTCATTTTATCAAAGTTGTATTATTTTTTAGCTCTTGGCTTGTTTTAAATTCCATATTTCATTGAGCTAGAAACTAATCTACTTTTAATCATGGATGAGAGATTGTAAAAATTGTAAAATGTGCTTATGTAGAAACATTTTATCTCTCAATTTGAACTTTTGTCCCTTGGGTTTTTTTTCCCTTTGGCAAATTCGGGTATGCAAGACTCTAGATTTAGGTTTTCATTAATGTTTTTTGTGTGCTTTTGGATTTCAAATAAATGGCTTTTGTAGCTTGTGTTCACTTAGCTTCAAAAAGCTTCTTTGCAAATAAAAAGATCAAGATACTTCTCTACACAAATGGGATGCTTGCTCAAGGATGCTCAAAGAGCATGAATAGGTGTAATCCGTCCATGATTTTTCTCTTTTGTTCATCTCTCCATTCTCTATGCTTGGCTTAAGTAATTTTTGCTTCTAAGCTATGGTTCTTTCATATTCGAAAGCTAGGTATCCTAAAGTTTCAACACTTTGCTTTGTGAATATTAACTCATCAAAATATTAGGTTTTATGTGTGCTAATCATAGATAATTGGCCTTGACCTTAGGTTAATGTAGGTTCATTTCTCATTACTTTTTTAATAAGATTGAATCAATACCGTATCACGTAGATGGACGAACACTCATCGTTTACGGCATGGACTACAAGGGTATCTAATGAAGCCCGAAATGAAACGATGTTGCAATGAAGAGGACTCGAACCCCTAACTACCTGGTTCAAGACTCTTAGTGATAGTCTTAATACTACATTCATTTTTAACATGACCTATGGCTATGATTAGGTTTTAGTCCTTTAGTCCAATTTCCATTAGCATCTCATATTGGAAGAAATAAAAAAGTGCTAAAAATGAAACAATGAATCCTGTATGAAATGCTTCTTCAAAAGTGTTCATGAAATAAGAGGGCATGAACATGAGGCGTGCAAAGAAGCCATGTAGAATTCTTTCATATGGCTGCTTACTGAGGTCATAAATAAAATGTTTGTTTCCTTCCCAAAATGACATCCATGGTGTAAGACCAAGGGCAACCCAGGTGGGTCACGGACTCAGGCCAAGGGCCGATTGCCCAAGTGTGGATAGGGAATCCTACGGGCAGATTGCTAAGGGCCTATAAATAGGGAGATAGCACGAAGGATTTTGATGTGCAGTTCCCTGGGCTCTCACATTGGTATCAGAGCTTTTATTTTTTGGGAGAAAGGAAGGCATGGACACTCTTTACTTTTTGCATGAGCTTGCACGGATTTGCATGCATGCAAATCCGTGGTTGCAAATTCGTGGAAGGGAGGCTATGTGTAGGGGTGTTTGGCAAGCATGGAAGCTTGACCATGTGCCATACCGCTTAGGCAAGGAGGGAGCCGAAGCTCGACCTCCATGAAATTGTGAGCAGAGAAGGTAGTTGGGAGCACAAGGACGTGGGGGAGAAAACCCATCAAGGGCGCAATGTCGGATCATCAACATAGCGTTCTCTCTCTTTCTCTCTCTCTCTCTCTCTCTCTCTCTCTCTCTCTCTCTCAAACTCTCCTTGGTGGCTCTGCAGAGCACTGCCATCACCAACACAAGAAGGTTTTTCAGTTTTCCTTTCTCATTAATGGCTGCCCAAAGCCAAAGGGTGACCACTCTCGGGTTATTTAGGGGGTGTACACACCCTAACCCCTTGTCTACACAAGTCGACCCCTTACCTATATAGTCGACAAAGCACAATAAAAGAAAATTTATATTAGCTACATCGGAGGCTTCTAAGAAACCCAAGGGGTCTAGGGGTCCTCTCTCCCGCTGAAGACTTTGAGAAGTTTATAGTGTCTACATCGGAGGCTTCTAAGAAACCTAAGGGGTCTAGGGATCCTCTCTCCACTGAAGAGTTTGAGAAGGCTAAAGAAGAAAAACTATGTTTTACATGTTTAGAGAGTGGGCACGGCAAAAAGGATTGTCCCAAGGGGAAATCTGCTGCCCAAGGAAAAGAGGGACCAGTGCACATGGTGCAACTATTGCCTCTTGAGTTCTCTCTCGTTCTTTAATGTGGAGGTAACACACACCAAGGTGGTGCATGAATGCTGTATCACAACTGCCATGTGGTAGTTAACCTTCGGTCCACATGAGCTGGTGCGTATGCATGGGTCCATCCAAGGACACAAGGTGCGAATCTTGGTGGACGATGGTGCTTCGCACAATTTCATTAACTATAAGTTAGTGAAACGTCTCAAGTTGCCCCAGACTCTAAGTCCCCACCATTACAAGGTAGCAATGATGAACGACCATGATGCCAAGGTGTGGGACACTCAAGTGAAAGATGTGACATTGGAAATTAAAGGGCATCACATGTGCTTGAAATTCTAGGTTATGAATATGGAGCAGACAGATGTGGTACTGGGTTGAGAGTGGTTACATAGTCTAGAACCATCACTTAAGTGTAGCTACGAGCACAACAGCTTAATGTTCAAATCCAATGGCATGCACATGTTGTTGTTGGGAGAGAAGGATGTGCCTTCCTTGCCACTCATTTGTACAGTAGAGCTTATGAAGCTCACTTCTCATAATGAAATAGAAGAAGTTTTCCTGTGTTACTCCATGTGTCATTTTCTTTCAAATGTTGACCATGTTTTACTTGACAATTCCTCAATGTGACATGCTTCTCTCTCTCTTCTATTCCATCTATGGCTACCTCTCTCTCTCTCTCTCTCTCTCTCTCTCTCTCTCTCTCTCTCACACACACACACACACACACACACACACACACACACACACACAAGCAAATGTTGCTAATAGTCCAAAGAAATTATTAACAGAATATAAAGATGTACTTCCAAATGATTTACCACCAGGGTTACCATTGACACGAGCTGTGCAGCATGGCATAGACGTAGTTGCAGGCAGTCAACCAGTAAGTAAACCACCCTATAGAATGAGCCATTTTGAGGTTGTTGAGGTGGAACATCAGCTTGTTGACTATCTCAATAGAGGTTTTATACAACCCAGTTCCTCATCATGGGTTTCTCCCATCTTATTGGTGAAAAAAAAAGATGGTAGCATGCGCATGTGCATAGACTATAGGGGATTGAATGCGGGTATTGTTAAGAACAAGTACCCATTGCCAATAGTGACTATTTAGGGCATGTTATTTTTGCTAATGGGTTACACATGGATTGATCCAAAGTGGATGCCATTCGGAGGTGGCTCTTCCTAGAAATCTTAAAGAGCTTCATATTTTCTTGGGATTTGTAGGTTTTTACCAAAGGTTCATTAAAAACTATGTCCATATTGCAGTTCCCATGATAGACCAGCCGAAGGCCAAGGGAAAAACTTTTTAGTGGGGTCTATCCCAATAGAAAAGTTTTGATGCTCTCAAGGACGCACTAGCTACATCTCCTATTTTAGCTATTTTGGATCCTTTGAATCCATTTGTTTTAGAAACGGATGCCAATAATCGTACTATTGGAGCAGGAGTGGAGCAGTCCTTCTACAGGAAGGAAGACCAATTGCATTCAAAATCAAGAATCTTGATTCAATCGAACAAAATTATTCTGCTTATGAAAGAGAACAATATGCAATAGTGTCGGCTTTGAAGACTTGGAAACATTATTTGTATGGGGCTGTAAAGTCTCTACTTTCAAATTTCACACAAGTTCTATTACGCATTTGAATTTTTTTAACCGTCACTCATTATTTAAGATATTTAAGTTCAAATTATGAATCGTAGGATGAGAAAACCTAGAATTTAAAATTTACGCTACAAAATTCTGACATGTTTAGCTATATGAATCACTAATTAACTTATTGTAAGACTTATTTACTGATTGTATAATTTTCTTTTACTACTGTAAAGTTAATATAAGACTGTAAAGTTTAACTTAAAAATGTAAAGTAAATTATCATTAAGGAAATAAATAAAATAATTATAAAGACAAAAGAATACACAGGGATGACAAATGAAGGCACATGGACTCACATAGGAGGGGACAAAGTGGGACACACTGTCACATGAAAAAGGAGAGGCTACTCTTGACTAATCTTAATGAGGGGGGGCCTGTGTGGCCTTATCGTTTGATGATAATGACAAAGTGGTCAAGCTCATGGGTACCACAAGCGTACCAAAAACGCGGGTATGATTTTTTGGGGAAAAAAAATATTAAAAAAAAAAAAGTTGGACGTTTTCTTTTCTGCTATAAATAGAGCATCCATGCTCACACTTTAGACATAGAGATTGTCTCTATAGCGCTCACGAAGTGCTGCCACTTCTCTTAGAGAGAAGACGTCCACAAACCACTAAGAGAGCAAAAACTCTAGTGGACTAATAAGGTGTGTATTAATTGAGCATTCAATTAGTTTTAAGAAGGATATGTGTGTATGTGTGCTATCTCTTACTCTAATCTCTCTAATAGATTAGTAAGATTCAATTAGTTTTAAGAAAGATATGTGTGTATGTGTGCTATCTCCTACTCTAATCTCTCTAATAGATTAGTAAGATTCAAGTAGATATGTGTGTGTGTGTGCGCTATCTATTACTCTAATCTCTAATGGATTAGTAAGATTCAATTAGCTTTAAGAAGGTTATGTGTGTGTGTGTGTGTGTGTGTGTGTGCTATCTTTTACTCTAATCTTTCTAATGGATTAGTAAGATTCAATTAAATTTAGAAAAGATGTGTGTGTATGTTTTCTTTTACTCCAATCTCTTTAAGTATATCTACTCTCTCTAGTTAGTAGATCTTCACTATTAACTTATATATTGTTAATTGAAAGTTAATACATAAGAGAACTCATCATATTCTTATTATACATTATGGAATTCTCATTCACCAATGTTATTGTCAATTAGGTTAAATAGAATTTTGAATAATACTAAAAATTGATTTAGTTGAAGTATAGAATTGGATTAGAAATGTCATGCATAAAAGTAATGCATTCCTAAACTTTCACTCGTAATTTACACACTTAATTTTTGATTAATTAAGATTAGCAAATATTTGATGTATAGAAATTAGATGTAGAACAACAACACTAAATGTGAATCCGAGTTGGCGAGGGTTCAAATTACAGACTCTCTTTGAAAACAAGGAGATTACTAGGGAAATTGACCAATTTAAAGTTCTAAGTGTATAGCATAAGTGTAGTACAAAAAAATGGCTCCAAAGCGTGCTCGAACCCAAGGCACTAATGATCATGAAGCTGGTACAAGTAACGGTGGAATCCCTGCGGAAAATGCTATGTCTCCACCAATCGGACCAATCGGAGCTATGGTATAGGTTAGTATTTCAGTTTCAAGTTATGCATCATTGCATATGCGAGACCATAGGAATATATTATTTACCTTATGAAAAAAACACGGACCGAAACCACGGGGCTTAACCCCAAGAAACTCGTCATATGTTTGACAAGTAGGAAAGATTGTCTGGTTAAACTGGTTGCTATAGGAAAGAATGTTTGTCCAAAACCTTCGGTATGGTTTTTCTCAAGTATCTCTACTTATTAGCGCTGGTATTATGTGGCAGTTGCCGAGGCGTGAGATGACGCCCAGAATGGCACCACTGATGCTGTGGTGGGAGTACACCCAGATTAGCCCAGCTGGATACTGCAGTTTTGCCGTGGCGTAAGGATGACGCCCAGATTGGCACCGTTGTTGCTGTGGCGGGAGTACGTCCAGATTAGCACAACGAGTACTTGTCGAGCCGTATGGGACGCTCATGAGGACAAGGGTTTTTATAAATAATGTATACACCGATCGGACATAATAGCGCCAGTAGAGATTCTTGAGTGAATCTAATCCAAGGGTTGTTGGTTTAAAATTGGACGACTTCTTGTGTGACTATTGTTTGTAATACTGTTTGAAGGGCTGTTTTAACGAACCAATATCATAAATAAAATAAAGGAACATGTATGTTTTAACAGTGTGGTAGTAATTAGATAAAAAAAGAAGGGTGAGTGTGGTGTGGAAAGTGGGAGAATGATACCCCGACGGTATCATTCTATGGACGGGTGGACCCGATGAGTCGGGTAACTTTCCAATGCTAGAATTTTTTTTTATAGTCATAAATCTTAAAAGAGACAAACCTTGGCGGCTGTGCTTCTGAAACATGGGGAAAAAAGCGCACAGGTTGGTCACTCTAAGATTTATACTTTTAGGTATAATTGATTATAGATAGTTTTTAGATAGGGTTATGGTGGTCACACTCCGCCATAGCGAGATAGGACCAATCCTTCACTAACAGTTCATGCCCGTGGCTACGTAGTAGCTAAGGCAATGTCCGTTGGTTTTTCTTTCTCAGGATTGGAGACCTATCAAAGGTACTCCGCTCCTCTCAAAAAGGGGCAGGGACCTCACAGGGGCACATTTTGAGATTGTGTTTGACCATGAAGGCATAAAATGGTTTATGCAACATTCTGATTTGAAGGGTCAAAAGGCCAGGTGGGCTGAGATTCTTCAAGAGTATGATGCTAAGATTTGGCATCATAAAGGACGATATAATCTAGTAGATGATGCTCTTAATAAAATGCCGAAGATCAACTCTCTTCTCTTTACCGAGATACGAAGTGAGTTTGTGGAATCTCTTAAGGGAAAATGTGAGCATGATGAGGCATATTCCAAAGTGTGGAGCGATGTACAAATAAGGGATCCTTCTCACTCCAATGTTGGTAGTGCATCTTTAACCTCCACACTCAGTTCTCTCTTTTGAGTGATGAGCTACAATGATGGAAGAAATTTTCCATAGATGATGGGTACCTACTCCACAAGGGGAGAGTATGTGTACCAACGGACGTAAACACTCGGTGCCATATTCTTTATGAATGTCACAACATTAAGAAAACTTATACTCTCGTACGATGACAATTTTACTAGCCAGGTTTATATGGCTATGTTCAAGACTACGTCTTACATTGCCAGAAATGTTGTCAATAAAGCAAAGTGCCTTAAGGCAGAAGGTCTCTTGCATCCATTGAGATTTCTAATGGTAAATGGGAAAGTATCTCTATGGATTTCATTGTGGGTTTACCAACCATTGTACGAGGTCATGACTCAATATGGGTGGTTGTAGACCAAGTTGACTAAACTATACAAGTTTATTCCAACTAAGTCAACCATTAAGACTCCAGAGTTAGCTAAGTTATTTGTGGACAATCTGTATCATTTGTATGGATTGCCAAGCAACATCATGAGTGATCGTGATCCCAAATTCAACATTCACTTTTGGAGGGCTGTATTTAAATGATTGGGTACACGACTCAACCTAAGTACTATAGATCACCTTGAAACGGATGGTCAGACTGAAAGGGTCAATCAATTGCTAGAGGATACGCTACAAGAATAGGTTGCAGGAGCAATCAAACTGGGAATATTATCTTCCTATTCTCGAGTTTGCTTACAATAGTGCTAAGCATGTTACGATGAATGGGTTTAGTCCTTTCATGATCATGTATGGTTTACAACCTAGGTCACCAATTACGGTGGGGTTGGTAGCTGAAAAGCTCCAACATGTCAAGGATTTCCTCCAAGACCATATGAAAATGCTGAGTCTGGCTCGTCAAAATTTTCAACAAGCACATCATTGATATAAGAAGTATGCTGATGAGAAACGTCGGCAAGCTACCTTCATGGAAAGGGAAGAGGTATTTTTGCATGTACCAGAGAATTGAAAAAGTTGAAAGACTACGCCAACACCTAAATTGTCTCTGAGATATTGTGGGCCTTTCAAGATACTCAAGCAAGTTGGTGATAGAGTTTACAAAGTCTCATTACCTATGCACTCTTGTATTCATATGGTATTTCATGTATGTCGTTTATGTAAATGCTTGCATAGGGACTGTGTGTGTTCTCTGCAACCCTAATTCCAACAATTGGTATCAGAGCAGGTTGAGTCCTCCAAGGCTTAGTCGCCAGCTTCTCCAGTACACGCCTGCTCACTTTCTTCGATTTCAATGAGCTTTGGCGAGCGTTCGCAGGTCGACAAATATTTTGGGTCTCAATGAGCGTTCGCTCGCAAGTCAACAAATATTTTGGTGAGCGTTCGCAGGTCGACAAATATTCTGAGCGTTTCCACTCTACAGGCAGTACTACACAGGCTATTTCGTCATTTTGTGCAAAATTTTTGTCAGCGCCGTTTTTTGCATAACAGGTGCCTTATAGTCTTCTACGGTTTGTGCTATATAGCACAGGTTGTTTCCGCTCTGTTTCTCCTATTTTCGGGCAGTTTTCACATCAGGTGCAACATTTACCATGGCTGACAACAACAACACAGATGTGTTCAAGATGTTTGCTGCTGAGGACAGGTTGGATGGGGACAACTACCCTATGTGGGCTTATATGATGCAACATGTTCTTGTGTCAAAGGGTGTCTGGAACATTGGGCAAGGCATTGATGTACGTCCTGGTTCTAAGGATGTAGGCGATGTTGAGGATGTTGAAGGTCTTGCTGCAAAGATTGCAGCTGTTAGAGTTATTTTGCCTACGGTAGAACAAGCTCGTTGGGATGTTAAGGATGCGCAGGCTCATGCATTGATTGCGTTGTCTATGAAGGGCACCATTGTTCCTCACATCCGTTCAGCAAAATCTGCAAAACAGGCTTGGGATATTCTAGCAGGTCTTTATCCAAGCCGCAATGTGGGTAAAATTGCTTTGCTACGTAAAGAGCTGGAGTCGAAGATTATGCATGAGGAAGATGATATGGACACTTTCCTTGCTAGTGTCAAGGATATCAATGAGCAACTTATTTCTGCAGGTGAAGTTATTTCAGACAGTTCCCTTGTGCAGACTGTTCTTGATGCCTTACCAGATTCTTACCAGACTTTTGCTAGTACTTGGAGACTTATGACCCAAGGAAATCCAGAAGTTGTCAAGTTTGATGCATTATGCACATTGTTGTTGCAAGAGTCACTTTCCAGAAAAAAGAGGACTAGACAGCGTGCAATTGAACAGGCTTTTATTGCTTCTCAAAGAAAGGGTGGTAACAACAATGCAGCCACTTCTTATGGTTCTGCTGCTGTGAGTGGCAAAAATTCTGTTCCTAATGCTTCTGTTGGCAGCAATTCGTCTGGAAATTCTGGTGATAAGGGCAAAAAGAAGATGCGTTGCCATTATTGTAAAGCCAATGATCACTTGATCAAGTCATGTCCTAAGTTGAAGGCCAAAGAGGCTAAGAAGAAAGAGGGTGGTTCCATTGGAAATGCTGGTTCCACTACAAATGCAGCCATTGTTGAGTCTTCTGTGAAAGGAGACTGTGTTGCTGATGTTGAGGCAGAATGGGCTTTTAGCGTAGAGTGCACTTACAATCCTGTTGTCCATGATGCATGCATGTCAATTGCTGCAGATTCACACGTGTGGTATTTCGACAGTGGTGCTACAAAGCACATTACCTCACATCGTGAATTGTTTACCTCTCTCGAGTCTGTCCCTCATGGGAATTCAGTCACTTGTGCCAACAACGCCTCTTATCCAGTTCAGGGAGTTGGAAAGATTGTGCTCACTGCTGCTAATGGCAGTTCCTTCACACGTGTTGATACACTTTATGTACCTGGGATCAACGAGAATTTTCTTGTCTGTATCCGCACTTGCTAGACTTGGACTTGTAGTAAAATTTGTGGATGACAGATGTACAGTTCATGATCTCAGTTTTGGTGATGAAATTGTTGCATCTGGGCTTTTGTGCCAGGGGCTGTATAAGCTCACTTTGTATGACAAGTGTGGACAAAATTTTGCAAATGCTGTTGCAGATTCAAGGGCTATTTCAGATGCAAAACTTTGGCATGCACGTTTTGGTCATCTGAATTTTGCCAGTTTGCTGCGTTTGCAGAAATCTGATATGGTTGCTTCTTTGCCGCCTCTTGAAGCACCTGTCAAACATGTTTGTGAAGGTTGTATTTTGGGTAAGATGCAGCGTTCTAAATTTCCAAAGGATGGTTCAGTTCGGGCCACATGCAGGTTGCAGCTTGTGCATAGTGATGTTTGTGGGCCCATGCAAACTTTGTCCTTGGGCAATTACCTGTACTTCGTGACTTTCATTGATGATTACTCCAGGCATGCATGGGTATTTCCGCTTAAAGCGAAGTCCGAAGTTTTTATGTGCTTCAAACAATTTCTGGCTATGGCTGAAAATGTCTCAAAATGTACTATGGGCACCCTCCATTCCGATCGAGGGGGGGAGTATATGTCTCATGAATTAAATGCATTTCTGGCTAGTCATGGGATAAAACACCAATGTACAGTGCCTTATACACCTCAGCAAAATGGTGTTGCTGAGAGGAAAAACAGGTCACTGACGGAAATGGCACGATGTATGGTCAAAAGTCAAGCTTTGCCGCATTCTTTTTGGCTTGAGCCCATCATGTGTGCCACTTATGTACTTAACAGGTGTCCTACGAAAGCTTTGCATTCTATTGCTCCATATGAAGCATGGCATGGTAGAAAGCCTTCTATTGAACACATGCGTGTTTTTGGCTAGTTGGCATATGCTTTGGTGCCACAAGTGCAGCGCAGAAAATTGGATGATAAGGCTGTCAAATGTATTTTTTTTTGTTATAGTGCTGAAAGCAAAGTTATCAGGTTGTATCATCCGCAAACAAAACGTATTCTGGTTTCTCGGGATGTAGTGTTTGTGGAAGATTCTGTTCAGCCCTTGCTGTCATGTACTAGAGACAGTAATGTAAGCTCACAGGACATTTATGACACTTTGTTGCCTCTTTTCAGTGGTGGAAATACGAATGTAAGTTCCAATGAGGCAAATGTACAGCCTATGGGGGTTTCTGAAAATGTTCTAGATCAGCCTATTACTGATGCAGATGTACATGATGTACTTGATGAGGAAAGGGCTGAAAATGAGCAGGCTAGAGGTATGCCAAAATGGTTGCTTTGAATGACAGTAAATTGGATGCACCTTTATCTAGTCGTACTCGTTCCGTCTCTCGCCATGCATCTTATGCATCAGATTGTTATGCTTTGGCTGTGTCTAGCTTACATGATATTGAGGAGCCTCTGCCTTTTGATGAAGCACAGAATTCAGAAAATTGGATGGCTGCCATGCAATCAGAATATGATGCACTTATAGAAAATGACACATGGACTTTATGTGATTTGCCTCCTGGCAAAAAGGCCATTGGTACGAAGTGGGTTTACAAATTGAAATGCAAGCTGGATGGTGAGATCGATCTCCATAAGGCTCGACTTGTTGCAAAAGGTTATGCACAGCAAAAAGGCATAGATTATGAAGAGACTTTTGCTCCCACTTGTCGTATGCCATACTGTACGTTTTCTATGTGCATTGGCAGCTCATTTTGGTTGGGATGTACATCATTCAAACATTGTTACTGCTTTCTTGAATGGTGACATGCTTGGCAGTTCATGTATATCATGGTTGAGCAAGAAGCAACCTACTGTGGCCACTTCGAGTTGTGAGGCTGAGTACAAGGCAGTCTTCACAGGTACGGTTGAGTGTGTATGGCTCAGAAGCCTTATGGCTCATTTGGGTGTTGGACATGACACTGCCAACACTATCTACACTGATAGTCAGAGGGCATTGGTAGTTGCGAGGAACCCAATTTTTCATGCTCGCACAAAGCACATTGAGGTGTATTACCACTATGTCAGGGAGAGGCTCTCAGCAGGAGAGATCAACTTGGCTTATGTGCCAACACAGGACAACCTTGCAAATCTTTTCACAAAGGCATTGTCTTGTGAGAAGCTTGAAGCTTTTCGCAAAGCTTTGGGCTTACTCCCCTTTGTGGACTAATCCTGTCTTCAGGGCATGGCACTTCCCTTTACTCATGTGCTAGCTCTCGTTCACCGCATCACTCCAGGGGGGATTTGTTACTATATACATGTGGTACTGATGTGTGTGAACACACTAGGACCGCTGGGGCATTTTTTCCCTCTTTAGGAGGTTTTTTTCCCCGTGCATTGTATATAAGCCCATCACTCTAGGGCTATCTATCTTTCCATTGCACACTAAGTAATAGACTCTCTATTGTGTGCCTTGATCTTCCTTCGTGATGTGTGTGAACACACTAGGACCGCCGGGGCATTTTTTCCCTCTTTAGGAGGTTTTTTTCCCCCGTGCATTGTATATACGCCCATCACTCTAGGGCTATCTTTCTTTCCATCGCACACTAAGTAGCACTCTCTCTATTGTGTGCCTTGAGCTTCCTTCGTCTTCTCCAAGTTGTGTGTTCTCTGCAACCCTAATTCCAACATAGATTCTGGTTGATTTCATTGAACCTCCAGCCCAACCGCATGAATCTGAATGCATCTTAGACTACCATGATTTACATACTCGTCATCATGTACGCCAACAAGTTTTAGTCAAGTGGAAAGACCAACCTCAAGAAGGTGCCACTTGGGAAAACATTAGTGTTCTTAAGAAGAAGTTTCCCACGTTTGTTTCAAGGATGATAACACTTCTCCAAGGGGGCAGTAATGTAAGGCCAATGGAAACCCAAGGGGGTCACAAACCTACGACTGCCTATGTGTGGATAGGGAATCCTAAAGACAGGTGGACAAGGGCCTATAAATAGGGTGGTAGGGCGTAGGATTTTGATGGGTAGTTCCGTAGGCTCTCACATTGGAGTTTCTGAGACCTAGGGTTTATGATACATGGTGATACAAGCAGCCATCATTCTACAGATCTCCCCCAACATTTGACAAGACAGATCAAGAAGTCCTTCATATCTCTAAATCTTGCTGTTTGATCACTCTTTCAGATTCTTCATAGGCTTGAATGTAGTTATCAAATTGATCTTCAAGTCTGATCTTTGCAGGATCTGGCACCCAGTACTCTTCAAAGTCTTCTTTTAGATCTCACTCGGCCTTGAATTGTTCTATAAGGCGTTTAATTTGGGTGGCCTTCTAGCTTGAGTCTATTTCAGTCTCTCTTCTTTGAACATGGTTGCTTTCCTCTTTTCCTTTGGTGGTTTCTCCTCTGTATCCTCCTGCACGGTCTCGAGCTTTCGCATGAGACACGTAGACACATGGGGGTATTGATGTCTACTAGAGCCTCTTTCTCAGCATCCTCTTTCAATCTCAATCACTCGTTATGTATGGGTTGTTCTCATTGTAGTTCTCTTGCTACAATTGCTTCATAGGAAATCCTTGTGAGAACTTTATGCCCCACCAATGTACTTTGGCTTATCTGTTCCCATTCCAACCACTTGTTCATGCAGATACTGGACAAAGTTTACATCTTTGGGCACATTGCTTCTTAGTGTCCATGTGATTGTGGTGGCTATTGCATGAGGTAGTGTGGTGTATTTTTGTGGTTGTTTGCTACAAACATGAAAATATTGGTCATAAAGCTTGCAAATTTTTGTAGCCCTTGGATCCTCTAGATCTTTGCAGGTGGGATTTGTCTTCTTGTGAGCATAGACCTTCACATCATCTCTTCATTCTTTGATAGAGCTACCCTCATTGTGGAGTTCCAAAGCATCTACAATGATTTGAGGGGTAATTACCACCTTAGTCTTCTGGCCGTCCAAAGCAATTATCACTGCTTTGCCATCTTTCTAAATGGAGCTTGCTAGCGTGTAGACCCTCTGTGTATCCACACCTTCTTGTTTTGGTGCAAAGAAATTATGTAGATCGGCCCTCTTTAGGTGGTTGAGGATGCCTTCCTTGCTGGCATACTCACTGAGCTCTCTAGGGATCATGGGCACATCTACTGTATTGCCCTGTGGATCTCTAAATGTACCTTGATAAGTCTGATTCCTTCGGCTTCCAGTGTGGCTTCATCTATCCAAGATTTGGTTGGTTTAGTGTTTCGTCAGAGATAGTGTAAGGTTATGCGGCCGCAATGATGCCTTTCAAGGACAAACTCTTCTTTTTAGTTGGTGATTTGCTAGCTTCCATTGATCCAGTGGGCACTCCAAGTGCAAAAGTTAGCCTTGTTTACAAAATATGGCATTTTATCAATTTCTAGCTATCCAAACACCTTGAATTTTGAAACACAAGCTAATTAGAGCCTAAGGGTGCTATGCATGTGGTCAAAAATGCATTTTGGGTGCAGATTTATGTTGTGAGACATCATACGCATATGATGTCTATGTGCTTAGAACTGAGTGAGTTCTCATATTATGTGCATAGCTCATAGCATGTACATCATGGATATATGCATGGATTCTAATTTGGATGTCATTTGGGCAAGCTGTGACCATTAGAACTTCTTTCAGGCTCTGAAGTTGGATTCTGGCTTACTTTTGAGAAAATGAGGTTCAAATGGGGTGAAACTTGGTAGAAGCTCTCATAATCATGTGGTAAAGGCTTAGAAAGGGTCACGTTAGCTTTTAGGTTCATCTTCAGGCTAGTGAGACATCATACACGTATGATGACATGTATGATGTCTACTTTTTTCAAAATGGCTCAAAGTTGTACGATAGTTGGGCTTTAGCATGGCATAACCTTCTGTGATATCAGACTTTGATTTGGACTTCTTCTCATGTGTTTGAAGCCAAAAATCAGGTATAGAACTTAGGATTCCAAAACCTGGGGTTTACATGGGTATAAAGAGTCAAAACTTGATTAGACTTGGGATGTGGGCTAAGATTAATGGGATTAAGGCATTGGAAGTGAGAAATTCCTCCCGATTGGTCATTTTGGCCTCTGGAGACATCATATGCGTATGATGTCTCTGTTGAGATTTTTGGCCCAGACTTCATCTGTAGTATTCTCCGGTGATGGAAAATCCTTTGATCATCTTAGATTTTGACTTGGAGATGAATCATGTGTTTTGGGCCATAGAATGTGTCTTTTGCCAGGATTTTCCGATTTTAAGCTCAATTGGTCACAACCTTGCTAAAACTTGTCCAAATTGAATGCATGGCCTTTATACTATATGTGGTGAACATGCTCATGATGAAAGTTGTGGAATTTGGAATTTGTATCAGAGAAAAGAAATCATACGCATATGATGTTTGCTGATGGAAAACAACATGAAACTCCTTAGGTGAGTTGTGTATAGCATGTGCATGGTGTCCATGGTCTCATATTTGAAATTGACTGTGTGGTGAACATGCTCATGATGAAAGTTCTGGAGTTTGGAATTTGTATCAGAGAAAAGACATCATACACATATGATGTCTACTAATGGAAAACAACATGAAAATCCTTGGGTAAGTTGTGTATAGCATGTGCATGGTGTCCATGGTCTCAGATTTGAAATTGAGCTTGTGAATGGATGTCCAAGGGCTTGAAGGGGTTTGTGCATCCAGATTTCCACTTTTTGGGTAAGTGAAGGCCAAAAGATATCCAAATGTGATGAAAACTTGATGGGGAACTAATAACTATGTGTACAAAGAGTAAGAGTTTCCAAAATCACAACAGCATGTCAATTCAAGGGGTCTAGACATCATATGCGTATGATGTCTAGGTTGGCATTTTTGGCTCAAACTTGGTGCAGAGGTAGCTGTTGATGTGTGTATTGCTTTGATGTGTGAAATTATGAATTTGGAGTAGTGCTTATGTGCTCAAGGCCATAGCATGGGTTTATGGCACTTTGATGGGGAAAATGATGAGGGTGTTGATATGAACATGCCCAAAGGTGTCCAAATTTGGTGTAGAGGCTATATGTACCATGCTTTACAAAATTGGATGCCTAGAATGTTGACAAAACCCCTCTATGAAAGGTCTAGACATCATACACGTATGATGTCTCATTTTGCAAACTTGATATTTGAGCATCGTGACATGATGTATAGGCTATGTGCTTGCTTTGTGTAAAATTTCACTTGATTTGGAGCACCTTTGGTAAGTCCAAAGCCAAATTATGGGATTAGGCCAAGACTTTGTGTTTTTTGGGTCTTGAGTACCCTAATCAACCCAAATCTTATGAAATTTTATGTGCTTCATGTTTAGGGTATGCACAATGTTTCTGTGAAGTCACTTAGGTGATATTTGTGCAAAATTTGACTGTGAGACCTCATACGCGTATGATGTCTACCTTGACAAAAAGTGAGTTTGATATCTTGGGGTGTTTTGTGCTTGTTCTTTAAGCCCTACTAGCTATTTTTCAACTTAAAAAGTCAAATTTTTAGCTTATAATTTCCATGTTTGGCATTTCAGTCTCTAAAAGAGATTTCTTCATTTGGAGACGACTTCTTGCGATGATTCCTCTTGAGCTCCATCTTCCAGGCTTGTGAATACAAGAGGAAACCTTTCCATGGCTTCGATGTATCATTTGGCCTTACAGATACCCTTTTTGGCAATTTCTCGCACAAATCGCGTCTTTTTGGGAGAAGATGGTCGACGACTTATTTTCTTGCTATCTGACCATATGTATTGGCTGTTGGTGATATGTCGATGATGCCAGTGAAGTTTGGTGGCAAAAAATGCACCATTCGGCCATGAAAGCGAAATGACACTTTGTGGATCCAAAGCCTAGCTTGATGTTTTGACCAACTCCTGGTCGTTTGACTCTGGAGGTAATTACATAGGCTTGTAGGTAGCCTCTTGAGGAGCACCTATTCCTGAATTTTGGTAGCATTTTGACAACTTTCTTCCATGTTGGATTCTGAAGGCTTCAAAAAGTTAGGGTTTTTTTGACTAGCCTAAATCAGTATAGGAAGTCGTAGTGGTGTTCCTCTAGCCTATGGTTATCGTCCTATCAAGTCTCATAGCTATCAGGTTAGTGGTTGTTGTGTTATGGCCCCTTTTCGGTCTCTTCCCCGTGATGCCACATTGTTGTTTTTGTTAGTTTTTCATGATGAAGTAAGCATACAACATGTAGGGCACATGGTGAGGATCCTACCTCTCATATCTAATGCCAATTGGTGTTCCATGTGCGTCGTATGAAGCCGTAGAAAGTCTATGCGCTATAAGTTCTCTCTAACTTGTGAATAGAGGTCAAAATATCTTATATCGGGGTTCCCTGGACCACTTGCCATGATATTTGACATGTGCTTTTATCTCATCGTGAAATGCATTTGGGCTCAAAAATTTTCCCATTTGTACTCTATTTGACCCATTTCTGAATAATTAACTGGCCAAATTGGGCTTCCGTAACTTTTTTTCATAAATATGCCTAGGTTTCAATTGTCCTTTATTTGCTGATTGTTCTTGTATTTTTCTTTTGTCATTTCCAACTCTATCTCACTTGCTTTTTCTATTTTTCTTTAATTTTCCAAGAAATTAGCAAAAATAGAAGAAAAATAACTAAAGTGACTCAAAAAATATCGATAAATCAAAATAAATAAAAAACAACACAATGAACCATTATGTATAGTTATCCATAATATTTTTGGTCAAATTGCTCCATTTTTTACACTTTTAAGCATGAAAACTATTATTTTTACATATATACACACACCTAGAGGCCCATTACTGAAGTTTGTCCTCATGTCTCTATTGAATCATATTAGATAAGGGCATATATACTTGGGTTCACTAGATTTTTGCAATCAAACACAATTGAAACCCAAAATCATAGAAAGCAATGCCCTTTTAGTACTCTTCTTGGGTTCGCATTGAGAATGCCTCCCTAGATGTGTTAGCATATACATGTGGTAGTGATGTGTGTGAACACACAAGGACCATCGGGGCATTTTTTCCCTCCTTAGGAGGTTTTTTCCCCCGTGCATTGTATATACGTCCATCACTCTAGGGCTATCTATCTTTCCATTGCACACTAAGTAATACACTCTCAGTTGTGTGCCTTGAGCTTCTTTCGTCTTCTCCAAGTTGTGTGTGTTTTCCTGCAACCCTAATTCCAACAATTGGTATTAGAGCGGGTTACATCCTCCCGGGCTTAGTCGCCAGGAGCTCCAACACACTCTTGTTCGCTTTCTTCGATTTTAGTGAGCTTTGGCAAGCGTTCGCAGGTGGGCAAAAATTTTGGGAGAGCTCGTAGAGCCTAGTCTGCTCAGATTTTTGATTTGGGCTCATTTCGGCCTCCGTTTCCACTATAGGCAAGTCTGCACAGGAAATTTTGTCATTTAGTGTAGAATTTTTGTCAGTGTTGTTTTCTGCATAACAGGTCCTATATAGTCTACTTCACGTTGTGCTATATAGCACGTGCTAGTCTCACTCAGTTTCTCCTCATTTCGGGCAGTTTTCACATCAGGTGCATACATTTTCCATGGCTGACAACAACACAAATGTGTTCAAGATGTATGTTGTCGAGGACAAGTTGGATGGGGATAATTACCCTATGTGGGCTTACATGATGCAACATGTTCTTGTGTCAAAGGGCGCTCGGAATATTGTGCAAGGCATTGATGTACATCCTAGTTCTGAGGATGTAGGCGATATTGAGGATGTTGCAGGTCTTGCTGCAAGGATTGCTGCTATTAGAGTTGTTTTGCCTACGATAGAACAAGCTTGTTGGGATGTAAAGGATGCACAGGCTCATGTGTTGATTGTGTTGTCTGTAAAGCGTACCATTAGTCCTCACATTCGTTCAACAAAATCTGCAAAACAGGCTTGGGATATTCTGGCTGGTCATTATGTAAGCCACAATGAGGCAAAAATTGCTTTGCTGCGTAAAGAGCTGGAATCAAAGATTATGCATGAGGAAGATGATATGGACGCTTTCCTTGCCGGTGTCAAGGATATCAATGATGAACTTATTTCTGCACGTGAAGATAGTTCCCTTGTGCAAGCTGTTCTTGATGCCTTACCAAATTCTTACCAGAATTTTTCTAGTACTTGGAGACTTATGACCCAAGGAAATCCTGAAGTTGTCAAGTTTGATGCATTATGCACATTGTTGTTGCCATTATTGTAAAGCTAATGATCACTTGATCAAGCAGTGTCCTAAGTTGAAGGCCAAAGAGGCTAAGAAGAAAGAAGGTGGTTCCACTGCAAACGCTCGTTCCACTACAAATGCAGCCATTGTTGATTCTTCTGTGAAAAAAGACTATGATGCTGATGTTGATGTAGAATGGGCTTTTAGTGCAAAGTGCACTTACAATCTTGTTGTCCATGATGCATGCATGTCAGTTGCTACAGATCCACATGTGTGGTCTTTTGACAGTGGTGTTACAAAGCACATTACCTCACATCGTGAATTTTTCACCTCTCTTGAGTCTGTCCCTCATGGGAATATAGTCACTTGTGCCAAAAATGCCTCTTATCCGGTTCAGGGAGTTGGAAAGATTGTGCTGCTGCAAATGGAAATTCTTTCACACTTGTTGATGCAGTTTATGTACCTGGCAAGAAGAATCTTTTCATTAGGAAAATATTGGACTTCTTTGGGGTCTTGTAAGGTTTGGGATTAAATTTCTAATTGGTAGGGGGTTAAAGGGACACAAAAAACCTGTAAGTGGTTTTGAGCTAGAACATGTCGATTTTCAAAAGAAACTGACTAGTGGGGTCTTTGGCCCATATTTAATAGGCCTTGGAAGATGGACCATTGGTTAATTGGAGGGGAAGGTGCAAATTGAGCAAGGCTCCATATGATGTGGGGGTGCAATCTTGACCATTGGATCTTACACAAGATCAAGGGTAGAGGTTGAAAGGCGCCATTTGAAGTGGGGGCTCAATCTCGGCCTTTGGATCTCAATCAAGATCAAGGGAGGAGGTGAAAATGCGCATTTTGAAGAGAGGGGAGCACATCCGAGCCACTAGATCTCACTCAAGATGAAGGGTGGAGGTTGAAAAGCACCTTTTGATGATATCCATTGGATGAAAAGCGGATCTAATGGTTGAGATTCAAGCCCACCCCCCCTTTCCCCCTCCCCAAATTCAAATTACATTGTATCATCATGTCATCTTTACTTGTCCAACTGTCACCTCACTGTCACACCCCCTTTTCTAGGTTTTAAAGGCTTGTAAGAGCATGATATTCTCCTGTAAAAGGTTGTTTTGACCGAGGCAAACCAAGGGAAGGAGGGGGGAGTATATGTCCCATGAATTTAATGCATTTCTGGCTAGGCATGGGATAAAACACCAATATACAGTGCCTTATACACCTCAACAAAATGATGTTGCTGAGAGGAAAAATAGGTCACTTACGGAAATGGCACGATGTATGGTCAAAAGTCAAGATTTTCCGCATTATTTTTGGCTTGAGGCCATCATGTGTACCACTTATGTATTTAATAGGTGTCCTACGAAGCTTTGCAGTCTATTACTCCATATGAGTCATGGCATGATAGAAAGCCTTCTATTCAACACATGCGTGTTTTTGGCTATTTGGCACATGCTTTGGTGCCACAAACACAGCGCATAAAATTGGATGATAAGGTTGTCAAATGTATTTTTGTTGGTCATAGTGCTGAAAGCAAAGGTTACAGGTTGTATCATCCGCAAACAAAGTGTATTCTGGTTTCACGGGATGTAGTGTTTGTGGATGATTCTGTTCAACCCTTGTTGTCATGTACTAGAGACAATAATGTAAGCTCACAGGACATTTACGACACTTTGTTGCCTCTTTTCAGTGGTGGAAGTTTGAATGTAAATTCCAATGAGGCAATGTACAGCCTATGGGGGTTTTCAAAAATGTTACAGATCAGTCTATTACTGATGCATATGTACATGATGTACTTGATGAGGAAAGGGTTGAAAAAAAGTAGGCTAGAGGTATGCCAAAATTACTGGTGCATACATTGCATGCCATTAAATTGGATGCACCTTTGTCTAGTCGTACTCATTCCGGCTCTCACCATGCATCTTATGCATCAGATTGTTATGCTTTGGCTATGTCTAGCTAACATGATGTTGAAGAACCTCTCTCTTTTAATGAAGCACATAAATTCAGAAAATTCAATGGCTACCATGCAATCATAATATGATGCACTTATAGAAAATGACACATGGACTTTATGTGATTTGCCTCCTGGCAAAAAGACCATTGGTACAAAGTGGGTTTACAAGTTGAAACGCAAGCCAGATGGTGAGGTTGATCACCATAAGGCTTGACTTGTTGCAAAAGGCTATGCATAGCAAAAAGGCATAGATTATGAAGAAACTTTTGCTCCCACTTGTTGTATGACTACTGTTAGTTTTCTATGTGCATTGGCAGCTCGTTTTGGTTGGGATGTACATCAATCAGACATTGTTACTGCTTTCTTGAGTGGTGACATATTTGAGGAAGTTTATTTAACGAGCCTCATGATTTTGTCATGAAAGGACAAGAGGAGGCTTTGTATGGGTCAAAGCAATCTCCTCGTGCTTGTTGGTATGAGAAAGCTGACACTCATTTGGTCAAACAAGGCTTTTGTAACAGTCCAATAGAAAGCACATTGTATGTAAAGCGTGAGGGTGATGTACTTCTCATTGTGGTTCTTTATGTAGATGATTTGTTGATCACTAGAGCTGAATTTAAGGCTGATAAGAATGCTACTTTCAAGATGAAAGATCTGGGGTTGTTGCATCATTACTTGGGTATACAATTTAAGCAATGTCAAAAAAGTTACATAGAGACATTGCTATGTAAGTTTGGACTTGAGGATTGCAAACCTATTGCCACTCCCATGGAAACAAGTTTGAAATTGAGTCTTCATGATGTTGGTGATCCTGCTGATGTCACTCTTTACCAAACTGATGTAGGATGCCTCATTTATGTATGCAACACGAGGCCAGATATTTAGTTTGCAGTCTCATAGGTCAGTAGATTTATGCATAGCCCAAGGTCCAAGCATTGCCAGGCTGTTAAGAGGATTTTTTGCTACCTTAGTGGCACTTTACATCTTGGATTTTTTTATCCCAAGGGGGGGATCATTGCTGCCAGACTTACATGCTTTTCCGGACTCAGATTGGGCTGGTTGTTTTGACATGCGAGTGTCCACAAGTGGTTTTTGTTTCATGCTTGGTAGTTCATGTATATCATGGTTGAGAAAGAAGCAACGTACTGTGGCCACTTCTAGTTGTGAGGCTGAGTACAGGGCAGTCTTCACAGCTATGGTTGAGTGTGTATGGCTCAGACGCCTTATGGCTGATTTGGGTGTTGGATAGGACACTACCAACACTATCTACACTAACAGTGAGAGTGCATTGGCAGTTGCGAGGAACCCAGTTTTTCATGCTCGCACAAAGCTCATTGAGGTGCATTACCACTATGTCAGGGAGAGGCTCTCAACAGGATAAATCAGCTTGGCCTATGTACCAGCACAAGACAACCTTGTAGATATTTTCACAAAGGCATTATCTTGTGAGAAGTTCGAAGATTTCTTGCAAAGCTTTGGGCTTACTCCCCTTTGTGAACTGATCATGTCCTCAGGGAATGGCACTTCCCTTTACTCATGTGCCATCTCTCATTCACCGCATCACTCCAGGGGGGATTTGTTACCATATACATGTGGTATTGATGTGTATGACCACACTAGGACCGTTGGGGCATTTTTTCCCTCTTTGAGAGGTTTTTTCCCCCGTGCATTGTATATACGCCCAACACTCTAGGGTTATCTATCTTTCGATTGCACACTAAGTAATACACTCTCAGTTGTGTGCCTTGAGCTTCCTTTGTCTTCTTCAAGCTGTGTGTGTTTTCCTACAAGCCTAATTCCAACAGGACAACAATGTATCACCCTAGGGTATGGAGCTTTCCATCTTCATTGCATCACCTAGGTCACAAGGAACACAAGAATTGTATTGTAACAAGTCTCTCTTAATGGGAGAAATCATAATACAAATGCCTATTGGAGGGGGGACCGGCTCCACATAAATCCGGTCAACTGTTGTCATGTTCTCTAAATTCTCTCTCTTGCAAAAGTATTGTTCATGCCAAGTTAACTAATTGCTATGATTATGTTGCTATCTTCAATTATGTTCACCCGCTATGCTCACAAAGTCATTTCTCAAAAGTACTCTCATTAATTTCCGCTACTCTCAAATTAAATTGGCCAATTCCATTACATTGGTATCAGAGCATTTGGTTTCTCTTTTCTTGCTTAAGAAGAGAGGTCCTTAAGTAGCCTATTAATGGTTGATGTTGTTAATTATATTAGGGTAAGTGGAACTCGGATCTATTATCGGTTTTGTTGAGCCCACTATGTGGGGGATGGTGCACACCTCGGGAGCTTTGTACTTAATAATGGAGTCTTTTTAGACTTGCCTATGGCTTTACCATTATTGAGCCATAAGAAGTCCGAAAGGATCTAGCCCTTGGCAACTCTGCTATGTTAGACCTACTCCTCTACTCTCTATAATTAACCACTTCGAGCCGTGGGTGTAGATACTTAAGAGCCGATTTTCAAAGGCTAAGAGGAGTGGCAACTAAGGTTTTGAATTGCCAAAGCATACACTAAGTACATACATAAACTTTGTTAACATGGCTGACAATAATCAAGAGAGTAGAATGAACATTGATAGCTTTGATTTTGCACATGAAGGTGCTAATGATGATGCTCCCATGTTTGTGAATTATCTCGTCACTAGGTTACATCAAGCTATGGGAAACCCTGCTTTGCAAGCCAAAGTTACTCAACAACTTCGTGCTTATGGAATTTCCCTTCCTCTCCAAGAGGAGAGAGAGCTTAGGAGGCCTCTTGAAGAGACCCCCAAAAGAAGACTCTCTCCCATTCGAGAGGAGGAATCCAAAGAGCAGGAAAGCAATAAAAGTTTAAGTTCCTCTGAAGATGTGGCTCCATGAAGACGGCGGTCTAGATGATCGCCCACTCCTCCCAAGAGGAAAAGATCAACACATAGTCCTTCTCCTCATCACTCTGAAAGGCAAGAGAGGAAACAAAGGAAGAAAAGGGCTAGGAAGAGGTCACCCTCTTCTCCTTCTTCTTCACCTCCCTCCTCTTCTGACGAAAGTTATGGTTATTCTCCTAGAGAATACAAGAGGGGAGGACATCGCAAATCATTTCCTACATGGCGAAGGTCACAAAAGCTACAGAAGTTCAAGGAGGGAGGAAAGAGTATCTCTTTTCTCACCTATGATGGCACCTTCGGTGCTACCGACAAAGTGTTGGCCTTCATCCAGCAATTTGATGCGGCCTTTGGAGATGAGGGCTTCACAGAGTCCTCTAAGCTACGCCATGTAGCTATGCACTTCCAAAAATCAGCTCGTCAATGGTGGGCTAGCCTTCGTGGAAATGGTGAAGCCCCAAAGACATGGAAAACTCTACGAGTTTCCATCATGAAGCAATTCCTTGCAAGCGATGCAAAGGACAAAGTGCTTACCGAATGGCGCAGCTTGAAGCTCCTCTCCCATGAGTCTATCCACAAATATGTAGACAAGTTTTGGGATTTACATCTCAAGGCTACTGTCTTTCAAAAGATAGACTTTGCCGAGCAAAGGTAACAATTCTGTCCGGGATTACCTGAAGAGATGGCCGAATACATCAACTCTCAACGGCCTGGTACTATTAGCGAAGTAATCCATCACACCATGGTTGCTTCACGCATCAATTTCCATCAAGGGGCTAGCCGAAATGTCAAGTCCATGGAAAACAAAGACAAAAATGATGCAAAGGGGAAAACCAATGTTCAAAATACTTCCCAAGTCAATTCCAACAACAACAATGTTGAGCCAGCAGAGAATCACACCCACATTTTTGCTCACACCCATCATTTTGTAACCATTGATTGTAATAAATGTCTTTCCGACATTAATTTTGATTTGAGCCATTCATTAAGTAACGGGACTCAATTGAGTTTCTAGCTTGTAATCCCGAAGTAATTTCACCTGCTAATGTAAATAATTAGAGATGTTCTCACCTCCAAGGCTGAGGTATATAAGCCAAAGTTTTGTAACCTAAGGAAGATTCAATTATTAATCAAAGTGAGTTTTTGAGCGCCGTGACTGTGTCTTGGAGAGAGAGAGAGAGAGAGAGAGAGAGAGAGAGTCTTATCTCCTTGCTACGCGAGCTACGGGGCCGCCATTGGAGAAGCGACACCGCCATTGTGTTAGCAACGGTGAGAGCTACGCAGAGATACCAAGAGTGCGTGCTATCGGCTTCTACGTGTGGTAAGTTCCTACGAGCTTCGGTGTGAGTTTTCTTCCAACTCGTGTGTCGGAATAGAGCGTGCAGCATATCTATAGAACCACAACGAGTAGAGCTACACATTCGTACCATCGGGGTCAAGTTTCGGTCACCTGTATTTTTCGACCTGTCTTCATACGCGTTTACCGCACGGAGTGGTTATAGGTTGATTTTGCAGTTCAAGTCTTTAGGGTGTTGTTCTTACCTAGTGTATAGACTTCCCCTTGAGTTTGAGATCGATTCGATGATTCTAGATCCTGTTTCGTATAGCATTCGTTCGTAGTACGGATTTCAGTCACTTGTGTATTTTAGAACTTAGATTTGATTTTCTTAGTAGTGATTGTCATTAGAAGGTCGAGTAGGTGATTTGACACCCACCTAGTTGTTTCCATGCGCCTGCGGGTCAAGCTCCGTCCTCGTCTGACAAATTCTGTTGTTGGTTGAGTTCTCGCTATTTAGCTTCCGCTAGCGGCGTAACCGCCTTAACATTTGGCGCCGCTGCCGGGGACGAGAGCCCTAAGTAGGTGACCTTAGACTAATCCTACGAGGTGAGTCGTATAAACTACTTTGTATACTTTAGTTAGAAAAGATCTAGGAGTGGTGGACTCCGAAGGTCTCGAGAGATACTAGGAAGTGGGGTATTTCTGGGTCTTCCGTGTTGACAGTATTTTTAGTTTAGCTTAGATTAGATTGTTTTTGATGGTGGATAAGTGGTTGTTGACATAAAAAGCAATTGCTACTCCTTGTGTGGTAGTAAATCTCTTTATATTTTCAATTGCGAAAAATCCATTTTATGATTAGAAGTAGCTTAGGTAGGGCCTGATTTGATCCTGATCTAGAGCTACCAATTGGTGTTCTATTTGCTTGATGTGTTTGATTGCATGTTAGATCACTGAAAAAAGTCGCTTTGGTAGTGAAATATGCAATAAACAAAGTTCAGAAAAATTTTCTGTGTAACTGATTGTTGCTGAGCACTTAAAAGAGCTATTGGAAGAGTTCTGTGCTGAAAAACTGGAAATCTGCAACTTTAGACATCATACGCGTATGATGTCTTAGGACCTAAACAGAGCCTAAAATTGAAAATTTGACATTGCCAGAGTGTTTAGAAGGGGGGTTTTACCCTAAGATCAACTTAAAACAAGAGCATTAACACTCAAAGAAACCCAAAAAGACAAGTCGGAGTCCAAGAAACGCAAAGAATAGGAAATTTTGGATTCAGATCTTGTTTTTACATTCAAACCTGACAAAAACACTTGAAACTCAATTATAAACATTGGAGAAGGCTTAAAACCAAAAATAGTCAAAATCTGGGACAAAAGACATCATACGCGTATAATGTCTTTTGGCACATCCACTGCTTATTTTTGATATCTGACCTGACAAGATTGTTACAGGCACTGTAGGAAGCATAAATATCAAGTTTGGACCCAAATTGATGAAAAAGACATCATACGCGTATGATGTCTTTGACCTAATTTTGGACATATTTTGATACTTTGCCAACACAGATCCATTGTAATAGCTGTCTAGAGGTTATCTTTCAAGTTTCATCCCATTTGGATCACAATTGACCCAAAAAACAAGTCAAAAGCAGAAAATTGCCAAGAAAAGCCTGAACTAGCCATAACTTGCTCAAACAGAGTTCAAACTGAATTTTGTGAGTGAACAGAGCATAAAGGGGCCACTGAGAGTGAGCATAACCAAAATAGTCAAAATCTGTGAAAAAAAGACATCATACGCGTATAATGTCTTTTTCAGCATAACAGTAACAAAATTCTCACTTGATGAAACAGAAGTTGTCCAACTAACAAGATTAAACAATTGACCAAGTATCAATTAGTTTGGATCAATTCTGACCACAAAAACTTGGGGAAAACAAATTGCCGAGACGGAAAAGTTACAGTCCTTTAGGGGAATTGATGAATTTGAGATCGGGCAGGAATCTCCGGAATAATCAACCAAAACAAGGGGAACCAGCAAGTGTCATATCAACCGAGGGAAGTGTAAACCAAAGTTGGGTGCAACCATTAGAGCCGATCTTTGAAGGAAGTGTTTCTGATACTTCTTCGGAGAGATCTTACGAGATTTTCACCGAAAACTTGGAACACTTGAACCTGAACAACAGAGAAAATATGGCAGCAGGATCATCAAACCCTTCCGCCACCATGAAGCTATTGTTCATAAAATACCAGTACGACAATGAGCAAGGTGCCAAGATCTACAAAGATGGAATGGACCGCTATTGTGTAAAGATAGAAGAGAGACCTAGTGAGTTCAAGGACTTAGTGCCTGTGAGCTATAGCGGAGATAGATATCTAGATGACGAGGGTACCATGTACTTGGTAGTCCTAAACCCTAACATTGTGGACAAGTGGGGATTGATGGGCACCAAAGCCAAAATAGATGAAGAACTCGAGGAGAAAGCACCAATAATGAACTTCCCTAATGCGAGGTTAAGAAGAGAGAATGAAACTACAAGGATCAACACTGATAACATCTATGTGGGGCTGTACAAATATAATAATGGGGAGCAAGATCTCTATTATAGATGTGAAGAACCCTACACCGGAGAGTTGACAGACAAAAAAAGACTCTATGTCTTTACCTACACAGAGGGATCGGAAGTGAAAATTGCCGCTTACGATAAGTATGGCAGGCAATACTCAACAATGGGCAAGAAAGAATTAGAAGGATATACATACTTTGGGGGACCTCTACATCAGTATTATGTTACTTCTAGCTCACATAGACCAGCACCAACAAATGGAGTGCGAAACTCAATGACAACAGGAGGACAAAGAACTCAGGTTGCTGACTCTTTCAGTCAACCTTGGGACTCGAAGCTCGGACCAATGGGATCATTACATTCCAAAGAGTCAATGGAGACGAATCAAGGTAGTGCAGTTCCAATCCCCACCTATACCACGCCAGGTCCAAGGTTTGAAGCGGAACCATCACATTTACCTCCCAGTAGTAGATACAGGGCAGAGGAACCGACAAGGGTAACCCATGAAGTCCATGGTGCTAGAGAAAGCTTTAGCCGGGACACAGGAGCAATGAGATTGGTAGCAGATCATAGACGTATGAGACCATCTCAAGTAGCCAAGTGTATGCCAAAGAAGTATGGTGGTTCAGGAGATCCGTATGCACATGTGTCACTCTTTAAGCAAGTTTTAAGAGCTGAGCAGATAACCGATTTCCATACACAATACGAGGGATTTGGTCTTACTCTAGAAGGTACTGCATTGACATGGTTTCAACCAATGAACATAGGGGGATTCCATGACATTGACCATTTGCTAAGAGAGTTTGCTGAGGAATTCTCAAAACGAGGGATTAAGCACAATACGGTCTCACAAATATATGCTTTTAAACAGAGAGAACACGAAAAGGTGAAGGAAGCTTCACTTCGCTTCAAACAATACATTGAGAGATGTCCAGTACGTGAACGACCACAAGATGACAGACTATCTGTTCTCTTTATTGAGGGACTGAGGAACGACACTCTCAAGAAGGACTTGCACTTGAAAGCTTGTACAAGTTTCGAGCAAGTAACGAGAGAGGCATTGTACTTAGTGGATAACTGTACGGTTTACGAAGAGGTGTCAGCGGATACAGATTCTGCATCCAGTAGCTCCTCCTCCGTAGCGAGCGAGACTACCACTAAAAAGAATGTTCAAACAACAACCATACCAAATGTAGAGCAAATGATAGAAGATGCTCTAAAAAGGATGGCACCATACCAAAAACCATTGCCAAAAACACTGAAATGGTGTGCTATTGAACAAAAATGGACAAATCATCCAACAAAGGAGTGCTATTACAACAAAGGGTATGTAAGGGAGCGCCAGTATGCACCTCCTGCTCAATTAGCACCACCTCAAGTACATCCAGTACCTCGATACCCAACGGGAAATGTACCAGGACCTATGGGGATAGAAAGACCGCAACCGGTATTGGGACAACAACCACCTTTACCAGGAGCAAGACCAGTGGGCATTAGATATGCACCAACCTTAGAGAATCAGGAAGAACAATCCTTAGTGCCTGTTCAAGCCTATTACGAAGAATCGGGTGCACACATGTCTCCGACAGTTTATTACCCACCAGAAGAACCAAAACAACCAGAGCCATGGGGCATGATGGGGAATGTTGGAACACCAACAGTTACAAGTGCTTCTGATGAAGAGAGATACAATTTGGACGCAAGAACCTTGATGTTCATAGCTCATGGAGGGTTAACAGGACAAAGACCATCCTATCCACAAAGGACGAATCAAATGGGACCAAGACCAGCACTAGGACCCTGTTACAAGTGTGGAGGTGACCATCTGATGAATGTTTGCCCACATACGGAAATCATTAGAATTAACGCTTATTGCACTGAGTGTGGGGTTACTCACTTCATTGAGGATTGTTCAAAGAATCCAAACAAAGTGCAAAAGACGACATTGAATATGCTAGAAACTATTCCTACCAGCAGTGGGTCTGAAAATGAAACTCTGATACCAACGCAAGTTGTTACTAGAGCTCAAGCTAAGAAAACCACTAGAGAACCTGAGAATGAAAAGTTAGCGACTGACGTAGTTAGTCAAGGACCGCGGAGTCAGAAAAACACATGGAAAGCTAGAAAAGCACGCATGAAGTTGAGAAAAGAACGTGAAGACGCTATTCTAGCTGAGGAACTAAAGCAAACTAAAGCTAGATTAGAAAAACTTGAGAGTCAAAACGGGAAACGAGAGATGAGCCCGGAAAGAACGAAACAAAAGAGTATCAAAGAAACAACGAGCTTAAGCTCAGGGGGATCAGTGCTAGTCGACAAAGTACACGAACCATTGGACGCACTGATGAGAGCTTACGAAGCTAGGTTAAAGAACAACCAAACACAAGAACAGAGGTGGATGACATACCCAAACGCAGAATTGGAAAAGCAGAGACTTGAAATGTGCCAGAGAATGATCGAGACTGCACAAGCCTTATTAGAACCACCAAAAGAAACAATGAATTGTGGAAAGGAAAACCCAATTCAGCAAGAGACTATCGTTTCACGGGTAGCTGAAAAGACTCCCAGTGCACAAAAGCCTGAAAATACACAAAGGGATGACCGCGTTGTATTGAACACAACCGATCAGGAGATAGAGAGTTTTCATCCAGTCATACAGAGGAGTTACGAAAGAGATGATGATTACAATGAATTTTGGAAACAAGTGAGAGAGGCAAACTTTGCAAACGAGCTAAGTTGCCAAGCTAATCAGACAAATGGGGAAAGGGACATCAGAAATCCTCCCATTGTGGAATTTGAGGCAGGATCTCAAGTAGACTTGGATCTGCAATCTTACTGGGGAGATGGGGGCTCTGTTAGAACAATGGAGAGCAAACCTCATTCACTGAAAACCTTACCTTCATACTTAGGAGAGTATGAAGCAAAATCCGAGATTAGAGCACTTCCCTCACGAAAAATCTCATCAGAAAAAGTCATGGACTCGCAAGGATTGATAGAGATTTTGTCAACACCAGTGACATGCACTATCACTCTAGCTGAGCTTTTGAGGCTAAGACCACATATGTGGACCACTGTAGGAAAATGCTTGGAGAAATTCGGGATAAAAGATCCAACATCGAGATTGCAAGAGAGCATTGAGGAGCTGAGCAAGCCACAAAAGAACGCTAAGCCTGTACCCTTAAACAAGGTCGGAGAGTATTGTGAAGGTGAAGAGGGGAATACAACCTTACCAGTTGAATTCCAAGGAGTGAACACAATGGCAATACTAGACAGCGGAGCTGGGGTAGCCATTGCTACAAAAGAAATCTGGAAAAAATGGGGGAAACCAGCAATAAGGAGGACTAGGTTGAAACTCCAATTAGCAGATGGACACATGGAGAAACCTATGGGGTTATTAGAGAAAGTTGTAGTGACTTCTTGCGGCATTGAATACGAACATACTTTTGCTATTGTCGATTTTGGCAAGGAGAATAACTATGATATCATACTGGGAAGACCATTCATGAGACAGTTGAAAATGGTCCAAGATTGGGGCTACGATCACATATACTTGAGAAATATGGAAACCACTACACGTGTGAATCTGAAAGACCATAGCTACAAAGATGTGAACCGAACACCGGTAGCGGAGTTTGATTCAGCTACTTTGGCGGGATCCGAATTTCCAGCTTGGTTAGGTAAACCCAAGGAGTTATGGATGTGTGGAGCTTCGAAATGTGGAAGTCTGAAACGAGAAGAATGTGTTTTAGAAAGGGCTATCGAAGACGAAACTTATGTAGGAGAACCCTTTCCAGAGGATACGTTTGAACCATTAGAGTGGACACACATTCTAGCAACCCTAGATGTTTGTGCAATTCCGGATGGTCCCACAACGAAATTTTGCGACAAGGACGGGTACGACGTGGTTCCGTATTTCATGTTGAGAACTGTACTCAAAAAAGAAACTGAAAAGAACGATACACTGGAAAAGGAAGATGAAGAAGAGGTGTTTCACGACATTCCCAATCATCCAGAGTGGGGAAATGAAGCAGACAACGAGTCAACGGACAATTCAAGCGGAAACGAAGAAACTATAATGGATGTCCGATTTTATGATTTTCCGAACCAAACTAAACAACGCCAGAAACACTATAGAGCAAAGAAAAAAACAAAAGGGGTTAGAACCAATCCGATGCCTAGAATAAGAGGAAAAAATCAATTCCTAATGCTAGTAAAGGCTGAAGATTGTGTTAAGGATAAGATTTCTGGAAGAATGAGAGGCAGTGATCAAAAGAGCTTACGAAAAGACAAAAGAGGCTCAAGAAATCAAGTTCAAAAGAATGGAACGAAAACTGAAACAGAAAAAACAGAAAAGAACAAGCGCAATAGAGAATACACAGAGTCCAAGTTAGAACGTAGAAACAAGTACAGAGAGCTCAAGAAAACTCTGAAAGAAGTTTGGACTACAGAAATTGAGAGTGGAGAGGACAAAAACGCCAAAATCAAGGAAAACATGGATGTTCCCTCTCACTATAGGAAATTCACAATAGAGGATAGGAAGGTGATATTAACCCCACCTATTCGAGAGAGGAAGGAGAACGAATCTTATGACGGACCGGAGGATGCAAAAAAAGTTGATTTAGCAGCTCCAGGTGAGCCACCTAGACCGGTCTACATAGCCACAGATTTGTCTCCAGGCGAGGAAGAGAGACTTTTGAGTCTTCTCAGAGAGTATAGGGATGTGTTTGCATGGTCTTATCAGGACTTAAAGGGAGTTGACCCATCGATATGCCAACACACAATCCCACTGAAACAAGACGCAAAGCCTAGCAGACAGAGACCATACACATATAATGATACGTTTGCTAAGCGAATCAAAGAAGAGATAGATAAGCTAATGGAAGCTGAATTCATATACGAGATTGAACACACTGATTGGGTATCTCCGATTGTGGTAGTACCTAAGAAGAACGGAAAACTCCGAGTGTGTGTCAACCTAAAGAAAGTGAATGCTGCAACAATCAGGGACAATTATCCCTTGCCGATAACTGATCATGTTCTAGAGCGTGTATCAGGGAAAACAGCATACTCCTTTCTTGATGGTTTTTCAGGATATAACCAGCCAGCCATAGCATTGGAAGATCAACATAAAACAGCTTTTGCAACGGAGTGGGGAATTTATGCTTATCGGGTTATGCCTTTTGGTCTAACCAATGCTCCCGCAACCTTCCAGAGGCTGATGACGCATGCTTTCAAAGAATACTTAAGGTTGTTTCTCGAAATATACATGGATGACTTATGTGTACATTCTCTACTGAGAGATGAGCATCTAGAACACCTAAGAAAAGTATTTGAGAAATGTAGGACATATCGCATTTGTCTCAATCCTGAGAAATGTGTGTTTATGGTTCGACAAGGCAGAATTCTGGGACATATTGTCTCACAAAACGGAATATCCACGGATTTAGAGAAGATAAAAGTTATAGTGGATATGCCTAGACCAACCAATGCGAAACAAGTACAAAGCTTTATGGGACATTGTGGATATTATAGACGATTCATTTACATGTACGCTATAATAGGCCAACCACTTTACAGGCTAATAGTGAACTTTGAATGGACAGAGGAATGTGAGAAATCATTCAAGAAATTGAAAGAGGCACTCATTACCGCTCCAGTCTTGAAATCACCAGATTGGGAGAAGATATTCCATGTGCACATAGATGCTTCGGCATATGCAATAGGATGCATTCTGGCTCAGCCAGAAGAAGGAAACATGGATTTTCCTATCTGTTACGCCAGTCGACAGCTCAACAATGCAGAGAAGAATTACACCACAACAGAGCGAGAAGGATTAGGAATGATCTATGCTGTGAAGAAATTTCGGCATTATCTTCTAGCCAACAAGTTTGTGTTTTTTACGGATCACCAAGCCTTGCTCTACCTAGTGAATAAACCATGCAATACTGGGAGAATAGTGAGATGGTTCATTATCTTACTGGAATTCGACTTCACGGTAGTAGTAAAGAAAGGAAAAACACATCTTAGAGCTGATCATCTTTCGCGATTGACGAATGGAGAAGACCCTATAGGAGTAGATGACGACATGCCAGACACGTACTTGTTCAACATAGAAATGATACCTAAGTGGTCTCAAAATGTCGTTAACCTATTAACCTATGGAGGAGAGTTCGATAGAAGAGAATACAACCTGAAACATATTGCTATTCAGCAATCCAAGAATCTTCAATTGATTGCAGGAAGGTTGTATCAATTGGGAAATGATCATGTTTTACGACTATGCATCAATCCTGAGGAATATAGTATATATCTGCGCGAAGCACATGTTCAGGAATGTGCATTTCATTGTTCAAGAAGGAACACATATAGGAATTTGTTACAATTGGGAGTCTATTGGCCTGGAATGAAAGAAAGCGTACATGAATATGTCACTGTATGTATTGTATGTTCATCAAAACCGCCAGCCGAGTATTCAACATTATATCAGATGATGATCGCTCCAGAATGGAGTCAGTATATTGTTGAATATCTCACAAATAGAACTTTCCTAGAAGGAATGTCAAAAGCTCGTCAGAAATCTGTAGAGACAGAAGCTAGAGATTACGCTTTAATAGGAGATCAACTCTATAAGAGAGGTAAAGACAACCAGCTTAGGATTTGTGCATCAGAGTCTGAGTATGTGATAATCCTGGAGCAAGCTCATGGAGGAGTAGGTGGAGGCCATTTCTCAGGTGATAAGACAGCAAAACTTGTCTTAGCCGCAGGAATATGGTGGCCAACATTACATATGGACGCTGAGGAATACGTTAAAAGGTGTGATGACTGTCAGCGGACCAAAGTACCACTTAAAAGAGATGATATGCCGCTTAGACCAATGATGGGGGCAAGAGCTTTTGCAAAATGGGGGATTGATTATGTTGGACCCATTTCGCCTCCTGCATATAAGACTCATACACAATACATCATTGTGGCTACAGACTATCTAACAAAGTGGGTCGAAGCAAAGGCAACTCAAAAAGCAGATGCCAGGACCACGGCACAATTTCTGTATGAATACGTCTTTGTACAATATGGATTGCCAATAGAAATTGTGAGTGATCGAGGCACACATTTCATAAATGAAGTGATAGAGATCCTTCTAGATGAATTCATGGTAATCCATAGGAAATCAGCCCCGTATCATCCACAAGCAAACGGACAAGCTGAAGCAACAAACAAAACCATATGCACGGTCCTTACGAAGATTGTATCTAAGTCGAGAACTGACTGGGACCAAAAGTTACATTCAACATTATGGGCATATAGGGTGGCGTATAAAACATCCATAGGAACGACCCCATATAACATGGTTTTTGGGCTAAATGCTATCTTACCAATAGAATTCTTGATTTCAACCTTAAGGGTGGCTAAGGATCTAGAGTGGACAGGGCACGAGCTCTCTGATAGAATAGATGACCTGGAAAAGCTAGATGAGCTTCGCCTAAAAGCAGTAGCTTCCATCTACGCTCAAAAAAGACGACAAAAGGAATTTTTTGATAAGCATGTGCGGACTAAAGAGTTTAAAGTTGGGGACTATGTCCTAGTTTACACTCTGAAACAGCATGCTAAGAAGCTTAAAAAGCGAGGGATGGGTCCTCTGATGATTAAAGATCTATCACCAAGTGGAGCCGTCAAGCTTGCTACATTAGACGGAGAAGAAATGCCCAATTGGATTAGTGGATGCAGAGTGAAAAAGTATCTGTTGCCGCTAACACAAGACATGCTTCTCAAAATACATCAAGAAAAGCTGCGTGTCCAGAAAAAGAAAAAGATTGAGGAGGAAGTGCAAGCCGAGGCGAAGGAAAGAATGGAGAAAAGAAGACTACTGCGTCAGAAACAGCGCAATGAAGGAGCAATACGAATAAACGCAGTCAGTATAACAGAAATGGATAATGACAAAGAAGAACCCATCATTGAATGCAAAGTAGGAACCAACCAAATCAAAGCCATAGCACTATTGGATTCAGGAGCTCAAGCTAACCTACTTTCACTCAGTTTGTATAGACAATTGACAAAGGACACTAAACTACAAACTGCCAAGCAAGAGTTAAAAAGTTACTCTGACAATTCAATCAAAACTGTCGGATGCACAGTTTTACATATACAGATTAACCAATATGTGTATCCTCATATGTTTTACGTGGTTGAAGACCAAGCTACACAACATCCATTATTGCTAGGACAACCATGGCAGAAGAAATACAATGCAATGATTGACTGGAGTTCTAAATCAGTGCTTATCAAATACGAAGGTGAAAGTCAATCAGTTAAGTTCACCAAAGGAGCAGAGCCAACTCCAGAGGAAGAATCCACGGACAAGGGCAAACAACAAACAGAGGAAAAGAAGAAGCAATGGCAACCAAAAGTTTCTACACAACTGGATTGCTCGTCGACGAGGAACTCTCAACAGTGGATAAGGAAGACAAGCAATAATATAACAGCTCAACCTTGGAAAAAAACGGAGTCAACGTTGGTATGGAGACCAAAAAAGGTGATGCCAGAAAACACAAACAGAGTCTTCAATACCAGACAACAGAGTGATCCCCGACAATCAAGGACAGTGAAACAGATCTGGATTCCAAAGAAGGTCATGACGGCACAAAGCTACAGCAAGCAAATTTGGATCCCAAAGATTTGTAAAAAGGAACTCACTTCAATACAAACAACGGAAACTCCTAGGTATTTCAAGGCGAGGAAATCAACACACAGAACAAAACAGGTTTGGGTCGCAAAGAGTTTGGGGAAAGCACAAGCAAAGCGGAGGCAGATTTGGATTGTGAGAAAAGACAACAAGATAATGAAGAACCCATCTACTGATTCTACTACCGACGTGCCAAAACCAACCCAAAACCCGACCACCAATCCTTCAATCAAACAAAGAGCAGCTTTATTGGAAAGAATGTTGTATCGTCGCTCTACAATTGCATTGGGAACTTATGACCAAAACAACTACAATGCTTCACCCACAGACACTTCATAGTCGTCCGGGAGGACTCAGACTCGGAGGGGGGGGGGTATACAGGAGCTACAAAGCAGCTACAAGCGGAAAAAAACAAAGAAAAACAAAAATTATATTACAAGGGCAGTGTCTTACATGATTTTGCAATTTTTTATGTTTGATTGCGGATATTGATAATATTTATGCCCTTATATACCTTGTTTTGCAACAAGAAGAGATCAAATGATGAATTTGGATCTCTAGATGTGTAAATATCACTAAATAAGAGTGTTTTTGGAGCTAAAAAGTGGAAAAAAGTGGTAATCCAAGTCCAGAAACCACAAAGAAGTGTATATTCATATACACAAGGTTACCAGCTATTTATCATGTATGTTTGGAATTTTTTGGCTTCAATTTGCTATTTTCTTTTATTTTTTATGATTTTCTTAATAAAAGTAAAAGAAAAATAAAAAAGCAGGTGAAATGAGATCGGAAAAAAGAAAAGAATTGACGGCGATGATCCTAATGACAAGGGCAACCTAGGATAAAAACTGGGTACAATTCTGAAAAAGTTGCGGAAAGCCCGAAATGACAGAATTTTGGCAAAGTGGACAGATTTCTCAGAAACAGGTCAAATGGAGTCCAAATTGAGGAATTTCAAATCCTAAAGTGCATTTCACGACGAGATAGGAGCACATGTCAAATTTGGTAACAAGTGATCCGGGAAGCCCGAAGTTAAGTATTTTTCACTTCACTATCAAGCTCATTTCCACTATTACCTTCTTGGAGAGAGCAAAGAGCACACAGGAGCATCCGACCTTCTACCGCCTTCTACGACTGCTACGAGAGCTCAGAGGACACCAGACATGAGAGGTAGACTCGTTGCCATAAGCTTTTGATGCTTATCGTTAACTTTTGTCGCGAAAACTCACCAAAACCAAGAAATAAGAGCAGACGGGGAATGGGGAAGAACGCTAGGTAGGGGCACAACCGCCTAACCAAACTTTGCAAGAACTTAGAGGTGGGTTACCCTAACATAGAGGATGAGTTTCTAGCACTCAAAGCTCGAGAAAGAACGACTGGAAAAACCCTAGGTCAACAGAGCCTGCAAGAGGCAAACAGAAAAAAGTTGTCGGAACGACACAAAACTTCTCAGGAAGCTTAACAACATCGAGGGCAATGCAACCATGGAGTATCTCCAGGTTTGGATCACCAAAAGTAGGTCGGAACAACCGATTCGACTATGGACACACAAAGCGTCATTTTGGCATAACGGCTAAAATTGACGACCAAATGACATGAAACTTCACAAGCAGCTTCAACTATACATGGATGACTTATGTTTGCAAGCAAAACCCGAAAGAAAGCTGATTCACTTACCGATGGTGAAAAAGACGCTTTCGGGCAACCAAATGGAGAAAGATGGAGAACGGGGAGCCAAAGTCAAGTTCAACCGAATAGGTGGCTTCACAACATATCCAATGAGCTGGAAATGCAACTCTCAAGAAGAAAAGTTGAAGAAATTCAACTCCAAGGCAAAAAGACGACTTCGGAGACTGAAATGCCTATAAGGGGGCTTTTTAGCTAAACTGATGACTTTTTAAGTTGAAAACTAGTTAGCAGGGCTTAGGGCACTAGCACAAAGCATTCTTTGCACAAAAAGACCAACATTTCAAGAAAAGACATCATACGCGTATGATGTCTCACAGCATGATTTTCACATTCATTTCAACATTTGAGTGCATAGCCTCATTCCACATGTTAATCACATCCTATGAACCAAGTATCATGAGAATTGGAGTTAGAAACCCAAGGAAAACCAAAAAGACGCAAAGTAGGCCATAAAATTGATTTTTGGTCCTAATTTTCTCAAAATAACTCCAAACTCATTGAAACTTTGTAGGATTGTTGATTAACACATCTACAAGCTATCTGGAATCAAAAAGCACCATTTTGACACAAAAGACATCATACGCGTATGATGTCTATTTGCACTTACAGAGCCAAAAATGCTCATTTGTCATCATACATCCATTATATATATCTAATACATGCTACATATGAAGTTTGGAACCATTTGGTCAGGTGGATCACCCCATTAGCCCAATTAAGAAGAAATCCTTCATACAAAGCCTATTTTTGTCCCAAATCCAACATATTCAAGTCCAAACCAAGATTTGAGTACAAACAGTCCTTCACTAGCACATGGAGAGTCCACAGAACCAATCCCATGAAAAATTGATGAAAAAGACATTATACGCGTATGATGTCTCCAGAGCCATGTTTAGTCCAAATTCTATCCAAACTTGACAAATCCACTGAATAAGCCTATCTAAAGCCAAAACCAAGCTTATAGAGAAAATTGGTCCAAAAATGCACTAAAAGACATCATACGCGTATGATGTCTCACTATGTGATTTTGGCACCTCAGGGCTTCAACCACCAAACAGAAGTGTTCTACATGCCATTTGAAAGTAATCCACCAAGTTTTATCCAATTTGGATCATAAAATTCATTTCCCTTTCAAAATTTTGCCAAGAGCCTGAACTGGAGTAAACTGGCCAAAACTTGACCAAATGGGATCCAAACTCAAATCCAAGCATATGACACTCATGTATACACTATCAGCTACAAGCACAACCAATATGAAGTCATTCTGACACAAAAGACATCATACGCGTATGATGTCTCAAGCATGTTTTTGAGCCCAGTTTGCATATTTTTTCACCTACATTGCATCCTTAGGCCCTGAATAGCTCATGTTTCAATTTTCAAGTCATTTGAATAGTTAAAAGCTTCATTTCGGCTTTCAGTACTAAAAAGACGCTAACTTCTGAAATTGGAGTTACAGGATCCATGGATTCCGCTAAGTCATCGGCAACTAAGAGAAAAAGACCAACCATCAAGGATGCTCTTGCAGAAGCAGAACCTTTTGATATTCCAACAGAAACCCTCAAGCCAACCAAGACTTGGATGGAGGAAGCAGTACTAGAAAAAGAGGGAATAAAGATCTACCAGGGGACTTTCAGAGATCCTCAAGGGCAATCGGTCGATGTACCTATGATCCCACGAGAATTAGTGGACTATAGCAGATCAGAGAACATAAGAAGATACCTGGAAAAGGCTGACTTACACAGGTTCTTCACCTCGAGACCATCAGGTGTAGACACAAGAAGAGTGTATGAGTTGGCAACATCCATTCAGAAGGATGGGAAAGCCACGTTGACAGCCATGGATGGAGAAACAGTTGAAGTACAGATCACTCCACAGCTCATTGCAGATGCATTGAAGCTGCACAACAAAGGGAGTTCTGTCAGAGAAAGAAGGGAGGCCATAGAGGTCTATGGATCAAAGAAACAAAATACAACCTACGGAGATATGGAAGATCAACGAGCGGCAACCCTTTGCCGATTATACAACCAGTTTTTCCATGTGTGCAGTAAAAGACCGCAGAAGTATACTACACCACCCCATGCCATTGCGACAACCATCACATGGGCACTGAAGAGCAACATGCCAAAAGAGGTGAACTATGCTCAATACATCCACGAGCAAGTAATCGCCATGCACAACCAGAAGCCAAAGTACATAGGAGGAGGAGAAATCCTAACAAGAATAGCTTATGAAGCTATTGGAGCTAGGGATCAAGGGCCACAGATTCCCTCCCAGAATGAGTGGCTTAGAGAAGCCGATGAGGAGGAAGAACAGCAAGAAGTGTCCAAGAGGGCGTCCACAAGAGCACGCCGAAAACTAGAAATAGTTTCAGAACCTGAGGAGGCCGTGGACGAGCCGCTCAAGAAGAAAGTGAAGAAGAAGGCCGATCCCAAGCAAACCAAAAGTCAAAAAGCCGCAAGAATGGAAAGGCTGGTGGAGCAGTTTAGAGCGGAAAGAGCTCTAAAGGGGGACTTCGAAGAAATGTGGGTGCCAGACCCCAGTAAAGTCGGAACCAGCTCAGCCAGGCCACATGTTGATCAATATGATCAATATATTAGAGCTTATGAGGAGTCGGAGGCCATACTGGAGCAACAACCTGTCGAACCTTATACCGAAGAGGAAGTACAGCTTTTAAAAGCTGAGCTGCAAAAGGACGACAAGGGGAAGAAAAAAATAGATGAGACTACTGAACCTAAAGAGACAGTAAGGCAAGCAAACAAAGGGAAAGCCAAGGTGACTGAGGACAATCAGTCCTCTTTTACTGTTGTACCAAGCCCGAAGAAGATGGAAATTATTGTGGAGGAAACCACAATAGAAATAGAAACAGAAATTATGGAAAAACCGGAGGCAGGGACCAAGGAAACGGAGATAGATCCAGTTCAGCAAAAGAAAGATGATTATGAGGATCTGGTCGCGATCGGATACAGTGAAGAAGAGGCCCTGGAGGCAGTTTATGGGATATCCCTACGGAAACAAGATGATCGGAAAGGGACAAAGGAAAAGACAAAGGGTACAATGGAGAGTAAAGAGAAAATGGACGAGCCGAAGCCATTGGAGGTGGTGGCAGAAAGAGCTGTCAAGTTGACAGTTGAAGATGAAAAAGACATGCACATGGTGCATGAACTGCTCAGCAAGATTAAAGAAAGATCCAGAGCAAAGGAAGTAGCACTTGAGACAGCAAAACAAAAGGAAGCAGAGTTGCAGAAGAAGTTAGAGAATGCTATGACTGAATCTGAAAGTCATAAAGCATCACTCTACGACGCCGAAAACGAGAGAGACGGCTTGATACTCCAACTAGCCGAAGCTTCAAGAGAGGTAACAAGCTCACAGGAAGCAAAGGAGCGAATAGAAGATGAGCTGGAGGCAGCCAAGGATGAGCTCATTGAGCTAAGGGAAAGAGTCGAACTTCAAGAAAGGACAATCATGAGACTCAGGACCACCCCTAGAGCTAGCAGAGCAGGAACAGAACAAGAGGGAGCCCTCGTACCAGCTCTGGAAGATCGGGTCAGAAGTCTGCAAAGAGAGCTGAGGTTAGAGCAAGTGCAAAGGTTGCACATGGCGGAGGGATCATTGGCTGCAGAGGAGAGGCTCACATCAGAAAACCAAACACTAAGGACAGAAAATGAGGCCCTCCGCAAACAGCTCCAAGACCTCCAAGAGCAACAAAGAAGAGAAACAGAGACACCACAAGAAGAAGCAGGGGGAGCAGCCATAGAGCTACCAGAAACTGGAGAGGCAACCACAATCGAAGATCCAGCCCCAGTTCAAGAAGTGGCCTCGACTTCAGGAATCTCTGAAGGAGAAGAACAAAGGCTCCAGGACCAAATAGAAAAGTCAACAGAGGAAAGTGCCAAGGCGGAAATGGAATGGGAAAGGAGACTCCTCATCTCCATTAGACTTCAAGGTCTAGACACAAAAGTGCTCCACGAAGAGTGGATGCAACCCAGCCTGCCTTTCCCTCTGATGAAATTTGAAGTGATAAAGACGAAAAAGAGAATAGAGGAGGAGCAGTATATCGCTCTTTATGAAGGCGACATCACAAAGGATGAACAATCAAAGAAGATTGTAGATTCTCAACCTAGATGGAGGAAAGGTTGGCTGAACAAATACCCAGCCTACCTCATCTACTTGGTAGAGGCTCCAAAGGAGATTCGGGAGGATGCAACCTTCTGCCCGGTGCCGAGAGTCAGAAACTGGAAAGAGCATGGCAGGATTGCAGAAAAGAAGCCAAATTGGCTTAATTATCCCAGGATGCCAGGACTAAAGGAAGGAGAGAGAATAGGTAAAGCCTACATGGTGAAAACCCTAACGGGCACCATCAAACTCTTTACTGGCTCTCCTGACCTTTCGTGTCAGATGCTAAAGAAAATCTGCAGGACTCTCTTAGCATGCATTGAAGTGTTCGCGCCAGATAAAGCTACGACCTCGAGTCTACTATCGACGGCCGACACAGTGACAGATATGATGTATGATCTTTCTTTGCAGCCATCACCAAAGGTGTTACATCTCTTATACCAAAGAATTATGTTTTTGCCTAGCTTCCACATGCAAACATTCGAAGAAGCTTTCTACACCGGCTTTTTCACTCACGAAAGCAAAATATTCGGCCCAACCTTGACCATCGGCAACCTACGCTACGAATCACATTTGCAGATGCTCAAGACGACAGGACTCTATTGATCAAGCCTAAAAGTCATGTCAGGGACGACATGAACGCGGAGGGGGGGAGTGTTGAGCCAGCAAAGAATCACACCCACATTTTTGCTCACACCCATCATTTTGTAACCATTGATTGTAATAAATGTCTTTCCGACATTAATTTTGATTTGAGCCATTCATTAAGTAACGGGACTCAATTGAGTTTCCAGCTTGTAATCCCGAAGTAATTTCACCTGCTAATGTAAATAATTAGAGATGTTCTCACCTCCAAGGCTGAGGTATATAAGCCAAAGTTTTGTAACCTAAGGAAGATTCAATTATTAATCAAAGTGAGTTTTTGAGCGCCGTGACTGTGTCTTGGAGAGAGAGAGAGAGAGAGAGAGAGAGAGAGAGAGAGAGTCTTATCTCCTTGCTACGCGAGCTACGGGGCCGCCATTGGAGAAGCGACACCGCCATTGTGTTAGCAACGGTGAGAGCTACGCAGAGATACCAAGAGTGCGTGCTATCGGCTTCTACGTGTGGTAAGTTCCTACGAGCTTCGGTGTGAGTTTTCTTCCAACTCGTGTGTCGGAATAGAGCGTGCAGCATATCTATAGAACCACAACGAGTAGAGCTACACATTCGTACCATCGGGGTCAAGTTTCGGTCACCTGTATTTTTCGACCTGTCTTCATACGCGTTTACCGCACGGAGTGGTTATAGGTTGATTTTGCAGTTCAAGTCTTTAGGGTGTTGTTCTTACCTAGTGTATAGACTTCCCCTTGAGTTTGAGATCGATTCGATGATTCTAGATCCTGTTTCGTATAGCATTCGTTCGTAGTACGGATTTCAGTCACTTGTGTATTTTAGAACTTAGATTTGATTTTCTTAGTAGTGATTGTCATTAGAAGGTCGAGTAGGTGATTTGACACCCACCTAGTTGTTTCCATGCGCCTGCGGGTCAAGCTCCGTCCTCGTCTGACAAATTCTGTTGTTGGTTGAGTTCTCGCTATTTAGCTTCCGCTAGCGGCGTAACCGCCTTAACAAACAACAATCGGTCCAAGGAGAAGGGAGTTTACAAAGGTAAAAACAAACTCTCTCCTGAAGAGCTTCAAGCTTTTTGCAAGGGCAATAAGTGTTTCAAGTGTGGGGAGCAAGGACATGGCTATCGTTCTTGCCCCAAGAAGAATACTCGCAATGAGACTCCTAGGGCTTCCACCATCGAAGCTCCAAAAGAGGATGCTCATTGCAAAGGATCATCACTTTCCTATACTTGGGGAAAGATAAGAGAGCATGATGCCTTCATCTTGTTTGACCTTGGCTCTACTCTTAACTTCATATCAATGGAGTTGGCCACCAAGTTGGGTATTCAAGCTTTTGAGATGGGAGATATAGTAGTGGTGGCTGATGCAGCTTTCAAGGGACAACAAGCCTCCGTTACTCCTTTGATTGGGAAGTTGAGGCTTCATGTCCAAAGCTATGTAGACAAGGAAGACTTCTTCATCTCTCCTCTCCAACATGAGGATGTTATCCTAGGGGCACCATGGTTTGATCGCATGGCTGCCAACATGAAGTTCCCTAAAAGGAGAATCTATTTCACCAAGCAGATTTCCCGTACCTCGGGTAGAAGATCTGTTTGATAAGCTACAAGGCTCGACCTACTTCAGTAGGATTGACCTTAAGAGTGCCTATCATCAAATAAGGATAGTGGATGAAGATATCTTAAAGACCGCGTTTCGCACAACATTTGGTCTTTATGAATATCTAGTCATGCCTTTTGGCTTGACTAATGCACCAGCTACGTTCAATTGTTTGATGGAGAAAATTTTTAGACCATACCGTAAATTCACTCGAGTGTTCTTTGATGATATCATCATCTACTCCAAGTCTTTGGAGGAACATAAGCAACATCTCCAAGTGATTTTTCAAGCATTGAGGGAGAACAAGCTTTTTCTCAACCAAAAGAAAAGTGAATTATTCCTTCAAGAGATTCAATACCTAGGTCATATTATCTCTAAAGATGGTATCCAAATGGATCCATCAAAGTTAGAGGTAATAAAAGCATGGCCTAACCCAAGAAATCTACATGAGCTAAGAAGCTTTGTTGGTATGTGCGCATACTATAGACACTTCATCGCAAAATTCTCTCAAGTAGCAGGACCACTACACGACTTAACTAAGAAGAACATTAAGTTTGTATGGACTGCAAAGGAGCAAAATGCTTTTGAAAAGCTCAAAGAGAAGCTTACTTCCCGACCAGTCCTCGTTCTTCCAGATCTCTCAAAGCCATTTGAGGTCCAATGTGATGCTTGTGGTGATTGCCTCGGAGCAGTTTTGCTTCAAGAAGGGCATGCCATAGCATATGAGATCCGAAGGCTCAATATTGATGAACGAGTCTTGGGCATTTATGAGAAAGAGCTTTTAGGTGTTCTACATGCCCTAGACACATGGAAGCACTACCTATTGGGGACTCCATTTATCCTATGAACCGACTGCCAAAGTCTCAAGTATTTCATGATGCAAACCAAGCTTTCCGACAAACAAATGAGGTGGGCAAATTTTCTTTCGCAATTTAACTTCCATATTGCTCACATAGTTGGTAAGCACAATCAAGTGGCCGATGCACTTTCACGATGACCCAAAGTTAATGCGGTGTCTATAGCTACTCACAATGATCTATTCTCTATGATAGATGAGTATGCTACTGACCCTGACCTTAGAGACATAATGTCAGCCCTTGCTTTGGGGAAGAAAGAGGAACCATTCACCATGTAGGATGGTTATCTTCACCACGGCAATAGGCTATGTGTTACCCATTCCCTTCGTGAGAAAGTTATGTATGAATCCCATGCTCCTCCGTATGCGGGGCATAGAGGTATTCAATCTACTCTCCGAGGAGTAGAGGCGTACTTCTATTGGCCTACCATGAAAGTGGACATACAAGAGTATGTTTCAAAATGTGTAGTATGCCAAAAGACCAAGTATGATAGAGGGAAGCAACCTGGATTACTCCAGCCATTGCCTATCCCAAATTCACCATGGGAGAGTATATCCCTGGATTTCATCTTTGGATTACCCAAGTCTATCCATGGGAATACAGGAATATGGACAATAGTTGACAGGTTTAGCAAGCAAGCACATTTTATTCCTGTCAAAAAGACTATTAAGGCACATCAAATGGCAACTCTCTTCATATCTCAGATTTTCAAGCACCATGGATTACCCACATCCATCGTGTCAGATAGAGATCCTAGAATGACCAGTAATTTTTGGAAAGGTCTCTTTGAAAATCTAGGAACAAGATTGAATTTCTCTTTGGCCTATCACCCACAAACGGATGGCCAAAGTGAGATAGCCAATCTTACGATACTCGATCTACTCAAGACTTATGTTACCGAAGTAGATCAACGCTCACAATGGGAAAAGTACTTACCTCTTGTAGAGTATGCCTACAATAATACTGTACATACTTCTACGGGAAAAGCACCTTTTGAGATCATTGAGGGAAGACCTAAAAGTCCCTTGCTGCTCAAAGTACATGGGAAGATCTTTGCCGCCGATGAGTATAGCCGTGACCTACAACAAATTTTTTCAAAAGATTAACGAGGCTATATCCATCTCTCAACAAAGGCAAAAAGCTGCTGCTGCTGATAAGCACAGAAGAGCCTTGATGTTCAAAGAAAATGATTGGGTCTTACTCAAGTTTCCTAAGGCTCGATTAAGGCAAACGACAGGCAAAAATCCTACGGGCCATCAAAAGTATTATGCTAAACTAGCAAAAAGATACTATGGTCCTTTCCAAATCTTGAAGCCCATCAATGAGATGGCTTATCAACTCAAGTTGCCCAACCATTGGCTTATACACAATGCCTTTCACGTAAGCCTACTTAAGCCCTACAAAGGAGAGCCACCAACTGAACCAGTTATTGAAGACCCTCCCGAAGTTGAAGACCAAGAAGAGGTGCTACAACCCGAAGCTGTTCTTCGGCATGAAGACAAGGTACTACCACATGGTAAGATTATCCGACGGTATCTTATTAAGTTCAAAAATTATCCTTTTGAAGATGCTAGATGGATGCAAGGAATACAACTTAAGGATAGTATGTACCTTGTCAATGCTTACAATGCTACATTAGAGTAAGCAAATGTACAAATTTCTTTTAAATGACTCATGTTTTTGTCTTATAAGACTAGTCCTCTTTTTAATTGTGCACAAATTTAACTAGTATGCATGCTTAGAATCATGTTTGTGATGACGACGTCTCTCAAACACCAAGTAGAAGTTGTCACTCTACTTTGGGAGAATGAAATGGACAAAAGAGCAGACATGCTTGCGGTAACTATGTCTCCCAAGAACCAAATGGATTAGTCATCCATCTTGGAAAGATGTCGTAGGGTAAAAAGGGATCCTCTACCCGCTAAGTAAAATTGACTAATGACTAAGGCTTTATCTCTTCTACCTAATAGTCGAGGACGACTATGATTTCAAGAGAGAGGTAATGTCATAAAATCTAATATCTGATATCTAACCAACCCAAATGATTTTCTCATATTAAATTGATCACTCAATGTGGGAGAATAAATGAGAACATGTGTTAAGATATAGACATGTGCTTATAGATATATCTCAACACGGGGCCAATGGTAAAGGGGCCCAAATGAGAGATGGTCTATCAAAGAGCAAGGATAAAAAATGGAGCATAAGACCTTAGGGTTAGCTTCATTGAAGACCTCCAATAATGTGTGTAAAAGGCCTTTGACCTTAGGTAAGCTAGGGCTGAGCTTGAGGCGCGGGAACCCGACCCAGCTCGAGGTGCTTGTCCTGCTTGTCATGCTTGATGAATAAGGTGCTTGAGATGCTTGAGGTGCTTAATTATTGAGATTCTTGAGGTTCTTGACATGCTTGAGATGCTAGGGTTGCACTTGAGGTGAGAACCCATCCCAAGCTTAAAGTGCTTATGAGCCAAGCTTGTGGTGGGAATTGGGCCTATGCATGAGCGGTAGAGGTGTCAAAAATTCAAAGATTCAATCCCTACAAGGAGGGGGCGAGCCCTAGATGAGGGGGGATGAGAGAGAACACCCAAACACTCACACAAGGCATGCATGGTACAAAGAAAGCAAAAGGGACACTTGTCAAGTTCCTCCTCATGTTACCCTCATGGTGTGCCTGAAGCCTATTGGTTGGCCACCCAAGGGGTCCAATAATAATTTAGGAGATTTAATTAATTGATTTAGCATTTATCTAGCCCTCTCTCTCAAAGGAGAAAGGGGGACACTTGTCTCAAGGCTACCCTTGTTGCTTGTAATGCCTCCTGCTTGTGATTGGCTAGGCCTGGAGGGGTCCAATGAGCTTCAAGCATGAGCTACAAGGAGGGGTCGACCCAAGCAAGATAGGGGGTTGCTTAGGGGGTATACTCACCCACACACACTCACAAACACTCTCATTGTGTGCTATGCAAAGTGCAAGAACTCCCTCTCCTTCTCCAAGCAAGTAGAGGTTGAGAGCCTACACCAACACTCTTGGATATGGAGTGCAAATCCAACCAAGAGCCATGCTTCAATGCTTAAGCTTGCCATCTCCTTCTTCTTCATTACTATGCTATTATGTATGCTAGCAACAAGAGTTATGATAAGTGAGGAACTAATTCTTTCTCCTACGAAATGTTTCTTCTTCCTCTTCCCTATCCTCATTCCCTGCTAGCTCTCTCCACCTTCGAAGGTGTTTGAGGTCTTGGGACTGAGGCTTGGGATATTTAAAGCTTTCTTCAATTTTATGTTATGTTTGGGATGCATGAAGCTTTCCATCTTCATTGCATCACCTAGGTCACAAGGAACACAAAGATTGTATTGTAACAAGTCTCTCTTAATGGGAGAAATCATAATACGAATGCCTATTGGAGGGGGGACCGGCTCCACATAAATCCGGTCCTCAACTGTTGTCATGTTCTCTAAATTCTCTCTCTTGCAAAAGTATTGTTCATGCCAAGTTAACTAATTGCTATGATTATGTTGCTATCTTCAATTATGTTCACCCGCTATGCACACTCAAATTAAATAGGCCAATTCCATTACAGACACACTTTGGCTGCACCATCATTGTCCAGCCCCTAGTTGAGCATTTATGCTCAACCACATAAGAGCTTTATTCCACTTCTAACTGTAAAACCTGGCAAACACTATGAGAAAACCAAAACCATATGTACACAATTTTATTCTGCCTACTGTCAAACCTTCAAGTGGGTTGCCCCACCCCCTGCATCGCATAGCTTACACCTGGATCAAACACCTACCTTTGATATCATCCAACCATTTGTAACTACTCAACATAGTGCCGTATTGCAGCACTTAGACCACCATGTGTGTAGGCTGGCCCTAACCTACCTTCAACACTGCTTGCATCTCTCAGCAAACTATCTACTCCATCCAAAAAACATGTACGTGACACCGAGCTCCAACACATGGTTGGCCCTCCCTCCCAACCAATTAAAGTGGAGGACTTCACCAGAGAACCCTGCACCTAGTGAGCCAACCACCGCATAGCTGCATCTATCACCATTTTCATCAACCATAACTTACATACCTTCAATGGAAGCAAAGCCCTTGCTTGGGATTCTCCTTTCTCCACCATTGGACATGTCGGTTGCATTGGAATCTCTTACGTCTTCGGCATCACAACCTCCTCTTTGCCACACACTCAATTCCAGCATCATCGAGCCCTTCCTCGTCAACCGGCCCTTCAAGGTCGATCGACACCTCTTGCTCTTCAACTTCAACTTCTTGTTCTTCAAGCACCTCTTCTACCGCTGCATCAGGCTCTTCCAAGAAAGAGAGAAACTCATTCTCTTTTGCATTCACCTCAAGTTCCTCCATAGGTACGGCTGCCCCATCCCTTTTGGCAAAATGCTGCACCTACTGCACCACCATGGCACATTCCACCGCTACTTTCATCAGCACAGCCATTAGCATGGCACCACACACGACCTTCACCTGCATTCCATCATCTGTGTACCTAGACCTCTCCGTTTGGTCTTCAACATGCATCTCGGCTTGCTTTGTTCTGTGCTCTTCTTGTACATGGGCTACTACCATATCATTAAACACATAAGAGGGCAACTTTACCTTTACCAGCTAGGTTCCTCAGACTCTGTCTCCCCTTCATAGGATGTGGACTCATCCGCTCCACTGTCCTCGCTTGTCTCCCAGCTACTCGAGCTTGTATCTTCATCGTCGTCATTAGCATCATAAACCGATTACGTATCTACATCTGCATCCACTTTGCTCACTTTCTTCATCAGCTCCTAAACCCTCAGTATCTGCAACCCCCTTGCATTCTTCTATCCTTTCATGCAAACTTTTCCCAAGAACAGGCTTTACCTCTTCAACACGCACCGGAACCTCCACATCTGCTACATTTTCATGTCTTTGTTCACCTCAATATGGAGCTTCTTCTCGTTGACAAACTCGTCCACCCTCGGCACATGCACTTCACATATTGGAAATCTCCAAGGAACATAACCAACGGTAGGTCTTACCTCAACATGCTTCGCACTCCGAGCACCTGGCATATAATATACTGGCTTTAGCATGCCCAACTCCAGCTTCCGCTTTACCTTTCTGCTCTTTATCTTTGCCAGATAGACCATGTCTTCGTATGTATCTGCACCATCTTTGACCTTTTCTCTAATCCTCGAATGCAAGCATTCCAGCAGCTTTGATAGCTTCAAATACCGGTTGCTTTTGACCCTAGTAGCAACCTCTAACTGCTTCCAACAAGCTTCAAACTGCTCAATAAAAACAGAGAAATCTTTACTTACATCCTGGCGTACCGCCTTCAGCCTTGCACCAGCTTCTTCCGGCGTAATCACCTCTCGAAACCGCTCCAAAAACTGACTTTGCAATCTTTGCCAACATTCCGATCACTGCTCTGTAAACCATCGAGCCACACCTTGGCTCGTCCTCACATCAATAATGGCACCGTCTGCAACCTTTTTGCATCCGTCGATATACGCATCGACAGCAACCATAACTCGAAATCTGCTAACCAATCCTCAGGATCTTCAATGCCTGCAAATATGGGGCAAAAACCTCGCTCCACCATCTCTGTCAGCTTCAAAATCGACCATCAAACATCTCGACCATCATCCAACCGCTTTGTCGGCTAAAAAACACCACTTTCAACCACAAATTGGAGCATCAGACAGCTCCTCAGTGGGGGCACCTGAAGATGGAGAGGGGGAATAGGGAACACACCCAGCACACAAAAATTTGCCTCTCTATAGCCGAGAGATTCCACAACACCCCTAACCTCTCTAATAACACCTTCAAATTGGCTAATTTGCACTAGCAAATCCACTTTAGCATACAGAACAACTGTCTCACACCTCACAAAAAATACCTTATAGCACAAACGCACCCACATTGCTCCACTCACCCTTTCCGACTCTTAAGACACCCCAATTCTGTCCTCTTGGTAACACACTTCAAGTTGCAGGAAAACCCTCTGTAAGCATTGGCAAGTACACTGAGAGTGAGAGACAAGGAGGGGGATGGGGAGAAGCAACACAAGAAGTAGGGGCAAATGTTTGGTATTATTGCATAGGGAGATAATACAGTCAAGTATGCAGCTCCAATGGCAAGCTTGCAATACACAGGCTTGAAAAACTCCAATCACTCTCTCTGGAAAAAAAGCCCTCTTGGTCAAAAGAACGTCTACTCCCTTTTATAATGCTTGGCTAAGGCTAAAAAGGAAAAAAACAAGGAGCTATCTAGCTCGTACAATTCACTAAAGCTTTCTTTAGAATTTTTTTGCATTGCCACCACTTGGTATTTTGGTATTTTCATGTTGCAAACCTCTTGACTCCTCGTCCACTTAATCTGGCCTCCTTTGCATTTGCACTTGCATTATGGTATCCTCCAGGATGGGTTCCTTCTTTCTCTTCATTTTCTCCCTTTTTTGTCCTGCCTTTGAGCTCCTTCTCTCTCTTTCCTGCTCACTGCCCGTGAGATCGTGTTGTGGGATCCCCCCATTGATTAACCCCTTGAACCTCCTCGAACTTGCATTCTCTCTCTTTTGCACGGGATTGGTCCCTTTTTGGAGGTTCCTCTCTCTCATTGCCTTCATTGCGGGACCCCTAAGCAGGCAATAACGACATCTCTATTTGGGGGGGGGGGGGGGGGGGGGCTCTCCCAAAACTTGGCCTCATGGTGCGCGGGCACACGCCCTTAAGGGCCACCACATCATCATACCAAATAAGGTAGCGCCATCGGCCAACCATGCTAGCGTGTGCCAACGGGCCCAAAACAGCGCCCCAATTCTATCTGCACAGCGCCAATGCAGTGCCCCACGGGCCTGCCATCACTGTGGAGCTCACAAGCTCACTCCTCGCTTCACATGCCTCAAGAGGGCTCACAGCCCCGATGATATACCCCCCAGTCTCACACTCGGACCACGCTTGTGGGTTTGCTTTGCCTGCCATGTGGTATCCCTAGGTCCAAGGCCCCCTAAGCCTTTAAACAAAACCCATTTGATGAGGGAAAAAAACTAAATGACCTCCAATTCCAGAGCTTGTCCATTTGTGGCTCCGGTGTCGGGTTGCCAGACTGCAAAGCCCAGTAGTAACTTCAGGATGTCGACTTCAAACCCATCCAACCTCACCACATTTCACAGTTCTCCAAGCCCTTGAATTGAGGCCGCAAAAACCGACCAAAGCATCTGCAATCAATTCCAAATAAGTGCATCCAATCTTACGGATTCAGTATCTTTCCATTCCGAACTCCGTTTGACGTGCAGTCAATTCTTGCTAACCCCGTATGATGCATATCCTGCTCTAGAAAGACACTAGATTGCACGATTCCCTATGTGGTCAGGTAGACACCAACCTAGCCCCCGGCAAAACTTCAACTGGCCATAACTTGCAATCTGTGGCTCCTATCTACAATCTAAAAAGACAAATAGGCTCCATAATTCAAGCACTACACACATGTACCTTGAATTGCACTTGGACCACCTATCCCCAACTTCCCTGTCCGGTAAGAATCTGCAACACATTGAAACTTCAACCAGGAATAACTTTGGCTCCGTAGCTCTGTTTGATGGGCCGTTTGGATCTGCTCCTTCAGCACTTCAAGCTCTTCTTCTTGGACCCAAAGATTGCATTTTGCATCTCCTTCACCTACTACTCAAATTAGCCCCTTATGGAGCCCTTCCTGGCCTATAAACCGCATCAATCATACATTTTCGCTGCTGTCTGCCAGCCCATGATCTTCCTAGCTGCTCCAACCTTTTGCCAAGCTGCTTTAGCCTGCACATATTTGCACATGCACCAACAACCTCGAGACCTTCAACATTGACTAAACCGACGACATCGGTGAGTGCTTTTGTCCAGCGGTAGAAGGAGGCATCGACTCCATTCTTTTGCATCCACTTCATTCTTTGGCGGTTTTACTCTTGGCATGCACGGGTGAGGTACCACTGTTGTAGAAGAGGAGTGATGCCCGACTTCCGATTAGAGCACATTTTTGTTCGGTGACAAAAATCGGCACCAATATTCCCATTCTACACCGACACACAAGTTACATGTGCTTTTGAGCCCACATACATTAGTTTCTCTAGGTTTCTAGACACTTACAGGCACATCGCCTTTCATGTGTTTTGACAGCAATTTCTCTGCTGATAGATGCATGTTTGTGTGAGCACACCTAGTGCTATTGAGCTCTTTTAAGAGTAGATATTTCCATAGGGATCCTTTTTACTGCACACAATAGTTCTTGGCACATGTTCATGTACGGTCAGTCATGTACATTGAGTTGCGGTGACTACCTTTGTACCTCTTTTGTGGCACCGTTTTGGCTTGATAGTTTGGGAATTTCTCGGGTGTTTCTGAGACTCAGACCGGAAGAGCCCTTTCTCAGACTATGGCTACTCGTTTTGAGTCTATTTTAGCTTTTTGGAGGGTCGTTGCATGAGGTTTTCTTTGAGCTAGGGTATTCTCAAATGTTGAGATCCCTTCGGTGATACAGCTAACTAGAGTTCCCCTCTTCGATACCCTCACCATAAGATATGTATCTAGTCGGACTTTTTTGATTTTGACATCAAGTTGGCAATCACACGAAAGTTTCTTTTGAGCAGCTTATGCCCAATGGTTGTTTTGACCAGTTTATGCACTTACTTTTGTCCTGTTGGGTATGAGAGTTTGCTCCCCGTACAGAGGAGACTCTACCGGACTTTTCCCACGAGTCCATTTTATGCGTTCTTGGCACATTTGGTAGTTCTTACACAGTGATTTTACTACTTTTGGTATGAACTGGTTATATACGGTACTAATGCTGGTATTGTATTGTAATGGACTTGGACGGCTGTTACTTATGTGATATACTGGTACTGGAACTGGTACTATTTGTGTACAATATTATACTGGAGAGATATTGGTGCTCCTTGTGATATTGGTATTGATACTACTTGTGTACTGGTACTATACTGGTATAGGTACTAGTACGGGTTGTGTACTTTAATATACTGGACTTATGCTACTTATGTACTGATACTCGTGCTACTTGTGCACTAATACTGTACTAGTATTGGTACTGGGATACTAGAACTGGTGATTCTCGAACTGGTGTATTTATGGGTGGTCCTTTTGCCCGGCTAGGATAACATGTTAAATTCTTTGGACATTGTTTTTTGGGGCTAATTGACCTAGGGAGTCCTGGGTGAAACATAGTAGGTAATTCAGTAGTTGAGATTTTGGAGGTGCCTTAAATGACACTTAATTGACGATTGAAATGCCACCACACACACACACACACACATATGTTCATTCGACGGGTTTCCTGGCTTTGAAAACTCTGTCATTTTCTACTTAACTTCACAGTGGCTCCCTCCTGACAGTTCCGTGCTACGACACCCTCTAAGTGTTCTCTCTCTCTCTCTCTCTCTCTCTCTCTCTCTCTCTCTCTCTCTCTCTCTCTCTCTCTCTCTCTCTCTCTCTCTCTCTCTCTCTCTCCTCTCTCTCTCTCTCTCTCTCTCTCTCTCTCTCTCTCTCTCTCTCTCTCTCTACATGGCGGTGCTATACCATCCCCCGCTTGAAGTAGGGCCCACCATACGGCTTAGAAAGGAGGTGGGCACTTGCTCCAAAACCTATAAAAAGGTGTGTTTTACATGCTTACTTAGCATTAGTGGTGTGTGTATTTGGGAGAAGTGTCTGTCCTATAGGACTATGAGGATTTTACCTGCAAAGGGGTAGTGTTAAATGTTGGATCTATGGCAAAGAGCAAGGATAAGCAAGCAATTATGGAGTTTGATGTTCCCACTCATTCTCATGTGACTTTTGTCACTGAAATGGATTGTTGTCCAAACTATTTGATGGTTGTGAGTGTTCCTCATGCATATACCGGTAGAGGCACTTGAATAGCTTCTTCTGCTGAACTTTATTTCATAAGAGCTTGTAAATATTTGAATATATGTTATGGTTTTTTACTATTTGTCTTTGAAATCAATCTAGTTGGGTGACATCTATAACATGTGAGATACCCATGCATAACCTGCATACGATACCAATGCTAACTAAATGTTGTGTTGTTTCCATGGGTGCAAGTGAGGGTTACCTTCTCAACTATGGTTTTCAAAGTTCCTTGGAGTGAAGATGGTGGACTAATACATCTTCAGGCTCTCACTCTATCGTACTTATGTATAAGTCCGTTCTGTACCATGAATGGAAATTATACCACCTTTTCACTGACATAGTTTCTAGTGTCTTTTGAAATTTGAAAAAATTCTTTGGTGTTTATGTTATATTGTTATTGGAACACACACACACACACACCAGGTCACTTTACATTGCTTGGGCTGCTTCACCCTAGACTCACACACACTTCACCCTTGCTTTGTTCTCGATGGTAGGATCTGATGGTTATATTGTCTTATGAAGTGCTCATCTTGAATAATTAACGGGCATGGTAGATTTTGTCTATTGAAGCTAACATATATACTGATTTGGATTGTTTGACTTGACCTAATGGATGTTTTTTTGGGTTCAAATATATATATATATATTTCCTTCACCCACATGTAGTGGGAACCTATCGGTTTAAAATAAACCTTAGGTGGGAAATTGGTCTTGGTTAAGCCAATATACATATAGAAAAATAAACTTTTTATGCTTTTATTTTACCAACCCTTGGTGGGTTGATGCCTGTGTACTACATCGAGGCCAAACCCCTATGCTTTGTTGTGTCAATTATATTTTTTGTACCTGAGCATTCTCTCAATTTTTTCTCACCACTTGATGAAATAAATATCTCCCTCTCCTCTCCCTCGTGCCTAGTGTAAATGGGAATTTCTCCTCTGCATTAAGATTCACAAAATATGCTCTCTACCCTCTGTACTAGCATCCATACCGACTGGATGATTTGTTGCCTACCCTACTGAATGCTTTGTAGAATCAAACTTTGCACACCAAGATTTGGGTGGATTTGATAGATGTGGTTGTGGATTCGGTCTGCTATAGCAATGGTGATTCCCTTCCTATTTAAAGGTGAGGAGTCCTTAACTCCCTCACTTAGCCTTGAAACTTTGTCTATCTATTGATTTTGATTAAGTGAGTGTGGGTCGTTTACTATGCGTCGCTCCTTGATTGGGGTCCTGTGCACCATTTTTTTTCTTGAGAAAAATTGCTCCTTCTCACATTCCCTTTCGTTGAAACTATTAATGCTCTTTGTGATCATCATTTCATGTTATTCTATGTAGCATTATGGTTGGTGGTAATTGTTAAATCCTGATGATTATTAATCTCTAGTTTTAAAAAATCTATATGAGTTTTTTTTTTTTGAAGGGGGGTTTGGCCTTCGTTTATTCTGATTCAATAGCTTATCTGTCATAGTATATTTTCCAAATGCAATTTTCTATGCTGAACGGTGGGCTCTCATATAAAACATCATCATTTGTTTTCATACTTATGGACAAGTTGTTCACTTTGAAGTATGCACTAGTCTAGTATTGGGTGGTGTTGCTACTTGTTGGGATTACCAATATCAAATGACCTCGCTGGTTAAATTGATGGTTTTTTAATAAAAAAGTCCCGGATGGGGTATGACTACTTGGTTGCACGAGTACTGTCGTATTGTGGTTATTTGTTACCTAAAACATTACCTCTATGCAGATGGATCCGGTTGTTTTTGTACTACCTAGTAATTGTGGTTTTGCTTTTCTGGATAATGTGGTATTTTCTCCCTTCTGCACTTGAATATTATGGTGGACATTACCTCTAGCTTTATCCACTAAAAATAGATTGGTATTTAGCTTTTGCAGGGATTAGCCTGATAATTTATGAACCAATTAGTCGTTATTCTTTGGGAATCTATACTTGTTGGCTGGAAAGAATTATAAGGCCAGGGATTTGTTTTTGCCTAACTTATACCTGGATATGTTTTGGTGGATGCTATATTTTCTACAGTAATAATCTCCAACATGATTGAGTAGTTGGTATAAGAGTGATGGTATCACATTGGGAATCTATACTCTTACTTGGCTGTTGGTTGTTTCAAATTTAGCATACAGCTATACTAACTTAAATCTACCTTAGATATAGGTGTTTTTCCTAACCTAAACTATAGGTACAGATATGTTGTTTCACTATTGCTATCAAAACACTACGTTTTTTATTGGTTCTGATTTTTTGCTTTAGTTATGCTATATAATGGTCTGGTTTCATTAAATTGGTGTTGACCACTTACTAGCTGGGAATAACTGGCAGATATGGAGTTGTTAAGCTTTCCTACTTGGTAATTAGTTGATATACAATTTTGTTTTTAGTAACTCTAAATGGGAGATTTCCACCTCTGATGTAGGTTTTGCTTATCCTAAACTACTGCCAAAACTAATGGGTAGTGGCTGGCATACCTCTTAGTTAACATAGAGAGTGGACCTCACTAATAGGGTTGATTGGGATAATGATGGCATATGTGATCCTAGGTTTTACAACTATATAAAACCTATGTGATAATATAGAATGTGTAGCTCAATTGTACTTCATAGATAGTGATTAAAGCATTTTTTGGGTTAAATAATCATGCATGTAACGCATGAGATAAAACTTGCTTGCACTAGTTGGTTAATGATCATGTCTGTATCACATGAGTTAAATCACAAATTTCAGCTCCTGCTTAACAAAAACCTCTAAAAACCAAAAGTGGTTTGACAGAAAGGCTTCATGTATTGACTTCTTTGGGATTAAAAAATCGATAAAACACTTGGATGAGAAGAGGTGATGGCCTTCTAATTAGAACTTGATCTAATTAATAAATATATAATTTCCTTAAAAATTTGGGGAAACTACTAACCTTAATACAACCTATTAGAAAGATCTCACTTGGATATGAATGGGTGATGGCCTTCGGATCACAACTTAAAAAGAACTAAAAAAACCACAGCTACACTTAATCAGGAGGGGTAATGGCCTTCTAATCTCTAAAACAATGACAACTTCAAATCATTTTTTCTATGAATGGATACTTGCTTTTATTTGACACTAAATGGATGGTAGGTATAATTTAAAAAAGGTTTTAGGTAGGACATGGATAACAATTGATAAGTTCAATGACACATGTAATACGTATTCAAGGCTAACAAATATGTTGTCTTCTTTATATGGATGTAGGTGAGGACTCTATCTTTACTTAGGATCTTTTTGGGCTTGTTGTTGATCTCCGTCGCCATCGAACTTTGTTTGTGTCACTTTGGTATTAGTTGTTCTTGACTATCTTATGTACAAATCACTAGAATGATATCTCATTCTCACTATGATGTACAAAAATGAATCAAAAATTGAGTCATTTTTGTGCTTGTTGCGGCAGAAAATTACACCACCCATAAAGTTCATGCAACACAATCTAGATCAACATAATGTCAATCGAGGTCAGAGATACAATGATAGGCGCACGGAGGCAATCTCTTTAGCTTGTAAGTAGGTTGAGACCATCCCACATACAAGCTAGGAATCTCATTGCTCTCAAGTACACCACCCAACCACATACACACAAATGGAAGGAAACTTACTAAACCATACTAGAATTGTAGGAAACTTAAGGAACACCGTCCCCTCACTAGGATACACCTATCCCAAATCCTCTACACTCAAAACCCTCACTCTAGACCCATCCGCAGAAAATGCATATGAAGACAGCCAAATTTTTAAAGTGCCCAAAACTGAAATCTTTGAGTACCTATGTGTAGCTTATGCCGCCATGATTCTAATGACTACTTGTACGCAGATAAAAGACATTGTTTGATACACTTACAACCACAAATAGCTCATAGATGCATCATCGTGCGTGCTCCATCTCGCGTGGATTGCTTGGCATTGATGTGTAGCTCTCTCTGAGCCTATCATGATGGTGCAGTCGGTTGTCCAATGCGATGAGCGAGCAGGGAGTAGTGCTAGGATGAAGCTCACACACACTCTCTCTCTCTCTCTCTTTCTCTCTCACACATAGTTGATGGCAGCTTAAAACTTGATAATGATAAAAAGTTATCCTTACAAAATGACCTAGGTACCTTATATACTAAGGTTACCATAGGTTAAACCTAAAATAGATTTCAATGGGTCAAATGGCTTTGTATTTACAATTTGAAAGTGCCATTGCACCCAACTTCTGCAACTAAACTAGCTACTCATTACAAATGATGTTTATAACCATAATCTACATCATTTCATAACTCTCAAAAAATAAGGCTTTGTTGAGTTATGTCGTATTGTTGACCCGTGGGTTAACACTCCCCCCCTCCAAATTCATGTCGTCCCTCACATGACCTGATTGTCAATGTCGGTGCAATCTTTGTTGTTTTTTTTCTTTCTTGTGCTCCACTGCTTGTACTTTATTCAAACCACAACAAGAACTATGATCCATGAGAATCATAATTGATGACAAACTTTTTTGTCCTTCACATCCAAGCCCCAAAATGTAACATACGTTGTTGTGCCAGATCTAAATTTAAAATGAACCCAATCTCATTCAGCTTGACTGTTATTATCATGGATAGATAAAGCTCCATCCTTCACTTGCTCCAATAAATCTGTCAATTTTGCGTATTTCTCCTTCTCAGAAACAACTTCTACAATCTCCAACATCCTTAGGCCAAGTTGGACTCCAATATAAAGTCCGTCTCTCAAGCCGAATCTGGGAGATAATTCTTTTTTTAAAGCTTCAAAACCGATGTCCAGCATTTGATCCACCTCATAAAGGACAAGATATGTAACCGTACAAAGGTTGGTCTGTCTGCCATTTGTGTGTGCTCTTCTTCGTTGGTGACTCCTTTGTTCCCGCATCAAGGTGATCAAAGTCACATTTGCCACTGTTAGCTTTTGTGTATTGTGTAAACCATTATACTGCTTCTACTTGATACATGACTTAACTAAAGCCTAACAAATCCCTGTTAATTTCCCAAGTTAGTAATTTGCTTCAAAAGGGTCTTATCCGACATCATTTGTGATAGATGACCATTTATGAGCTATCATTGTCCATTTGTCTGTTACCATATACATGTGGTAGTGATGTGTGTGAGCACACTAGGACCGCCGGGGCATTTTTTCCCTCTTTAGGAGGTTTTTTCCCTGTGCATTGTATATACGCCCATCACTCTAGGGCTATCTATCTTTCCATTGCACACTAAGTAACACACTCTCTATTGTGTGCCTTGAGCTTCCTTCGTCTTCTCCAAGCTGTGTGTGTTTCTCTGCAACCCTAATTCCAACAATTGATATCAGAGCAGGTCACATCCTCCCGGGCTTAGTCACCAGCTGCTCCAGCACACGCCTGCTCACTTTCTTCGATTTCAGTGAGCTTTGGCGAGCGTTCGCATGTCGACAAAAATTTTGGGCAAGCTCTTCGAGTTTGGTCTGCTCAGAATTTTGATTTGGGCTCATTTCGGCCTTCGTTTCCACTACAGGCAGTACTGCACAGGCTATTTTGTCATTTTGTGCAGAATTTCTGTCAGTGCCGTTTTCTGCATAACAGGTGCCTTATAGTCTTCTACGGTTTGTGCTATATAGCACAGGTTGTTCTCGCTCCGTTTCTCCTATTTTCGGGCAGTTTTCACATCAGGTGCAGCATTTACCATGGCTGACAACAACAACACAAATGTGTTCAAGGTTTACAAGTTGAAACGCAAGCCGGATCGATCGCCATAAGGCTCGACTTGTTGCAAAAGGTTATGCACAGCAAAAAGGCATAGACTATGAAGAGACTTTTGCTCCCACTTGTCGTATGACTACTGTGCGTTTTCTATGTGCATTGGCAGCTCATTTTGGTTGGGACGTACATCAATCAGACATTGTTACTGCTTTCTTGAATGGTGACATATTTGAGGAAGTTTATGTAACGCAACCTCGCGGTTTTGTCATAAAAGGACAAGAGGACAAAGTGTGCAAATGTAACAAGGCTTTGTATGGGTTGAAGCAATCTCCTCGTGCTTGGTATGAGAAATCTGACACTCATTTGGTCAAACAAGGCTTTCGTAACAGTCCAACAGAAAGCACATTGTATGTAAAGCGTGAGGGTGATGTACTTCTCATTGTGGTTCTTTATGTTGATGATTTGTTGATCACTGGACCAAATGAGAGACATATTGCTGAATTTAAGGCTGATTTGAATGCTACTTTCAAGATGAAAGATTTGGGGCTGTTGCATCATTATTTGGGTATACAGTTTAAGCAGTGTGATGGTGGTATTGCCTTGTGTCAGAAAAGTTACATAGAGACATTGCTATGTAAGTTTGGACTTGAGGATTGCAAACCTATTGCCACTCCCATGGAAACATGTTTGAAGTTGAGTCTACATGATGCTGGTGATCCTGCTGATGTCACTCTTTATCAAACTGCTATTGGATGCCTCATTTATGTATGCAACACGAGGCCGGATATTCAGTTTGCAGTCTCACAGGTCATCAAATTTATGCATAGCCCAAGGTCTAAGCATTGGCAGGCTGTCAAGAGGATTTTCCGCTACCTTAGTGGCACTTTACATCTTGGCTTCTTTTATCCCAAGGGGGGATCATTGCCGCCAGACTTACATGCTTTTTCGGACTCAGATTGGGCTGGTTGTTTTGACACATGAGTGTCCACAAGTGGTTTTTGTTTCATGCTTGGCAGTTCATGTATATCATGGTTGATCAAGAAGCAACCTATTGTGGCCACTTCGAGTTGTGAGGCTGAGTACAGGGCAGTCTTCACAACTACGGTTGAGTGTGTATGCCTCAGACGCCTTATGGCTGATTTGGGTGTTGGATAGGACACTGCCAACACTATCTACACTGACAGTCACAACGCATTGGTAGTTGCGAGGAACCCAGTTTTTCATGCTTGCACAAAGCACATTGAGGTGCATTACCACTATGTCAGGGAGAGGCTCTCAGCAGGAGAGATCAACTTGGCTTATGTGCCAACACAGGACAACCTTGCAGATCTTTTCGCAAAGGCATTGTCTCGTGAGAAGTTTGAAGCTTTCCGCAAAGCTTTGGGCTTACTCCCCTTTGTGGACTGATCCTGTCCTCAGGGCATGGCACTTCCCTTTACTCATGTGCCAGCTATTGTTCACCGCATCACTCCAGGGGGGATTTGTTACCATATACATGTGGTAGTGATGTGTGTGAACACACTAGGAGCACCGGGGCATTTTTTCCCTCTTTAGGAGGTTCTTTCCCCCGTGCATTGTATATACGCCCATCACTCTAGGGCTATCTATCTTTCCATTGCACACTAAGTAACACACTCTCTATTGTGTGCCTTGAGCTTCCTTCGTCTTCTCCAAGCTGTGTGTGTTTCTCTGCAACCCTAATTCCGACATTGTCCCCAAAGCTCATATACATGATGTACAAGGTATGTAGATGTCTATCATGGCTTCAGATTTGAAAAAAATGGCATCTTTGGCTAATTAGGGGTTATGTTTTTTTATTTATTTTTTAAACCCTTAGCTTGTATTCTTTATGCATAGCCTCCTGACAAAGTTTGTCTTGATTTAGGCTTTTAATTGGCACTTTTTGGATGTCAGTCTTGAAAATGACTGATGGGCATCTATGGCACCTTTTAGTTGCCAAACATATGTAGAGCCAATTATGATAATTAGAATTTGGCATGATCCCTGATTGCTCCTATAGACATCTATCACAATAGATGACTGAACTGTCATTTTTGCCCCTTTTGTTCTTGTCAGTACTGTTAGTCCCCTCTTTTGTTAGGCTTCATTAATTCACATACAAGATAGAAGATTTATAGTATAAAGATCTACTTCACATATATGACGTTGTAGTCGCATGAAATGTCTGATCAGCAACTTTACACTTGATGGGTGCCTTTGTTTAGTCGCATCACCAACTCTCGAAGTTTAATGACCATTCTCAGTCATTTTTGGCCTCATGTTGTTGTTGAGACTGATCGGCACTCTTTTCTTACCTTTGACATTACCCATTGTGCATATGGCTTTGGAGGCATACCTTGTGAAGTTTCGTCATTTTATTGTACCTTCTTCACTTTGTACTGCTCAGGCATCTCTTCAGTCTTTTCTTCATCTCGATTATGGATTTTTTTCCTCTTTTTACTAAATAAAGAAAATATCAAAAATAACTAAATAAAACCAAAAATCATCTCAACCAAAAAAGAAAAATCATTCTAATAGTATTCTAAACACTATGGCACTGTACACATGTCCCTAGGGGCTCATATATGGCTTTGGTCCCCGTACTCCTCTTGTAACGCTACTATGAGGGCATATACTCTAAATTTTGTCAAAAAATCATCACAATCAAACGCAAAAAATCAATACAACTCACAAAACCGTGCCCTCTAAAATTTTAGTATTAGGTCCGCAGTTAGAATGCCTCCCCTCCCTTTTATTTGGAGTCCTCCTCGATGACAGGGTATCGCCAAGGGTATGTGCTATGCTTCGGCAATCAAAAATTGTGCCAATACAGGCCTTGTAATGTAGCCCTATTATGCATACACAGTCAATGCATGGAAAAATTTTATGATGTGCAAGATGTGGGTATAAGCAATTTTCTTATTAGCATTTGCTGGCAAGGCTTCCTATTCTAAGAAATGTGTTGGTCGTTGAAGCTCCTATGCCATTTTCTTGATTGAAGGTTGTAGAGAGTTTTTGAAGGCTTACTTATTTGTTTGATTCTTCTTTGGAATCCATTTTAGCCTTGTTGTTGGTTGTTGTATTTGGCATAGTTCCTCAGTAGTTGGTTCTGGCTTGAAGTGAATTCTCTTCTAATTGTACTGTAACCGTAAGAGGAGTTGAAAGAATTCAAGCGGTGGTGCAGTGGCAGTAGTTTTATGGGTTTCCTTTGGGACCCATTTCTTTGTGATTATTGGTTGTTTTGTTGATGAGGCTTGTTTGGGAACCCATACTTTTCCTTGATTTCTTTGTGTTTGAAGAGACTTCTTTGGGATCCTCCTTGTCTTTGTGTGACTCGGTAGTGGTCTTTGCTTCAATCCTTGTATGCTTGGTTGGGGACAGGATTCAGTCTTTTGGAGTTGATACTTATCTAATTTTCTTACACGTTCTTGCACGCTTCAACTGTTTTCCTTTTGGTGTTGGATCTTGTGATTTTGCATCAGAGATCTTCATCTTCTTGATCCATACCTGTTTTTGGCCGAACTAGCTCTTTGGTATCCAAATTTGTCAAGCTTTTTGGCTTTGACTTGTTTGCTCTTTTTTTCTGGCCTTCTTTGATTATTATGGAAGCTGCTAGTGAGGGTGATGACCTGAGTGCTTGGTAAGGGATCTCATAAGAATCATCAATGTCGCTACTATCCTTAGCAAGGTTGAATTCTGGCACTTTCCCTTTGTGGTTTGGTTGGTTATGGAAATTGTTTTTTCTTGGACTGCTATTCTTGGAATGATTTTACTAGCCAATTGATTAGATCGTTGTTAGCTTGTTGACATGGTTGTGTTCTTCTTGGTGGCTGATTCTTTTCTTCTTGTATAGGAGCCACATATGAGGATGCTAGTTGCAGTTGCGTTTCCACCGAGGATTTTGGAATCCACTTCTGATGCACTTTATTCTTGTAGTGGTGGCATTGGTTCCTGGGTTTTTGATATGGACAATCATAAAACCGTGCACTGGTTAAAGTGTCGTTCATGTCACCTGCGGGTCATCTAGATTATTTTTTTTGACATCTTCTTGAAGCTCCAAGTACTCTATGGAGTCATAGAGCTTGTCTTCTTCTTTGCCTTTGCTTTCCTAGATCACACTCAATGCAAAGTAAGGAACGACATCATAGCCATCTTTATCACAATTTTTCTTTGTTGAACCTTCTTGAATAGTGCACACATCTAAAGTAGCCAAGATGTGTTCCCTTTTGAGTGGCTCTAAATCTTCTTTAGGCAATGGTTCTGGGATATAATTTTAATCTTCAATCACTACTTCTAGGACACATTCCTCTCGCTTTAAGCTTTTGCATTGCAAAGCCCCACACATCCACAGTTCTTTAGGCTTACCCAACCATGCTGGAAGTTTTGATTCTTCTATTGTAGCGGAATCAAACTCCTCCATAGAGGTTCGGTTCACGTCCTTGTAACTATGGTCCTTAAGATTTATTCTCATCGTGGTTTCCATATGTCTCAGGTAGATATGGTCATAACCCTAATCTTGGACCATTTTCTTGCTAGAATGATATCATAGTTGTTCTTCTTGCCAAAGTCAACAATAGCAAAGATATGCTCATACTCGATGGTGCAAGAAGTAGCAACTACTTTTTCTAGCAGTCCTATCGGCCTTTTCTTGTGTTTGTTGACAAGCTGCAGTTTCATCCCGGTAGCCCTCACTGCTGGTTTTCCCCAATTTTTTAGATCTCTTTTGATGTGATGGCAATGCCAGCTCCATTGTCAAGGACTGCCATGGTTTTTACACCTTGGAATTCCACAGGAAGAGTGGTGTTCCCAACTTTTCCCTCATAGTACTCACCTACCTTGTTTAATGGCACTGGCCTAGTGTCTAGCTGAGTCATTTCCAGTACTTTGACCCCTTCCTCGATTTGAGTCATTTGATTTTTTACGCCAAATTTCTCTAGGCATTTTTCCATAGTAGTCCACATGTTTTGTCTTATTCTGAGCAACTCAGCTAGCATTATTGTACAAGTGACTGGTGTTGACAAAATGTCTATCAACTCTTTTGAATTGATGACCTTGTTGTAAGACAGACTCTGTGATGGGACTACACTAACATTTGACTTGGCCTTGTGATCTTCCGTATAGGATGATAGTATTTTTAGCGAATGGGGTAGATTTTCCATAGACTATAGATATCCTTTGTCTCCCCAATACGATTGCACTTCTAGATTCACTTGAGATTCAGCATCAAATTCCTCTATTGGTGGAAGAAACACTCTGTGAGGTCCCTGCCCCTTTTTGACAATGACCTTTTTAAGACAGACTCTTGATGGGACTACACTAACATTTGACTTGGCCTGTGATCTTCCGTATAGGATTGATAGTATTTTAGCGAATGGGGTAGATTTTCCATAGACATAGAGATATCCTTTGTCTCCCCAATACGATTGCACTTCTAGATTCACTTGAGATTCAGCATCAAATTCCTCTAGGTGGAAGAAACACTCTGTGAGGTCCCTGCCCCTTTTTGACAGGAGTGGAGTACCTTTGATATCCCAATCCTGAAAAAGAAAACCCAACGGACATTGCCTACTACTAATTAGCATCGGGCAAACCGTTAGTGAACGATTCCTATATCTCGCTGGGTAGCGTGACCACCATAACCCTATCTAAAAACTATCTATAATCAATTATACCTAAAAGTATAAATCTTAGAGTGACTAACCTGTGCGCTTTTTTCCCCATGTTTCAGAAGCACAGCGCCAAGGTTTCTCTTTAAGATTTATGACTTTAAAAAAAAACAATTCTAGCGTTGGAAAGTTACCCGACTCATCGGTCCCACCCGTCCATAGAATGATACCGTCGGGGTATCATTCTCCCACTTTCCACACCACTCTCACCCTTCTTTTGTTATCTAATTAGTACCACACTGTTTAAACATACATGTTCCTTTACTTTATTTATGATACGGTTCGTTAAAACAGCCCTTCAAACAATATTACAAACAATAGTCACACAAGAATTCGTCCAATTTTAACCAACAACCCTTGGATTAGATTCATATCAAGAATCTCTACTGGCGCTATTATGTCCGATCGGTGTATACATTATTTATAAAAACCCTTGTCCTCATGAGCGTCCCATACCGCTCGACAAGTACTCGTTGTGCTAATCTGGACGTACTCCACACACAACACGGTGCCAATCTGGGCGTCATCCTTACGCCACGGCAAAACAAAACTGTAGTATCCAGTGGGCTAATCTGGGTGTACTCCCACCACAGCATCAGCGGTGCCATCCTGGGCTCATCTCACATCTCGGCAACTGCCACATATACCAACGCTAAAAGGTAGAGAGACTTGAGAGAAACCATACCGAAGGTTTTGGACAAACAGTCTTTCCTAAAGCAGCCAGTTTAACCAGACATTCTTACCAGCTTCATGATCTTTAGCGCCTTGGGTTCGAGCACGCTTGGAGCCATTTTTTTGTACTACACACTATGATATACACTTAGAACTTTAAATTGGTCAATTTTCCTAGTATACTCTTGTTTACAAAGAGAGTCTGTAATTTGAACCCTCGCCAACTCGGATTCACACTTAGTGTTGTTGTTCCACATCTAATTTCTATACATCAAATATTTGCTAATCGTAATTAATCAAAAATTAAGTGTGTAAACTATGAGTGAAAGTTTAGGACTGCATTACTTTTATGCGTGACATTTCTAATCCAATTCTAACTTCATTTCTATACTTCAACTAAACCAATTTTAATATTATTATTCAAAATTCTACTTAATCTAATTGACAAATAAAATTGGTGAATGAGAATTTCATCATGTGGGTGATGAGAAGGCATCATGTATTAAGAATAGTGATGAGTTCTCTTATGTATTAACTTTAAATTTTTATATGCATAAGTTAATAGTGAAGATGTAGTAACTAGAGAGAGTAGGTATACTTAGAGAGATTAGAGTAAGAGAAAACATACATACACATCTTTTCTAAAGTTAATTGAATCTTACTAATCCATTAGAGAAATTAGAGTAAGGGATAGCACACACACACACATATCCTTCTTTAAGCTAATTGAATCTTACTAATCTAGTAGAGAGATTAGAGTAAGAGATAGCACACACACACATAGCTAATTGAATCTTACTAATCTATTAGAGAGATTAGAGTAAGAGATAGCACACACACACACATATCCTTCTTTAAGCTAATTGAATCTTACTAATCCATTAGAGAGATTAGAGTAAGAGATAGCACACACACACACATAGCTAATTGAATCTTACTAATCTATTAGAGAGATTAGAGTAAGAGATAGCACACATACATCATTCATAAGGTTAATTGAATGCTCAATTAATACGCAGCTTATTAGTCCACTAGAGTTTTTGCTCTCTTAGTGGTTTGTGGACGTCTTCTCTCTAAGAGAAGAGGCAGCACTTCGTGAGCACTATAGAGGCAATCTCTATGTCTAAAGTGTGAGCATGGATGGTCTATTTATAGCAGAAAAGAAAACGTCCAACTTTTTTTTCCCAAAAAAAAAAAAAAATAAATAAATATTTTTTTGTCCAAAAATATACCCGCGGTTTTGGTACCCTTGTGGTACCCATCAGCTTGACCACTTTGTCATTATCATCAAAAGATAAGGCCACACAACCCTCCCTCATTAAGATTAGTCAAAACTAGCCTCTCGTTTTCATGTGACAGTGTATCCCACTTTGTCCCCTCCTATGTGAGTCCAGGTGAGTCCATGTGCCTTCATTTGTCATCCCTGTGTATTCTTTTGTCTTTATAATTATTTTATTTATTTCCTTAATGATAATTTACTTTACATTTTTAAGTTAAACTTTACAATCTTATATTGACGTTACAACAGTAAAAGAAAATTCTACAATCAGTAAATAAGTCTTGCAATAAGTTAGTTAGTGATTCATATAGCTAAACATGTTAGAATTTTGTAGCGTAAATTTTAAATTCTAGGTTTTCTCAACCTACGATTCATAATTTGAACTCGAATATCTTAAATAATGAGTGATGGTTTAAAAAAATCCAAATGCGTAATAGAACTTGTGTGAAATTTGAAAGTAGAGACCTTACAATCTCCCCAACTTAGAATTTGAGATGTCCTCATCTCAAGAATAGTGAAGGGTAATCCTTAAGAAGGGATGTCTCATCTTCCCAAGTAGCATCTTCTAAAGGGAAATCCTTCCATAAGATAAGATGTTCTTTGATGGATCTATTCCTAAGCTTTCTCTCCCGAGTTTCTAAGATAGTATCAGGTTGGAGTTGTAGAACATCTTGAGCAGGTAAAATGATTTGCTTATCATCAAGGACATGGTTAGGGTTATATACATAAGGTTTTAACAGACTTACATGAAATACATCATGCACTTTGAGATGAGAAGGGAGTTTTAGTCTATAAGCTTGATCACTTACAACCTTGATTATTTCATAAGGTCCACAATATCGGTAGCTAAGCTTCTTATACCTTCCGAGAGACAGATTGCTCTTTTTGGGCTTTACTCGTAAGAAAACTTTGTCACCTTCTTTGAAAATCCGATCAGATATTTTTAAGTCGGCGTACTTCTTTTGTCGATCTTGAGCCGCTTGAATATCCCTTCGAATAGCTTTGGTTTGAGCTTCCATTTCTTCAAGCATTTTCTTTGAGGCTTCCACCCTTATAGTGGGGTCAGAAAAGTTAAGAGGTGATAAATATTCTTGACCATAAAGAGCATTAAAAGGTGTCATTCCAATACTTCTATGAGTAGAGGAATTGTATGCATACTCTACCAAGGGTAGGTATTGAATCCACTTGCGAGGTTCTCTATTGCAGTATGCTCTGAGGATGTCTTCAATTACTTGATTAACTCTTTCAGTTTGGCCATTAGTTTGAGGATGATAAGCAGTACTAAAACATAACTGGGTTCCAATAGCTTGAAACAATGATACCCAAAACTTTGAAGTAAACTTGGCATCACGATCGTTGACAATCCTCTTGGGTAAACCATGAATTCTGAAAACCTCCTTCACAAACAGACGAGCAATATCTGAAGTTGTAAAGGTTGTCTTGACTGGGATTAAGTGAGCCACTTTAGTAAGCAAGTCGACTATGACCATGATTGAATCATAGCCAGCTTGGACAAAAGGAAACCCGGTGATAAAGTCCATGCTAATACATTCCCATTTCATTTGGGGAATATCTAAAGGATGTAATTTACCTGGCATCTTTAGTCTCTCTGCCTTAATCCTTTGACAAGACAAACACTACTTGACATAGCGAAGGACATCACCCTTCATACCTTGCCAATAGTAACTTCTGCGAATTGCATTGATGGTTTTGGCATAACCTGGATGTCCTGAAGTTGGGCCATCATGTGCTTCATATAGGATAGCATTCGTTAGGGTAGAATCCTTAGGTATGCATAGTCGATTCCTATAGTAAATTTTCCCATCTTCTAAGGATCAATGTAGAGGTTTAGGCTGATTTGATGATACCCTCTCTTCACGTAGGATACTAGCAAGCATCCAGTAATCTGCATCTCTGACAGTAGCATCCGAGACCTTGTCTAAAATAGGGTTGTTAGCCATGGAAATTGCCCCCAGAAAAGCTTTACGACTTAGGGCATCTGCCACAACATTATCCTTACCTGGTCTAAATTTAATGTCAAAATCATATTCGTGCATGAGCTCTATCCATCTCCTTTGTCTCATGTTAAGGTTAGGTTGGGTGAAAATCCACTTAAGGCTCTTGTGATCTGTTACCAATTGGAATTTGTGTCCCAATAGATAATGTCTCCATAGCTTGAGAGCGTGAATAACTGCTAGCAATTCTAAATCATGTGTAGCATAATTCACTTCATGAATCCTAAGCTTTCGAGAAGTATAAGCTACAGGCCTTCCTTCTTGAGAAAGGACTCCTCCTAATGCAAGGTTAATGGCATCTGTGATCACCTCGAATTCTTGGGTGAAGTCTGGAAGTTTTAAGAGAGGTTCTGAAGCAAGATACTCCTTAAGCTGTTTGAAGCAAGATTCATGTTTTTCTTCCCAAAGTATCATAGCTCCTTTCTTTAGCAAGTCGGTTAGTGGTGCAGCTTTAAGAGCATAGTCCTTTACAAAGATCCTGTACCACCCTGTGATACCTAAGAACCCTCTGACTTCGGTTTGTGAAGTGGGTTGAGGCCATTCCACAATATCTTTGACTTTGTCAGGGTCAACAGAGACTCCTTAAGGTGAAATGATAAACCCTAAGTAACAGACCTTAGGGGTAAAGAAGGTACATTTTCTTTTCTTTGCATACAACTTATTTCGGCGTAAAAGCTCTAACACTTTCCTAACATGTCCTTCATGCTCTTCCTCTGATTTGGAATAAATTAAGATATCATCAAAGAATACTAGGACAAAATCATCCAAGAATTCTCTAAAGATATCGTGCATCAGACGATTGAAAGTTGCAGGAGCATTCGTAAGTCCGAAAGCCATCACTATAAATTCGTAATGATCATAACGAGTGTTGAAAGCTGTTTTGGAGATATCAGCCTCCTGGATTCGAATTTGATGATAGCCAGATCGAAGATCGATCTTTGTGAATATTTTGGCTCCATGTAATCTGTCCAGCATCTCATCAATACGAGGAATTGGATATTTATTCTTGATGGTAACCTGATTTAAGCCCCTATAATCTATGCAAAGTCGAAGAGAGCCATCCTTTTTCTTTTGGAAGAGAACAGGTGCACCCCATGGAGATGTACTAGGTCGGATAAACCCTTGCTCAATCAACTGCTTGAGCTACTCCTTGAGTTCTATAGCCTCTGGAAGTGACATCTTGTACGGTGCTCTTAAGACTGGTTCACTACCTGGAAAAATTTTGATTTCATGGTCTACCTCCCTAGGTGGTGGTAGTTCAGAAAGTTCAGCGGGGAAAACATCCAAAAATTCTTCTAGCCACATTGGTTCAGGGTTGGAAGAAGATTTTTCTACTTTGTTTAGCTTGACTACAAAAATTTGTTGACCTTTGCGTAACCCTTTCAAAAGACGATTAGCATTGACCAAGTAAGCTTTTGGTCGTCCATTCTGGCCTTGAATAGTGACTTCTTGACCTTTGTTGTCCACAAAAGTAACACTTCCTTGGGCACAATGGATATTGGCATTATGACTGGCTAACCAATCCATTCCAAGAATTCCGTCATACATTCCTATGGGTAAGGTTCGAAAATTCGCACAAGTAGAGTATTCTCCCAACTTGAAATCTATTTTTCCCACAGTGTACTGAGATAACACCTCCTTTCCATTGGCTAATTCAACTCTCATCTTTCTTGCACGATGTTGATTAAGTCCTAACCTCCTTAAACATTTAGATGACAAGAAAGAACGAGTACTACCACAATCAATAAGAAGCTCAAATTTTTCACCTTGGTGATTTACAGGTGTTTGAATGACAGCATATTATTGTCTTGCTCTTGGGTTATCAATTGCAGCATGTAGAGTTTCTCTTTCCTCTTGTTCTTCTCCCAGTGTTGGTTCTCCTATGATATCATTGACTCTGGCAGCCATTCCGCGCCCTCGACCTCGTCCTCCATTTCTTCCTCCACGATTTATTATTTGGCCTCGTCCTCTAGCTCGATTAGGTGTATTTGTTGCGGAGACTCGCCTAGGACATACATTCCTGAAATGTCCTAGCTCGTTGCATTCATAGCATCTAAGATCTGCATTTTGAGCTCCATTTGCTGAACCTGCAACTATTGGATGAGTTTGGTGAACTAGGTGAACTTGCCTTTGGTTCCACATCATAGGCCGTCCTCTCCTTCCATCATTCCTTGTATTTCCATTTCGTACCCTTTGAGAGTTTGACATCTCTTTAGCTAAGGGTTTAGCTCTTAAAAGAGCATCTTGAAAATTTACAGGCCTCATAGCTTCTAGACATGTATTTAAAGGAGCATTTAGCCCTTGGCAGAAACGGGTTACTTGTCGATCTGCAGTCATTGGCAGAGCATAGCGCCTAAGAGTTACAAATTTGGAGTAGTATTCTTCCACTGTAAGATGAAACTGACGTAAGTTGAAGAATTCATTCATCTTAAAGGATTCGTGTGCAGGTGGAAGATAACGTCCTTTGACAGCATACTTAATGTCTTCCAAAGTTTGAGTGTTTTGAGCTACTTGATTATCTTTGCAGTGTTGTTTTCACCAAAGCTTGGCATCCCCCGTGAGACGAAACATAGCCAACATTGCTTGGTTATCGGGAGTAGTACCAGCAGCAGCTAAATAATCCTCCATCTCTTCGAGCCACACTTCTGCATCGCGCTCAACTAGGGCTCCTTCCCCTTTCAAAGAGGGAAGTTTAGCTTGCTTGAGAAGTAGCTTTTTCTCTTGAAGAGATGTGTACACCGCACTCTATGCAATATAGATTAAGTGAAACTTTATTGGGGATACTCTAACTTTAGGTAGTCTTTAGGTACAAGGATTGTAATGTCTCTATATTTTGAGTTTAGTGACTACAAAAGGATAGGCTAAAGGATCAAAATAATAAGTTTCTTTTGACCCTTGAAAGCTATGAGATACACATATGGGTCGAATCCTACCACCATGGATAACTTTTGTAACTTGGTTATAGACCCATTGAGTCTGAGATATCTTTTCTCCTCCCAAGGTAATGCTAGCATCCGGATTCTTAGTACCAATGAAAAGATAAACTTTGATGACTTTTAACTCCTCTGCCCATCAAAGTTTCTTGATATTGGTATCCATGCACCATATCTTGTCAGCATCGATGGTATAGATTCCTCCAGATGAACTCCAGTTGATGCCCCATCCTCTATGCACCCTTGGGATAGGTGGTGCAAACACCCTATCCAAAATCATCATCACCCTTTTTTGAAACTGATAATTTGGTGATTGGCATGCATTTTCAAACATGATGGTGAACACCTGGAATTTCTGGTAGGCTAAATGAACATTTTCCTGAACCAGCAAAGTTCAATCTTCAATACCATATAAAAACTCAAAACAATTTTTCTAGGTTCTTCTATTATTTCAAACATTCGCATCCTTCAATATCCAAACATCAATCTAAAAATCTCCCCAAGATTAAACCTAGGCTCTGATACCAGTGTGAGGTCCCTGTCCCTTTTTGAGAGGAGCGGAGTACCTTTGATAGGTCTCCAATCCTGAAAAAGAAAAACCAACGGACATTGCCTTAGCTACTACGTAGCCACGGGCATGAACCGTTAGTGAAGGATTGGTCCTATCTCGCTATGGCGGAGCGTGACCACCATAAACCTATCTAAAAACTATCTATAATCAATTATACCTAAAAGTATAAATCTTAGAGTGACCAACCTATGCGCTTTTTTCCCCATGTTTCAGAAGCACAGCCGCCAAGGTTTGTCTCTTTTAAGATTTATGACTTAAAAAAAAAAAACAATTTCTAGCGTTGAAAAGTTACCCGACTCATCGGGTCCACCCATCCGTAGAATGATACCGTTGCGGTATCATTCTCCCACTTTCCACACCACACTCACCCTTCTTTTGTTATCTAATTACTACCACATTGTTTAAACATACATGTTCCTTTACTTTATTTATGATACTGGTTCGTTAAAACAGCCCTTCAAAACGTATTACAAACAATAGTCAAATAAGAAGTCGTCCAATTTTAAACCAACAACCCTTGGATTAGATTCACTCAAGAATCTCTACTGGCGCTATTATGTCCGATCGGTGTATACATTATTTATAAAAACCCTTGTCCTCATGAGCGTCCCATACTGCTCGACAAGTACTCGTTGTGCTAATCTGGACGTACTCCCGCCACAGCAACAACGGTGCCAATCTAGGCGTCATCCTTACGCCACGGCAAAACAAAACTGCAGTATCCAGCTGGGCTAATCTAGGTGTACTCCCACCACAGCATCAGTGGTGCCATTCTGGGCGTCATCTCACGCCTCGGCAACTGCCACATAATACCAGCGCTAATAAGTAGAGATACTTGAGAAAAACCATACCGAAGGTTTTGGACAAACATTCTTTCCTATAGCAACCAGTTTAACCAGACAATCTTTCCTACTTGTCAAACATATGACGAGTTTCTTGGGGTTAAGCCCTGTGGTTTCGGTCCGTGTTTTCTTTTCATAAGGTAAATCATATATTCCTATGGTTTCGCATATGCAATGATGCATAACTTGAAACTACAATACTAACCTCTACCATAGCTCCGATTGGTCCGATTGGTGGAGACATAGCATTTTCCGCAGGGATTCCACCGTTACTTGTACCAGCTTCATGATCATTAGCGCCTTGGGTTCGAGCACGCTTTGGAGCCATTTTTTTGTACTACACTTATGATATACACTTAGAACTTTAAATTGGTCAATTTTCCTAGTAATCTCTTGTTTCAAAAGAGAGTCTGTAATTTGAACCCTCGCCAACTCGGATTCACACTTAGTGTTGTTGTTCTACATCTAATTTCTATACATCAAATATTTGCTAATCATAATTAATCAAAAATTAAGTGTGTAAACTATGAGTGAAAGTTTAGGACTGCATTACTTTTATGCATGACATTTCTAATCCAATTCTAACTTTCATTTCTATACTTCAACTAAACCAATTTTTAGTATTATTCAAAATTCTACTTAATCTAATTGACAATAAAATTGGTGAATGAGAATTTCATCATCTATACTACAGATAAAGGGGGAGGGAATTCCCCCCCCCCCCCCCCCCTGCCATGCGTCAGTGCCTGCTGAATCCGGCGCCCTTGCGGTAGTGGCGTCTGGGCCAAACTGAGACAACGGGATGCGCACAGACGGGGGGGGGGGAGAGAGAGAGAGAGAGAGAGAGAGAGAGAGAGAGAGAGAGAGAGAGAGAGAGAGAGAGAGAGAGAGAGAGAGAGGCGGCTTCGGCCACACTAGTGTATAATAAGAATATGATGAGTTCTCTTATGTATTAACTTTCAATTTACTATGCATAAGTTAATAGTGAAGATGTATTAACTAGAGAGAGTGGTATACTTAGAGAGATTAGAGCAAGAGAAAACATACATACATATCTTTTCTAAAGTTAATTGAATCTTACTAATCCATTAGAGAAATAAGAGTAAGGGATAGCACACACACACATATCCTTCTTTAAGCTAATTGAATCTTACTAATCTATTAGAGAGATTAGAGTAAGAGATAGCACATACACACACATAGCTAATTGAATCTTACTAATCTATTAGAGAGATTAGAGTAAGAGATAGCACACACACACACACACACATATGCTTCTTTAAGCTAATTGAATCTTACTAATCTATTAGAGAGATTAGAGTAAGAGATAGCACACATACATCATTCCTAAAGTTAATTGAATGCTCAATTAATATGCACCTTATTAGTCCACTAGAGTTTTTGCTCTCTTAGTGGTTTGTGGACGCCTTCTCTCTAAGAGAAGTGGCAGCACTTCGTGAGCACTATAGAGGCAATCTCTTTGTCTAAAGTGTGAGCATGGATGCTCTATTTATAGCAGAAAAGAAAACGTCTAACTTTTTTTTCCAAAAAAATAATTATTTTTTTTTAAATATATTTTTTTCCAAAAATCATACCCGCGTTTTTGGTACCCTTGTGGTACCCATCAGCTTGACCACTTTGTCATTATCATCAAAAGATAAGGCCACACAGCCCCCGCTCATTAAGATTAGTCAAGACTAGCCTCTCCTTTTCATGTGACAGTGTGTCCCACTTTGTCCCCTCCTATGTGAGTCCAGGTTAGTCCATGTGCCTTCATTTGTCATCCCTGTGTATTCTTTTGTCTTTATAATTATTTTGTTTATTTCCTTAATGATAATTTACTTTACATTTTTAAGTTAAACTTTACAGTCTTATATTAACTTTACAACAGTAAAAGAAAATTCTACAATCAGTAAATAAGTCTTGCAATAAGTTAGTTAGTGATTCATATAGCTAAACATGTTAGAATTTTGTAGCGTAAATTTTAAATTCTAGGTTTTCTCAACCTACGATTCATAATTTGAACTCGAATATCTTAAATAATGAGTGATGGTTTAAAAAATTCCAAATGCGAAATAGAACTTGTGTGAAATTTGAAAGTAGAGAACTTACACACTCCTCTTCCATCACTAGACTGGTTTACTCATCTGCTTAGCTCACTGGCTTCATTGGCCTCTCTGACTTGTTTCCACAATACGTCATGAACATCTATTTCTTTACAACTCTCAAGTATAGCTAGGTTAAATCCCTCAGAAGAGTTAGCCATGGTATTCAACACTATCTTTGGTTTTGATGTTGGTTCTTTGAGCTTTGGTCCATGCTCGTGACTGCAATCTAGCTCTTTTCGTTCCTAGTTTGGTGGAATTATTAGTGTAGGTGTGACAAGGATCACATCCTCAGGTTTTCCAACTGGTGGTTCTAGTAAAGCTTAGGCTGTTTGAATCATTTTTTGGCACATGTCAAGCCATTTCTTTTCTAGTTTCAACATGGATATGCTATCCACCTCTATTCTTGGGTTTGGTTGTTTTTGAGCTGTGTTTCATGGGCTTTTAGGAGGGTGTCTAATGGCTCATTAACCTTCTCGATGAATATTGATCCTCCCAAACTAACACTTCTCAATTTCTCCTTCATAGATGGTTCTTATGGAGGTTGAGACGTCTACGTAAGAGAAGGTGCAACCCTCTTCTCATGTTGTCTTATCTTCTCTTTAGCTTGGGTTAGCTCCTCCGCTAGGGATTTTTGCTCTCATTCCCTATTTTCTAGCTTTCTAGCTATTCCATTTGCTCTTGGTTTTTGGACTAGGTGAGTTGGTCTTTGGTTCTCACCCGTCTTTGGACTCACATTTATTTCCGTTTTCTCTATCTTTGGATTTTCATCAACTTCCTTTTGAGCTTGCACTCTCATAACTACTTGAATTGGTATGACGTTTTTGTTTTCCAAGCTACTGGGTAGTTGAACGATTCTTGAGACATTTGTTGTGATCTTTTTTATTTGGTTTGGGTTTTTTGGAAAGTCAGGGGTCAAGTGAATGATGCCATAGTCAAGACAATAGGCATTTACCTGAGTGATCTTCGTCTGAGGACATTGTTTAACCAAGTGGTTGTCACAACTTTTGTGACAATCTGTCTTTGGTTGAGGAGCTTCTTCTTGCATTTCCTCTTGAGTGTAAATAGGCTCTGACCTAGCCAAGCCTCTATTCACAATGAACCACAATATCCTTTCCTCCATTTCATACCTTCTTTCTTCATGGCGAAATGCATGAGGATAAGGTTGCACTGGCCTCACCACTCCATGTGTTTTTCGCATCTTCTGTCACTTTGAAGGGCAATACCTGCTTTGGTCGCTATTATACATTTTGGTTGGTACTATCACTTGTTTATTAGATGCTTCCATCATCGGCGTGTATCTCATGTCTATAAGAATTCTAGCACCTAGCAACGGAGAATGTTGTCCTAAGACAGGTTGTGGCCTTGAAACTCCTACTGGACCTGACCCATTCCCCGTAACGTATCTAGGTCGATTAGGTGCTACTGGAATAGGTTGTACATATCTCTCCCTAGAATATTCCATGCTATAGTAACACTCTTCCCTCGTATGGTTTGTCCATGTTCTCTCAATTCTTCACCACTTAGACTCCTCCGTATTAGACTTTACAAGAGGTCTTGATCAATAGGTGTCGTTGGTTTTGCAATGGACTCACTCATTTATGAATCACTATGCTGAGAGGATGTGTCATCCTCTTGACTCTTACAATCTTTTTCTTTATATTCCTCATAGTTATCCACTAGATAAAGAGATTCTTGGATCAATCCATTTAGCATCAGGCTCCTTATCATATGGAGATCCTTTTGAAGACCTGCATGTCTCATTCCTTAGATATAGATCAACATCAATCGTGCTTGCGTAGGTAGTTCAGGTCTTGAACAGAACTTGATGTATCTCTTGAGCCGTAATGCCACTTTGCGTATTGATTCACCCTCTTTCTGCTTGAGTCTGTAGATTTGAGAGACAATATTGTGAGCTATGCCTTTCTACGAGAATTATTTGATGAATTCTTCAAACAGCTTGTCTAGAATCTCAAAATCTCATCTTTCCACTGATTTGAACCATGCAGCCGCGTCATCTTCTAGAGTCAGTCAAAATCTTGCAAACTGTGTCACAAAATCCAAAACTTCCTCTGCTCTAATTACTCTTCTGAAAGCCACTACATGATCTTCCGAATCTTTATCTCCAAAGTATTTTCTGTTTACCCATTTCGGATCTTTATCTCTGGGGTATTTCGTGTTTACCACCCATTTTTGGACTTGGGATGGTCTGACTTGCCCATTTTCTACAAGTCTAACCATAGACTCTCCCAATCCTTCTCTCATTTCAGGCCTTCTACTATGGCTAGGTTATTCTTCGAAGGGATTGGTTGTTTTCTTGGAGATTGGTTCATTAGGGAGATTCACTTGAGGAGGCATGTTTGCCATCTCTGTGATCATTTCATCTCTTGTTATTGCTCTAGAAGGGAATCCAGGTGGCTCCCTTTTTGGAATTCTCGTAGGAATTCTTGTCTTTGGTGGAAGTATTTGTGGTCCTTCATTGACCAATTATCCACCTATTTTTAATGCAATCAGTGGATTTGTGCTTTTTACAACTCTGTATTCTCGTCCATACTTGTCAACAACTATATATTTTTATTGGTAGTTGACTTTGTATGTATAGACATATAAGAGCTTGTAATTTGTTAGCTCTTCTAGGTATGGCTCTGAGCACCTATAAATATGTACCTCACTTAATGATCATTTCATTAAGAATAGATTTCTAATGAGCATAGCAAGAGTGCTTGGATGGAGAGAGCAACAAAACCATAACACCTAGTTAGATAGGCATGAACAATACTTCAAAAGAGAGAGAATCTATGCTATTGACAGCAGTTGAGGACTGGATTTACATGGATCCGGGTCCCCCTCAAAAAGGCTTTGTATTATAGGTTCCCCCATTAAGGGAGAAATTTTACAATACAATACTTTGTGTTCCTTCAATAACTTGTTGGTGCAATGAAGATGAAAGCTTCAAGCACCAAGCTTACACTTGAAAACACAACCTCAATTCCCTCACGGTCTCAGACCCAAGACCTCACACACCTTCAAAGATGGTGAGAGTTAGCGGGGTATGAGAGTAGATCAAGAGGAAGAAGAAGTATTCTTACGAGAAAGAAGTATGTCTCCTCACATAGTTACTTTTGATAGGTTAGCATAGCTTAGTAATTAGCATGGTAGAGGAGATGAGCATGCATTGGATCTTGGATCTTGGTTGTACTGCATCACAAAGCCAAGAGTTGTTGGTCTAGGCCTCCCTTATCACAAAGCCAAGAGTTGTTGGTGTAGGCCTCCCTTATCACAAGCTTGGAGTAGATGATTAGCTTTCCATTAAAGCTTGAAAAAGAGATAGTCTTCTTTACTTCACACATGAGTTTGTGTGTGTGTGTGTGTGTGTGTGTGTGTGTGTGTGTGTGTGTGTGTGTGTGTGTGTGTGTGTGTGTGTGTGTGTGTGTGATAATGCCTTACAAAATTCAGCCCCCTCTCTCTCTAGGTCGACCCCTCTCGCTAATTCCTCTTGCTAGCCCTTCATTGGCTCATGCCAGGCTTATCCAATAGGAAATTAGAAGCATAATTGCTAGCCTTGTGGCATGTGTCCCCCTTTACCCTTTTGTGAGAGCTTTAGGTATTTAAATAAATCAATTAATATCTCATTGGACCTCTTGGCCAATAGAAATCAGGCAAGCCATTGGGCTACTGACTGATCATTGGACCCCTTGGGAGATTGTCCAATAGTCTTCTGGAGAGATTAATTTCTATCGGTTCTTTTATCAAGTGTTTTTAAATGAATTATACTAAATTTACTCTAGCCTAATTCTCATCGGTCCACCTCTATGGCCATCCAATAGGATTTGAATGCACCTTGGGGGCAACTGGGCTAGGAAGATGACATGTGTCCCCTATGCCCTTTGTGTAAAGGGAGCTTTGAAGAGTGAGTGTGTGTGTGTGTGTGTGTTTATCTCTCATCCCCTACAAAAATGGTTCGCCCGCTCCTGGAAAGGGATGTGGGAAGACTTTTGAGTCTTCCCACAAGTATTCAATTTTCCCTAAGGTTTGACCATTGAAGATTTCATTTAATTTTGGAACCTTAGCATTTTGGAAGTCTTAATGGGCTGAACCTTAGGGTCATTGAAGCCCATTGATGCACATTGGTCTTTTACAGATGGCTCCCCTTTGAATCCCTATTTTCCCTCCTTTGGATCCCTATTGTGACCGGTGTGCCAGCCTAACCAATATTCTAGCTTTTTCTCCCCTGATGCTTCCCCATATTAAATGATCAGTTTAACATGAAAAAATCATTTAGGAGAATTAGATATTAGTGATTATGACATTAGCTCTCTCTTGAAATCATAGCCATCCTCGACTATGAGATAGAGAAGATAAATCTTAGTCATTAGTCCGTTTGCTAGCGGGTAGAGGATCCCGATTTTACCCTACGACATCGTCCCAAAATGGATGACTAGTCCATTTGGTGCTTGAGATCGTTAGCTGCCGCAAGCATGTTCGCACATTAGTCCATATCAATCTTCCATAGTAGAGTGACAAGCCTACTTGGTGTTCGGGAGACGTCGACTCCGCAAACATGATCCTAAGCATGCATACTCATTACATGTGCACACTATAAAGAAAAAGAGAGTCTTATAAGACAAAAACTTTGTTCATTTAAACATTCTTACATTTGCTTACTCTAGGGAATCATTGTAAGCATTGAGAATTTTTAGGTTATCCTTTAATTGTATGCCTTGCATCCATTTAGCATCTTCAAAAGGATAGTTCTTAAACCTAATAAGATACCAACGGATAATCTTACCGCCTCTCAATACCTTGTCTTCATGTCGGAGAATAGACTCAGGCTGCAACACCTCTTCTTGGTCCTTGATCTCCGACGGGTCTTCAATAGTTGTTTCTTGAGGTGGCTCTCCTTTAAAAGGCTTTCATAGGCTCACATGGAAAGCATTGTGTATGAGCCAATGACTAGGCAACTTAAGTTGATAGGCCATCTCATTGATTGGTCTAAGAATCTGGAAGGGACCATAGTATCTTTATGCTAACGTAGCCTAGTACTTTTGGTGTCCCGTAGGATTCTTTCCCATCGTGTGCCTTAGGCAAGCCTTGGGAAATTTCAGCAAGACCCAATCATTTTCTTTAAAGGCTTGAGCTCTTCTGTGCTTATTAATAGCAACCTTTTGCCTTTGTCGTGAGATAGAGATACCATCCTTAATCTTTTGGAAAGATTCTTGTAGGTCTCGGCTATACTCATCTACAGCGAAGAACTTCCCGTGTACCTTAAGCAGTAGGGGACTTTTAGATCTTCCCTCAATACCTCAAAAGGTGCTTTTCTGGTGGAGGTATGTATAGTGTTATTGTAGGCATACTCCACTAATGGTAAGTATTTATCCCATTGGGACGTTTGATCCACTTCCGTTACATAGGCTTTTAGTAGATCAAGAATTATTAGGTTAGCTATTTCACTTTGGCCATCTGTTTGTGGGTGATAGGCCAAAGAGAAGTTTAGCCTTGTCCCTAAATTCTCAAGGAGACCATTCCAAAAATTACTGGTCATTCTAGGATCTCTATCCGACACTATGGACATTGGCAAGCCATGGTACTTGAGGATTTGTGATATAAAGAGGGTTTTCATTTGATGGGCTTTGATAGTCTTATATTCTTGTATTCCCATGGATAAACTTGGGCAATCCAAAGATAAAATCCATGGATATGCTCTCCCATGGTCAATTAGGGATTGGCAAAGGTTGAAGCAATCCAGGTTGCTTCCCTCTATCAAACTTCGTCTTTTGGCATACCACACATTTTGAAACATCCTCTTGTATGTTTGCTTTCATGGCAAGCCAATAAAAATATGTTTCTATCCCTTTTAGGGTAGACTGAATCCCTCTATGCCCCGCATAAGGAGGAGCATGAGATTCATACATTACTTTCTCACGTAGTGAGTTAGTAACGCATAGTCTATTGCCATAGAGAAGATAACCATCTTGTAAGGTAAATGGTTCTTCTTTCTTTCCTAGTGAAAGGGTTGAAATCACATCTCTAAAATCGGGATCAATAGCGTACTCATCTATCTTGGAAGATAGATCATTGTGAGTTGCTATGGAAACCGCATTCACTCTCGATCATCTTGAGAGTGCATTGGCTACTTGATTATGCTTGCCAGCAATATGAGCAATATGAAAATGAAATTGCGAAAGGAAATTTTCCCACCTCATTTGTTTGTCGGAGAGCTTGGTCTGCATCATGAAGTACTTAAGGCTTTGGTGATCCGTCCGCAGAATGAAAGGAGTCCCCAATAAATAGTGCTTCCATGAGTCTAAGGCATGTAGAACTGCGAGAAGCTCCTTTTCATATATGCCTAGAGCTTGCTCAACAGGGTCAAGCCTTCAACTTCCATAGGCTATGGCGTGCCCTTCTTGGAGCAAAACAACTCCAAGGCAATCACCACAAGTGTCACATTGGTGGGACGCATGTCTAACCTCACCATCCTATCTTATTGCAGTATTGGCGAGAACCACGATTAATTTGTCAAACCATGGGACGAAGCTATCGACTAGTGAGGCTACAAGAGGTTGTCAATCTCTTGGAAAACAACTAACAACTCGCATCTAACTCGGGCTACACTCAAGTGACTGAAATCACCAAAAGCCAATCGCTCATCGGCAAGTAAATCACATCCGTTACAGCATTAAATGACATCCAAACGTAACGAAACTTCTAGGACAAGTTTATAAGACCTAAGCACACATGCCTATGGCCTCAAACTCCACTTTAGGTCAAGTTTCAAAATCGCGATTATTAACAGCAGTGGATTTTTGACCTAGTCGTTTTCAACCCAGAAGGCATCTAAATGCTTAGCAATGATGCCCCAATACCCCGCCTATGCTTAGTTTTTTATTTAAACATGTAAATTCCTAGTTATGATGAAATTAGGCCGCAGGTCGGCGATGCCAAAAGCTATGAAATACTGTGAATGGCTTACGTCAATGCGTAGAGCTCTTACCTACATTTGCAATGCAACAAACACATTCGCAATGTGACAACCGGAGAGGGAGTAGGGAGCGCGAGAAGGAGAGAAGTGAGCGTCGTTAGCTCACACTGTGTATTTTTTATCCAAAAAACTTATTAAAAACTTACAAAAATTGGCTTTTATACCTTAACCAAGGTTTTTGGGTGGTCAAAAGTAATAATCTAGAGTTCTACCAAAGCTGGAAATTGAATGGCTACTGATACAATCTAGAAGCTTGTAGCCTCGGCTCATTAATTACAAAGTTTACCAAGAAAATAGAAGTTACGATATTCCTGATTTATCAAAATAATAATTGTTTTTACAAGGAGAACTCCGAAAAATGGTGTCCGCGTTAGCTTGCTGCTAACATTCCCCCCCTCCTCTCCTGTGTCTTCCCTTGACACGGCTTTATGGGCTGAAGTAATCTTCGGTTGACGGTGGGCGAGGCGGTCCTTCAGTGCTTCTAGTGCCTTTTCGTATCTGATTTTGCGTTCTTTGTCTGGCACTTGCAAAAAGTGCATGGTGACTCTATTTTTTAGTTCCACTGCCGAGTATCCTACAAATTTTGCTATGAGGTTGCTTATCACCGGCGCAAATATCTTCATTCTCCATGTGAAAAAGCCAGTGTAGAATGCCTCCTCAAAAGGTAGCATATTGTGCGAGGGCAGAAACATGCATCGGGCATAAAAACCATAAAGAACTTCCTCTGAGGGCTGCCCACTTAGATCGTAGCAGAGGCCTTTGTTTCCTTCCAAAAATGAGAGCCATGGGGCTCCTGTCTGCTCAGGATCATTGAAGACCTATATGCAAGTGAGTAGCATCCTACAAATTTTGTATAGCATTGCGCAGGAGAGATTTGGCAGACTTTTAAAGAATGTCATGGCGCTCATTAGGGTTTTCACCATGTATTCTTCTGTTGCTTGGCCTCTCTCTGGAGCTGGCAGCCTGGGAGAATTTAGCCATCTTGGCCTCTTCTTCTGTAGTGCTTTGTGTGCTTGCCACGTCCTTACTCGCGGTACAGGACAAAATGTGGGATCTTTCTATATGGCTGCAGGTGCTCTTGTGAACAGAATCAAATATCTTGGATTCTTGTTCAACCAGCTTAGCCTCCACTTCGGGTGGTCTTGATCTGCGCCATCTTCTTGCATATCCTTGTATAATCTTTCCTTTACTTGTAAGAGTTCTACCATGATGAGAGGGTATGGAAGGGATTGTTGGTGCCATTGAGCATTGATTTGATTGGGAGTGAGTAGTGTGACGTTGACAGAGTGTAAAACTCTCAACTCCCAATCCATAGCTACCTTCCACTACTCATCTACCTCTAAGGCGGTCTTCTCCTTCTGTGCATCTTCTTCAGCCTTTGATAGCTGGACCATTGGCATTGTGTCCTCCTCTGTGATTTGGACCTGAAAATCTTCTCCCCCAGTCGGCTCTTTAGTAGACTGTGTCTCGAATTCATCAAATGAGACCGAGGGGATTTCCACTTGGGGCGGCTCTGAAGTACCTGCCTCTTCGTGTATATCTGGCTTTCCCTCTTGGAGGAGCTGATTCATTCTTTTCAATTCTGCAATTTCCTTAAGGAGCTCCTCCTCTCTTTGGACCCGCATGAGTGCCAGGTCTCTGCGTTGTGATTGTTCCAGCTTCAACTACAGTTCTAAATCTTTGTTTTTCTTTTCAAGAGCTTTGTATACTTCATATGTTCCCTTGATCGAGGCCACGGCTGGATTTTCTCTTAATTGTCGTAAGAAAGTGGCCTAATCATTAATTCTTTGTTCAGAATACTACAAAGATGCATTTGCTACATCTAATTGTACTTGAATCTTCTGAGCTGACAGAGAGGTGGTTAGAAGTTCATTTGTCACTTCTGTCAACTGCTCATCTTTCACTTTGCAGACATCAGATAACTTAGTCAGGAGGTCACCCAAGTCCTCCATTTCCTTCTGTTGGTTGTCCCTGGCTATCTGATGCCATTCTACTTCAGTCTTTAGCTCTTGTACTTGCCTTTGGAGATCAGTGATAGTAGCCATTCTGTCGTCGAGCTCACCTTGAAGAGCATCAATGACCATTTCTAATTCCTTGGCTTTAGTATTACGATTAAAGGCTTCTGAGCAGAGTTTCTCTGTCATGATTTGCATCTGCCTTGCATATTTGTTTACTTGTACAATGACTTCACCATTGGACTGCCACTCCTCCTGTATTGCAAGTTGAGATGTGCCGGCAGCCTCTTGTGTTGCTTCTTGTTGTGTTGTTATTGCTGGTGTTTCTATAGAGATGGTTGCTTTTCCTTGGCCATCCTGAGGTTTTGAAACCTCGGCAGTTGCTGGCTGAGTGGAAATTATTGTTGTGGTCTCAACCCTTTCCAGCTCCATGGTTGCAAGCCTTTCCGCCTTCTCAGTCTCGGTTTCTTTCTCATGTGTAGTGGTTTGCTCTTTTTCTGTATCTTTCTCTTTATCAGTTTCATCCGCCTCCTTGTGAGTATCCTCAGTTGTCTACTCTGGTGCTGATTCACTTCCTTTTCTTCACGTTGCTCGACGTGGTCAGTTTTTTGTGTAGCTTCCATTTGGTGGGTGAGATCAGAATCTTTTGCCTTGTCGGTCTCAGCTTCTTCAGTGGTCTCTTGGCCTGGCGGTGATGATGGTGGAGTGGGCATGGGCTGGTCCTGTTGTTCCGGCGGCGGTGAGGTGGGTCGAGGGGATGCCTAGCCTTGCTTTTGAGTTGTTGCTTCCTCAGCTTTCTTGGCCGTTTCTTCCACCTCTTTCAGCTTCAGGGCCTCTGCCTCTTGGTACATTCTTTCTAAATGATCCTTGGGATCCTCGGCCTCTTTCCTTGAATGATGTTTTGTTCGAAGTCCCTTCAAGCTGGTGGGTACCCACTTTTCTGGGTCTTTTCCCTGCGCTTGCCTAGTGCAATGATACGCCTATTTTTCTCTTTCAAATCTTGCTTGCTTCTGCACTCTCTCCTCTTGGTGGGCAGCCACAGCTTTTCGCTTCATTTCTTCCCACCTAGCTCTTTTTTCTTCATTGTCGGGGTTTTCACTGCTATGCTGCTCTGATGAACTGTCATCAAATTCATCCATCAAATTCATCACCTGATTTAAATGATCGCTTACTAGATCTTGTAGATCTTGGAGAGGGTTGAGCTGCCAAGATCCATGTGTTCTGATCTGGGGCAGGCGGTAGGTTTACGGCCATGCCGATGGCATGATAGGCTATTATGGTCAATACTTCCAGCGCGCCCAAGTATGTTATCTTTCCCTCCTTCTTGGTGGCCTTCAATGTTGTCAACACGTATTGCGCGTGGTCCACAGGTTGTCTGGTGGTTGACTTCAGAACTTGTGTAAAAGTGGTGGCCACGGCGTGATTTGGTGTCGTGTACCTTGGTGGCCTTTTTGCCAGGAAATGGAAACGTTGATGGTACAGACAGGCTGACTCTTCCACCTGCTTGTGGATAAGATCGGCAAATGTAGCTGGTTGAAAGCATGGGTTGGTGGTGCAAAAAGTAGTGTCCTTGACACCTCTTGTGAGGCCCTATTGGATGGTGTTTTGTTGGCAGTTTTCAAAAGCCAAACGATAAATATTTAATATTTCTAAAGGCGTTGTGCCAAAAACTTTAACGGTTCTTGATTTAGTCGAATGCAAGACTCTCTACCTCCCCTTTCAGTAGTCTACGAGCTCTCTCTCTCTCTCTCTCTCTCTCTCTCTCTCTCTCTCTCTCTCTCTCTCTCTCTCTCTCTCTCTCTCTCTCTCTCTCTCTCTCTCTCTCTCTCTCTCTCTCTCTCTCTTGCAAGAAGAAGGAAAATTGCAGCAGGAACTTGTGGAGAATTTTCATAAGGTGTGGAGACTAAAGGTCCAGGAGATCGGGATGGAGATGTTGCAGCAGGAGATTGGCCAACAGGATGTGTCTGAGCAGCAGCCTCCAATCGATTGTCACCTTTTGTGGAATGTCGATTTCAGCCGCTTGGGAGAGCACGTTCCGCACCAGCAACAACCTCCACACAATTTGCCGGCCATTGCTTGTGGTGTCGGATGTTTTGAAGAGAGGATTGTGCAAAACGAGCCACCTCCAAGTACACTGTAGGGCTCTGACTACTTTCAGCAGCATGCGCAATACAATCCACTTCATGATGACATGACTCACAATTACCACAGGGATGACTCAGTCACAATTCGCCATGAAGGTAACCATCGGATGCGAGAATATTGTTCTATGATGAAAAGAGAGATCCGTAGGAGACAACGAGAAAGTGATGCATCAGGTTCAAGGTCAACAGAAGATGTGAATCAGGTTTGCATGAAAGTCTCAAAATGCTGGTAGGAAGCAACAAAAGGCATGACTTGCGATGCTAAGAAAACCGCCTTTCAATGTCTTCTAGGACTGCCAGCTTTTAGACGTTTGCATCATGCATCTGAGAAGTCAATACTATCCAATATTCGAGGCACAATTACTAAAGTCAAAGCATCCATGTCTGAAGAGGAGCTGAAGATTAAAAGAGCTGTTTGCATGATGTTGGTGAATAGTGAAGGAGATCCATCAAGGTCTATTAGCAACTCCAAGATGGCCAGATTTACTGGATTGCATCGGCAAAACTTTGCAGCAGCCAATTCAAGGTTAAAACAGGCTGAGGTTGGCGCATTTCCTTTGCAATTATGTAGTCGTCAAGTACCTCAAAGTTCCACCATCACACAAGCGACAAAAGACCTTGTTTTTTCCTTTTGGCAGACAGAGACAAGAGTGTCGCCAAACAAAAAAGATGTGTGTCGAAAACGATTGGGCAAAAAATCTTACATAAAGCATCCAATACATTTGCTTGATGATTCACAGGTATGCTCCTAAATTTTCATAGGTATGAACTTTGGATGTAGAGAAAAGTCATAGAGTTCCTTTCAAGGGTAGTCATGGAAGTACCATGATAGTATAAAAGGATCTTTAGGTACTCTGGATCTTTGAAAGAGTCTAGAATACCTCGCAAAGGTAGTCTTGAAAGTACCATGTGAGTCTAAATGGGTCCTCTAGGTACTTTGGAGCTAGAAAAAGTTCATAGAGTTCCTTTCAAAGGTAGTCATGGAAGTACCATGACAGTAAAGAGGCTCTTTAGGTACTCTGGACCTTTGAAAGAGTCTTGAAAGAGGCTCTTTAGGTACTCTGGACCTTTCAAAGGTAGTTATTTACCATGAGAGTGAAGAGATTCTCTAGGAACTTTGGAGGCAGAGAAAAGTCACATAGTTCCTTTCAACGGTAGTCATGGAAGTACCATGATAGTATAAAGGCTCTTTAGGTACTCTGGATCTTTGAAAGAGTCTAGAATACCTTGCAAAGGTAGTCTTGAAAGTACCATGTGAGTTTAAATGGGTTCTCTAGGTACTTTGGAGGTAGAAAAAGTTCATAGATGCTTGCCAAAAGAGGCTCCAAGTAAGTGTGAAGTTGCCACGTACACATACACCAGTGTAAGCACATTGACTGAAAGTGTGTTATGTGAAAAACCAATGGACTCCGTATTTCATAAGTTGACTTGCTTGAAGGGAGAATGTCCTCAATGTGGGTCGAAGAGATTATTGCTTTGTCCAAACGAAACACTTGAAAGTGCAGCCCAAATTTCTGTTAAGGTGTTTGAAGACGTTGCCTCAACCCATTCTCAAGGCAAGAAGCGCAAGGATCTTCTGGTGAAGGAAATGGGATGCAAGGATTTCACAACTTTTCTTAAAAAGCATCTGACCACTTACATCCAACACAATTTTATTGCCCGATGGCAATCTCAGCAGTTCAAAGATTGCATTCATAGGTTTCCGAGAGATGTAGTGGTCTCTGTTATCGACTTTGCGGAAAATTACTCATTTAAGGAGCAAAATGAAATCCAGTCAATGCATTGGTACTCTTCACAAGTCACCATCTTGGTGCACATTACATACATTCGAGACGAGAAAGACCAGGTGTTAAAATATACACATTTTTACATTTCTGATGACAAAGATCATGACACGCTTTTTGTGCAACATTGCTTGCAACTGCATAGTGTTTGGCTTCAAAATCAGGGTTTCAACTTCTTGAAGAGGCACTGGGTGTGGTCAGATGGATGTGCTGCTCAATTCAAGTCATCTAGACCGTTCTTCTTCGTGTCAAGGTACGCCACGTTTTATTCCACCTCTAATGAAAAGTTTCCAGAAATTTGTTTCTGCCCAGCATTGAAGGTGGGTCATTGTTTTAGGTACTATGGTTTGACTGGCATTGAAATGCTGTGGAGTTTCTTTGCCTCGGGCCACGACAAAGGGGAGCATGATGGGGCAGGGGCAGTTGTTAAGAGGTCTTTAACACATGAGCAGTTAAAGGCTGATGCATGGCACATGAAGTGTGCCAAGGATGTTGTTGGCTTCTTGAAGCGTAAATTTAATGATGAAAGTGGTCACATAGGGGTGAACAGGATTTTTTGGGAGGTCCAAGCAACTGAGGTGCCAAGGGAGAAGAAGTGGAATTGCAAGCGAGCTGAAGGCTCACGATCAATACACTGTGTCAATGGATACTCCAAGAGCGACAAGTGTGCACTCCGTTCCAGACTTCTCGCTTGTTTTTGTGAATTTTGTATGTCCCAGCATTGGAGGCGATGCTTGAACAACACACATGTTGAGTACTGGGAGTATCTAACCCTTGAGGCATTGGATGGTGACAATGCAGAAAGTGAATATTTTAGCGATGACGAAGGATCAGATTTGCCGATGTATGGTGGGCACCATGACGCAATTAGTGATGCTCTATGCATCGGTGATGCCTTTTCCACCAATGCCAATGAAGATGGAGCTGACTTCTACCTTTTGAGGTGCTCACAGGAGAAATACAAAACAGCAAGAGACTTGAGTGATTCCTGGGGAAACATACTTTCTACAAGGAGCTATTTGGTTGAGGGGTACTATTACAAGCTAGTGGAAGGTGCCGAGCATATCTATTACATGCCTGCTAGTCAACCAAAAGTGCTTCTTGCATCACACTTGGTTAGATCGATTAAGATACCCTTGGAACCCTTAGAAGGAGAGCCACATAAGTTCAAACTCGCTGTAGAAGTATATGAAAATGTGTACAATAGTATGCCAATAGTGATATAGGTTGTTGCCCAAGTAACTTGTAGAAGTACCAGTAATTAGCTTCAAAGTACCATGCAACTATTCCACAGGTGGTTTTTGTAGGAGCCTATCGTAGGATTCAAAACCTCTTGCAGGCCAGTCCAAACAAGTACTTGTAAACTCTTTTGTCTACTTGAGTAACAAAAATAGCACTTCAATTCTGGAACACAAAGTACCTGTCTATCAGCCTAAAGTACCTTACAGGTAGTTCACAAGCACCTCTAAAAGTTTATCTACCGGCCCAAAGTACCTTTAAGGTAGTCCTGAAGTGGTTTCTGTATGTTAAGATATGTAAGTAACAAGCACTTGTAAAACCTTTTGTATGCCATCCCAAAGTACCTTATAGGTTCTTTACAGGTCTGACAACCAAAAGTACCTTACAGGTACTTCACAGGTGGAAACTGTATTAAATTATGTAGGAAACAAGGACTTGTAAAAGTTGTTGTATGCCAGCCCAAAGTACCTTATAGGTTCTTTACATGTCTGACAACCAAAAGTACCTTACAGGTAGTTCACAGGTGGAAACTATCTTAAACTATGTAGGAAACAAGGACTTGTAAAATTTGTATGCCAACCCAAAGTACCTTATAGGTTCTTTACAGGTATGACAACCAAAAGTACCTTACAAGTATTTCACAAGTGGAAATTGTATTAAACTATGTAGGAAACAAGGACTTGTAAAAGTTGTTGTATGCCAGTCCAAAGTACCTTATAGGTAGTCCCTGGGTCGATTCTGTACACAACAATCTATTAAGTTTTGGTATGCCAACCCAAAGTACCTTACATTGTAACTGTTTTAAATTGGGAAACAATAACAGAATCAGAAAAATAACACTTCAATGCTTAGACACTTGAACAGTCTTAAACTACTTGAATCAGAAAAATAACACTTCAATGCTGGGACACAAAGACAACGCATCCAACCAGTTGGAATATATTTCATCTTCAACAATTTGACGAAGAGTCATTACATCAGTTATAATGGCAATCAAAATGAAGCCAACAAATTGGTTTCCACGTGGAAAGTAGCATATAAATATACAAGGTTCTGGCACGGGTTTAGTTTAGTTACAAAAAGGTACATAGAGGATCTGTCATCCTAAAAAAATCAAGGGACGTCATCGTTGCTTACACTCTATGGCCATGAGCTGTGGCCCACATAAGTACGCATCATACGATGTCTTTTGAAACCCTTTTGCAATTGCTGTGAATACATACTTGTCGTCATCATTAGGTTTTGGTTTGCTGAATGTGTCCGCCAAGGCACGATGATCCGTAGCATGCTGCCACCCTTCTAGCCAGGCCTTTAGATCTTTTGACAAGTATTGGCTGGAGCGGTGCTCAATACCAGGCACTATGATGTAAGTACCTCTGGGATTATAATGACATTTATAGGAACTGTTGTCAATTAAAAGGACATTGCTGGTATCATACCGCTGCAGCTTCGCCAAAAAATTCTGCAATACTTTGAAAAATGCTGGCCTTCCACCACCAAAACAGTAACTACCCACATCACATAACTGTTGTCCAGCCCATCCACTAATATAACTGTGAACCTGGGGAAAACATCTTCGAATTCTTGAGCCCACTCTACTGAGCATTGCACTGCTCCATATGTAGACATTTGCCCATGTCACAGCCCATGCAATAAAATCATGTGCATCTTTCGGAATAAACAAGTACCTGCCATCTGCCTCCTCATGCTTGACAAATGATGTAGCTTCAATATCGGGGACAGACGAAGGGTCGTGCTTATTAGGTGTACATGTAAGACAAAGTACACCATTAAGATCTAATATGAGGACTGATCGGGTTGGATCATCATATGGCAAGGAGGAGATAACTGGGGGAATGTACTTTGGGGGATCTCTGATGATGATGATTTTCTCTATGGGCAGCTTGAGGGTCCCCTTTTCCTTTGGACATTCTGTAAAAGACAGCATTCAACATTGAAAAATAAACACGAGGCAATATTTGACATAAAAGCGACAAAAACATAGAGGCCGACAAAAACATAGACATTGTGCTTATGAAACATAAAAGCGACAAAAACATAGAGGCCGACAAAAAAATTTCTTTTGCATTCAAAATCAAGAATCACAGATTCTTGTATTACAATTGAAGAGTCACAATTTCTTGCAAACTCGAGGCTTGGGGGGGTGGGAAACACTAGAAGGATTGCGGAGGGGAGTACTCTTTCTGGGAGTCTTCTTCACGGCAGGAGGTGATCTGGGTGCTTCCCTCTCTCCCATATCTCCATCTGCATGATGAGCATGGTGCTTTGAACGTGTGGACTCCGAAGGTCTATTCTTTTTGGAAGATCCACCTATGTCATAAAACAACACATCAGCACCATGCAGACATTGCATAGAAGTTGACAAGTCCAATACCATTACCACTTACCATCACTGTTTTTCTTGCGCTTCTTTGACACCTTCACCATGTCACTCAGAAAGATGGGAGAATATGGATTCTCATCACCATCTACCATGCGCTGCACTGCATCCACTCCCTCTTGCGCTATTGCCTCCGCATCGTCAACCGTTGCATCTTCCTTTGGACTGCTTTCGCTTGGTTGTGGCTCAACTGCTGCTGTGCTTGCATGGGGGTCTACCTTCACAACTGGAGTGCCCTCACTGGAGTACACACTATGGGCTTCAGGAGTAGCTTGTAGCACAACCTTTGGCACGTCATCCTGTTTCGGCGCCACACAAGGAATATGGCCAGAACCTGCAAGCACATCAGTGATGTTCAGGCTTGTGCAATCAGCAGATACTTCAAGGCAACCTGAACTGTTATTGGATTTATATGATATTGGAAGCAACGGTAACCAACCTGTATGTAGGAGCATTGATTTAAGTGAATCTGGAATACTACTCTTGCAAGAGGCGTCCGCACATACCGTCTCTGATCCAAGCCAGGCAGCAAAATACAAAGCATGGTATGCATGACCACATGATAGCGTGTATACACAAACCACATGGGAAGCCATGAATGCAAGACCACATGCAGCACATAGTCCTGGAACAAAGAATGTAGCCTGCAAGCGGCTCAAGTGCTGGCCAGCTGTCGGAAGCAGTAACATTGTGTCACCAGCCTTCACCTGCTCCAACATGCTCTCACAAAAGTTGATCTGTTGCACACACGTACTCGCTGATGCTTCCAAGTCAGCCAATTCTTTCTGCATGACAAATGAAGAACAAAAGGCCCACAGGGATTAGATATGAGAACCACCATTACAACACAAAGTACCATGACAAGTACCTTTGACAGAAAAAACTACCATACAAAAGTACTTTGGACACTCCAAAAAACCGCCAAGGCAATTAAAAATACCATGGCAAGTAGAAAAGTACCTTGGACACTACCACCATAACAGAAAACTGCCATTCCATTAAAAACATCAAGGCAAAAGCTACTACCATAACAGGAAAGACTATCATGATAAAAAAGCCACCATGACCAAAAACAAATTACAATGACAAGTTTCTTGGACACTACACACTAATAAGCAATGACCGTACAACCACCTTAATAGGAAAAATTACCTTTACAAGTACCTTGGGCACAACCACAATAGCAACAAACTTCCTTAAAGAAACAATCAACCATAGCAAAAAAAACCATGAAAAAGTACCTTGGGCACTTCCACCATAACAGAGATGGCTTTCCAAAAAACCTCTAAGGTAATGACATATACCATGGATAGTAGAAAAGTACCTTGAGCACTACAACAATAGCAAAAGAAAAGTACCATAGCAAGAAATACTGCCATGAAAAAAACACAACCATGATCAAACGAAGTACCATGACAGGCATTTTGGCCATTACATGATACCTGGAAAAATAGCCATGACCCCTGCACCTGTCATGGTAGAAAAAACTACCATGACAAGTACCACAATAATAGACAAACTTCCATGGAAAAAACAAATACTCATAGCAAAAAAAACCACCATGGAAAAGTACTTGGTCAATGTCACCGTAACAAAAAGAATGTAAAAAGAAACTACCATGTCAAGTACCTTGGGCACTATTACCATAATAGAATCCCACAATAGAAAAAACTACCATGTCAGGTATGTTGGGCACTTAGCACCATAACAGAAATAACTGGCATGACAAAAACAACCATCTAAATAGAAAAGAGTACCATGTCAAGTACCCAGGGCATTACCACATAAATAGAAATAACTGGCATGGCAAACAAAACCACCTAAATAGAAGAGAGTACCATGTCAAGTACCTAGGGCATTACCACATAAACAAAAATCCTGCCTTGACTTGGTCGACACATACCTAGAGACGATCCACCTCATCTCTTATGTTCGAGCTGCTTGCGTCGGCCCCAAGAGCTGTGAGTGCACTAGTTAGAGCAGCCATCTTGCCTTCAATCACCAAAAAATTAGGGTCAGTATCGACAACTCCCTTCATGTTGGACCGCAATATCTAGAGCTCTTGCAATTGCCCCTGAAGCATTGCCGTGGCTGAAGATGTCCCTTGTATCTTCCACATACTTTGGTTCCTGTCTTGTAGCTCTACTCTCACATTATCCAATGTTGTGTTCAAAACCTTTAATGCATCCCTTTTTGCATCCAGAATCTGCTCCACCTGTGCATTTACTTGCTGGCTTATAAAGGAGGCACTAACTAGAGAAGTGCTGCCAGATAAGAAAGCATTTTGCCCACTTTTATGACTTGCCCCGACATTGTCAAGACAAAGGGGCTGAAGTGATGTCCCCTCATTATTCTCCAGCCAAATCTTTACTTTCTTGTCGATGCCACCCGAAAGCTTCTTGCAATGGTCCAAAACATGTTCCCCAAAAGCAGCCCATGCAACCTTTCGACCTGCAGGATCTTGCCGAGCAGCTGGGCATCGCTCGTACACAAACAACGTTGCAAGCTTGTGTGTGATCTCTTTGTTGGCTGGCATGCTTTGGTAGACTTTGTGAAACAGTAACCTGCATTCATCTACAAACTCAGGTCGCATCATATGCAGAAAGATTCTAGATCCCTTCTCCCTTTTCTTCATGAAGACCGACAACCAATCCTGATCTGTGACATCAACCTCACTGAGGTGCTGGTAGAGCTTGCCCTCCAAGCTTAAGCCATACTCCTCATGCAACTCGTCTCGTGTGTAGCAAAATCGAGTTTGCTTAGGGTATTGAATCCTCCAGGAAGATCTTGCTACAAACCACATTTGACATAGTAAACAAACATAAACAAGCATTGAAAAGAACATTGCTACAATTGAAGAGACAGAGTTGATATGTACCAATGCTTTTTTCGCCGATAGTTTCAGACTTCATGCCCAATGTTGTGGAGCTCCTAGGCTTGCTACTAGATGAAAGCATGCTAGCTGAACCACCATCAGTTGCTGCTATGGTGCACTTTCGTGGTGGAGTCTTCATATTACTGTACAAACAAAAAAAACTTGGGAATGTGTTGCTTAAGGGAATAGACTAGAACTAATTCCCCTTTCTTGAAAATTTTGGTGATTAAGTGGGAATCAAAAAACTGTTTTTGTTTCCTCTTTTGTGCATAGATATGAGCTACAGCATTTAGCCCTTTCTCGTCTAGATTTTCCAAATCTTCAAGTCTTTCTAACAATTCATGTCCAGTTTACTCAAGAGTTTGTGCTACCCTTAAGGTCAGCAATAGAAATTCTATTGGCAGTATGGCATCAAGACCATAAACAAGGTTAAAGGGTGTAGCATTTAAAGCCATTTTGAATGAAACTTGATAAGCCCATAGAGCAGCATGGAGATTCATTTCCCAACCTGTCCTTCCTAAACTAACCATTTTGTTCAGTACCGAGCTAAGAATTTTATTCGTATGCTGAGCTTGTCCGTTTGCTTGTGGGTGATATGGTGCTGATTTGTTATGTAACCATAAACTCATTAAGCAAATACTCTATTACCTCGTTGAGGAAATGAGTTCCCCGATCAGTGACAATCTCTATTGGCAGTCCATACCTTATGAATACATACTCATATAAGAATGAAGCAGTGGTTCTAGTATCATTCTTTTGGGTTGCTTTAGCCTCGGCCCACTTGGTCAAATAGTCTGTAACTACAATGATATATTGATCTTGGGTTCTATAAGCAGGTGGCTGTATCGGTCCAACAAAATCTATACCCCATTTTGCAAAGGCTCTAGGCCCCATCATTGGTCTTAAAGGCATGTTGTCTACTCGTGTTGGCATTTTTGCTCGTTGACAAGCATCACACCTTCAAACATATTCTTTGGCATCAACAAAAAGTGTTGGCCACCATATGCCTGCCAATTAAGATTGCTCTTGCGGTGGTTTCACTAGAAAAGTGACCTCCAACTAATCCAGCATGTGCTTGTTCTATAATCGGAATATACTCGTTTTCATTTGCACAAAGACGCAAATGTTGATCCTTACCTCTCCAATACAATTGGTTCCCAATGAGAGCATAGTCCCTTGCTTCCGTTTCAATTTCTCTTTGACGGCTTTCACTCATATCCTCAAGAAATGTTCGGTTTGATAAGTAAGTAACCAGATAGTTACTCCACTTAGGAACATGTGACATTTGAAACAAAGTTACATGAGGAATGGGTGGTTGTTTCTGACATTGAGGGCAATCCTTTACAAAATATCGAACATCTCTTCTCATAGTCGGCCAAAATACTCCAAGTCTTACGATTCGTTGCATAGTTTGGTCTTTCGCAAAGTGAAGTCCTACTATGGTAATATGTGCTTGACTTAGGTACTGATCCCTTTCTTCAAGGTTAATGCATAAAAGCAATATCCCGTCTCGATTTCTTTTATATAGCCTCCTAGCTAGTAATTGATACATAGCGGATTGCTCGATTAAATCAACTGTGATAGGAAGTGGTGAATCCACTTGAGCTATTGTCATCAATGACACAATTTTTTCTGGCCATCTAGGTATCATTTCCACGGAGAACAAATAGGCATCTGGTAGATCATCAGCTACCCCTTTAGGTGATTCCCCTGAAACAATCATGGACAAATGATTTGCTCGTTGATGTGTAGTTCCTTTTTTTACAACCACAGTGAAATCAAATTCAAGAAGAATGATGAACCATCTCACTAGTCTTCCTGTGTTGCATGGCTTGTTGACCAAATATAACAAAGCTTGGTGGTCCACAAAGAACACAAACTTGTTGGCCAATAGGTAATGTCTATACTTTTTAACGGCATAGATCATTCCTAGTCCTTCTCTTTCAGTGGTGGTGTAATTCTTTTCTGCCATATTTAGTTGTCGGCTAGCATAAGAAATAGGAATGTCAATTTTCCCATCTCCTGGTTGGGCTAGTATACAACCAATAGCAAAGTTTGAAGCATCTACGTGTACGTGGAATACCTTATCCCAATCGGGTGCTTTCAATATTGGAGCTGAGGTGAGAGCTTGCTTAAGCTTCATGAAGGATTCTTCACATACCTCAGTCCATTCAAAGTGCGTAATCAAGCTATACATGGGTTTTGCAATTATAGCATAAATGTAGATGAACCGTCAGTAATATCCACAATGTCCCATGAAGGCTTGTACCCCTTTAATTTTTGTTGGTCTAGGCAAATCAGCAATGACATGAATCTTTTCAATATCGGTAGCTATGCCATTTTAAGACACTATGTGTCCAAGGATTTTCCCTTGTCTTCCCATGAATGTGCACTTTTCCGGGTTTAAGCAAATCCTATAAAGTCTATATTTCTCAAATACCTTTTTGAGGTGTTCAAAATGGTCAGCTCAGATTGACGAATGTACACATAAATCATCCATGTATACTTCCAAGAATTTCCGAAGATACTCTTTGAAAGCATGGCTCATCAATCTTTGAAATGTGGCTGGAGCATTAATTAACCCAAATGGCATAACCCGATAGGCAAATATACCCCATTCTGTTGCAAAAGCAGTTTTATGTTGATCTTTTGGGTCAACCAAAAGTTGATTGTATCCCGAAAAGCCATCTAGGAAGCTGTAAGCTTCTTTTCCTACCACTCGTTCTAAAACGTGCTCCGTTATCGGAAGAGGAAAGTTGTCTCTAATGGTAGCTGCATTCACTTTTTTGAGATTAATGCGCACTCGTAATTTCCCATTCTTCTTAGGTACTACCACAATTGGGGACACCCAATTAGTGTGTTCAATTTCGTAAATGAATTCAGCTTCCTTTAGTTTTTCAATCTCTTCTTTGATCTTCCTGGTAAATGTTTCGTTATAAGTGTATGGTCTCTGTCTACTTGGTTTCGCATCATCTCTCATGGTGGCAGATTTCTGGATCAACACCCTTGAGATCCTTGTAAGACCAAGCAAAGATATCCCAGTATTCCTTTAACAAGCTTAGCAAAAGCTTTTCTTCTTCTTCTGTTAAGTTGTTTGCAATGTAAGCTGGTCTAGGCTCTTCTCCAGGTTCAACCAAGTCTACCCTTTTAGCGTTTTCAGGGCCTTCGTAAGACTCGCCTTGTTTCTGTAATTCCCTAACCCGCTGTTCGATTATGATTTTCCGATCTTGGAGAGTATGCTTTTTGTAATGGGATGGAATATGCATTACATCCTTACCATCCTCTTCCGTGGTTTCCACTTCGGTTGTGTATATCTCCTTTAGAGATTTTTTCAACTCTTGATATTTCTTTTCCCGCTCGACTCTGGTCATGAGTGGTTTTTTATCCTGATGTTCTTCGTGAGTACCCTTCCTTGTTTTTCTCAATGTCTGAGACATTTTTGAGTTTTCGTTTGAAGGATATCTGCCAGTTATTTTGTCCTTGACACAATCATTAGCATCTATCTGCATCAGGAATCGTGTTTTACTGGAGACTGATGGCATAGGTCGTGCTTTCACAATTTTAGTGTCCCTCTTTCTTCTATACCTTTTTTGTCTTCTTGATTTCTGGTTTGGAAAGTCAAAAAACTCATCCAACTCATCAGTTGCATCATAATAGAGGTCAAAAAAGACTTGTTGAGCTTTCATCAAGTCCTTAGTTTCCTCATCCTTGTTTTCAAGGTTAAGAACTGACATCATTTGGATGGGAATTATGTCGTAGCCATCCTCATTGCAAAATTGAGTAGGCATAGACGTGTTCACTCACACATCATTGTCGCTAAAATTTGAGACCACGCGAATGGTTCGAATAAATGCTTTGGAAAGGGTTCAGGTATGTAGGCTTCGTCTGTACAGTCCCTTTCTAGGATACATTCCTCTCGTCTTAAGCTTCCATTTTCTGAAGCTTTGCACATCCAAATAGGAGTGTCTTTGTTTAGCCAAGATGGAAGATTAGTTTCAACCGAAGAGAATGAATCAAACTCTTGGATGGGTGTTTTCAAGACGTCTCTATAGGTGTGATCTTTTAGATTGACTCTTGTTATAGATCCCACTTGCTTCAAGTACAGATAGTCGTTTCCCCAATCTTAGATAAGTTGTACCTATCACATGAAAGGTCTTCCCAATATGATTTCGTAGATGAGTTTTTTCCCAGTCTACTATGGCAAAAGTGTGTTGATATTCAATTCCACCGGAGTTATCACTTTTTCTATTAGTCCTAATGGTCTTTCAATGTGTCCATCAGCCAACTGCAATTTCATTCGCGTTTGTCTAATGGCTGGCTGTCCCCAGGATTCCCATACTGCTTTAGTGGCTATGGCTATGCCAGCTCCATTATCCAGTATTGCCATGGTTTCAATGTCATTATACTTCACTGGGAGGGTAGTGTTTCCTTCTTCCCCTTCATAATATTCTCTGACCTTGTTCATAGGAACTAATCGAATCTCTTTGTATTTCGTTTCATTTTTCGAGTTTCCCAGATTCTTAGAGATTAACCCCGTTATCCCACCTTTTCTAGGGTTTTCTGTAAATCATTCCATAAGTATGGCCTGAGTTTCAACAATTCTCCCAAAGTAAGAGTGCATTGGATAGATGTAGACATGATTGAATGAATGTTGTCTACTTCTAGGGTCTGTTTGGCTCTTTTGACTTGAGTGGTTTTGCAAATGATAGATTCATCTTCGTTATCTCCCAAGTAAGAAGGTAATGTTTTTAATGTCATTGGTTTAGATATCCCTGAAGCCTCTGATCCGCAATCCCCGTATAAGGATTGTATATCCATGTTTATATCAGATGGTAGGTTATCCAACCAGACTTCCTCTATAGGAGCCGACTTTAAAGTTAGGCTCCCATCATTGATTTCCCTTACTTTTTCCCATAAGTGTTCTGTCCAGTCTTCCTCTACGAATGGAATTCCTCTAAGGCATCTTCACTGTCTGACACTATGAGCTCTGGTTCATTTGTTTCAAGGTAGGGTTCTGCCACCACATCAGATTTGGATTTTGTTTCTTCTACCGCAAGCTCTTTCGATTTTGCAAGACTTTCAAGCTTGGGTTTCTGTTTATCCAACATTTCCTGCGTGATTCTTACCAAATCTTGATAAGCTTCTAGCTTAGCTGCTTCCATGTCTGGAGATGGATAGTTTTTCCATTTGTTTTCCATGTTTTGGCCCGCTTTAAATCCTGCTTGGTAGGCTTCCAAGGCTCCATTGATAGGCTCAAAAATTTTATCAACCAGAATGGATCCTCCAGATTTCACGGTTGTTTCCTTGAATTCTCTTCCAGTTTCTTTCGACTTGTCCTGGGCTAGAATTTTTGCTTTCTCTTCGTTTTCAACCGGTTGTTTTTGTTTTCTCATCTCATATCTTTTGCTTCTGCTTCTTTTGATTCTTTGAGAAGAAACTTTCGTGTTCTCCGAATCATCAGAGTAATTGTGTTTCTTTTTCTTTGCCAGGGCTCTAGTGATTACCTTGATTGGAACAATCAGTTCGCTCTCTGATGAGCTACTAGGCATCACTTGGACTACGTTGACTACAGTTTTTCCTTTGTTCAAAGGATTCTTAGGACAATCTTCTGGAAAGTGTCCTCCTTTTTTGCAACATTATATGCAATAGGCTTCAATTGGTTGAGGTTTTTGTCAGGCTTTGGACATTCGTTTTTCCAATGGTCATCAGCACCACGGTTATGACAGTTTCCTATTCTGGGCTTCATCATGGGTCTTCCCATGGGAGGTCTGACACCTTGATTAGCTACATAATACATTGGTGCGAGCTCTGGTGGATCATAAGTCACGGTTTCCTCCATTGGTGGTGGATGTGGACTATGCCAATCTCCCTCTACCATTACTGTAGATGGACTAGACTCTGCATAGGTTGTAACAGGCACTAATGCTTGTTCATCTATGACTCCTTCTGAGTGCATGTACTTTATAGGCACCGCATTATGTCCTGGATAAGGAGATTTTTTTCCCAACACAGGTTGAAGTCTCTCCATACCCATTGGTGGTCTTTGAACTTGAGCCATATTAGGTTGATATCTATACATGGGTTGTCCTTGTGGCCTCATGGGCACGTACGGAACATTCCCATCATACTTTGGCCTGAAGTAGCACTCATGGGTCTCGTGGTTGGTCCATTTACCCTCGATTGCACACCATTTTTGTGGCCTAATTGGTTGTCCTTGTGGGGATATTCCCTATCCTGGTTCTCTCATAGGTGCTTTTTGCATATTGTTCATCATGTCGTTCATCCTTTTTAGCATATCTTCTATGGCTGAGAGTGGTGTGCTGCAGCAGCCGTTCCCACTTGTGCTGGTTTTGTGGATGCAGTCTTCTCGCTTTGGTTATCCTTAGGGACGTCCTCTTCATTGAAGATCTCAGAATTGTCTCCTAGGTCAATAACATCAGAGACACACGCCTCTAGGGTTGTATGCTCTTTACTATAGAGTATAGCATGAAGTTCTTTGTTTAGCAGTCCCTCCAGAAACAATGAGACAAGTCACTCCTCTGTAGGTGTCTCCATCTCTGGGAATCTAGCAATGTATTGTTTCATTCGAGTTGCACAATCCCTAACAGACTCACCATGTTTCTGTTTAAAGCTGTAAATTTGAGCTACCGTATTATGTTTAATCCCCATTTTAGAACAAGCAGCTACAAATCCTTGAGCTAATGTATTCAAATCCATGATTGACCTTGGTGGAATGTTTTGGAACCATGTCAAAGCTTTTTCTTCTAATGTCATTCCAAACCCCTCGAATTGAGTATGGCAATCGAATATACGCTCTGCTCTTAGCACTTGCTTGAAGCTTGCTAAGTGGTCATATGGATCCTTGGATCCACTGTATTTTCTGACCTATTTTTGAAAATCAGCTGGTCTGACACGTTTATTTGGTTCAACTCCAGGTCTTTTGGGAGTTGGTCCTGTTTCGCTCCTTCAAATCAGTCTGTCGAAAATAGTGACTCATGTAGCCTTGGGCTAGCCTTAGTGTCACCCGTTTTTCTATGTGAGAGGTGGTTTCTGGTTTCTTCACATTACTCTTCGATGATCTCTCACGATGTTCGTCTCTTGGAGTGGTTTCTAGTTCTTGACCCAATATCCAATCCCGTATGGAATACCCCTGATATTTGGTTTCTTCTACCTCCTCAGGAGTCATCATAACAAAGTTGTTGTTATAACAATCCCTAAACAAGTAAGTTGGTAGATTCGCAGATCCCTTATCTTTGATTTTGAAGATATAGATGATCTTCATGGCTGTTAATTGTCTTAGTCTAGCATGAGAAGTCCACAAAGGATCTTTTATGTTTCTATCTTCCCAACAATAGACTTCGATCCTAGGATTATCCGTACTAAGCCGTTTCAAAGGCTTCAAGTCTACTTGATCGTATCCCTCGAATTTCAAAGTTGGTGGTCCTTCTTTTCCTGACATATCAGGGATTGTAGTGTTTACTTCTAAGGCCCATTTGTCTACCACATCAAGATTTTCAACTTGTACATATTGAGTTCCGTTTCGATCCATGTACATTTTTCCTTGTTTATTTGCTCTAATCTCTTCTTCGAACTCAATACCATGATGATCAATGCGAATAGCATATTCTTCGTTAGGATCCAAGTAAACCTGGGCTCCATGGCAATTAGTCTTGTAAAAAGAAAGTATATGTTTGTAGCGCATTGTCGTTTCGATTTCCAAGTGAGTCGAGTAAGAAGACATTTCGGATGTTGAATCTGAAAAAGTGTCCGAGACTTAATCACGAATTGTGTGCAAGGAATTGCCTTGATTTACGCTTTTCTTCAGTGGATACTCTACTGGTGTTTTCTTTGAATAGGCCTTGATTTCCTATTACACGACCGGATCTAAGGTTGGCATATAGACTTATGAAGCCCTGGTTTGAGTACCACCTTAGATTGACTTGTTGTCAATTTCCACTTGATTCAATTGCAACTTTTTGTCAAGCCACCGATTCCTGTACAAAATTTGTCAAATTAGCTATTTTTCTATAAGGACAATAGAGCGCTTGAGAACTCCAGTGATTGGTCTTTGTATTTCACTTCAATTCGTGCTATGGAAGTCAAAATTTTGACTTTCAGATTCAGCTTAGCAAAATCAAGGTTTAATCTGCAATCTGTAAACTGAGTGTATCTGTACCAATTTTGATCCGATTGAACCCAAAATTTCCCTATGGCTAACACTGTATAAGCCCAAAAGTCAAATTTGAAGTCTCTGGATAGCAAAAGTAAATAATCGTGATTATTTACTTTTGTCACTTTTTTGCACTTTTTGGATTGGTTTAGCAAGTATACAACTTGTTAAAGCCCTTGGGCAAGTTTCAACAAGTTTGGGCAAAATTTGATCAAGTTTACCCACTGTTCCGTGTCCGCAGACTCTGGTTTCGAGAATCTGGCTTAAGCCTCACTTTTGTGGTCCAAATTTCACCAAAATTGATTTGAGGGGTTTAATTGACATGCTTGACCTTGTGGTATACTCAAATTTGTAAAATCACCAAGTTTTGAAGCAAATATAAATAATCGCGATTATTTACTTCTGACAAATTTTTGTCCCAACTTTGACACAGATCTATTAAGCACCTTATGTTAAGGTCACTAGCCAATTTTCATCAAGTTTGGACAACTTTTGGTCAAATGGTCATCAATTATCTATCCGCGGATTAACTTTGCAATTTTTGTCACAGTTTTCACTCCAGTGATCCAAATCTTACCAAATTTGGTTTGTGGGCTTATTACAACATGGTAAAGCTAGTGGTATACCAACTTTGTCAAAAAAATTTAAAAATAGGGCAGATGTAAATAATCGAGATTATTTACTTTTGCCAAAATTTTACAAGTTTTTGGTCAACTGAGCATATACACATGTTTATCACATCAAGATAAGCCTATGAATCAATTTTCAACAAGTTTGGATAAATTTTTCCTCAATTCACACTCAAGATTCAAAAAGTCAGTACAAACTTTAGTTTTTACCTAGTTTTTTGCCATTTTAGTGATCCAAATCTCTTGGGCCTTTACAAAATGTGTTTGTACACATGCAATGAGTCAATAATATGAGTCTTGGCTAATTTAGAGCAAAAAGTTAATAAACGTGATTATTAACTTGAGGCTTTAAATGAGCACTTTTTTGCAATTTTCTCAAAGACAATCTTTTTATGATGTTTTTAAGCCTATAAATCAAGTCAAAACTTAATTTGGCCTAAAAAGTCAAGAAAAAGTAAATAATCTGAGTTTTGATCAACTTCTTGAAATTTTTACCTCGGAGTGTCCTTGAGCTTACCCACTGGTTCAGACAACTCTTAGGCGTACTCCTCAGTTGGATTGAGTGAATTCGAGTCTTTTCGTGCTATTTCTAGCCATAGACCTGAAATTCTGCAACCTTACATAACAACTCACACTTGATTCTTTCAGAGAGAGCAATGCTATGAAATCCACCTCGGATCCTACTTACCCTACTCCTAGTTTCTCATGCAATGGGGTTGTGAAAAGTGTCTACAAACACTCGTTTTCTTGTGTTTTTTATGTTTTTCAGAGTCTTGATCTTAAGACTTGTCTCGTCTACCAATCATTCTCCAAATCCTAATCTATATCTACAATCCTACAGTCCTAAAGGTACTCAGCAAGTGGGCAGCAAGTACGATTACTTCCAAGCTATCTACACAGCAAAAGACGACAATCTTAAGCTATGCGGTTTCTAAGAGAGAGTTTTAAACTCCAGGAAAACCTAGAGGAAGTTAAAGGACAATTACACAAGACGCTTGTGTTTTCCTAGTTTAGGTCTCTTCGATCACCGGCAACAACGGCGCCAAATGTGGGACGTATGTCTAACCTCACCATCCTATCTTATTATTGCAGTATTAGCGAGAACCACGATTAATTTGTCAAACCATGGGACGAAGCTGACTCGACGAGTGCATAGAGGCTATAAGAGGTTGTCAATCTCTTGGAAAACAACTAACAACTCACATCTAACTCAGGCTACACTCAAGTGACTGAAATCACCAAAAGCCAATCGCTCGTCGGCAAACAAATCACATCCGTTACAGCATCAAATGACATCCAAATGTAACGAAACTTCTAGGACAAGTTTATAAGACCTAAGCACACATGCCTATGGCCTCAAATCCCACTTTAGGTCAAGTTCAAAAATCACGATTATTAACAGCATTGGATTTTTTACTTAGTCGTTCTCGACACAGAATGCACTAAATGCTTAGCAATGATGCCCCAATACCCTGTCTATGCTTAGTTTTTTATTTGAACATGTAAATTTCTAGTTATGATGAAATTAGGCCGCCGGTCGGCGACGCCAAAAGCTACAAAATACTGTGAATGGCTTACGTCAATGCGTAGAGCTCTTACCTGCGATTGCAATGCAAACAAACGCATTCGCAATGTGACAACCGGAGAGGGAGTAGGGAGCGCGAGAAGGAGAGAAGTGAGCGCTGTTAGCTCACACTGTGTATTTCTTATCCAAAAAACTTATAAAAAACTTACAAAAATTGGTTTTTATACCTTAGCCAAGGTTTTTGGGTGGTCAAAAGTAATAATCTCGAGTTCTACCAAAGCTGGAAATTGAATGGCTGCTGATACAATCTGGAAGCTTGTAGCCCTTGCTCATTAATTACAAAGTTTACCAAGAAAATAGGAGTTACGATATTCCAGATTTGTCAAAATAATAATTGTTTTACAAGGAGAACTCCGAAAAATGGTGTCCGCGTTAGCTTGCTGCTAACAAAAGCATTGTTCTCCTTCGCAGACCATGTAGACCTAACGTTTTTCTTTGTTAGGTCATGTAATAGACCCGCAAATTGTGATAATTTTCCTATGAAGCGTCTATACTATGCACACATACCTATAAAGCTTCTTAGTTCATGTAGATTCCTTGGATTAGGCCATCCTTTTATTACCTCTAGCTTTGATGGATCCATTTGGATGCCATCTTGAGAGATAATGTGACCTAAATACTAAATCTCTTGTAAGAAAAAATCACTTTTCTTTTGATTAATATAAAGTTTATTCTCTCGTAAAACTTAAAATATTACCTGGAGGTGTTGCTTGTGTTCATCTAGTGAATTAGAGTAGATGATTATGTCATCAAAGAACACTCCATTAAAGGTTCGGTGAGTCCTAAATAGCTTCTCCATCAATCGGTTAAATGTCGTTGGTGCATTGGACAAGCCAAAAGGCATGACAATGTATTCGTAAAGACCAAATGTAGTGCAAAATGCAGTCTTTACAATGTCTTGATCAACTATCCATATTTGATGGTAGCCACTTTTTAGGTCAATCCTATTAAATTAGGTCGACCCTTGTAGCTTATCAAATAGGTCTTCTACTCGTGGAACGGGAAACCTATTCTTGATAGTGATCCTATTTAGTGCTATATAGTCGACACACATACGATATGTGCCGTCTTTCTTTTGCACTAATAAAACCGGTGAACAAAATGGAGATGAGCTAGGCTTAACCATGCCCTTCTCAACTAACTCATACACTTGCCACATAATCTCCTCTTGTTAAGGTTGGAAAACTCTATAAGGAAGCGGTGAAATTCCTGGAAGAAGTTCAATTGCATGGTCATCATTGCCTTTTTTAGGAGGTAGTCCACAAGGGATGTCGTCAATTAAAACATCTTTAAATCCCTTGAGAAAATTGGATAACTCTAATTCCTTGTGATTGTTTATATTTTCTCTTGCTAAAGCATTAGGTTCATTTTGAGAATATTTAACAAAAATCATGTACATGGAAATAGAGATCTTTATTGACTTATTGAAAGCTTGCATATATACAATGGGTATAGTGTTACCCAACTCCTTAGCATCTATGTACATATCTTCATCCCTAAACCTAAAGTATATTTGCCTTTTAGGGAATTTAACATTGGTAGCCATGCAATCAAAACATGGTGCCCCTAGAATTACATCATTGTGCTTGAGAGAAGAGATAAAGAAATCCTCCTTGTCCACATAGCTTTGGACATGGAGCCTCAATTTCCCAATTAAGGGAGTGACTGAGGCTTCTTGCCCCTTGAAAGCACCATCGGCAGGTAGGACATCTCCCATCTCATAGGCTTGGATGCCTAGCTCGGTTGTAATAGTGAGCATTTCATTAGAATAGATTCCTAATGAGAATAACAAGAGAGCTTGGGTGGAGAGAGCAACAAAAATTATAACACCTAGTTAGATAGCATGAACAACACTTCAAAAGAGAGAGAAATTAAGCAATTGACAATAGTTGAGGACCAGATTTGCATGGAGCCAGCCCCCCCTCCAAAAGGCTTTGTATTATGGTTTCTCCCATCAAGAGAGACATTTTACAATACAATCCTTTGTGTTCCTTCAATACTAGCTAGTGCTATGAAGATGGAAACTTCAAACACTAAGCACAACACTTATTAAACACAACATCAATTCCCTCACGGTCTCAGACCCAAGATCTCACACACCTTTGAAGATGGTGGGAGCTAGCGGGGTATGAGAGTAGATTGAGAGAAAGAAGGAGTATTCTTACGAGAAAGATGTACATCTCCTCACATAATCACTCATATTAGCATAGCTTAGCTTAGTAATTAGCATGGTAGAGGAGATGAGCATGCATTGAAGCTTGGCTCTTGGTTGGATTTGCATCACAAAGCCAAGAGTTGTTGGTTTAGGCCTCCCTTTTCACAAGCTTGGAGTAGGTGGTAAGCTTTACATTAAAGCTTGAGAAGGAGAGAGAGAGAGAGAGTCTTCTTGCTCGACACATAGATTGTGTGAGTGTGCAAGTGAATAATGCCTTTGAGAAATCAGTCCCCCTCTGTCTCTTGGTCGACCCCTCTTGCTATTTGGTCATGCTCACTCCCTATTGGACCTCCCCAGGCTCCGCCAATGGAAATTAAGCAGTATAAGTGATAGCCTTCTGACATGTGTCCCCCTTTCCCCTTTTGTGAGAGCTTTTGCTAATTAATTAATGCAACTAAACCCTCATTGGACCCCTTTGTCTCCTGGCCAATAGGAATCATGCAAGCCATTGGGCTGTTGAATGCTCATTGGTGAAGTCGTGGAGCGGAGCTTAGATCGACTCACACACACACACACACACACACACACACACACACACACATACACAGACAGAGAGCTTACACATTACGTAGAGAATTCATTGAAGGGTTATCTCCCAAATCTTATTATTCACAAAAGTATATGTGAGTATATACAAAGAGTTAGTGATAAGCGAGTTAGGCGGACGGCCGGCCATATCCGTATAAGAGGCCACTTGGCTTTAATCCCAACAACCTCCCACTTAAATTCCAATGTGTCACTTTAAGTAACTGTAAATCTATGAACATAAATGTACAAAGATTTACATGGCTGCCATCTATCCAATGCCCAATAACTCACGACAATGCACAAAGCCCTCTTCTGGAAGTCCCTTTGTGAGTAGATCAGGAGGATTTTCCTTGGTGTGGATCTTCACCAGTTGTATCTTCTTGTCTTCAAGTACTTCCCTAATGAAGTGATATTTCACATCAATATGCTTAGTCTTCAAATAGAACATTGGATTCTTTGCCAATTGTATAGCACTTTGACTATCACAATATAACTCTGGCATATCTACTTTGATTCCCAAGTCTGCTACCAATCTACCAAGCCAAATAGCTTCTTTGCATGCCTCATTTGTGGCAACATACTCAGCTTCTGTAGTAGACTACGTAATACAATCATGTAATCGATATCGCCATGATATGGCACACCCAACCAATGTAAAGACATAGCCTGATGTAGATCTCCTCTTATCCAAGTCTCCCGCGTAATCTGAGTCAGTGTATCCTCTGACACTCAAATCCTGACTACCAAAGCATATGCGCATACTCTTTGTATGTTTTAAGTATCTCATGATACCTTTCACTGCCTCCCAATGTTTCTTGCTGAGATTTGACATATATCTGCTAACCACTCCCACTACAAATGCAATATCCAGACGTGTAGCAATCATTGCATACATCAAACTCCCACATGCAGACGCATACGGCACCGTATCCATTTCAACCTTTTCCACCTCAGACTGTGGGCAATCTTGGTTGCTTAGTTTCACATATGACAACAATGGTGTCATCAATGCCTTTTCCCTGTCCATATAGAAACGTTGCAACACCTTGTCAATATACTCTTCCTGAGATAAGTAAAGCATTTTTTTTGACCTATCTTGTTGGATACGCATACCCAGTATATGACTTGCCTCACCCATGTCTTTCATGTCAAAAACCTTTGCCATTTTTGACTTAAGAGCTGAAATTTCTTCCATTTGTCTACCAGCAAGTAACATGTCATCCACATACAAGATAGGGATTAGCAATCTACCATCCTTAGCTTGTCGAGTATACAGGCGATGATCTGTCTCACTTCTCTTGTATCCTTGAGAAAGCATAAATTGGTGAAACTTCTTGTACCAGTCTCTTGGTGCCTGTTTCAAGCCATAGAGACTCTTTCTCAAACGACATCAACATACCCTTCTGGCTGCTGCATATAAACCTCCTCATGCAAATCCCCATGAAGAAATGTTGTTTTCACATCCATCTGATGTAAATGCAAATCATGTTTGGCAACCAAAGCAAGTACACTTCTCAATGTTGTCATCTTGACAATTGGTGAAAAGACTTCATCAAATCTATTCCCTGTTCTTGCTTAAAACCCTTAGCAACCAACCGTGCTTTGTATTTTGGTTGTCCATCATGAGGAGTAAGCTTATACCTGTAAACCCACTTACAAGGTAGAGCTATCTTTCCCTCTCACAATTGAACCAAATTCCACGTTTGATTCTTATGCAGAGCCGTCATCTCTGATTGCATGGCCAACTGCCATTTTTTTGAGTCAACCACTTGTAATGCCTCCTTGTAACAAGATGGTTCTCCGCAATCCGTGAGCATGACATAATTTAGAGGTGGCACATAACGATCCGGTGGTTTGGAGACACGCTCAGAACGTCTCACCACAATTGATTCTACCTCTCTAGCCACTATAGGCTGTTCCTGAGCCTAATCATGTTGTCTTGATGTGCTAGCACTAGGTCCATCTTCCCTGAAGACAACTCTTCTGATCTCCTCTGTCTTTTCTAGCTTAGCGTGAAAATTGGTTCATTGAAATGCACATCATTGCTACGAATAATTTTTCTGGACTTAGGATCCCAAAGCCGATAACCCATCACGCCTGATTCTCCATAGCCAAGAAATATACACTTCTTGTTCTTTGGTTCTAACTTATTCCTGAACTCCTTAGGAATATGTCTATAAGCTTCATAACCAAAGACTTTGTGATGCTTATATGAAGGTGCCTTGCCTTTCCATAGAATCTCAGTCACTTCACTCTTATCCAGAACCCTACTAGGAGACCTGTTGATCAAATGGACTGTTGTAGCCACTACGTCCGCCCAAAATCCATCAGGAAACTCAGTATTTGACAACATGCTTCTGACCTTCTCTTGTATGGTCCTATTCATACGTTCTACAACTCCATTTTGTGAAGGATTGTATGGTGCAGTAAGTTCCCACTTTATCCCTTTTACTTCACAAAAGTCTTGAAAAGCTTTGGAAACGTACTCTCCACCATTGTCAGTTCTCAAGCACTTCAGCTTCTGACCACTCTGATTCTCCACAAGTTGCAAGAATGTCTTAAATACCTTGAGCACCTCATCCTTGTGCTTCAAGAAGTAAACCCATAATTTGCAAGAATAGTCATCTATAAAGGTACAAAAGTACGCTGCTCCCCCTAGTGACAAACTAGGCATTGGTCCGCATAGATCACTGTGCACAAGAGCTAACCATTCATCCCTACGATTCCTCTTTGATCTGTGTGGTTCCTGTGCTTGCTTACCATAAACACAATGCTCACAAAACTCGAAATCTTGAAATGAAAAACCAGGCAAATAACCATAATGAGAAAGTATTTCCTTTCCTCTTTTTGACATATGTCCCAGCCTACGATGCCACAGTGACACACTTGGCTGCTCAATCAAATTAATTACATGGTTTTTAACCTCTGAAACATGTAAAGTGTACAGAGTTTCTTACTTGCTACCATGTGCTACAGTCATCGAACCTTTGGAGATCTTCCAAGCGCTATTCCCAAAAACTGTCACATAACCCGCATCATCCAACTTCCCTGTACTAATCAAGCTCTTTCGGATTGCTGGAACATGTCTGACATTCTTGAGCCATAAGGAAGAGCCATTCTGAAACTTCAATTGCACATCTCCCACTCCAAGTATGTCACAAACCTGCTCATTGCCAAGCCTGACATAATCTTTAGTAGTCACATATGATGTAAACCACTCTTTTCATGGAGAAACATGTAAAGATGCCCGTGAGTCGATAATCCAATCACTCATAGCATGTCCATCCTCTGCAGTCAAGAAAACAGAATCAAGATTGCTTGTGAGGAAGATGTCACCAGCTGCTATACCAGAATCACTGTCTGAACCAGATCCTGTGACATTCACCTCTTCAATCTTCACTGAACTCTTCTTTCCATCTTGCTCAGAACTCTTTGTTTTGCCTTTTTCTTGTTTCCACTTTGTACAGTCTCTCTTCATGTGACCCTTCTTGCCACAATGGTAGCATTCTATGTCATCCTTTGACTTCCAGTCATGAGACTTACTTCGGTTTTGTGCCTTCTTACCCTTCTTCTCTTTAGACTGTTGTCTCCCTCGAATGACCAAAGCACTATTGCCTTTGCCTTTGTCAATGTTCTTCCTGTTCACTTCCTCTGTGAGCAAGCTACCTTCTACACTGGCACTTGTAAGACCTTCTGGCGCGACATAATTACTTAACGTTGTACGAAAAGTATCCCATCTGTCTGGCAAAGTGATTAAGAGAAACATAGCCTTCACTGAATCTGGAAAGACTATCTCCTGTGCTGTGTACTGACTGAAAATTGTGTGAAATTCACTGAGATGATTTGACATGGTTGTCCCTTCCTTCATCTTCAAATCCACCAGTTCTTGAGCCAATAAATCTAAGAAGCAGCACTTTGTTTGTCGTACATAACACATAGCTTTTGCCATACGCCATACGCTGTAGTCTCTTCTGCTACGTTGAAGTAAACATTTTATGCCAGTGTCAGCATGATTGTGAAAGAAGCTAACCCGTCAATCTCTTCCCACTCAATCTTCAGCCATACCTTCTGGTCTCTCCCCTTTGAGCTTCAGTGGCTTCACTTGTTTTTTTTGCACCAAAACTTGCCAAATCTGCTTCTTCCAGAATGGAAAGTTTGTTCCATCCAGCTTCTTTATGTTGTAAAGAGTCTCACTTTGAGAAGATGCCATATTTTCCAAACTGTTTACTTATGGGCAAAGTCCGGCAGAGTTTCCCCTGTAAACTGGCCTCTGTACATAATAAACAAGCTGTAACAATAAGCTGAACACCTCTCCTCAAGAACTGTCAGTATTTTGAAAATTTTTGACAGAGTTTCCCCTGTAAACTGAGCTCTGGAAACCAAAAGATAGCTCAAAAACAACCCTAAATAGCTGATCAGTGACAAATCTAAAAATCTCTGTAATATGCTATCTTGTAAGCATACAATGTCTCCTGTCTGGGCGATCACAGAACCTGTATCTGTCTCAAGACTGAACCCTGAACAATGCCTCAACGGCCTGACGCATAAGATGCAATCTAGTGTCTACACAAAGTCATACATCCTATGGGATAAAAGTCACCAAAGAGGATGCGTGTAGAGGGGAACTCCAGCAACCTAATCCACCTCACACTGGGTAACCCAGCCCCCAGTGCTTGGCTTCAAAAAACCTCACACACGACCCTCTCAGATGGCTTAGCAACTGCCCAGAACTAGCATACATCCTACAATAGACCAATCACTGTCCTATGACCGCTGGCGGTCTGTCTGCTAGCGTGACTCACAACTAGTAGACCCACAATCACAGTACATCAATCTGCAACACATGCCAGTGGTGTCAAGCCATCGTATGGCCACACCTCCCCTGGAACCTGGCAAGCACAAGAAGTAGCAATGCAGACTGCAATATATATATCTGATGATATATATGTGTACCTGGTCTATAGATGATGCTTTGAAGACTAATGAGTGATGTATGTCAATGCCGATATTGATGCCGACCATCTCCTGCTTGCCAATCTACACAAGACAGGTTTCTTTGCGGCTGAAACCTATCTTCTGATGTAGTGCTCTGAACGAAATTATGAGGCCATAAACAGCTTAGAAAGGGGTAAAACTTCAGGTCACCTACTGGAAATACTCCTGGAATGCCGAGCGTGAATTTCCAAGCTCCGGATCAAAATCTGCTTGAAAAGTGCACGGGTGTGCGATTACGCAAAACCGCACTGTACCTCGCTTTGATACCAATTGAAGTCGCAAAGCGGAGCTTAGATCGACTCACACACACAGAGAGATACACAAACAGAGAGCTTACACAGTACGCAGAGAATTTATTGAAGGGTTATCTCCCAAATCTTATTATTCACAAAAGTATATGTGAGTGTATACAAAGAGTTAGTGATAAGCGAGTTAGGCAGGCGGCCGGCCATATCTGTATAAGAGGCCACTTGGGCTTTAATCCCAACAATTGGACCCCTAGGGAGACTGTCCAATAGTCTTCTAGAGAGCTTAATTCTTATTGGTTCTTTTATTAAGTGTTTTTGAACTACTTAAACTAGACTTAATCTAGCCTAATTCTCATTGGTCCACCTCCAAGGCCATCCAATAGGATTTGAGTACACCTTGCGGGCATCAGGCTTAGGGAGCTGACATGTGTCCCTCTTTCCCCTTGTGTACAAAGGAAGCTCGTGTGTGTGTGAGAGCGAGTTTCTCTCTCATCCCCTACTTCTTGGGCTGGCCCCCTCCTTTGTAGGACTTGACAAAGACTTTTGGGACACACACAAAGCATCCAATTTCCCTAGGCTTTTGACCTTTGGACACAACCTTTGAATTTTGAAACCCTAGCATTTTGGAAGTAATAATGGGCTGAACCTTAGGGTCTTTTAAGCCCATTGTTGCACATTGCTCTTTTGCAAATGGCCCTCCCCCTTTGGATCCCTATTTTCCCTCCTTTGGATCCCTATTGTGGCCAGTCTGCTAGCTTAACCAATATTCTATCTTTTTCTCCCCTTGCACTTCCCCATATTAAATGATCAATTTAACATGAGAAAATCATTTAGGAGAATTAGATATTGATTATTAGGACATTACCTCTCTCTTAAAATCATAGTCGTCTTCGACTATGGGGAAGAGAAGATAAAGCATATTCATCAGTCCTTTTTGCTAGTGGGTAGAGGATCCCTATGTTACCCTACGACATCGTCCAAAATGGATGACTAGTCCATTTGGTGCTTGAGAGCCTAAGCTACTGCAAGCATGTTTGCACATTAGTCCTACCAATCTTCCATAGTAGAGCGACAAGCTCTACTTGGTGTTCTGGAGGCGTTGTCTCCGCAAACCTGATATAAGCATGCATACTACTTCATTTTTGTGCACAATAAAGAAAAAGAGAGTCTTATAAGAGAAAAACTTTGTTCATTTTAACATTTGTACATTTGCTTACTCTTGGGAATCATTGTAAGCATTGACAAGGTTTAGGTTATCCTTTAATTGTATGCCTTGCATCCATCTAGCATCTTCAAAAGGATAATTCTTAAACTTAATAAGATATCGTCATAAAGTCTTACCGCCTCTTAGTACCTTGTCTTCATGTCGGAGAATGGACTCCGGCTGCAGCACCTCTTCTTGGTCCTCAATCTCCAGTGGGTCTTCAATAGTTGGTTCTTGAGGTGGCTCTCCTTTGTAAGGCTTTAGTAGCCTCACATAGAAAGCATTTATGAGCCAATGGCTGGGCAACTTGAGTTGATAGGCCATTTCATTTCTTGGCCTAAGAATTTGAAAGGGACCATAGTACCTTTCTGCTAACTTAGCATAGTACTTTTGGTGTCCCATACGATTCTTGCCCGTTGTGTGCCTTAATCGAGCCTTGGGAAATTTGAGTAAGACTCGATCATTTTCTTTAAAAGCTTGGGCTCTTTTGTGCTTGTCAGCGGCAACCTTTTGACTTTGCTGTGAGATAGAGATAGCATCCTTAATCTTTTGGAAAGATTCTTGTAGGCCTCTGCTATACTCATATGCAACGAAGATCTTCCCGTGTACCTTAAGTAGCAAGGGACTTTTTGATCTTCCCTCTATTACCTCATAAGGTGATTTTACCGTGGAAGTACGTACAGTGTTATTGTAGGCATACTCCATTAAGGGTAAGTACTTCTCCCATTGGGATCTTCGATCTACTTCCATTACATAGGCTTTTAGTAGATCAAGAATAGTTAGATTAGCTAATTCACTTTGGCCATCCGTTTGCGGGTGATAAGCCGAAGAGAAATTTAGCCCTGTTCCTTAATTCTCAAAGAGACCCTTCCGAAAATTACTAGTCATTCTAGGATCTCTATCCGACACTATGGACATTGGCAAGCCATGGTACTTGAAGATTTGTGATATGAAGAGGGTTGCCATTTGATGGGCTTTGATAGTCTGTTTGACAGGTATAAAATGAGCTTGCTTACTGAACCTATCTACCATCGTCCATATTCCCATATTCCCATGGATAGACTTAGGTAATCCAAAGAAAAAATCCATGGATATGCTCTCCCATGGTGACTTAGGGATTGGCAAAGGTTGAAGCAATCCAGGTTGCTTCCCTCTACCAAACTTCGTATTTTGGCATACCACACATTTAGAAACATACTCTTGTATGTTTGCTTTCATGGTAGGCCAATGGAATATGTTTCAATCCCCTTTATGGTAGACTGGATCCCTCTATGCCCTGCATATTGAGGAGCATGAGATTCATACATTACTTTCTCACGTAGTGAGTTAGTAATGCATAGTCTATTGCCATAGAGAAGATAACCATCTTGTAAAGTAAATGGTTCCTCTTTCTTCCCTAATGCAAAGGCTGAAATCACATCGCTGAAATCGGGATCAATAGCATAATCATCAATCATTAAAGATAGATCATTGTGAGTTGCTATGGAAACCACATTCACTCTCGGCCGTCTTGAGAGTGCATCAGCTACTTGATTATGCTTGTCAGCAATGTGAGCAATATGAAAATGAAAATTTGCCCACCTCATTTGTTTGTTGGAGAGCTTGGTATGCGTCATGAAGTACTTAACAGTTTGCTGATCCGTCTGCAGAATGAAAGGAGTCCCCAATAAATAGTGCTTCCATGAGTCTAAGGCATGTAGAAGTGCGACAAGTTCCTTTTCATATATGCCTAGGGCTTACTTAACAGGGTCGAGCCTTTGAATTTCATAGACTATGGTGTTCCCTTCTTGGAGCAAAACAACACCAAGGCAAACACCACAAGCATCACATTGGACCTCAAATGGCTTTGAGAGACCCGTTAGTGTAAGCACAGGTTGGGAGATAAGATTTTCAAAAGCATTGTTCTCCTTGGCAAACCATGTGTACCCCGGTGTGTACCTAACGTTTTTCTTTGTTAGGTCATGTAATGGTCCTGTTATTAGTAAGAACTTTTCGATGAAGCGTCTATAGTATGCGCACATACCTATAAAGCTTCTTAGTTCATGAAGATTCCTTGGTTTAGGCCATCCTTTTATTACCTCTAACTTTGATGGATCCATTTGGATGCCATCTTGAGAGATAATGTGACCTAAATACTGAATCTCTTGTAAGAAAAATTCACTTTTCTTTTGATTAACATAAAGTTTATTCTCTCTTAAAACATGAAATATTACCTAGAGGTGTTGCTTGTGTTCGTCTAATGAATTATATTAGATGATGATATCATCAAAGAACACTCCAGTAAAGGTTCGGTGAGGCCTGAATAGCTTCTCCATAGAGCGGTTGAATGTGGTTGGTGCATTGGTCAAGCCAAAAGGCATAACAATGTATTCATAAAGACCAAACGTAGTGCGAAATGCGGTCTTTACAATATCTTGATCAACTATCCTTATTTGATGATAGCCACTTTTTAGGTCAATCCTACTGAAGTAGGTGGACCCTTGTAGCTTATCAAATAGGTCTTCTACCCGTGGAACGGGAAACCTATTCTTGATAGTGATCCTATTTAGTGCTCTATAGTCGACATACATACGATATGTGCCGTCTTTCTTTTGCACTAATAGCACAGGAGAACAAAATGGAGATGAGCTAGGCCTAACCATGACCTTCTCAACTAACTCATGCACTCCCCGCATAATCTCCTCTCGTTGAGCTTGAGAAACTCTATAAGGAGGTTTGTTAGGCGGTGAACTTCCTGGAAGATGTTCAATTGCATGGTCATCATTGCCTCGTTTAGGAGGTAGCTCACAAGGGATGTCGTCAATAAAGACATCTTGAAACCCCTTGAGAAAATTGGATAACTCTAATTCCTTTTGACTGTGTATATTGTCTTTTGCTAAAACATTAGGTTCATTTTTAGAGTCTTTAACAAAAATCATGTAAACGGAAATAATGCTCTTTATTGACTTGTTGAAATCTTGTGTATGTATAATGGCTATGGTGTTACCCATTTCCTTAGCATCTATGTACATATCTTTTTCCCTGAACTTAAAGGAGATTCTCCTTTCAAGGAATTTAACATCGGTAGCCATGCAATCAAACCATGGTGCCCCTAGGATTACATCCTCCTGCTTGAGAGGAGAGATAAAGAAGTCCTCTTTGTCCACATGACTTTGGACATGGAGCCTCAATTTCCCGATTATTAAGGGAGTGACTGAAGGTAGGACATCTCCCATCTCATAAGCTTGTATGCCTAGCTTGGTGGCCAACTCTGTGGATATGAAATTGTGAGTAGAACCAGGGTCAAAGAGAATAAAAGCATCATGTTCTCTTACCTTTCCCCAAGCATGGCATAGAGGAGATCCTTTGTGGTGAGTTTCCTCCTCTTGGATTTCGACCAAGGTAGCTCTAAGAGGCTCATGACGGGTGTTCTTTTAGGGACAAGCGCCGTACGCATGCCCTTGCTTGCCGCACTTGAAACAGTGGTTATCCTTGCAATAATGCTCAAGCTCTTCAGAAGAGAGTTTGTTTTTGCCTTTGTAAACTCCCTTCTCTTTAGATTTCTTGGAGTTTCCCTTAGGAGACTTTGGACATTGTCCTTCCCCTTAGGCTCATTGGAACCCTTGTTTTCCGTGGGCTTAGAATTTCTTTTAGCCCCCATTTGGAAATTGACTCAAGAAGCCACCATAGTATGGTGCATAACCGCCGATATGGTGTGTGGCCTTTGTTCAGTTAACCCCGTACAAAATTGTTGCTTTTTCTCTCCAAATTCCAACTTCTTAAAGACAGTGGCTTTGAGTTGTAAGTCCCAAAACTTGTCTACATATTTGTGAATGGATTCGTAGGGAGAGAGATTCAAGCTTTGCCATTCGGTGAGTACTTTGTCTTTGGCATCGGTGGCCAAAAACTGCTTCATAATGGAAGCTCGTCAAGCTTTCCATGTTCGTGGAGCTTCACCGTTGGTCCGTAGGCTAGACCACAATTGCCTGGTGGACTTTTGAAAGTGCATAGCTACATGGTGTAGCTTAGAGGACTCCGTGAATTCCTCATCTCCAAACGCCGCATTGAATTGTTGGATGAAGGCGAAGCCTTTGTCCATAGCACCAAAGGTGCCATCGTAGGTAAGGAAAGAGATGCTCTTCCCTCCGTCTTTGAACTTCTTGAGCTTGGACGACCTCTTCCACGTGGCATAGGATTTCCTATGGCTTCTTCTTTTAGGTGGTTCAAGAGCTGCACCGTCACTTTCTTCATAAGAGGAAGAATTTGAGGAGGATGGAGAAGAGGGTGACCTCTTTCTCGCCTTTTTCTTCCCTTGTTTCTCCTTGTCTGCACCATCACTTTCTTCATAAGAGGAAGAGGATGAAGAAGATGGAGAAGAGGGTGACCTCTTTCTCCCGTTTTTCATCTCTTGTTTTCTCTCGTCCCTCTTTGAATTATGGTGTAGAGAATTGTGTGATGGCCTTCTCCGTTTAGGGGGTGTTGGACAGCGTTTTGCCCGCTGTCTTTGTGGAGCCATCTCCACCGAGGTCGTAGGAGACTCACTTCTTTCTCGTTCTTTCTGTGGGGGCTCTACCATTGAAACTTGAGTTCTCCTTTGAGAAGGAGATTCGTCGTCAAGTAGTAGATTTTGAGCCCTTCGTACGGATCCTCTTCTTCTTCCCTTATCCGAGAGAGGCCTCTTTTGGAAGTCTCACAAGGAGGCTTCCTAGGCACTCTCTCTTCTTGGCAGAGATTTTGGAGAATCCCATGAGTACGTAGCTGCCATTGCACTTCACCTTGATGGGATGGATTGCCCATGTCTTGTTGAAGCCTAGTAAACAAGGTAATTAACAAGCATAGGGGCATCATTAGTAGCATGTTCATTAGCAAAATCAAAGCTATCAACATTAATTTCACTCGCTTTACTATTGTCAACCATTATAACAACTTTTAGGTGTAAAAATGCTAAGTGTAATTTGGCACTTCAAGCCCTAGTTGCTACTCCTCTTAACCCCTTCAGAAAAGCACTCAAGCTCCTATACCCGTGGCTCGAATATCATTAATGGCAAGGAATAGAAGAGAGGGTCTTTCACCACCAAAACAGTACCGGCTCTTGTCAAGCTTCTAATATCCCAATAGTGGTTAAGTCGTAGGCAAGCCCCGTAGGACTCCACTATTAAGACTATAGCTCTCGACGGTGATGCCCCGTTAGCTGCATGAAGCAGGTGCACTGCAAAGCTGAAAAATCCCTATTCTACTTACTCAATTGCAATTAATAATACCAACCATTTATAGTTACCTTGAGGACCTCTCTTCTTGAGCAAGAAAAGAGAAACCTTGTGCTTGTGTTCGTCTAATGATTTAGAGTAGATGATGATATCATCAAAGAACACTCCAGTAAAGGTTCGATGAGGCCTGAATAGCTTCTCCATCAAGCGGTTGAATGTGGTTGGTGCATTGGTCAAGCCAAAAGGCATGACAATGTATTTGTAAATACCAAACGTAGTGCAAAATGCGGTCTTTACAATGTCCTGAGCAACTATCCTTATTTGATGATAGCCACTTTTTAGGTCAATCCTACTGAAGTAGGTGGACCCTTGTAGCTTATCAAATAGGTCTTCTACCCGTGGAACGGGAAACCTATTCTTGATAGTGATCCTATTTAGTGCTCTATAGTCGAGATACATATGATATGTGCCGTCTTTCTTTTGCACTAATAGCACAGGAGAAAAAAATGGAGATGAGCTAGGCCTAACCATGACCTTCTTTACTAACTCATGCACTCCCCGCATAATCTCCTCTCGTTGAGCTTGAGAAACTCTATAAGGAGGTTTTTTAGGCGGTGAAATTCGTGGAAGATGTTCAATTTCATGGTCATCATTGCCTCGTTTAGGAGGTTGTCAAGACAACGGCAAGGCCGGACTAGACAAGGGCAAGGCCGGGCTAGGTAGTGTGGAAAGGGAGTCCAACTAGGGCAAAGGGCTAGGAGCCATGGTATATAGTGTGTGGTTGGGAGGTGGACTCCTAGGTTCTAGTTCCCCTTGTCTAACATTGGTATCAAGAGCAAGGTTACTATTTGTGGGAAGGGACATCCGTGGTGTTGGAGAGCCACACAAATTCTTGCATGCTTTTTCATGTCGGGGTCAAGAAGGCCATGGAACTTACCCCCTCTGAGGAGGTCAACGGAGACAAAGGCGTGGGCAACACCGCTTGCGAGGAGAAGAGGCCGACAAGTGACCTGCATCGAATGTCGCCCTCTCGGGCTTGATGGCATCGCGCAACCCCGTTGACCGTTTCACGAGCCTGTAGGCAGGCGCTCTCGACCACCATACAATGCGGGGTGAGCAAAAGCTCCCCCCTCGTGTTGTCTACGGGCCGTCATAGCCCATGAAGAGCTTCTTTTTTCACACCCGGCGGGCGCTCAACCCTTTGGGGTTACTGGCTATAAATTTTTTTCCCAACCAAGGGACGGTACCCACAGCGGGGTACCCCCCCCCCCCCCCCCCCCCCCCCCCTCCCTCTTGTGAAGCTTCGGGCGAAGCTAGGCATACCGACAGAGCCAAGAAAGGGCAAGGCTGGGAAATACAAAGGCAAGGTGCTATTTTTGTTGTGTATCCTGCATATTATTGTTTTGTACCTTCATTCAAGTCATCGGCAAGTTATCCAAAATACAAAAACCAAGTGCAGGGTGCTCAAGGCAAACACACCTACACTATTGAATTGTTTTCTTGGAACCCAGAGCAAGATTACATCCTCAGTGGCAATTGGAGCACGAACAAAATTACCAAGGCTTATTACCGGTATCAACAGGATTTTATCGATATTTACCAGTTGCGGTACATCGCGTATTTTTCTTGCTATTCCTTGCACTGCACTGTGTCGCCATGGATTCAGATATCAAGATGACTTTTGATTTCGAGCAAAATATGCATGATCCTACCCATGATGGCTCACGGTCGGCGGATACTCTCAAGGAGAGTGCCTGCAACGCTATGACAGGTGACGACACCTATGAATTGCTCGACATTCAAGAATTTCGTGCACTTCAGACATGCATGGCAGTCATGGAAGGAAATTTCAAATCTTTAAATGGAAACGTCACTAAATTATCCACGTTAGTGATCCAATTAATGCAACAGCAGTCCAAGGGTCCTGTTGACATGCACATGCATGAGCACATTGCTACACAGGGGCAAGGCCCTTCTAATCAGGGATAAGGTCCAATTTCTGATAGCACACTCTCACTGCAAAAGAGGTGGATGAGTTGTTGAAAAACACCAAACCCACCGACTTTTAAGGGAGAAGACCGCGATCGCAATAAGGATGCAGTGAATATCTTTCTCAGCAAGTGGGATGGAATTCACGCCTTACGGCGTACTCCGGACGCAGTCAGAGCACTGCAAACGATCTTAACTCTGGAAGGCAAGGCCTAAAAATGGTGTATGTCTCTCAAGGAGAAGAATATCATACCACAGAGTTGGGCAGCTTTTGAAGCTATGTTTCGCAAAGAATTTTTGCCTACACATGAGGCAGATCGGAATTGGATGGCTTGGGACACGTGTTCCATGCACCAATACCCATCATTACTTGAATATATATCTCACTATTGGGATTTTATCCTCAAGTTGGAAGGCTTAGATAACTATCAGCAAGTACGGGGATTTATACGTGGTCTGACACCAAAGCTTAAGAAGCACGTCAAGACCCAAGACCCTAAAACACTTGAGGAAACCATAGTGAAAGCACATATTCACGATGATCCAGATGAAAAGAAATCACATAATACTCACGTGCCTGCTAATACACATGGTAATACAAACACCCAGTATGGGCACAATAAAAGAAAATTTATAGTAGCCAATTCAGAAGCATCTAAAAAACCCAAGGGGTCCAAAGGTCCTCTCTCTCCTGAGGACTTTGATAAAGCTAAGAAAGAGAAATTATGTTTTCAATGTTTAGGAAGCGGTCATGGCAAAAAGGATTGTCCCAAGGGGAAATCTGCTGCTCATGGCAAGGAGAAAGCAGTGCACACGATGCAACTGCTACCTCTTGAGTCTTCCTCATGATTCTCTACAGTGGAAGTAACACACACCGAGGTGGTGCATGAATGCTGTCTCACGGCTTCCATGTGGCAATAGACCTTCGGACCACGTGAGTTAGTACGTATGCACGGATCTCTGCAAGGGCACAAGGTGCATATCTTAGTAGATGACAATGCTACTCACAATTTTATCAATTATGGATTGGTGAAAAAACTCAAATTGCCTCAAACTCCGAGTACCTACCTCTACAAGGTAGCAATGATGAATAGACATGATACCGAAATCTGGGATACTCAAGTCAGAGCTGTTTCGTTGGAAGTACAAGGTTACTCCATATCCTTGGACTTTCAGGTTATGAACATGGAGAGGGCAGACGTGGTCCTTGGTAGGGAATGGTTGCATAGCCTAGGACCATCACTGAAGCACAACAGCTTGATGTTCGAATCCCATGGTGCACATGTGTTGTTGTTAGGAGAGAAGGATGTACCTTCTTCACCATTGTACAGCTGAGCTTATGCAGCTCATTTCTGATAATGAAATAGATCAATTTTTCTTGTGTTACTCATTTTCTCTCTAACATTGAATCTATTGAACATTCCTCAACGCCGCATGCTTCTCTCTCATCTCTTCCACCAATGGCTACTTCCAAACAATCAAACATTGGTAGTGAGTTACAAAAATTATTAAAGGAATTTCAAGATGTTTTTCCCCATGATTTGCCACCAGGATTATCGCCGACATGATCGATGCAACATAGCATCGATGTGGTTGCAGGCAGTAAACCTGTCAGTAAACCGCCCTACCGTATGAGTTACCCTGAAGCTGCTGAGGTAAAAGATCAGCTTGCTGACTACCTTAGCAGAGGGTTTATCCAACCCAGTTCTTCACCATGGGCTTCTCCTATCCTATTAGTGAAGAAAAAAGATGACAGTATGCGCATTTGCGTAGACTACCGTGGCTTAAATGCGGTTACGATTAAGAACAAGTACCCATTGCCACGAGTGGATGAGTTGTTCCACAAACTCACTCATGCTCGCATTTTTACAAAAATAGACTTGCGGTTAGGTTATCACCAAGTGCGTATTCAACTTGCTGATATACCCAAAACTGCATTCCGAACAAGGTTTGGCCACTACGAGTTTTTGGTGATGCCCTTTGGGTTAACCAATGCGCCCGCAACATTCATGACACTTATGGATAGTGTCTTGAAGCCGTACTTGGGCAAATTTGTCATCGTTTTTCTTGATGACATTCTAGTTTACAGAGCTTTTGAAGAAGAACACTTACAACATCTGAGGCAGGTGTTCGAATTGTTACGAACAAATAAATTATATGCCAAGGAATCTAAGTGTGATTTTTTGAAAGGAGAAATTCACTATCTTGGGGATGTTATTTCAGCTAATGGGCTATATATGGATCAATCCAAAGTGGATACAATCCGGCAATGGCCTTCTCCTAAAAATCTAGAAGAGTTACAGATTTTTTAAGGATTTGCAGGTTTTTACCGAAGGTTCGTTAAAAACTATGATAATATTGTTTTTCCCATGACGGATCAACTGAAAGGCAAAGGCAAAGCTTTTCAGTGGGGACCCGCTCAACAGCACAGTTTTGATACGTTCAAGGATACATTAGCTACAGGTCCCATACTAGCTATTGTAGATCCTTTGAAACCATTCGTTTTGGAAACGGATGCCAGTGGCCATGCTATTGGAGCAGTCCTGTTACAAGACGGACAGCCAATTGCATTTGAAAGCAAGAAGCTTGATGCAGCTCAGCAGAACTACTCTGCTTATGAGCGTGAACTCTATGCAATAGTGTCTGCCTTAAAAACATGGCGGCATTATTTATATGGTGCTCAGTTTGAGATTGTGTTTGACCATGAAAGGATCAAATGGTTTACACAACAAACTGATTTGAAGCGTCGAAAAGCCGGGTGGACCGAGATTCTTCAGGAATATGACGCCAAGCTCCGGTATCGTAAAGGACGATACAATGTGGTGGCTGACGCTCTAAGTTGTATGCCGGAGATCAATTCTCTCTTGTTCACAGAACTTCGTAGTGAATTTTTGGATTCTCTCAAAGGCAAATATGATCATGATAAAGCATATTCCAAAGTGTGGAGCCATGTACAAATGAGGGATCCTTCTCACTCCAATGATGGTATTGTAATGATGGTGCATTGGTCAAGCCAAAAGGCATGACAATGTATTTGTAAAGACCAAACGTAGTGCAAAATGCGGTCTTTACAATGTCCTGAGCAACTATCCTTATTTGATGATAGCCACTTTTTAGGTCAATCCTACTGAAGTAGGTGGACCCTTGTAGCTTATCAAATAGGTCTTCTACCCGTGGAACGGGAAACCTATTCTTGATAGTGATCCTATTTAGTACTCTATAGTCGACACACATACGATATGTGCCGTCTTTCTTTTGCACTAATAGCACAGGAGAACAAAATGGAGATGAGCTAGGCCTAACCATGACCTTCTCAACTAACTCATGCACTCCCCGCATAATCTCCTCTCGTTGAGCTTGAGAAACTCTATAAGGAGGTTTGTTAGGCGGTGAACTTCCTGGAAGATGTTCAATTGCATGGTCATCATTGCCTCGTTTAGGAGGTAGCTCACAAAGGATGTCGCCAATAAAGACATCTTGAAACCCCTTGAGAAAATTGGATAGCTTTAATTCCTTTTGATTGTGTATATTTTCTTTTGCTAAAACATTAGGTTCATTTTGAGAGTCTTTAACAAAAATCATGTACACGGAAATAGAGATCTTTATTGACTTGTTGAAAGCTTGTGTATGTATAATGGGTATGGTGTTACCCATTTCCTTAGCATCTATGTACATATCTTTTTCCCTGAACTTAAAGGAGATTCTCCTTTCAGGGCCTAGGATTACATCCTCATGCTTGAGAGGAGAGATAAAGAAGTCCTCTTTGTCCACATAGCTTTGGACATGGAGCCTCAATTTCCCGATTAAGGGAGTGACTGGAGCTTATTGCCCCTTGAAAGCACCGTCTGTGGGTAGGACATCTCCCATCTCGTAAGCTTGTATGCCTAGCTTGGTGCCCATTCTCTATGGTTATGAAATTGTGAGTAGAACAAGGGTCAACGAGAATAAAAGCATCATGTCCTCTTACCTTTCCCCAAGCATGGCATAGAGGAGATCCTTTGTGGTGAGTTTCCTCCTCTTGGATTTCGACCAGGATAGCTCTAGAAGGCTCGTGACGGGTGTTCTTTTGGGGACAAGCGCGGTACGCATGCCCTTGCTCGCCGCACTTGAAACAGCGGTTATCCTTACGATAACGCTCAAGCTCTTCAGGAGAGAGTTTGTTTTTGCCTTTGTAAACTCCCTTCTCTTTAGCTTTGTTGGAGTTGCCCTTAGGAGAATTTTGGACATTGTCCTTCCCCTTAGGCTCATTGGAACCCTTGTTTTTTGTGGGCTTAGAATTTCTTTTAGCCCTCGTTTGGAAATTGATTCAAGAAGACACCATAGTATGGTGTATAACCGTCGATATGGTGCCTGGCCTTTGGGAGTTAACATACTCCGCATTTCTTCAATTAAGTCCCCACAAAATTGTTGCTTTTGCTCTCTAGAATCCAACTTCTTAAAGACAGTGGCTTTGAGTTGTAAGTCCCAAAACTTGTGAATGGAGCCGTAGGGAGAGAGCTTCGCCATTCGGTGATTACTTTGTCTTTGGCATCGGTGGCCAAAAATTGCTTCATAATGAAAGCTCTTAAAGCTTTCCATGTTTGTGGAGCTTCACCATTGGCCCGCAGGCTAGACCACCATTGCCTGGTGGACTTTTGAAAGTGCATAGCTACATGACGTAGCTTACAGGGCTCCACGAAGCATCTCCAAACGCCGCATCGAACTATTGGGGATAAAGGCCAAGACTTTGTCTGTAGCACCAAAGTCTCCATCGTAGGTAAGGAAAGAGATGCTCTTCCCTTCCTCTTTGAACTTCTTGAGCTTGGAAGACCTCTTCCACGCGGCATAGGATTTCCTATGGCCTCTTCTTTTTTATGGTTCAAAGGTTGCACCATCACTTTCTTCAGAAGAAGGTGAAGAATTTGAGGAAGATGGAGAAGAGGGTGACCTCTTTCTCGCCTTTTTCTTGCCTTGATCTTCGGCGTCTTCACCATCACTTTCACAAGAGACAGAGGATGAACAAGATGGAGAAGAGGGTGTCCTCTTTCTCGCCTTTTTCTTCTCTTGCTTTTTGTCATCCCTCTTTGAAGTATGGTGTGGAGAAGTATGCGATGGTCTTCTCCATTTTGGAGGTGATGGAGAGCGTTTAGCCCGCCGTCTTCGTGGAGCCATCTCCACCGAGGTGGCAAGAGACTCATTTCTTTCTCGTTCCTTTGGTGGGGGCTCTTGAATTCTCCTTTGAGAAGGAGATGCGTCATCAAGGAGCAAATTTTTGAGCCCTTCATATGGATCCTCTTCTTCTTCCCGAATCGGAGAGAGGCCTTTTCTGGAAGTCTTGCAAGGAGGCTTACTAGGTGCTCTCTTGTCATGGTGGGGAGCTTGGATAATCCCATGAGCACGAAGCTGTCGTTGCACTTCACTTTGTAGGGATGGATTACCCATGGCTTGTTGAAGCCTAGAAACAAGATAGTTTACAAGCATCGCGGCATCATTAGTAGCCTGCTCATTAGCAAAATCAAAGTTATCACCATTAATTTCACTCTCTTTACTATTGTTGGCCATTTTAACAACTTTTAGGTGTAAACTTTTTAGGGGTACTTTGGCACTTCAAACCCTAGTTGGTACTCCTCTTTACCCCTTTAGAAAAAGCACTCAAGCTACTTTACCCGTGGCTCGAATACCATTAATTGCAAGGAAAAGAAGAGAGGGTCGTTCAACACCAAAACAGCACCTGCCCCTCTCAAGCTTCTAATAGCTCAATAGTGAATAAGCCATAGGCAAGCCCCGTAGGACTCCACTATTAAGACCATAGCTCTCGACGGTGATGCCCCGTTAAGTGCATGAAGGCAGGCGCACTGCAAGGCTGAAAAATCCCTCTTCTACTTACTCACATGCAATTAATAATACCAACCATTTATAGCTAGCTTGAGGACCTCCCTTCTTGAGCAAGAAAAGTTGTGCTCTGATACCAATGTAACATTTAATGGTCTAGTAACTTGTGTGTAGCGGAAAATAGCATGAACATAGTGGGCATTTCATTAGAATAGATTCCTAATGAGAATAACAATAGTGCTTGGGGTGGAGAGAGCAACAAAAAGTATAACACCTAGTTAGATAGCATGAAAAATACTTCAAAAGAGAGAGAAATTAAGCGATTGACAACAATTAAGGGCCGGATTTGCATGGAGCCGATCCCCCCTCCAAAAGGCTTCGTATTATGGTTTCTCCCATCAAGAGAGACATTTTACAATACAAATATTTGTGTTCCTTCAATACTAGCTAGTGCTATGAAGATGGAAACTTCAAGCACTAAGCACAACATTTATTAAACATAACATCAATTCCCTCACAATCTCAGACCCAAGACCTCACACACCTTTGAAGATGGTGAGAGCTGGCGGGGTATGAGAGTAGATTGAGAGAAAGAAGGAGTATTCTTACGAGAAAGATGTACATCTCCTCACATAATCACTCATATTAGCATAGCTTAGCTTAGTAATTAGCATGGTAGAGGAGATGAGCATGCATTGAATCTTGGCTCTTGGTTGGGTTTGCATCACAAAGCCAAGAGTTGTTGGTGTAGGCCTCCCTTCTCACAAGCTTGGAGTAGGTGGTAAGCTTTCCATTAAAGCTTGAGAAGGAGAGAGAGAGAGAGAGAGAGAGAGAGAGAGAGAGAGAGAGAGAGAGAGAGAGAGAGAGAGAGAGAGAGCCTTCTTGCTCTACACATAGATTGTGTGAGTATGTAAGTGAATAATTTCTTTGAAAAATCAGTCCCCTCTCTCTCTTGGTCGACCCCTCTTGCTATGTGGTCATGCTCACTCCCTAATGGACCTCCCCAGGCTCAGCCAATGGAAATTAAGCAGTATAAGTGATAGCCTTCTGACATATGTCCCCCTTTTCCCTTTTGTGAGACCTTTTTCTAATTAATTAATGAAACTAAACCCTCATTGGACCCCTTTGTCTCCTGGCCAATAGGAATCAGGCAAGCCATTGCGCTGGGAGACTGTCCAATAGTCTTCTAGAGAGCTTAATTCTTATTGTTTCTTTTATTAAGTGTTTTTAAATTAATTAAACTAGACTTACTATAGACTAATTCTCATTGGTCCACCTCCAAGGCCATCCAATAGGATTTGAGTACACCTTGTGGGCATATGGGCTAGGGAGCTGACATGTGTCCCTCTTTCCCCTTATGTACAAAGGAAACTTGTGTGTGTGTGTGTGTGTGTGTGTGTGTGTGCGTGCACGCGCGCGTGCGCGCGTGTGTGTGTGTGTGAGTTTCTCTCTCATCCCCTACTTCTTGGGCTCACCCCCTCCTTTGTAGGACTTGACAAAGACTTTTGGGACACATACAAAGCATCCAATTTCCCTAGGATTTTCTTTTAACACAACCTTTAAATTTTGGAACCCTAGCATTTTGGAAGTCTTAATAGGTTGAACCTTAGGGTCTTTTAAGCCCATTGTTGCACATTGCTCTTTTGCAGATGGCCCTCCCCGTTTGGATCCCTATTTTCCCTCCTTTGGATCCCTATTGTGGCCGCTCTGCTAGCTTAACCAATATTCTAGCTTTTTCTCCCCTGGCACTTCCCCATATTAAATGATCAATTTAACATGAGAAAAATAGTTTAGGAGAATTAGATATTGATTATTATGACATTACCTCTCTCTTGAAATCATAGTCGTCCTCTACTATGGGATAGAGAAGATAAAGCATATTCATCAGTCCTTTTTCCTAGCGGGTAGAGGATCCCTATGCTACCATACAACATCGTTCCAAAATGGATGACTAGTCCATTTGGTGCTTGAGAGCCTAAGCTGCCGCAAGCATGTCTGCACATTAGTCCTATCAATCTTCCATAGTAGAGTGACAAGCTCTACTTGGTGTTCCGGAGACATCGTCTCCGCAAACTTGATCTAAGCATGCATACTACTTCATTTTTGTGCACAATAAAGAAAAAGAGTCTTATAAGACAAAAACTTTGTTCATTTTTAACATTTGTACATTTGCTTACTCTTGGGAAGCATTGTAAGCATTGACAAGGTTTAGGTTATCCTTTCATTGTATGCCTTGCATCCGTCTAGCATCTTCAAAAGGATAATTCTTAAACTTAATAAGATATCAGGATAGTCTTACCGCCTCTTAGTACCTTGTCTTCATGTCGGAGAATGGACTCGGACTGCCGCACCACTTCTTGGTCCTTGATCTCCGGTGGGTCTTCAATAGTTGGTTCTTGAGGTGTCTCTCCTTTGTAAGGCTTTAGTAGGCTCACATGGAAAGCATTGTGTATGAGCCAATGGCTTGGCAACTGGAGTTGATAGGCCATTTCATTGAGAATCTGAAAGGAACCATAGTACCTTTTTGCTAACTTAGCATAGTACTTTTGGTGTCCCGTACGATTCTTGCCCATTGTGTGCCTTAATCGAGCCTTGGGAAATTTGAGTAAGACTCGATCATTTTCTTTAAAGGCTTGGGCTCTTCTGTGCTTGTCAGCAACAGCCTTTTGCCTTTGCTGTGAGATAGAGATAGCATCCTTAATCTTTTGGAAATATTCTTGTAGGTCTCTGCTATACTCATCTGCAGCAGCGAAGATCTTCCCGTGTACCTTAAGTAGCAAGGGACTTTTTGATCTTCCCTCTATTACCTCCAAAGGTTCTTTTCCCGTGGAAGTATGTACAGTGTTATTGTAGGCATACTCCATTAAGGGTAAGTACTTCTCCCATTGGGATCTTTGATCTACTTCTGTTACATAGGCTTTTAGTAATTTGAGAATTGTTAGGTTAGCTATTTCACTTTGGCCATCCGTTTGCCGGTGATAAGGCGAAGAGAAATTTAGCCTTTTTCCTAAATTCTCAAAGACACCCTTCCAAAAATTACTAGTCATTTTAGGATCTCTATCCGACACTATGGACATTAGCAAGCCATGGTACTTGAAGATTTGTGATATGAAGAGGGTTGCCATTTGATGGGCTTTGATAGTCTTTTTGACAGGTATAAAATGAGCTTGCTTACTGAACCTGTCTACTATCATCCATATTCTTGTATTCCCATGGATAGACTTAAGCAATCCAAAGATTAAATCCATGTATATGCTCTCCCATGGTGAATTAGGGATTTGCAAAGTTTGAAGCAATCCACGTTGCTTCCCTCTACCAAACTTCGTCTTTTGGCATACCACGCATTTAGAAACATACTCTTGTATGTTTGCTTTCATGGTAGGCCAACATAAATATATTTCAATCCCCTTTAGGGTAGACTGAATCCCTCTATGCCCCGTATAAGGAGGAGCATGAGATTCATATATTACTTTCTCACGTAGTGAGTTAGTAACGCATAGTCTATTGCCATAGAGAAGATAACCATCTTGTAAAGTAAATGGTTCCTCTTTCTTCCCTAATGCAAGGGCTAAAATCACATCTCTGAAATCGGGATCAATATCATACTCATCTATCATTGAAGATAGATCATTGTGACTTGTTATGGAAACCACTTTCACTCTCGGCCTTCTTGAGAGTGCATCGGCTACTTGATTATGCTTGTCAACAATGTGAGCAATATGAAAATGCAATTGCGAAAGAAAATTTGCCCACCTCATTTGTTTGTCGGAGACCTTCGTCTACGTCATGAAGTACTTAAGACTTTGGTGATCCGTCTGCACAATGAAAGGAGTCCCCAATAAGTAGTGCTTCCATGAGTCTAAGGCATGTAGAGCTGCGAGGAGTTCCTTTTCATATATGCCTAGAGCTTGCTCAACAGGGTCAAGCCATTGACTTTCATAGCCTATGGTGTGCCCTTCTTGGAGAAAAACAGCTCCAAGGCAATCATCACAAGCATCACATTGGCCCTCAAATGGCTTTGAGAGATCTGGTAGTGTAAGCACAGGTTGAGAGATAAGATTTTCTTTAAGCTTTTTGAAAGCATTCGTCTCCTTGGAAGACCATGTGTACCTAGCATTTTTCTTTGTTAGGTCATGTAATGGTCTTGCTGTTAGTGAGAACTTTTCTATGATGTGTCTATAGTATGCACACATACCTATAAAGCTTCTTAGTTCATGTAGATTCCTTAGTTTAGGCCATCCTTTTATTACCTCCAACTTTGATGGATCCATTTGGATGCCATCTTGAGAGATAATATGACCTAAATACTGAATCTCTTGTAAGAAAAATTCACTTTTCTTTCGATTAACATAAATGTTATTCTCTCTTAAAACTTGAAATATTACCTAGAGGTGTTGCTTGTGTTCGTCTAATGAATTAGAGTAGATGATGATATCATCAAAGAACACTCTAGTAAAGGTTCGGTGAGGCCTGAATAGCTTCTCCATAGAGCGGTTGAATGTGGTTGGTGCATTGGTCAAGCCAAAAGGCATAACAATGTATTCATAAAGACCAAACGTAGTGCGAAATGCGGTCTTTACAATATCTTGATCAACTATCCTTATTTGATGATAGCCACTTTTTAGGTCAATCCTACTGAAGTAGGTGGACCCTTGTAGCTTATCAAATAGGTCTTCTACCCGTGGAACGGGAAACCTATTCTTGATAGTGATCCTATTTAGTGCTCTATAGTCGACACACATACGATATGTGCCGTCTTTCTTTTGCACTAATAGCACAGGAGAACAAAATGGAGATGAGCTAGGCCTAACCATGACCTTCTCAACTAACTCATGCACTCCCCGCATAATCTCCTCTCGTTGAGCTTGAGAAACTCTATAAGGAGGTTTGTTAGGCGGTGAACTTCCTGGAAGATGTTCAATTGCATGGTCATCATTGCTTCGTTTAGGAGGTAGCTCACAAGGGATGTCGTCAATAAAGACATCTTGAAACCCCTTGAGAAAATTGGATAACTCTAATTCCTTTTGACTGTGTATATTGTCTTTTGCTAAAACATTAGGTTCATTTTTAGAGTCTTTAACAAAAATCATGTAGACGGAAATAATGCTCTTTATTGACTTGTTGAAATCTTGTGTATGTATAATGGCTATGGTGTTACCCATTTCCTTAGCATCTATGTACATATCTTTTTCCCTGAACTTAAAGGAGATTCTCCTTTCAAGGAATTTAACATCGGTAGCCATGCAATCAAACCATGGTGCCCCTAGGATTACATCCTCCTGCTTGAGAGGAGAGATAAAGAAGTCCTCTTTGTCCACATGACTTTGGACATGGAGCCTCAATTTCCCGATTATTAAGGGAGTGACTGAAGGTAGGACATCTCCCATCTCATAAGCTTGTATGCCTAGCTTGGTGGCCAACTCTGTGGATATGAAATTGTGAGTAGAACCAGGGTCAAAGAGAATAAAAGCATCATGTTCTCTTACCTTTCCCCAAGCATGGCATAGAGGAGATCCTTTGTGGTGAGTTTCCTCCTCTTGGATTTCGACCAAGGTAGCTCTAAGAGGCTCATGACAGGTGTTCTTTTAGGGACAAGCACCGTACGCATGCCCTTGCTTGCCGCACTTGAAACAGTGGTTATCCTTGCAATAATGCTCAAGCTCTTCAAAAGAGAGTTTGTTTTTGCCTTTGTAAACTCCCTTCTCTTTAGATTTCTTGGAGTTTCCCTTAGGAGACTTTGGACATTGTCCTTCCCCTTAGGCTCATTGGAACCCTTGTTTTCCGTTGGCTTAGAATTTCTTTTAGCCCCCATTTGGAAATTGACTCAAGACGCCACTATAGTATGGTGCATAACCGCCGATATGGTGCGTGGCCTTTGTTCAGTTAACCCCGTACAAAATTGTTGCTTTTGCTCTCCAAATTCCAACTTCTTAAAGACAGTGGCTTTGAGTTGTAAGTCCCAAAACTTGTCTACATATTTGTGAATGGATTCGTAGGGAGAGAGATTCAAGCTTTGCCATTCGGTGAGTACTTTGTCTTTGGCATCGGTGGCCAAAAACTGCTTCATAATGGAAGCTCGTCAAGCTTTCCATGTTCGTGGAGCTTCACCGTTGGTCCGTAGGCTAGACCACAATTGCCTGGCGGACTTTTGAAAGTGCATAGCTACATGGTGTAGCTTAGAGGACTCCGTGAATTCCTCATCTCCAAACGCCGCCTTGAATTGTTGGATGAAGGCGAAGCCTTTGTCCATAGCACCAAAGGTGCCATCGTAGGTAAGGAAAGAGATGCTCTTCCCTCCGTCTTTGAACTTCTTGAGCTTGGACGACCTCTTCCACGTGGCATAGGATTTCCTATGGCTTCTTCTTTTAGGTGGTTCAAGAGCTGCACCGTCACTTTCTTCATAAGAGGAAGAATTTGAGGAGGATGGAGAAGAGGGTGACCTCTTTCTCGCCTTTTTCTTCCCTTGTTTCTCCTTGTCTGCACCATCACTTTCTTCATAAGAGGAAGAGGATGAAGAAGATGGAGAAGAGGGTGACCTCTTTCTCCCGTTTTTCGTCTCTTGTTTTCTCTCGTCCCTCTTTGAATTATGGTGTAGAGAATTGTGTGATGGCCTTCTCCGTTTAGGGGGTGTTGGACAGCGTTTTGCCCGCTGTCTTTGTGGAGCCATCTCCACCGAGGTCGTAGGAGACTCACTTCTTTCTCGTTCTTTCTGTGGGGGCTCTACCATTGAAACTTGAGTTCTCCTTTGAGAAGGAGATTCGTCGTCAAGTAGTAGATTTTGAGCCCTTCATACGGATCCTCTTCTTCTTCCCTTATCGGAGAGAGGCCTCTTTTGGAAGTCTCACAAGGAGGCTTCCTAGGTACTCTCTCTTCTTGGCGGAGATTTTGGAGAATCCCATGAGTACGTAGCTGCCATTGCACTTCACCTTGATGGGATGGATTGCCCATGTCTTGTTGAAGCCTAGTAAACAAGGTAATTAACAAGCATAGGGGCATCATTAGTAGCCTGTTCATTAGCAAAATCAAAGCTATCAACATTAATTTCACTCGCTTTACTATTGTCAACCATTATAACAACTTTTAGGTGTAAAAATGCTAAGTGTAATTTGGCACTTCAAGCCCTAGTTGCTACTCCTCTTAACCCCTTCAGAAAAGCACTCAAGCTCCTATACCCGTGGCTCGAATATCATTAATGGCAAGGAATAGAAGAGAGGGTCTTTCACCACCAAAACAGTACCGGCTCTTGTCAAGCTTCTAATATCCCAATAGTGGTTAAGTCGTAGGCAAGCCCCGTAGGACTCCACTATTAAGACTATAGCTCTCGACGGTGATGCCCCGTTAGCTGCATGAAGCAGGTGCACTGCAAAGCTGAAAAATCCCTATTCTACTTACTCAATTGCAATTAATAATACCAACCATTTATAGTTACCTTGAGGACCTCTCTTCTTGAGCAAGAAAAGAGAAACCTTGTGCTTGTGTTCGTCTAATGATTTAGAGTAGATGATGATATCATCAAAGAACACTCCAGTAAAGGTTCGATGAGGCCTGAATAGCTTCTCCATCAAGCGGTTGAATGTGGTTGGTGCATTGGTCAAGCCAAAAGGCATGACAATGTATTTGTAAATACCAAACGTAGTGCAAAATGCGGTCTTTACAATGTCCTGAGCAACTATCCTTATTTGATGATAGCCACTTTTTAGGTCAATCCTACTGAAGTAGGTGGACCCTTGTAGCTTATCAAATAGGTCTTCTACCCGTGGAACGGGAAACCTATTCTTGATAGTGATCCTATTTAGTGCTCTATAGTCGAGATACATATGATATGTGCCGTCTTTCTTTTGCACTAATAGCACAGGAGAAAAAAATGGAGATGAGCTAGGCCTAACCATGACCTTCTTTACTAACTCATGCACTCCCCGCATAATCTCCTCTCGTTGAGCTTGAGAAACTCTATAAGGAGGTTTTTTAGGCGGTGAAATTCGTGGAAGATGTTCAATTTCATGGTCATCATTGCCTCGTTTAGGAGGTTGTCAAGACAACGGCAAGGCCGGACTAGACAAGGGCAAGGCCGGGCTAGGTAGTGTGGAAAGGGAGTCCAACTAGGGCAAAGGGCTAGGAGCCATGGTATATAGTGTGTGGTTGGGAGGTGGACTCCTAGGTTCTAGTTCCCCTTGTCTAACATTGGTATCAAGAGCAAGGTTACTATTTGTGGGAAGGGACATCCGTGGTGTTGGAGAGCCACACAAATTCTTGCATGCTTTTTCATGTCGGGGTCAAGAAGGCCATGGAACTTACCCCCTCTGAGGAGGTCAACGGAGACAAAGGCGTGGGCAACACCGCTTGCGAGGAGAAGAGGCCGACAAGTGACCTGCATCGAATGTCGCCCTCTCGGGCTTGATGGCATCGCGCAACCCCGCTGACCGTTTCACGAGCCTGTAGGCAGGCGCTCTCGACCACCATACAATGCGGGGTGAGCAAAAGCTCCCCCCTCGTGCTGTCTACGGGCCGTCATAGCCTATGAAGAGCTTCTTTTTTCACACCCGGCGGGCGCTCAACCCTTTGGGGTTACTGGCTATAAATTTTTTTCCCAACCAAGGGACGGTACCCACAGCGGGGTACCCCCCCCCCCCCCCCCTCCCTCTTGTGAAGCTTCGGGCGAAGCTAGGCATACCGACAGAGCCAAGAAAGGGCAAGGCTGGGAAATACAAAGGCAAGGTGCTATTTTTGTTGTGTATCCTGCATATTATTGTTTTGTACCTTCATTCAAGTCATCGGCAAGTTATCCAAAATACAAAAACCAAGTGCAGGGTGCTCAAGGCAAACACACCTACACTATTGAATTGTTTTCTTGGAACCCAGAGCAAGATTACATCCTCAGTGGCAATTGGAGCACGAACAAAATTACCAAGGCTTATTACCGGTATCAACAGGATTTTATCGATATTTACCAGTTGCGGTACATCGCGTATTTTTCTTGCTATTCCTTGCACTGCACTGTGTCGCCATGGATTCAGATATCAAGATGACTTTTGATTTCGAGCAAAATATGCATGATCCTACCCATGATGGCTCACGGTCGGATACTCTCAAGGAGAGTGCATGTAACGCTATGACAGGTGACGACACCAATGAATTGCTCGACATTCAAGAATTTCGTGCACTTCAGACATGCATGGCAATCATGGAAGGAAATTTCAAATCTTTAAATGAAAACGTCACCACCAAAACAGTACCGGCTCTTGTCAAGCTTCTAATATCCCAATAGTGGTTAAGTCATAGGCAAGCCCCGTAGGACTCCACTATTAAGACTATAGCTCTCGACGGTGATGCCCCGTTAGCTGCATGAAGCTGGTGCACTGCAAAGCTGAAAAATCCCTATTCTACTTACTCAATTGCAATTAATAATACCAACCATTTATAGTTACCTTGAGGACCTCTCTTCTTGAGCAAGAAAAGAGAAACCTTGTGCTCTGATACCAATGTAACATTTAATGTCTAGTAACTTGTGTGTAGCGGAAAATAACATAAACATAGTGAGCATTTCATTAAGAATAGATTCCTAAGGAGCATAACAAGACTGCTTGCATGGAGAGAGCAACAAAAGCATAACACCTAGTTAGATAGGCATGAACAATACTTCAAAAACAGAGAGAAATTAAGCTATTGACAATAGTTGAGGACCGGATTTACATGGAGTCCGGTCCCCCCTCCAAAAGGCTTTGTACTATAGGTTTCCCCCATCAAGGGAGTCATTTTACAATACAATACTTTGTGTTCCTTTAATAACTTGCTAGTGCAATGAAGATGGAAGCTTCAAGCACTTACACTTGAAAACACAACATTAATTCCCTCACGGTCTTAGACCCAAGACCTCATACACCTTCGAAGATGGTGAGAGCTAGCGGGGTAGAGAGTAGATCAAGAGGAAGAAACGTATTCTTACAAGAAAGAAGTATGTCTCCTCACATAATCACTCTTCATAGCTTAGCATAGCTTAATAATTATCATGGTAGAGGAGATGAGCATGCATTAGAGCTTGGCTCTTGGTTGGATTTGCATCACAAAGCCAAGAGTTGTTGGTGTAGGCCTCCCTTCTCACAAGCTTGGAGTAGATGATGAACTTTCCATTAAAGCTTGAGAAGGAGATAGTCTTATTTACTTCACACATGAGTTTGTGTGTGATAATGCCTTGCCAAAATCAGCCCCCTCTCTCTCTAGGTCGACCCCTCTTGCTAATTCCTTTTGCTGGCCCCTCATTGGCTCATGCCAGGCTTAGCCAATAGGAAATTAGAAGCATAATTGCTAGCCTTGTGAGATGTGTCCCTCTTTCCCCTTTTGTGAGAGCTTTAGGTATTTAAATAAATCAATTAATCTCTCATTGGACCTCTTGGCCAATAGGAATCAGGCCAGCCATTGGGCTGTTGAATGCTCATTGGACCCCTTGGGAGAATGTCCAATAGTCTTTTAAAGAGCTTAATTTCTATTGGTTCTTTTATCAAGTGTTTTTAAATGAATTAAACTAAATTTACTCTAGCCTAATTCTCATTGGTCCACCTCTATGGCCATCTAATAGGATTTGAATGCACCTTGGGGGCAGCTGGGCTAGGAAGTTGATATGTGTCGACTATGCCCTTTGTGTAAAGGGAGCTTGGAAGATTGTGTGTGTGTTTTTCTCTCTCATCCCCTACAAAAATGGCTCACCCCCTCCTAGATAGGGATGTGGGAAGACTTTTGAGTCTTCCCACAAGCATCCAATTTTCCCTAAGGTTTGACCATTGAAGATTTCATTTAATTTTGGAACCTTAGCATTTTGGAAGTCTTAATGGGCTGAACCTTAGGGTCTTTGAAGCCCATTGATGAACTTTGCTCTTTTGCAAATGACCCCCCTTTGGATCCCTATTTTCCCTCCTTTGGATCCCTACTGTGACGGTGTGCCAGCCTAACCAATATTCTAGCTTTTTCTCTCCTAGTACTTTCCCATATTAAATGATCAATATAACATGAGAAAATCATTTAGGAGAATTAGATATTAGTTATTCTAACAATACATGCAATCCTTGGGTCCCATGCTTGGTACGACATTACACCATGCGATGGCCCAAAGTTCATGTGTGGCCCTAGGCATAGCAGACGCGAGATGTGACATGTTAATGTTAGCTGGTATGGCCCCACTGGAATAAGGGCTTGGATAAGGTGGTCATGGAGCATAAGTTGTCAAAACAATTGGGGGTGTAGGAGCTACATGTACATATGATTGATACACACTTGTAGGTAATGTTGTAGGCACTGTGCTACTAGGTAGCAGTGCTTTACTAACGAATGAGGTCCAAGGTGTATTTTTTGCCATGCTCATCACTGGGGTAGGCATAGTAGCCATAGTGTCGTCGAGAGAAAGATGAGCTAAATTTGGAAAGGTAAAACTATTGCTTGTGGGGTCAGACTTTACTGAGACTCCCATTGAAACAACATATAAAGGATCCATTGGACTCACTAAGGGGGTCTCTATTTGTGATAAGGTCGATTATTTGGCATTCCCCGTATCCAAGAATCTCATGAGACCCATTGAAGGCATGTTAATCTTTGTTTTGCCTCTCCAACTTGACAACCCTATGAATGACATCGCAAACTCTTTGTTGCTCCTCCTCTAAGCTAGTAGCACCCAATGTGGATTGTAGAACATCTAACCAACCCACATGGTATGTGTGACCGTGTATAGGTTGATTAAAGTCTCTGTTTGTAGTTCATACTCCCAATTTTCATTTAGAAATGTCCCATCTAGGATTGAGGTACTAGGGGTGTCCTTCGAAGTAGAGGCAATGTGGCTTCCTATGGTCCGACCCTCAATGGCAACGTACTCGATTGCTCCACTGGCATGAATGTTGTCATTGGGGCCTTTGCCTTTAGTTCTCAGCGTTGTTCTACCTTGTGTAAGCTTTCAATTTCCTTTTCTCTAGCTGCAAGGATATAGCCCTCAACCTCTTGCACTCCGGCGAGATCCTACCATTAGGTAATATAACTTCAAAGGGGAATAGCACTGAAGGGTCATGGAGTGTAGTGGATATTCACATGGGCACTCTTAAGGAGAGTAGGATCTACATTAGACATGAAAGATGAATTTACTTCCCGACCCCCTTCATTTACTGAGCGAGTGGCTCTATTACAGGTCTCTTTTAAGTGGCTAAACACATTAGACCAGGGTTGTGGGTCCAAGACATGTATGTCTTGACTTGAACTCTCAGGGTTTTATGTAGGGTACCCTTCCATGATGTCATATTCAGAGGAAGAGTCACTAGATGCGATATGTGGGTCTTGGGTCTCTCTACCTTGGGTCCCGACCGAAGGTCTGGAACCTAATGTAGATACATAGTGAGTGCTGCGTAATTTGAAGCACTCTCAACCTTTTCAGACTCTAGGACTCAACTGGAGCATAGATACATATGACGCGTGTACCTTAAAAGCGTTGACGATATGAGCGGGATGAAAACACACACAGCGCCTCTATAACAACCCGACACACACTCTTGGGAAGATACACACACACACTATGGGGCACCACTCGGCTTACACAACACACCTGGCCGAGACAGGGAACACACCTCAGGAGTGAGAGGAGAGAGACTATCCACTTGCCCACTCCACACAAACACACACACACACACCCAAAAAACTCAGCTCAAAAGAGGAGAATTTCTGATGTTTAGATACAAATGAGCTTGGGCCAACACCAATGGGACAAATAGCTCACACAATATGGGTAAAATAAGCCAGATACAATCACAAACTAGAGCAGAAACTTCGCTCATAGGAGAAACTTACACAGAAAAACAGTAGGAAAAGAGTGAGGAATTTGGCAAAATGGACAGCGCCATCGCGTCCGGAACGGCCCAAAACCCCAGTTTACAATGTCAAAGTGCTCAAATCCGACCTCGGATGAGCAGTTTACGGCCAAAACAGGCTCCAAAAACCCAAAAAACACACCTGCGGCTGTTCCTCCTCTCTTCTCCACGTTTTTTCTGGTCTTCTCTCTGTTTTTTCAGTTCCCACACTTAGCTTTTTTAGTTGGGCACCCTTGGCCTTTTAGATGACCTCAAACGGACCCCGAACAGGCCAAAAACTTACCTCGCAGTGCATAGTTGTCACCTTTTTTGCATCATCCGCACACCTGGCACTCATTTCTTTTCAATAATGCGTCTCGCAACCACGTGAAGTGGCCCCAAAAAGTGGTCCTAATGATGACCTTTCTGCATAACTCTCACAAGAAAACACCCACGTTGTGTCCGTCCTCATCCGCGTGCAAATATTGACCCCGTTCGCCCTCCTGACGCCACTAGATGCCATCTGACGCACCTGCTTACCTCATGTCGTCGGCCCGCGGATAGCTTCCTCGAGAAGTTTTACGCGCTACCAACTCCTCCTTATTGTAGAAAAAACATAGTGATACTGGTAATAGTGAAAATCGATGCACTATGTACACCCTGTCCTACCTGTACACATGTGGGCCCCACGTAACCACCTGGCTCTAAAAAATGGGCAATTCTTTATTTGATGCACCATGCATGTATATGTACATATGCGCAATCCCTTGCTCCAAAAAACTCCTGACAACGAGTATTCGGAGAGGCCTTGCCACTAGCTATTTTTGCAATTTTCACTTGATTTTATATTGTTTTCTTACCTTTTTAATGTCCGTGACGTGAAATAGGTAATGTGATAGCTCAAAACGAGCATATCGGTGAGAGGAACGGTGTGTGCTTTACAACACACAATTCAATTATTGAAAGCTCTCGTAACCCCCAAAATAGTCGATTTCAGGTGGGCGTGTAGACAAAAGAGGGAAAGTCTAAAGGAAGCTAGTGGAGGGAAAAGGAGGAGTCCATATCCCACATTCCCTAATCCACCTGTCAAGTAGTAGGGTATATATATGAAACCATGTCTAAATACTATCACTAGATCAAGACCAAGACTGAATCGAGCTCGAGCTCGAGTTCAAGCTTAGAGATAATTGGGGTTTTTTTTTCAACTATTTCTTCTAGCAAAAAATTTCTCGAGTCAAAATTCTGAGCCAATTGTTTGGCGTTTTTGTTTTCTTTTCTTTGTTTTTTAAAATATTTTTTGTAAAATTAGTTAAATCAAAATTGCCAAAAATACAAAAATTAGAACAAAAAATGCAAACATTGTAGAATTTAATGCATGAAATGTAGAAATCGATGCAAAGATTACATAGTTTACAAAAAAAATGCAGAATATATCGAGATTTTGTGCAACTAGTGAAAATGCAAAAAACATAGAAACTGCACTAACAAAACACATTTTCTCAACCAAAACAGCAAATCTATATTGCTACCATAACTTATATGTACAAAATAACATTCAAACTAATAGATTTAGCCTGTCGTACAAAGATCTATGTTGAAAAATAGAAAGACTGTAAAAAATAGCTGCACAACTACATCTGGAGCTTGACGCACAACGCCTCCCCCCAACAATGGCACCAAAAATGTCAAATCACAGGGGCCTTGATGTGCGTTGTGGGTGAGCCACTAAGATTGCAAACACACAACCTAGATGTAGGTAAGCTCATGAACACAGACGGGTGTGTCACTCACCCCTGTGTAGTTGACGATGCAGGAAATTCGCACCGTCGTGAAGAGGGAGATCGCCACCGTTGCTCAACCACCTCACCATTGTTGTATCGTTGCTCGTGCTCACTCGGCACCCACACTCATGCTTACACACAGCAAGAGATAGCACATGAGAGGAGGAGAGCAAGAGCAAAACCATACATTTGAGAATGAGCAAAAGTTAGAGTTGCAAACCACTTATGTGAGTCGTCCAATCCACATATGGGTGGCCACACTTGGTCGACATTGAAACATGTTCTCTCTCTCTCTCTCTCTCTCTCTCTCTCTCTCTCTCTCTCTCTCTCTCTCTCTCTCTCTCTCTCCACTAAGTATGGTGTGCGCGTATCATCCGCGATCACCCAATGACTACACATGTGGAATTGACAAGCCCGACCCATAACTTAATACAAATAATAATAATAATAATGACGCTCAAAGTTAACATTACTACACATACACAACAATGACACTCTTATCAGGGAAACAAAACCCAAATGAACTCTTAGAGTATGGCAAACACTTAATGATCCAATACAAGGGCAATGTGTGAAGAGATATATGAAAATCCTCAACAAATTGAAACACAACTTGTACATGTTGTGTTAAATACAATACCATTTCTTTAGTATTCAAACTTGTACATGTTGTGTTAAAAACTCAGGGTCTCTTGCTCCACCTACTTCATGTTCTTTGGCCTTCATGAGCATTGGATCTGTTGAATGCCTCTGATCGTTTCAAAAATTTTTTTTGTAAATGCTTAATTGCTTATGATGTTGCCGAAGAGAATAATACTTGCTTTTGTTGCATGCAGTGAAGGATTTTGCGATAGAACCATTGAAATAGCTCATTGAAATTGTTTGCCTTGTCTCAAGAGCCACCATGCTGTGTGTGTCTGAAGTAGGCATTCCTCGCCATGTAATTAGACTTTTCCAAGCCTTGGGTATTCCATAAGCTTGGATTTCCCTACTTCTGAATTCTTCCCTTTAGCTTCATTTCGATCCTTATTTTCCATGGGCTTGAAATTTCTTATCGCCCCTTGTTGGAAATTGACCCTTGAAGCAACCATAGCGTGGTGAATGACTTCGGTGATAATGCTAGGCCATTGTGAGTTGACATACTCAGCCATTTCTTCAGGTAATATCGCACAAAATTGTTGCTTTTGTTCAGTGAAGTCTATCCTTTGAAAGGCTGTAGCTTTGAGATGTAAATCCCAAAACTTGTCTACATATTTGTGGATAGACTCGTTGAAGAGTAGCTTCAAACTTTGCCATTCGGTGAGCACTTTGTCATTGGCATTGCTTGCAAGGAATTGCTTCATTATGGAAACTTATAGAGTTTTCCATGTCTTTGGGGCTTCACCGTTGCCATGAAGGCTAGCCCACCATTGACGAGCAGGTTTCTGAAAGTGCATAGCTACATGGTGTATCTTGGAGAAGAGAAAATAAAGATGCATTACTATTACTTTTACCAAACTCATCTCTCGCTCCCCCTCCCCTTCCATAATATAGGAATGCATGCACACCTTTTTTATGGTCAACGCCACACACACGTGAGAGAGAGAGAGAGAGAGAGAGAGATTTTATTATCGTCCTCAGGATGGGAAGCTTCATTGGGGGGGAAGGTGGGTATCCTTCCCATCCTCTCCTAGATAATCCAAACCCTCAAGCTCTCAAGAGTAAAAACCAGGCCCCCCCATAGCATATTTTAGGTTCATTGTTCCGGCCCCCGTTCTCGTTCCGCTATTCCGAGCCCCCCCCCCTGGTTTTGGGAACTTTCGTTCCCCATTCCCGTTCCGTGTAACTATGGAAGAGTCAAATCGATTGTGCACATTATGCTCACTGCAAGTTCAAGAGTTTGAGTGCCACACACTACTAGAGTGCTCAGCTTTTGGTCACATCCGAACTTGCTTCCCTCACATTTCTAGCCATTACTTAGACCTACACACTTTCCTCTCCTAGCCATAGTATGGGCTCTCTATTACAACTCGCATCACCAAAATTTTGCAGCATCGAGAATCACTCATCAGCCACACAGACTACATCACATGTAACTTTGGTCCCATAGGTCATATTTGATTTTCTAGAACGATAATAAAATCTTTCTCTCTCTTTCTCTCTCTCTCTCTTCTCTCTCTCTCTCTCTCTCTCTCTCTCTCTCTCTCTCTCTCTCTCTCTCTCTCTCTCTCTCTCTCTCTCGTGTGTGTGTGGTGTTGACCATAAAAAAGGTGTGCATGCATTCCTATATTGTGGAAGGGGAAGGAGAGTGGGAGATGAATTTGGCAAAAGTAATAGTAATGCAGCTTTATTTTCCCTTATATTTTCTCCAAAGGCCGCATCAAATTCCTGGATGAAGGCCAATACTTTGTCGGTGGCACCAAAGGTGCCATCATAGGTGAAAAAAGAGATACTTTTTCCTCCCTCTTTGAACTTCTTGAGCTTTTGTAATCTTTGCCATGCAGGGTATGATTTACGATGTCCTCCCCTCTTGTATTCTCTAGGAGAATAACCATAGCTTTCGTCGAAAGAGGAGGAAGATGAAGAAGAAGGAGAAGAGGGTGACCTCTTTCTTACCTTTTCTTCCTTTGTTTCCTCTCTTCCCTTTTGAAGTGACGAGGAGAAGGACTATGGGTTGACTGTTTCCTCTTGGGAGGAGTTTGCGATAGTTTAGACAGTCGTCTTCATGGAGCCACATCTTTAGAGGAGCTTAGGGATTTACTTATTTCTTGTTCTTTGGATTCCTCCTCTCTTATGGGAGAGAGTCTTCTTTTAGGAGTCTCTTCAAGAGGCCTCCTAAACTCTCTCTCCTCTTGGACAGGAAGGAAAATCCCATAAGCACAAAGTTGTTAAGTAACTTCGGCTTGTAAAGTAGTGTTGCCCGTACCTTGATGCAACCTAGTAACAAGATAATTGATAAACATGGGGGCATCATTATTAGCACCTTCATGTGCAAAATCAAAGTTATCAATGTTCATTCTACTCTCTTGGTTATTGTCAGCCATGCTAATTATACTTATGTGTTTACTTAGTGTATTCTTTGGCAATTTAAAACCTTAGTTGCTACTCCTCTTAGCCTTTGAAAATAAGCACTTAATTATCTACACCCACGGCTCGAATTGGTTAATTATAGAGAGTAGTGGGGTGGGTCTAACATAGCAGAATTGCCGAGGGATAGCTCCTTTCAGACTTCTTATGGCTCAATAATGGTAAAGCCGTAGGAAAGTCTAAAAAGACCCCATTATTAAGACCGAAGCTCCCGAGATGTGCACCATATCCCACATAGTGGGCTCAACAAAATCGATAATAGATCCCACTCCCACTTACCTCAATATAATTACCCTAATATAATTAATAGGCTACTTAAGGACCTCTCTTCTTAAGCAAGAAAAGAGAAACCAAATGCTCTGATACCAATGTGATGGAAATGGCCTCTGAACTTTGAGAATAGTGAAATTAAGAGGATTAGAGTGAGCATTTTTATGAGATTACTTTGAGAACATAGAGGGTGAATGTAATTGATGGTAGCAACAAAAACATAGTACTTAATTAACTTGGCATGAACAATACTTTTGCAAGAGAGAGAGTAAAACGAACATGACAATAGTTGAGGACCAGATTTACTTGGAGCCGGCCCCCCTCCAACAGGCATTTGTATTATAGATACTCCCATCAAGAGAGACTTGATGCAATACAATCTTTGTGTTCCTCATGATCTAGGTTATGCAATGAATATGGAAAGCTTCATGCATCACAAGCATGACATAAACTTTGCAAAAAGCATTAACTATCCCAAGCCTCAGTCCCAAGGCCTCAAACACCTTTGAAGGTGGAGAGAGCTAGCGGGGAATGAGGGTAGAGAAGAGGAAGAAGAATCATCCATAGGAGAAAGACATAGTTCATCAATTATCATCACTCTTCTTGCTTAGCATAGCATAATAGCATAGTAATGAAGATGAAGAAGATGGAAAACTTAAGCAGCATTAAAGCATGGCTCTTGGTTGGATTTGCATTCCATAGCCAAGAGTGTTGGTGTAGGCTCTCAACTTCTCAACAAGCTTGGAGAATGAGATGGATCTCTTCAACTTTGCACTCCACACAATGAGAGAATGTGTGTGTGTGTGTGTGTGTGTGTGTGTGTGTGTGTGTGTGTGTGTGTGTGTGTGTGTGTGTGTGTGTGTTGGAGAGTATACCCCCAACTCACGCTTACGAATAAGCTTTTGGAATGGGTATCCATGGAATGCAGGAATTGGCATTGATGAGCTTACCAATGACTCCGATGTGATACTTCTTGTCAAACATGGGAGCATGATGCGCAACGAATTCTTGGATTTGACAAATACGATGTGCATTCTTTGATGTGGGCCAAAAATGCAAAGCAACGATGAGGCCAAGGAGGCGTAGCATGTATGACCAAAAAGGGTTTGAAAGATGTTTCTATTGTCAAATGAAGATAAGTATAAACACTACTTATGGCTGAAAATTAGCCCACCAAATGGTCAAGTCATATTTGTGGCTAATTGCTACATTCCTCACTATGACTCCAACTTTTATGCTCGCTTGGATATAGACAGAGATCAGCCCTTTGTTGAACTAGAGGAAGATATTGCTCATTACAAGGACCAAGGTGAAGTCATTGTTTTTGGAGACATGAATGGTCGCACAAATATGTTACAACACGACACACAACAAGTCGACATGCCGCATGTCTCAAGAAGAATGGATGACTCATACATGTATAATCAAAGTTCTAATGATGCAAAAGAACTGGATCACTATGGAAAGTCGCTTCTACATATGTGCAATTGTACCGGAATGCTCATTGCAAATGGTGTATCTCTATGGCAAGGCACCAATGACTTTACATGTAGAAAGCACAATGATGATAGTGTGATTGACTATATGTTGTTCTCGGAAGCCACTCCAGAATGCATACAAAGCTTAACACTTGGTAAATGGAATCCAGAATCAGATCATAGGATGTTATATATTGACCTCAAGTGTGGTAAACGGCCCAGCATGTAGCCTCCAATCATGATGTGAATCATTTCTACCTACGTCTAGACTTCAAACGAGCACTTATATATGCTGATATGGTGGACAAATGTTAAGCATGATAGACCATCAGAAGAGCCCAACATTAGAATGCAAGTGGAAAGTTTTCAAAGAAGTAATCAGCTCTTGTGCGAAGGAATGCTTTTCGGTGAAACACATGTCTTGCAAAAGGTCTAAGAAGGGTAGCACCAAGAAGAAATGGTTTGACATGGAATGTAGTCAAGCCCGAAAATACTTGCTAAGAGTTAGATGCAAGCAAAGACAAGGAAGTTTACTTGGAATGTTCACACACATACAAAGCACTTGCTCAAAAGAAGAGGAGAAGATGGGAAGTCAAAAAACAACTTCTTTTAGCGCAAGAGAAAGCACATGCATGTGGCAAGTTTTGGCAAAATCTAAAAGGCAAGCGTGTTGAGAGCTTTGGTGGCTTGACTCTTGATGATATGTATATGCATTGCAAGAATCTCTATGAGCAACCCAATGTTGATAAGATCGAGTGTTGTAGCTCCCTTCCGTTTATGTCTCCCTTCTTTACCATTGAAGATGTATGCCGCGCGCTTGAGAAACTTGCTACTCGCAAGGCAAGGGACGTTCAAGGTGTCAAGGCTGAAATGATTAAATCGACAAGCAAGAAAACACGATATCGGATATCCAATATGTTTAACCTTGCACTTCAACATGGAACGCCTCATGATTGGAGTGAAAATTGGATCAAACCTTTGCACAAAGGAGGAGATGTAAACAATGTGAACAACTATCCCACTATAATGGTTGGTTCTTTGATGGCAAAGTTATTTGGATGTATCATGGAGATGAAGATAAGTGAATGGGCTGAAAAGAATGGCAAACGTGCGCTAGGCCAAGCAGGTTTTTGAAAGCATCATAGCACTATTGATCACCTTGTCACTCTTCGAGTTCTTATGAAAGTGTCTCGATTGAAAGGAAAAAAGTTGTATTGTTGCTTTGTGGATTTCAAAAAATATTTTGACGTGGTACCGCTGTCGTGCTGTGACGCGTACATAGTGGGAACGCATGCTACAAGATCTATCTTGTATTTTTTTAGATACATAATTATATTTCCTATAGTGTACATATGCATATTTAAGTATAATAATAAGCCTTCTATCTCATCCTATTATTTTTCTCAAGGGTAACATATCCTTACTTTACCATCAGAAAATACTATGGGAAAAGCATCAATAGCTCCGCCTCTTTAACTTGGGGCAAAAAGCATTGATTCTTTATTTCTACTATTTCATTATCATCTCACACCCTAGCTAGATCCTATATCTAGGGTAAACTCCAATATATATATATATTCTATGTATTTTTTATACTTTTCTTATATTTCTTTTTAAATAGCTACTAGGAGAGAATCAAATCCTAGTGGGACACTAGGTGGCATGATTTCAAAGATACACTTATTTTAATGCATTATTGCAAGCATGATTACAAAACTTTGTCAAGGAGCAATGTCATGCTTTCATATGGCATGAGGTGTCCTTTGGAATTAAATGAAAGTCTAGGCTAAGGAGACCACATGAAGACTTTTGCTGCCATAAATGGACCCTATTTTGATGAATTTTTTACACAAGGTTCCAATCCGAATTGGAAAACGATTTTAAAATGAAAATCGTAGCTAATGAGCTGAAGTTGTTGCCCATATTTTTACTTTTTTATTTGGAGCCACGGTTGAGGAGATATGATCAAAATATTGGACCCCAGTCTGCCCACATCATGCAGGGGCAGCTCATTTCCAACTTTTCCAATTCCTGTTCACACTGGCTCCTCTCTTCTTGTGTAAACCCTTGGGGGTTCCCTTCACCTATAAAATGGGACCTCTTCTTCCTTGGAAGTAACTCAAGCATTCAAGCCATTGATGAGAGGAATTCTTGAGGGAGTGAGTAGTAATGCCTAATTGTACTTAGCCATTAACATAAGCCCAAGCCTACACTTTCTCCTAGAGGAAGACTAGCCATTCTTGTACGCTATCCTTGGAAGATCAACTCTAATCAAAGAAGGTCTTGCGCTTGGCGTATCAATCAAAGTGGAGTTCTCCCCTCTTCTTCTCTCTCCATCAATAATGGTGCCAAAGGGTTTGTCAAGTAAGATGTGTTCTACATTGATGTTTTCTTGATTTCTTGTTGTTTTCTTTTTCATCTCTAATCCAACATATATATATATATATATCTAATCTCATCTCCTTAACCAAACCTATCTCTCTCACTCTTAGTAATTCATCCTCTCTATAAATTTTAGGTTCTCTTTGCTACAGGTACATCTCTCCCCGCAGTATCCTTATTGCCTACGGGCAAGAATAGGGCTTGGGAGGGAAACTTCTCATCTCTTCACTTCTCTCATATCTACATTTCTCACATACTATCCTAGATGAATAACCCACATGATTATCATTTCTATCGCTTTCACTCTGTAAAATCTATTAGAATTAACGTATGGATTAGCCGTAAAATACACTTTCAACAACGTATAGTGTTTCTCTTCGGCCCTGAAAGGCTCAATGAAATACTTCTATCACCGGATCCCATCATACTACCTCTCATAGACTATAATTTTTCTTTTGATGTAAGCGTAGTTATCTTGCTATGAACCAAGAGGATTTGTACACACAATTAATCCCAATCACTAGACAAAATATATATATTACGGTAAGCACAAAACTACAATTCCAAAGAACAATTCGTAGCCTATTTGGTCAGCCAAGATTGAATTCCATTAACCCTTTCATATTACCCATGATACGATATGACCAGAGCCTTGATGTTTTCATCTTCGTATTGTTTTGACATTCTCTTTTGTGTTCTTTCTTTGTGTGTGTGAGTGCAAGAGAGAAAGAGTGAGTCTTCGTTGATTCACTTCTTTCCAAACCCTAGTCTTCATGGCATCTATGGTTTAACTCCTTCATATAGTTTTTGTTGAGTTCTCGCACAAACTCTCACAGCCATAAGCCCGGTGCTTTCCTGGCAAGACCACAAATTTCTCGACATATTTTTGGTGAACCCGACGCGAAACTGCCAGGGTGAGAGTTTGTGGGTAACCATGGGTGATCATGTTGAGCAACAGGGTATGCATTTTAACCCAACAACAATGCAAATGTTTCAAGCATTTGCAATGTTCATGCAACAACAACATGCCACTGAAAGAAGGGAGATTTCAGCAACGAAGGCCATACAAGCGGTCGTCAACAGAATGGATCAATTCAATGGCAAAGATGTAACCAAGTACTTACGCGAGTATGTGAAGGAGATGGAGCTGCATCGCGTGTCAGAAGGTGAGATGATTCAAAGCTTTGAGCTAGTTGTTGCTCCAGAAATTAGGGAGCATGTTAGGGCAATTAAAGACGGGCATGGGAGAAATTGGGAAGAACTCAAAGTAGCTTTAAAGGAGGAATATTTCATGGAGGACTCTGAGAGAGTGACCAAAAGGACATTCTTAGAATGGGTAGTCAAGCCAAAGCAAGGACTATCAATAACAGAACTACTTAGGGAATTTGAGCGACGCTATGCACAACTCACAAGGACAGAAAGGGCCACACTAGATGCAGAGAAGACAGATCTTTTTTTACAAGCTGCAGGTAAAGAGTTTCAAGAAAATTTGGAGCTTCTTCTTGAAGATAAAGATGCTGAGCAAGGACTAAAGACCGACTGGAATGAGGTTGAAGGTGTTGTCTCACTACTTGCCAAACGACAAAGAAGAAGGGACAAGATGGTACTAAACACTACAAGTCCTTCCACCTCAACTCCTGACAAAATGGTAAAGCTTACTTTTATCGCTCCTAAGTTTGATGAGTCCATGCTAGATGAGCTTGTGAAGGGAATGCGTGACTTGAAGGTGAAGCTTGCAAAGCTTGAAGAAAAAGGCCAACCATCAGGGCCACTTCCTAGGCAAAGACAACAGCCCAAAGAAGGGTTTGTTAATAGATGTATTTGGTGTGATAGTACAGACCATGTAAGAAGGGATTGTGATGATTTTAGTGATGCTTTGTCAAAAGATGTTGTCTTTTTTAAGGATGGTAAAATCCACTTAAGAGAGACAGGTCTACCCTTGAGAACTAACTTTGGGAAGGGGGGAATGCAAACCTTAGTTGAAGATATGGCAACTAAGCATGCCACCTCTTCAGTTGAGGCAGCTACTTATGGAGTAAAAATTGAGCATTTTTGTGATGAAGAGGTGAGTGACCATCATGGTCAAATTTGGCCAAATGCCATGCAATTAGCTAAAAAGGGAAAGCTTACAAATGAGATTCTACATGAAGCAGGTGATTGCATACGTCTAGAAACAGGATGGAATGATCCAGTGGACTCATTGTCAGTGCATGCCTACATTACAAAATGCCAACAAAATGAGGCAATTGTAGAAGAGAAGCGCAGACGTGAGAATGCTGATGAAGGACCACCAAAAAGAGCTTCTAGAACTGGGGGAAGAAGTGACTCAATTCCTTCTCAAACACCCTCAACAAAAGGAGCATCTCCACCTGAAGTACTCATGGAGGAGTCTACAACAGGAAAGAAGAAAGAGTCAACGAAAGGTAAAACAAAAGGCCCAACTTATAAACTACAATCTGATATTGAGGTTGCTACAGATTTAAAGAAAGTCTTGGAGGAAAGGATCTTGAATAGCAAGATTGAGTTTACTCTGGGAGAAGTTCTTGGCATTGCAAAGCGTGAATTCCATGAGGAGATCATTGACATCATCAAGAGGAAGAGGCAAACCCTTGCTGAAGTTTCTCGTCCACAGGTTGAAGGGGAAACCTCAAAGACACAAGGGATGCAACTGCAAAATAAGGAGAATGATGGAGCTGTGGTAGGATGCTACCAATCTAGTGGGAGAGTGAAGCAAGTGTATTTCTCAAATGATGATGAAGAAGTTGAAGATATTCCTAGGAGTTACTATTCACGAAGTCATTGGGCAAGGGCTACTACAGAAACTTTGGTCAAGGTAGGTGATCTTGAAGAGCCATTTGTTGCCTTGATTGACCATGGTTCAGAAATAAACATAATGTCAAAGAGTCTCTACAACAAGTGCAAATGGCCAATGGACACAGATCATGGTTGGATGGTAAAAGTGGCAAACAATTCATCCGGTGAATTGTATGCAGCATGTCCAGGTGTGAAGGTAACAATAGGTGATGTAAAGATTGACCAAAACTTCTTTGTACAGGATACATCTTCATATCATCTCATCCTTGGACAACCCTACATTGTGGGAGTTCGAATGGAAACAAAGGTAATGGACGATGGTTCAGCATATGCTAGGATACGTAGCAAAGATGGTAAACGTGCTGTCCAATTTCTCACAGTTTGTGTAAACCATGAAAGAAATCGTGACAACCTCAGAGAACATCCTCTACCAAAGGTAAGCAAAGAGTTTCATGATCATAGAGAAATGATGGGTTTTGGCCAAGTACCATTGTAAAGCGGGATTGCAGTGGTACAGAAAGAAAAAGGGTCTCGCCTGATCCAAAAATAGGTGAAACTTTCTCGATGAGCTCCTTGGTAACAAGGAATGGATCAGCATGTTTTACAAAACTTGAAGATTTGAAGAGATATGAGAAGCAATATGTGCATAATGTACAAATAGGCATGAAAAAGAGTGGATTGCTAAAGCCTACTGAAAATGTTTTGGGTTTGTGTGAACAAGTTTCTTTTGTAGATACTATGGGTGAGCTTGATGCTATAATGAGGTCTAGTTTGCATCTTGAAAATGAAGTTGTGGAAGTTTGCTCTATGGAAATGTATCAAGTAATAGAAGCCTTTAAAGAAAGCCAAACAGTTGGCCCAGAAGTCCATGTTGAAACTAAATACAAGAGTGTAGCAAAGAAGGTGAAACCAGTAGCTTCACCCTTACCACCCAACAACAGGGAAAAGATTGAACAGGCTTCTTTACAACCAAGTTTGCGGAATCCTAAAAAGATCGGGCATACCTTCACAAAGGAGTCTTTTCAAGAGTTGCAGATTGGTTGCGAGGAGTTTCTAACACAGGAAGAGACAAAGTGCTTCAAAGAAATGCTTTGAAAGCATGGTAAGGCTTTTGCATTTGAGCCACATGAGATAGGATGTGTTGATCCTTATATTGTAGCTCCTATGGTAATTTTCACAATACCTCATGTGCCTTGGAATCTGCGGCCTATTCCGATTCCAAAGGCTCATTTGCCAAAGTTAGTAGAGCTACTGAATGAGAAAATCAAAATGGGAATCTTGGAGCCTTCTTGTGCTCCATACTCAAACAGGTGGTTCACAGTTCCAAAGAAGAATGGTTCTCTACGCTTCATCCAAGATATGCAACCAGTGAACAAGGTGACAATTAGAAATGTAGGAACAAGTCCAATTGTGGATGAATTTGCAGAGGCGTTTGCAGGGAGGGCAATCTACTCAATGGGGGATCTCTACTCAGGGTATGATCAATTTCAGCTTGCAATCGAAAGCAGAGACTTGACAACCATGAGGACACCTTTGGGTTTGGTAAGGATGTGTACCTTGCCACAGGGAGCAACCAACTCGGTTGCACATATGATGAATGGGATGAATAAGGTCTTACGTGACTTTATTCCTCAAATCACAATGCCTTTCATTGATGATTTGCCTATCAAAGGATGGGAAGAAAGTGACAAAGATGAATCTTTGGATCTCAAGGGATGTCGCAGGTTTGTGGTAAATCACATAAATGATTGTGATAAAATTTTGTCTAGGTTGGAAGAAGTGAATCTTACATTGTCAGGGAAAAACTCTATGTTTGGTGTCAAAGAAGTGCTCATTGTGGGGCACATGTGCGGGCCATATGGTAGGAAACCTTGTCCATCAAAGGTAGATGCCATCCAAAGAATGAAAGAAACATGCACTAGCATCACTGAGGTTAGAAGGTTTCTAGGAGCATGTGTCTTCTATGTTATTTGGATTCCACATTATGCACATGTAGCTGATCCTCTTTATCATCTGCTTAGAAAGAATCAAAAGTTTAAATGGACAGAAGCACATGTAAAATCCATGAAAAAGCTAAAGGAGTTACTCCAGTCAGCAACGACTTTGAGAAAGGTAGACTATGAGTGTCAAAGGCCCGTGATTGTGACAGTAGATACCAGTCCTACAGGGATTGGATGGGCAATAGGGCAAGATGACAAATAAGGACACAGATATGTGGTAAGATTTGGAGCAAAGGTACTAAGTGCTCGCCAAAGAAACTATCCACAGATAAAGAGAGAGTTATGGGGTATAGTTACAGCCTTGAAAAGTGGGAAAGAGTACCTAATTGGTGCATGTGTGGTTGTAGAAACAGATTGTCTACCACTTCTTGGGATGATTACAAGCTGCTCAACACCAGACATTGCTATGTTGCGGTGGACTGCCTACATTAAGTCCTTAAATCCCAAGTTTAAGCGCATTGCAGGTAAAGACAATACAGTGGCAAATATGCTATCAAGGGCAAGGTATGAAGATGAGTCACAAATGATTGATGAGGGAGATGATGTAGGCACAAAATTCTATTCTATCTCTCATGTCAAAGGTAACAATGTCTGCATGACTAATTCACTTGAATTGTTCTTGAAAGATCTTTATGAAGGTGATTGGCTTTCTATTGGAAGGTACTTGAGTACTCTAACAAAACAGGATGATTGGTCTGAACAAGAATTCAAGAGGATACGCAGGAAAGCATATGGGTACTTTTTAAGGGATGGTTACTTGTGGAAGCATCCTAAACAAAAGGGTGCTACACCACAACGGGCTATATGTAAAAAAGAGACTCAAGTAAAGCTCATGCAAGAGTTTCATGAGAGTCTATGGGCTGGACACAGGGGTGTGTGGGCAACCTTCTCCAAGTTGAAAGAAAAATATTGGTGGAAGGGTATGTATAAAGATGTATCTCAGTTTGTAGAGTCATGTGTAACTTGTCAAATGTATTCAAATGTTCGACATCGTGATGAATTGCACCCTACATATCCACTAGCCATGCACTATAAATGGGTTGTGGATCTAGTCACGATGCCTTTAGGACTCTGGCAGATGAGATACTTGGTTCTTGCACGAGAGGACCTAACTAACCAGGTTGAAGGAAGAGCATTAAGAGCTAAAACCACAGAAGCTGTGTGCAAATTCCTTCTTGATGAGGTGATTTGCTGTTATGGTTGTGTGGGAAAAATCACTGCAGATAGAGGTGAACTGGATGCCGAAGAAGCAAGGGAGTTCTTTTCTAGATTAGGGATCAAGCTTTCTCTTACTACAGCTTACAACCCTGAAGGCAATGGAAAGAGTGAAAGAGGGCATCCTCCTATCATCAAAGCTTTGGCCAAGGCTTGCGAAGGAAGAGTTGGTGAGTGGCCAAAATTGTTACCATATGCTTTATGGGCTGATCGTACAAAACATAGCTCAGTAACTGGCTACATGCCTGCGGAGCTAATGCATGGTCAAAAACCAGTGATGCCGATTGAGGATACAATTCCCACATGGAATGTACTACCTTGGCAAGAGGGGCTTAGTAGGGAAGATCTCCTTGCACTGCGTATGAGGCAGCTAGAGAGAAGACCTGGAGACATTGAAGCTGCAAAAGAATGACTCAAAAATGCAAGGTTGAAAAACAAGGACTATTTTGATAAGCGACATCGACTCAGGAGCAAAGCAATTGACAAAGGTGACTGGGTTTTAGTGTATGATAGTAGCCTTGATAACCAGCACACAGTCATGCGTAAGTTCTCAAAAAGATGGTTTGGACCGTATGTTGTAAAGCATGTGCATGAAAATGCTACTTACAGCTTGTCTGAACTAGATGGTACAGAAGTAAAGATTCCCATTGCAGGAAAAAGAATTAAAATGTTTAAGAGAAGAGGAGACAATGATCTAGAAGATATGGATGAGGAAGAAGAGAAAAACACAGGTGAAGATCAAAGTGAACATGAAGCTCTGGAATCATCCAGTGAAGAAGAAGACAAGGAAGATGTACAAGAGGTCTAATCTTACAAAGAAACAATGTGGCACATACCGGAGGATGTGCAGGTTTAGAGGGGGTGGATGACGTGCTGTGACACGTACATAGTGGGAACGCATGCTACAAGATCTATCTTGTATTTTTTTAGATACATAATTATATTTCCTATAGTGTACATATGCATATTTAAGTATAATAATAAGCCTTCTATCTCATCCTATTATTTTTCTCAAGGGTAACATATCCTTACTTTACCATCAGAAAATACTATGGGAAAAGCATCAATAACTCCGCCTCTTTAACTTGGGGCAAAAAGCATTGATTCTTTATTTCTACTATTTCATTATCATCTCACACCCTAGCTAGATCCTATATCTAGGGTAAACTCCAATATATATATATATTCTATGTATTTTTTATACTTTTCTTATATTTCTTTTTAAATAGCTACTAGGAGAGAATCAAATCCTAGTGGAACACTAGGTGGCATGATTTCAAAGATACACTTATTTTAATGTATTATTGCAAGCATGATTACAAAACTTTGTCAAGGAGCAATGTCATGCTTTCATATGGCATGAGGTGTCCTTTGGAATTAAATGAAAGTCTAAGCTAAGGAGACCACATGAAGACTTTTGCTGCCATAAATGGACCCTATTTTGATGAATTTTTTACACAAGGTTCCAATCCGAATTGGAAAACGATTTTATAATGAAAATCGTAGCTAATGAGCTGAAGTTGTTGCCCATATTTTTACTTTTTTATTTGGAGCCACGGTTGAGGAGATATGATCAAAATACTGGACCCCAGTCTGCCCACATCATGCAGGGGCAGCTCATTTCCAACTTTTCCAATTCCTGTTCACACTGGCTCCTCTCTTCTTGTGTAAACCCTTGGGGGTTCCCTTCACCTATAAAAGGGGACCTCTTCTTCCTTGGAAGAAACTCAAGCATTCAAGCCATTGATGAGAGGAATTCTTGAGGGAGTGAGTAGTAATGCCTAATTGTACTTAGCCATTAACATAAGCCCAAGCCTACACTTTCTCCTAGAGGAAGACTAGCCATTCTTGTACGCTATCCTTGGAAGATCAACTCTAATCAAAGAAGGTCTTGCACTTGGCGTATCAATCAAAGTGGAATTCTCCCCTCTTCTTCTCTCTCCATCAATAATGGTGCCAAAGGGTTTGTCAAGTAAGATGTGTTCTACATTGATGTTTTCTTGATTTCTTGTTGTTTTCTTTTTCATCTCTAATCCAACATATATATATATATATATCTAATCTCATCTCCTTAACCAAACCTATCTCTCTCACTCTTAGTAATTCATCCTCTCTACAAATTTTAGGTTCTCTTTGCTACAGGTACATCTCTCCCCGCAGTATCCTTATTGCCTACGGGCAAGAATAGGGCTTGGGAGGGAAACTTCTCATCTCTTCACTTCTCTCATATCTACATTTCTCACATACTATCCTAGATGAATAACCCACATGATTATCATTTCTATCGCTTTCACTCTGTACAATCTATTAGAATTAACGTATGGATTAACCGTAAAATACACTTTCAACAACGTATAGTGTTTCTCTTCGGCCCTGAAAGGCTCAATGAAATACTTCTATCACCGGATCCCATCATACTACCTCTCATAGACTATAATTTTTCTTTTGATGTAAGCATAGTTATCTTGCTATGAACCAAGAGGATTTGTACACACAATTAATCCCAATCACTAGACAAAATATATATATTATGGTAAGCACAAAACTACAATTCCAAAGAACAATTCGTAGCCTATTTGGTCAGCCAAGATTGAATGCCATTAACCCTTTCATATTACCCATGATACGATATGACCAGAGCCTTGATGTTTTCATCTTCGTATTGTTTTGACATTCTCTTTTGTGTTCTTTCTTTGTGTGTGTGAGTGCAAGAGAGAAAGAGTGAGTCTTCTTTGATTGCACTTCTTTCCAAACCCTAGTCTTCATGGCATCTATGGTTTAACTCCTTCATATAGTTTTTGTTGAGTTCTCGCACAAACTCTCACAGCCATAAGCCCGGTGCTTTCCTGGCAAAACCGCAAATTTCTCGACACCGCGAGGAAATCTTTGGAGACGTATGCAAAGCCTTCAAGTGCCAAGAGAATTTATGCATGTAGTCTTTTGCATCTACCAAAAAATGATATGTCAATTACGTATGGGAGATGGAATTTTGGAATTTTTTGCAAGCACCATTGGTGTCAAACAAGGATGCCCACTTTTCCAACCCTCTTTGGCCTACTCATTGATGAATTGGAATGCATGGTTCTTGATTTTATGCAGCAAGAAGGCATAGAAGAGGTTAAGATCGGAAATGCGGTGATCATGCTTTTGCTTTATGCCAATGATGTAGTGCTCTTGGCACATACCTTAGAAGATGCACAAAAGCTTATGAGTGTCTTGAATTGATTTTGCCTACATAGCGGGCTGATCATGAATGGATCTAAAACCAAGGTTATGCTTGTAAAGACCCTCAATGATGAAAATCCATGCATTGTATACAACTTGAAGTGGTAGATCACTTCAAGTACCTTGGCCTTGAGGTTCCATCCAATCATAAATGGAAGGATTGTGCAATGCGTCGCTTGGAAGACGAAAAGAGGGCTTATTATGCATTTGAGAACATGTGCAATGCTAAAGAGATCAAGTGTTGGGCCCTCAAAAAGTACCTCTTTGACACATTGGTGACACTGGTGACACCGGTGCTTCTTTATGGAGTGGAGGTGTGGGGTGGAAGCATTGGGAAGTCTACTTGGAAAGAGTTTGAGAATGTTCAAAAGCGTTCTCTCACCAACTTTCTTCAAGTCAAGACACAAACACCCTACATGCTCTTACTTCTTGAGTCTGGATCGCTTTCGATGGAGGTCTTGGGCATGCAAAGGGTTGTGGAGTACATGCTTAAGACACAACGTAGCCCTTTGCATCGACTTCCTAGAATCACATATGAAGCAAGTCAAAAGGTCCAAAAGACATGCAAGAGCAAAATACTAAGTTCGGGGTGGATGCTTGACATCAAAAAATGGTTTGGAAGATGGGATGCATGTCACTTGGTCAAGGATGCGTCGACCAACTCCCAAGTTAATAAAGCCTTCTTACAACACCAATGTATCACAGATTGGGAGAAATCCGGGGTTCTCGCTTCAGCCATTACACCGCACACGTTGCCCCAAACTACAAATATATCTTCTTCTCCTAACGAGGTAATCGAACCCATCCCTACGTCCTTGAGCCCATCCCGTTGAGTGCGATCCGCACCATTGCCTCCATTCGTCTTAGCTCCCATTTTCTACACTGCGAGACAGGACGTTGGGGCACTGGCGAGGAGTCTCATCTACTTTGCACCTTATGCCCTCATCAAGTGCGAGAGAGTGAGTACCACACACTACTTGAATGCTCAGCTTTTGACCAAATTAGGCCCTCTTTTCTCCATATATTCAGCCATGAGCTCTCCCTACATACTTTCCTCTCCCAACCACAATGTGGACTCTTTATTGTGACGCTCATTTCAGCCATTTTTGAGCATCGAGAGTCACTTATGACCTCCACTCACACCACGTGACATGTTCATTTGGTTCCATAGGCCATATTTGACCTCGAGGATGATAATAGAACTATCTCTCTCTCTCTCTCACCCATATTATTTAATTATATCATTTGGACATGTGTCCTCTTTTTCCTCTTTGAGAGAAAGAACTTAATTATTTATTTTTATGCATCTAACTTTTCATTGGACCCCTTTAAAGCCTATCCAATAGGATTCAAGCATATCATGAGGGCCACATGTGGAGGATTTTGACATGTGTCTTTTATGCTTCTTAAGTCATTTGGTTTGAATTAAACATTTTAAACACTTAGTCAATTAAGCATGAAACCATTTATGCCTCGTGAGAGTTTATCTTTGAATTGAATACTTCAAGAACCTTAGTCATTTAAGCATGAGAATCACCTCAAGCTTGGGCAAGGTTCCCACAAACACTTTAAGCACTTTAGTTAGCAAGACGACAAGTGTTGGAATTAGGGTTGCAGAGAAACGCACACAGCTTGGAGAAGACGAAGGAAGCTCAAGGCACACAATAGAGAGTGTGTTACTTAGTGTGCAATGGAAAGATAGATAGTCATAGAGTGACGTGTGTATATACAATGCTCAAGGGAAAAAACCTCCTAAAGAGGGAAAAAATGCCCCGGCGGTCCTAGTGTGTTCACACACATCACTACCACATGTATATGGTAACAAATCCCCCCCTGGAGTGATGCGGTGAACGAGAGCTGGCACATGAGTAAAGGGAAGTGCCATGCCCTAAGGACATGATCAGTCCACAAAGGCGAGTAAGCCCAAAGCTTTGCGGAAAGCTTCAAGCTTCTCATGAGACAATGCCTTTGTGAAAAGATCTGCAAGGTTGTCCTGTGTTGGCACATAAGCCAAGCTGATCTCTCCTGCTGAGAGCCTCTCCCTGACATAGTGGTAATGCACCTCAATGTGCTTTGTGCAAGCATGAAAAACTGGGTTCCTCACAACTCCCAATGCGCTCTGACTGTCAGTGTAGATAGTGTTGGCAGTGTCCTATCCAACACCCAAATCAGCCCCATAAGGCGTCTGAGCCATACACACTCAACCGTAGCTGTGAAGACTGCCTTGTACTCAGCCTCACAACTCGAAGTGGCCACAGTAGGTTTCTTCTTGATCAACCATGATCTACATGAACTGCCAAGCATGAAACAAAAACCACTTGTGGACACTCGCGTATCAAAACAACCAGCCCAATCTGAGTCTGAAAAAGCATGTAAGTCTGGCGGCAATGATCCCCCCTTGGGATAAAACAAGCCAAGATGTAAAGTGCCACTAAGGTAGCGGAAAATCCTCTTGATAGCCTGCCAATGCTTAGACCCTGGGCTATGCATAAATCTGCTGACTTGTGAGATTGCAAACTGAATATCCGGCCTCATGTTGCATACGTAAATGATGCAGCCAACAGCAGTTTGGTAAAGAGTGACATCACCAGGAATCACCAACATCATGTAGACTCGACTTCAAACCTGTTTCCATGGGAGTGGCAATAGGTTTGCAATCCTCAAGTCCACACTTACATAGCAATGTCTCTATGTAACTTTTCTGACACACGGCAATACCACCATCACACTGCTTAAACTGTATGCCCAAATAATGATGCAACAACCCCAAATCTTTCATCTTGAAAGTAGCATTCAAATCAGCCTTAAATTCAGCAATACGTCTCTCATTTGGTCCAGTGATCAGCAAATCATCTACATAAAGAACCACAATGAGAAGTACATCACCCTCACGCTTTACATACAATGTGCTTTCTGTTGGACTGTTACAAAAGCCTCATTTAACCAAATGAGTGTCAGCTTTCTCATACCAAGCATGAGGAGATTGCTTCAACCCATACAAAGCCTTCTTACATCTGCACACTTTGTCCTCTTGTCCTTTTATGACAAAACCGTGAGGCTGCGTTACATAAACTTCCTCGAATATGTCACCATTCAAGAAAGCAGTAACAATGTCTGATTGATGTACATCCCAACCAAAATGAGCTGCTAATGCACATAGAAAACGCACAGTAGTCATACGACAAGTGGGAGCAAAAGTCTCTTCATAATCTATGCCTTTTTGTTGTGCATAACCCTTTGCAACAAGTCGAGCCTTATGGCGATCGATCTCACCATCCGGCTTGCGTTTCAACTTGTAAATCCACTTCGTACCAATGGCCTTTTTGCCAGGAGGCAAATCACATAAAGTCCATGTGTCATTTTCTATAAGTGCATCATATTCTAATTGCATGGCAGCCATCCAATTTTTTGAATTTTGTGCTTCATTAAAAGACAGAGGCTCCTCAACATCATGTAAGCTAGACACAGCCAACGCATAACAATCTGATGCATAAGATGCATGGTGAGAGCTTGAACGAGTACGACTAGACAAAGGTGCATCCAATTTACTGTCACGCAAAGTGTGCACCATCCATTTTGGCATACCTTTAGCCTGCTCATTTTTAGCCCTTTCCTCATCAAGTACATCATGTACATTTGCATCAGTAATAGGCTGATCTATAACATTTTCAGAAACCCCCATAGGTTGTACATTTGCCTCATTGGAAATTACATTCGTATTTCCACCACTAAAAAGAGGCAACAATGTGTCATAAATGTCCTGTGAGCTTACATTACTGTCTCTAGTACATGACAACAAGGGCTGAACAGAATCTTCCACAAACACTATATCCCGTGAAACTAGAATATGCTTTGTTTGCGGATGATATAACATGTAACCTTTGCTTTCAGCACTATAACCAACAAAAATACATTTGACAGCCTTATCATCCAATTTTCTGTGCTGTGTTTGTGGCACCAAAGCATATGCCAAACAGCCAAAAACACACATGTGCTCAATAGAAGGCTTTCTATCATGCCATGCTTCATATGGAGTAATAGATTGCAAAGCTTTCGTAGGACACCTGTTTAGTACATAAGTGGCACAGATGATGGCCTCAAGCCAAAAAGAATGCGGCAAAGCTTGACTTTTGATCATACATCGTGCCATTTTCGTAAGTGACCTGTTTTTCCTCTCAGCAACACCATTTTGATGAGGTGTATAAGGCACTGTACATTGGTGTTTTATCCCACGACTAGCCAGAAATGCATTAAATTCATGAGAGATATACTCTCCCCCTCGATCACAACGGAGGGTGCCCATAGTACATTTCGATACATTTTCAGCCATAGCTAGAAATTGTTTGAAGCACATAAAAACTTTGAACTTTGCTTTAAGCGGAAATACCCATGCATGGCTGGAGTAATCATCAATGAAAGTCATGAAGTACAGGTAATTGCCCAAGGACGGAGTTTGCATGGACCCACAAACATCACTATGCACAAGCTGCAACCTGCATGTGGCCCAAACTGAACCATCCTTTGGAAACTTAGAACGCTGCATCTTACCCAAAATATAGCCTTCACAAACATGTTTGACAGGTGCTTCAAGAGGCGGCAAAGAAGCAACCATATCAGATTTCTACAAACACAGCAAACTGGCAAAATTCAGATGACCAAAACGTACATGCCAAAGTTTTGCATCTGAAATAGCCCTTGAATCTGCAACAGCATTTGCAAAATTTTGTCCACACTTGTCAAACAAAGTGAGCTTATACAGCCCACGGCACAAAATACAAGATGCAACAATTTAATCACCAAAATTGAGATCATGAATTGTACATCTGTCATCCACAAATTTGACTACAAGTCCAAGTCTGGCAACTGCGGATACAGACAAGAGATTCTTCTTGATCATAGGTACATAAAGTGCATCAACAAGTGTGAAAGAACTGCCATTTGTAGCAGTAAGCACAATCTTTCCAACTCCCTATAAGAGGCATTGTTGGCACAAGTGGCTGAATTCCCATGAGGGACAGACTCGAGAGAGGTGAACAATTCACGATGTGAGGTAATGTGCTTTGTAGCACCACTGTCGAAATACCACACATGTGAATCTGCAGCAAGTGACAAGCATGCATCATGGACAACATGATTGTAAGTGCACTCTGTGCTAAAAGCCCATTCTGCATCAACATCAGCATCACAATCTCCTTCCACTGAAGACTCAACAATGGCTCCATTTATAGTGGAACCAGCATTTGTAGTGGAACCACCCTCTTTCTTCTTAGCCTCTTTGGCCTTCAGCTTAGGACACTGCTTGATCAAGTGATCATTAGCTTTACAATAATGGCAATGCATCTTCTTTTTGCCCTTATCACCAGAATTGCCAGACGAAGTACTGCCAGCAGAAGCATTAGGAACAAAAGTTTTGCCACTCGCAGCAGAACCATGAGAAGTGGCTGCATTGCTATTGCCACCCTTTCTTTGAGAAGCAATAAAATCCTGTTCAACTGCACGCTGTATAGACCTGTTTTTTCTTGAAAGTGACTCTTGCAACAGTAATGTGCATAATGCATCAAACTTGACAACTTCTGGATTTCCTTGGGTCATAAGTCTCCAAGTACTAGCAAAAGTCTGGTAGGAATCTGGTAAGGCATCAAGAACAGTCTGCACTAGGGAATTGTCTGAAATGACTTCACCTGCAGAAATGAGTTGCTCATTGATATCCTTGACACTAGCAAGAAAAGTGTCCATATCATCTTCCTCATGCATAATCTTTGACTCCAACTCTTTACGCAGCAAAGCAATTTTAGCCTCATTGCGACTTGCATAAAGACCAGCCAAAATATCCCAAACCTGTTTTGCAGATTTTGCTGAACGGATGTGAGGAACAATGGTGCGCTTCACAGACAACGCAATCAATGCATGAGCCTGCGCATCCTTTACATCCCAACGAGCTTGTTCTATTGTAGGCAAAACAACTCTAACAGCAGCAATCCTTGCAGCAAGACCTGCAACATCCTCAACATCGCCTACATCATCGGAACCGGGACGTACATCAATGCCCTGCACAATGTTCCAGACGCCCTTTGACACAAGAACATGTTGCATCATATAAGCCCACATAGGGTAGTTATCCCCATCCAACCTGTCCTCAGCAGCAAACATCTTGAACACATCTGTGTTGTTGTCAGCCATGGTAAATGCTGCACCTAATGTGAAAACTGCCCGAAAATAGAAGAAACAGAGCGAGAACAACACGTGCTATATAGCACAAACTGTAGAAGACTATGAGGCACCTATTATGCAAAAAACGGCACTGACAGAAATTTTGCACAAAATGACGACATTGCCTGTGCAGTACTGCCTGTAGTGGAAACGGAGGCCGAAATGAGCCCGAATCAAAAATTTGAGCAGACTAAGCTATATGAGTTCTCCCGAAAGTTTTGTCGACCTGCGAACGCTTGCCAAAGCTCACTGAAATCGAAGAAAGTGAGCAGGCGTGTGCTGGAGCAGCTAGCGACTAAGCCCGGGAGGACGCAACCTGCTCTGATACCAATTGTTGGAATTAGGGTTGCAGAGAAACGCACACAGCTTGGAGAAGATGAAGGAATCTCAAGGCACACAATAGAGAGTGCGTTACTTAGTGTGCAATGGAAAGATAGATAGCCCTAGCGTGATGGGCGTATATACAATGCTCGGGGGAAAAAACCTCCTAAAGAGGGAAAAAATGCCCCGGCGGTCCTAGTGTGTTCACACACATCACTACCACATGTATACAGTAACAACAAGCACCTCATGCTTGGGTAGAATTCCCACCTCAAGGTATGCTTAAGGTGAGTGGTGGTAGTCTTGAATGTCTATGGGAAGCAAAGAAGTTATAGCTCTGTTCTAGATCAGAAAAGCTCTCTCTCTCTCTCTCTCTCTCTCTCTCTCTCTCTCTCTCTCTCTCTCTCTCTCTCTCTCTCTCTCTCTCTCTCTCTCTCTCTCGCTTTGACACGCACTAGAATTGGCTATGCCACCTTTCCCTTGATAAATTTACCTTTTATATTATATGGACATTATGCTACAAAGTGTCCATATTTGCCATAGGTGTAGCAATTGAAATTATGTATGGTAAAGTCAGCTCTACCTCTACCTCTGCGAGAAATTTTTTGATAGTGTCCTCTTCCAGCCATATTGCTGGTACTGGATCCATTATTAATGTTCTTTGGTGGCCTTTCTTGTTTGACTGGATCTGAATTTATCAAATCTATCATGGAAACATCTTTTCCTTCCTTAAGATGATGTATCTAGATTTTATAATTATTCCATACGTGCCCAATAATTTTGTAATAAGTGCACTAGACACATTCATAAGGTCATAAAATCTAATATTTACCTATCCCAAAAGATTTTTTCATATTGAACTGATCATTTAATGTGGGAAAATGAATAGGAACAAGAGTTAGAATATAGATATGTGATTTTGACCCGTCTCAGCACGCGACCAAAGGGAGAGAATGCTACATCTTTGAGGGTCCAAAAAGAAGATGGCCTACCAAAGAGCAATGAGCAGTTAATGGAGCTTAAAAGACCTTAGGGTTAGCTTCATTAAAGACCTCCAAAGGTTAGTGTTAAAAGTCCTTAGACCTAGGACCTTTAGGTACTTTAGACCTTAGGCAAGCTAGGCATGTGCTTGAGGTGCTTGTCGTGCTTGAGTTGACTAAGGTGCTTGAGGTGCTTGCCATGCTTAATGACTAAGGTGCTTGAGGTGCTTCATGAATGAGGTGCTTGAGGTGCTTGATGATCAAGGTGCTTCTAGTGTTCAAGTCAAACATGATTCCTACATAGAAGGGGGCGAGCCCCAAGAGTAGGGGATGAGAGAGAACACACACACACACACACTCAAGGCAAGCATAAGACTCAAGAGGCATAAAGGACACATGTCAAGCCCCTAGCCCTGTTGCCCTCATAGTGTCCCTGAATCCTATTGGATGACCTTTAGGGAGGTCCAAGGAGATTTTAGATGCATTTAATTAATTAATTAAGCTCTCTCTCTCAAAGGGGGAAAGAAGGACACTTGTCTAAATGCTACCCCTATTGCTTGATATGACCATAGCATGTGATTGGCCAAGCCTGGCATGGACCAATATGGTGCAATCTAGAGTAGAGAGAGAGAGAGAGAGAGAGAGAGCAAGGCAAGGGGGAGCCCTCCTTTTTGCACGTTCTCCACACACACACACACACACACACTCTCTCTCTCATGTGTTGAGCAAGAACTTCATCTCCTTCTCTAAGCTTGAGAAGTAGAGAGCCTACACCAACACCTCTTGCCTATGGAATGCAAATTTAACCAAGAGTCAAGCTTCAATCTCATGCTCATCTTCTCTACCATCTATATTACTTTGTTATGATGAGCTCTAAGAGCAATCTATGGTGAGGAAAGTACCTCTTTCTCGTATGCTACATCTTCTTCCTCTTCCCTTCCCTCACTCCTTGCTAGCTCGTTCCACCTTTGAAGGTTTTTGAGGTCTTGGGATTGAGGCCGAAGACAAGTTGATGTTTTTGCAAGTTAGTTACGTGCATAATATTGGTGCATGAAGCTTACGATCTTCATGGCATCAACAACAAAGCATGTATTGTACCAAGTCTCTCTTCAAGGGAGAATCTATAATACAAAAGCCTTTTGGAGGGGGGACCAACTCCAAGTAAATACGGTCCTCAATTGTTGTCAATTTGTCTAATTCTCTCTCTCTTTTGCAAGTATTTTTCATGCCAAGCTAATGAAGTATAATGTTTATTTTGCTATCTTCAATCAAGTACTTTCCTTATGTTCATTAAGAATCCTCTTAAGGAAATGCTCACTACTGCTACTTTAATTCTGCTACAATCAATGTTATTAGCCATATTTCGTTACAATTAGAGAAATGCTCTTTAATTTTCCTTTTATGTACCATGTCTCTACTTTCCCTAATGAAGGTATGGTCTTAAAGATGTCAAATATCTGCTTTGATAGCACCTCAATTTTCTTAGTCTGAGCTCCATTCTTCCCACTCTTGAATGTGCCATTTCAATCACTATAAGAAGAGTTGAAGGTGGTTGCCAATGATTTAGTAGATGATTCACTAGAATTGGAACTCCCTTTTCCTTTTCGGCCCTTCTCTTTCTTAGATTTTTGCTCCAATTTCAGAGCTCTTTGCACTAGATCACTAAACTTTTGCGGCAGTGCTGGTACCTCGTATTCTCTTAATTTCTTTACTCTGCCCAATCATTTTCATTAATGTCCTTTAGATCAACATATTGCTCAAAGGTGTGTATGGACATCTAGATCATCTCTTCTACTGCCTTTGAAAGTGGGATACATAATTTTTAGATCACTCGATTGTTCATCATGTCTGGATTTATGATGATCTAATTTTTTTTCTTGGCATCTGGATTTATCATTGTGATCTAGTTTTCCCTCCTAATGTATGAACTTGTTATGATGGTTCGTATCTGCTTCCCATCTCTAATTGTAGTCATCATCATTCTCTACGATTGAATACGGCTCCTTCCCTCGACCACATTTTGTGTGTGATCTTGCTCGTTTACTATGCCTTCTGGCACCACTGACATCAATATGAACTTTTGCTTTGCCTTTCCCATCTGACTATTCGCTTTACACCCCCTCTTCTCCCTAAATAGACATCAATTTCTTTATCCCATTAGTGTTGTAACATTTAATGGCCTAAGAACTTGTGTGTAGCGGAAATTAGCATGAACATAGTGGGCATTTCATTAGAATAGATTCCTAATGAGTATTACAAGAGTGCTTGGGTGGAGAGAGCAACAAAAAGCATAACACCTAATTAGATAGCATGAACAATACTTTCAAAACAGAGAGAAATTAAGCTCTTGACAACAGTTGAGGACCGGATTTGCATGGAGCCAGTCCCCCCTCCAAAAGGCTTTGTATTATGGTTTCTCCCATCAAGAGAGACATTGTACAATACAATTCTTTGTGTTCCTTCAAGACTAGTTAGTGCAATGAAGATGAAAGCTTCATGCACTAAGCAAAACACTTAGCAAACACAACATCAATTATCCCCGGTCTCAGACCCAAGACCTCACACACCTTCAAAGATGGTGAGAGCTAGTAGGGTATGAGAGTAGATTGAGAGGAAGAAGGAGTATCTTACGAGAAAGATGTACATCTCCTCACATAATCACTCATATTAGCATAGCTTAGCTTAGTAATTAGCATGGTAGACGAGATGAGCATGCATTGAAGCTTGTCTCTTGGTTGGATTTGCATCACAAAGCCAAGAGTTGTTGGTGTAGGCCTCCCTTCTCACAAGCTTGGAGTAGGTGGTAAGCTTTTCATTAAAGCTTGAGAAGGAGAGAGAGTCTTCTTTACTTCACACATGAGATTGTGTGAGTGTGTGTGTCATAATGCCTTGCAAAATCAGCCCCCTCTCTCTCTTGGGCGAGCCCCCTTGCTATTTGCTCTTGCTGTCCTCCCATTGGACCTCCCTAGAGCTAGCCAATGACAATTAAGCAGCATAAGTGATAGCCTTCTGACATGTGTCCCCCTTTCCCCTTTTGTGAGAGCTTTAGGTAATTTAATAAGTCAACTAAACTCTCATTGGACCCCTTTGCCTCCTGGACAATAGGAATCAGGTAAGCCATTGGGCTGCTGAATGCTCATTGGACCCCTTGGGAGACTGTCCAATAGTCTTCTAGAGGACTTAATTCTCATTGGTTCTTTTATTAAGTGTTTTAAAATTAATTAAACTAGATTTACTCTAGCCTAATTCTCATTGGTCCACCTCCAAGGCCATCCAATAGGAATCGAGTACACCTTGTGGGCATCTGGGCTAGGGAGCTGACATGTGTCCCTCATTCCCTTTGTGTAAAGGGAGCGGAGCTTGTGTGTGCATGTGTGAGTTTCTCTCTCATCCCCTACTCCCAAGGCTCGCACCTCCTATGTAGGGATTGCAAAGACTTTTTTTGTACACACACAAAGCATCCAATTCCCCTATGGTTGACCTTTGGACACAACCATTGATTTTTAGAACCTCAGCATTTTGGAAGTCTTAATGGACTGAACCTTAGGGTCTTTTTAGCCCATTGTTGCACATGGCTCTTTTGCAGATGCCCCCCCATTTGGATCCCTATTTTCCCTCCTTGGGATCCCTATCGTGGACGGTCTGCTAGCTTAACCAATATTCTAGCTTTTTCTCCCCTGGCACTTCCCCATATTAAATGATCAGTTTAACATGAGAAAATCATTTAGGAGAATTAGATATTGATTATTATGACATTACCTCTCTCTTGAAATCATAGTCGTCCTCGACTATGGTGTACAGAAGATAAAGCATATTCATGAGTCCTTTTCTTAGCGGGTAGAGGATCCATATGTTACCCTACGACATCATTCCACAATGGATGACTAGTCCATTTGGCGCTTGAGAGCCTGAAGCTGCCGCAAGCATGTCTGCACATTAGTCCTATCAATCTTCCATAGTAGAGTGACAAGCTCTACTTGGTGTTTGGGAGATGTCGTCTCTGTAAACTTGATCTAAGCATGCATACTACTTCATTTTTGTGCACAATAAAGAAAAAAAGAGTCTTATAAGACAAAAACTTTGTTCATTTTTAACATTTTGTACATTGGCTTACTCTTGGGAAGCATTGTAAGCATTGATAAGGTTTAGGTTATCCTTTAATTGTATGCCTTGCGTCCATCTAGCATCTTCAAAAGGATAATTCTTAAACTAAATAAGATATCTTCGGATAGTCTTACTGCCTCTTAGTACCTTATCTTCATGTCGGAGAATGGACTCGGGCTGCAGCACCTCCTCTTGGTCCTCGATCTCCGATGGGTCTTCAATAGTTGGTTCTTGAGGTGGCTCTCCTTTGTAAGGCTTTAATAGGCTCACATGGAAAGCATTGTGTATGAGCCAATGATTGGGCAACTTGAGTTGATAGGCCATCTCATTGATTGGCCTAAGAATCTAGAAGGGACCATAGTACCTTTTTGCTAGTTTAGCATAGTGCTTTTGGTGTCCCGTAGGATTCTTGCCCGTCGTGTGCCTTAATCGAGCCTTGGGAAACTTTAATAAGACCCAATCATTTTCTTTAAAGGCTTGGGCTCTTCTGTGCTTGTCAGCAGCAGCCTTTTGCCTTTGCTGTGAGATAGAGATAGCATCCTTAATCTTTTGAAAAGATTCTTGTAGGTCCCGGCTATACTCATCTGTAGCGAAGATCTTCCCATGTACCTTAAGTAGCAAGGGACTTTTTGATCTCCCCTCAATTACCTCAAAAGGTGGTTTTCCCGTGGAAGTGTGTACAGTGTTATTGTAAGCATACTCCACTAAGGGTAAGTACTTCTCCCATTGGGATCTTTGATCTACTTCCGTTACATAGGCTTTTAGTAGATCGAGAATGGTTAGGTTAGCTATTTCACTTTGGCCATCCGTTTGTGGATGAGAGGCCGAAGAGAAGTTTAGCCTTGTCCCTAAATTCTCAAAGAGACCCTTCCAGAAATTACTAGTCATTCTAGGATCTCTATCCGACACTATGGACATTGGCAAGCCATGGTACTTGAAAATTTGTGAAATGAAGAGGGTTGCCATTTGATGGGCTTTAATAGTCTTTTTGACAAGTATAAAATGAGCTTGTTTATTGAACCTGTCTACTATGGTCCATATTCCCGTATTCCCATGGATAGACTTAGGCAATCCAAAGATAAAATCCATGGATATGCTCTCCCATGGTGAATTAGGGATTGGCAAGGGTTGAAGCAATCCAAGTTGCTTCCCTCTATCAAATTTTGTCTTTTGGCATACCACACATTTAGAAACATACTCTTGTATGTTCACTTTCATGGTAGGCCAATAGAAATATGTTTCAATTCCCTTTGAAGTAGACTGAATCCCTCTATGCCCGGCATAAGGTGGAGCATGAGATTCATACATTACTTTCTCACGTAGTGAGTTAGTAACACATAGTCTATTGCCATAGAGAAGATAACCATCTTGTAAAGTAAATGGTTCTTCTTTCTTCCCTAATGCAAGGGCTGAACACTACAACAAAAAAAGTGTTATCGACGCAGATATCGACGCGGCCCGTCGCTATGCGCGTCGCTGTGAAACCAGTCAAGCATAGCGACGCGCATAGTGACGCGGATAGCGACGTGCATAGTGACGACCATAGCAGAAAAAAAATTTCTTGGGCAAAGGGCAGGTAGCCTGGCCTGTGCCCAGTTAAAAGATGGACACAGCCACAGCCAGACTTCCTGCCCTCTGCCCAAGAAAGTGAGCAGCACCAAAATATCAACCATGCTCCCACGCGCAAAAATTTCGGCAGAGTTCCCTTTGTTTTTACATAAACTTTTTAAAAAAACCATATCATGTATACGCCTCCTACATGCTATCCATGTAGGATCTCACATGAGATTTAAGGCCAATGAAAGACAACCGTACCAACTGAAAAGCATAGCCATAACTTAAAAGCATAACCATAACGAACCATAACCATAACTTAAAAGCATAACCATAACTTAAAACCATAACCGGCTATAACCACTTTGAGCAAAACCATAATGCAGATAACCATAACCATAAACAAAATTAACAATAACCATAAGCATAACCAAAAAGAGAAACAATAATTGTCTATACAATGACAATGAAAATAATCATAACCATAAGGGAAACAATAAATGTCTGAACACTAACTGTTTGTACAAAAAAGAAACACAGAAGCGTGTCTGTGTCTCACAAAGCATATAGATGAAATCTGGTCCACTAATGACTAGGCGTCGCAACCTGCACATAGGAGAACTCACAAAATTAGTATTGATATTACTTCACATATACTGACTTAATTAAATCAACTCACACATATTAACGTCTCACCTCAAGCGATCAGCGAGACTGTAAGGCCTCCCAGTCTACAGGCTCTCCTGAAGCTTCAAGATCATTCAGTACTTCATAGATACCTCTGCGATATCCATCTGACTCCTCCTCGCGTGATGGAGCTCCATGCATCGCAAGATTCTGCGTTTATACAAAAATCAAAGTAATAAGAATACATGATTCATCGCGTTTTAAAAAACGCCATAGTTAAGATTGGATTAGAAACTCACAAACTCATAGCGAAAGGTGTCGAAGCCTCCGCTGCCAAGATGAGATGTCCCCCTAGTCATCTGTCGTACCTGCGCGGCCTCACGCTGCTGTCTGAACCGCGTGGCCGCTGTCCACTCATCCTCCTTGATCTGCAGCCACGTCTCGTGTGGGATGCCCAAAGGCTTCGGCGAGCCAGTCCTGAAAGCCTTCCGAGCTGCATCTCGTCGATGTTTGATGGTGTCCCGTGCAACACCCTTGATCCACCGCGCCGAAACAACGGAAGAACCCTGAGCAGGCTGGTACTCTCTCAGGATGGTCTCCACTATGTAAGTGACTTTTTCCTTTTCTTGCTGATCCCAAGACGTCAGAATGCCGGTCGAAAACTGTAGCTCCACGAGCTGGCGAATCTGCTGTCGCATCTCAGTCCCGACTCTATCCATGTCAACAGAACCATCTCCCCGTACAGTATAGAGCTTGGAGACACTAGGATCGTGTGCCCCCAAGGTGTCCGAGGTGTGCCAAGAGGTGTGTCGAGAGGTGTGCCTAGGTAAGACGGGGGTCGTGAGCGAGGAGGGGTCGAAGCATCTGTGGACCCTCCTCCACAGCAACCACCACCTCCACCTGACGATCGCCGAGATCGGCGAGTGCGCCTGTGTTGAGGAGATGAGGACGTACCCGCCTCTGCCCCACCCCTAGGTGTCGAAGCGGCCGTGATGGGAGAAGAAGGCGTCATACCCATAGGCGTCCTGAACCCCGTAGGCGTCCCCCCCCCTAGGCGTCGGACCCTCGGGTGTGAAGCCAGGAGGCGTAGTACCCGTGCCTCTGGCTACCCAGTACTGAGAAGCCTCTGCCATCTGAGCAGGCGTCATCCGTGTAACGAAGCCCATGAATGCATCTGCACTCATGGAAGCGGGATCTAGAATCTCGTGTGCCATACTAAAGTCCTGCACAAAGAAAGTAAAATAAAGCGTCAGAACCTGCCACTGCAACCTCATCTACTACATGGACGAACAAGTGCATTTGGATAGTTAGGCAGCTCGTGGGTAGATACTTCTCAATCATGCAAACTGCCTCAATGGAGTTAGCCCTTGCGACTGCAGTAGATTCCTCTCGTATCTCCTTGGAAGAGATCCACCGCACTAGCTCTGAAATCTTGTATATGCAGGTATGCACTTCCTCCGTTAAACACCCCTTGATCGCAATTGGAAGAATGATTTGCAAGAGCTTATGCCAGTCGTGCGATTTCAACCCTGACAGTTGATCGTCACAGGTGAATGCTGTCTTGAGACATCGCATATATCTTGTTGGCGTCCTGAACTCTGAAATCACCCTTTTCACTTGTCGCTCTTCGTTTTTTAGCAATACCCATGGCGCTCTTGGAAGTTTTGTTTGACCAGCTGCATTGGTGAAAGGCCACAGCTCTGGCATCTTTCCAACCGACTGCAAATCATCTCGTGAAGCTCGATTGTCTTTCATTCCCATGATTGTCTTCCAGAGGAGCTCTCCCACATTCTTGAATATATGCATTGGATCCAGCAAATGGTTAATTAGTAGATCACCCCAGTACGGCAACGTATGGAGAATGGACAAACGTTTCATTCCTGGAATAGGTTGCTCCTCATGTTGCTCCCATCGGCGACGCCACTCTTGTACATGCATAAGACGACATTCGACGCGACCAAGTTGGCCTTCGCGCAAGTGATGGCCATCTGGAAGATAACGGTGGTGGCCGTCTTTTGAAGAGAGGTAGAATAGCGCACATCCAAAGACTGCCCGCAAATTGGACATGCATTGTATCCCGAAGTTGTTAGTCCTGCATATATCAAAGCATGAATCAAGCCAAGGCAAAGGGATTGCGAATAGCGAGAATTTTGTAAATCAATAACCATTACCAAAAGCTTCTCCGTATCCTGGCCAATCATGCATAGTCCACATAAGAAGTCCATGGATCCTTGCATGCTGTTGTCCTACTGGTTCAACCGCATCTGCTATGTCGATCCCATGCCATAACTCCTGGAGCTCGTCAACTAGTGGAGCTAGATAAACATCCATGTTTTTTGCTTTGAACTTACCAGGTACAATCAAGCTTAAAATCAAATGACCCTTCTTGATAGCAAGCCATGGCGGGAGGTTGTAATTGATAAGGCACACGGGCCAAGTGCTCCATGACGAGCTTCTCAAGCCAAATGGATTGACTCCATCCATTGCCATGCCCAAACGCAAATTGCGTGGTTCACTCTTAAAATGTGGCCAGGTATCTTCAATTTGCCTCCAAGCCTTCAAATTAGCGGGCACCCTAAATGTTGCGTCAGTGGATCTATTCGTAGAATGCCACCGCATCAACTTTGCAATGGAACCACAACGAAACATGCTTTTTATCCTAGGAATAATAGGGAAATGCCGCAACACTTTAGCTGGCACTGTCTCGCCAACTGCATCTTGTTTGTAGCGCATTGCTCCGCACGTAGGACACGAAAGACAATCTGCGAATTCATTGCGAAAAAGAATGCAATCATTTGGACATGCATGAATCTTGTTGTAGTCCAAGCCAACTAAGGTCAGAAGTTGCTTTGCGTCTGGCCTGGAGGGTGGCATTTCATTGCCAGCCGGGAGAAGTTGCTCCCGCAATAACCTGTTTAAGCCACATTAAATTAAATTAAAGCTCTCCGAACACATCACCGTTGCAATCGGAAAATCTCTTTTGTAAATTACGTACCTAAACAAAACAGTGACGCTTGCATCTGACCACCCGTACACTGGCTGACGATTCAAAAATGCCAGACAAGTACGAAGCACAGGTATTTTGGCGCCTTCATAGATTGGTTGACGTGCCAACTTTCTCAACATGTCTTCAGGAGATAGGCGCACGGCTTCTGGTGCTGCTTCGTTCGCGTTCTCCTCGCTTGTCTGGAAGAAGGCATCCAGCATCTCCTCCATGCCGTCGTCTTCTGTCTATAAGCCCTTTTCTGCTTCCATCCGTGGCTCTATATTGGTCGGACCTTCACGCATAATCTTTTTTCTCTCTCTCTCATATGTAGGTGCTATGTCGCGGAAATCAATGTCCGTTCCGTAGGAGTCGTATCGCAGATTCTGTACGGTTTCTCTAGCAAACTCTCCGTACTTGTGCACATGCTCATTACATATCCTACGCTTGCGCAGGATTTGATACTTGCAGAGCGTGCACGAGCATGCAATCTTTTCCTCCATGTTAGTTGATGACGTTGCCATCTACAATGATTGTGAATGTTGTTTTTATATATATATATATATATATACTCCTCACAATGTAAACTACCTCGCATTCTCTAGTCTTTCCCAATCTCCGTATACCTCGGTCCAGAGGTGTACGGAGATCAGGACCACTGGGTCAAAATCTCGTCTTTATTGGTCAAATCCTATATGGGTAGACACATACGTGCACTCCCAGGTGTACATGGCAATGCATGTAGTAGGCAAAACCCCTTTGCCTCTTTTAGTTTCTTCTCTGTCTATGTACCCTATCTCTCGTTCTTTCTCTCTCGATCTCGCTCTCGCTATCTCTCTTTCTCTATTTTCCTATTTCTCTGCCATAACTCCTGGAGCTCCACTTCCCTATCTCTCTCTCTCTCTCTCTCTCTCTCTCTCTCTCTATATATATATATATATATATATATATATATATATATATATATATATATATAAAACTCTCTTTCTCTATCTCTCTATTTCCTATCTCTCTCTCTCTCTCTCTCTCTCTCTCTCTCTCTCTACTTCCCTGTCTCTCTAATGATCGAATGAGCGACTGATCTAAGGAGATCTAGACGCCCACGACTACAAAGGACTACACAACATCGACAGAAGCTGCATCAGAGGATCTAGCTAGGTCACTTTGGCTCGACATGCAGAACGTCCAGTCAGAGTACTGACCATGGAGGAGATCTACCTATCCCAACTAGCTCGTTTAGCCATTTAGTCCACACCCAGCAGTTTAGGATTCCATAATATTTTATTTTGTCATCTTCTTGCTCTGACTTTGTATCAGATCCATCACATTGTAACTTTCTTGTCTCATGTCTCATAGGCCACTTTGGCCTTTCGAAGACGTTAATATAACATTTCATTTCATTTCTCTCTTTCATTTTTTTTTCTTTAGTTTTAATTTCCTAAGCATACATTAATTCTCTATCTCTCTCTCTCTCTTTGATTACCTACACACACACATTTCTCTCTCTCTCTCTCTCTCTCTCTCTCTCTCTCTCTCTCTCTCTCTTTCCTACACACACACACATCTCTCTCTCTCTCTCTCTCTCTCTCTCTCTCTCTCTTTCCTACACACACACACACATTTCTCTCTCTCTCTCTCTCTCTCTCTCTCTTTCCTACACACACACACACATTTCTCTCTCTCTCTCTCTCTCTCTCTCTCTCTCTCTCTCTCTCTCTCTCTTTCCTACACACACACATTTCTCTCTCTCTCTCTCTCTCTCTCTCTCTCTCTCTCTCTCTCTCTCTCTCTCTCTCTCACACACACACACACACACACACACAAACACACACACACACGATGTAGAGGTAGAGAGAGAGAGAGAGCAAGAGAGAGGGGTTGGGGAGGGTGGAGATGGACATAATACCTACGCAGCAGGTTTCGGCCAAGACCCGAGCAGGCGAAAATGGCCCCTGTGCACGGGTTTCGCTTTTTTTCTTTTGGCGTCGATATACACGTCACTATATGTGTGGCAAATAAAGCCTTTCCATGCGTATATCGACGCACATTGCGATGCGTATAGCGACGCCCGCTAATGTCGTCGATATACGCGTGGAAAGGCATGGCCGTCGATATCTTCATTTAGTGTTGTAGTGGAAATCACATCTCTAAAATCGGGATCAATAGCATACTCATCTATCATCGAAGATAGATCATTGTGAGTTGCTATGGAAACCGCATTCACTCTCGGTCGTCTTGAGAGTGCATCAGCTACTTGATTATGCTTGCCAGCAATGTGAGCAATATGAAAATGAAATTGCGAAAGGAAATTTGCCCACCTCATTTGTTTGTCGGAGAGCTTGGTCTGCGTCATGAAGTACTTAAGACTTTGGTGATCCGTTCGCAGAATGAAAGGAGTCCCCAATAAATAGTGCTTCCATGAGTCTAAGGCATGTAGAACTGCAAGGAGTTCCTTTTCATATATGCCTAGAGCTTGCTCAACAGGGTCGAGCCTTCGACTTTCATAGCCTATGGCGTGCCCTTCTTGAAGCAAAACAGCTCCAAGGCAATCACCACAAGCATCACATTGGACCTCAAATGGTTTTGAGAGGTCTGGTAGTGTAAGCACAGGTTGAGAGATAAGCTTTTTGAAAGCATTGTTCTCCTTAGCAGACCATGTATACCTAACGCTTTTCTTTGTTAGGTCATGTAATGGTCCCGCAATTTGTGAGAACTTTTCTATGAAGCATCTATAGTATGCACACATAACTATAAAGCTTCTTAGTTCATGAAGATTCTTTGGTTTAGGCCATCCTTTTATTACCTCCAACTTTGATGGATCCATTTGGATGCCATCTTGAGAGATAATGTGACCTAAATATTGAATCTCTTGCAAGAAAAATTCACTTTTCTTTCGATTAACATAAAAGTTTATTCTCTCCTAAAACTTGAAATATTACCTGGAGGTGTTGCTTGTGTTCGTCTAATGAATTAGAGTAGATGATAATATCATCAAAGAACACTCCAGTGAAGGTTCGATGAGGCCTGAACAGCTTCTCCATCAAGTGGTTGAATGTGGCTGGTGCATTGGTCAAGCCAAAAGGCATGACAATGTATTCGTAAAGACCAAAATGTGGTGCGAAATGCGGTCTTTACAATGTCTTGATCAACTATCCTTATTTGATGATAGCCACTTTTTAGGTCAATCCTACTGAAGTAGGTCGATCCTTGTAGCTTATCAAATAGGTCTTCTACCCGTGGAACGGGAAACCTATTCTTGATAGTGATCCTATTTAGTGCTCTATAGTCGACACACATACGATATGTGCAGTCTTTCTTTTGCACTAATAGCACAGGTGAGAAAAATGGAGATGAGGTAGGCCTAACCATTCCCTTCTCAACTAACTCATGCACTTACTGCATAATCTCCTCTTGTTGAGCTTGAGAAACTCTATAAGGAGGTTTGTTAGGCGGTGAACTTCCTGGAAGAAGTTCGATTGCATGGTCATCATTACCTCGTTTAGGAGGTAGCTCACAAGGAATGTCGTCAATAAAAACATCTTGAAACCCCTTGAGAAAATTGGATAACTCTAATTCCTTTTGGTTGCTTATATTTTCTTTTGCTAAAGCATTAGGTTCATTTAGAGAATCTTTAACAAAAATCATGTACACGGAAATAGAGCTCTTTATTGACTTGTTGAAAGCTGGTGTATGTACAATGGGGATAGTGTTACCCATTTCCTTAGCATCTATATACATGTCTTTTTCCCTGAACTTAAAGGAGATCCTCCTTTCAGAAAATTTAACATTGGCAGCCAAGCGATCAAACCATGGTGCCCCTAGGATTACATCCTCATGCTTGAGAGGAGAGATAAAGAAGTCCTCTTTGTCCACATAGCTTTGAACATGAAGCCTCAATTTCCCGATTAAGGGAGTGACTGAAGCTTCTTGCTCCTTGAAAGCACTGTCTGTGGGTAGGACATCTCCCATCTCGTAGGCTTGTATGCCTAGCTTGGTGGCCAACTCTATAGATAAAATTGTGAGTAGAACCAGGGTCAAAGAGAATAAAAGCATCATGTTCTCTTATCTTTCCCCAAGTATGACATAGAGGAGATCCTTTGTGGTGAGTTTGGTGAGTCTCCTCCTCTTGGATTTCAACCAAGGAAGCTCTAGGAGGATCTTGGCGGTTGTTCTTTTGGGGACAAGCGCGGTACGCATGCCCTTGTTCGCCGCACTTGAAACACTGGTTATCCTTGCGATAACCCTCAAGCTCTTCAGGAGAGAGTTTGTTTTTACCTTTGTAAACTCCCTTCTCTTTAGTTTTGTTGGAGTTGCCCTTAGGAGACTTTTGGACATTGTCCTTCCCCTTAGGCTCGTTGGAACCCTTGTTTTCCATGGGCTTATTATTTCTTTTAGCCCCCGTTTGGAAATTGATTCGAGAGGCCACCATAGTATGGTGTATTACCGCTGATATGGTACGCGGCCTTTGGGAGTTAACATACTCCGCCATTTCTTCGGTTAAGCCCGCACAAAATTGTTGCTTTTGCTCTCCAAAATCCAACTTTTTGAAGACAGTGTAAGTCTCAAAACTTGTCTACATATTTGTGGATGGATTCATAGGGAGAGAGCTTTAAGCTTCGCCATTCGGTGAGTACTTTGTCTTTGGCATCGGTGGCCAAAAACTGTTTCATAATGGAAGCTCTTAAAGCTTTCCATGTTCGTGGAGCTTCATCGTCGGCTCGTAGGCTAGATCACCATTGCCTGGCGGACTTTTGAAAGTGCATAGCTACATGGCGTAGCTTAGAGGACTCCGTGAAGCCCTCATCTCCAAACGCTGCATCAAATTGCTGGATAAAGGCCAAGACTTTGTCCGTAGCACCAAAGGTACCATCATAGGTAAGGAAAGAGATGCTCTTCCCTCCCTCTTTGAATTTCTTCAGCTTGGACGACCTCTTCCATGCGGCATAGGATTTCCTATGGCCTCTTCTTTTTGATGGTTCAAAGGTTGCACCATCACTTTCTTCTGAAGGTGAAGATTTTGAAGAAGGTGGAGAAGAGGGTGACCTCATTCTCGCCTTTTTCTTGTCTTGATCTTCGGTGTCTTCACCATCACTTTCATAAGAGGAAGAGGATGAAGAAGATGGAGAAGAGGGTGTCCTCTTTCTCGCCTTTTTCTTCTCTTGCTTTTTATCATCCCTCTTTGAATCATGGTGTGGAGAAGAGTGCGATGGTCTTCTCCGCTTTGGTGGTGATGGAGAGCGTTTAGCCCGCCGTCTTCGTGGAGCCATCTCCGCCGAGGTGGCGGGAGACTCACTTCTTTCTCGTTCCTTCGGTGGAGGCTCTTGAGTTCTCCTTTGGGAAGGAGATGCATCATCAAGAAGTAAATTCTTGAGCCCTTCATATGGATTCTCTTCTTCTTCCCGAATCGGAGAGAGACCTCTTTTGGGAGTCTCACAAGGAGGCTTCCTAGGTGTTCTCTCGTCATGGTGATGAGCTTGGAGAATCCCGTGACCACGGAGCTACCGTTGCACTTCACTTTGGAGAGATGGATTGCCCATGGCTTGTTGAATCCTAGAAACAAGATAGTTAACAAGCATCGGAGCATCATTAGTAGCTTGCTCATTAGCAAAATCAAAGTTATCAAAGTTAACTCTCTTTACTATTGTCAGCCATTCTAACAACTTTTAGGTGTAAACTTTTTAGGTGTACTTTGGCACTTCAAGCCCTCGTTGCTACTCCTCTTTACCCCTTTAGAAAAAGCACTCAAGCTACTGTACCCGTGGCTCGAATACCATTAATTGCATGGAATAGAAGAGAGGGTCTTTCAACACCAAAACAACACCGGCTCCTGTCAAGCTTCTAATAGCTCAATAGTGGTTAACTCGTAGGCAAGCCCCATAGGACTCCACTATTGAGACCATAGCTCTCGACGGAGATGCCCCGTTAAGTGCACGAAGGCAGGCGCACTGCAAGGCTAAAAAATCCCTATTCTACTTACTCACAGGCAATTAATAGTACCAACCATTTATAGCTAGCTTGAGGACCTCCCTTCTTGAGCAAGAAAAGAGAAACCTTGTGCTTTGATACCAATGTAACATTTAATGGCCTAAGAACTTGTGTGTAGCGGAAATTAGCATGAACATAGTGGGCATTTCATTAGAATAGATTCCTAATGAGTATTACAAGAGTGCTTGGGTGGAGAGAGTAACAAAAAGCATAACACCTAGTTAGATAGCATGAACAATACTTTCAAAAGAGAGAGAAATTAAGCTATTGACAACAGTTGAGGACCGGATTTGCATGGAGACGGTCCCTCCTCCAAAAGGCTTTGTATTATGGTTTCTCCCATCAAGAGAGACATTGTACAATACAATTCTTTGTGTTCCTTCAAGACTAGTTAGTGCAATGAAGATGAAAGCTTCATGCACTAAGCAAAACACTTAGCAAACACAACATCAATTATCCCCGGTCTCAGACCCAAGACCTCACACACCTTCAAAGATGGTGAGAGCTAGTAGGGTATGAGAGTAGATTGAGAGGAAGAAGGAGTATCTTACGAGAAAGATGTACATCTCCTAACATAATCACTCATATTAGCATAGCTTAGCTTAGTAATTAGCATGGTAGAGGAGATGAGCATGCATTGAAGCTTGGCTCTTGGTTGGATTTGCATCACAAAGACAAGAGTTGTTGGTGTAGGCCTCCCTTCTCACAAGCTTGGAGTAGGTGGTAAGCTTTCCATTAAAGCTTGAGAAGGAGAGAGAGTCTTCTTTACTTCACACATGAGATTGTGTGAGTGTGTGTGTCATAATGCCTTGCAAAAATCAGCCCCCTCTCTCTCTTGGGCGAGCCCCCTTGCTATTTGCTCTTGCTGTCCTCCCATTGGACCTCCCTAGAGCTAGCCAATGACAATTAAGCAGCATAAGTGATAGCCTTCTGACATGTGTCACCCTTTCCCCTTTTGTGAGAGCTTTAGGTAATTTAATAATTCAACTGAACTCTCATTGGACCCCTTTGCCTCCTAGCCAATAGGAATCAGGTAAGCCATTGGGCTGCTGAATGCTCATTGGACCCCTTGGGAGACTGTCCAATAGTCTTCTAGAGGACTTAATCCTCATTGGTTCTTTTATTAAGTGTTTTAAAATTAATTAAACTAGATTTACTATAGCCTAATTCTCATTGGTCCACCTCCAAGGCCATCCAATAGGAATCGGGTACACCTTGTGGGCATCTGGGCTAGGGAGCTGACATGTGTCCCTCATTCCCTTTGTGTAAAGGGAGCTTGTGTGTGTGTGTGTGTGAATTTCTCTCTCATCCCCTACTCCCAAGGCTCGCCCCCTCCTATGTAGGGATTGCAAAGACTTTTTTTGTACACACACAAAGCATCCAATTCCCCTATGGTTGACCTTTGGACACAACCTTTGAATTTTGGAACCTTAGCATTTTGGAAGTCTTAATGGGCTGAACCTTAGGGTCTTTTTAGCCCATTGTTGCACATGGCTCTTTTGCAGATGGCCCCCCCTTTGGATCCCTACCGTGGCCGGTCTCCTAGCTTAACCAATATTCTAGCTTTTTCTCCCCTGGCACTTCCCCATTAAAATGATCAGTTTAACATGAGAAAATCATTTAGGAGAATTAGATATTGATTATTATGACAAGTGTGGTTATTCATCAAAGTCTTGCTCGATGCTTCTTACTCCCTCTTCTCCCTGAATTGACATCAATTTCTTTATCCTGAGTGTGTGGTCATTCATCAAAGTCTTGCTCTTGCTCTTTTGTCTACATCTCCTTCTCTTACAGACCATAACTATCATACCTATTCTCTTGTGTGTGTGTGTGTGTGTGTGAACGATGTCCTAGAGATGGTGAGAGGTTTTGATGGGTGTGTAAGTAAGTAAGTAAGTAAATATATAAATAAATATAAATGTATAGAGAGAGATGCCTATAGAGACTCATTAAAAGGAACTCAGCTTTGTTTCTTCTCCATTGAAAGCTACAATTCTAAAAGAATCGTACAGTTTTGCCGATATTCGACGTAAGATAAGAGCAGGGGAGGCAAGGCAAGTCATCAATAAATCAAAGGCTGTGGCAACCTTGTTGGAAATGCTTGGAAAGAAAGGCAGAGGGAGCGTCTCGTGGATGCATTTGCAACCACGTGGAGATGCCCCAAGCGTTTTTAATAGATAAGTAGATGGATAAAAGAATGAAACATGCCAAATAGAGCTAGTAGGGTTGGTGGTCAAAGTGTGGTTTCGTGCACTTGGTCCTTCAACCCCAACAATAACATTTATAGGTGGCTAATATAATATTATAGGGTGTTGACCAAGTCTTTATAGTGGTGAAAAATAAAAGTCAAATTGTCTCTTTAGAAATGCGATACACATGGAGCATGATGTCAATGCCAAGATTATTTTCGGACATTTTCCAAGGGTCTTGACATATGTTTTTTGAGATAGCTAGGATTGGAATTATCTCTCTAGAGTCTCACCCACGCCTAGGGAACAAGGACTTCTAGCTATGTAAGCAACACTTGATCCTCCATACCTCAAGTAAACCTATAAGAGGGTTTGTCGAAAAAAAAATAGAGAGAAGGACTAAAATAGGTTTAAAAACAATCTTTTCCATGTTTAACTTGCAAGTTGATGGCTACATTCTACCACCAAGGCTAAGGCCGAGTTTAGACAAGACGACGAAATAAGTTTGGTGTCCACGGTGTTATATTTCATTAAGCGAAAATGGAGGAGCTTGTTTCTGGACTCACTTAAAGATGGGTGAGCCTCGTGACTAATTGACACCCCCCTTGTCAGGTGGGATCTACGGTCGACCATCTTCGAACGATGTGGACCATCCATTTATTATCAATAATAAAAAGATTCCGACCAGTTGAGCCCCTACGACTCGAATCCACCACCTACGCAACCGGAGGACATGACTCTTAAGCTATCGTGCGCCAGTTGAAATGGGTGGGTGAACATAGAATGATATAGCAAAAATGGTGGGGTGGGGATCACATGGTGTTCACTTGGAGATAACTTTGGGATGGACGGGGTCACACTGCAATCACTTTGGGATGGTCGGGGTCACACTACAATCAATTGGTAATGGGTGGGGTCACAAGGTGATCACATGTTGATTGGGATTCACACGGGGATCATTTGGCGGTCACTTGATGTTCATGTCAAATTTGCTTGGGGTTCACTTTAATGGTGATCACATGGTGATCACTTGGGGATTAAACCGCCATCGAATAGTGCAAAACCGATCCCGCGGCCCCCAATCAATGTGGACCGTAGATCCCACCTAACAGAGGTGGTGTCAATTAGTAACGAGGATGGGCTCGCGACGAGTTAAACAGCTCTTTCGGACTTTTTCAACGCTTTTTGCGAGTAGCCGGAGTCGAACACAGAAAGTAGCACAGAGGCGGCCTAAATTTGGTATTGCAAGGCCCTTAAATTCCTCGACACAAAGAATTTGCCCTCACCAAGGTTTTGCCCACGCTGTAGGAGCTCGAGCCCACTGACAATGGGAACATTCGCGCTCCATCATCCTCCTGAGGTGGTTCCACTGGCAGCCATAGCTGCAGCTACTGTGACTGATGTTCCGCTTGCTGCATCTCCATCTCTTGCAATCGCTGCCACTCCTTTCCTCCTCTTACCTTCTGGGTGATTACTCTGACCATCCGACCGAGAGAGAGAGAGAGAGAGAGAGAGAGAGAGAGAGAGAGAGAGAGAGAGAGAGAGAGAGACGCCATTTATTGAATCTATCTTGGTGATGCTCTGTAAGCGCATTATGCAGCCAAATTTTAGGGTGTGTTTTGAAGGTTATTGATGCCACAGGGAGAAGCTGTATGGGTTGAACACAATATTGAGGTACTTTGCAAGAGTGGGCAATCTGTATGGCAAAGATTCATTATCTGCAGCTCAGGTTTCTCTCTTTTCATTATGTTATTTTTGAGTCGTTCATGTACTAGACTGTCCAGATCCTATTTTTTTTTTCCTTTTCTTGAAGAGGTGATCAGAGAGTCCAGTTCCAAATTTTGATAGCATATAACTTGAAATTAAATCTCTAAAAAAACTGTAATAGGTGGGTGATGACACTTAAGTCAGCATTTTCTGCCCTAGAAGATGTGTAACACATAGCTTAGTGAATCTCATCAAGAATTCGTCCTTGAGGGAAAAGCCAAGCATCGACTTTCAATTTTGTAAATTCTCAAAGATGTCATTAAAGTCTTGACCTTCTGAATACTGTTGTCTCATCCAACTTACGATGGTAAATTGCAGAGAGCTGCCACCTGTGATTAGTGGGAAAGAGCATTTGGTACCACGTTCTTCTTTTGTGCTACATACACAATCTGGAAAGGGAATTTAGACCAAGGTTACATCTGTATGTAACGGACAAGATCTGTACGGAGTTAAGAAAAAAATAAATTTGGGTGCACCATGGCTGTTCATGGTCGGATGGGGCTGGTGTGTGTGTGTGTGGTTGGGGGGGGGGGGGGGGGGGGGGGGGGCGGGGCACTTTGTGTTGACCATGCAGATAGAGAGTTTGAGAGAGAGCGTTATCTGAGTGTTTCAAAGAAACACAAAAAGAATTCAAAAGAGAGAGTGTTGTAAGGTGTGGGGGTGCGTGGAGAGTCACTGATTCTTATTGTGTAATGGATACATGTCTAATATGTTTGTGAAATGTAGATATGGACCACAATTCAGGTTTTCGAAAAACTTGTACGTAACGAGTTGTAAGGTGTGGGGTGTGTGTGTGGAGAGTCACTGATTCTTATTGTGTAATGGATATGGTCCACATTCAGGTTAAAAAAAAACCCGGTATGTAACAATTACGTATATCCCTACAGAATTACAACGTACGTACCTTACGTTTTGATCACATTCCATACACACACCTTTGCACCTTGATTGGGTCCTTGAATAATAAGTTTTCCAATCTTGTCTGTTTCTTAGACAGGCCTAAGTGAGGAAATATTGGTCAGTATGCTCAATGAATTCTCCACCCAACAAGTAGTTTTTCCAAGAGCGTGGATGACTACTAGAACTCTTACGCATAGATCTGTGCAACCCGCTCGGCCTTAGCGAGCAATGTATGACATAGGCTATTAACAAGCATCCTACATGGATTGCTAAGGTAATTGGGATGAACAACGATTTCTTTCATTTATATTGGGAGAGAGCTCCTGGCAGTACTCTTCGTGCTCTACGGGAAAGAGACAGACATGCATGTATTGCTTTGGATAGAGTTTTGGGGATTGCTACGAAGTTGTACTCAAGAGTTTTTAATAGCACTGTTGGCCACATCAGACATGCTTTGTGTCTGGTCATTCACTGAGTCCTGAGTCACTTTGCTGATGAGCAGCTTGTTCTTGGCCCCTTTTACAGTCAGAGAGATGCATGATGCTCTTGTAGGTATTGTTGCTACTTCTTGTCCGTGGGATGATGCGTCACCACTCAATTTTTCCTTGACTTATTGGGATGACTTATTGATATTGTGCTAATTCTTTCTATCTTTTGTGGTGCGTATGCCCTATCAACTACCTCTTTTTTGTGCTAATTTTTTCGATTTAATGCTTCTTTTAGTGCTAGGCTTCATTATGGCTGAGTCTGCCCTTGATCTCCGGAATCATGATAGAAACTCAGTACAATGAACTTTGTGTTGATGTATGCTCATGTGTGTGCACGTGTGGTGTGTGTTGTGTTGGGGAGCATATGTTAGTACCTAGTTCTACACCCTCTATTGGGGACTGACGATGTTAGTGGGGATGTCATGGTATTTTGTCAATACTATGCATGATGGAGCGGATGGTTATATTGTCTTGTGGGTGACTACCATGGGTCTATACCTGGCACTTTCCTTCAAGGGTGAATCTGGGCTTATCCTGGATTCATCTAGGTATATATATACCTTCCACTTCCTCTTCTCCAGGGTTTCTTGTAGATTTTTGACATTGCTTAAATGCCATCTTCACTTACCTTGGGGCTCATTACACTTATACCAAAGGGGGGGATCACACATTGCTTGCTTCGTTAGTGGCTTTTGTGTATAGGATTCTTGCTTGTATGGCTAGTGCTCGACTTTGGCTTTTCTTATCGGATTTTATGTCCATGTTTCTCGAACAGGTTTTGTGTAGGACCGATGCATCCTCGACAACATTTTCACATTTTATGAGAGAGTGGAGCAAGCCAGGCAGTCAAGATAGCCCTTGGTGATCCTTCTTTTTAACTTTGAGATAGAGTGGACTGGAAGTTTTTGGAGGGCACTTTCCATGGGATGGGCTTTCCACCGTGAAAGTGGTGTTTCAGTGTTAATTCGATCCAGTAGTAGTGCGGTTGCGATTGGGGGTTTTGTTGGAGAGTCCTCATTGTGATTTGTCACAATGTGTATGACAGGGTAGTTACCGATGAATCTACAGGTTGAATCTGGTGCGGTGCGGACTGCACAAGAGGGGAGCCACTCTATAGCTTTGTCACAGATTGCCTAGATTGAATAAAGTCACTGATTTGTCTTCGAGATTTTTGGGATATCGACAGGCTGGCAGTATTTTGGGGAATGACTGTATGGACATATGTGCATTGCATTGGAAATTTCCTTGAGTAGACATGAAGACATGTGCTCTTTGTAGAGAAAGATGAAATGTCTTTAGTGTTTGGTTTGATGAATGATTTGAACTTAGTGTACCTAGACTTGTGTTAGAGATCGAGGAAATCTAGATGTGATGGCTAAGTGAATACTGCATCAAGTTTTCTATCTAGATGAGATGACTGAATACTATTGTGAGTGCATCAAGAGTTCTGGAAGGATGAGATGGCTGCACAATCATCTAAATGCATCAAGAGTTCTGGGGTAGATTGAATGATTGAAACATGTTCCGTGTGAACTAAGTGTATGATTTTGTGAACTGCATGCTATGTGAATGTACTATCTTGTGAGGATGGTCATAGGCACATTTTGCTTGATTGAAATGTGAGATGAAAGGATATGAATGTTATAGTAACAAGATTTAGTAGATCAAGACATCTATTGAAAGATCAGTGCGGTCTGGATGTGATTGCTAAATAGGTTACAATGATCATGATGCGTATCTGAGACCCTTGTTAGATATGTGATTGATCTGTGGTTGATGTTTTTGTGAAATTTGTGGAAGTCTAGTGCATGGAGTCAGTGTGTACTAAAGAAAATTTCTGTCCATTGGTTGTTTTGTAGGTGTAATTGAGGGCGATTACAATTCTTTCAAGAGGGGGGAATGTCTCAAAGTGATGATGTGGCGTACCCAACTGGAAAGAAATGGCCAAGAGGACAAGAGAAAGACCCACAAAGTGTGGCCGCAGAGCCTAAGCAAAAGGGGTTAGAGTTTTTAAAAACCTAACTCTACCCAACTTATGCTTAAAAAGACAAAATCTTGAATTCTGAGGTTGAAATTCGTAAATCGTGTAAAGCTGCCATGTGGCACTGTTGTACGGATTTTCGAGATTTGTGTTGGCTGAGTTGACAGTTTCTGCGCCAAGCCTTCGGGTCAGAGTTTTTGCATGTGAGTGCTTTTGAGGCTCTGCTTTTGGGCATTTCTTATAAGTTTATAAGGACTCCTCCGTAGAGCATTTGGATGTAGAGTCTCGGTGAGAGTTGGACTCTCGGGAGTTGTACTTTGCGAAGAGTAATAGTAAAGAAATACCGAAAAGGGGGCTAGTCTTTGGGACCAATGCGTCTCGGCTCGGAACTCCGTCGTGCCGTGTAGACTCTCCTCTTCTCTCTCTCTTTCTCTCTCTCTCTTCAAGTTCAGTGATTTTGCAATTTGTGTTTGTATGTTGCTATTGATTTCTCGCTTGGAGTGTCCAAGCCTATAACAAAGAACTTCTTGAAAAGGGTCTAATTCAGCTGAGTACATCACCTTATTATTCACCAGTGCTTCTAATGTTGAAGAAAGTTGGATCATGGAGAATGCGCATTGACTATAGAGCTCTTAATAAAAACACCATCAAGAATAGGTTACCAATATCGAGGATACTTGATAGACTGTAGGGTTCTATGTGTTTATCATTAGATCAAGATCGCTCTTGGAGGAGTAGTATACAAGGCTGTGTTCAGGACGTCCTTCGGATTTTACAAAGTATTCGGTGATGCCTTTTGGTCTCACAAATGCTCTTGCAACGTTCAACAAGATGATGGACCAAACTTTTAGGGAGTACAAGCCATTTGTGACGACATCGTCTTCTCCAAGAAGGAAGCAGATCATTGGAACCAAAAGGAGTAAAGTGGACACATGGCAGTAGGAGAGCAACGTGCATGCCACACTCTCTCTCCAGAAGCCTCATCCATGAGGGGACACCCATTTTTCAGAGGGTACTGAATTTTGGAGCTCATAAGTGCGGCGTGCTTACAATGTGTGTGTGTGAGTTGCGGATGAAGGTAAGCTTTAATGGAAAGCTTACTTTCTCCCTTGTCTCATGTAGCGCGACGATTTGCTCTCATGCATCTCTCTCCTCCCTTTTGCACTTATGGTATTGTAGTTGGGCTTCTCAGATGACCATGTACATGCCTTGGCTGAAAAATGTTTGCCGTGGGTCCCTCTCTTGTTGCCATTAATCCATTGGATTTTCTTTCGACAGGAACCGGATTAGCTAATTGCTAATCCCTCACAAGTATGCACAGTTTCATCGCAAAGGATTGTGAAAACGGTGAGTTTTCTCGAGTGAAAGCTCGTCCGATTCAAAGGGAAATTGTCCCATTGCTTGTCGGAGCACTTGAGACACGTGTAGATGTGTTCGCTCCGCTCAAAATGATCCAAAACAGAAAATTGCTTGCTGTGTTTTTCTGCAAGTTTATGGTTTCGCACCTTAACTGCAAGTTTAGGTGCGAAATTGCTAATCCCCCATAGGTACGCATAGTTACATCGCAGAGGATTGTGAAAATGGAGAGTTTTCTCTAGTGAAAGCTCGTCCGATTCAAAGGGAAATCATCCCATTGCGTGCGGGAGCACCTGAGACGCGTGTAGATGTGTTCCTTTGCTCAAAACGATCTAAAACAGAAAATTGCTTGCTATGTTTTTCTGCAGGTTTAGGGTTTTGCACCTAAACTGTAAGAGATCACCGGGGGAGCCTCGGGAAAGCCTTGGGATGCGTGTACAGTGTTTTGGGCAGCCGACAATGACAAAACTGTTAGGTGCAGCGGAATGAATGTTTGAACTTTGTTCAAGATGAGTGCTCCGAACTGTGCTCGAGGTTTCTTTTTGTTCTTATCAAAGGGAGAGCCTTCTGTTCTTAATGAGAAGAGTGCAATGATCACAAACAAAGTGAATGGACATTGTGCGTGCAAGTGTATGAGACTGAGAGATAGAGAGAGAAGAGAGATACGACACCAGAGACGTTGTAAAACCCTCCTCCGAAGGCCCCACTTTCGTCGGCGAGAGTGGTCTACTATTTATTGCACAAAGTGGTACAATGATGATGCATGGAAAGTGATGCAACTCGGGACTATGTCGGTGACGACGACAATGGGGGCTGAATTCGGGGTGAATCTAAGTGCTGAAAATCTGCTGAACTTGGGGCTGTTTTGGGCGGCTGAAAACGCAGGTTTGGCTGCGTTTTTAGGGCTGAAACTCCTTGATAAAAACGCTGGTGTATGCAGGGATTTAGGGCTGAAAACACTGCTTGGACTGCTGCGAATGAAGGCTGAAAACGCTGGGTAATACAGCCCCTGTTGATGGCCAAAATGCTGGTTGCTCTGCTGCGGATGAAGGCTGAAAAACGCAGTCTGTTCTGCTATGGAAAGCGCGGGATTGGGCAACCCTTTGGCGATTTGGAAAACGCTGAAGTGCTGCTGTGCTGCAAGGCTGAAACGCTGCCTGTTTGTTGCCAAAAACGCTAGGCTAGGGAGGTGAAAAACGCCAAGACTGATGGGGTGCTTGAGGGGTTCTTGCTTGAGAAGTTGCTTGTTGAGCGGTGGAGCTCCTGCTGCCTCTTTTGCCATTTAGTGCTAATTTTGGTTTGCTTATATATTTTCTTACCCAAATTGTCCTACCTACTTTTGTTGGAAAGTCACTTAAATTAATAAGTGAAAAATACCAAAAATAGGTAAAATAGGCTAAATGCACTGGAAAATTCTCTTGATGGAATCTGATGGATTTTGATGGGAATACTGATGATCATGCTATGTGCAACCAGAGGATATGCATCTATACTAAGTGACTGGGCATGCACGGTCTACGAATAGACTCACAAAAGTGCAAGATTACTTCTAATCTAGAGTGATTGGACTGACTGAACCCTGGTCATGCTGTAGCTTGTCCACGGACATTTAGGGTTGGATGTGTCACGGGACATCCCCTCCTCTTCAAAGTGAGGTACTGGTACCGAACTGTATGGCGTTGAGGGAGATCGCCAATAGCATCCGGAATCTTGGAACGGACTCTTCGCCGGCCCACTCTGATGTGTGGGTCATGCGGTACTTGAACTTCATAAAGGTCTGCAACGCTTGCTTCTTTGGGCTGCGCCGAAAGTGACACGAAGGCTTCTGTGGCTCCTTCAATGCTTCAACTTCGTCTAGAGTCGTGCTTCTTTCTTCTTCAAGGATCTCCATGGCTGAAAATTCCTGAAACCATATTCCAACACAAAACCATGAACATACCTATTCCATGTAAAGTGAGTGGAAAAAATCTCGTCTTCCTCAAAGACTGTGCATGCAACATAGATGAACAAATAGATGGAGTGCCAAATCGTTCACCACATACACGCAAACAATGAGATCGAATCTTTCTCTTATGATCTAGAGCAATCAACTTTGGCAATTCACAACGGAAATGCCCATGCTTCGTGCTCATACTTTCATGTGCTCGTTCGAAAGCTGTCATGCCAAGGAAGAGACATGGAATGTGGCTTCCTTGAATGCATACTTTTCAGCTTTTCATGAACAATCCGCATACATTCGTGCTCATTCATGAGTGAAACATGCTCAACGTACAATATGTCATGCCTAGGAAAAGGGATCACATAACGGTGCTGATTAAAATATAGGAAACAATCACGAATGAAACATTCGAACAATGCGTGTGTATCAATCATGCGAACACATAATACTTCCTGTGAGGGTTCTTTGGACCTGGGCTCGAGAGCTAAAGATCGGTTCTTCTTGAATGATCGAATCGTCCTGTGGGGGTTCTTTGGACCTCGACTCGAGAGCCAAGATCGATTCTTCGTGATTGATCGAATCTGCAACGAGGTTAGCTTCGCTAGAAAAAGCATCAACTAAACCATCATCCTTGTGAACAATCACGTCATCTTCATGCAAATTATCATGCTTGTGAGAAATCACATCTTGATCATCATGCAAATCCTGTGTATAATGCTTGGGATAAGAAGAGACCGAGAGAGTCTCCTTTTCCCGAATCTCTTGCAGCTGTGCCTGAGCTTGAGAAACGAGTTGCAAGAACTCTTTCATGTGTTGGTCGCTCATTCCTTTGACGGCGGCTGCAATTCTTTCTTGGTGTCTGCGCTCCATTTCTGCTTTTCTTTCTGCTCTTCTTTCTGCGTGTTTGCGTTCCATTTCTAACTTCCTTTCCATAAACATCTGCTCCAACTCCTCCATAGGAGTTAGTGCAATTCTTGGCGTAGACGGGGAAGGGGGAGGGCCGGAAAAACCTCCTGGTGGGGAAAATTCTTCTTCGCCTCTCTCATGCTCATCACCTCTAAGCGAAGTATCCATTCCGCTTCGAGTGATGACCATCCACTGAAGTCTTGGGTTCTTGTGGTTCTTGGGGTCTTGGGTTCTTGCGGGTCTTGGGGTTCTTAAGGGTCTTGAGGTTCTTCTTTTGCTTGCAATCTGTGTTTGAGAAGGATCTTCTCTTCACCCGAGTTCTGCTCTTTTCCGCGGGCGCACCCCTTGGCGGCCTTGCGCTCACACCAAGGTTGCTTTTCCCCACCTCACGTCGATTGGCCGGCCGCTAAGTGCACGGTCCGCTCTCAATGAGTGAAAAGAGACACAAGGGGAGGCTGGATAAGCCCTTCTTTCCTGGGATTCCTGTCACTCTTCAAAAACACGATTAGGAATCGACACACCCAAGCGAACTTGGGTTTGTGCGACGCAACAAGCAAAAATAAAAATAAAAAAAATCTTGTGATTTATGTGGTTCTTTCCTTGAGTAATACAAAACACTGTCAAAGCTCTGATACCAATGTTAGGTGCAACGGAATGAATGTTTGAACTTTGTTCAAGATGAGTGCTCCGAACTGTGCTCGAGGTTCCTTTTTGTTCTTATGGAAGGGAGAGCCTTCCGTTCTTAATGAGAGAGTGCAATGATCACAAACAAAGTGAATGGACACTGTGCGTGCAAGTGTATGAGATAGAGAGAGAAGAGAGATATGTGACGTTGTAAAACCCTCCTCCGAAGGCCCCACTCTCGTCGGCGAGAGTGGTCTACTATTGATTGCACAAAGTGGTACAATGATGATGCATGGAAACTGATGCAACTTGGGACTATGTCGGTGACGACGACAATGGGGGCTGAATTGGGGGTGAATCTAACTGCTGAAAATCTGTTGAACTTGGGGCTGTTTTGGGCGGCTGAAAACGCACATTTGGCTGCGTTTTTAGGGCTGAAACTCCTTGATAAAAAAGCTGGTGTATGCAGGGATTTAGGGCTGAAAACACTGCTTGGTCTGCTGCGAACGAAGGCTGAAAATGCTGGGTAGTACAGCCCCTGTTGATGGCCAAAACGCTGGTTGCTCTGCTGCGGATGAAGGCTGAAAAACGCAGCCTGTTCTGCTATGGAAAACGCTGGATTGGGCAGCCCTTTGGCGATCTGGAAAACGCTGAATTGCTGATGTGCTGCAAGGCTGAAAACGCTGTCTGTTTGTTGCCAAAAATGCTAGGCTAGGGAAAAATGCCAAGACTGATGGGGTGCTTGAGGGGTTCTTGCTTGAGAAGTTGCCTGTTGAGCGGTGGAGCTCCTGTTGCCTCTTCTGCCATTTAGTGCTAACTTTGGTTTGCTTATATATTTTCTTACCCAAATTGTTCTACCTACTTTTGTTGGAAAGTCACTTAAATTAATAAGTGAAAAATACCAAAAATAGGTAAAATAGTTGGAAAATTCTCCTGATGGAATCTGATGGATTCTGATGGGAATGCTGATGATCATACTGTGTGCAACCAGAGGATATGCATCTATACTAAGTGACTGGGCATGCACGGTCTACGAATAGACTCACAAAAGTGCCAGATCACTTCTAATCTAGACTGACTGGACTGATTGAACCTTGGTCATGCTGTAGCTTGTCCACGGACACATAGGGTTGGATGTGTCACGTGACAAAAACAGAGAATTAGAGCATGCTGAAATCAACCCGCAGCTCACCGAAAAGCTTCCAAAAAGCAAGGGAAAGTGTCCTTGACGTGTACTTTTGACCTATAGGGGTTTTGCCGATATGTTGGCGAAATTGGGTAAAAAATGTGCAATTACAGCCGTGGATAGGTTTGGACAGCTTGGTGAGAGTTAGGTGAAAGTGTTCAGATTGTCTATTTGCAATAAGAATAAAGAAATATCAAAAGGGGCGCCAGTCTTTGGGGCCTATAGGGGTCGTTGTCTGCTTGGAAGCACTCTAGCTGCTAAGTCGTGTTTTTGTTTGAAGTCTAAATCACAACATAAGTTTATTCGTGGAGTTTCTTTGTGTCGTAAAGTTCAAGTAAAGATTCGGGTGAAAGCTAAAGTCTACCGCCCTCTAGTGAATCTATGGGTCGATTTCAGAGGCAAAGCTTAGTATGCAATACTATGGGCCCTTCCAGGTACAAGAAAAGATAAACGATGTATCCTTCCGATTGAAGTGACAGATTCTAGGAAGATTCACAATGCCATTCCATGTGAGTGTATTGAGACCTTTGAGACCTTTCAAAGGTCAAGTGCTAGTGGACAAGGAGTCAAATGAGCAATGAGAAGTGGAAGAGATTCTCATTCCAAAACAAGTCATAGCACATAAGGAAAGGAAAGTGAAAGGTAAGCTAGTGCGCCAATATTTGGTCAAGTTCAAGAACTATCTGGCTCTTGATGCCAAGTGAATGGAGGAGGACGACTAAGAAGATTCTCCTCAAACACTAGAGCTTTACCTTGAGGCTTGTGATTTAGCACTGACTATTCCGAAAGTATCGATGAATCAATAGGTTGAATCTTGTGCTATGTAGAGGGCACAAGGGGGAGCTACTCCACTCCTTTGTCAAGGTTACCTCGATGGGAATAAAGTCACTAATCTCTCTCTGAGATTTTGGGGATATTGACAGACTGACAATGTTCTACTGAATGACTTTATGAAAAGATGTACATTTGAAATGGGAATTCCTGAAATAAAATTGTTACATGTGCTCTCTCATCTGTGTGTATTGTTTGAGTACGTATCGGAAAGATGAAATGACCGCAACATTTTATCTATTCACCTGCGAGTGATGTGAAAGCGATAGTAATGAGATTTAGTAGATGAAGACATTCGTGAAAAAATCAGTGCGGTTTGGTTGTGATTGCTAAATAAGTTACAATGATCATGATTTTCATATGAGATCTTGACGTGGATAATGATGTGAATGTGGTGTGAAATTTCAATGTTCTGTGACTGCCATCTTTGTGCAAGTGCTGGATGTGTGCAATTTAGTACGTCAAAACTTTAAGTCAATGTTCATAAAACCGGCTAGTACACAATAGAGGGCGGCACTAATTCGATTACTTGTAAATTTCACACAGAGAATTGAGAAGAAGAGAGAACATAGTTGCGTCCAACAACTAGATTGTCACTGTGCACATGAAGACCAACACCTTGTAGGCCCCAAAGATTGGTGCCCCTTTCCGTGTTTCTTTATTCAATTAAAGACAAATGTTCCGAACACTTAGACCAAGCTCTCACCAAACTGTCCAAACCTGTCGAGGGCTGAAATTGCAGGTTTTCGACCCAATTTTGGCAGCATAACGATGCCAAAATCTATGTAGGTCAAAAGTACAAGTCTAGGATGGATTTCCTTGCATTTTAGAAGCTTTCTAGTGAGCTGTAAGTAAATTTTAGTGAGCTGTAAGTAAATTTCCTGTTTTGGTCATTGACAAGTGCCCAAACTCTTGTATAACCACCCCAAGGCTTCCCTGAATCTTCCTATGTGTTATCTTGCAGTTTAGGTACGAAACTCTTAACTTGCAAATAAACGCAGCAAGCTGAAATTCTCTGTTTTGGATCGTTTTTGAGCGGAGCAAACACGTCTATGAGTGTCTCAAGAGCTCCTACACACAATGGGATACTTCACCATTGATTTGGACGAGTTTTCACGCGAGAACTCTCGTGTCTAGCAATTTGTTGCGATGGAACTGTGCGTATTTGTGGGGAATTAGCTATTAGCTAATTTGGTTCTTGTTTAGAAGGCTCTTGCCTTGGCAAATGCGCATAAAATCCACAAGACTGTACAGTCATCTGAGGAGCCCAACTAGTGGGGCATTACTGTATGTGTAAGAGGGAGAGATGCACGAGAGCGGAATCATCGCGTTGCATGAGACAAAGGAGAAGGCAAGCTTTCCATTAAAGCCGTGAACCTGAAAATAAAAAAACCTTTGGCAACTATTTAGTAATGCTTTCATGCATCACAAGAAAGTCACTCTTAAGCAAATAGTGTTCATGATGTTGTCCATCAACAAGTTGATAAATTTGTGCAAAATTTGTATCTTTAACATATTGTGTCTTCATTTCGTCTAGTTCACAATGTTACGGAATTGACATTGCTGAAATTTGGGGTTTTTGTGACAACGCATCAGCCACATGCACAATCTGAAAATGGGACATTGACAAGATGTTTGCCCATCGCATGTGCTTCTCTGATAACTTGGTTTGTGTGGGAAAGTATCGCAAGGTTTGATGACCTATTTGGACAACAAAATCATCCCTTAACAGATAGTGTTTCCAACTAGTGAGACCGTGAATTACTGCCAACAATTCTTTCTCATTAATTTGTAAGCTCTTTTCGGCCTGAGAATTCGGCTCTCATATGCCAGTACTCGACCATTTTGCATTAGAGAACTGACCAAGGCATGTTTTTTACATGCATCACATTTAACCACAAAAGGTTTCGAAAGATCTGGCAAAATGATAACAGGATTTGAAGTCAATATTTCTTTCAAGTGTTTAAAAGCTACAATTTCTTTGGCGGTCTACTTGAAAGTAACTCCCTTCCCTTGTAGTGCATGGAGTGGAGAAGCAATCTCAACAAAATTTCGCATAAACCTCTTGCAAATTGCAATAGGAACATAAACCTAGAAAGCTTTGAATGTCATGTACGGACTTTAAATCTGGCCATGATTTAATTGCTTCTATCTTAAAACTCATCCTTTGAACCATTGTGCCCAAGAAAGTGAATGTCTTCCAAAAAGAATTCACTCTTCTTCGCATTAATGAGTAGCGTGTTCTTGCAGTAACTCATTGAAAACTGCGGATAAATGATCCCTATTTTCCTCTTTAGACTTTGAAAAGACAATCATGTCATCAAAGAATGTATCCACGAAGTTTCTATGTTGTCTAAATATATTGTCCATCATTCTATTGAACATGGCATGAGCATTTGTGAGGCCGAATGGCATGACAAGAAACTCATAAAGACCAAATGTTGTCCTGAAAGCACTCTTATGGACATCCTCTGGCCTAATGCGTATCTAATGGTACACTCGTTAAATCTATCTCCATCAAGTCGATCAAAATGTCATCTATTCTTGATATCGGGACCTGTTCTTACTAGTATTCATATTTATAGCGCATTAGTCAATGCACATGCACCATGAACCGCCCTTCTTCTGCACTAGGAGTACATGCGAACAGAAAGGGAATGATTTTGGGTTGAATCAGCCCCTTCTCTAAAAGCTCATTGACCCAACTCATAATCTGTTTCTGCTTGGCTACAGTAGTCGTGTACGGTGACATGCTCGGGAGATTGCACAAGATCTATGCTATGATCCTCAGGTCTCTCAGGAGGTAACTCCCTTGGCAAACATAGTCACCACACGAAACGAAAATGGTAGAAACGAAACGGAAAAACCGGAGTTTTGGAGTTTCAGAGTTTCGTCCTAGGCGGTAACGGTCAAGAAACAGCTTTTAATTTATTTAAATATATAAACAATATATTTCATAAAGCAAGTAGCCTAGGAGGGGCTATATGTGTATTCCTAACCGAAACGCAACAAAACATGATTGAGAAGTTTCAAAAAACATAAGGCTTTAAAAAAAGTAACGGTAAATCGTAAACCTACAGTCTATAACCGTGCAAGTTACAACTTAATAGACTATTTTCAAATACTATAGAGTGTCAAACCAAGGTACAACTTAGAAAATACATCATACATGTCACAAGTCAAAATTGTCTATACGCTACAAGAGCCTGTAACAAACTTGGACACCCCAAGTCTAGAATCTGTCGCGACACAACAGAGATTCACTTAAAAACAATTCACAATTCAAGAGAGAGTCGACCCGGCCCGACGTAGTTCCGCGCCAAGATAGATTGATCCCAAAGATTGGCGCCCCTTTCGGTATTTCTTTTATATTAATCTTTGAGCAAAATACAACTTCCCGCGGGTACTCGCTCTCATACTTGCGTCCAGACGCTTTGAGTAGTGAGCCCCCCTTGGGTCGCTTATAAAGATCACAAGGGGTGCTAAAAGGAGAGCCCCAAAAGCATGAAACTCAAAAGCAATTCAATCCCAAAAGCAACTGCTCCCAAAACTGCAATAAAAAGCAGCAACGCAAATTGCGAAAAATCCGCATAGTTGCCACGTCAGCATGTCAGCGTAGAAAGCGGAATTCCGTACTGATTGCCACGTCAGCAAGTCAGCGTAGAAAACAGAGTTCCGTATTGTTGCCATGTCAGCAAGCCAGCGCAGAAAGCGGAGATCCGTACTACTGCCACACCTGGCACTCTGCCACATCAGCAGGCTGTCCGCGATGCCATGTCATCAGTTTGTGACATCCCCCCCCTCCCCCCCCCCCCCCCCTCCCTCTGAAAGGATTGTAATCGCTCTCGATTATGCGTCCAAAACAGACAGAGGCCATAAACCAACTCAATAGACAGTGACTCAAGTATCGACGCACTAGACACGACACATCTAGCACTTGCACAAAGACGACAATCACATCACAGGACATCATAGGACAAATCAATCACATAAAAATTCATTTCAAATCTCAGACCATGATTGCCAGCAACGTACCTAGTAACTGCATGTAGATTCATCCTTGACCTCACTGATGTCGGATTAACTAGTCCTTATTGCGATCATGTCTATAGAGATTTATGAGATCGAAATGATGCAGTCATTTCGTCTTTCAGTTCCTGCACTCAAACAAGTCAAATAAGAGAGTACAAATAAATCATGTTCAATTTCGGGAATTCCGTTTCATACAGTTATACAACAAAATACTGTCAGCCCAGCAGTATCCGTGAAACCCAAAGGGGACACAGTGACCTTATTCAATCGAGGTAATCTGTTGACAAAGGAGCTGAGTGACTCCCCTCTTGTGCAATCCCTTTGCACCAGATTCAACCTTGTTGAGTTCGGGGTTCTATTGGAGTAGACGATGCTAAACCGAATGCTTCAAGGTAAAGTTCCAAAATTTGAGGAGTATCTGCTAGGTCCTCCTCTATCCACTTCGCATCTAATGCCGGATAGTTCTTGAATTTAACCAAGAACCGTCGTATTAATAACTCTTTCTCATAAATCTATGCTTCCAATTCTGGCCTTGAAAACATTCTACTTTCCCAAGGAGTTTTGTGAACTCAACTGTACCACAAATAGTGATTGTTGTGCCTTTTTAGACCTTAAGATTTTTCAAACTCCCTTGGGATTAGAGGTAGATATCTATGATAAGCGACTTGAACCAGAATATGCCAATCTAAAAATCATCCGTATGCCTCACTTTTCTTCGAACATTTCTCTTTTAGCTAAGTACGGTGTCATTTGCTCTCAACTATTTAGATTTTCTCGTCTTTGTTCTAGTAAATCTGCTTTTGTTGTTCAATTTTGCCATCTTATTTCTTTACTAGTTGAAAAAGGATACTCATTCAAAAGAATCATGAAAAACGTTCGTTCATTTTTGCATCGTAGTAAGTTTATTTTTAATGTTTCTTCCTTTGGAATGTTTAAGATAATTAGTAGTAAATTCAATAGAAGTGGGGAGCTAAAAAGCCCACTTATTGTTTGACTTAATAACACCGTATGTTGTTGTTTTGATCTTTAGCGCTTCTAGTGTTTTTACTATAGCTTGACAAATTGCTAGCCTTTATCATGGCTGAGTATGCCCATCACCTCCGGAGGGTGATAGAAACTCAGCTTGTTGGTTTTGTAGAGTACGTTCAAAGCATGAATGACCTCTATATAAACTTGCACCTACTCTTGGGCAGTGACGACGTGAGTAGGGATGTCATAGTTGTTGTCCAAGCTATGCATGATAAAGGTGATAATCTTATTCTTCCTGTTTGGACAAGCAGCGAAGTTGAGATCACATATTGTCAAGTTTGGTTCTTTGCTCTTCGTAGGTTTGTAGTAGTATTCATTTTTCGATTTCGTATTTAGCTTACTTGAGGACTTAAGAATGTGTTCCGTTAGAAGTTGTCGTGTGAAGTTTGATTTTTAGGATTAAGTTTTTAAGATGTCTTATCCTTTTTTGCTTAAAGTTGAGTACTTGTTTTAAGCCAAGTAAGTTGCGTCAATTTATTTTATACATACCTTTTCTAAAAACGTTTTTAAGTTAATAATGTTTTGTTTTATTTAGTTTTGTTTCGTAGCAAACAAAGTGATTTAGTTTGTTTTGTTTGTTTGTTTTTGTTTTTCTTTTCTTTTCTTGGTCCCTTGCTTTTATAGTTTCATGATTGCTTTATTTCCTCTTATAATTCGTGAGTTCAGACTATTTTGAACTTATGAAGGTATATGTATATATATACTGCTTTCATAAGTAATCACATGGCCTCCTTACATCAAGACCGCTCCCAGACTACGACCACAAGCATCACAATAAACTTCGAATGGCTTTTGCAAGTCTGGCAAAGCCAACACTGGTCCAGTAGTCAATTTTTTCGTAAGTGTTTGTAATGCAGTCACCTTTGTCTGTCCCCACGAGAAAGGGACTTCTTTCTGAGTCAATAAGTGCAAAGGGGAAGCTTCCTCTGCAAACTTCCGAATGAACCGTTGGTAGTAAGAACACAAGCCCAAAAAGCTTCTAACTTCATGAACATTCTTCAAGTCTGGCCAATCGCGGATAGTCTCAATTTTGGCCGGGTCCATCTGTACTCTTGCTGTTGAGACGACGTGTCCAAGAAAGTGCATCTCCGGTAAGAAAAACTCGCTCTTTTTGGCATTGATAACCAATCTGTGATCACGTAATGCTTGAAATACCTACAGTAGATGGTGTCGATGTTATGCTTCGTTCGTGGAGAAAACTATAATATTATCAAAGAAAGTGCCCAGAAAAGATCGATGTTCTCAGAAAATCCTATCCATCATTTGGTTGAAAGTTGCTAGAGCATTGGTAAGTCCAAAAGGCATCACCAAAAATTTGTATAAATCAAAGCTTGTTCAAAAGGTTGTCTTGTAGATATCTCTCGGAGCGATTTTGATCTGATGATATTCGCTTTTCAAATCAATCCTATTGAAACAAGAGGATCCCGGAAGGCGGTCAAGAATATCATCGATCCTTGGAATCGAAAACCTGTTCTTGATAGTGATTTTATTGAGGGCTCTATAGTCAATGCACATCCTCCAAGATCCGTCTTTCTTTAGTACGAGTAAAGCCGAAGAACAGTAGGGTGAAGTACTCGGCTGGATGAGACCCTTTTCTGGAAGGTCTTTCACTTGGTTCATGATTTCTTCATTTTGGGCTCGGCTAACACGGCTCGGTGGCTTGCTCGATGGTGTTTTGGTGGCTTGCTATGTTCCTCGCTGCTCTAGAACTCTCCGGCCTGACTTCCGTCTGTCCACGTGGTGCCTTTTAGGCCACTCTGTGGAGATGTGCCCTTGTTCCCCGCAACCAAAACACTTCCCTTCTTTCAGATAGTTATTTATCTCTCTCTCTCTCTCTCTCTCTCTCTCTCTCTCTCTCTCTCTCTCTCTCTCTCTCTCTCTCTCTCTTAGAGTCAATCGGGGTCGTTTATCTTTCGTTTCTTGGGGCTTCTGTTTCTTTCTATTTTCATTGTACGAGGTTTGTCTGGTCTTCTGAGTCAAAACTTCATCAGTGGGGTAGGTTAAATTCCCCGAATGTATTGAGAATCCCCGTTTCGCATGACCTATTAGTTGTTGAATAGACTTAGACTTTTGTAATCTCGGATCTCTGTAGGGAGTCCGCAGCAAAAACCGCTCAATCTGTCTTTAAAGGTGGCCTTCTCAAACGAAGAGGTCGGTAGAAAAGAATCCAAAACTTGCAATATGCGTCCAAAGAATCACCCTTGGTCATCCGAAGATGGTTCCAAGCGGTTCTTACATCTCGTTCGTACTCTTGAGTCAACCAAGAAGAAATAAAGAGCCGTTTGAACTTCAACCACTTGACCGTGGCTTCTTTCATCAGAAGAAGAGTGGATTACCATGTTTGAGCATTTTCCTTTAAAAACGATGTAGCCCTCCTGATCTTGGAGTGCTCTGAGTAATGCCCTCCGGAGAAGGCTATGTAAATTGCTGAATGAAAGCCAAAGCCCTCGGAGCATCTTGGAATCCAGAAAAGGATTCAAATTTTATTGACCATTCATTCTCTTTAAATTCCTTTGTCTTCTTGCTCTTATCTTCGAGGAAATTGTATTGGTTGGCTATGTAAAAGTGCTTCTTTTTCGCATAAAACATGTGATTGTCGGAGTCCGAGCTGTGAGAGGACTCCTCCTCCTTAAAACTATCAGAAACTTGTTGGAATCTGATCTTCTTTGTCTTTTTCTTGTTCTTTCCAAAGCTTTGCTTTTTGCTTCGCTTCTTGTTCTTTCTGTTCTCCTCACTCAAGTCGGAAGAACTAGAAGAACTATCAGAAGAAGCGGAAGAAGAACTCGTCAGTCCTTCTAAACGCACACACTTCTTGCTTTCTTGCAGATGCAAAAGAAGATTGACGGCCCAAGTAACCGGGGTAGTCAGTCCCCTTCTTGCGCTTATTCAATTGCTTCTCCGATGGCTTCTTCGTGTCCAGAAGCTGACTGGTTTGGGTCTTGACCACATCATGGAGTTCTTTTTTTTTCCGAGAAAAAGATCCTTCTATTAGTTAACTAAACTGCCCATAGGGCTACAACCACCTCTACTAGAGAGGGCTACATCAACCATAAGGGGAGACTCTCCCAAATGAAAAAACATCATATGTACAATGAGGGCTAAATCAAGAGATGGGAGGAGGGAAAAGCCACACAAGTGGACGGTAGTGTCATCTAAGCTCACCTCGGACCATGGTGAAGAAAGGCCCAGGGCGCCAGAGTCGAAGGAACTCTTTTTTGCACTCCCGCATGCGGTCAGAGCTGCCGTGAAGTCTCTCGAACTGTCCCCTTAACTCCAGCCAAAAATCTCGAACAGTCTCCGTTGGTGGCATAAGGCGAGCCTCGAAGATGCGGAAGCAACGGGCCCGCCAAATGAACCAGAGTGTCAAGCCACAGACGAGCTCCCAACACACCTCTCTCTCACTGCACCACTCCTATGGGGTAAGCTCTGTAGCAGGCTGGAGTGTAGGTCAACCCCCCTATATCACTATCATCCTGCTGGTGGAGGATAGCTCAAACTGTAGTGCAGGGCCCGTGAGAGTGGACCAAGCATCTGCCCCCCAAGTATATTGTCGTGCTGTGGAAAGAGCTCGCATCAGTAGGAAGGACCTGAAGCCAAACCTGCTGTGCCATAGGGCAGTCCCACAGACAATGACGTTGACTCTCCAAAGGATGGTCACAAGCTGCCCATGCTGCCAAAAGGCCGCTATGTACCAACCAACTCCCTGCTGCTGTAGCTCTGTGTGCAACTAGCCATTGGAACAAAGTGACTGGCCGCGACTGTCCGGCGTTCCACAACCTCGCCCAAAAGGCTGACAAGAACTCAACTGTGAGACCCCATCCTGCCAATGAGGTGCTGTAGCAGGACGAGCCTTTCTCCGTGCTGCCAGTATGTGACGTCCTAGTCGAACAATGTATTGAAAGAAAGGGACCCCTGGATGGTCGGTTGAGGAGAAAGTGTAACAAACTTGGACACCCGAAGTCTAGATTCTACCGCGACACAGTAGAAATTCACTGAGACTGATGTTGTTGACTTTGGCTATAGCTTTCTCTGAAAAGTGAGCTTTGTTTGAAGTTCTGTCACCAAGGAAAAAATTCCGTGTAGAGCGCCGATTATCGCCAAGACGCTCCACATAGGCAATTATAGCATCCAAGGTGGTAGGGTTGTATTTGTGCACATCGTCCTTCAGGTTGGGTTCGAGTCTGTCGATAAAACTATGAAGTTTATCAGAGGGACTAAGGGTCTCTATCTCCAGAGTTAGCCTTTGGAACTCTTTGATGTACACGGCCAAGGAACCTGTCTGGCGAAGGTGGCGAAGAGAGCACCGGGCATGAAAATCTGCATTGGCAGGTTCGAACGCCTTGCGAATAGCACGCCGGAATTTATCCCAAGAAGGTGTGTGTTTACCATCAGCAACCCGTTGTTGCCACCAAAGAAATGCTGTGTCCTTGAGTAGAGAACTAGCAAGTGCAACATTTTTACTCTCGACCAAGTCTGTGTTCGACAAGTAGACCTCTATTTGAATAGCCATTGATCTAGCATGTGCTTGTCGTAGTGACCATTGTACGGTTCCGGCAGTTTAACATCAAGCTTCTTCTTGTGTGCAGCATTAAAAATTTTGTAAAGTAATTGAAGCTCACGATTGTCTACCTCTTTAGTTGGATTTGGGTCGTTTGGTTCGTCCACTGAAACTTAGGAAGAAGGTGTTGAAGATGCTGCATTAGTAGTACGAGAAACAGCAGGACGACTTCGAGAAGTGTTTTGCGTCTGCAGCTCATCCAAGCGAGTGTGAAGTGATGCGAGGCTTATGGAAAGTGTGGCCATCTGCTCCTTGATAAGAGTAAGGGCATCGTCAGATTGACCACTTCCGTCTTGAGAATTCGGCATGGTTACGCCTCAAAAGGAACTCGAACAGGTGCAATATCTGGGTCGGGAACAGGTTCTCGGAACAGGTTTTCGGAAGAGACTCTTCTTAGAGTACGTTAATGTAGCTCAAGTATGGCACTGGGACGCGGACCTCGTTGGTGTCGGCATCCATGCAACTGTGAGCACGAATAGGAGCACCTAGAGCACCTAGAGGCACGTAATAATTTTGGGGCAATTTAAGTGATTAAGTGTGTTCACATAGGCTTTAAAAATTTAGGGCAGGGACCGTCAATGTTGGCCGGCCACTTTGGGGCTGAAATTTTGGAGTATTTTAATGTAGCACTACTGGCTTAATAGCGTAAACTTCCTCTCGCAAAGAGTTTTCCAGCGAATAGTTTTTATGCTTTTACGAAGGGGCAGCCAGCAGCCAGCGAAATGGTTTGGGGTAGGTCAGCCAACGAAGAGGTTTATTGTTTTATGTCTTATGCTAACGTGGCATAAGTTGATGACATGGCAATTTTTTTTATAAAAGGCTATGTATGCTAGGCGATTAAAGCACAGCCAGCGATTTGGTTTGAAAACCCACGCGTAAGTTTATTCCAGCGCTTCACACAGCCCAACGTTTCAGAATTTCACCAAAGCGTTTCAGAAATTTCAGCCCATTGGTGACGTTTTCAGCAGCCAGCGATTTCAGCAAATTGAAGCGTTGTGCAAAGTATTGAAGAGGCAAATGGATGCAACTCTTCACAAGGGAGTGTCCGTTCGAGGTGAAAAGGCACCAGGGATCAGGCTCTGAATTTTAGCGTTCCAGCAACCAGGGGCGTATGTATGCGTGTCCCTTGTAAGCAAAGGGGTGCGATCATTGGGGAAAGGGTGGCCACATGCCGGCTTGGTGCCCTTTTGCATGAAGGGGTGCGAGCACACACACGAAGGGGTACAATCTGGTGAAGAGGCACTCGAAGAGGCCTCCCGTAGGGAGTTTCCGGACCGTCACTGGGTACACCACACACATACGTATTTGTCTTTATTTATGTGATTGGAATAGAAAAATTCATGTTACCTCGTACTGATAGTAGAAGTACACCATCTTTCCTCTATGGCTATACAACACACGAGGGGAGTGTCGCGGGTAGGGTCGACAACGATGAGGCTAAGTAGACGCTAACTCCAAAGGCCCAGGGAAATTTTTTTTGCTCTGATACCACTGTAAGGATTCTAGGTATTAATCCTTTATTAAGTACGTAAACTCATGATTAAGACTTAAGAAACTTGAACTGAATTCAGAAACAAGACTCAGAATACTCTGTGTTTGATTGATTTGAATGTGTGATACAAGGGATCCTTATATAGGAGACGAAGAGATATAAATGAAAAGACACGTCTCTTGGTGAAGAGACATGACTTTAGACGACGTAAAGACACGTCCTTTTAGCGAAGAGCTGCAACCATTGGGTGAAGAGCCGCATCCGTAGAGCGAAGGGGTGTGACCATTCGAAGGAGTGTGGCTTTTGGCGAAGAGGCACGTCTCTTGGGCGAAGGAGTGTGACCATCCAAGCGCATAGGTCCTCCTTGGCATGGCACTTCGCGTATCTGCAACTAGGAGTAGATGTATTTCTGTTAACATAGTCACAATCGTGACAATCCTCATCAGAATTTAGTGCTAATTGGCCCAACCAATCACCGATTGACCGACCTAGATTCTTGATGTGAGAAACTCGTTTGGATGCAGCCGTTTCACAATGGCCACTCAATGAAATCATGAATAACATCCTGATTTTCCACATTGTTGTCCCTTTGCAACCATCTAATGTCCACTTGCAACTTTCGAGGAAAACAAGCAAAAATAAAATAAATAAAAATATGTTATACATATTCAAAGAAGGAAACAAGAAAATTATACATCTCGGTGACCGTCTATTTGTAAGGATTCTAGGTACTAATCCTTAATCAAGTATTTAAACTCATGATTAAGACTTAAGAAACTTGATTTGAACTCAGAAACAAGACTCAGAAGACTCTGTGTCTGATTGATGAATGTGTGATACAAGGGCTCCTTATATAGGAGACGAAGAGACAAATGAAAAGACACATCTGGTTGTGAAGAGATGACTGTAGATGTAAAGACACATTCTTTTGGCAAAGAGTTGCAACCATTGGGCAAAGAGTCGCACCCGTAGAGCGAAGGGGTGTGACCAGTCGACGAAGGAGTGTGGCTTTTGGTGAAGAGACACGTCTATTGGGCGAAGGGGTGTGACCATCCAAGCGTAGGGATCCTCCTTTGTATGGCACTTCACGTATTTGCAACTAGGAGTAAGTGTAATACTGCTAACATAGTCACAATCGTGACATTCCCTCCCATTTAAAATGAGAGCCAGTGTCAAAGAAATGACTTTTGATGTTGATAGAACTATGGAAAAGCATTGAATCTTCGAAAATCTTCAATCTTTTGAGTCATCGGAAACCTTTGTCTTGAAACTTTGTTTCTTACTAAACCTTTTTGCTTTGACTGCTAAATCCCACGTCATTGCATTATTCAAAGACTTTTTAGAAGAATCTGGCATAATCAGGTTGACTTCGACAAGAGTTGATCTTCAAAATTCTTCATGCGATGTAAGACTTTTGGTTCAAAATCTTCCAGTAACTGCGAAATATTTGGGGAAGAAGAAATCTTCTGAAGGTACTCTTCAGATGGTGTAACTGAAGGAGTACGAGCGGAAGTGCGACGCGAGAGAGAGTGCGAGAAGAAGAGCACGACAATATGGTGAACTCGCTCTACTGTAATGTGTAGAGCATAGTGAGTTCTTATTAGGTTTTAACAAAAGAATATGTGTACATACCTGGCGGCCCGCCCACTTACCTGGGCGACCACATTGGGCTTTATACCCCAACAACCTCCCACTTAAAGTCCAATGTGGTAAGTGTGAGAGAAGCTACTATACAAGCTAATATACAAGAGATGTAGAGAAGTGATGTACTACCCTACACCTAACTGCTTGCGGAAATGCGCAAAGCTCTCTGAGGGAAGTCCTTTTGTAAGTAGATCAGCAGGATTTTTTGTGGTGTGAACTTTGACAAGCTGAATTTGCTTATCCTCGAGCATTTCCCTGATGAAATGATACTTCACATCCACATGCTTTGTCTTTGAGTGATAAACTGGATTGGGAGCCAATTGTATAGCACTTTGACTATCACAATATAACACAGGCATCTCTTCTTTGATTCCCAAATCTGTTACTAGTCGATTAAGCCAAATTGACTCTTTGCATACCTCTGATGCTGCAACATATTCAGCCTCTGTAGTAGACTGAGTAACACAATCTTGTAATCTAGAACGCCATGATACTGCTCCACCAGCCAATGTAAAGACATACCCTGACGTAGACCTTCGGTTGTCTAAGTCACCTGCATAATCTGAGTCTGTAAAACCCTTTACACTTAGCTCTTGACTCCCATAGCATATACGCATACTCTTTGTAGCTTTCAGGTATCTCACATACCCTGACGTAGACCTTCGGTTGTCTAAGTCACTTGCATAATCTGAGTCTGTAAAACCCTTTACACTTAGCTCTTGACTCCCATAGCATATACGCATACTCTTTGTAGCTTTTAGGTATCTCAATATTCCTTTCACTGCCTCCCAATGTTTCTTGCCTGGGTTTGACATGTATCGACTTACTACTCCCACTGCAAATGCAATGTCAGGGCGAGTAGCAATCATTGCATACATCAAACTACCCACTGCAGACGCATATGGAATCTTATCCATTTCAGCCTGTTCTTCCTCAGACACAAGACAATCTTGTTTGCTAAGTTTCACATATGGTGGCAATGGAACACTCAATGCCTTTCCCTTCTCCATATTGAAACGTTGCAAAACCTTGTCAATATACTCTGTTTGAGATAACCAAATCAACTTCTTTGATCTGTCTCTCTCAATGCGCATACCAAGTATATGACTTGCCTCACCCATGTCTTTCATGTCAAATGATTTTGCCATCTTTGACTTCAAAGCTGAAATTTCTTCCAAGTGCTTGCCAGCAATCAACATGTCATCCACATACAAAATAAGGATCAGCCAACTGCCATCCTTAGCCTTCTTTGTATATAGACAATGATCGAACTCACTACGTTTGTAGCCTTGAGAAAGCATAAACTTGTGGAACTTATGGTACCATGCCCTCGGTGATTGTTTTAAGCCATAAAGACTCTTTAACAACTGGCATACCAAATCTTCCTTACCTTTCTAAACAAACCCTTTTGGCTGCTGCATGTAAATTTCCACATCTAAATCACCATGCAAGAACGCTGTCTTGACATCCATTTGGTGCAACACCAAATCTAATATCGCAACCAATGCAAGAAAGCATCTCAATGTAGTCATCTTGACCACCGGAGAGAAGACTTCATCAAAGTCAATGCCTTGTTCTTGCTTAAAGCCCTTGGCAACAAGCCTTGCTTTGTACTTTGGCTGACTATCGTGAGCGGTGATCTTATACCTGTAAACCCATTTACAAGGTAGAGCCTTTTTGCCCTGTGGTAATTTAACTAGCTTCCATGTCTGGTTTTTATGCAGAGCTGTCATCTCTGACTGCATGGCCAATTGCCAATTCCCAAAGTCCTTCATTTGCAATGCTTCCTTGTAACATGAAGGCTCATTGCAATCAGTCAACATGACATAGTTCATGGATGGAACAAACCTATCAGGAGGTCGCGTGATACGTCCAGATCTACGCACAATAGGTGTCTCAGGCTCAGCCACAACCTGTGGTTCCACTCTATCCTGTCCTTGCTCCTCTTGAGCCCTGACATTTTGTCTTGCATGTGCAGGTCCATCTTCTTGGAAGACAACTCTTCTAATCTCGTCAACTCTCTCTGGTTTAGAATGATATTTGGCTTCATTAAAGTGAACATCATTGCTGCGGATAACCTTTCTGGATTCGGGATTCCAAAGTCTGTACCCCATCTCACCAGAATTACCATAGCCTAGAAAGATGCACTTTCTACTCTTTGGCTCAAGTTTGTTCCTAAATTCCTTTGGAACATGAGTATATGCCTCACAGCCAAAGACTCTGAGATGCTTGTATGAGGGCATTTTGCCTGACCATACCATCTTTGCCAGTGAATCCTTCTGCAAAACCTTGCTAGGAGATCTATTTATAAGATGAACAGCTGTTGATACAGCTTCAGTCCAAAACCCATTTGGCAGTTGTGCATTAGACAACATACTTATGACCTTCTCTTGTATGGTCCTATTCATCCTCTCAGCAACACCATTTTGAGGAGGATTGTAAGGAGCAGTAAGTTCACGTTTTATACCTTTTGACTCACAAAAGTCCTGAAAGGCCTTTGAAACATACTCTCCACCATTGTCAGTGCGTAAGCATTTAAGCTTATTGCCACTCTGATTCTCCACAAGTGTCACAAACGTTTTGAAAACAGTAAACGCTTCATCCTTGTGCTTGAGAAAGTAAACCCATACTTTCTGCGAGTAATCATCTATAAATGTTATACAGTAAGAAGCTCTCCCTAGAGATAGGTCAGGCATAGGTCCACACAAATCACTATGAATAAGTGCCAACTGTGTATCTCTTCTACTGCTTCTATGCTTATGTGGCTGCTGTGTTTGCTTACCATACAGACAATGTTCACAGAATTCAAAATCATTAAATGACAAGCCAGGCAAATAACCAGAACGAGACAAGATTTCCATTCCCTTCATGGACATATGTCCTAACCGGCTATGCCACAAAGAAACGTTCGGCTGCTTGGTTACATTGATTACATTTTTAGAGACATTTGATATATAAATCATGTAAAGTCCTCCAGACTTCACTCCATGTGCTACTGTCATAGAACCCTTGGATATCTTCCACATGTTCTGTCCAAAAGTGGTGACGTAGCCAACATCATCAAGTAAACCAGTGTTGATCAAGCTCTCTGTAATTGCGGGAACATGTCTCATATTCTTCAGCGTGAAAGAAGAGCCATTCTGAAACTTCAATTGAACATCTCCAACACCTAAGATCTCACATGTCTGTCCATTGCCTAGCCGAACATGATCTTTAGTGGTCACATAAGAGGTAAACCACTCCTTGTTTGGAGACACATGAAGTGATGCCCTTGAGTCTATAATCTAGTCACTCAGTGCATTTCCATCAGATGCTGTAAGAAGAGCTGAGTCCATTGTATTTTTCAAGAAGTAGATATCACCTGACACTAGACTGTCATCCTCTGCTACAGTGTTTGTCACATTTATTTCTTGAATCTTCATTGAGGACTTGTTCTTCTCACCATGGTCTTCTGCTTTCTCTTTGCCTTTTTCTGCTTTCCATTCTCTGCAGTCTCTTTTCATGTGACCCTTCTTGCCACAATGGTAGCATTCTATGTCACTCTTGCCTTTAGCACCGCGGGACTTGCTACGAGACCGATCCCTCTTTCCACCTTTGTACTTTTCTTTGGTCCTTCCCTGACAACTAAGGCTGTTCCTTTGCCTTTGTCCATTGTCTTTCTGTTGGTTTCTTCAGTAAGCAGACTGCCTTCTAGACCTGCTATGGTCAAACCATCTGGAGGTGCAGAATTACTCAAAGCTGTGCGAAAAGTGTCCCAACTTTCCGGCAATGTGATCAATAGGAACATAGCTCTAACAGGTTCATCAAACTTGACACCTTGAGCTGACAACTGACTGTAGATGGTGTTGAATTCATTTAGATGATTGGACATAGGTGTCCCTTCTTTCATCTTCAAGTCAACAAGCTTCTTAAGCCAGTATACCTGTGAAGCTGCACTCTGCTTCTCATAAAGATCACTCAGCTTTGTCCATGCTTCATAAGCCGACATCTCGTCTGCTACATTGAAGTAAACGCTTTCTGCCAAAGTCAGCATAATGGTAGAAAGTGCCAATTCATCCATTTCGCTCCACTCATCTTCGTCTATATCTTCTGGTTTTATCCCCTTGAGCTTTATAGGTTTTATCTGCTTCTTTTGTACCAACACGTGCCAAATCTGCTTCTTCCACAATGGGAAATTGGTTCCATCCAGCTTCTTGATATTGTAAAGAGCAGTGTCTTGTGATCCAGCCATAGCTACGCTTCACAGTAGTTTACTTTCCTGGGAAAAATTCAGGAGAGTTTCCCCTGTAAACTGATCTCTGAACCAATAAAAAACCTATCAAATGAACCAAGAAAGCTTCAGATTCTGCATAAATTTCGGCAGAGTCTCCTTTGTGAAATGGCTCTGGTGTACTCAAAAACAGAACAAAAACAGCTCAAAAAACCACTGTCTCTCTAACACTGTAAGCTGTGGGTAAACCTGTCCTCCACCTGTACTGTCTCTCACTGTCCTGTAAGCATAGACTGCGACAATGCCTCAACGGCAGTAAAGCAAAGATGCAATCCCAACTGTCTAACTCACAGTCAATACATCCTAGCTGCCTATCTAAGGGTGCTCGAGGGATCGCTCCAAGACCTGTATCACCGAAAGGATCTCAACATTCGAGAATCCCCCAACTCAATAAAACCTCACCGACCCTCAACAAAGGCTGCAGTAAATCTGACAATACATAGACTTCCCACAAAGTCATACATCCACAAATTTCCCACTATATGCTGTAACCGCTGCGGCGGTTGTTTGCTACGTGACTCACAGTCAACAAACCCTCAACAGACATACATCATCTCTGACAATACATCCCATGTGGAAGTACCTGCAATGTCAGGATGAAATTTGGAATATCAAGCAACAATCACAAGCTACCTGATGAACTAGTGGATGTCGCCTACAGTCTGTGTGTAGATGTGCCCGTGTCGTATGTGACACGTCTCCAAGAACTGTAAGCCGTCCTTCGTTTTGTAGATAGCCACAAATCAGCACTCTGGAAGTGCAGATATCCTCAGCACTTGCAGTCGTAGGCCGAAACCCCAAATTTGCAGAGTCGGATCTGCACCCGTCAAGACCACGTAGTCGAAAATGGCCTGCGCAGATCTTTGTCGAAGCCGAACGGTGGCCGAGATGACCTCAGAATGAAATTCTGAGAACATCCTGTCCTTCGGGCTCACCCACAAGAATTGGGGCCGTGTCTTTGCCTGTCGAATCTCACTCCAATCTGAGCAGGTGACTCTGGCTACCTGCAAATGCTGCCCCGAGCCTCGATCTAAGCTCTGATACCAGTTGAAGGAGTACGAGCGGAAGTGCGACGCGAGAGAGAGTGCGAGAAGAAGAGCACGACGATATGGTGAACTCGCTCTACTGTAATGCGTAGAGCATAGTGAGTTCTTATTAGGTTTTAACAAAAGAATATGTGTACATACCTGGCGGCCCGCCCACTTACCTGGGCGACCACATTGGGCTTTATACCCCAACAGTAACTTCAACTTTATGAATCACTGGAGAGGATTTTGGCTTGAGATTGTAGTCATCTTTCAATGATGAATCCCAAAATTCTTCAGAATCATCTTCAGGAATTGTCACTTCATGACTTGCAATAGGCATATCGTCATCCAAGAAAGAATCAAAGAAAGAACAGTCGTCTTCAGACTTTGCAACTATCTCCTTATTTTTGTGTGGTAACGAAGTATCACTTAGAAAAACTTCTTGCTTGAAATCATCTTTGTCTTTCAGCAATTGATTTAGGAGAAGTTAATGAATTAAAAAATTCATCAATTAGAATTTTTGCATTTGCATCGGAGAATATTCTCTTCATAATCCATTGTATCATGTCGCTTGACTAGTACACGTGAGGCTTGAATCACTCTTTCCGCATGAGAAAGATCGTGTAAAGTCAATTCACGTCCATCTTTGAACAAATTGATAGTATGTCCTCGAAAGCTAATTGCTGGATCATATTGAAATAACCAATGCTGACTAAGAATCATGTCGTAAATAAGATAAAGACATGACTTCGAAATCCAATTGATTTGCATAAGTTTGAATCTCAAACTACAATTGTCGAATTGTCCGATCACAAGTCAAAGTTGATCCATCTGCTAGTTCCACATCATATAAGTGAGATGTCTTTTGAGTTGGTAAACCAAGATGTTGAACTATCTGAGTGCTGACGAAATTATTGGAGCATCCACTGTCCACCAAAATATTGATGGAGCGACCATTGATAGTTCCAAGAAGGCTCAAAACTTGCTTTGAGAGAGGCTCCAAAACTGAAGAATTGCACTGAACATGCTTCATAAGAATAGTCGTATCCTCTGAGACACGAATCGTATTGACCATATATTTTCCTTTATCTTGAGCAAAATCTGGTTGTTCAGAATTTGATGACGTTTTCGCGTTGGTATTTCTTTTCGAATTAGACGGATTTGGTTTCTTTGGACATTGATACCATCTATGGTTACCACTACAAATCGTACATAATCCTTCCTTCTTTGACGCGGAAGATCCATTTGACGAAGAGCCTTGCTGAGTATTGCAATGCGACCTTGAGAAAAATCACGTCCTTTACCACGATCAAGTGGAGGAATATTTGAAGAAGATTTGCTTTGAGATTGTCAATCTTGAGAATAGAACCTTGAAGTTGAATAAGGTTGCGTTGCTTGCTGTCTGAATTGAGACTGATGTTGCTGACTTTGGCTATAGCTGTCTCTGCGATCGTGCTGTGAAAAGCAAGCGCTGTTTGAAGATCTGTCACCAGGGAGAAAATTCCGTGTAGGGCACCGATTATGACCAAGACGCTCCACATAGGCAATTGCAGCATCCAAGGTGGTAGGGTTGTATTTGTGCACATCGTCCTTCAGGTTGGATTCGAATCCGTCGATAAAACTGTGAAGTTTATCAGAGGGACTAAGGGTCTCTATCTCCAGAGTTAGCCTTTGGAACTTTGTGATGTACGTAGCCAAGGAACCCGTCTCGCTCAGGTGGCGAAGAGACGACCGGGCATGAAAATCCGCATTGGCAGGTTCGAACGCCCAGCGAATAGCACACCGGAATTTATCCCAAGAAGGTGTGTGTATACCATCAGCAACCCGGGGTTGCCACCAAAGAAATGTTGTGTCCTTAGCAGAGAACTGGCAAGTGCAACTTTTTACTCTCGACTAAGTGTACGGTTTCGGTTGTTTAACATCGAGCTTCTTCTTCTGTGTAGCATTTAATTTTTTTTAAAGTAATTGAAGTTCACGATTGTCTACCTCTTCAGTTGGATCTGGTTCGTTTGGTTCGTCCATTGAAGCTTCGGAAGAAGGTGTTGAAGGTGCGGCATTAGTAGTCCAAGAAACAGCAGGACGACTTCGAGAAGTGTTTTGCGTCCGCATCTCATCCAAGCAAGTTGAAGTGATGCGAGGCTTATGGAAAGTGTGGCCATCTGCTCCTTGATAAGAGTAAGGGCGTCGTCAGATTGACCACCTTCGTCCTGAGAATTCGGCATGGTTATGCCTCAAAGGGAACTCTCAAATATGGGCAAGTTCCTGGACGGGTCCTCCAAGAGCGGAAATTATGTTTAGAACGGGTTTCGGCTCTGAAAAAGGCTTCGGAAAAACACGAACACTTTGTGTGCAGGAGGGGTATACTTGTAATTCTTCTTTGGTATCTCGTCTATGTACAAGAAGTAGAGGGTGGGTGTAGGAAGTCCGTCGTCAGCCATCGTGCGCACACAATGAGGTTGCCAGAAGCTTTGGCGTTGGAGAAACGTAGGACTTTTGAACTAGCTGGCGGAGAGCACCCACGCTGGAAATAGGCCATCGCTGGAGTGTTTGGGGTGATTTTTAATGGTTTTGGGATTTTAAAGGTGCTCACACTGTAGCAAGTTGGCCGGCCAATTTTTTTAAGAACTTTAATATTTTTTAGAACTTTAATAACGTACTCTGCAGAGAGCGAAACTGAGTGGCTACCAGCGTAAGAACTGCCCAGCGTGGAAATTCAGCCAGACAGCGTAAAGATTTTGCAGCGTTTCGTTTACTGCTGCCGCTTATGCTTTTGCTGATCGTCAAAGGACACATCCTTGGGCATGAAAGGACATGCTGCTTGTGAAAGGGCGTCCAACGAAATGCAACCCAGCGATTCAGCCAGCCTTGGTGGACATCAAAGGGCACAGGAGCATGCAAGGGGGAATCTGCGGCAGGGAATCTGCGGCCACCACTCCATCTCAGCTTGGGTAAGCAATTGCTCGCAAATCAGCCACCAAAGGGTGCGTGCGTGTCTGGATGTGGTTGCGGGAGAGGCTTACATCAGGGGGTTAAACACCGGCATCGCAATCTGCAATCCATCTTTCTTTCTTCTTCCATGCAACTCCGGGAAGGGGGGTAGAGTGTAGCGGCGAGGGTGAGAGGCTTGCAACCTTCGGGTCTTGGGAAAAAATTTGCTCTGATACCATTGTAAGGATTCTAGGTACTAATCCTTAATTAAGTATTTAAACTCATGATTAAAACTTAAGAAACTTGAACTGAACTCAGAAACAAGACTCAGAAGACTCTGTGTTTCATTGATTGAATGTCTGATACAAGGGCTCCTTATATAGGAGACGAAGAGACACAAATGAAAAGACACATCTCCTGGTGAGGAGACATGACTTTAGATGAAAGACACATCTTTTCGGCGAAGAGCTGCAACCATTGGGCGAAGAGTCGCACCCGTAGAGCGAAGGGGTGTGACTAGTTGTCGAAGGAGTGTGGCTTTTGGCGAAGAGACACGTCTTTTGGGCGAAGGGGTGTGACCATCCAAGCGTAGGGGTCCTCCTTGGCATGGCACTTCGCGTATCTGCAACTAGGAGTAGATGTAATACTGTTAACATAATCACAATCATGACACTATTGAACTAGTTTTTGTCCTTTGTTTGTCTTGCTGGTGTAATCGAGGGCAATAACTGCTCTTTCAAAAGGGGGTATGCCACAACTTTGTGACGTGGCATGCCCAACTTGAAAAGGTTGGTTGAGAGGACATGAGGCTTAGGGATTTAAAACCCTAACCGCACCCAACTTATAGGGCCGAGCCGAGGGGCCTAAAACCTCAAAAAATAAAGCAAGGGACCGAATTGCGTAAAGACTGACACATGGCAACACCATATGGACATGCGTGCGTTTTATGGATGTGATGACATGGCATTGTATGGACCCGTGCGTTGTATGGAATTGCCCCTTGGGCGAGAAACCTCTCCTGAAACCTGCCTGTCCTGTTGCTCGTACACCCTCTCTCCCTACCCATCTACTTAATTGCTGCTCAAGGATGGATGCGTACAACTGTGCCAATGTGTGTCCACTCATGATAGTGCGGTAGTTCCTAGGCTCTAGAGGGTCCCTTGACTTGAAGATAGGTACAATCATGGACAAACTCTAAGTATCAGGTAGGCTTTCGCACATGGCACAATTGAACATCACTGTTAGAAGCTTTGCAAGCAAATCTCTGGCATGTATAAAATGTTTTGCTACTAGGCCATCGTGACCATATGCTCTCCTAGTCTTCATCCTGTCAATGGCTTTCTTTACCATCTCGGCGGTAAAGAAAGCATATGTGTGTGGGCATGGCTCTGGCGGATCTGGAAGAGGTGGCTGCCTCGAGACTGTGTAGAGAGATGATGCACCCATACCTCCGCAGAAGTGATGACCGGTGCGGGGGAGTGCTCATGGAAAAGTCGCCATGTTGGCTTAAAAACAATTGATATAAATCTTGCTCTAGCCGAGCTAGAAATACCCTCTTCTTTTGTCGTACCAAACGTCGAGAAGCAATCCGTGACTGCCTATGAGTAATGATTGGGCTCTCGTCTCTCTGCACTCTTGATCATACCAGCTATTTTGGGGTGCTCTCCCTGAATGTCGTGGCTACCCAGGCTCAATATGGGGGTATGCCTCTGCTGCTGCATTATGTAGTGTCTCTGTCAATATAGAAGTTGAGCTCCCCTAAATGTCTCCCCGGATCCTCTGTGCATAAGCATCTGTAGATACCATCTATGTAGACATAATCAGTCTCTGAAGAAAAAGTGTATCAGGTATGCGTAGGTGTCTGTGCCAGGGCCCAGTTGAGTTGTGTTGAACTGGAATGCGACGGTAAACGTGAGGAGAGCATGATCTATTGCTGCCCCAATAGGCCTGGGCTCGAGTGTAAAGTTTTGAATAGAGGGTATGAAACTTGGCTGAGCCAAAACATAATCCATTGTGCTGGCCCAGAGAGAGAGAGAGAGAGAGAGAGAGAGAGAGAGAGAGCTTTTTAACGTCTATGTGAGGCCGAAGTCGGCCTATGAGACAAATCAAGTATACATGTGTGTGTGTCTTCTGTCTATCGGAAACGACAAAATAGTTCAGACTGGTACAAAATAAAAGAGAGAGGGATGTCTGGTGGGTGATGAAATCTATGGGGATGGATCATGGGTGGAGCACTAGTACTAGAGATTTGTGCATGTCTATAGGTTGAGGGTAGTACAACCATGCAAATGCATCAAACTAGCTAGCTCCATCTTGAGAGAGAGAGAGAGAGAGAGAGAGAGAGAGAGAGAGAGAGAGAGAGAGAGAGAGAGAGAGAGAGAGAGAGAGAGAGAAGAAGAAGAAGAAGAAGAAGAAGAAGAAGAAGAAGAAGAAGAGAATTTTAACGTTGTAGGAAACTATCCCAAGAGACCTTAAATATCTATCCGACAAGGAGAGTTGAACTCAAGACCTGTTATTCAAAAGGGAAATGGCATAACCAATCTACCACAATTGGGTGATAGAAAGGTTATACCATTTTCCTCCTTATTAGCGTGCACACACACACACCCACACACACCCCCGAGAAGAAGACATAGTCACAGGGGACGCCCATTTTGGGCTTCCTGTCCCCACTTGCAGTCCCGCCCTCTTTTTTACACTAAAAATCCATTTAAGCCCCATCCCCCATTCCCACTCCTTGGGACGCATCCTTGTGACTATGAAATTTTAACGTCGTAGGAAATGATCCCAAGAGACCTTAAATATCTATCCAACGAGGAGAGTTGAACTCAAGACCTGTTATTCAAGAAGGAAATGGCATAACTTCTTTTTAGAGAGAGAGAGAGAGAGAGAGAGAGAGAGAGAGAGAGAGAGAGAGAGAGAGAGAGAGAGAGAGAGAGAGAGAGAGAGAGAGAGAGAGAGAGAGAGAGAGAGAGATGATGTGTGGATTCCCTTTGTTAGAAAGAGCGAATCTGCCTGAAACTTAGAAAGAAAAACAGCAGATTCTAGAGAGGGAAAATTTGCCAGGAAAAAGAAGTCTCCAGCTGTTAAGAGAGAGAAAACTCTAGTTTTTCTAGAGAGAGACCAGTAAAATTCAGGTTGAGAGAATCAGCACCCACTTGAGAGAGAAGAGAGAATTTAGAGAGAGGAAGTTAGTCTGTGGCTAGGGATCCTTGCTATGATTAAGAGATTGGCATGGACCACCTTTCTAGGAAGAGAGCGTTTGTGACTGGCCGGAAATATTGAGTGATTAGTAGCTTCTCTGGTCTAGACCTAGAGACTCTAACCCTTAAAATCATCACAGTGGACATGGAAACATTGTTGTTTCTTTAAGGTTTTTGATGATTAGGGATATCTCTAAGAATAGTTCAAGTACTGGCTGGTATCTCAACCTTGAGGTGCTTGTTTCATTGTTGTCAGCGAGGTTAATTTTCTTGTGCTGAGCCAATAAGCTGCACTTTCCTTAAAGATGAAATTGGATTTTTCTTGGATTCATCTTTGTCTACATGTACGTAGTATATGTAAGCACGAACGTGCTTGTTTCCATGCAATGTGGGTGTGGGGTAAGGGCCAAATATTGCTCAGATGCTATAGGACTATTGCTTATTTTTGAGATAGCTTCTTTCATGATTGGCAGGTGGATGAATGGATTGAGTATGCTCCATCCCTCTCTATTGGAGCAGCTTTTGAGAAAGTTTGTTTCCACATTGACTCGTACCTGGAAACCCGTACATTTTTGGTCGGCAATTCACTCACTGTTGCAGATATTGCCATCTTGGCAGGCCTTGCTGGTAAAAAGGTCAACCTTCGGAACTAATGTTCTGTACTAATAGTTTTGTAGTTTGCATCCAAGGTATTGTGGCCTTATGTGGTTGGATGTGAAGTATCTTGGTAGCCGATTGGATAATGGGTATTGTTAAAAGTGAAATTACGAGAGAAAAGAGTATAGTAACTGGAATCTGATGGTCCAGGTAAAAGGTGCATGGATTAAATTCTACTCGCTAAAGCACCATAGTGATCATTCTAATTGGTGTTACAGGATGCATAGAACTCACTCTGACCCATCTACTGGTTGCATGGAAGCTTAGTCTCATTTCATCCCTAAAAATGAGGGAAATGTGAGTCAAGCAAGCAACAGAGGACTGTCAGAGCTGTCAAGACTTATGTTTTTTCTAGATGCCATACAGGGTACTAGTGGTATCGATTGAAGAGCTGTTTCGTGAGATTAATGGGATGACACACGGGATGTGTCAAGAAGGACTGGATTTGTTTGTTTTTGAACAGACTCGAGTGACCAACTCAGGTGGTTTAAAGCCATTCTTCTTTCCAAATAGCAGCCATGTAACATGATTGGGTGAGGGCCACAACCTATTGGTCAAGAGCTCATCCTCATAATCACCATGATGGAAGCGTTCACGGAAGAGAAAATTTTTCTCTTTGGGTGGATCAATAAAGGAAGAGGAAATTGCTTGAGAGAAAAGCACCCCCTGACATTCCACATAAACCAAGTGAGCATAGGGGTCATGAGAATCAAAGGGACTGAAAATAACTTTCAGGGTAAGAAGCACCACGATGTTTCTTTATGAAATAAAAATTGGGTATTCATGACCTATGCAAAGACGGACAACTCTTAGGTTCACACAAAATACCTGTTTTCAAACTGATTCTAGAACTAAAGCTAATGACTGGAGCTAAAAGGGGGAAAGGGGGGGGGTGTTTAATAGTTTGGAGTATACAATAACTGGGAGAAGATAATGCAGTTAATGTAAAGGATGGAGCTGCATGACTAGGGGCTTAGAGTGCAAACTATATGCGTTGGGTGTACAAGTATGGTATGCATAATCTGGCTAGCACTGTCTGGTACCATAGTGAGGGTGTAGAATGGTATATATCAATTGGGGTGTGTGTGTGAGGAGCTCCCTAAAGATTATGCTTGGACCTGAGTGGAGCCTTTAAGCAAGGGATTCACACCAAGATGGCTTTTTTGCAGTCATGGTTATAACAACATAACCATCAGTGGCCTCATGAATTGTTCCTTTGACTGCAGACATCCACCTCTGATTTTGTCAAGGATGAGCAAATGCATTTCGGAAAGCTTGAACATACAGATTCTGAAGCAAATTTTTTATTGCTTCTTTTAAAGCCAATCGGTTATCAAAACTTGGGATTTACACTTTTGTAGCTGGCGTGCTCACATGAGTGATCCCCAAACACAAGATGAACATGAAATGCTTGACCTAGCTCAGGCATATCCACATGCTCATTTCATCTTTCACATATCTAAGAGAGAACCAGGCTCTTTGGTGTGCTTGCAGTCAACTGGAAATATGGGACTTGAGCTACCTGGATTTCATGTGTTTTCACGTGTTGAATTTCTTCTTATATGATCTGGCAAAGTTAGGTAGGCATGTTTTAAGTATTCTAGGAGGGCTTTTGTCTGCACATCTCGAATTCTAAGATTTCTTTCTACCACAGGTGCTGGTCAGAGGTGGGAGAGTCTTAGGAAGTCTGCAAAATTTTCTCATCTAGTGCGTTGGTATAATTCCTTACTGAATACCTACCAGACACTTATGAATGCTTTTGCCAAGCATATTGTGAAGAAAGGCTCTAGTAGGGCGGATGCGAACTTGAATAAGGACGGAGCAAAAGCTATAGAAAAGGTGGAGGGATCCTTTGAGATTGACCTCCCAGATGCAGAAATGGGAAAAGTTTGCACTAGGTTTCCTCCTGAGCCAAGTGGTTACTTGCACATTGGTCATGCAAAGGCCGCTCTTCTAAATCAGTATTTTGCTAACAAGTACCAAGGTCGACTTATTGTCCGGTTTGATGATACAAATCCAGCAAAAGAAAACAATGAATTTGTTGAGAGTATCCTTGCAGATCTTGATACCTTGGGGGTTAAAGGTGATGTAGTGTCATACACTTCTGATTATTTTCCAGATTTATTACAACTGGCAGAGAAGCTAATTCGAGAAGGAAAAGCTTATGTCGATGACACTCCTCGGGAGCAGATGAGGAAGGAGAGAATGGATGGTATTGAATCCAAATGCAGAAAACAGACGGTAGAACAGAATCTTGCTCTGTGGAAGGAAATGATTGATAGCACAGAAAGAGGATTGCAATGTTGTCTGCGTGGGAAGTTGGATATGCAAGCTGTAAATAAATCTCTGCGTGACCCTGTATATTACAGGTGCAATCCCATTGCTCATCACAGGGTAGGGGATAAATACAAGGTGTACCCTACTTATGATTTTGCATGCCCATATGTGGATAGTATTGAAGGAGTGACACATGCTCTGCGGTCCAGTGAGTATCACGATCGTCAGGATCAATATTATAGAGTGCTGCAGGACATGGGGTTGCGTAAGGTGCACGTCTGGGATTTTAGCCGATTGAATATGACCTACACACTATTGAGTAAAAGGAAATTGCAGTGGTTTGTAGACAATGGAAAAGTTGAGGGCTGGGATGATCCCAGATTTCCTACCGTGCGAGGTATTTTAAGAAGAGGACTGACCGTCGAAGCATTGAAGCAATTCATACTGTCCCAGGTTACCTCTTTTCTTTTTCCCAGTTTATGACCGAGCATGTTTGTGTGTCTTAATGTTGAAAACCTCCATGCCCTGTTTTAGGGAGCTTCAAAGAACCTGAACCTCATGGAGTGGGATAAACTCTGGACTATAAACAAGAAGATTGTTGATCCTGTATGCCCACGTCATACTGCTATTGTGAAAGAGGGACGGGTGCTTTTCTCACTGAAAGATGGCCCTGATCAAGCATTTGTACGGATCATTCCACGACATAAGAAGTGGGAAGCGGCAGGGAAAAAGGCTACAACATTTACCAAACAGATTTGGCTGGAGGCTGCTGATGCAGCAGCTGTGGCAGAAGGAGAAGAAGTGACACTCATGGACTGGGGCAATGCCGTTGTCGAAACAGTGCAAAGAGATGGAAGTGGAAATGTGGTTGGTTTGGAGGGCAGGCTGCATTTAGAGGGCTCTGTAAAGACAACCAAGTTGAAGTTGACATGGTTAGCTGATTTTGCAGAGCTTGTAAATCTTGCTTTGATCGACTTGGATCACCTTATCACCAAGAAAAAGGTGGAACACTTGTCTTTCTCACCGTTGCTTCTTTCTAGCAACTTAGCAGCTGCATGTATCTAATATTAGGCTTCTTTGCAGCTAGAAGAAGAAGATGATTTCATTTCAGTTCTCAACCCAACAACCCGATGGGAAATCCAGGCTCTGGGTGATGCAAATATGAGGAACCTCAAACGTGGTGATATTATTCAGCTAGAGAGAAAGGGCTACTTCATATGTGACTCGCCCTACATAAGGCCATTGAAGCCAATTGCACTTATTGCTATTCCAGATGGAAGACAACGGCCAACCCCAGAACACTTACCTCAAAAGTAATGTTTTGGCTACAAGCACATGCGTATTGATCTTGTCTTGCATAAAATTTATATTTCTGAGGACTACAGTTTTGGGTGCCATGAACTCCTCATAGAAATTACAGCATTAATTTGAAATTTGAAAACAACAACCATTACAAGGCAAATTCTATGACGGTTAAGTAGGACTCTCTGCTGCATCTTTTAAAATTTTGAGGTATGAATGAGCTTTTAATGTGCTGTTTCACAATGCCAGCTTGGACATGGTTTATAGGAAGGCTTAGAGAAGGTCAATTTTTCTCTCAAGGTTTCCTTTCAGTTGGTCATAACAATCATTGGCAGAGTCACCCATTTGCTTATTTTGCAAGAGACCAATATGGGCTCCTCATGTTTTTTATGACGCACTTATATCTTTCTGATTTTTTTGAGACAAAAACTAATCCAAAGAAGGCTAATGAGCAAGCATTAGTCTCAATGATGTATTGACGGTTTTGTAATTTAGGATAAAGAAATTGATATTTGGAAAGGAAAGGTGAGTTATGGTTTTGATCTGATGCCCAGCTGGGGACCAACACTGTCCAAATTAACAGTACAAAAGGTCTACTCTTTACATCTTCAAAGGTAAATGCAGAAATGCAAAGTAGAGGAAAAATATACAGGCCTGGTCATGATGTTATTGACAATTGAAAATTGTAAGCCAGTCATTTTGTGATTGGGCGAGCAGCTGAGGTGGTCAGTTTTGATTACTTTGCCAAAAGCCTTTCACCCAAAATGGTTTACAGGTATCATTCGATGGGAGAGTTGAATGTAATCTAATGGAGAAGCAGTAAAATTGAGTTACCTGGATGTTTCAACCGCGTACATGGAACCTTACACACGTTGAGTTCCGAACCACTTGGAGACGATTTTGATGTGTTGAGTTAGCTTGGTGGTTGTCAATCCAATGTTTCTAAACTGTGTCAATTCTATGGCTTTGCATTTTTTTGATGTATCGCAACCCTTAACTATAGATTAGTTCAACGACGATTTTATCAGGGATTTCGTTATGGGGCATTGCCTGCTGGTTTATACCAAATTTGGTATATTCAAAGGATAGTTCAGATGCTCATAATGATCAGGCTTCTTAGTCTGTTACAAACGAGAGGTGTTGATCCATCACTTTCATCCTAAGGGAGAAGTTACAACATTGTGCAAGGAACAGCTCCTTCTTTGTTTTTTTTTTTTTTTTTTGGCTTTTTTTGGCGCTGTTTATAGTTTGGATATGCTCAAACTTTGTGAAGTAGGTACGTTGGCCATGATTGCGAGTTCGTTGCGGAGGTGGTATCATTACTCAAGGTTTCCACCTCTTTAGTCCTTATCAGCTGCGGGAGTGCCTTGTTCTTCCTCAAGAAACTCATTGACTTCTTCTAAATTAGACAACGAGGCAAACTTGTTGCCTCAGGCTTGGGACTTTTGTGGGAGAGTAGGGTTTAAGTGCGGAGGGCAGATTGACATGCTTGGCTGGTACCCTCTTCTCATGCTCTTATGATGGGGTAGGAGTTGGGTTACCTAGTTCACTGGGGAGGTGGTATCCTAGATAAGATGCCCTTGAGCGGCACAATGGATACAATATTACGAATAATGCTTGTAGCTGATAATAGTATACTAGTATACTATTGGCTTCAAAAAAAAAAAAAATTCACTACTACATAGTGTATGCATAGAGCTTCTTGGAAGAAAGTTCTAAAGGAGTGAAAACGCTGGGTGCAAGGTAAACACAGTGAAAAAAAGAAATTTATCAATGTACACTTTTAAGGTCCAACACCTCTTTATATATGACATGGAAAGTCAAAACTAAACTCGCCCTTAACTTATTCATTTGAGAGGTTTTTTCCGATATTGGGGAGCCCTACTGGGTTGAAACAATTTTGAATTGTCATGAATGAGAATCTTGCCCGTAGCTCATTCTCATAATCAAGTTCCATGAGCACTTGAGAGTTTAGCCCTTGGAGGTGGTGTCGCCCCTATAACCCTATCCGAGGGGAAAGCAATGGTGAGGAAGATAACGAAATTCCACCCACATATTTTTTTACAAAATAAGGGTCGGTGCATATTGTATCAATGTCTCTTATCATTTTAGAAACTTCTAGCGTATCTTTTGGTACACATGCAGTAAGCCGTTGAGCTATTTGGTCGCACATCAATATCAAATTGAGTCAAATAAGGTTTAATGGGAGATGGAAGGTGTGATAGCTTGCTGTCTTTGAAAAGGTGAAGCATAGAAAAGAGCTCGAGGTCTTGCACGCACGGACACACAAAACCCTAGACAAGAACTCACAAGGCGAGACCGCAACTTCTTCTTCACCTCCACCTCCACCTCCACCTCCACCTCCACCTCCACCAAGGTAATGACATTACTAATGAGGGCTACATAAAGCTTGAGGTGTGCCTATATACAAGCATTTGATAATGTGAGGACTCTGATGGAGTGGGAGGCAAAGTCGATGTATGCGTATAAATCATTGCATGCTAGTTGGTGTCCATTCTCAATGTGTTGGTGATGATTTCCTTGGCATCTTAACACTTCCTCTCAACCTTAACTTAATCATATTAACTCTTAGCACGATCTAAAAATCCATCCTTTTTTTGTTTTTTTTTGGATCCATGCATGATATGTTGGATTCTTTTCTTTTTGTGAAAAGGATGTTTGCATGTTCTTTGATTTATTAGATGCCATTATGGATATATTGAATTCTTGATGACTACATGTTACTAAGATGTTCATAAAATGTGAAAATCTTCTCGTTGACCTAAAATACCAAATTAGTTAGCTAGTTTGCATAACTACCTCACATGTTGTTGAACTGAAGCTCAAATAATGCCCTTGTAGAAGATAGTGGCAACGTGTGTGTGTGTGTGTGTGTGTGTGTGTGTGTACATATATATATATATGTATATATATATGTATATATGTATATATATATGTATATATGTATATATATATATATATATATATATATATGTATATATATATATATATATATATATATGTATACATATATATATATATATATATATACATATATCTACATACGTATGTACATACACATAAATATGTATGTACACACACACACACACATATACACACAAATATGCACACCACACAATTGTAGGTGGAAGCTGTGTATTTCTATTAACATAGGCGGAAGGTAAATACACCGAATGTGCAATGGATCATAATACAAAGGGAAAGCTTATCTTGATGTAGCTTTGTACAAGGGATAAGGCTAAGCTACATGTAAAGACTCGACTAAAGAGAGGAGACTACTAAGGGTTATGCGCTCTGTAAGAGCTAGGCTCAACCGAAGATGATTTACAATGAGGGGGCGCTCTTTTTATATAGAGAAGAAAGGTGCCTTCAAACTCCAGTGACTTGTCGTGCACACCAAGTTATTAGTGGAGAGGGAATGACTTTAGTAAAGTGACTTGACAAGTGGAGAGAGAATAAAGTGGCTTTACAAGTGGAGAGGGAATAAAGTGGCTTTAGCTTTTAGGTAGAATCTCCAGGAGCACACCACTATAGATTAAATGCTCACGCTTTTTTCTAGTCACTATGTGCTGGCACAGCCGTGGCATCTTTCATGACCTAAGTGATGATGTCACTTCACCCCGCCTATGGAATGAGTCGACTTAGGATGTCAGCAAGGACAATTTTGGAGCTTTTGATGTGTTCGTACTTGTAGTCCCACTGAGCAAACCAAGAGGCTTGTCGGAATAGTTGTTTGTCGTTGCTGGAAAAAATGTGCATCCTTTAGGCAGATAGGGATCTGCTCGTGTCAGGGTTGCAACTTTAGTTTGGGTAGCCGCTTGTGTTAGGTTAAATTCATTTAGATAGACATTTGGCCATTCGTATGAAGGAATGGTATACTGAATTTGATGTAGGATAGTTGTACTATGACCCTTTTTCTTCCATTGGAATTTAAAATTCTTGTTGTGGAAGGTGATAGGCTGCAATCTGTCCAGAATATCATTGCCAATGATCATATCATAACTTGACTGAGAACAGAGATAGGCAAAGCTAGGTATTCTGGCTTTTCCAAGAAGTAACCATAATTTGATCCGATTTTGTATCGGCTCTTCAGCTTTGTTAGCACATTTGATTAGAAATGGTTCATCTAGTTTCTCCCAATAGTTCTTAGGAACAAACCTTTCATTCAGGAGAGTCAAGCTGGCTCCTATATCTAATATAGCAATGAGAGAATTTTAAAATTTTGTATTCAGAATTATAGTAATGGAGACTCCTTTTAGTGGCGAAAGATTGTTATCTCCATTTAGTGGTTCATAAATTTCTTCTTGCTGTGAGGAGATGAACTTCTTTACCTGTTTGGTGATCTTTGTAACGCTTTGATGATTCTTAAGAATCAACCTTGTGTTGTGACACATGCTGGTTTGGATGTCATTGATGTCTTCTAAAACATCAATGAAAAGCCTGTAATGCCAGAGATGCTTGATCTTCATTCCACAAATAAAACATTACAGGCTTTTCATGAACCTCAAATCTTCATGTAATTCATGCCACAGATAAAACATTTATTATCATTTTTTTGAAGATGTGGACTTACGCTTTTGAAAGAATCTATGCTTGGATCTTTGTTTGAACTTCTTCTCCTTTTTGCTCTTCTGAGGATGTTTGCATGAGCATTCCTTCTTTTTGTTGGCGCATCCAAAATGTCTGGAGTAGTAATTTTGCTTGCAGAACTTGTTTGAAGGTTTTGAATGCTTCAATTCCTTTTGTGCCTGCTTTTGAATACACAGTTCCTGTATTACTACCTGTAAGGCTTGGATTATAACCCCCAAGTGTTGCGGCAGATTAGAGATCCAGATTTTGGTTGTCCAATTTTTCGATAAGCAACTTGGTAATGGCTTTTGGCAGTTTGTGCACAAATTCTGATTTGATTTCTTCAGAATTCTTATTAAATTTCCGCAATAGATACAAAAATCCCAAATGGAGGAGAAATTACAGATTTTGAGCTTCATGAAAAGCTTGTAATGCCAGAGATGCTTGATCTTCTCGATGCCCAATAAATTCTTTGTAGATACTTACAATTAAGAGCAAAAGAGGAAAGGCATTTCCTTCAGGTCGCATAATTGAATTTTTTACTTCAGGTGGAAGCATCTCCCACCATCTCTTGAGGATGCCTGTAAAACCATTTACTGCAGCTTCTACTGCAGTTTGCTGTCTCATGCGCCCAAATAGCATTTGTTGATAGATCCAATTATGCATGTATTCTACAACTAAGATGATATCATCATGCTCTAGACTATCAATGTTGTAGAAGGTAATATCTCTTACCTTTCTTATACCTTGCACAAATTGGGGAGTCTTTTGAGTTTGGGCAGCACTAGTCATGCTTCTTCCATTGGCTCATCCTTTTCCATATGTAATGGAACTAGAGGACTTTCCATTTGACAATCATCAATTTTTGATTCTTCTTCAAGGTCGAAAGGACTTTCATATGCATTAGGAGGAGATGGAAGGCTATCTGAAATAATTTCTGCTTGAAGACCATTTCTTCATAAAAGTAATCAAATTGATCTCAATGTCCTTAGAAGAATACATCGCCATAATGTTTGATTCCTGACCTGTGTTCTGTGTTGGACATATCCCAGATTGGTTTAATTTGGTCTTCTTACCAACTGTAGTCGATTGATTCAATGACTACTCCTTCATGGTTTTGTAATGGAGGTATGCCTGTGTTGTCAATTAATTTGTTGCGATTTTTATGACAACAAGCAATAATGTAGAGATCTCTTTCATCCTCCGACAAGCTGCAAAGCAGCTTGTAATTAAGCCGCTCCACTGCTTCCCAATCTTCTCTCCCTACACACACACACACACACACACACACACACACACACACACACACACATTTATATATATAGAAGACTATTTAAATAAACTCAAACTATTCAATTAATGTTTATATTAATACACATATATGTATTTTTGTCAAAAATTTGAGAAACATAGTTGATTTTAGAGAGATTTTATCCCTATTTTGAGCAAAGAAGATTTTAAGAAGAAAGAAAATTAGGTATAAGAGATGAATCAACACTCTTTAGAGAGAGGGGAAAGGATCTAGATAAATAAATTCGTTGAGGAGGATTCTTGCCTTAACTAAGAGGTTGGGAGGGACACCTTTCTAAAGAGAGAGTATTTATGATTGGCTAGAGTAATCTATCATTGGAGAAAATGCCTTTGTTGGTCTCAAGTGTCGATGCTTTGCCCGAACACACTACCACTACCTCGAATAGTGATAGTCACACATTGCTCTCCTCCATGGAATTCACAACTTCCAAGCAAGCTTCAGGAATAAGCTTAGCCCAAGGCCGTGCTCTTTTTGGAATGCTAGCCCAATTGGCATCAATGAAGTATCAATAGAGTTAGAGTATGGGAGATTGCTTGTCACCCAAAATAGCATCATCCACAATTCATTCTGACCAAGTACCTTTTGTGTAGGCCTACTCATATGTAAAGACACAAATGGTTTGGAGACAAAAGGAAACTAGAGCCTACAAGGCCACGATTATCAGTTTTTGTGATCATCATAGGCAACTACAAAAGCGACATCAACCTATATAGCTATGGCAACCCAAAGATGCTTATAACAAACCCTCACAATCAAGACCTACCATCAAAGAACAAGAATTTCACTTGCAAAATCTACTTTTCAAGAAGATAACTCCAACACAACCATCCTCACCATCAAACACTTTTGGAAACTGTGTTGTTCAAGACCCTCCTTTAGCACAACATATTGTTTTGACCTGCATTGACATCAATAGCATGGTAGGGCCAATCCAAGCCATGCATATTCACGATGTTCTATCCCATAATGACACTCTCCTTGTGGGACATTGTCATCCAGGGGGATTCCATGAAGGGGGGGGGGGGGGCATGTGCATTCCAAATGTGGACCGTAGTAACTCAAAACAGGTAACTATGGGCATTTTTTTGCACTAAATGGATAATTTTTGACAATTTTGATTTCAATTTTCTTATTTTGTGTACATATGCCCAGCAAATGGAGTCTAATCATGATATAAGGGGACAAAGGAAAACAAGAGCAGGAGAAAGAGAAGGGGGGAAGGGGAAACGATAGCGAAATGGAGCAACAATGGCTTGATTATGTTTCAAAAGGCATGTATAGAGCTTGCAATGCCATTATCATGGCCATTTTCAAGAGAAATTACAAAGGGATTTGATAGGCACACTCCTCTACCAAAAAAACTCCACTCTGCATGCTTCAAATGGCACAAAAAAGCCTCCATTTCATTTAAAAAATGGTTTTTAAAGTGGGGGGTCTTCAACTTTGGAAACTTCTTCCCAATTGGCCCATCTGGTACCTTAGTTTGGCATTTTTTGGAAGGAGTAGCCACTTTGCTTCTATCTGCTCTCTTTTGCTCTCTTTGGTTTGTGCTCTTGAGGAGGTTGGGGGGGGGGGGGGTGTGCACTAGCGTTGTTGTTAGTGCCCCTTGTAATTTTTTTTATTTTTTTTGACTTTTTTCCCTCTTAACCTTACCCTTTTTTACCTTTGAATTCGTTCCTTTGGGATTTTTACTCATCTGCACTCCATTTGCCCACCTTGGTCGGCTTGGCTTTGCCATCCTTGGGTTTCCTTCTTTTTCCGTTTGGTCCGCGATTGGATTGCCCTTGCTTAGTCTTCTTTATCGGCCAACTCGGAGCTCTTTTGGCCCCTTTTGCCTGGCTTGGGCCCATTTGCCTTGCCCGACTATCCTCCCTCTCTCTCTCTCTCTCTCTCTCTCTCTCTCTCTCTCTCTCTCTCTCTTATCTCATGGAAATCAACCCTTTGGGTCTCTACTTGTTAAGTATGGAGCCTGATTTACCCTTGTAATTTTCTGTGGTAAAAGCGCACATTTGTAAGGCCCCCATTATGAGGAGAAGCCATTGTGCGTGAAGGAAGATCACTCACTGGAAACCAAAATTTTCACAGTCAAAAATCAGGGGCAACTTTAGGGGCCTCGGGGGCCTCCGCCCCCGAGACTTTTTTCCCCCTCGCCGGAATATTCCTTTTCGCCGGAATATTATGGCCGGTCGGCCGGCCGGCCGGAAAGTGGTCGGAAAACAACCGGCCGGTTGGCCGGTGGCCGGTAGTCAATAGCCGTTGGCCGGTGGTCGAAAATCAATGGCCGGTGACTGGTGGCCGAATTCAAAAGCGGACTTGTCTTCTCAAGGGCGGCCACACATGGGCGGATTGGAGTGTCCGATTTGAACTTATTTGCACAAGGGCGGCTACACATGGCTGCCTCTCATAAGAGAGGGCAGCCCTTTTGGCCTATAAAAGGAGGCCATTTCTACATACATTTCAGAGTGTAAAGTTGATGCAACAAGGTTAGTGTGAGGTGGTGAGAGTGAAGCAAGGCGGGAGCTTCATTAAGGGTATAATCCCTTTGTAAACTACTTCTTGTTTTGAAGTACTAAAGCCATTGAGTGGCTGCTTTCCCGTGGACGTAGCCCACATTGGGTGAACCACGTATATCGTGTGTACTCTCTCTCTCTCTCTCTACTCTATTATCTCGTGTATGTAAATCTGTCTCTCTCCATTAAGTAATCTACTCAATTATCTATTTAGCTACATCTTATTTCCTAACAACTGGTATCAGAGCAAGGTTTGCTCGTAGTAGCTAAATTATCTCAAGGAAAGGATTCCTTGAATTGAGTGGGAGTTATGCCCGAGGAAGGGAAGCTCAAGATTGAGAAGTTCAACGGCAAAAACTACCAACATTGGAAGATGCAGATTGAAGACTATCTCTACCAGAAGGACCTCTATTTGCCACTAGGCGGTCTTGCGAAGAAGCCTGCAACAATGGCAGATGAAGCATGGATTATCCTTGATCGAAAGGCACTGGGAACAATCCGGTTAAGCTTGGCGTCAACGGTGGCCTTCAATGTTTCGGAGATGAAGACTACGGAGGACTTGATGAAGTCACTTGACGACTTCTACGAGAAACCATCAGCATCCAATAAGGTATTTCTTATGAAGCGCTTGTTCAATCTAAAGATGGAAGAGAATGGTTCAGCTGCAGAACACCTAAATGACTTTAACACAAACATAAGTCAACTTCGATCGGTGAAAATCATTTCCGATGACGAAGTGCGAGCTCTCCTTATACTATCATCTTTACCGGATAGTTGGGACAGCCTTGTGATGGCTGTAAGTAATTCTATCTGTGGTACAAATACTCTTAAGTTGGATGATGTTGTGGGTGTTCTCCTAAGCGAGGAAATACGAAGGAGAAGCACAAGAGAATCATCAAGTGCTGCATTGTCAGTGGAAACAAGAGGAAGGCCTAAGGAGAGGTTCAAAAGCCAAAAGGGTCGTGATCGCTCAAGACGGAGCAAGTCACGCACAAAGTCAGTTCTTGAATGTTGGAACTGCGGCAAGAAGGGCCACGTCAAGAAGGATTGCTGGTCCAAGAAGAAGAAGGAGACCGAGTCTCAAGACAAAAAGCCAACATCGGAGGCCAATGTGGCAGGTAAAGTAGAGCAAGATGCTCTAATTCTCTCATTAGATAGTGTGTCTAATTCCTGGATAGTAGATTCCGGGGCTTCATTCCATGCGACACCACACAAGCAACATTTCCAAGATTACACCAAAGGTAATTTTGGGTATGTATACTTGGGAGATGATGAAGCTTGTGAGATTGTCGGCAAAGGTACAATTTCTATCAAAACTGCTAACGGAAATGAATGGAAGCTTAAAGATGTTAGGCATGTTCCTTCTCTTCGCAAAAAATTGATCTCTATAGGACAATTGGACGATAAAGGTCACAACATTGCATTCGGAAACAAACGGTGGAAGATCTCAAAGGGATCTTTGGTGGTTGCCAAGGGAGAAAAGGTCGGTACACTTTACTTGTGTACTGTTAGCACGCAACCTTCAACTTGTGCAGCAACTACAGAAGTTGATAGTGCGGTGTGGCACTATCGACTTGGGCATATGAGTGCCAAAGGAATGCAAATCCTTCAAACAAAGAAGCTTCTACCAGGTTTGAAAGAAGTGGACTTAGAGTTCTGTGAAGATTGTGTTTATGGTAAACAAAAGAGGGTAAAATTTCAAAAATCAGAAAATGAAAGAAAAATTAAAAAACTTGAGTTGGTTCATTCTGATGTTTGGGGTCCTGCAAGTACACCATCACTTGGTGGCTCATTGTACTATGTAACATTCATAGAAGATGCGACTAGAAAAACATGGGTTTATGTCATGAAGAATAAATCCGATGTATTTTTCATATTTCAAAGGTGGAAATCCTTTGTGGAGAATGAAACAGGTACCAAGGTTAAATGCCTCAGATCCGACAATGGAGGTGAATATTGCAGCCAAGCTTTTGAAAGCTTTTGTGCTAGCAATGGCATTGGGAGGCAAAGGACAACCCCAAGGACACCTCAACAAAATGGGATTTTGGAAAGGATGAACAGGATAATCATGGAGCGAGCACGAAGCATGCGGCTACATGCAGGCCTACCGCTTGAGCTTTGGGCGGAAGCTGTAAGTACGTCTGTGTACTTAATCAACCGGTCACCCTCAATGGCATTGGATGTGGGAGTTCCAGAAGAGGCATGGAGAGGTAAACCGGTGAAATATGCATTTCTCAAAGTGTTTGGGTGTGAGGCTTTCATGCACATAGATAGAAGCCTAAGATCAAAGCTAGATGCAAAGTCCAAAAAGTGTTTCTTCATTGGCTATGGAGAAGGTGACTTTGGGTATCGCCTATGGAATCCTGAAGATGGTAAAATCTTAAGGAGTAGGGATGTAATTTTAACGAACAAAATATGTACAAAGATTACTTGGAAAGAAAACAAACAAAAGAAACAGGTGATGAGTACATGGAGCTTGAGGAGGGTGAAGACTCAAGGACTGCAGACGGTGACAATGTGCAACAACGTCAACCAAATGAGGAGCCTCAACCTATTCCCCGAAGATCTACAAGAGCAAGTAGACCTCCAAAAAGGTTTGTTCCTTCCTTCAACCATCTCTTGATCTCAGATTTCGGAGAGCCGGAATCATACGAAGAAGCTATGCAACATGAATCCGAAGAAGAATGGACGAAGAGCATGCAAGTGGAGATGGACTCACTACGTCGCAACCAAACATGGGAGTTGGTTGAGTTGCCTAAAGGTAAGCGGGCACTTCAAAACAAATGGGTGTACAAGCTGAAGGAAGAAGAAGGTGGGAAGAAAAGGTACAAGTCTAGGCTTGTGGTAAAAGGGTTTTCTCAAAATAAAGGTATTGACTTCAATGAAATATTTTCTCGTGTTGTAAAAATGAACTCAATTAGGCTTGTCTTAAGCCTTGTGGCTGCTCATGATTTAAATCTCGAGCAAATGGATGTAAATACGGCATTCCCTCACAGTGACTTAGAGGAGGAAATGTACATGCTTCAACCAAAGGGGTATGAAATAAAAGGTAAGGAGAAAATGGTTTGCAGATTAAAGAAGAGCTTGTATGGTTTAAAGCAAGCATCAAGACAATGGTACTTGAAGTTTGATCGATGGATGTTGGATCATGGATTCACAAGATGCAACTCGGATCACTGCATCTACACGAAGAATTTGGGAGATTGGAAGTTCATCATCCTAATGTTGTATGTTGATGACATGCTGATTGCAAGTGCTAACATGCAGGACATCAAAGACCTAAAAGAGGAGCTATCTAAATCTTTTTCAATGAAAGATTTAGGTGCTGCAAAGAGGATACTTGGTATGAAAATATCAAGGGACAGGACGAAGAAGACAATAAAGCTATCTCAAGAAGATTACATCAAGAAGGTACTAGAAAGGTTTGCAATACAAAATGCAAAACCAGTTTCTACACCTTTGGCTAGTCATTTTAAACTAACGAAGGATATGTGTCTAAAGAAACAAGAGGAGATAGCCTATATGTCTAAAGTTCCATATGCTGCAACGGTAGGTTCTCTAATGTATGCTATGGTCTGGACAAGGCCAGACATTGCACATGCAGTGGGAGTTGTGAGTAGGTTCATGGACAACCCAGGTAAAGAGCATTGGCAAGCTGTGAAGTGGATACTTAGGTATCTAAAAGGGACAACAACAAATGATTTGTATTCTGGAGGAACTGATATTTTTCTAGAAGGGTATGATGATGCAGATATGGCAGGTGACAAAGATACTCGAAGGAGCACTACTGGCTATGTGTTCACGGTTGGAGGCACAGCAGTAAGCTTGGCTTCAAAGCTGCAGAAAGTGGTTTCACTTTCTACCACGGAAGCAGAGTATGTAGCAATGACGGAGGCAAGCAAAGAAATTATGTGGCTTCACAGATTCTTAGAAGAGCTTGGATTCAAACAAGACAATTGTGTCTTGTACAGTGATAGCCAAAGCGCTATTCATCTTGCGAAGAACTCAGCCTTTCATTCAAGGACAAAGCACATTGAGGTGAGATATCACTTCATACGCACTCTTTTGGAAGAGGGACAGCTAAAGCTAGGAAAGGTGCATACACGTGAAAATCCTGCAGACATGTTTACAAAGGTGGTCAACAAGGAGAAGTTGAGCTTTTGCTCATCTTCAATCGGCATTCAAGGATAAGAAGCCAGAATGGAAAACAGTCATAGGTTTGGTTTGGAGATCAGTCTCCAAGTGGGAGATTGTTAAGTATGGAGATTGATTTACCCTTGTAATTTTCTGTGGTAAAAGCGCACATTTGTAAGGTCCCCATTATGAGGAGAAGCCATTGTGCGTGAAGGAACATCACTCACCGGAAACCAAAATTTTCACAGTAAAAAATCAGGGGCAACTTTAGGGGCCTTGGGGGCGGAGGCCCTCGAGACTTTTTTTTCCCTCGCGAGAATATTCCTTTTTGCCGGAATATTATGGCCGGACGGCAGTCGGAAAGTGGTCGGAAAACAACCGGCCGGTTGGCCGATGGCCGGTAGTCAATGGCCGGTGGCCGGTGGCCGGTAGTCAATGGCTGTTGGCCAGTGCTCGGAAGTCAATGGCCGATGGCCGATGGCCGAATTCAATGGCCGGTGGCCGAATTCAAAATCGGACTTGTCTTCTCAAGGGCGGCCACACATAGGCGGATTGGAGGGTCCGATTTGGACTTATTTGCACAAGGGCGGCTACACATGGCTGCCTCTCATAAGAGAGGGCAGCCCTTTTGGCCTATAAAAGGAGGCCATTTCTACACACATTTCAGAGTGTAAAGTTGATGCAACAAGGTTAGAGCCATTAAGGGTATAATCCCTTTGTAAACTACTTCTTGTTTTGAACTACTAAAGCCATTGAGTGGCTGCTTTCCCGTGGACGTAGCCCACATTGGGTGAACCACGTATATCGTGTGTACTCTCTCTCTCTCTCTCTCTCTACTCTATAATCTTGTGTATGTAAATCTGTCTCTCTCCATTAAGTAATCTACTCAATTATCTATTTAGCTACGTCTTATTTCCTAACACTACTCACTTACCCGGCCTTGTATCCATTCTCTCTCACACCCTCTCAATTTCCACTGTGGGATCGCCCCTTACCCTACCCTTTGCTCACATGGTGGCTCCCTTGGGCGGCCCTTCATCTCTCTCTCTCTCTCTCTCTCTCTCTCTCTCTCTCTCTCTCTCTCTCTCTCTCTCTCTCTCTCTCTCTCTCTCTCTCTCTCTCTCTCTGTGTCATTTCATGGGACACCTCCCCTCGTCCCGAGCACTAGTGATATCGCTGGGGGGGGGGGGAGACTTTACACTTCAAAAGGAGGGCCCTTATGAGCGCAGCAAGGGAAGCTAGCCCATTTCGAGCGTACGGCCATGTCATCACCTGTCGCCACTAGCAAGGCACCCCATGTTCACCACTGGCCACCGGCATCGGCCAAAATGGTGCCACGGCGCCTACATGAGGCCTGCCACTCTCGCTGAGCACCTAGAGCTCCCTTTCGTCATACGACTCATTATAGGCTCACACTCCAGGATATATACCATGCGGCCATCCTTGAGGAACCCATATATGGGCTTATCCCATCGCCACATAGCGGCACTACAAGGGACTGCTCCAAAGGCCTCCAAAGTCCCCACCATTTAGTTAATGAGAAGCCCCTTTTTGCCTACACTGGATGCCCTTCTATTTACTGATCCCATACCCAATAGCCGTGCCATGAAGCCGTGCCGGATTGCCATCATATCGGTCCCGGGCCGTGAAAATCTACTGCTTTCTGAACTCTCTGAGCCCACTATCCGAGGCCGCCAAAAATCAAGAAAGTTATCTGTATCCTTCTCTCTAGCATCTGCTGCCAATTTTGATTCACCATATCTCACTGACCGAGCATCCAATTGACAAACCGTCAATTTGTGCTATCTTCACATGATGTCCTCCATCTTCCAGAACCTTGTCGAGGCTTGAAAGATGTTGGATGACACATTTTCTAATCGGGCATAGACGCGACCCCCAACAAAACTTCAACTAGCCATAACTTGCTATCCAGAGCTCTGATTCACAATCCAAAAAGACAGGCATGCTCCATAATTCAAGCTGTAGACATCTATCTGCTGATGTTTTCTTGGGCCATCTGTCCCCAGCTTCCCTGTCCGTCGAGGATCTACTAAACCTTCTAACTTTAAACTACAATATCTTCCACACCGGGGCTCCATTTGACAAGCCGTCTGGAGTGGCTTCTAGAGAACATTGAACCCCGCATTCTAGAGCAAAAACATGGCACTTGTGGCACATTTACATGCTATCCCAACTGAGCCACCTTTGAGATTTTTGGCCTCAAAATCCACATTAAGCATACATTCCCGCTACCACCAATCTGCCCAGGGCCTTGGTACCTGCTCTAGCCTTCTTCACTACACCTGCCTCCATCCTTAGCCCATCATAAACCACTTTCCAGCTTGGACCAACTTTGGCTGCACCAACGTCCCAACTTGAGCTACATAGTTGGATTGTTCAATCAATTTATACAGTCTCGTAGGAAACCACACTTAGATGCAATGAGGTGTATGTTGCACTATGTGAGTGCTACTTTGGATTATGCACTCTTTTATAGGGTTGTTGTGGAGTTGCAGCTCTATGGTGACACATATGCAGATTGGGTTGGTAGTACATACGATTGCATGTCTAACAGTGGATTCATGTTTTCACTTGGGAGTGCTGCTATCACATGGAGAAACAAAAAGCAACCTACGGTTTCTCTTTTGAGTATAGAGGTAGAGTACAAGGGTGTTGCAGTGGCGGCATGTGAGATAGCATTGTTGGGATTTCTACTTCACAACTTTGGCTCATTGTCATCTATTGTGACAACCTCAAGCAACGTACAATTGACACAAAACCCAGTGTTTCATGCCAGAATGACGCACATTGAGATGCACTACCACTTCATCAGAGAGAGGGTCTTGAAAGGTGACATTGACCTTGAGTACATGGCGACAAATGAATAGGTTGCATATATCTTCACTAAGGCCCTTGGAGCGGAGAAGCTACGACTGTTTTGAGAGATGCTTGGAATATGAGAGATGGCATTGATCTTGAGGGGGAGTTTTGAGATGTCAAACTCAACATGTATGACTCCTAGATGAATATCACTAAGAGTCATCATCACTGGCATGATTTGGTGGATACACATATCTTCACAAGTGATACTACAGATGTACTACCAGAGTGATGGCACACATATCCACTCACCTCACTCACTAATGGTTCATATTAGAATGTTGTATTAGCTCTCTTTTATGTTGTTATTTTCCTTTATGTTATGTAGACCTCTTATCTTGAGTTAGTGAAGAAGAAGAAGTATAGGTTTCTTGCCTCCATCTTTGTGTGTGCGTGCGTGTGTGCACGTGCGCTTGCAAGAGCTCTCTCTCTCTCTATCTCTCTCAGTATCTCTCTAGTTTGTGGCTGTGCGTCTATGAGTCTTATCTTTATTTTTGAAAGCTTAAATCAATTTTTTTTGATATTTTGACTATAGGAGAGTATTACTAGATCTTAGGGCGACATGTTTGGGATGTTATGTTGTAGTTTTTATGACCTCGTAAATGATGGATTGGGATTTTGTTAGCTTGTTAGATTGCTCGTAGACTTTGTAGACTTGTCTCTTTGGACTTAATGTATCTTCTCTTAAAGTTTTGTGGCTATCCAAATCCGTTTAGTCATGGAAATGGCATGATGACCGAGAGCGGTAAGGTAGGACATAGGCAAATTTTTTGATTTGGGAGTTGGTGATTTGCATGTTGATTTGATGTGTTTGCTTTTTAGTCTCACTTCTTGAGGATTGACATGCTCAAAGGGTCTCCGTACCCCATCCAAGTCACTTCCTTAAGTATTGACACGAGTATGTTAGTACCAGTAGCTATGCTATAGATATTTATCGTGGTGACCCGCTAACATTGGCATCATTGTCGAGGAATGATCCTTGATGGTGAGTGACCTTAGTGACACTTCGTCGGGCGGGGGGGGGGGGGGGGTTCACTTTATAATTATGTGACTATAATGCGAGTGCAATAAAAGGGGTTATTTCTCACATTTTCACATACATGAAATTGGAATTTTTTTTCAGATTGAATAGAAAAAGGGTATATTTTATTTGTCAAAAATTCACAGGTAAGAAGTTTAAAAATTGTCCTTGAATGCATGCTATACACACAATTTATACATAGTGACCCCTCCAAGTGAGTGACCCAGTGCGTATTTAGAGTTCTCTTTATCCAGAGAATCGCCATCCATTTCATACACATTAGCAGTAAACCAGTTAGACAAGGGTATAGTGCTTGATAGAGTATAGAGTCAAGGGACCGTCTAGATCTATCCTTGAGGAGTAAAGAGATTTGTGAGTGAGATAACAAAAGCATTTCATTCTTCAAATTTTCTCTATGCTTTGAGAGTACTATTTTGTATTTTGTTTTACTACACTGGTTTGCATTGTTTTATTCCCTTTCATTTCAAGGTTCTTTCAAGCACATTGGAGTAAGGTAAATAGAAACCATCACCATCAAATTGGGCTGAAAAGATCAGGGCAAAAAGAACTCGGAAACCATATTTGGGCAAAAAACATCACAACTCTAAAATTTTGAAAATTTGATGGTAGAAATCTAAAAGTTGATTCAAACTCAAAATGTTGGTGCCCAAGGGTCTTAGAAAACTCATCAAAATTAAATAGAGAAGTTTCATCAAATTTTGTGGTAGAACATGGATCGCGATGTCCCCTAGAGGCATATTGAAACAGAGCTGAGGCCAATTGACAAATATTGATTTCAAAAAACTAAGACCAAAGTTTGGGATCAAATTGAGACCAAAAGCACACTCAAATCAAGGAAATTGTGAGAAATCACTTAAAGTTAGCTCGTTTGACCAAAATTGGGGGGTTTTGAATTGTTTTTTATCCAAATAAAAATGAGTTAGGGAATAGCTTCTAGATAGCAGAGACTACAAGTTGACAAAGTTTCATGTCAAAAGGAGATGGAACATGCACCTCATCTGGCATTTTGGCTTAAAATTAAATAGTACATAGAAGAGACTTATAGAAACATTTTTCCCAAAGTCACATTTGCAAAAAAAGAGTTAACAAAAGTGAACAAAAGGGCCTAAAACAATAGATAGCCAAAAATCATTAAAATAGACCAAAGCCTTCACTTTTGGATGACCAAAACAAGTTCAAATCGAAAAAGATTTTGGCATAGGCTCTAACATTAGAGTCTACCACCTAGCCAAATTTTAGGTCCAAAAGTGATGGAACATGGATCACGACCCATGTCCCCCTTCTGAGATTTTTGGCAGACTTGTATAGAGTGTAGCAGAGACCTATACAAACAAGATCCCCAAAGCAATGTTGCAAAAAGAATCCAAAAAGTAAATTAAAAGGGCCAAAAATAGATCAAAGTGAAAACCCATAAATTCGGACCTAGGGTTTGACTTTCAACTGACCTAAACCATCCCAAATCACACAAAAAGCATATAGTTGGTATAGGGTGCCAAGGGCAAGTTGTGCCCAAAGTTTCATCACATTTGACCACTAAAGTACATGGATCACGATCCATGTCGTTTTGTCATAGGTTGAGACCAGAGTGATACCATAACTACATATAGTTATAAGGAGCGTAGAGGTCTTTTTAAAATTAAATTTTGACATCATTAGAGGATTCTATGTAAGCTAAGATAGATTTTGTGCAAAAATCTCGATGGTTGATCAATTTAGAAAATTTTGACTAATAGAGTGGTTGTAAGCTTATAGCCATCGAGTGTTTATTGTACAAATTGCAAAGGAAGGGGCATTGCATCTTGGAGTGATTGTGAGTTGAAGATTTGGAATTGACCAAAGAGGTAACATGCTAGGGTTTTGCAAGAGTTATTGTTTCTTAATGTATTTGAGATCAAGTAAAATCTACCCAATTAGAAACTCAGCCATAGGAGATCAAGTGACCAATATTTCCACTGAACAGAGTGTGAATTAGGGGCCATTGCCTCCCTTAGAGCCAATCGTAGATAAAAGTCCGTCTAATACATCATTGAAGAGATCTTACATCTACATGGTGGAGGATTTGATAAGTTAAGTTTTAAGGAGAAACCAAACATGGGAGCGAGACCATCCCAGTCAACGTCCAATGTAAAATTATTGCACTTAAAATATCAATTAAAAGTCGATCAAAGTGCAAAAATTTACAAAAAAAGGTGGTGCATCCAAAGTTGTCGACCTTAGCAGAGGGCACATGCAGTTATGTGTATGCTTATAGATGCATGGCATAGGGCTAGAGAAGAAGGGAAGAGCCTGGGCAGGCAAGTGGCAGCTGAGATGTATGCTTTATGTGGTTTTTAAGACCATATGGACTCCAGGATGGTCCAGATTGGGTAGCAAATCAAGGAGGATCAAAGTGCTGGTTTTTGGCTTGATTATGTAGAGCTTGAGGTGGTGAAGGAGTAGGTGCAGACGGCTCGGAGCCACGATGTGCAAGATACGATGCTTTGAATTTGGAGGTGGTTGTAGATCCGAGCCGCATAAGCCGAATCATGCTAGGTAGTTCGAGCCAGTTTAGAGTTATGGGTGTGTAGTGCTTGATTTATGGAGCAAGTTAGTGTTTCAGATTGGCAATTTGAGTCTTGGTGGCCAAGATATTAGCAGGTGAAGTTTTGCGGGGGGCCAGGTTTGTGCTAGGTTGGTCGCCTCAGTCGGTGTGCATTTGGAGGATTTGGAGGTTTGCCCAGTTTTTTATGCAAAGTGCACGGCATATGGATCAATAGGAAGAGGCTTCATGTCGATTGGAGCTCGAAGTGTGAAGTCATTGCAGGTTGAAATATGACGATTGTGGAAACCGCAGGCGAGTCTGGTATTTTTCCCGTTTTGATGCTCGTCATTCGAGGCCACATAAAGGCTGGTGTACGGGAAGGTTTATAAGTATTGAAGTTTGAAATGTTGACTCTCAATCAGTCTTCAGAGCTTGAGGAGAGGATCCTTGTGCAATGCTATGCAGGCAAAGCAAAGAGAGACAAAAAATGGAGTTTTTTTGAGGAGAATTTTTGAATTTTTTGGGGTCTTGGAGGGTGGCCACCCAAGGGGGTGCCATGTGGCACCCTATGCTCCCACATGCAAAGGCTAGAGATTGAAGGGCAGTTTATATGACTTGGAGTGGCACAATATCATGGGCATCTCAAAGGCATGGAGAGCTTGGTAGTGTGGCTATGGCTATGGCGCTGTAGCAATGCAGCACGGGCGGCTTTGACGGCGACAACCGGGAGTTTTGTGTGGGAGGCGGTGGTGCGCAATGGTGCACTGACAGAGTTGGCGGTCATGGCTGGCATTGTTGGCCAATTGTGACGCCCACTGGTGTGCTGACGTGGTGCCCCATAGGGGTTTGATCATGCGCCTGTAAGGGCCCAACATTTTTGAAGAGGAAATGTGGGAGCGGAGCACTGACAGCGTGTCGGTGCCCGGATTAAGAGGGGAGTCTTGCATGCCGTGTATCTTGTGTCTCAAGGAAGCCAAATCCGGGAATATCGAGCAGCTTTCACACGCCATGCAGGCCGAGAATAGCTAGGAGCTGAGCTAAGTGTATAAAGGGGGAGTGCCCACGCCAAAAAAAGGGGCCCAGTTTTTTCATGGGGGATTTCTTTTTGGAGCCGGGGAGGAAGAAGGAGGGGATTCTTTGGAGGGGTAAAGGGAGCTCTCAAGGAGGGAGGAGTGGAATTTTTGTTGCACAAGGGGAGCTCAATGAGGAGCTGCCGGGCAGGAGGAGGCGAAGAGGGAAGATGTTTTTTTGGGCGAGCTCGAGGAGCTTCTGGTGGTGGAGAAGGAGAAGAGCTTGGGCCGTTTTGGAGCCAGCAAAGGTGCCATCAAGGAGGTTTTTTTTCCTTGCTCTAAACGAGGATAGCCACACAAGCAGTGAAGACAAAATTGCCAATTTTCTTGTTGCTTGAGGTTGCCATGCCGAATTGGATGTTATCAAGGTTTCATGGATGTTTGTAGAAGGTTTTTTGGTCGCAATTGAAGAAAAGCATACCAGTTTCTTGTGCCGTTTCTTCCCCTTTCCCCCCTTCTTCTCTTTGCTATGTTCCAATTGTGTGGTGCCAATGTTTGAGATGTGTGTGCCTCCTCGGGCCTTTGTGTGTGTGAGAGAGAAAGAGAGAGCGGTGTGTGTTGCGGCACGGTCGTAAACGGGTAGAATCAGGTGTGGATTGCTATCGATTGTGTGAGTTTTGAAGGTGAACACTAGTGGATTGGGGTGCGTGTGTAGTGATTATCCTGGGCTATAGAGAGGTAGACTGTTTGGGTTCTGGGTGTGTTCCCCTTTCCCCCTTTCCAATAGTATGGATCGCTACTATGTAAAATTAGAGGAGAGACCTAGTGAGCTCAAAGACCTAGTGCTTGTGGATTATAGTGGTGATTGATACTCCTATAAGGAGGGAATACTGTATCTTGTTGTGAAAAATCCCTATATTGTGGAAAAATGGGGAATGATAGGCATAAAAGATTGATTTGATGTAGAGCCGGAAGATGAGCCGTCTAAGTTGGACAAGCCAAAGTAAGGTGAGTGAGTGAGGCAAGAGGAGTCAAGATGGATAACACCCAAATGGGGCTATATAAGTACAATAATGGTGATCAAATGTACTATTACAAATGTGAAGAGCCCTACATTGGAGAGTTGTCATAGCACAAGAGATTGTATGTCTTTAAATACAGTGAGGGGAGGGGAGAGATACCCACATAGTCACGCTTGACAAATATGGGCTGAGGTATTCTCACTTGACCGGAGAGGACTTGAGAGGTATGCATACTTTATCACTCCTAGTACCATCATATCTATTGTATGGGAGGATAGACTAAAGATGAGAAGATTGAGAGCAGAGAGGTTGAGACTCATTGACAATGAGTGAATAGTAGTTTTTTGTGCTTAGATCAATGGGATCCTTGGGTTCAAGGGTTATTATGAATACATACAAGGGCAATGAAGCTCCTAGTATGATGCATACTAGAGAGACCCTAATACCTTGGGCTTGAGGGTTTTTATGACTACATACAGGGGCAGTGAAGCTCCTAATATGATGCATACTAGAGAGACACTATTACCTTGGGCTTGAGGGTTCCTATGACTACATACAGGGGTAGTGAAGCTCCTAGTATGATGCATACTAGAAGAGGCCTATTATCTTGGACAAAAGTGAGAGATATGCATCCTAAGGAGAGAGTCATAGTAGAGAGAACTCCAACCAAAATTCATAGTGGGGGTTATGATGCTAGAGATATCGTAGCAAGAGACCCAGGATTTGTGAGAATGGTTGCAAAAACACGATGTATATGACCATTTTAGGTAGCTAAGTGTATTAAGTACAATGGGCCAGGGGATTTTCTTGATGGATTTTCAGGCTATGGGCCAGCTTTCTATAAAGCCAGAGGATCAACATTACACAACCTTTGCTAATAAATGGGACATATTTGCTTACTGAATAATGCCATTTGGCTTAACCAATGCACCTGCCACATACCAAAGGATGATGAGTCATGCTTTTAAAGAGTATTTAAGACAGTTCTTAGAGGTTTACATGGAAGACTTGTGCATGCACTCTCAATTGAGAAACAAACATATAGAACACTTGAAAAATGATCTTTAATAAGTGCAGGACATATTGCATTTGCCTAAATCCAGAGAAATGTCTCTTCATGGTAAGACATGGGAAGAATTTTAGGGCACATTGTGTCCAAAAATGACATTTCTACAGATCTTGAGAAGATTCAAGTGGTTATTGCTCTACCAAGACCAATGAGAGTTAAGGAGGTACAAGACTTTATGGGTCATTATACATATTGTAGATGATTCATCTATATGTATGCCATTATTATCAAACCTCTCTACTCTTTTATCATGAATTTTGAGTGGACCAACGAATGTGAGGAAGCATTCCAGGCATTGAAGTGGAGATTAATTTCCACTCTAATTTGAAAAGCTCTTGATTGGACAAAGAATTTCCATGTCCACATAGATGCATCAACTTATGCTATAGGATGCATTCTAGCATAGCTTGGAGAGAACAACATGGATTTTCCTATATGTTACTCCAACAAATAATTCAAGAGTGCAAAAAATAATTACATGACCACAAAAAGAGAAGGGTTAAGAATAATTTATGTGGTAAATAAGTTTAGACACTACCTTCTTGCAAAGAAGTTTGTATTCTTTATGGATCATCAACAGACACTATTGTATTTGGTGAACAAACCTTGCAATATAGGGCGTATTTTTAGATGGTTCACTATATTGCTTGAGTTTGATTTCACAGTTTTGGTGGAAAAGAGAATGACTCATGAGAGGGTTGACTACTGTTGATGTGGACTCATGGAGAAGCACCTATTGGGATTGATGAGGACTTTCCTGACTCATATCTTTTTAACATTGAAATGGTAATGAAGTGGAGTGAACATTTCACACCCTTGCTCACCATTGGATCATTACAAACTGAAAGGCATCCATTCATCATTGAGAAAACCAAATAAATTGTGCTAATAGTTGGAAGGCTATATAAGTAGGGGAAAAATGGTATATTAAAGCTATGTATAGAGCCAAATGAGAGACATGTGTATTTGAGCCAGGTTCATGTACAAACAACAATGATTCACAATGGAAAAGCACACACATACCAAAGATTGAGAAGACTAGGTGTATATTGGCCTAAAATGCAAAAAAATATTCATGACTATATTAGTTCATGCGACATTTGTGCAATCAAGGTACTTGTAGAGCATGCAACACTGTTCAGAGTCACATTAGCACTTAAGTGAACCTCATATATATCGTGGATTACCTCAAGACAAAAACCTTATCAGAGGGGTTGAGAAAAGCAAGGATTAAATCCATTAAAATTGAAGTAGAGAGTTATGTGCTGATTGAGGACAAGCAGGTGGATATTTTTCTGCGGGAAAATTACAAAAACATTTTTTGTTGCAAGAATTTGGTGACCTACCTTGTTCATGAATGTTGAAGCTTATGTGAAGAGATGTGATGACTGCCAAGAAACAAAGGTACATATACAAAGAGACAAAATGCCTCTACAATGAATGATGGGGGCAGGAGAATTTTCCAAATGGGGCATAGATTTTGTAGGACCTATTGCACCGCCAACATATTATACACATGCTTAGTAAATTATAGTGTCCGCATACTATTTGAACAAATGGGTTGAATCAAAAGTTGTGCAGAAGAACGATGCAAAAATGAAAACACAATTCTTGTATGAGAATATCTTTTCAAGATATGGACTACTAGTTAAAATAGTTAGCGACAGAGGGACTCACTTTATAAGTGGTGATAGAATTCATTGCAAGTCAGCACCTTATCACCCTTAAACTAATGGATGGGCTAAGAGCACAAACAAAATTCTATTCATAGTGCTCACAAAGATAGTGAATGAATCAAGAGTGGATTGGGAACAAAAGCTACATTCAGCTTTATGGCATACAAAGTAGCTTACAAAACATAGATTAGAACAACGCCTTTTAAAATGGTGTTTGGTCTTAATGTCATATTGCCCATAGATTTCTTGATTTCCATGCTTAGAGTAGTCAAAAACTCAGAATGAACACGTCACGAGCTATCCAAGAGGCTAGATATTCTTGAGAATCTAGATGAGATACGCTTACAAACTGTTGAAGGTTTTTGTGTCTAGAAAAGACGCATGAAAGAGTTTCATGATAAAAATGTAATCAATAAGGATTTATTAAAGGGAGACTATGTGTTGGTATACATCTTGAAATAACACTCCAAGAAACTTTAGAAGTGAGGTAATGGTCCATTTGTGATTCATGACATATGATCAAGTGGAGCCATCAAGCTTGCTACATTAGAGGGAGAAGAAATGCCCAATTGGATTAGTGGTTGTATGTTGAAGAAATATTATTTTCTCGCGGGGGGGGGGGGGCAGCACTATAATAAAAAAATGCATATCATGTCAGTTCCACATTACGAATTATTTTATTTTTATATTTTCTCACATTTTCACATACAGACAGGTTTTGAAAAAACAATCCTGGAAAAAACTTTATAGATTGACTAGGAAAAGGGTCTCTTTTATTGGTGACCCCCCCCCCCCCCCCCCCCCCCCCCCCCCCCCCCCAAAGATTATTTTCCACTTTCCATACACCTCCCCCCCCCCCAAGATTATTTTCCACTTTCCATTGAAATTCTAGAGAAGATACACGAAGCAACCAAAAGAAAGAAGGAAACCCATACTAATCAAGAAAAAGCTCAAGAGAAAGCTAAGCTGTGGATTTTAAAGCGTAAAGAATGACAAAACAACTTGCAAGTTTTTTATCAAACCAGCAATGACACCTCCGCAAATCAAAGCAATTCAGACGGAGTAAAATTGTCTTAGAGGTATGGATGTATGCATCAATATACAACTTTCAAATGGATAAAAAGAGCGAGCACTTGTGGACAAAGGAGCTAGATCCAATGCCATTAATTATTCAATATACATGAAGATGACATATATACTATTAATGACAAACCCAATAGAGCTAAAAGCTACAAATTAGGGGAAAATTGTCATCTTATAACAAGCCAATCTGTTAATCGATATCAACAGCCATCATTGCCCACATCAGTTCCATGTAATGGCAGATACAAATCTCAATGAAGCAATTAGCCTAGGAGTTCCTTGGATGTGAACCTATAAAGTAGTTACATATTAGCAAAATGATGCATAAAAATTCGTACTTAATAACACCTCTTATGCCACTTTACTAGCTAAAAGTGATCACCCATTGTTGAAAATCCATAGCAAGTGATGACACTTACACCTGTATGACATTCAAACAAATAATCAACAAGGTAGGTATGGGTGAAAAAGTCAATCATGGCCAACAACCCTAAGTAGATATGGATATCCAAAGAAAATATTCACAAGATGACCACCACAACAAAACAATGGAATGCTTCAACCAAATCTCACCAACCTCAAAGTAGTTATACTTGGAAGTAGCAGCCCAAAAAAAAATCAAAACCCACTGCAAGCCCACCCATGTACCAATGGATTCCAAAGAAACCTCAAACCTAACCCAAACCACTGAGAACAACTTGGCAATGGAGACCAAAACTATCGACTTGACAAACACCTAAGTAGTATTCACCCACCATAACTACCAAGCACAAGTGGATATCAAAGAATCCAAGGACAAGGAAAATCATGACAAAGGTACTTCCACAACCAACAATCAAAGAAGGGGGAGTTGTGGCATATGACTATTGCAAGATGATGAGAAATGCATGTGTATAATGTGTAAAGTGCATTGCGTTGCTTAAGTTTTTCCTCTTTTCTTTCTTTTTATCTGGTTTTTACCTTTTACTATGCGTTTCAACGATCCATATATACAAAATTTTGACAATCATGATGCCTAGAGTAAGAGTATGTATATGTGATAATGATAAGTTGCTTTTCCCACTTAAAAAAATTAGGCTTTATACCTAGGGATTTCTCAACCATTGGCAAGCTTTACAAGGCTGAGACTCAAAATTGGACTTTACAACTTAGTATTTACATGAAGTGACTCAAAGATCATTTAGCTAACTCAGAGATTTTCATATAATTACAAAGATTTTCCAAAAAAAATGATGGTCATCAAAATTTTTAGGGCTCAAGATGAAGGGTTCGACTTGGAGGGTGCTCGTCTGGTTTGACTGCTAACAATGCTCCAAATTCCAAGCATAATCAATGTGAAGCATTAAAAAGTTCTCAAGAATTCTTAAACATGCATGAAGGGTACACATGTACACATTTGAAGGTGGAATGTGTAGAATAGGATCTCAATTTGGATCTTTTGTGTCCCGACTAGAGGGTACACTTTGATCACAACTAAGGATACTTTGATACCATTGTTGTAGTGCTTCACTCACTGTTTTTGAAGCGGGAAAACCTTTTGTAGAGTTGGCTCCACCCAAACCTAAAACCTGCAATATTTGTCCTTCTTGTCGACAAGTGACATACACAATTAGAGTGTGATTGAAATACCCCTTGAAGAACTCATGTGTCTCATGTGGGAGATGAAAAGCTACTAGCCACCAAATATTCTTTTGTTGTGATTAAAAAGAAAAAAATGGGTTTCCCTTCTCATCCGCATTTAGTTCAACATCAATGCCTAGCAAGGCCCTGTTTAAAAAGGTAATGGTTACCCTTTCAAAATATTGACCTTTCACAACTTGGCACTCATCAAGCTTCATAACAAAGATAAATTTAACTTTGGAGCTAAAAAATGTTTTTTTTAAAAATTAGAGCACAATATTTTTCATTAAAAAAATGGACAAAGAAAATGGTAGACATTTGATCATTCAATTAATCACATACTTATGGTTAAATTAACATTAGAAACATCAATCTTTATTGAATCAAGAAAAACAGTAGGAAGTAGCATGCTTAATAATATGAGAGAGAGAGAGAGAGAGAGAGAGAGAGAGAGGTGATATGGCAAAAAAATCTCATATAATAAAATATAGAAAATGTTTATGAATCATCTTCAAATAGATATCTACAAGTGGAATCATCTAAGTCTATACCCATGGATCCTAAATCAACAAAGAGAGAAATTGAATCATCATTTGTGGATGTATTGGCTTCATTATCTTCAGTTTTGTCATCTCCCTTCTCATCATCATCATCATGACAATCATCCTCGTTGCTAAGATTGATGGTGGGACTTGATTCATTGACCCCTCTCTTCTCGGTCTTCTCCTCATCTAAAGTAGTGTCTAGGAGAGAGAGTCAAGGATGATCTCCACTTCATTAGAGGAAAAAATGGACCTTTCTTGAGGTGTTACTGGAATAACAAGCCAAAATTTTGGTTCGTGGATTGATAAGATATAGATGATCTGTAGAAGAGAAGTTCAAAGTGAGTCACATTGGTATCATGGTACAAACAAATAAAGGTAGCCTTTGTAATCACTCACCTGCTCATAATTTCCTAGCAAAACTAAGTTTTCATGACTCCTTGTGTGATGCACACTGGGAATTCCACCATGTAGATTCTATTCTCATGCCATCTAGACATATTTGCAAACAAATTTCACTCAAAGATGTAGGTATGGAAATTTCTAAACTTGACCTTCAGTATCCTTTTGTCCCATAGTACCTGGTCTTATCACTATTTGTGTCAAAAATTCCCATGATCCATGGTGAGTTTAACACTCGTCAATGTGGCATGTACAAAAGTGTCGACCATTTGACCACATAAAGTTACAAGAAAGACACTATAGAATAGAAAGAAGTATACAATCAATTGTAAAGATAAAATCAAGTAAAAACTACAAAATGGTTTAGGTGTATGAGTACTCTATCTTTAGCATGCAACCTCATGCATACTCCCATACTTTGTTGATGATGGCCTCTCCGTGCATGCCTTTGGTTTTATCATTCTTTCATGGATCGAGTCAATATTAATGCAATCTAGAAAACATGCAAGGTGTCAAGGAATCGGGGGTGACCTTGTGCCTTCATGAAGTTGCTTCTATGCTTCCTATGCTTGAAAATTCATTTCCTTTGCCATTGTCCACAAGTCCACCCACTTGGTCATAATCTTTGCATTGAGGATGAAAAAATTGTTGACCACTTGGTATAGATCCATGTCCATGATGATTAATTTTCTCTTTCCACTTTGGTAAGTGTGAAGTCATTCTTGCATCTTCCTCATCTGACCACATGTAATGCAGAGATGTATGGCAATAGAAGCCAAACACTCTGATATTTATAAAAATTCCTCTTGCACGATCCATCCTTTGGCCATGAATGTCTTGGGTTGGGCCCATAGTTGCAGAGACCTCTCAAGAAAGAACTTCCATCGTGAATGCACTAATCCACATATACCTATTTCCTCAACCACATGAACTAGGCAGTGGACTTGACTAACAAGAATGGATTAAGGGAATGCATCCACCATGATACACGCTATTTCCACGACAAGCATTTGAGCAGTAGGGATGGTGTCTATCTCTATTTCTTTGGAGCTTAAAAATCTAAAAGATAATCCACAAGAGTACACTAAGTTCATGTTGAGTATCTAGTGAGTAGATAGAATAGCTGAGTGGAATAGAAATTTGATGTACCTTACTAATTCATCGAGTTTGAAAATAGATTCCCTCATTTTCTTGTCTTTGCACCCGCACATACTCACTAGAAAAATGAAATACAATGTCAAAATATCAAGACAAGATACTGTTTTAGTCATACACAAAATTCAAGATTTAAACTAAATGAGGGACAACATAAATATTTAATAATTACTAATAATATTACATTTGAACATATTTCTTTGCCTTTGTGAAATCTCCCTTTAGTAATCTCATATATCCACTTAGTGTGCGAATAGAGGCAATGGAACACTTCACTCCATCAAGCTTGTCTCTGGTTAGAGTTCATGGGGATGTAGGAAGCACAATCTTTCCATTAGGGCCTCAATGTAGAGTGGTTGATGTGGGAAGATGTTTCAAGGCTCTCAAGTCCGTCCTTGCTCCCAATGAGTCCCTTTTGCCCAAAATGTGTTCCCAAAGGGTGTGAGCAACATTTTTGAATATGTACATGGGATCCAAGAGGTATTGAATTTTTTAGTCCTTCCAAGATGGAAGCCTTAAAAATATGGAGTACCTTGACATACCTTTAGGTGGAGTAGATTGGGGTGGATCACTGTTATAGTTTTCTTCCCAAATGCTTGCCCAATCTACCATTGTGCACTTTAGGAGGTTCTTACCATTTGTAGGAGCCTTGTATTTTCTAAGACTTTGAGGCAAGAAAAAATGGTTTTTTGGATAGATTACCTTGTGCAAGGCATTTGGCCACTCTTTCACCAATGATGGTTGGCAAGTAGGACAAGCATAGTGGCCCCGTGTGGACAATTTTGCACTCATATCGTTAGAGAAAAGCTCTACTCTTCAAATAATAAATATCAAGAACACTGAACACGACATACCAAAAATCTCTCCAAGGTCAAGATAGTCGTACATAGACCACATAAGTATATCTTTCACAGTGGCCTCTCTCCTCTCTCCTCTCTCCTCTTTCACAGTGGCCTCTCTCCTCTCCTTAGAAAGTGATACATCCACAATGGAGATGACCGACCATAATTCCTCCAATTCCTCAATAAGGGGATCAAGGTAGACATCAATATTTACTAGTTACTTTGTAGTAGATATTTAATATTTCTCAATGAGGGGCTTGATGTGAGACATAAATATTTACTACTTTGTACTTCCCTAACAAAAGCACTTGCCAATGAGGATAGACTTCTAGGTAAGCTTGGATGCTTCAACAAAGCATGCAACCTGAAATTCTCTTTTGAAAAGAGTGTTGTATATTTAGTTGATGAAGAGGTGAGCAAGTGCTTCCTCATGTACTCCACATCTTGTGCAAGTACCATAAGAGATTCCAATTATTTTATCCTTTGACCCAGTCCATAGACCTTGATGAATGATGAGCCATAACAGATAGCTATGTTTGATTTGGAGGGGAAATGCCCATATGCACTAGAATCTATAGCTCCATTGTTTTCCGTTCCAAGAGACAACCCACCTTCTATTGAGCTTTGCAACTAACTGGAAAAGAAAGAAGTATATTCCCTTCTTGGTTGTCTCCCATGGTGGAATATTGTAGTTGATGATAACCACTGGGCAAGTGCTCCATGATGTAGACTTGGTGCCAAAGGGATTGACACCATTGCTTGCTAACCCAAGACTCAAGTGACAAGGCTCTAACATAAACTCTAGCCACTAAGTCTCTATGTGCCTCCATGCAGGTGAATCGGTAGGGACACACATCATTCCATCATTGAGTGGCGGTTGGCATGCCATGTGAGAAGTTCCATTCTAGACCTCCTTTTAAGCATGTGCTAGATTTGATGAATGAGACCTCAATACCTTACAGGTTAAATGGGTCCCCTGCACACAAGATTGGTGGTGGCATGTGCATGTTCATTGTTGATACATGCATCGATGTGCTCATACTCCATGCCAAGTGGAGTGACATACAAACTTGCCTGTCAATGATTTGAAGGCATCTAGTGATGTCTAGAAAGCATTTTTCTCATCAATATTTCATCAACAAATAGGTAATCAACACAATTCTATGGATCGACCAAGAAAAAATAGAAATAACAAAAAGTGGAAATAGAACTTACTTAAGGAGTGCATCTACACTAGCATTGCTTTAACCAAAATTTGCTTGCAAATTGAGGACTTCCAACAATGTTCAAAGCACTACTATGCACCATTGTAAAGAGGTGTTTTAGCACTTGATAACAACTTGCCCTCTTTTGCTTGTCCCCATTTAGTGCATGGTCTACACTCCTCTTTGCACATATTGGCTTCATGTGCCAACAACTTTTCAACCATGTCTAGCATGTGTTCATCCTCAAACTCAAATTGACCCTGAGAGGCTTGTGGAGGAGTTGTTGAAGTAGATCTAGTGCCACAATCACTCTATTCCATGCCTTCACTCACACCTACTCTAGTTGTTGTTATTTGTTTTTATGTATCCTCCAACCTCCACCAATAACAGACCAAGGGGGAGCATCATCAAGGGAGGGCGGAATGGTGCTCCAATCAATTCAAGCACTTTTTGAAGATTTAAATCCCCTTGTTATCCACATGCTCCAAAGCAATGTGTTGCAAACAAGGAGTTGTGCATTTGCACTTGTCACAAGGGCAATATTGAGCGAGGTTCATGATAATCTCCTATACATGTGTGAAAGAGAGCTACATACCTCTTGCATGTTTGTTGTACGTGCTTGCTTGGTTGGTTGTTGGTTGCGACCAATTTGCTTGCTTGCTTGTTGTAGATGTGTGATGGGGGGGGAGAGAGAGAGAGAGAGAGAGAGAGAGAGAGAGAGAGAGAGAGAGAGAGAGAGAGAGAGAGAGAGAGAGAGAGAGAGAGAGAGAGAGAGAGAGAGGAAAAGAGAGAAAGTCTAGATAAAGAGCGATTAGTGTAGACTTAATGGTTAATGCTAAATTAGTGTAAAAGTATAGAGAGAAAAAGTTAAATGCTACAAATTAAACATCACACCTGCACATTAAAGTTCTCATATGTTTAATGTCAAATTAGTGCTAAATTGTAGCGAGGAAAAGTGTGAAACATGTGTATGTTAAATTGGAGAGAGAAAAACAGAGAAATAAAAAGAGAGAAAAGTTTTGACATTAGGAAAAAAGAAAAAAAAAGAGAGTAGATAGAGGGTGTATAGAGCGAGGTAGTTAGATTAGAGAGAGGAAAAGAGGGATAGATGGTGTAGAGATAGATAGATAGATAGAGAGAGAGAGAGAGAGACAGAGAGAGAGAGAGAGAGAGAGAGGGTGTAGAGGGAGGGTATGTAGATCGAGAGTAGAGAGAGTGTAGATAGAGAGATTAGGTGTAGATAGAGGGAGAGAGAGAGAGAGAGAGAGAGAGAGAGAGAGAGAGAGAGAGAGAGAGAGAGGGTGTAGATAGAGGGAGTAGAGGGAGAGTAGAGAGAGTGTAGATAGAGAGATTAGGTGTAGATAGAGGGAGTAGAGGGAGAGTAGAGAGAGAGGTTAGGATGTAGATAGAGGGAGTAGAGATAGAGATTACGTAGAGAGAGAAGAGAGAGAGAGGTTAGGGTGTTGAGAAAGAGTAGAGAGAGGCTATGATATAGATAGAGGAAGTGGACATAGAGATTAGGTAAAGAGAGGTGAGATAGAGATAAGGGTGTAGAGAGAGATGTAGATAGAGTAGATAGAGAGAGTGTGTGTGTGTGTAGAGATTAGGTAAATAGAGGGTACCTAGAGAGAGAGAGAGAGAGAGAGAGAGAGAGAGAGAGAGAGAGAGAGAGAGAGAGAGAGAGTAGAGGGAGGATACATAGAGACAGTGTAGATAGAGAGATTAGGTGTGGATAGAGGAGGTACATGGAGAGTAGAGAGAGGTTAGGATGTAGGTAGAGGGAGTAGAAATAGAGATTAGGTAGAGAGACAAGTGAGATAGAGGTTAGGGTGTAAAGGGAGAGTAGAGAGAGGTTAGGATGTGGATAGAGGAACTAGAGAAGGTGTAGATAGAATAGATATGGAGAGAGTATAGAGATTAGATAGATGGAGGGTACTTAGAGAGAGTAGATAGAGAGAGAGAAAGAGAGAGTAAAGGGAGGATATGTAGAGAGAGTGTAGATAGAGAGATTAGGTGTAGATAGAGGGACTAGATGGAGAATAGAGAGAGATGTTAGGATGTAAATAGAGAACATAGATAGATAGAAAGATAGATAGATAGATAGAGAGAGAGAGAGAGAGAGAGAGAGAGAGAGAGAGAGAGAGAGAGAGAGAGAGAGAGAGAGAGAGAGAGAGAGAGAGAGAGGTTAGGATGTAGATAGAAAGAGTAGAGAGGGTAGATATTAGGTGTAGAGAGATAAAAAGTAGAAGGTTGATAGAGAGGGTAGAGAATAGGTGTAGAGAGGTAATGGTATAAAGAGAGAGTAGAGAGAGGTTTGGATGTAGATAGAGAGAGTAGAGAGGGTAGAGAGATAGAGGTCTGTAGGTTATTATCCATCTATTTATCTCTCTCTACACCTCAGACTCTCTCTACTCCCTCTCTATCTACCTTAGGTAGAGAGATAGAGGTGTGTAGATTAGGTAGAGATTCAGTTTAGAGAGAGATAGATAGATAGATACTAATCTATCTAACTCTCTCTCCATCTACCTCTATTTACCTCTCTCTCTCTGTGCTCTCTAGATTCAAACTAGATATAGATTTGGTGTAGAGGGTAGAAATTCTATCGCGCTCTCTCTCTCTCTCTACATCCTCTATCAACCTTAATCTACCTCTCTCTATGTCCTCTCTTTCTACCTTAGGTAAAGAGATATAGGTGTGTAGATTAGGTAGAGATTAGGTGTAGAGAGAGAGGTAGATAGATGGATAATAATCTATCTACCTCTCTCTCTCTACACCCTCTCTATCTACCTTAGGAGAGAGATAGAGGTGTGTAGGTAAGGTAGAGATTAGGTGTAGGAAGAAAAGTAGATAAATGGATAATAATCTATCTACCTCTCTCTATGTTGTCTCTAACTACCTCTAACATTGTGGAGAAGTTGGCATGCTTGCCAACAAAGGATCAGACCTCTGGCTATGAGAGCTTGTGAGGAGATAGCAAAGGATTTATTTAATGAAGTTTGGTATTTGGTGATGAATACTTTAAGTGTAGCCATAGAAGTCTCTCTCCCACACACTCATGTACACATAGAGTCCTCAAAATAAGACAAAGATGGAAACATCTAAGCTTAGATCATATCTAATCAAGGGTACGATGAAAGGGTTTATGGATACATTATAGCGGCTAACCTTTGTTGCCCAAACAAACCCTAAACTGTTCTTTGAAACTATAATTTTGTGATCACAATGATGTACCATATATTTTTTCTAGCATTTGGAATGAGTTGTCTATATAAGTCTTCTTGATTCTTGACAAATCAAGCAAGATTCACCCTCTAGAGTAAAATAAATATGCTCACAATAAATGAATTAGAATAATCTAGGAGTGGTAGAATACCGGGAAGTGGACAGAGAAGAATTTGTTGTAGTCTTTCAAGTCCAAAAAGAAATACAATTCTTTGTTGGAAAAATTCATTATTACAACTTATACACACATTAATCTTGAGAGATGCACAAAATGGAAAGGGTGAAAGTTGGCATCATGTGGGTTATACATTTAAGATAATATAATCATAAAGGAAAGGCTCTAGTTACGGTTGGGAAGATAGAGATAGAGGTATATGTAGAGATAGATATGTGGTTAGAGAGGGATATATATATATATATATATATATATATATATATATATATATATATATATATATATATATATATATATATATATATATATATAGAGAGAGAGAGAGAGAGAGAGAGAGAGAGAGAGAGAATAGCAAAGAATGTAACAGAGAGGGAGATAGATTTAGTTGGAGAAGGAGATGGATGGAGAGAGAGCAACAAAGAATGTAAAGAGTAACACATTGCAAGATACTCCCACAAGTATGCTGATGATTTTCCAAAGAAGCAAACAATTAGTAGCCTTCAATACCTTCTTAGGAGAACCAAAATCCTTTATTGATGAGTGAAAGAGGAGTACATTAGATAATCACAAGCTTAAGAAAATGTGTGGGTGCTTATAGATTTAGTTAGAACTTCCCCAAGGCATACATAGAAGTTAGGGTCCTCTCTATGTCTCACTCCCTCCCACTGGCATCACTCCATTCAATAACTCTTGATTGCTTTACAAAGGTGAAGAGGGTCTTTTATATAGATGGGAATAACCCTCAAGAGTTCCACTTGATCCAATGTGAATAGGAGATGAAAAGAGTTGAAAATGACTTATTATTTTGGTATGGACATGTAGATTGGGGTCCACCATTTTGATCATATCTCCTCGTCCGTAGCTCATACAATTATACAAAAAATTGAGCTATAACTTTCATACTGAATACTTTTTCAGATTTGGATGGAAAGTGGATGCCACAAATTCCACAAGAACGTGTGTTTTTTCTCTCTGAAAAAGTATTTGAGTAGACCCCTTTTTCTCATGGCTCCAAGAATACACATATCATGTTGTATGTTATGTAAGCATGACCTTGAAGGCTGAATTTCCTTATGGCTCCAAGAATACACACATCATGGTGCATGTAATCATGACTTTGATTGAAAAGAGTGTCCAAGAGTTTATATGCATGACCTTGATCTTTGAAAAGAGTGTCCAAGAGAGATAGAGGTTTGTAGATTAAGTAGGGATTAGGTGTAAAGAAAGAGAGGTAGATAGATGGATAATAATCTATCTACCTCTCTCTATGCCCTCTCTATCTACCTCTCTTTCTATTTCTTGTCTAGCCTTGGATTAGGTATAGAGAGGGTAGAGATATGGAGGTGTGTATATTAGGTGTAGAGAGAATAGATAGAGAGATTCGGTGTAAATGGTAGAGATAAAGAAGTGTGTAGATTAGGTAGAGATAGGGTGTAGAGAGAGAGGTGGATAGAAAGACTAGGTGTAGACTAATTGTAGATAACTAGGAGAGGTACAAATTAGGTGTAGACAGGGTATATAGATAGAGGTGTGTACATTAGGTAAAGACTAGGTGTAGAAAGAGATAGATGGAGAGATTTGGTGTAGATAGAAAGAGAGAGAGTTATCTCTCTCTATAAACCCTCTCTATCTACCTTCCCTCTCTATAAAGAGGGTTCACCTCATAATTGGGTCCCCACACTAGAATGGATGCCGCCTCTAATGGATCTGGTTTTCTTGAGTCGACAAGTTAACACAATAAATTTAGGTTTATCAATAGTTAGTTAAAGGCACTGACCATAGCAGCCTGTCAGCTGAACGAAATTCAACGAGACTTGAATTGTAGCATGTCCCTATATGATAGAACACTTCTAGATCACCAGATGACCATTCGGCAGGGGTCGAGGGGGGTCCCAAGTAGAAAATCTAGGTTTTTTCTAGATGACAAAATTGGATTCTGACTCCATAGACAGCTTATAGACTGGGTCTATACACAATGTACATGGATGGTTTCATGAAAACAGTCAAGGCAAGCTCTCAAAAAGCAGAAAACAGCTCGAAGGCTACAAAGTGTCAAATTTGACATATGAAGTCAAACTGACTCCAAATGAGCCAAAACTAGATGGGTAGCATCAGGACTATGTAGCGGACAAGCCCATAGCTTCAAAAGTGACTAACCAACTCCACAGGCCATCTAGTCACAAAAATTGATGATTTCAGAGTCGACAAAAGCACGAAGTGATGTCGACATGACAAAACTTTACCAAATTCAATTTTGGACTTGTTTTAGATGTATTGAATAAGTGTAGGTCATCAAATTGTCAAGTCTTGCAAAAAAATTGACTGCTGTAAATAATTGCAATTATTTACTTTTGTGCTTGTTTGGCTTGAAAATGATCCCTTCACCTCACCTATCACTTGTACACATCTATTACATGCCACATTTGAAGTATAAGCCAAAATGATCAAGAAGAACTTGGAAATTGTCAAAAATCACACCAAAGACGTTTCAATCCAATTTTTGAGTTATTTGTTACATTTTTTGATCCAAATCACCCCGTATCTCAAACACAATGTCTACATCATGCCTACAACCAAGTTGCAACAAAAAATACAATCTGATGAAAAGTTAATAATCGTGATTATTTACTTTCTTGCCAAAATGGATGAAATCTTCAACTTTGACCTTATGGGACCAAAGAACATAATGTCCCAAGTCCACCGACCAAGTTTGAACAAGTTTGGATTTCAAAAACTCAAAATCTCAGTATATCTATTGTTTTAGAGTCTAAAAGCCTAAATCTGGCACCAATTCCACCTAGTACACTCAAATGAGCCCACACTTCACTCAGAGCACCTAAATGCTATATGTTTCAAGCCTATGATGTCAAAAATGCAAAGAGTTGGAAAAAATCCCCAACTGTAAATAATCGTGATTATTTACTTTTGTTGCAATTTTTGCATGAACTGCATGATTTTGATCTCTACATGTTTTTATGCATCTATGCATGCTCCAAAATTGATTTGAATCAAAATGGACATCATTTGTGAGCAATTCAGGCTCATGGCATTTCAGAGCAAAATTAGTAGAATTTTCTAACTTTGGCAGTGTATTTGCTTAATAGGAGCAATGCAAGTTGCCAAGAAGGCAAAGAAAAGGGTGTCCCAGAAATAAATGCTGCAAGAGTTGCCACCCTACCAACTAGATTCAAGTCCAGTGAAGACGGCCAAGGCAACATACTTATCTAAGGAACAGCTTGAAGAAAACAACACCACGATTTTCACGGGCAGATTCAAGAGTGAGGAAGGTCATCAAGTAGAACTGCAAATGCTACCAAAAGAGATATATGATGTAGCTGCAAAGCCAAACACCAAAGAAGCCAATAGAAGGCTGGGTCTGAAGGATTTCTACGACCAAGAACCATGCGGCATGGATTTCCAGAAGGCATATGAACTACTATACACAATCAAAGAGGACGGGTCAGCCCAAATCACTGATCAACAAGGGAAGAAGGTAGTGAGGCGGTCCGGGGCGGGCAACAAGAGAGGCGACCTCTAAACACCCCTCAAAGCTCCCGTGCTGCTCAATTGGGGCTGGGGTAACCACAAGCACAACACAACAACAAACCCACAGCCAAACCCAAACAAGATAGGGGCACCACCTAGTTATGGTATGCGAACTAGGACGCAAGAGAGATTTTGGCACAACCAAGAAGATGCACCACACAACGCACACAAACAACCTCACACCAAGACACACACAAACTGGACCAGAGAGAGCTAGAGCAATGGGAAGAGAGAGAGAAAAGGATCTTGCGTAATACCTTATTTGTGACTTGCAAATGGAGATGGTTCGTTATGATGCTATCGTAGAACTTGTATAAACTCACTCAATGCTTAGTGATTGCTAAACATTGCCAAAACACACACACACTGTCTTAGGGTGTGGGAGACCTCTCACCACAGTACCCTCTTACAATGGACACAAAACTGGCAATGAAAAACACACTAAAACACTTTCTAAAATCAAGATCAACTGATAAAAACTCAAAATACACAAGTCACCTTGAATTCACCAAACCGTATTGCACAAATGGAAGGACGAAGATTTGAACGTCGAATCACGCCTTTGATGCACCAAACCTCAATTTATTGATGATAAAGGAGCATATACAATAGTGGTTTTGAGATTTGTGAAACTCACGCTCTCTCACTTGCAATGTGTAGCTTGAAAGCTTCTCTCACACCAAGAGTGAAGCTCACAAGTGGTTGCTACACCTAAGTCTCTCCTCACGCATAGAGTGTTGGGGTGCTATGTGAGATGTTGGAGGTTGTTTTACAAGAAGGAGAGGGGCCTATTTATAGGTTGGAGACCCCTCATTAAGATTATTGGAAATCTTAATTTACAAGCTAACAAATCAGGATTAGGATTTTTTTGAATATCAAAACATTGCGGGCCTTCTTTGTCTGCTTGAGTCATCGGTGTGGGCTCAAAAGAAAGCATTATTGATGGTAGATAAGGTGAAAGTAAGTTTTAAAGAAGGGGAGAGAGAGAGAGAGAGAGAGAGAGAGAGAGAGAGAGAGAGTTACTTTGTACATGTCTTGAGGTGAGGTGTCTTTTATGGTTAGGTCAATGCTATTTTGTGTTAGTATGTTAGTGGTTAGTGTTAGTAATCACTAGAAAGTTAATGATATATTTACAATGGGTAGGATGAGTTGATTTGATGAAGTAAGAGGGGTGAATTAAAAGAGAATCATTGAGATGGTGAAGCTTTGAAGAAGCTTGAACTCACTTGTGTAGGTTCTCAAAATGACTATCGATCTTCTTCTTCGTCTTCTCTTCTTTATGCCACCGCCGCCAAGGTTGATCATCGTGATGAAAATGGTAATTCCGTTGATGAGATCTTTTGATTGGCAGAGGTTAAGCATGGTACACATGCTGAATTTATGTATATATATAAGGGGTAAGATGGAATTGTACTTTGGAGATAATAGAGAGAGGCATAGAGATGGTGTATGTACATGGAGAGCTCATATGAGAGCTATGGGAGTAAGTGGGCAGGTTAATGGTGAAGAAGGTGAGAGAAACCATTGAAGGTGCAGGTTTGAGTGAGGGATTGAGAGAAATGTGTGTGTGTGTGTGTGTGTGTGTAGAAGTGTGGAAAGAGGTGAGAGAAGACTATGGGCTACTTGTGAGAAAAGTGGGCAGACTGGGGTCCACTCAAAAAATCATAGCTCACCGCTGGTAGCTCCAAAAATCATGAAAAAATTTGAGGTGATTATTCAGAGCGTGGGCTACATTTTCTCTTTTGACCACCGCTCCAAATTCGGAGTGGAGATAGGTGCCAAAATTCTCACCAAAAAGCCTGTTTTTTATGCCTGCAAAAGTCTTTTAGTGGCCCCCTCCTTTGTTGAATTTGTACAATGCATCCAAGAGTGAGCCCCTCCTTTGTCATATTATAATACAAAGCATTCAAGTTGCCCTTGACCCATGCATGGAGGAGGATTATTGGTGAAATAAGAAATATATACATGGTGGGACTAGTGTATGGACTATTCATGGACTTTAGCTCAATGAGCACATGGTGTTAGAATAATGAGTAAAAATAATAATAAAAATATGGAGGAGTTATGGATATGGAAAGATATTGGAATCATATGATATGGTCCCTCCTTGAATTATTTTGGGTGAAAGAGGAAAAGGTATGCAAGTAAATAATATAATAAAAGTAACCAATGAGTAGAAATCAAACTTTTGTTTTCACGAGGGTGAGGGTGAAAATGTGGGAGTGATTTGTATAAAGGAAAAATATGAGGTTAGAGTATGTACATATTGGCAAAAAATATAATTATGGTGTAAAAGGATGAAAGAAGGTGTACATAGGTTTGATAAAACACACACCTAAGTAGAAATATTTAAATAAAATACCAAAATAATTATAAAAAATCCCTATATTTAGGCCATATATACAATGAAATATTTACACACAAAGAGGCCATAATATACTTTTATTTTTTTATTATTTTTATTTTTTTTGGCGCACCTAGCCCAGCGACTAGCTAGCTGAGGGTTTTTAAGAAGATATGGGAAAAGCCCCCTAACTCACACACGCCTATGTACAGTGAAATGGTAGGGATAGCCATAGCGTTTGGGTGAATTTGGTAGGGTGGAGTAATCTAGTATGGCAATTATGGAGAGCCGAAAAACGGCTATCAGTAGAAGTAGTAATACAAAGGAGATAATGGCCGAGGCATTGAAGCTACCGAACTGAAGGTATGACGATGCGGGCCAGAGATAGAAAAATAGTAGGCACATTTACCAAAGAGACTTCTACTGCCACCTTTTCAGATCTCATCCAAAGGAAAGTGGAAGAACCAGATCGCCTATACCATCAACACCTACACTTCTTATCAAAGAGACTGCCATGGTACACCACCCCAAACCATGCGGTTGCAACCACCTTCACCCAAGTGTTGAAGTCGACAACCAGGTAGGCAATTGATCATGTGCAGTATGTGCTGATAACAAAGAAGGAAAAATCACATATCTGGGTACCCCTGAAGTGCTGACAAGAATAGCATATCATGCTATTGGAATGGTCGATAATTTGCCACAAACCCCATATCAGAACACTTGGATTGTATCCATGCAATCTTCTCCAAGAACCACACGTTCATCAAAGAGAGTATATAAGTCAGATGAAGAATCTGTAGAAAGCTCCCATGAAGCTCATAACAGTGAAAGCTCGAACAACAAAGAAAGACGGGCAAGAATTAAAGAAATGAAGAGGAAAGTAGTAGCTGCACACCAAGAAGAACCTCAACAAAAGAAGGAAAGATTTGAAAGAGAAAAGCAGACTTATGAAAGGATCCACCAAGCTGTAGGTGAGGACCCTGAAAGGTGGGTTCCAAGAGATATAAGGGGACCAGAACCAAGAACCCTGCAAGGAAAGGTGTAGAGGATCCCAAGGATTTTCTTGAACGCATGTATGTAGAGGCAGAAGCCTTAAAGTTGAAAGAAGCTCAAGAAGCTGAAAGGAAAGCAAAAAAGGAAGCGGCCAAACAACAGAGGCAAGCAGAGGCTATAGAACAAGGTGAGTCACATCACGACCAGGGGATGTGTCTCCAAAACCCACTTCAGCCACTACAGAGCAAGCAGACCATCCCATGCCAAGCCCAAACCCTTCACCAATAGCTAAACCCAATGAGGGTGAGGAAGCCAAGAAAAAGATGCTGAGAAGCAGGCAACAACAACAAGTTTTCAACAGCCAAAACAAACAGAACAAACTTAAGATGACCTTCCCAACTAGCCGAGGCAACCGCAACGCCTCAAGGAGGAGAGGTAGAACCTCGGCCACAACCACAAGTAGCAACCATAGCACCACCTAAAGAGCCACAAATCGAAACCTCTAACACCGCTAGACAGGAGTCTGAAGAATGGAAAACAAATGATGAAGTCATCATGTAGGTCAATGAATATGCCAAGCAGATGCAGTTGATGACAGAAAAATGCGAACAACAACACTTAGCCACAGTGCTGAGGCTAGGGAGCTTGAGCTAGTCATTGATGCTCTATAAGGAGAGCTAGATGACATGATGAACATAATTTCAGATCTACAAAGACAAATGAAAGAGCTAAAAGATGAAGCAAACAACACCAGGTTGCGAAAGAGAAGCAGCAGAAAGAAATGGAAGAGCTGGGAGAGCTTATAACCAAGTTATACGATGCCCGCAAAAGGAAAGATCAACAACTAACAGAAGTAACCAATGAACTTCTAGCCACTACTCTGTCAGTCCAAAAGATCCAAGTGCAGCTCGATGTAGCAAATGCTTCTCTGTAGTACTCAGAGAAAAGGATCAATGATCAAGCAGCCTTTTTGAGACAGATAAGAGAGAACCCTACTGTCACTTTGATCAAAGGCACATATGAAGTCTATAAGATTTTGGAATAGAGAAACAAGGATCTTGAGCTAGAGATAAAGCTAGAACAATCACAAAGACAAGACCTTGCACTGATGCGGGTCCAAAGAGAAGAGCAACTTCTCAAAGAGATAGCCGAATTAAAGAGAGTCAATCAACTACTGAGAGAGGGACAACCATAACATCACGAAGAAGTAGGTACCTCTGAACAACCAGCTGTTGACATACCCTCACTCTCTTTTGCTGAGATGGAAACACAGCCGTTAGAAGTACTGGCAAGAGAATCAGACTTTTAAGTACCACTCACTGAAGCTGAGCAAGTGCCCATGATCTAGCACTAAAGGAGCAGATTGCCCAAGAGACAGATGCTGAATGGAAAGCATCAATGGATTGGGAGTTGAGAGTTCTCCACTCTGTAAATGTAACTCAACTCACTTCCAACCAAATTAATGCTCAGTGGCATCAACAATCACTGCCATACCCCTTGATCGAAGTGGAGTTACTACAGGTAAAGGAAAGACTATACAAGGATATGCAGGCAAAAGTCTCAGAGGATATCCATCCCAAGTGGAGAAAGAGCTGGTTAAACAAGAATTTGAGATATCTAATTCTGTTCACAAGAGCACCTGCAACACTACAGAAAGACCCAACATTATGTCATGTACCAAGGGTAAGGACATGGCAGGCATAAGAAGCACTAAAAAAGAAGAGGCCGACATGGCCGAATTACCCACAAAATCAGCTCTAGAGCAGGGTCCAGCAACGGAAGAATACATGGTGAAAACCCTAACGTGTGCCATGAATTTCTCCAAGAGCCTTCCTGATCTCTCATGTGCCATGATGTACAAGATTTGCAAATTCTGTTCACAAGAGCACCTGCAACACTACAGAAAGACCCAACATTATGTCATGTACCAAGGGTAAGGACATGGCAGGCATAAGAAGCACTAAAAAAGAAGAGGCCGACATGGCCGAATTACCCACAAAATCAGCTCTAGAGTAGGGTCCAACAACGGAAGAATACATGGTGAAAACCCTAACGTGCGCCATGAATTTCTCCAAGAGCCTTCCTGATCTCTCATGTGCCATGATGTACAAGATTTGCAAAATTCTTCTCACCTGCATTCAAGCTTTTCATGAGCCAGAGAAAGCTGGAGCACCATGGATGTCTTTCCTCGAAGGCAATAAAGGTCTGTGTTATGACTTAAGTGGCCAGCCTTCAGAAGAAGTCCTTTATGGCTTCTATGCTCGGTGCATGTTTTTGCCCTCTAGCAATATGTTGGCATTTGAGAAAGCATTCTATATAGGTTTCTTCTTTTGGAAAACGAAGATATTTGGGCCATTGATAAGTAACCTTACATCCAAATTTGTTGGCTATTCAGCCATTGAACTTAAAAACAGAGTCACCATGCAGTTCTTGCAAGTTCCTGACGAAGAAAGAAGACTCACATATGAGAAATTACTACATGCGCTTAAAGACCGCCTTGCCAGTCGTCAACCCAAAGACTACTTCAGTCCATGAAGCTGTGTCAAGGGATGACACAGTTGGACACAGTAAAGGAGGGGGGCAATGTTAGCAGCAAGCTAACTTGGATAACTCGAATAACATTTTTTGGAGATTTTATTGTAAAAACACTTATTATTTTGATGATTTGGGAATGTTGTCACTCCTACTTTCCATATAAACAATGTAATTAATGAGCCAGGGCTACAAGCTTCCAGATTGTAGTCGTCAATGTATCTATATAGTCCTTTACTCTCATGATCTATAGTCCAAATTCTCTGAACAAGATTGGTCTTTATCAACTGCAAGTTTGGAAAATCCATTGGGGGCGGATGCTCCTCTACGGCTGGGATCTCGAAGCTTGTGTAAGCTGAGTTTGAATCTCAAGAGGACATGATCTCTGGGACTAACAGCTTGAGCTTGATGTAAGAAGACTTATACCAATGTGTTTAAGTGCTTTGGTTAGGAAAAAATCAAAACTATGTCAAAATCTGCGATTGTTTTCTCACAATTTTCTCAAATTGTCAGTTTTAAACACCCCTAACTTCTGGATGAATTTTGAGGCCTTAAAAGATGTTTTTTCCGGCGTTGAGCAACAATAAATGACCCAAAGGGTCTTTATTTATTGTTCAAAGGGTTGTATTGCATCTTGTAGACCTACTCTAGAGCTTCCTTTTGATTTAAAAAAATCTAAATCTGATATTGAAAGCTCAAGTTATGGCCAAAATAGTCAATCTGTGCCTGGAGACTTCATACGATGTCGAAATGTGTGCGGTTTAGCTGGGAAGGTGCGAAACCTATGTCTCTGAGAGTTTGTGATGAGAGTCACAAACATTTTGTAAAAAGAGTTTATGGAGAATCACCAACCCTCTTCCTAAAGATCGTTTAAATTCTAAGAGTGTTCGTGACAAGACATTCACAAACCATGTCCCCTATTGTGCTTGGAAATTGCTTGCTTTCATAAACAAGTTTGTGATGAAACATTCACCAATTTACATCCAATTTTTCTTAAAAAGAGAAATTAAAAACACTAAACTTTTATCCATGAAACGTCAACTCTCACAGAAGCACAGCTTTCATTCGAAACCCAAACCTCTTTCATGGAAACATGTAGCCTCACCCACAATCACATAGTCGTAACTTCAAATAGTTGAAAGGAATACTCGAGCTTCCACCTTCATGCCGACCATTTTCTGATTTTGCAAAGATTTAGGAGCTTTTATATTGAATCCCACACACCATTTTGATAAGGGGAAACCTTAATTCACTCCCTCACAAGCTCAATACAAGATTAAAAAAGAGCCATGACTGCCCTACACATAGATTGAGCAACCATGGAAGCAATTGCACAGTAGAAGAAAATTGCAGGTTTTTTCAGTAAAAAGCACCCCTCTCTCTTTCTCACGGAAATATGAACTAATGTGTCAAGTTTTGGGCCATTTTGCCATTTTGGACCAAAACTAGATCATTTTCAGCTCCATTTTTACCCAAAAGACACCATTTTTGATGCAAAAAATCCCAAACGGAGTCAAAAAAATCCATAAATTAATGGGATCACTTGCATGAGCATAAAAAGCATAGATATGCATCAAATTTCATCAATATACCATTTTGGGTCACTTCAAAAGCACCCCAAGGTAAGTGTACCTATCTGTATCCTCCACTTGCTCCTATCCATAAGTAAAACAACAAAATTGCAAGAGAAATAAACCTTGACCATGACAACACTCGAAAAAATTTTAGAATCAATGTGCTTGTCTTAAAGGTGTACCCAACCAACAAAAACCAAACCTCATGCCAATCTCTTTAGATGTTGAGAGAATGTATGACAGACTTTACATAAACCAAAATAAGGTTTGGCCACCCAATCAATGCCTCTCCATACTGCACAATTCATAATGTTACTAAGATTTACGCAAGCCCAATGTACCATTTTCCATAATTTTGTATACAATACACTGTTGCTCATGGCAAGACCCAAGTAGCATCAGCATATTGTGGGTGGCGAATGCAACTTAGGAGCTCTAGCCGAAAATAGAAAGTTTTAGTGTAGTCAGGAAACAATCAACTGGTTAGGCATAAAGTTATTGAAGACTATTACTCACTTCCTTTTCAAACTATTGGAAATCATGTGGGCTATCTTGTGCTAGAACCTTGATTGCAACGGTCATGTGACGCAATTTTAACAAGCCAAAACACCTCCAACCTACTTGAGCTAGACATAAGCTGAGGCCGCTTTGCCTCCCTCCATGAACATGAGCTCTGCATACTTCCACAACGTGGGTTCTAGCTTGCATGCTAGAGTCCATTATAGCCTTAAGCTCAAGCATAGTATCTACATGATAAACTTGTTCAAAGAAACCTGAAATGCATTCACTATCCTCTATGAAACCATTTTCCTTCATGTATGTCTGTACATTATATACATATTGTCGTGCACTACTTTTCATATCCTCAAGCTTCATAAAACATACTGAACTATGCTCTATTAATACTTGGAAACCTGTAGAAAAAGATTATTCTTGCTTTGGGTCATGCGATAATATTTTTCTTCTTGTAGCATTGCAATCCCACTTTACAATGGTACATGGTCAAAACCCCTTGTCTCCCTGTACTCTTTGAACTCTTTCCTTGCTTTTGGTAGAGTATAATCACGAAGACTATCACGGTTCCTCTCATGATTCACACACATAGTCAAAAATTGCACACCTCGCTTCCCATCTATGCTCTTTACCCTGGCATCAGCAGAACCATCATATAAGACCTTTGTTTCCATGCAAATGGCTGTGATGTATGGATGCCCAAGGATAAGAGGATAGGTAGATATCTTGTGCACAAAGAAGTTTTGCTCATCTTTTACATTACCAATCGTCACTTTCACATCTGGGCAAACCCCATACAGATCTCTTGATGAGTTATTTGTAGCTCTAATCATCCACCCATGGTCTGTGTCTATCGGCCACTTGCCATTCATGTAAATACTCTTGGACATAAGATTGATTTTAGAGCCATGATCTATCAATGCAACATAAGATCACCCACCTTGACTAAAGTTTTTGTTGTAGATCTTTCCAATTACTCTTGGAATAGTGGCTTTTATAGGATCTTATCTCTACCGCATCACCTCTTAGCAAGCAATGAGACCGTGTCCTCAACCTCTTTCGACTCAACCTTTAGACCCTGTTCTGTATTCTTGTCTTCAAGGAGTATCTCTAACTTTTCTTGGATATTAGAACCTTCATTTTGAAGGAACAATTTAGTCATTTCACTATCCAAAGTGACTCGCTGTGTTCTTGATAGCTGAGCATAGCGCCGCTCAAACTCTCTCAACAGTTTGGTGATGGAAAGTCCTTCTTTTGGATTTGCAACCCATTCTAAGAAGGCCTTTTTGTAACCCTTTCAGAGTCCTCCGTGTATAATTACTCGTTTAGGGCTAATTTGAATTGCTCCCAACCTTCTCTGTGCTCCTCCCTTATTCCCCTTACATGGTATCTTATCTTAGGGACCAGAACAAGCTCAAAACTACAAATCATGTCCACCTTAGGAACTCGTTGTAGCTCCATATCCTTTACATAACCATGAATAAATTTTGTGACATATTTCCCTTCAAATTGGTCCATTTTTTTCACAATAGCTTGAAGGGCTTTGGTTGCTGACACCTCCCTTTTTTCTGCAGCCTGTTGTTGTTGCATAAACATGGCGTATGTTTGAAACATTTGCATTGTGCCTTGATCAAAAGGCATTTCTTGTTACTATTGCTGATACATAGCTTTAATTATTTGTATTTAAACCTTTCAAAACAAGTTTTTAAACCCCCACCCCAGTTGTTTTGCGTCAGGTTCACTTGAAATGTCGGAATGAGCTGGGAAGGTGTGGAACCTATGGCTGTGAGAGTTTGTGATGAGAGTCACAAAAACTTTGTAAAAAAGATTTTATGGAGAATCAACAACCCTCTTCCTAAAGATGGTTTAAATTCTAAGAGTGTTCATGACAAGACAGTCACAAACCTTCTCCTCTATTGTGCTTGGAAATTGCTTGCTTTTGTAGACAAGTTTGTGATGAAAGATTCACCAATTCACATCCAATTTTACTTAAAAAGAGAAATTAAGAACAATAAAATTTCATCCATGAAAATTCAACTCTCATAGAAGCACAACTTTCATTTCAAAACCCAAACCTCTTTCATGGAAACATGTAGCCTCACCCACAATCACATAGTCGTAACTTCAAACAATTGAAAGGAATACTCGAGCTTCCACCTTCATGTCGATCATTTTCTGATTTTGCAGAGATTTAGAAGCTTCTATATTGAAGCCCACCCACCATTTCGATAAGGGGAAACCCTAATTCACTCCCTCACAGGCTCAGATACAAGATTGCGAAGAGGCAGGACTGCCCTACACATAGATTGAGCAACCATGGAAGCAATTGCATAGTATAAGAAAATTGCAGGTTTTTTCAATAAAAAGAAGACCGCTCTCTCTTTCCTATGGCAATATGAGATGAGGTGTCAATTTTGGGGGCATTTTGCCACTTTGGACCAAAACTAGGTCATTTTCAGCTCCATTTTTATGCAAAAAATCCCAAAGGTGTCAAAAAAATCCCTAACTTTATGGGATCACTTGCATTAGCATAAAAGGAATAGATATGCATCAGTTTTCATCAATATACCATTTTGGATCACTTTGCATGCAATTTTGCAATGACACCTGTATGCTGCTATTTTTTCGACAGTTTTTGCCCGCATCAGTCTTTATAGGCGAGATGGGTGTGCCACCATGAAACACTTGGAAAATGTACATTGTCAAACCAAATTAAGCATCTTATCAAGTGGAAAAGCACGCAAAGGTGCCACATCCAGGTCCACGATTCCTTGGATAGGTATGTACATAATAGCGATCGCAATAGCCGCTTTATCATATATCACAATATGTACATTATTTCTTTTCTTTCCATGCATTAAGAAGTGTTAAAAATGAGGCGAATGTTTTTATTTCATACTATGTACATGCCACGGAATGACAATGCTTATGATGTATAATGACTCAAAATTGCTCCAAACTTTAAATGTAGGCTCTCCTTGATGTACTCCAACCACTCCAAGTCTTATTTTGTGATTCTGACACTTTTCGACATGTCGATCACTGCTTTTTCTATGGGGTTGCTTGCAACTTATCAGGGAGGTTAGATAAGACAAAAGTGATCCAAATTAAATGAAACTTGGTCTCTAGGCTTATTTTGTCATGGCAAACACAACTCAAATGTGAGTTTTGACTTCAAATTTGGGGCTTGAGACATCATATGCGTATGATGTCTTTTGTGCTAGACTGAAGCGACTTTTATCCCAGTGACTCTTTATCACTCAAGCAACAACAATCAAAACTCTAGTCTCAATGTGTACATAGGGTAAACCCCCCCTTTTGAACACTCTGGTGCATTCAAAACTTTCAAATTTGGTCTCTAAATTCCTCTTGAGACCATACGCGTATGATGTCCAAGTTCACACAATTGCATTTTTTCTTCACAAAACCCTTGCAAATGATCTCTTATATGCATAACACCAATCACTCAACAGAAGTTTGTTTCCTGTATTTTTTTTCCTGAAAAGCAGACTTTTTTAGAGATCATGAATGCAAACAAGCACTTCAACAAATAAATCAGTGATGAATAGCTATAGATCAGAATCAAATCACTTACCTAAAGCTACTCCTACACATCCTATGGGGCTTTGCATTTATAAGTAGAAAAACGCTTCACTGCCACATACGGACTAGCAAACTCTTTTATCACTTTTGCAAAATTGACTATTGAACAACATCCATACTATTTTTTACTCGCTAATAAAGACTTAAAACTCCAACTTGAGTATATTCCTCTCGGTTTACATTGCCAATTATAGCTCCAATGAGACTCATAAATTCTCTGTTATGATACAGGTCTTTGACTTTAGAGTTGACTATACTACTCTCATCAACTTGATGAGGCAGTAAGCCCATACTCCATGGGCTTACTGCCAACTCATTAAGTATGGTGCTTGGTTAGTGCCGACACACACACACATACACACACACACACACTAATCACTTTACTTTGCATGGGCTGCTTCATCCTAGATTCACACACACTTCACCCCTGCTTTGGTCTCGATGGTAGGATCTAATGGTTATAATGTCTTGTGAAGTGCTGACCTTGAATAATTAACCCGCATGGTAGATTCTTGCTATCCAAGCTAACAGATATACTCATTTATATTGTTTACCCTATGACCTAATGGATGTTTGTTTAGGTTTATATATATATATATAAATATAAATAAATAAATAAATAAATATATTTCATCACCAACATGCAGTGGGAACCTATCGTTTTAAAAGAAACCTTAGGTGGGAAACCAGCCCTGTTTAAGGCGATATGCATTAAAAAAAAAACTTTTATGCTTTTATTTTACCAACCCCTGGTGGGTTAATGCCTGTTTACTTCACCGAGGCCAAACCCCAATGCTTTTGTTGTGTAAATTACATTCTTTGTATCTGAGCAATGTCCTGCTTTCTGCTCACCATTTAATGAAATAACTCTCTCTCCCTCTCTCTCTCTCTCTTAACTTAGACCTACACACTTTCCTCTCCCAGCCAAAATGTGGGCTCTCCATTGCGACTCTCATCACTACAATTTTGGAGCATCGAGAGTCACTCATCAGCCCATACACATACTACATCACATGTAACTTTGGTCCCATAGGTCATATTTGACCTCCGAGGACGATAATAAAATCTATCTATCTATCTCTCTCTCTCTCTCTCTCTCTCTCTCTCTCTCTCTCTCTCTCTCTCTCTCTCTCTCTCTCTCTCTCTCTCTCTCTCTCTCTCTCTCTCTCTCTCTCTCTCCCCGTTCCCTCGTCCCCAGTGTAAATGGGCCTTTCCCCTATGCATCAAGCTTCACAAAGACCGCTCTCTCCCCTCTGTACCGGCATCGATGCCGACTGGGTTCTCTATTGCCCACCCTAATGCATGCTCTATAGAATCCAACTCTCCACACCAAGATTTGGGTGGATTTGAAAGCTGAGGCTGTGGATTTGATCTGCTATAGCAATGGTGAATCCCTACCTATTTAAAGGCGAGGAGTTCTTAACTCCCTCACTTAGCCTTAAAACTTCGTCTATCTGTTGATTTTGATTAAATGAGCGAGGGCCGTTTACTATGCATCGCTGCTTGATTGGGGTCCTCTGCACTATAAATTTTTCTTGAGCCAAATGCTCCTTCTCAAGTTCCCTTTCACTATTGATGCTCTATGTTACCTAAAACATTACCTCTATGCGACTACCTCTAGTTTTTTTGTACTACCTAGTAATTGTGATTTGGCTTTTTTGGATAATGTGATTTTTTTCTCCCTTCTCCACTTGAAGATTATGTTGGACATTACCTTTAGCTTTATTCACTAAAAACGGAATTTCGTACTTAAAAAGAATCTTCCTAGCTCTCAAATCTAGCTAAATGTATGATTAGGTATTTTCTGATCCTAGTTGTTGCTGGTTTTTTATTGATTTTTCCTCTCCTCATACGTTCTTTTCTTGGCTTGGATTATGAAGGAGGACTCATACTTATTTGGTGGTTTGGTAAAGATCAACATTAATGAAAGGATCTAAGTGGTTAGGAAGTTTTATGTAATGAAAGTATTTGGATAAAACAAAGTGTAAATTTATGTATTTAGCTTTTGTAGGGATTAGCTTGAAAATCTATGAATCATTTAGTTGTTATTCTTTGGGGAGCTTTACATGTTGGCTGGAAAGAATCATGAGGCCATGAATTTGTTTTTGCCTGACTTATACCTTGATAGGTTTTGGTGGATACTATAATTTCTACTTCAATAATCTCTGGCATGATTGAGTAGTTGGAATAAGAGTGATGGTATCACATTGCGAATCTATACTCTTACTTGGTTGCTGGTTGTTTCAAATTTAGCATACATCTATACTAACTTAAAATCTACCTTAGATATAGGTTTTTGGTGTAGCCTAAACTATAGGTACGGATATGTTGTTTCACTGTTGCTATCATAAGACTACCTTTATGTTGACTAGTTCTAGTTTTTTTCTCTAATTATGCTATATAATGGTCTAGTCTGAATAAAGTGGTGTTGACCACTTACTAGCTCGGAATAATTGGCTAATATGGAGCTGTTAAGCTTTACTACTTGGTAATTAGTTGATATTCAATTTTACTTTTAGTAACTCTAAATGGGAGATTTCCACCTCTGATGTAGGTTTTGCTTGGCCTAAACTATTGCCGAAACTAATGGGTAGTGGTTGGCATACCTTTTAGTTAACACTGAGAGTGGATCTCACTAATGGGGTTGACTGGGGATAAAGATGGCATATGTGATCCTAGGTTTTTCAACTATATAATTCCTATGGGATAATACAAAATGTGTAGCTCAGTTGTACTGCATAGATAGTGAATAAACCATTTTTTGAATTAAATATTCATGCATGTAGCACATGAGATAAAACTTGCTTGCACTAGTTGGTTAATGATCATGCCTGTAATGCATGAGTTAAATCACAGATTTTAGTTCCTTCTTAACAAAACCCCCTTAAAATTGGGATTGCTTTGACAAAAAGGCTTTATGTCTTGACTTCTTTGACATTAAAAAATTGGTAAAACACTTGGATGAGAAGGAGTGATGGACTTCTGATCAGAATTTGATCTAGTTAATAAATATATCATTTCCTTAAAAATTTAGGGTAACTACTAACCATAATACAACCTATTATAGAGATCTCACTTGGATCGAAATGGGTTATGGTGTTCGGATCACAACTTAAAAAGAATTAAAAAAACACACACCTACACTTCATCAGGAGGGGCAATGGTTCTGATCTAAAAAACAATGACATCTTCAAAATCATTTTTTCTAAGAATGAGTTTCAAATCTTTATTTTAGAATGGATACTTGTTGTTATTTGACACTAAATGGATGGTAGTTATAAGTTAAAAAGGGTTTTAGGTAGGACATGGATAACATCTAATAGGTTTGTTGACACCTGTAATATATTCAAAGCTAAAATTTTTGTTGTCTTGTTTATATGGATGCAAGTGAGGACTCTATCTTTACTTAGGATCTTTTTGGCTTTGCTAATGTCCATCACCGTCAAACTTGGTCTCTGTCACTTTAGTTCTTGGATATCTTATGTACAAATTACTAGAATGATACCTCACTCTCACTATGATGTACAAAATTGAATCAAAGATTGAGTTGTTTTTGTGCTTGTTGTGGGAGCGAATCACACCACCCATAAAGTGCATGCAACACAACCTAGATCAACATGATGTCAATCGAAGACACAGATGACATGATAGGCGCACGGAGGAAATCTCTTTAGCTTGTCAAGATGATACCATCCCACACATACAACACTTTGGAAAGCTAACTAAACCACAATCTGCAATCTTACTGCTCTTAACTACACCACCCAACCACTTACACACAAATGGAAGGAAACTCACTAAACCGTATCAAAATCATACGGAACTTAAGGAACACCATCCCCTCACTAGGATACACCTATCCCAAAGCCTCTACACTCAAAACCCTCACTCTAGACCCATCTATAAAAAATGCATTTGAAGATAGAGCCAAAGTTTTGAAGTGCCCAAAACTGAAATCTCTGAGACTATGACTACTTGCACACATAAAACAAACATCATTTGATACACTTATGGCAATAGTACGACCAAACTCATTAGCATATATATATATATATATATATATATATATATATATATATATATATACATGCTCTTTCCCCTGTAGGTGAAGTAGATTCTCCTTTCAAGGAACTTCATGTGGCAGCCATGTGGTTGAACCATGGTGACCCTCAGATAACATCCTCATGTTGGAGAGGAGAGATGAAAAAGACTTCTTTGTTGACGCAGTTTTGAACATGAAGCCTCAACTTCCCAATCAACGGATTAACAGAGGCTTGTTGTCCCTTGAAAGCCCCATCGACAGTTACAATATCTCCCATCTCAAAAGCTTGTATGCCCAACTTTGTGGCCAACTCTGTAAATATGAAATTGTGAGTAGAGCTAGGATCAAATATGATGAAGGCTTCATGTTCCCTGACCTTGCCCCAAGCATATGAAAGGGACGATCCTTTGCAGTGAGCGTCCTCTTTTGGAGATTCGATCATGGAAGCTCAAGGAGTCTCATTGTGGGCATTTCTTTTGCGGCAAGAACGATAGCCATGTCCTTGCTCCCCACACCTGAAAGCATTTTTGATCTTTACAAAAAGCCTCTAGCTCTTCAGAAGATAGTTTTTTTAAACCTTTGTAAACTCCTTTCTCCTTGGTCTTGTTGTTATTGTTGTTGGAAGTGCCTTGGAAAGAACTTTGAGCATTTTTCTTCCTCTTTGTATCATTTCAATCTTTGTTTTCCGTGTGCTTGGCATTCCTTTTAGACCCTTGTTGGAAATTCATACGAGATGCAACCATAGTGTGGTGAATGACTTCAATAATAGAATCAGGTCTTTGGGACTTGATATACTCAAGCCATTTCTTAAGGTAATCCCGCACAAAATTGTTGCTTTAGGTGAGAAAAGAGATTCTCTTTCCTCCCTCTTTGAAATTCTTAAGTTTGTGCAACCTTTTCCAAGCAACATAGGATTTACGATGTCCTCTCCTCTTGTATTCTCTAGGAGAATAACCGCTGCTTTCATTGGAAGAGGAGGAAGGTGAAGAAGAAGGAGAAGAGGGTGACCTCTTTCTTGCCTTTTCTTCCTTTGTTTCCTCTCTTTCTTTTTGGAGTGACGAGGAGAAGGACTATAGGATTATCTTTTCCTCTTGTGAGGAGTTGGGGATCATCGAGACCGTCGTCTTCATGGAGCCACATATTCAGAGGAATTTGAAGATTCGCTTCTTTCTTGTTGATTCGATTCTTCCTCTTCTCTTATCAGAGAGAGTCTTCTTTTGGAAGTCTCAACAAGAGGCTTCCTAACCTCTCTCTCTTCTTGAAGAGGTAGGGAAATCCCATAAGCACGAATTTGTTGGGTAACTTCGGCTTGCAAGGCAGGTTTGCCCATAGCTTGTTGCAACCTAGTAACAAGATAGTTCACAAACATTGGGGCATCATCAATAGCACCTTTATGTGCAAAATCAAAGTTTTTGATATTCATTCTACTCTCTTTACTATTCTCAACCATGCTAACTAAAAATATGAATATGCTACTTTGTACTTTGGTACCCTCAAAAACCTTAGTTTCTACTCTTCTTTAACTTTTAAAATTAGCTCTCAAGCAACCACACTAGTGGTTTAGAGATTGTTGATTGCAAAGAGTAGTGGAGAGGGTCTAACATTTCTCGGTTAATTATGGTTCCCGTTGAGCTTGCTAATAGCTCAATAATGGTTAGCCAAAGGCAAGCCCCGAAAGACTCCATTATTAAGTCTATAGTTCCCAACAATGTACCTCAAACTTAGTCCTTTTCAACCAAGATAATAGATCCTTGTCCCACTTACCCTCTTGCAATGAACAGATCCAACCTTTCATGGAAAACTTAAGGACCTCTCTTCTTAAGCAAGAAAAGAAAAACCAATAGCTTTGATACCAATGTAACAAAAATGGACTATGAACATTGAGAATAGCAGAATTAAGAAAACTGTAGTGAGCATTTTTTATGAGAATACTTTAAGAAAATAGAGGAAGAACTTGATTAGAGGTAGCAACATAATAAGTATATTTAATTAACTTTGCATGGACCATACTTTGCAAGAGAGAGAATTTAAAACTTGACAACAATTGAGGATCGGATTTTTGTGGAGCCAGTCCCCCCTCCAAAAGGCTTTTGTATTATAGATTCTCCCATAAAGAGAGACTTGGTACAATGCAAGCTTTGTGTTCCTTGAGACCTTGATGGTGCAATGAAGATAGAGAGCTTCATGCACAACAATTATGCTCGTAACTTAGCCAAATGAAAGCATTAACTTGTCCCCGGCCTCAGTTCCAAGACCTCAAACACCTTCAAAGGTGGAGAGAGCTAGTAGGGAATGATGGTAGGGAAGAGGAAGAAGAAGTATTCTTACCAGAAAGAAGTAGTGTCCTCTCATAACATTACTCATAGAGCTTATCATAACATAGTAGCATAGTAATGGAGATGAAGAAGATGGAAAGCATAGCGTTGAAGCATGGCTCTTGGTTGGATTTTCATTCCATAGCCAAGAGTGTTGGTGTAGGCTCTCAACTTCTCAAGCTTGGAGAAGGAGATGGAGTTCTTGCACTTTCACCAAGTGAGAATGAGAGAATGTGAGTGTGTGTTTGAAAGACTAGACACCCAATCCTTGCCTTGGTCGACCCCTCTTCTTACCTCAAGCTTGAAGTTGATTGGACCTCCTCTAGACGAGCCAATCACATGCATTTGACATATCAGTAACCATGGTAGCATTTGGACAAGTGTCCTCCTTTCCCCTTTGAGAGAGAGGGCTTGAAAAATGCCTAAAAAATTAATTAAATAAACTAAGTTCTCATTGGATCCCTTAGAGGTCAACCAAAAGGCTTTAGGCACTTTATGAGGGCAACATGGGGAGGATCTTGACATGTGTCCTTGTTGCCTCTTTGAGTTGGCTTGCCTTGAGTGAGTGAGTGTGTGTGTGTGTTCTCTCTCTTGTCCCTAATTGTAGGGCTCTCCCCTTCTTGTCTAGGGATCCATGTTGACTTTGGAACACCTCACCCGTTGAGCACCTTAGTCATGAATCCCCTAAAGAACCTTAGTCATAAAACATGACAAGCACCTTGAAAACCTTAATCATCAAGCATGACAAGAAACTCAAACACCTTAGTCAGCAAGCACGACAAGCACCTCAAGCTTGGGCCAAGTTCCCAACTCAAGCTCAGCCCTAGCTTGCCTAAGGTCCTAGGCGTAAGGACTTTTAACACTAACCTTTGAGGGTCTTTAATGAAGCTAACCCTAAGGTCTTTGAAGCTCCATTAGCTAGCATTGCTCTTTGATAGACCATCTCCCATTTGGATCCATTGACTTTGGTCTTGTGCTGCTGAGATAGATCTATAAGCACATTGTGTACAACAAGGAGACACTTGAAGTTGAGAGCTTTAAGTACCTTGGCCTTGAGGTTCCATCCAATCACAAGTGGCATGAATGTGCTATGCGTCATGTGGAAGTGGGAAAGAGAGTATATTATGCATTTGAGAACATGTGTAATGCGGAAAACATCAAGTAATGGGTTCTCAAGAAGTATCTTTTTGATTCATTGGTGACACCGGTTCTTCTTTATGGAGTTGAAATATGGGACAGGAGCATCTCAAAGTCTACTTGGAAAGAGTTTGAGAATGTCCAAACACGTTCTCTTACAAAATTTCTCCAAGTGAAGACACAAACACCATATATGCTCCTACTTCTTGAGTCGGGATGTCCTCCAATTGAGATTATGGAGTACATGATAAAGATGCATCAAAACCCCTCACATCGACTTCCTACAATTGTATGGGAAGCAAGAAAAAAAGTTCAAAAGACGCATAAAAGCAAGATTTTGAGCACAGGATGGATGCAAGACATAAAGAAGTGGTTTGGGAGATGGGATACATTACACTTGCTACATGATGCTTCAATTGACTCCCAAGTGAATGAGGCTTTTCTACAATGCCAATGTATTATGGCTTGGGAGAAATCCGATGGGTCATGCTTCATACATTACACCACCCATATTGTCCCCAACTACAAAACCATGTTCTTCGTAGAAAGAGGAAACCGTACTCACACTTACATGATTGAGCCTATCCCCTTGTCGGCGATACGCACTATCGTAGCCATTCGGCTTAGCTCCCATTTCCTTTGATGCAAGATAGGGTGTTGGGGCAATGGAGAAGAGTCAAATCGATAGTGCACATTATGCTCACTGCAAGTTCAAGAGTCTGAGTACCACACACTACTAGAGTGCTCAGATTTTGGTCACATCCGAACTTGCTTCTCTCACAGTTTCAGCCTTAACTTAGACCTACACACTTTCCTCTTCTAGCCCAAAGTGTGGACTCTCCATTGCGACTCTCATCACCACAATTTTGGAGCATCGAGAGTCACTCGTCAGCCATACACATACTACATCACATGTAATTTTGGTCCCATAGGTCATATTTGACCTCCAAGGATGATAATAAAATCTATCTATCTATCTCTCTCTCTCTCTCTCTCTCTCTCTCTCTCTCTCTTTATTGGACTATACTACTTTATTCTAGGATCTCTCATAGACTTGCAACTCTCTCTCTTTCTCTCTCTCTCTCTCTCTCTCTCTCTCTCACACACACACACACACACACACACACACACACACACACACACACACACACACACACACACACACACACACACACACACACACACACACACACACACACACACACACACACACACACACACACACTATGGTACTATAGGTATTCTGGTTTCTCTCCCCCCCCACATTGATCTTGGCCGGAAATTGATGGGATACTTTTTACTGCTCAAAATATGCCATATAAAGACTATAGGACCCGGTCCTTGAGCTTTCCCTGGAGTGTTGAGCTTGATTAAAGTCTCTGTTCTCATTACGTCGAGAAGGCGGCCTCTTCTCCCTGGCTATGGATCTCCCCTCTCAAGGGTATTTGCGTGCCGTTTGATGCTACCACACATTCACAAAGGAGGGCGGCTCGGCTCACTCATGCTCAGAGGACTGGCAGTCCATCCTCTATTTAAATAGGTGAGGGTGCACCTCTGCCCCTCACTTAGCCAGTGATTATTTTGTTGTGTTTTGTCTGAGAGGATTTACTGCTTGCTTCACGAATAGAGCTATGGAGCTCACCACTCAAATATCTCAGGTTTTTTTCTGGCCTAAATTTGCCTCGCTGCCAGTTATGATTGAAATTCTTTGCAGTAAGCAGTACTCTGCTATTTTGTTAACACAATAGGGAAAGTATTTTTCAATAACATTGTGGTGGTTTTGCTGCTTGCAGTCATGACTGGTTTTTTTTAGCTGTTGTTAAATGTGGTTCTTGTAGACTATGCATACTATTCATGAACATTAGGTTATTATGGTACTTAGCATGGAATATGGTTGCTAAAAATCGTTGGCATCTACTGCTTGATTACATTCGAGGGGAATTAAAAAGGGTTTCTTCCTACTGTTTTTTTGAAAGGAAACTGTGCGCAACATGGATTTATACTACTATGTGACCCTGTAACTTTGGATTTTTTCAAAGTTGCTGCTGCAGGGTTTTACCAACTGCAGACATTACCTATTTTCGGCATAACTGGTTTTTTTTCAATAGAAAGGGATTAGTCTTGGCCTTTGTAGCATCTAAAGTGCTGGGTACTTTGTAATACTGTGCGTACTCACATTCTGAGTAAAGTGGACATCATTTACACTTGGCAATATGGCTGGGTACAACCCACCGTTTTGGGTCTGCTAATGGTTCTCTGTTCTACTTTTTTTTGAAGGTAAGTATATAACAGTTTTGGCTTAGCATTTGTTTGGAAAGAAACCGAGCAAGGGCTCTAAAAAGGTTGTACCTCGGATAAGGATGGATTCTTACTACTGACTTAGTCGCTGGTATTAATGTATGGCATGTTGTCTACCGCTTTTGTCAGTCTTGGAAAAACCTTCCGTATGGAGGGAGTGTTAAACTATTGTACCACTATTTTCAGATCCATGTACTAGTTTATCTTGCTTTCATGGGAAGGAATATGATACGTTACATTCTTTGAACGACCTGATCATTATGATTGTTTGCAACAATGCTTTACAGCATTTGCATTCACAGTTTGTCCTTGTTTTTTGGACGGGCTAGGCCTCTACCACTTGGCTAGGTATTAGTTTATGACTTATAAGAATAGATTGCATTGGACTCCATTTGTAACAGTATTACAACATAACTTCTATACTTAGAAGGAAATATCTTTGCTTATTTACCGATAGAACCTCACTAATACGACAGATTAATAACTCATGAAGTTTGTTTTCTTGGGGGATTATACCAGTCAGATTAGAAGGGGAAATCTGTCACTTAGATTAGAAGTGATAATTAAACTTATAAACAAACATGGATAACAACTGGTATGTTCCATTGATACCTGTAAAACACATCCAAGGCTAACTGAATTGTTGTCTTGTTTGGATGGATGCAATTAAGGACTCTATCTTATCTTGGAAGGTTTTTTGACTTTGGCAAGCTACCCTACTCTGGATGGAACACTCAGTGATGACTTGGGAAGTTCTTTTACTTTCTGCATACCGAAAGGGGATCTCTTTCCTACAAACATTGTACTTAAATGATTCTAATATTGAGTTGTTTTTGTACATATCTATTCCTTGTTCCATTGCTAGCTGTCTTTTGAATGTGAAAATTCAAATATGTCTTATTATCTAAGATTTAATAGCTACACACACTATTGCCATGTTCTGAGTTGGAGATGATGATTAGAGGTTGCTGTGCAGGGGATGGTAAGGGTTGAGGTGGCCTTCAATGGTTGGATGCATGTAAAAATTTCACCTACGCAGTTACATGCCTTGGAGCACCTTGCATGCGGTGAGATTGAGCAACTCTCTCTGTGTGTGTGTGTGTGTGTGACACACACACACACACACACACACACACACACTACTGCACAAAGTAGAGCTTTTTATCTTAATGTAGCTTGTTGCTAGTGTTCTTCATTGCCTTTTCTCATGCAGGTCATTCACTTTGCCATCTCTTTTTTAACTTCTTTTTAAAGTAATTATCTCTTGCTTTTTTTACATGCCCTTGCTTTCTTCACTCTCTAGAGATCCTCTCTCCTTTTATAGTAAGCCAACCAATCAACCGATATCACTCTTCACGCCCTTGATTTCTCTTCTCTCTCTCTCTCTCTCTCTCTCTCTCTCTCTCCCTCTCCCCAAGAGATCCACTCTCCCAATCAACTGTTGCCACATGGCATAGATCTCCTTTCTTCATTATAAAATTCAATATTACACAATCAAGGTAACAAAGTCATCTACAACAGACAAGGACATTGTCTCCGATTTAAAATTGAAATTGATGATTGGAAATAATATTGAATTATTACGAGTATTTTAAATAGCTAAAAGAATATCCCAAACGCTATCAAATATTCCTTCAATGTTATGGATGGATATCTCTAAGGATTATGGTTCATAGAAAAGCCAATGTACATAGTTCTTAAAAGATTTGACCATTAGGCTTATTTTTTATGGGCACCTTTGCCCTCTAAATTTGGGTCTATATCGTAGTATTTTTGTAGAGGTTCACATTTTTACCTGTAAAAAATGGAAACTAGAAAACGACCACAATTCAGCCTTGGTGACTGACAAAAGTTGGGTTTTGAAGTCACTTAAATATTATGGTAACGAGTTTCCAAAACATTTGTTGAAAGAATGTGAGGAATGCAAAAAGGAGTTGAATGATGGTGTGAAGCAAATGACTTTATGTTGAACCATTACTTCCCCCAACTATCAAACTAACTATCAAGAGACATATCCAAAGATGGGAGTCTTGTGAATTGGCCCTTCTCATTTGCTTTCCTTTTGACTCCTAATGTCCACCTATTTTTATTGTTTAGGATAGGTGTCTACTTCATTTGCACTTGAGATGAGAAGCCAAATACGATCAATAAATAAAGATTTCACTTCCATGTTTATAACTTGAGTGAAGTTGTAAATTTGATGGGTCATAGGGAATTTGAACTTGGTCATAACGTTGGCCATAAGTGTCATCGTCATATTATTATGATGTCTTGATGCCGACAAACCACTCGCTTGCCGTTTGTGCTAGAAGTTATGGAGCAGAAGCCCTACCTAACACTAGAGGAAAAACATAAGTCGCGCTTCAACTTTGAAGGGAATAAACGTGGTGGGGGAAGGGCACACACTACAAGAGGTCCTTGTAGCTGGGGACGCTAGCAAAATTTATCGACGTTGCGTAAGCGACGCCTAATAATTTGCTATAAAAATTAATAAAATCGTCGCTAGATGCATCACACATTGTGACGCTTGTAGCGATGCTTGCAAATTGGAAGGCATCATATAAGCGACGGCATCGCTTAAGGGATGCTAAAAACTTCAAGAAAAAAAAATCTTAAATTTACTCGTGCGAGCCATTTTTGCTCCCAGACAACTGAGCTTTCCATACATAGAGCTCCCTGATGCCATCGCCTCACAACTAGTGACCTCGACACCCAATCTTAAGTGGCACTCACCAACTCAAGCTCACATCCCATCTCCTGCAAGTATATAACAAATCACCTTGTGGCTGTCACTCGTCTTTTGCGTGCTCCTACTCGTATGTGAAAGTGTTTCAATGAATGAAAATTCACTCTTTCGTTATCTTGCACCAAGGGTTGTTTCTTTCAAATGTGTGATGGTGTTGCCAAGCTTCATAATGTGGGCATCCTTTTCCTGCATTTGTTGTTGGAGAGTTGCAACCTCCCTCTCCAAAGAAGCAATATTATCTTGTAATCCCAATGTCTTGAGTTGAAGAGCTTGACATTGGTGCACCCATGAATGCAAAGAAGCACCTGCTGCCATAGACAATCGCTTGCAATAGTCTAACAAGCCTACTTCTCCCATCCCAAGATATTGAAGAAACGTCTGGAAGGCTATCAAATGATGGATACAAGTGGATTATACGATCGTAAGGGTACAAATGACCATCCTTTCAAATGTTGACATTCATCTCACCAGCAACACAACATTCCTGTGATAACCTCTGCTCACCCTCATGTGCGGCCTTTGGTGCAAACTCTGTGGGCAAGCGAATATGTACGCTTTTGGTGTGCGGAGTACCTGGTGGTGGAGGCACACGATTTGTGATGTCCGTGAGCACCATGACAACTGATGTGTGAGGAAGCGATGGATGAGAAGAGAGAGGGAGGAGGAGGGAGGGGGAGAGAGAGGGGAGGAGGAGGAGAGAAGGGAGCAGGGAGGGAGAGAGGAGGGAGGAATAGGAGAGAACAAAAGTTTTTGGTTTTTTTTTTTTGGGGGGGGGGGTGGGTGGGGGAGAGAGAGAGAGAGAGAGAGAGAGAGAGAGAGAGATTTGAAAAAGTGGACTTTCAGTGCTTGTAGTCCAAAAAAGAGTCAAAAAATGCTTTTTTTATGTGCATATATGTTGGGGGCAAGGTTTAAGTAAAAAATTAAGTAAAAATGACTTTTTTGGGGGAAAAAGGGTCAAGTTTTGGCCCTTAGTTATGCAGGTTTTTTGGCCCTTAGTACGGTTAGAAAATTACCTTCCGCTTGTTTTTGCAAATTCGAATGGTGCTAGGTGCAGTTTGCGTACCACTGTGTGTGTGTATGAGTCTCGCTCTTCGTAATGTGTAGCTCTCACCCATGTTTTTGAGAATAACTAACAAAACAGGGCTTGTGTTCTCACCCCAAACCTTCTAGAATGTGTATGCATGTGTGTGTGTGTGTAAGCTTGGTGTGTGAAGGATGCTGTACGTGAGATGTTTCTAGCTTGTAAATAAGAGGCTTAAGGCTTCGTCTACAGGAGAGGAGGTTTGTTGAATGTATTGTATATGATGCAGTAGATAAAGGGCTTCAAGCTTGTAAGTAAGAGTTTTTAGGCTTGTGTCTTTCGCATGAGAAGACCTCTCGCAACTCTAGAGATTAATGCAGTTAGTGCAAGCTTTCTTGCAAGCCGTGCTCTCAGGTGTGTTTTCTAGAGTTCACTGCAGCGTTTCATAATGTCGCTCCTAATTTTTAATAGGTAATTGTAGTAAATGTATACGGTGACACCGTTTTGCATTAGGTAGGAGGCTTCACAAGCGCAAGAGAGTCCACTTACTTGCCAACTTGTTTGAAAATAATTGCTTGCCCACTTGTTTGAAAAAAATCTCTTTTGATATATATATATATATATATATATATATATATATAGAGAGAGAGAGAGAGAGAGAGAGAGAGAGAGAGAGAGAGAGAGAGAGAGAGAGAGAAAAGAAGAGGACGACGATAGTCGGAAAACATCTTCTCGAGAGTCTGTAAACCTCTAGCTGACAAGGAGATTTTGAACATTAAACACGGGGTAAAAAACCATCCCGTGCTCTCACCATTCTACGAGTCTCAAATTTTTGTAAAAATGCATTTGCATTTGATTCGGTGTTACTTAGCCGGTGAGTGAGAGGCTACAAGGATTTTTTAGATTCTCTTAGTACTCTTGCTCATAGGACGAGAAACCAGAGATAAAAGAGGGGGAGGGGGGGAGAGTGGGTTTGATCAAGTTTAATTGTAGTTGGTCATTTATTTTGAATGCCGACAAATGATTCCAACACTCCGATATGTTCAAGGGTCTTGGTCTTTTTTTTTGGTAAACCATCTCGGAGGTAGATCTTTGTGGAGAATCTATCCTGTATTTTTAGCTAGAGAGAGATAGTACGTGAGAAATTAATTTTGAAAGAAACCATACACTAACATGAGTTTCTTTCTTCCTTTTTGAGAGAGAGAGAGAGAGAGAGAGAGAGAGAGAGAGAGAGAGGCGTCATATATTAAATGTCCCGGGAAAGGAGAGTTATTCCATTTTGGTATAAGAGAGAGACGAGAGAGAGAGAGGGGGAGAGAGAGAGAGAGAGGGAGACTTGAAAATTTGGACTTTCAATGCTTGTAGTTCAAAAAAGGGTCAAAAAAATCTTTTTTTATATGCATATATGTTGGGGGCGAATTTTAAGTAAAAGTGACTTTTTTGAAAAAAGTCAATTTTTGTCGCTTAGGTATGCAGCTTTTTTTCTCATGTGGTCACACTCCTTTGCTCCCTTCAATTTCAAAAGTTAGAGAGAGAAAGGGACCTCCTAGGTCCACATCCTACATGTGCCTAACAAAAAGCTATAAAAATCTATTCAAAGGTAGCTTCTTGAATGCCCTTGTCCTCTTAATCCTACAAAACAACATCAGCTTTAATTCCTCAAAAATAAGATTTCTTACAAGGCCATGCAAAGTCCATATTTTTCCTAATGTGATTGACATGCCATTATATACCTTTTTTTGTGAAGTTCACGAAATGTAATTGCCTTGTTAGAGGTCACTCTCAAAGAGGCCGCAACAATTCTCTTTTACAAATACTACGTGGCTATCTTTTTTTATTAGCTTGTGTTTTGTATTTCACCTCTCCATTCTTTTTTGAATTTCTTTGTTCAATTTAAAGGATGGTTGTACGCCAAGAAAATTATGTTCCACATCGATGGAGTCTCTAGTCTCTTTAGGAACATATAAAAAATATAATACAAAGCTTGAATGAACAATGAAAAAATGAATACCATGGATTGTGCAGACACAACTCAAATAATAAAAAGCAGCACGAAAAAATAATAAACAAAATATAAATAAATCAACCACTGTGAAACATTCCAATGAATCACTTCTCAAAGTTATAATAATGAAGAGAATCTCACCCCTCTATACAAGCTAACCTTGATACAAATAAATCTTGGCTTTTGGGACCTTTATCTAGATTGCCATACTAGGTTCAAAGTGTCAAAAGGCTCTCATAGTGTTCATACCTAGTGTTCAGGCATATGTGCTATAGATAACGTGAATTTGTGCTACTCTAGATTGACGATGATGTGTTATGAGTGGCCGTGGTGCTCTTGAGCCTATCGGCTATTTATCTCTTGATTTTTATGCTCTTCACTCTCTCCATGCTTTCTTGCTTGTGCTTCTCTCCTAATCTTTTATCTTCATGGTATCAGAGCCATAAGAACTGTGATGTCACATGATGAGATTATACTCTTATCATCATTATGGATTCATGTTCCATCAAAGTGAGAAGCTAGAGACGATCAATAAATAAAGATTTCACTGCCATGTTTATAACTTGAGTGAAGTTGTAAATTTGATGGGTCATAGGCAATTTGACATTGGTCATAACGTTGCCCATAAGTGTCATCGTCATATTATTATGAGGTCTTGATGCCGACAAACCACTCGCTTGCCGTTTGTGCTAGAAGTTATGGAGCAGAAGCCCTACCTAACACTAGAGGAAAAACATAAGTCGCGCTTCAACTTTGAAGGGAATAAAAGTGGTGGGGGAAGGGCACACACTACAAGAGGTCCTTGTAGCTGGGGACGCTGGCAAAATTTATCGATGTTGCGTAAGCGAAGCCTAATAATTTGCTATAAAAATTAATAAAATCGTCGCTAGGTGCATCACACATTGTGACGCTTGTAGCGATGCTTGCAAATTGGAAGGCATCATATAAGCGACGGCATCGCTTAAGGGATGCTAAAAACTTCAAAAAAAAAAAATCTTAAATTTACTCGCGTGAGCCATTTTTGCTCCCAGACAACTGAGCTTTCCATACATAGAGCTCCCTGATGCCATCGCCTCACAACTAGTGACCTCGACACCCAATCCTAAGCGGCCCCCACCAACTCAAGCTCACATCCCATCTCCTGCAAGTATAGAACAAATTACCTTGTGGCTGTCACTCGTCTTTTACGTGCTCCTACCCGTATGTAAAAGTGTTTCAATGAATGAAAATGCACTCTTTCGTTATCTTGCACCAAGGGTTGTTTCTTTCAAATGTGTGATGGTGTTGCCAAGCTTCATAATGTGGGCATCCTTTTCCTGCATTTGTTGTTGGAGAGTTGCAACCTCCCTCTCCAAAGAAGCAATATTATCTTGTAATGCCAATGTCTTGAGTTGAAGAGCTTGACATTGGTGCACCCATGAATGCAAAGAAGCACCTGCTGCCATAGACAATCGCTTGCAATAGTCTAACAAGCCTACTTCTCCCATCCCAAGATATTGAAGAAACGTCTGGAAGGCTATCAAATGATGGATAAAAGTGGCTTATACGGTCGTGAGGGTTCAAATGACCATCCTTTCAAATGTTGACATTCATCTCACCAGCAACACAACATTCCTGTGATAACCTCTGCTCACCCTCATGTGCGGCCTTTGGTGCAAACTCTGTGGGCAAGCGAATATGTACGCTTTTGGTGTGCGGAGTACCTGGTGGTGGAGGCACACGATTTGTGATGTCCGTGAGCACCATGACAACTGATATGTGAGGAAGCGATGGATGAGAAGAGAGAGGGAGGAGGAGGGAGGGGGAGGGAGAGGGGAGGAGGAGGAGATAAGGGGGCAGAGAGAGAGAGGGGAGGAGTAGGAGAGAAGGGAGCAGGGAGGGAGAGAGGAGGGAGGAGGAGGAGAGAACAAAAGTTTTTGGTTTTTTTTGGGGGGGGGGGGGGGAGGGGTGGGTGGGAGAGAGAGAGAGAGAGAGAGAGAGAGAGAGATTTGTAAAAGTGGACTTTCAGTGCTTGTAGTCCAAAAAAGAGTCAAAAAATGCTTTTTTTATGTGCATATATGTTGGGGGCAAGGTTTAAGTAAAAAATTAAGTAAAAATGACTTTTTTGGGGGAAAAAGGGTCAATTTTTGGCCCTTAGTTATGCAGGTTTTTTGGCCCTTAGTACGGTTAGAAAATTACCTTCCACTTGTTTTTGCAAATTCGAATGGTGCTAGGTGCAGTTTGCATACCACTGTGTGTGTGTATGAGTCTCGCTCTTCGTAATGTGTAGCTCTCACCCATGTTTTTGAGAATAACTCACAAAACCGGGCTTGTGTTCTCACCCCAAACCTTCTAGAATGTGTATGCATGTGTGTGTAAGCTTGGTGTGTGAAGGATGCTGTACGTGAGATGTTTCTAGCTTGTAAATAAGAGGCTTAAGGCTTCTTCTACAGGAGAGGAGGTTTGCTGAATGTATTGTATATGATGCAGTAGATAATGGGCTTCAAGCTTGTAAGTAAGAGTTTTTGGGCTTGTGTCTTTTGCATGAGAAGACCTCTCGCAACTCTAGAGATTAACGCAGTTAGTGCAAGCTTTCTTGCAAGCCGTGCTCTCAGGTGTGTTTTCCAGAGTTCACTGCAGTGTTTCATAATGTCGCTCCTAATTTTTAATAGGTAATTGTAGTAAATGTATTCGCTGACACCGTTTTGCATTAGGTAGGAGGCTTCACGAGCGCAAGAGAGTCCACTTACTTGCCCACTTGTTTGAAAATAATTGCTTGCCCACTTGTTTGAAAAAAATCTCTTTTGATATATATATATATCTATATATATATATATATATATATATATATATATATATATATATATATATATAAATAGAGAGAGAGAGAGAGAGAGAGAGGAGAGAGAGAGAGAGAGAGAGAGAGAGAGAGAAAAGAAGAGGACGGCGATAGTCGGAAAACATCTTCTCGAGAGTCTGTAAACCTCTAGCTGACAAGGAGATTTTGAACATTAAACACGGGGTAAAAAACCATTCCGTGCTCTCACCATTCTACGAGTCTCAAATTTTTATGAAAATGCAGTTGCATTTGATTCGGTGTTACTTAGCCGGTGAGTGAGAGGCTACAAGGATTTTTTAGATTCTCTCATTACTCTTGCTCATAGGACGAGAAACCAGAGATAAAAGAGGGGGGGGGGGGGGGGGGGGAGAGTGGGTTTGATCAAGTTTAATTGTAGTTGGTCATTTATTTTGAATGCCAACAGATGATTCCAACACTCCAATATGTTCAGGGGTCTTGGTCTTTTTTTTTTGGTAAACCATCTCGGAGGTAGATCTTTGTGGAGAATCTATCCTGTATTTTTAGCTAGAGAGAGATAGTACGTGAGAAATTAATTTTGAAAGAAACCATACAATAACATGAGTTTCTTTTTCCCTTTTTGGGAGAGAGAGAGAGAGAGAGAGAGAGAGAGAGAGAGAGAGAGAGAGAGAGAGAGGCGTCATATATTTAAAATGTCTCGAGAAAGGAGAGCTATTCCATTTTGGTATAAGAGAGAGACGAGAGAGAGAGAGAGAGGGGGGGAGAGAGAGAGAGAGAGGGATACTTGAAAAATTGGACTTTAAGTGCTTGTAGTTCCCAAAAGGGTCAAATTTTTTAAAATATATATGCATATATGTTGGGGGCAAGTTTTTGGCCGTTAGGTATGCAGCTTTTTTCTCATGTGGTCACACTCCTTTGCTCCCTTGAATTTCAAAAGTTAGAGATAGAAAGGGACCTCCTAGGTCCACATCCTACATGCGCCTAACAAAAAGCTAGAAAAATCTATTCAAAGGTAACTTCTTAAATGCCATTGTCCTCTTATCCCTACAAAACAACATTAGCTTTAATTACTTAAAAAAATAGGATTCCTTACAAGGCCATGGAAAGTCCATATTTTTCCTAATGTGATTGACATGCCATTATATACCTTTTTTTGTGAAGTTCACGAAATGTAATTGCTTTGTTAGAGGTCACTCTCAAAGAGGCCGCAACAATTCTCTTTTACAAATACTACGTGGCTATCTTTTTTTATTAGCTTGTGTTTTGTATTTAACCTCTCCATTCTTTTTTGAATTTCTTTGTCCAATTTACAGGATGGTTGCACGCCAAGAAAATTATGTTCCACATCGATGGAGTCTCTAGTATCTTTAGAAACATATAAAAAATATAATACAAAGCTTGAATGAACAATGAAAAAATGAATACCATGGATTGTGCAGACACAACTCAAATAATAAAAAGCAGCACGAAAAAATAATAAACAAAATATAAATAAATCAGCCATTGTGAAACATTCCAATGAATCACTTCTCAAAGTTATAATAATGAAGAGAATCTCACCCCTCTAAACAAGCTAACCTTGATACAAATAAAGCTTGGCTTTTGGGACCTTTATCTAGATTTCCATACTAGGTTCAAAGTGTCAAAAGGCTCTCATGGTGTTCATACCTAGTGTTGTGGCATATGTGCTATAGATAACGTGAATTTGTGCTACTCTAGATTGACGATGATGTGTTATGAGTGGTCGTGGTGCTCTTGAGCCTATCGGCTATTTATCTCTTGAGTTTTATGCTCTTCACTCTCTCCATGCTTTCTTGCTTGTGCTTCTCTCCTAATCTTTTATCTTCATGGTATCAGAGCCATAAGAACTGTGATGTCACATGATGAGATTATACTCTTATCATCATTATGGATTCATGTTCCATCAAAGTGAGAAGCCAGATACGATCAATAAATAAAGATTTCACTTCCATGTTTATAACTTGAGTGAAGTTTGTCCTACTTTTTGCATTGCTCGTTGGTTGTAATCTTTGACAATCTAAGGGTCTTCTACTATGAAGAAGGGACATCCCAATCTTATGCTCCAAAGTGCCACTAGATGGCCCATAAGCTCCCACAACCATCAAATTGCTTGCTATATTGATTGCCTGCCATTGATTTGATAAGAAAGGTTGATAGAATATTGAAACTGAAAGGGGTGTCTGATGTGTATCCTTAAACATGGGAGTAAATATTACATATCTTTAGATCGATGAATATATAGTGAAATCATTAACAAAAATTGTCATGAACTTAGGTAGAAATTCTATAAGCATTTCCATAGTACACCTCTAGAATGCATTTCAAAGACCAAACAATAAAATTTGCCTTTCTTTTGTCTTATGGCGCTATCTTTGACTGGTTATAACCACTATAGCTGTTGATCAATTGTTTCATCTAACATCATGTTAGTGAATGGTAAAGGAAACTACATATAATCAACACATATCTGCCTTTTTCTGTAGAACTACAACTAATTGTTGTTGTAAATCTTAAAAATGAATACATCTTTAAGAACATTTTCTACCCCCTACGTAGTACTCCCTTCCAACTTCTAGTGTTATTAGGCTCAATTTGAATTTGTTTGTTCTTGCCTAAATGTAATTGCATGATTGGCATAATCATGTATTGTTGCATCACTCTTTTACAACAATCTTCCTAGAAACATTCTATAGAAGGTCATTGCACATCCATGACTAAGTAAGTGGCCCAAATTGTCAAATTACCAACTCTTATCTCCATGTTAGATATCACACCAATAGATGTTACAATTCTTTGGTAAGCCATTTGAATCTTGAAAGATGCTTGCTTCAATTTGGTGATGTTGAGCAATATGCTTTCTTGGTATTTTAACTCTTTCAATCTTTTATCCACTTGTTAGTCTATCACCTTCTCTTCACCCTTGGATTTCTAGACATCCCTCTCGTTCCTCCTTGCAATACTTTCTTTACTCTACTCAAGCTTCTTATTCTTCTTGGTTTTGTCAATTATTTCCTCGATAATACCCCTTTGCTTCTGGTAAATAATAGGTATGCCTAGTAATGGTTCCATCAGAACCATCTTCACTTCAGCTGATTCAGCCTTGTCGTCTTCTCCTCTAGACATGGAACTGCAAAGTGACCATACTTTCCATGATTATAAAAACTAAACTCTATATATTCTTCTACTGTCTCTACCACCAACATAATACTAATCTCCTCGTTAGTGTTTGTTGATGAAGCAAGTACTCCTCTGTCCTTCTTAGGATGTGGTCATGAGTGCATCATTTATAAATAAAAGTTACTGAATGCAACTATGTCAGAATTGCATAGTTAAAAAAAGCCTTGCATAGTTGATTATAAAACAAATATTTGTTGCACATGTGACCATGCATGAGGCATAGCTACTTCAGAAAGTAACTGATAACTATGCATCGTGTGATCGTGCTATCTTAGACACATTCATGCAAGCTCCCATCATTGATACATCAGCATTCAATCTCATATGCTAAAATCTTATCTTGCAATTGGTCCAAGCATGACTAAACACCGCATAATATGTGCATTGTGTTGTGATGTGTACACTAAACTCTTGGCAATGCCTTTGTTGGACCCGGTTTTGTCTTTGTTGGCTCTTGCATCTACTTTGTGAGTTCAAACGCTTTGTCCAAGTTTCTCATTCATTGGAATCTAAATCTTGATGAAACTAATGGTCCACTCCGTAATACCGTTTCTTTAGCTTCCTTGTTCTTTTCAAGCTTTAGAGCTTTGGCTACCAAGTTATTAAAGTGTCTAGTTGGAATAATGATTTGGGACTCCTTCAATTTCTTATTGATGAACCATTAAAGAATAAGGCTCTACGATTTTTGTATGAAGCTAGAAATTCTAATTGTCTGGCTAAGCCAATGACTAAGTACTTTGATTGGCTTTCCCTAATCACAAAGGATTTTCTCATCAATTTGATTTTAATGAATTGTTGTAGGAATTATTTTCTCAATATGGAATAGGCATACCCTGTAAATATATCACTTCCTGCTTTGTCTTTTGGTGTGTGGAAACCCTCGGTTATCCTTGTTATCTTTAGTGTATGAAAATTTGATTCCCATTTCTCATACATGCACATCGTGATCATCTCTTCTTCCCCCTTATTGTTGGTAGATTAAGCTTCAAATCTACATCGTACAAGGAGAGTGGCTACATATGTGCGTCTCAAAACGAACATATCGATGTTGCTTCACATTCAAAAAGACATAGTAGACACTCATCACCATAGAGAAACCCAGAATGAGAGAAGACAACGACACCAAAAATACTAAATACTCAAGCGACTATGATAGATGAGTTGATTGAGATTAAATCAACAATGAACACTTACATGGTCAACCAAAACATTCCACACTAAAACTAGAACCGAACTTGCATTTTTTACAAATTTAGAGTACTAAAACATTGATATACAAGGTCTTATGTCCCCATTCAATGTTATAAAAAAAATGGGTTGCCAATGTTGGCAAGAGAGCATATAACTAATGACATGATCTTGGGGTTTGGGAGATAATGCTGGGGGGGGGGGGGGGGGGGGTTTACAAAATTTGGTGCAAAAGCTATCTCCATAAGATCGACTTTAGATGGGAAAGGAAATTTGTCTTTGGGGGTGGGGGGCTGGGGGGGGATCATCATTCAAATCCAAAGTTGAGCCCCAATATTTTAGCTGTATGCATGAGGGCCTCAAGGATGTATTCATACTTTGAAGTCTGGATGATCGAACCAATTGATCGGGTCAAAACCGACAAGAGGGTTGCTATCAATCGATGGGAAGAGGAAATCTAGCTCGTCAAGCGGCTCCACTTTTGGCAACGTCTTGGACTCAACCACATAGCCACTTTGAACATCATCTCCACCATTTCCAATAGGCATAGTATCTAAGTTTCCGATGCCTGGACTACTTTCGGCACTACTTATCGGCCCACTCATTGAGTTCAATCTCTCTGCAATCCACCATGGCATGAGTCATCATCATGTGAGCATCAAAATGTGTGTGTGTGATAGAGTGGAATTGAATCAAGTGATAGGTGTGCTATTGAATTGTGTGTAGTGGTATGGGATAGCATGTACTATGTGTTTATGAGTGGGAGTGTGAGTTTGTGTGGGTGCACATGAGAAACTCTCTCTCTCTCTCTCTCTCTGATTAACGAAAGGTCATGGCAGTGTAAAATACCTTCATATGGAGCATAACAAGCAAATTCTGGTGAAGGTTTAATGGCATGATTAGCAGCAACATCGTAAACAGTGTAGTCGATATCGTACGTAGGGGTAGCAACTGCGATATTTTCAGTAGAGGGAGTGCTGTCGATACGTCCCACAAACTGGCTTCGGCCAGTCAGGCAGTCGACACAAGGTGAGCCAGGAAAGCATGCGGAGGAAGGATCGATAGGGAGGGCAGAGTCGATGCCAGAGTACTCCATCTTCTCTGTGGTGTGGTTGTAGAACCAGAGCTTTGTATTTATACATGGGGTAGGTGATGTGGAATTATTAACACAGGGGGATGGGGAAGCAGAGAGCGCCATGCGGAGAGGGGAGACTACTTGCACACCATGACCGCCCTTCTCTGATGCAATTTCCATCGAGACGTCGACGCCTGCGTCGATATCGTCGTCACACCCCCAGCGCCCGGCCTGCATAGCCGTGACTGCAGAGACCTGACGGTTCGCCTGCATCGGCGATGGCTGCAAATCAAGGAGTGCCCTGCCCGATGAGCCGATCGCAAGCTGGTCAAGATGAGGGTTTCGCAAGCGATGCAGATGGAAGAGACGGCCATCCTCCCCCCCCACTGCTACGTAGACAGCGCAGCCGCACATCGCTGCAAGCTCGTGCGCCTTCTTGAAGAGACCACGCGTTCTCTTGGTGAAGGTCTCCTTACGTCGAGTCCCGGACTCACGTAAGGTCTCTGGGCATAACTTTCGACGTCCCATGCCTATTACTGCTGCGACGATGATGGCGCAGAGGAGGACGACGAGAGGGAGCAAAGCTACAGCTTATAAGGGCTAAATATAGCACGCTCCTAAAAGTTCGTCAAGGACATCCGATCTTGCGAACCAACATCCAATCGTAGCTCACCATTTTCGTGGTATGCTTTTCCTGCTCTAGTTATTACTTTTTAGTCGGACTGCGTATCACCTAAGCTAGACCTCATACACGTGGATGTCTATTCTCTCTCTAACTTAGCAAAATTTCAATCTAAACTAACATAATATGGCGGAAGGGGGAGCCCTTTACCCGTGTCAAAATCTGTGACATGAAGGCTAAACTCCAAAACTTAGAGAAGCCCTTGTGCACGTGAGAGAGAGAGAGAGAGAGAGAGAGAGAGAGAGAGGAGCCACCGAAAACGACCGACCGTACTGATAATATTAATATTGTGGCACCCCTAGGAAATGGCCAACATTGGACAAACCGACGAGCTAACTCGTAGGGTGTAACTACTATGCACACCCTATGCACATTCTTTGCATAGAGCCATGCACCCTATAAAGGACGAAGGTAAGGGGGCTGATCCAGAGAACCTTCTAAACAAGTACTTTGTTTGTACTTCACATTGGTAGGATGCTCGTCGAATTGTATGATGTCGGTAGTACATTTCAAAGGACTACAAACAACATTTTCATTCAGAAAAAGGTATTGGTGGTGTATCTAGATGACATATTAATTCACACTCAAACATGGTCGCAACCTTTGATGGTGTTGAAAGAGGTTCTTGGATGCATCCAACAACTCAATCTTTAATAAAAATGCAAGTGGAGCGAAAGAAAGGTCAAATTCTTAGTCTATATAGTCTCAAAATCAGGAGTGTAAATGGGTCCCCGCAAGGTTTTATCCATCAGTGCTTTACCCACCCTCCTACTATTGGGGCTATATAAAGCACCACCTATGTACATTTCAAGGTTCCATCTAGTTCATTATCATTTGAGTTGAGCGTTGACTTGTGTCAAGCTCGCTCTCTCTCTCTCTCTCTCTCTCTCTCTCTCTCTATATATATATATATATATAGATTCCCAACATGGTAGCTCACTTTGGCTAGTAGATATTAAGAATATAGCGAATAAGTGGGACACATCGTCTTCCTCGCACTAGCAGTTGTAGTTGTAGAGTGTATGCGTTGTAGTTGTAGAGTGTATGCGAGCTAGGTGTGATATGCCCATATGTTCATATTAAGGTAAATTTTTTCTCTTGAATTTTGTGTTCTTCACCCTCTCTTTGCTTCCTTGCTTGTGCTTTTCTCCTTAGTGTTTTATCTTCATGGTATCAAAGCCAGCAGGCGTCCCCAATTTTGAGCCCATTTGTTTTAATGAGAATCTTGGGAGATGCTTTGGTTTTGAATGGAAGAGGAAAGGAAAGAGAAGGATTTACGGACAGGTGTAAAGGTGTGTGTGTGTGTGTGTGTGAGAGAGAGAGAGAGAGAGAGAGAGAGAGAGAGCTTTTTTTTGGACCCTCTTTGCTAGGTTGCGCGACAGACGACGAAGCTGGGGGAGCTCGCTGCGGCTATTTCTCTCTCTGTATCTCATTGGCCTGGAAAGAGAAGGTTGGTGAGGGGGGCAAGTTTGGCATACGCTGGTGCAGCATGCGCCATTGTCATCATGCTAGAGTGGAGGTCCCGTTGCATTGTGCTCGCACGCGCGCACACACACACACACACACACAGAGGGCCTCTGATCGCGAACACACAGAAAGAGAGAGGCAATCTTGCCATCTCCATCTAATGTTGAAGGCGCAAGCTACGTGAGCGAGAAGAAAGCAGGGGTGTAGGGCGAGGAGTACTCAGAGGCGGCCATGGCTAAGCGGCATCTGCAGACTGGATAACATCTTTTTTTGAACCTTTGAATTAGCTGATCGGATCAAATTTGAAAGGAATCTCATTCACATTTTTGGGAAGCTGTTTCGTGCAGAAAAAGCAGGTGCAGGCGATTTCGACCTCAGATGTGCAGAGCTGGAGGAGATCCTGTTCAGAAGCAGGCCCGGAGGGGAGAGGGATATGCGCTCACTCGCGGGAAGACAGAGGAGAGATACAAGAGAGAGGAGGAGAGAGAGAGGGGGTCTTTTTCTTGGCCAAGGTGGGGGATCTGGCAAGATTCTGCTTGATTAGCGTGTAGATCGAGTAATAGTAGTAGAAAGCTCTGATATTGCATGATGAGATTGTCCTCTATCATAAATTTGAATTCACTTTCCATCAAAGTGAGCAGCAACACAAGAGCAATGAAGGTACTTTCATTTTTTGAAGCTTACAATGGGCAAAGTTTTTGGGAAACATGGGAGCTCTTAATATTTAAGTCAAAACGCTATTGTAACAATTGTAGAAACCAAGAAAAAGGTTGGAGGGGCCAAAAAGCTACAACTATTACAAAAACCAAGAATGTTGTTGTGGCTTGAGCGCAACCCTCTTGCACACAAACCACTATGATTTATAAAGTGCTCAGCCCAAAGATTGGCAATATTTTGCATGAAGAAGTATCGATAGCAATGATTCTTCTCTATGCTGGGTTGAAGGTTTACCCAAAAGCAATTTTGCAATTACACCTTGTTGTTAAACCAGGAAGGTGTGCATGGGTACATGTGTTGGTATTAGCCTATATATTTGCATATGTGACTTCACATTTGTAAGATTTTGAGGCGTTTCTTTGCTCTAAGTTCTTGATCATGTAGCATTTTTTAGCAAACACTTTTGCATCTCCTCTTGTTGCAATGCCGACTACATAAACATATACATGATGAAGCAAACGACCACAAGGAACACATCTCTTCAAGTAAAGCTATGAAGCCCTAAATATAGCAAGCAAAAGCGATAAAGCAAAGATAGGGAGACATTTTTACATGGTGAGCCAAAGGTGCTCTTTCCAGTATCTCGATGCACAAGGCTCCACGTGGCATTAATAAATAATTCCAGATCATTAAAAAAAAAAAACGTAAAACGTTGCCATGAAAAGCTAAAAAAAAAACGTTGCCATGAAAAGCTCTACGTCGGCCAGCAATCGAAGAATAAAGCGTTGCAGGAGTTCGAAGCAGTGCTGACAAGCAACTTCAAGTCCGCAGAGCAACTTCAAGTCCGCAAGTTCGCCAACAGAGCTTTGCTGAATAGCGCTGCAGGAGTTCGCAGCAGCGCTGACAAGCAACTTCAATTCCGCAGCAGCCACGTCGTCAGCAACAGTGCTTCAGGTACGCAAGTTCACCATGAGAGAGAGAGAGAGAGAGAGAGAGAGAGAGAGAGAGAGAGAGAGAGAGAGAGAGAGAGAGATTATGTCTGTCGAGGCACTTGGGATACGCCATGGGATTAGATCCTGGCATTCTGTGCAGGCGCGAATTGCCAATGATAATCATCATGATGACGGTATCGCGTTGAAGCAAGTTCGCCATGAGAGAGAGAGAGAGAGAGAGAGAGAGAGAGAGAGAGAGAGAGAGAGAGAGAGAGAGAGAGAGAGAGAGAGAGAGAGAGAGAGAGAGATTATGCCTGTCGAGGTGAAGAAGAGGTGGGAGTTGGCGGCTGAGTGCACGTTGGGTAAGCCATGGGATGAGCTCGTGGCATTCTGTGCAGGCGGAGATTGGCAATGATAATCATGAAGAAGAGGTGGGAGTTGGCAGCGCGATGATGGCTGAGGTAAACGTGGCCATGCCGTGTGATAAGGAAAGCAAAGCAGAGCAGCGTAAGTTGATGAGAATAATCAAGCAAGATGTCGTGTGATATATATATATATATATATATATATATATATATATATATATATATATATATATATATATATATATATATATATATATATATATATATATATATAGAGAGAGAGAGAGAGAGAGAGAGAGAGAGAGAGAGAGAGAGAGAGAGAGAATTACGCCAAATGATTGAAATCTGATATCTTCTGTTCCAATAGCAGTAGAACAGACCTTTTCTAGTCAGAGAGGATACATAGGATTTTGCCAATTGATCATTGATTCAAATCTGGCATCTTCTATTTCAATAGAACTAGATCAAACCGATGCCATGTGTGTGTGAGAGAGAGAGATTCATGCCCGTGTCTTTTACTGTTGACTCGATTCCAGATTATGCCAAATGACCATTGAATGAAATCTGACATGTTACATTTCCTTGCATGCCCTGTATTATGCTAATGCGTATTTTGTGTCCTGTAGAGAGAACATATACTCACAACACTAGACATTTGGATTGTAGCACAACCGTTACTCTAGCTGGACTACACTGCAAGGTTCGTTATTTCCATCCAACTCCCCATGAATATGCGTTTGCTTGGCGCAACACATAAACGCTACGGGGCAGGGCACGACTTCCATTTCTTATAACTTTTGGAGAGACCACAGTGCCAACTCTCCACCATACTTTTGTATGGCACTTCTGCATGCCGTGCAATGTTTACTTAATATCTTCAATTTATGGCACTTCACTACAAGATGAAATGTTTAACTATTCACATTCCTTTTCTGTAGCTCGAGCCAAATATCGGCATGTAGCTTGGACAATCCGAAAACATTTGTACCACATTTCAGGTCAGTGAAGCACTTCATTTTAAATTGCAATCATTGATGCTTTATCGATTTGCTTGTTTTAGAATTTTGTAGCTTGGTTCCTTCAGTTTCCTTTACTTGCATACTGCTTTCATAAGTATACAATCGATGTCGACCAACATCTATATATATATTAATTTTACATACAACTCTTTGACTAGTAAACACATGTAGTATATTGCAATCATAAATCCAAGTTTTTGCATCTTCACTTTTCACCTAAACAGTTGATGCCATACTATATTTGTCCTCATTTCTCCCATACTAGGTATCAATATGAAGTTCCCAAGGCTTGCAAGGTTACAGTCCAAGCGTCATGATGCCAGGAAACGAACTGCAACCAAGTTGAAAGCAGCTCACCGTCCATATGCTAGGTCATGGTTTGAAATTACTCCGTTATATAAAGATTGGATCATGCAATGTGACATCCTCGCTCACAATCTAGAACTATGTCCTTCTTGCACGGTGACAAACCTCACGTACAACGAAAAACGAGGCCGTGAGATACATGAAATAGACAGTCTTGCTGCACTTACTTCAGTATTATTGTTGAGCGCTTTGGAACACGCAGAAGTCAAATACTCATGGACGATGTGTACTTCTTGTAAAACAACTAATTCCCATCAAAGATATATTGCCATTCATGCACCTGACTACATAGAGCGTATTCTCTCTACTCGACAAATACACACACAACTGCTTAGCATTATAGATGTATCAATCAGTGTGACAAAAACTACACATGCAATAGCACGAGGATCACTAGAGCGGAGGTCATTGCTAGATAACCCACTAATATCTTGGTCGAGTGCTGCTAGTCTACACTCTACAAGTCATGAGCTATCCTCCTTAAGCATTTCAGATGTCCTGGCTTTCAATATCAAGAACATTCCCATATTGCAGAGATATAAGTGCATGGCCGAATGACCACACAAAAGAATAGGGTTGTGCATATTGTCTGAAGAGGTTCTAGGAGAAATAATCCGTCGTCATTCAGAGGTACAACCCTTCGACTTGATGGAGTAAGCCCATAATGAAAACAGCTTCTCGATTTTGGAAACATTGGCTGAGCCATCCAGACAACACGCATATACTATATACGACACGCATGAGTTTGGTTCCATACAGCTCCGTAACGGAGATATGCTTCTCAATTGTGTTGCTTCCTTCATGTACAATGGCTTGCCAAGCCGGATATCAGATTTCAAAGACATCACAATAGAGTCAGCTCTTTTTCCGTTTTTCTTTCCTTATGGACATGGCCAGTACAATGGGCAGATTCGATTCAGTGACTACATTCGAATGAGAATTCACACTCTATTCTCTTTGTATACATTGTACAAGACATACCTCCTGCTAATGTACCAGCTGAAAAGTACAACAACCACCATTCTACAGAGAGACATCGACAAGTACAAAAGAGCACACAAGAATGCAAACGACGAGGAAGCCATAAGGAACATATTTCGCTTCAATCTCCCAGCGACAATTGCTAGCAGTCCATCCTGGCATAGACGTTCATTAAAGGATTTGATCACCATGGTTGATGCATGGGGTTTGCCAAACATATTCATTACTTTCACAGCTGATGAAGTGACCGCCACAAAATGGAATGAGATCCGGACAATCGAGATGATAGCTTGGACATTCAACGCTGAGTTCTCTTGGAAAGATTGTCCAGTTGAATGTGCATTGCTCTTCCACAATCGATTAAAACAGTTCATGAATCGCTATATCTTACAAGGAAACCAGATCCTGGGCCGAATTCATCACCACCTTGTATGGTATGAGATCCAAAACAGAGGATCCCTTCATGCCCATGTCATCCTATGGGTGGATGAGAACGACATCGAGCAAACACCATCAGAGATTTCTGCTCATATTCCTATTTCACTTATTGATGAAATACATGCAAGCACACTTCGTGATCTCGTCCTTAAGAATCAAATGCATGTATGTCGCGATGCATGTCACGTCCACAGCCACAACGACAAATGCAAGTACGGATTTCCATACGACATTCAGCCAAATCCGTGTCCATCTCTAGATTCCCATTCCTTGAAGTGGATGTACTATCGACCAACTCACGATGATCGGAATGTGGTTCCGTACCATTCAACTGTTCTTCTACTTTGGGGCGCTCATATGAATATCCAACATGTCACAAATTCATCTTTGTCGTATTATCTACTCAAGTACACAATGAAGACTGAAGATATTGGACCATTGAACATATCTGCAGAAGCGGCCACCAAATTGGGTTTGGAAGGCCTCGACAAGATTAAACTGCAACTGATAGCTGCTAATCTTTTGACTAAGCCAATTTCTGCCACAGAAGCTGCATTGAACTGCTTACAGATTCCAATCATAACAAAAAGCGACGCTGTATTCTACATAGATTCATCGCCTCGAGAACTCAAACAACATATCATGTCCAAATCACATAGTGTTGTGATGCACCCTATTGATTTGTATTGTGCTAGACCAACCACCCTTGAAACCTTGACATTCTTTGAGTACCACAAAAACCACCTTATAGAAAAACGTCAGCAAAGTGCACAATCTACACCTTTGCTGGACAACTATGGCAATGCCATTAAACATCAGAAAAGATTGGTCAAGTTCACCGAATACCATCCAGGACACCACACAAAAGCCTTCTTCTACAACATCTTGCTACGTCATGTATGCTTTCGAAGAGAGACAGAGCTTCTATCAGCTGATAATACAATGGGCTCTTACTTCGTAGAGTGTCAAGCAAGGGATTTGATCCAAAGCAATGAGGACTTGGAGATGTACATTACAGAGTACACACAAAGAAACATGCTAGTCAATGAACAAATCGATCAGCTTGTCCATATGATACTTCAAAAAATTGCATTGCGAAGAGCAAATGAAACAATTACATCTTCAACAGATAATGACCCAGGCATGGACCACCATCGACTGAAGTCACTAGCCATATTGAAGGAGTTCACTGCTGTAAATGACTCAGAACTCACAACGGAACAATCAAATATATACAACAAATTGTTGAATGCCAAGAATGGCTTGCATGTCGTCATAGGGACACCGGGAAGCGGAAAAACACATCTTATCAGATATTTGACATATGAGTATGTCAGACGAAACATGAGCGTCATACTTGCTGCATCGACAGGAGCTGCGGCAACAAGACTAAGCAGCATTGCATCTACAATCCATTATCAATTCAAGATACCAACAAGAAATCAACAGTACCCTCTCTCTATTCATGAAACCGACGAACGATATTTGGATATAAAAGAAGCAGATATTATAATCATAGATGAGCTGTCTATGTTAACACGGACCACTTTTGACCTTATCATAAGACAAATTATCAATGTAAGAAGAGGCACATTGACAGATCCCTTCAACAACACATGTATTCCCTTGCTCGGTGACCTTGCACAGTTGCCCCCAGTTTGTAAACACACACGGGACCTTTGTGAAGCATGCCATATCACAAGCTCGGTGCACTGGCTGCATGCAACTTTCTACAAGATGTCATGCTCCATACAACATGCAACGGACCCTGAACTCCTCCAATTCTTGACCATTATTTGTGAAAGAAGACCAACCACAGATGAGATCAACTGTACCTTGGGAGCATGCATTATAGATGAATCACATGTTCATGACTACATCAACGACTCCACTACAATAATTTGCACTCATAGATCAGACGTCCAGCACTACAACAACCTTGCCTTGAATAAGTTGTACAATCAAATCGACATTACAAAAGTTGACCTAAAGACGAACGCAGGTAACATAAATGTACTTTAGCAATGGCTCCTAGACCCTAAGTTCAACGAGCTGGACTCAATCGCAATTGGGGCTCGTTGCATGATCACTGAAAACATCGACTTAACAATCGGTGCAACAAATGGTGCAACATGTACTGTTGACGCCATAACGCATAACAACGAAGGTCAACTTATATGTATCGTTGTTCTCATTCATTGCATCGATGAAAAGATGACACTTCGTCGAACAAAGCATAAACGAACTGCAGTCAATGGCGCATGGTTTCACAAATCCACATTCCCCTTGACACTTGAATACGCCATGACTGGACACAAGGCACAGGGTGCAACAATTTCTACCAAAGTTCTTCTTATCTTCAGAGATGCATTTGCACCGGGGCTTGCATACGTCATGTTATCGCAAATCACAGATCGTCGCAATCTCCAAATTCTCAATCTACCAACTCCTGATATATTTCGCCCTGTTCCACTCCATGTTATACACGGAACTCATTAAAAATGTTTTGGTGGCTAGTAAATCATGTACTCTAATAGTTTATAAAATTTCCATATACCTTTGTTTTCCAGCATCTGTGCAAAAAATAATCTATAAAAATATAACTGATGTCTCAAGATTTTTTCCATTTTTTTGGTGGCTAGTAAATCATGTACTCTAATATTTCATAAAATTTCCATATACCTTTGTTTTCCAGCATCTGTGCAAAAAATAATCTATAAACTGCCATTAACTTGCACTGCACTCTTTGTAGCATTATCTTGCGCTCTACTTTTGTCTTGATTCTTATGAACACTTTCTCAATGCTTCTGCACAATTCTACTATTGGTTTTTTCAGTATGAACTCTAACCATGTCACCATTGCAGGCAACATAAATAACGAAGAGGATAAAATGAGCAATTCAAAGGTATACTGCTCTATAAACCATATCACATTATGATCCTGCAATGCACACAAAATACTGATCGCATTTGTATAACCTTGCAGAGACTTGTTACCCTTTTCAAGAAAAACATTGCCTCAAAGAAAAAACCCCAAATCGAACCACGTCAGTATCCAACAAAGAGACAAATGCATCTACTTAACCTGGCAGGTTGCTGGCTGGACACTTACATCAACGGTTTCGCAAACTACGCTGAACTGCGATTGTTAATAGACAGATCCGTAAAGCAGCTTGAACAAAACAAGAGCATGGGTATTAAAAGAGAAACATGTCAGCTCTACACACATGCAATTTCCTCTTTTTTTCCCTTCTTCTCATTGCTTTAAACATTAAAAAAACATGCTTTTTTACAAGGAAACCAAATTTGTTTGTCCCTTCTAATACTCCTTTTCTTTCTAGGTCTAATGAAAGAGATCATTTGCAAACTATCTATAGAGATTGACGTGCCCGAGGATCTCATGACAGTCGAGGATGGTAATCGTCTGCTTCAATTGAAGACACCAATAAAGCCCTACATTCTTGAGATGTTGTACTATGGCTACGATGTCGCGCTCGAGAACCTCTTAGATACAACGAACAATGACGCAAGTGAGATCTTCGCAAGCTTCAAGAGACAGTGCAACGACGAGCCACCATCAATTACAGAACAAAAGCTGATGTGGCAACACAACAAGGATGTTTACAAAGCACGTTTCGGAAGTGACTATCCATACGCTTTCATCAACATCGACAACCCACCCACAAGTGACACCACCATGAAAAAAAAATTCAAGAAATACCCCGCTCGATTATATAGTCTAATACTCTCAAGCTTCAGCATGCAATCTTACATTAATCCTGTTTCTTTCTTTCTTGCTTTTGTTGTGCAGAACATGACAACAAGCCTCAAGTTTTGCTTCTTGACCACGACAATCAACCGAGCAAAAAACAACGGACATTGAATACACAGTTTACTCCATCACATGCTGCCAAAATGGACGAAAGTACATAGGTGTCACAAACAATTTTGAAAGACGAAAGTCAGAGCACATTCGACAACCGCCTTCAAAAATGCGATCCAACGTTAATCGCTACCAACCATTCGAAGAAAACTTCATTTTTGACATACTTTCCGTCTCCAAGAATTTACATGTAGCACGTGCATTAGAAAAAACATTCATCAATACACATAGTAGTACAAGTTCATTTGGAAATAATATTCTACGAGCTCATCCCCCTCACTGCAAGAAATACATGTTCTTGAAACAAAAAAGAAAGATCTAAATTATCCTTGTCGCTGTCATGCACGTCTCAATGAAATCTGATTTTTTCTGTCTGCTAACACAACATCTTTTTTCTCTCTTTTTCCTCAATTATTCTGCACAAAAAAACAAGTAAACATTCGCAAGATTCCCATCAAGTAGTATTACTCATATATTGTTAAGAAACTCATATCAATCTCTATTGTTCCATATTTAAATCAATTTTGGGTCCTCCCATTTAAACTCAAAAAAAAAAACCAAGTGCCATATTCTCTTCACAAAGAAAAAAACGTTCCATTTCTCAAATCTACATATGCTTTTCACACAGTGCGAGCATTGGCAAACTAGTCATGCTCCTGCTTCTTTCAAATGTTAAATGTCAATTTCCATATGTGCTACTGTATTCTATAGATGTTACATAGCAAAGGCCCACCAAGCAAGACTAGTTGTCTTTTTTTATCCTCCGGAAAGCTCTCCTACAAGTTAGTTGGTCATCGATGAGACTATTCAATTTAACTAATAGCAAGTCAACATGTGTGTGAGACGCGCGCGAGAGAGAGAGAGAGAGAGAGAGAGAGAGAGAGAGAGAGAGAGAGAGAGAGAGAGAGAGAGAGAGAGAGAGAGAGAGAGGGGGGGGAGGGGCCGGGGGGGGGGAGGAGAAGAAGAAGAAGAAGAATTTCAACTTCATATGAGACAGTTAAAAGATTTGTGTGTGTGTGTGTGAGAGAGAGAGAGAGAGAGAGAGAGAGAGAGAGAGGGTCCATTTGCAGCAAAAGCATGTACATCCTTTGGTATGTCGAAAAGTTTGTCTCCACATACAATCTTCAGAGAAATTAGCAAAGATATTTTTACTTTTAATGTAGTAACATTAATAGGGTCAATGCATGAATGGTTGGTACACTTTTGTGGGTTGAAAGTTGTTTTTAGCTATTTTTTCAAAAGTGGAGATTGGTAAATTTTTTACATATTAGTTATAAACTTTACACCCGGTATAGATTTAGATCCTCCTTTTGAAGAGCTATCTAGTGATATATAATATGCCCTAAATTTTTTTCATTTTGGTGAGACATCTTTGGTCAAATACTTCCAAAAATAGATATATCCAAGTCCACCCAATCATGCTTTCACCCAATATTAATAATATTGGTGAAACTATTCATTTTAAATGAAAGTGGTAAATGGTGCTAGTAGGATTGATTTTGACAGGCAACCTTGCCCTTCAAATTTCCAAGAATTTATGATATTCTCAACATTCTAGTGGATTTTTTGAAGGGTAGCTCACATTGATGAGGGAGGGCAAGGAAACACCGTAGGAAGTACCATTGATTTAAGAGGAGACAAAATGTATGTTGGGATTTTCAAACATCATAGCGTGCCTTTGTAATCATATATGTCAAATCAAGTGAGCTCTGATGGAGTTATAGAGCCCCAATGTGTCATAAAATTTAATTTTTGTTCTACTTAATGATTTTGTCTCACTAGAATTGTCATTCAAGTAAGAGAAAATGAAATAGAGTGGAAGGACCAGAATTAAGATTATGACAAAAAGTGCACCATAGGACCTTATGGTTCCAAAACGTTGATGCTAGCTCTACAGGTGCTTAGAGAATCCTATAAGGGTTTAAACATATTTTTACAAAACCAAAACAACTACACTAGAAAGAGAAAGCACATGTCAAAGGACAATAAGACATGCAATGAAGTGCACTCATGGGGGCTAAGGAAGTTCCAAAAGATTAATGCCACTTTATAAGTAAATGAAACTTTTCCTAAGATCTCACAAGAATTTTATGAGTTTCAAAACGAAAAGTATGGCTTACTAAGGGTGTGAACAAAAAGGCAAAGTGGGTAGAAAGGCTTGTGAATGGGCAAGGGTCTTAGAACCTCGAGGGTTCACTATATACAAATCCTATATAGCATGTGTGTTCAAGAGGTTTTTATAAAACCCCCTCTTCTACACTCTTTTATGTATATAGAGACACCTTATGTACTACCTTTTTTCTATAAAAAGACCCCTTATGTACCGAAATTTTCTATTTTCCAATTTAAAACACCCCTATGTACATATTTTTTTGTAACTTCATAAGATTAATCAACCCCTTTTGTTGAACTCATGTGCTATTGTACATATTTTAGAGTGACCTCCCCAAGCATAAAAGATTCATTTCACTCTTCAAAATTTCAAGAGAGTCCAAATTCTCACATTCAATTATGCCTTCTCATGCATTTAAGCTACATTTAATGGGTGAAGGCACATTAACATAGTATGTTATCTACCTTAACTAACGGGTAGCTAACATATACAAAGGGGTACTTTTGATAGCATACATCGAATGGATTTTATGTGACATAGAAAACATTTGGAAATGACAACAAAAGTCACATGCCATTTCAAGCACTAAGCTCAATTATGAAGGTAGATTGGAGTCTGCATGCATAGCACCATTGCTCGTCTATACCAGTGTGTGTGGGCACTCTCAAGTAAATTGTGGAAGCATGAGGGAGAGTAGGAAAAGCTTGCTCCTTGGAGCAGAGCAAAGTTCTCCTAAAATGTAGGGCTCCCCACCCTTGCAAGAAACCGCATAGCAACAAGTGCAAGGTCATAGAAGAAGATCCCCAAAGGTTCTATAGCAACACATTTGAGGTGAGGCTTTTCCCCACTAATGCAAAATTCTCTTGTCTAGAGAGAACACCATCTACTCTCCACCCAATTGGGCGGCCTAAAGGCAAGCAAAGCCGGGCATTTTCTGCACTTGACATTGATAGCGACAAAGAAAACACACGGATGCAAAAGAGGGAGAAGAGTGTCTCAAGTATGGATCTCTCTCTCTCTCTCTCTCTCTCTCTCTCTCTCTCTCCACACCAGTCTACAACCACCTACTATGCAATTTTAGTCAATTCTCTAAACTTTTTCAATTAAATGGAGGTAACCCAAGGTGCATTACCCCCTCAAGTAAGTATTTTCCATACAAAGGAATATTTTCACATCTAGTATGGCCTTGACATAGAAGGCAAGGACCGAAGGCTATTGAAGGTCTCTGATGTCTCTAAGATAGACTAGTAGTCAATATTCACACACTTGAGGGATACAGTACACGATCAAGTGCAGTAAAATTTTGCTAGAGTAGTTCCAGGACCTTCTGGTGTTTTACAACAAGGTCTACCAAATTCAACCTATGAATATGCAGGTCAACATGTTTATTTCTAGAGCATATGTCTTGTAGTTTAATCCTCACATTCTGAAAGTTGGCAAGGTAGTAGTGTTTTCTTAGCTGTTGTGGCGGAATAACACAACAATGACCTCCACAAAATTGGCCCCTTTAACACCTATAGCCTCTGTTGGAATCTAAACAATGGTGTGGGTGAGTCTACTATCGATAATATCCTAGATTGAAGTGATCTCAATCTCAAGATCATCTCCAGGAAGACACGGCTTATCAGTCAAGCATGCAGATTACATGGCCAAACCGTGGAAGTTGAGAGCTCTCATTGAAGATATATAGTTAAGCCTAAGAGTGTCCAAAGATGAAAATGCAATATGCTTTAACAAATTTGAAGCTACAAAAGTGCAAAAATTGAGTGATAAGAAATTTGCTAAAGCGCTTGGACTATTGCACGAAAAAATTATTATAACTAAGTTGAGGTTGGCAGCTTGCATGAGGGAGATTTTATCAGAAGAAGTAGCTAGAAGCACAAGAGTCAATGCTAGTGGTGCTTGGAAGAGGCACAATAGAGGCAAACAATGTTTCCATGCTCACATTAATATTCGAGCTTGATTTCCGAACATGATATCTAGAATAGGTACGATGCTAGATAATAGTACCACTATGCTAGTTAGCAATGTCATCCCGCTCCTTAGCATAGCAACAATGCTAGATACGAGTGACATAATGTTGCTTAATAGTGCCACCATGCTAGCTAACACTGCCTCATATGCTAGTTAACACTCCAACATCATAGCTAGCAATGTCATCACGCTTCTTTACATAGAAAAATGCTAGATACAAGTGACATAATTGCTGGAATTAGGGTTGCAGAGAAATGCACATAGCTTGGAGAAGACGAAGGAAGCTCAAGGCACACAATAGAGAGTGTATTACTTAGTGTGCAATGGAAAGATAGATATCCCTAGAGTGATGGGCGTATGGGTGTAAGCATGTTAACTTGTCATGCTTTTTGTGCTAGTTATCATGTGGCAACAAGCATATCTTGTAAGCATAATGATAGTGTAACTTTTCAAACGTGTGGGAATCCATCAAATATTTCAAAATAGGGAGACCACCCTGAATCCACTTTCCTGACCATTTACGCAGTGTTACTCTGTGGGGAGTGGGGCAGTCAAAATGCGTGGAGAGAAGCGGAGTGGGGCAGTCAACATGCATGGAGAGAAGCGGGACGCAGGGGCCAGAGGTAAGAGAGAACCAAAAACAAAGTCGAGAGTTGAACTTTCTGCTGCTTCTTCTCTGCCCCGAAAAAGGGTGAAGCTCTCTGATTCCCCAGCATCCCCAATGGCAAAGACCTTGCATACAAAGGGGAAGGATGACTCAGGTACTCTCTCTCTCTTTCTCTCTCTCTACCTCATTATGATTTGCGAGGATAGTTGCTGGTGCTGTCTTGGCTGGAGAGTTGTCCCTTGATGTCGGCTTTAGCAGTAGGACATCTTGTGAATAGTCACTTGAAATACAATCGCTCAAGTCGAAGTCTGGCTCAAGAAGCACAAACCAGTGTTTGATTTGAACCTTGAAATTGGAAGGAAGTGCTCAATACTGCACTTTCCTACTGCTAATCTTGTGACATTGGGGGTGTGCAGGCCGATGGAAAGCTCCAAAGTTTACAGTCCCAGTACAGAGCAAGTTCTGTATTAAAGCAGAAGAGTTCAATGATGTTCACGGCCTCTCCCTGGCTGGTTCCAACCCCAAACTAGTGAGGTGGGATCAGATTAGTGATGTGGAGTGGTTCAGTGTTTTCAGAGAGTCAAAGAATTGTAGTCACTATCGCATTAAATGCAGTTGTTTGCGTACTGATATGTTCGACCTGGTGATGCAGCTGCATTACAAGGTGTACCAAAAGCCCCCAACAAACATGGAGATCAACTCTGCATTCGCCAAGGGGTTTGTAAAAGAATTCAGCCCGACGGCAATTGCAAGTAGCTCAGCCATGCAATTCAATTGGGCTGAATTCGCTGTCCAGCATTTGCAGGACCTCCGAGAGAAAGGGTACTACGAGGCCCATGTCGAAAAGTGGAAGATGCGCAATGTATGTCTAAACATCGAGGAGGTGCAAGCTGAAATGAATGAGGATACCAAGGAGACACCCATCTCTCGCCATAGACTCACCAGCAGGCTGAAAGCCTGTCATTTTTTGGCGTTGAGAATTTGCAGCACATAAAGGCTGCCGCTGAAATTCTCAGCAAACAACTGCAAGATGCTAAAGAACATCTTCTAACTGCAAAATCAGACTTTGAAGCTGCGAGGGTTGTCCAAGCAAGCAATGCTAGGGTCACCCCAATTGTGCTTGCTATGAGACAAAAGCTTCACGACGCTGAAAATGAATTACAGAGGTTACTACAGAGCGACAACGTGGATGCAAAGAGGGAAATAGAGTGTAAAGTAAAAATAGAGACATTTAAAGAGACATTGGAAGGTTTGGCATTTCCTGACAGTGAGGACACTCTTGCTGCTGACTCAACTTGTCGGCGTGTAAGTGCGTGGCTTTTATGCTTCTACCGTATGATTGGAATATGTGCACAACAAACCTATGTACTTACCATGCTCCTCTTTTTTTTGGTGTGCAGATTAATGTGGAGGTTATGGAAGCAAAAGTGAATGCATATGAAGGTCAACTGCAGCTCCTAATGCACATGAGCAAGATGCTACAAGGCTCCTCCATTCTCACTGCCCTGTGTAATATGGCTATGGGCACTTTTATAGAAAGTATAGAAGGGGTATACGATGGGACGATGATCAACCCGTGTAGTGGCTGTAGTTTGCCACTTGAAGTAAAGGGAATCTCCGCCACGGTCAAGATGCCCTATGGGTAGCTAGCACTTTCTCTGCTTTGCAGCTGCATGCTCCTTGTCGACAAAATGTAGAGATGTGACCTGCCAGCAAAGGATACCACAAGAATGGTGTTGGAAACCCACAGGGCAAAGACATCCAATCACACCAACATCTGGTAAGATTGTACAGGGTGTGCTAATTAGCATACCCAATGTGTTAATTAGAATATTTAGTGTGTTAACTGGATATGCTAATTAGCATATCTTGTATGCTAATTAGCATATTGGATATGCTAATTAGCATATCTTGTATGCTAATTAGCATACTGGATATGCTAATTAGCATACTAGGTATGCTAATTAGCATAATGGGTATTCTAATTAGCATACAAGATATGCTAATTAGCATACCGAGTGAGAATATTGAGTGTGTTAACTGGATATGCTAATTAGTATACCCTGTGCTCAATGTACAGATTGGAGTAAGTTTGGCATATTAGCATATCTAGTAAGTTAACTACCATATCCAAATGCTAACTAGCAAACTGTATATGTTGATTAGCATACTGGGTATGCTGATTAGCGTATTGGGTATGCTGATTATCATACTAGATATGCTTATTAGCATATTGGATATGCTAATTAGCATACTGGATATGCTAAATAGCATACTGGGTATGCTAATTGGCATAGTGGGAATGCTCATTAACGTACTGGGTATGCTGATTCACGTACTGAGTATGCTGATTAGCATACTGGATATGCTTATTAGCATATTGGATATGCTAATTAGCATACTGGGAATACTAAATAGCATATTGGGTATGCTAATTAGCATACTGGATATGCTAATTAGCATACTAAAGACAATCCTTGTATGCTAGCTACTAGTAGTCCCAGTATGCTAATTAGCATATCCAGTATGCTAATTAGCATACCCATTATGCTCATTAGTATACCCAGTATGCTAATTAGCATATCTAGTGTGCTAATTAGCATATCTTGTATGCTAATTAACATACTTGTGCTCAGTGTACAGACTAGAGTAAGTTTGTCATAATGGAAAATCTAGTAAGTAAGCTACCATCTCCAGATGCAAACTAGCATATTTGATATGCTAGTTAGCATACTCAGCAATTCGAATTAGCATACAAGGCTTATCAGCATAATGGATTCCAATGTATGCTAGGCCGCACACATAGTCACAGCATATCAAACATTTTCTAGCATACATGACATGCTTATATGAGTCCTAATCCACATTTTTTGTTGCAGGCTTGGGGTAGTCCCTCCGTGATGTGGGCAATGTTCATGACACGAAGGGCAAGGGAAAGGCTGTAATGGAGGACCTTTCGATCGAGGAGAGTGATGAGTTGGATACAGGTGAGAACCCTTCGATGGAGAAGGGTGTTGAGCTGGATGCAAGGAGTGAAGGGGTGGATGAGGGCTCCCAGCAGATGCCAAATGAAAGCATGAAAACAACAGAGGAAGGCGGTGATGTGAGCAGGAACTCAAAAGATGAAAAAGAAGATGATTTTTTTGTCATGGCTCCTCGTGTGCCAGCGATGCCTGCTACTGCAACTGACAAATCAGAAGCTTCTCAGCAGACAGTGGCTAGTGGCTCAGGGGAAACTTTGAAGAATGACAACATAGAAGATGAGCAAGAAGCTGGTGACAACAGCCCTCTTGAGGGTTTTTTGCGTAAAGCTTAGCTGAAAAGAAAAGTTGGCCTTGAAGAGGTACCCGAAGACATTGCAAGCACAGCCTGTGGTTTGGACAAGGCTGAAAGCTCCAAAGGTGAAAAGAAATCCACCCGCTCAAGAGGTTGCAAAAAATTGTGTTGAGACTTATTGCTCCCTACCCGGTTGTGCCCTTCACTGTATATGCTAGACCATTTTGAAACCCAAATGCGTATTGTAACTGACATGCATTTTGTTTTCCAATGAAAATGTATTTTTGTGCAATATAAATCTGAGCAGCAGTTCATTGTAATAGTTCATTGTATTTTTGCGGTTTTTCTTTTTTAAACTTGTTCATTTTGTATCGCGGTTTCCCTGCAGAGGAAGAGAAACAGGCATTAATCGTCATGCCTGATGCAACTGCGGCCATGCAATGGCAGAAATTACGGAGATGGCGAGTCCACAAAGCCAGGCAGTTAAGGAGATAGAAAATGGAGATTGAAAAACGCCTTGAACGATATTCAGAGCTTGCTCGTAGTATTATTGAGCGCCTAAATTATGTGCACCCAAGTGGGCGGGTTATTTTTGTTGAATGGTATCCTCTACCAGACCTAATATGGGTGCCTAAGCGTTTATGTGATGAAAAAAGGGCTCTGGTGCTGGACTTGAACGGTCTTTTGGTGGCAATGGTAGAGCCTCGCTTTGGTGAAAAGCCCCCGGCATATGCAGATGAAATGCTGAAATACGATGTACTTGATAAGCAGGTGTTCTGTCGCAAGGACAACCTTTTTTTTTTGGACTGGTGCCTGCAGTTCTTTAATGTGTTTATATGGAGCACAAGCCTCCATAGTAAAGTCATGAGTATTTGCCGTACTGTTTTTAAAGAGCAGCTGCCAAAGATTACTGGGTTTTTTGCTCAAGTGCACTGTACAAAGCAATCCTGGCAGATCCAGAGAAAACCTGTGTTTATCAAAGACTTATCCTTGTTCTGGAAACACACTCCGGGGTACAACGCCCAAAACACACTTATAATCGATAATAGATTCTACAAAGTGTTTCAGAACCCACCACAAACTTGGCTTGTTACTCCTAGTCTAGAGCACCAGAGTGCTGAGCAGAGGGAAAAGTTCCTTATAGAAACTTTGAAGTCCTGGATTTTTCTTTGGCTACAAACGGATGATCGGAAAGCATATGTTGCTGATAATGTGTTTGAGACAGGCTCAGACGAGTTTTCTGATGCAGTCGTCAAACGTTTGCTTGACATTGAAAAGAGGGATATAGAGGCTAAAAGACTGGAAGAAATTCGTCGCAAACAGCGGGAAGCTGACCTAGAAGCAGAAAGAGAGAAAGAAAAGCTGGAGAGGGAAAGAAGAGAAAGTGAGGAGCATAGTGTCAACCTAGAAGCAGAGGAGGAAGCAGAGAGAAAAGAAAAGAGGCAGCAGGAAGAAGACAAACAGCGAGGACAACCCGGTCACTACCGAGGAGGCCTTAAGGGTTTTTGGGGCAGTGACTGTCATTGTAAAATGGAACCCTATGTAAATAATTTTATGCTGGCAATTAATGTACACAATTTGATAGTTAGCATGCTGACACAAGATGTAAACAGTTTGATAGTTAGCATGCTGGCAATTAATGTAAACAGTTTGATAGTTAGCATGCTGACCAACTTTATAATAAACTGCATACCCTTACAGCAAAGTGGTATATAGAAAATCCAGTGGATACAAATTAAAAGCTGAAGGGCATGCTATTACAGATTGCTTCATAGCTTTCTGGAGTGATTGTGTACACCTGCCTTCTCCTTGGGACGTGCTCCATGGGTATTTTGATACATCGCACCAGATGTGAAAGTAGGTGGACGATAGACTGCTTGTGGTCTAGCTTGAAGGTGTATGCATCCAATTTCTTGTAATACAGTCCTTGCACAACACATGAGCCTCTGTCAATTACATTGCTCCATTCATCAATGTACCCCTTCTCCACCTTCTCCTTTTCTGCAACACACTTGACCAGATAGAAATCCACATCTTTGGCGTTGGTTAAAGCATCTAGATTTATAGCAAATGTGTCTCCAGAACATAGAGTGCTACTCAACACATCATGATGACCTTCGTATATGAAGTCATCATAGCCAACGACTTCCTCTGTCGAAACTTCATCTGTTTGCTCAAGTAATGGCCGCAGAATCTTATAATCCCAAGCTTCCACGTGAGCTTTATTGATGCAGCGATTCCACCTTCCATTCATGCATGCATCACAAAAGCATGTGAACTTTCTTGTTGCAAGGGCAGTTGGATCCTGCGGGTTGTGACCACGAATAGCATGCAAAGAGCGAGTTTTTGCCACAGTGGCACAATTCCACTTAACTTCCCTGTTAACATCTCCCTCTTTAACCTCCCAGAACACACGAGCACATTCCCTTTCTTTTGAAGGATATGATGCAGGTGCTCCATGCGATAGGTTGGCCTGGCAATAAGTAACCACATCTGCTGCACACTGCAATATAGCTCCATTAGGTTTTAGTTGTTCATGGGTCAAGGTTCTTTTCACAACTGCTCTTGCACCATCATGCTCGCCCTTACCATGCCCTGATCCAAAGAAGAACCAGCTCATCCCAATCCCTGTGAGTCCACCATATCTTGCAACAAAATAGAAAGGCCTGGCTCCCTTGAATTGCGAGGCCGCACCATCTGACCACACCCAATGTTGTTTACAAGTGACACCCTCTTGTTGTAACCAGTCACAATGTAGCATGAAGCAATGTTGCACAAACAGTGTGTCATGGACCCTATCATTTGATATGAAGAAGTGGATTGTTTTGACTACCTCCCTTGCCTTGCGGTAGTACGTTATGTGTACAAAAATAGTTACTTGACTAGAGTGCCAATGCATTGACTGAATCTCATTTTGCTCCTTGAAGGCGTAATTTTCAGCAAAGTCAACAATTGAGACAATGACATCATCTGGAAAGCGAAGTATACAATCCTTAAATTGTTGTCCTTGCCATCGTGCCACATAGTTATGAGTGATGAAGAGCTTCAACTTGGTCTGCAATAGTCGAAGAAACTCCCAGCACTGCATTTCTTTATGCAAAAGATCTTTTCTTTTCTTACTGTCTCCATGCCTGTCTTTTGCTTCTACATACACAAATACTTTCACATTAATACTCTCACCTGGCTTTGCTGTTTCTAAGCAACATAATTCTAACTTCTTTACTCCACATATCTTACAGTCTCCCATCAAGCATTCCCTTCTATGGAAAACTGCATCTACTGGCTTTGGACAGAGAACGGACTCCCACATCTGTGTGACACCTTTGAACGTGTGATGTGAAGTCAGGCAGCCGCTGCTAATGTTCTTGCCTTTAGCACAGATATTGCATACACAGTTGCAACATGTATCATGCAGCCCAAAAGCATGAGAGTGCATGTGGTTCAGTGCGTCTTTCAAAAAGGTCATCTGCACATGGTATTCGCAACAGCATGTGTACCTATCCTTCAGCCTCCTGCAAAAGAATGGCTTTAACATCTCAAACATCCTCATGCAAATCTTGCAATCTGGATGTTTTTGTTTGAATCTTTGAAAGAGCTCAACCTGCAATATCCATATTTGATCAGTATGTTTACTAGGAGAAATAATCCAAATAGGACTATACACATTGCTACTTAATACATCCACCATAGAAACAAATTGGTGTGTTAAAAAGCACATTGTATGGTCCTACCATGCATGTAACTGGGTATAGCATTGTATACTAAGCATGCTAGTTAGCATGCTGAGTATGCTAACTAGCATAGCTGAGTATGCTAACTAGAATACTAGCTGTGCTAACAAGCACAATCAGTGTGTAGTGTAGCATACGAGGCATACTCATCAGCATGCTAGTTAGCATGCTGAGTATACTCATCAACATACAGAGTATGCTAACTAGCATGCTGAGTTAGCATACTAGCTGTGCTAACTAGCATACTCATTAGCATACTAGCTAGCATACTCATCAGCATGCTACTTAGCATGCTGAGTATGCTAACTAACATACTAGCTGTGCTAACAAGCACAATCAGTGTGTAGTTTAGCATACGAGGCATACTCATCATAGTTTAGCATACGAGGCATACTCATCAGCATGCTAGTTAGCATAGCTGAATATGCTAACTAGCTTACTAGCTGTGCTTACAAGCATAATCAGTGTGTAATTTAGCATATGAGTCATTGTTAACCACATGAATGTGTGCTAAGAAGAATAGAAGGTATGCTAACTAGCATACATATTGTGCTAACCAGCACAGTTATTATGGTGAACAACATAGCCAACACACTACGAATGCTAACTAGCATAAATCAGCTTACCCGTTATGCTACTTAGCATTCTCAGCTGTGCTAACTAGCATTCTCATGAGCATGCTAGTTAGCATGCTGAGTATGCTAACTAGCATGCTGAGTATGCTAGTTAGCATAGCTGAATATGCTAACTAGCATACTAGCATAACCCAACTTACTCGTTATGCTACTTAGCATTCTTAACTATGCTAACTAGCATACTCAGGATGCTAGTTAGCTAGCTGAGTATGCTTACTAGCATGCTATATTGCTAGTTAGCACAGCTGAGTATGCTAACTAGCATACTAGCTATGCTAACAAGCAAAATCAGTGTGTAGTTTAACATATGAGTCATGGTTAACCACACAAAGTGTGCTAAGAAGAATAGAAGGTACGCTAACTAGCATACATATTGTGTTAGCCAGCACACTTGTTATGTTGAATAGCATAGCCAGCACACTAGCATAAAGGTGTTAAAGTAGCATACATATTGTGCTAACGAGCGTAGTCCTCAAGATCACTAGGCATGCTAACTAGCAGAAGATGTATGTTGAACACCATACCCACCATACAGGAATGCTAACTAGCATATAACATAAACCAGCTTACCCATTATGCTAGTTAGCATACTACGAAAGGTAGCTAGCATACTCATTGTGTCAAAGAACATACAGAGCATGCTAGTTAGCATAATAGGTATGCTAACTAGCATAAAGGGTGTTATAGTATCTTACATATTGTGCTAGACAGCATACTTATCATGGTAAACAGCATACCCAGCATACTAGGAGTGACACTATGCTAACTAGCACACATGCTAGGTGGCATACATAGCATAACATATTGTGATAACTAGCATGCTCAGTATGCTAGGTAGATTACTAGCATGCTAGAATGCATAAGTTATGGCGTAAGTATGTCATTGATCACCTGAGACTCATCCAAGAGGTGCACAGGGTGTTTTATGTAGCTTTTCCTTCTCACTTTCTTTCGACAAACATCCTTCTTGTTGGGTGAAACACGAGTCTCCTCTGTCCAAAATGTGTAGACCAATTCCTTAATTTCATCTGTGATAGGGTTATGACGGTGTTGCTTGTGACATTCAGCAAATGGAAACAGTCGAGCATTGACACCAGACTTCACATGCCGTGATTTTGCTTTGAAAAAGCTGCGACGGTCAATTTTTAGGACCCTGGAGAATTTTTCAATAGGCATGTTTTCCTTTGAATTTATCATCATTTGCAATGCTGCATTCTTCAAAAACAACTCCTCGTTAGAAGCTGGCTGCTTGACGATAGCTAGTGTGTTGCGGACATTGGAGACAATTGCACTCTGCACAGCAGCCTCCTCCTCTAAAGACTGATCACGGATTGCCCGAACAAGCAGATGTTGAGCAACAAGATTCCAGATTTCTCACTTTGCTTCTTTGTTGAGACCTTCAGTCCTGCTCTTGAAAGCTTTCACAACCTCAAAGGAGATTTTCCATTTCTCCTCATCGGTGCGGCATGATGTCCTCGTTTAGTTGTCATTTGTCGATGCTCCCGCTGTTTACGCTTTCTTTCTGTCTCATATTTCCTGATAATAGAAAGAGCTGGATGCTGGTAGTTGTGATTCATTTCCTGTAATGGCTCCCTTCTGCCTCCATTTCTAGTGGCAATAATGTTGTTTGCTGGTTTTCCATATCTGCAAGTCTACTAAGCTTTGACAACTCAACTTCGAGGCAAGAAGCAATGCGAGAGAGAGAGAGAGAGAGAGAGAGAGAGAGAGAGAGAGAGAGAGAGAGAGAGAGAGAGAGAGAGAGAGAGAGAGAGAGAGAGAGAGAGAGAGAGAGAGAGAGAGAGAGAGAGAGAGAGAGAGAGAGAGAGAAAGAGAACAGAGGCCACATCCCACGTCGTCGTCGTAACTGAAAACAGAGTCCACACCCCATATGGGAGGGAAAAAATAATATATCTTATGGTTATTAAAATTTCAAACTTCACTTGCTCTTTGGTTTTGAATAGATGCTAACAAGCACCTCTTACTAGCATTGTCTGGGACACCAAAAAGCATGACAAGTTAACATGCTTATACCCGTATATACAATGCACGGGGGAAAAAACCTCCTAAAGAGGGAAAAAAATGCCCCGACGGTCCTAGTGTGTTCACACACATCACTACCACATGTATATGGTAACAAATCCCCCTTGGAGTGATGCGGTGAACGAGAGCTGGCACATGAGTAAAGGGAAGTGCCATGCCCTGAAATCATGATCAGTCCACAAAGGGAAGTAAGCCCAAAGCTTTGCGGAAAGCTTCAAGCTTCTCAGGAGACAATGCCTTTGTGAAAAGATCTGCAAGGTTATCCTGTGTTGGCACATAAGCCAAGATGATCTCTCCTGCTGAGAACCTCTCCCTGACATAGTGGTAATGCACCTCAATGTTCTTTGTGCGAGCATGAAAAACTGGGTCGCACTCTGACTACCAGTGTAGATAGTGTTGGCAGTGTCCTGTCCAACACCCAAATCATCCATAAGGCGTCTGAGCCATACACACTCAACCGTAGCTGTGAAGACTGCCCTGTACTCAGCCTCACAACTCGAAGTGGCCACAGTAGGTTGCTTCTTGCTCAACCATGATATACATGAACTGCCAAGCATGAAACAAAAACCACTTGTGGAGACTCGCTATCAAAACAACGACCCAATCTGAGTCCCAAAAAGCATGTAAGTCTGGCGGCAATGATCCCCCCTTGGGATAAAACAAGCCAAGGTGTAAAGTGCCACTAAGGTAGCGGAAAATCCTCTTGACAGCCTGCCAATGCTTAGACCAAAGGCTATGCATGAATCTGCTGACCTGTGAGATTGCAAACTGAATATCTGGCCTCGTGTTGCATACATAAATGAGGCAACCAACAGCATTTTGGTAAAGAGTGACATCAGCAAGATCGCCAGCATCATGTAGACTCAACTTCAAACCTATTTCCATGGGAGTGGCAATAGGTTTGCAATCCTCAAGTCCAAACTTACATAGCAATGTCTCTATGTAACTTTTCTGACACAAGGCAATACCACCATCACACTACTTAAACTGTATACCCAAGTAATGATGCAACAGCCCCAAATCTTTCATCTTGAAAGTAGCATTCAAATCAGCCTTAAATTCAGCAATATGTCTCTCATTTGGTCCAGTGATCAGCAAATCATCAACATAAAGAACCACAATGAGAAGTACATCACCCTCACGCTTTACATACAATGTGCTTTCTGTTGGACTGTTGCGAAAGTCTCGTTTAACCAAATGAGTGTCATCTTTCTCATACCAAGCACGAGGAAATTGCTTCAACCCATACAAAGCCTTCTTACATTTGCACACTTTTTCCTCTTGTCCTTTTATGACAAAACCGCGAGGCTGCGTTACATAAACTTCCTCAAATATGTCACCATTCAAGAAAGCAGTAACAATGCCTGATTGATGTACATCCCAACCAAAATGAGATGCCAATGCACATAGAAAACACACAGTAGACATACGATGTCATAATAACCAATATCTAATTCTCCTAAATGATTTTCTCATATTAAACTGATCATTTAATGTGGGGAAGTGCCAGGGGAGAAAAAGCTAGAATATTGGTTAAACTAGCAGACCGGCCATTGTAGGGATCCAAAGGAGGGAAAATAGGGATCCAAAAGGGGGGCCATCTGCAAAAGAGACATGTGCAACAATGGGCTAAAAAGACCCTAAGGTTCAGTCCATTAAGACTTCCAAATGCTAAGGTTCCAAAATTCAAAGGTTGTGTCCCTACATAGGAGGGGGCGAGCCTTTCTTGTAGGGGATGAGAGAGAAATCCACACACACACAAGCTCCCTTTACACACACACAAAAGCTCCCTTTACACAAAGGGAATGAGGGACACATGTCAGCTCCCTAGCCCAGATGCCCACAAGGTGTACCCAATTCCTATTGGATGACCTTGGAGGTGGACCAATGAGAATTAGGCTAGAGTAAATCTAGTTTAATTAATTTAAAAACAATTAATAAAAGAACCAATGAGAATTAAGTCCTCTAGAAGACTATTGGACAGTCTCCCAAGGGGTCCAATGAGCATTCAGGAGCCCAATGGCTTGCCTGATTCCTATTGGTGGCCAGGAGGCAAAGGGGTCCAATGAGAGTTTAGTTGAATTATTAAATTACCTAAATCTCTCACAAAAGGGGAAAGGGGGACACATGTCAGAAGGCTATCACTTATGCTGCTTAATAGTCATTGGCTAGCCCTGGGGAGGTCCAATGGGGAGATAGCAAGAGAAAATAGCAAGAGGGCTCACCCAAGAGAGAGAGAGAGGGGGGTTATTTTTTGCAAGGCATTATCACACACACACTCACACAATCTCATGTGTGAAGAAAGAGAAGACTATCTCTTCCCAAGCTTTAATGGAGAGCTCATCACCTACTCCAAGCTTGTGAGATAGAAGCCTACATCGACACACTCTTGGCATGTGGATGCAAATCCAACCAAGAGCCAAGCTTCAATGTATGCTCATCTCCTCTACCAAGCTAATTACTAAGCTAAGCTATGCTAATATGAGTGATTATGTGAGGAGATGTACATATTTCTCGTAAGATACTCCTTCTTCCTCTCAATCTACTCTCATACCCTACTAGCTCTCACCATCTTCGAAGGTGTGTGAGGTCTTGGGTCTGAGAACGGGGATAATTAATGTTGTTTTTGCTAAGTGTTTTGCTTAGTGCATGAAGCTTTCATCTTCATTGAACTACCTAGTCTTGAAGGAACACAAAGAATTGTATTGTACAATGTCTCTCTTGATGGGAGAAACCATAATACAAAGCCTTTTGGAGGGGGGACCGGCTCCATGCAAATCCGGTCCTCAACTGTTGTCAATAGCTTAATTTCTCTCTCTTTTGAAAGTATTGTTCATGATATCTAACTAGGTGTTATGCTTTTTTTTGCTCTCTCCACCCAAGTACTCTTGTAATTCTCATTAGGAATCTATTCTAATGAAATGCCCACTATGTTCATGCTAATTTCCGCTACACACAAGTTTTTAGGCCATTAAATGTTACATTGGTATCAGAGCACAAGGTTTCTCTTTTCTTGCTCAAGAAGGGAGGTCCTCAAGCTAGCTATAAATGGTTGGTATTATTAATTGCCTGTGAGTAAGTAGAATAGGGATTTCTCAGCCTTTTAGTGCACCTGCCTTCGTGTAGTTAATGGGGCATCACCGTTGAGAGCTATGGTCTTAATAGCGGAGTCCTACGGGGCTTGCCTACGGCTTAACCACTATTGAGCTATTAGAAGCTTGACAGGAGCCGGTGCTGTTTTGGTGTTGAAAGACCCTCTCTTCTATTCCTTGCAATTAATGGTATTCGAGCCACAGGTACAGTAGCTTGAGTGCTTTTTCTAGGGGGTAAAGAGGAGTAGCAATTAGGGCTTGAAGTGCCAAAGTACACCTAAAAAGTGTACACCTAAAATTTGTTAGAATGGTTGACAATAGTAAAGAGAGTGAAATTTATGTTGATAACTTTGATTTTGCTAATGAGCAAGCTACTAATGATGCTCCGATGCTTGTTAGCTATCTTGTTTCTAGGCTTCAACAAGCCATGGGCAATCCATCTCTCCAAAGTGAAGTGCAACGGCAGTTCCGTGCTCACGGGATTCTCCAAGCTCATCACCATGATGAGAGAACACCTAGGAAGACTCCTTGTGAGACTCCCAAAAGAGGTCTCTCTCCGATTCGGGAAGAAGAAGAGAATCCATCTGAAGGGCTCAAGAATTTACTTCTTGATGATGCATCTCCTTTCTAAAGGAGAACTCAAGAGCCTCCACCGAAGGAACGGGAAAGAAGTGAGTCTCCCGCCACCTCGGTGGAGATGGCTCCACGAAGACAGCGGGCTAAACGCTCTCCATCACCACCAAAGCGGAGAAGACCATCGCACCCTTCTCCATATCATAATTCAAAGAGGGATGATAAAAAGCAAGAGAAGAAAAAGGCGAGAAAGAGGACTCCCTCTTCTCCATCTTCTTCATCCTCTTCCTCTTATGAAAGTGATGGTGAAGACGACGAAGATCAAGACAAGAAAAAGGCGAGGAAGAGGTCACCCTCTTCTCCACCTTCTTCAAATTCTTCACCTTCTGAAGAAAGTGATGGTGCAACCTTTGAACCATAAAAAATAAGAGGCAATAGGAAATCATATGCCGCATGGAAGAGGTCATCCAAGCTAAAGAAGTTCAAAGAGGGACGGAAGAGCATCTATTTCCTTACCTATGATGCGGCGTTTGGAGATGAGGGCTTCACGGAGTCCTCTAAGCTACGCCATGTAGCTATGCACTTTCAAAAATCCGCCAGGAAATGGTGGTCTAGCCTATGAGCCAATGGTGAAGCTCCACGAACATGGAAAGCTTTGAGAGCTTCCATTATGAAGCAGTTCTTGGCCACGGATGCCAAAGACAAAGTACTCACCGAATGGAAAAGCTTAGAGCTCTCTCCCTATGAATCCATTCACAAATATGTAGACAAGTTTTGGGACCTACAACTCAAAGCCACTATCTTCAAAAAGTTGGATTTTGGAGAGCAAAAGCAACAATTTTGTGCGGGCTTAACTGAAGAAATGGCGGAGTATGTCAATTCCCAAAGGCCACGTACCATATCGGCGGTAATACACCATAGTATGGTGGCCTCTCGAATCAATTTCCAAACGGGGGCTAAAAGAAATAATAAGCCCATGGAAAACAAGGGTTCCAACAAGCCTAAGGGGAAGGACAATGTCCAAAAGTCTTCTAAGGGCAACTCCAACAAAGCTAAAGAGAAGGGAGTTTACAAAGGTAAAAACAAACTCTCTCTTGAAGAGCTTGAGCATTATCGCAAGGATAACGGTGTTTCAAGTGCAGTGAACAAGGGCATGCGTACCGCGCTTGTCCCCCAAAGAACAACCGCCAAGATCCTGCTAGAGCTTCCTTGGTTGAAATCCAAGAGGAGGAGACTCACCAAAATCACCACAAAGGATCTCCTCTATGCCATGCTTGGGGAAAGGTAAGAGAACATGATGCTTTTATTCTCTTTGACCCTGGTTCTAATCACAATTTTATATCTATAGAGTTGGCCAACAAGCTAGGCACACAAGCTTACGAGATGGGAGATGTCCTACCCGCGTAGACAGTGCTTTCAAGGAGCAAGAAGCTTCAGTCACTCCCTTAATCGGGAAATTGAGGCTTCATGTTCAAAGCTATGTGGACAAAGAGGACTTATTTATCTCTCCTCTCAAGCATGAGGATGTAATCCTAGGGGCACCATGGTTTGACCGCCTCGCTGCCAATGTTAAATTCCCTGAAAGGAGAATCTCCTTTAAGTTTAGGGAAAAAGACATGTATATAGATGCTAAGGAAATGGGTAACACTATCCCCATTGTACATACACCAGCTTTCAACAATCAATAAAGATCTCTATTTCCGTGTACATGATTTTTGTTAAAGATTCTCAAAATGAACCTAATGCTTTAGCAAAAGAAAATATAAGCAACCAAAAGGAATTAGAGTTGTTCAGGCTTCATCGAACCTTCACTGGAGTGTTCTTTGATGATATTATCATCTACTCTAATTCATTAGACGAACACAAGCAACACCTCCAGGTAATATTTCAAGTTTTAAGAGAGAATAAACTTTATGTTAAAATTGAATTTTTCTTGGAAGAGATTCAGTATTTAGGTCACATTATCTCTCAAGATGGCATCCAAATGGATCCATCAAAGTTAGAGGTGATAAAAGGATGGCCTAAACCAAGGAATCTTCATGAACTAAGAAGCTTTATAGGTATGTATGCATACTATAGACGCTTCATAGAAAAGTTCTCACAAATTGCGGGACCATTGCATGACCTAACAAAGAAAAGCGTTAGGTATACATGGTCTGCTAAGGAGAACAATGCTTTCGAAAAGCTTAAAGAAAAGCTTATCTCTCAACCTGTGCTTACACTAACGGATCTCTCAAAACCATTTGAGGTCCAATGTGATGCTTGTGGTGATTTCCTTGGAGCTGTTTTGCTCCAAGAAGGGCACGCCATAGGCTATGAGAGTCGAAGGCTCGACCCTGTTGAGCAAGCTGTAGGCAGATATGAAAAGGAACTCCTTGTAGTTCTACATGCCTTAGACTCATGGAAGCACTATTTATTGGGGACTCCTTTCATTCTGCGAACGGATCACCAAAGTCTTAAGTACTTCATGACGCAGACCAAGCTCTCCGACGGACAAATGAGGTGGTCAAATTTCCTTTTGCAATTTCATTTTCATATTGCTCACATTGCTGGCAAGCATAATCAAGTAGCTGATGCACTCTCAAGACGGCCGAGAGTGAATGCGGTTTCCATAGCAACTCACAATGATCTATCTTCAATGATAGATGAGTATGCTATTGATCCCGATTTTAGAGATGTGATTTCAGCCCTTGCATTAGGGAAGAAAGAAGAACCATTTACTTTACAAGATGGTTATCTTCTCTATGGCAATAGACTATGTGCTACTAACTCACTACGTGAGAAAGTAATGTATGAATCTCATGCTCCACCTTATGTGGGGCATAGAGGGATTCAGTCTACCTTCAAGAGAATTGAAACATATTTCTATTGGCCTACCATTGAAAGTGAACATACAAGAGTATGTTTCTAAATGTGTGGTATGCCAAAAGACAAAAATTTAGGGAAGCAACTTGGATTGCTTCAACCCTTGCCAATCCCTAATTCACCATGGGAGAGCATATCCATGGATTTTATCTTTGGATTGCCTAAGTCTATCCATGGGAATACGGGAATATGGACGATAGTAGACAGGTTCAGTAAACAAGCTCATTTTATACCTGTCAAAAAGACTATCAAAGACCATCAAATGGAAACCCTCTTCATTTCACAAATTTTCAAGTACCATGGCTTGCCAATGTCCATAGTGTCGGATAGAGATCCTAGAATGACCAGTAATTTCTGAAAGGGTCTCTTTGAGAATTTAGGGACAAGGCTAAACTTCTCTTCGGCCTATAATCCACAAACGGATGGCCAAAGTGAAATAGCTAACCTAACAATTCTCGATCTACTAAAAGCCTATGTAACGGAAGTAGATCAAAGATCCCAATGGGAGAAGTACATACCCTTAGTGGAGTATTCTTACAATAACACTGTACATACTTCCACGAGAAAAGCACCTTTTGAGGTAATTGAGGAAAGATAAAAAAGTCCCTTGCTACTTAAGGTACATGGGAAGATCTTCGCTGCAGATGAGTATAGCCGAGACCTACAAGAATCTTTTCAAAAGATCAGGGATGCTATCTCTATCTCACAGCAAAGGCAAAAGGCTGCTCTGTTGACAAGCATAGAAGAGCCCAAGCCTTTAAAGAAAACGATTGGGTCTTATTAAAGTTTCCCAAGTCTCAATTAAGGCACACGACGGGCAATAATCCTACGGGACACCAAAAGTACTATGCTAAACTAGCAAAAAGGTGCTATGGTCCCTTCCAGATTCTTAAGCCAATCAATGAGATGGCCTATCAACTCAAGTTTCCCAATCATTGGCTCATACACAATGCTTTCCATGTGAGCCTATTAAAGCCTTACAAAGGAGAGCCACCTCAAGAACCAACTATTGAAGACCCACCGGAGATCGAGGACCAAGAGGAGGTGTTGTAGTCCGAGTCCATTCTCCAACATGAAGACAAGGTATTAAGAGGCGGTAAGACTATCCGACGATATCTTATTAAGTTTAAGAATTATCCTTTTGAAGATGCTAGATGGATGCAAGGCATACAATTAAAGGATAACCTAAACCTTGTCAATGCTTACAATGCTTCCCAAGAGTAAGCAAATGTACAAAATGTTAAAAATGAACAAAGTTTTTTTTTGGTCTTATAAGACTCTCTTTTTCTTTATTGTGCACAAAAATGAAGTAGTATGCATGCTTAGATCAAGTTTGCGGAGACGATGTCTCCCAAACACCAAGTAGAGCTTGTCACTCTACTATGGATGGCTGATAGGACTAATGTGCAGACATGCTTGCGGCAGCCTCAAGCTCTCAAGCGCCAAATGGACTAGTCATCCATTGTGGAATGATGTCGTAGGGTAACATAGGGATCCTCTACCCGCTAAGAAAAGGACTCATGAATATGCTTTATCTTCTCTACACCATAGTCGAGGACGACTATGATTTCAAGAGAGAGGTAATGTCATGATAATCAATATCTAATTCTCCTAAATGATTTTATCATATTAAACTGATCATTTAATGTGGGGAAGTGCCAGGGGAGAAAAAGCTAGAATATTGGTTAAGCTAGTAGACCGGCCACTGTAGGGATCCAAAGGAGGGAAAATAGGGATCCAAAAGGGGGGCCATCTGCAAAAGAGCCATGTGCAACAATGGGCTAAAAAGACCCTAAGGTTCAGCCCATTAAGACTTCCAAAATGCTAAGGTTCCAAAATTCAAAGGTTGTGTCCAAAGGGCAACAAAAGGGGAATTGGATGCTTTGTGTGTGTCCAAAAAAAGTCTTTGCACATCCCTACATAGGAGGGGGCGAGCCTTTCTTGTAGGGGATGAGAGAGAAAGCCACACACACACACACACACACACAAGCTCCCTTTACACAAAGGGAATGAGGAACACATGTCAGCTCCCTAGCCCAGATGCCCACAAGGTGTACCCAATTCCTATTGGATGACCTTGGAGGTGGACCAATGAGAATTAGGCTAGAGTAAATCTAGTTTAATTAATTTAAAAACACTTAATAAAAGAACCAATGAGAATTAAGTCCTCTAGAATACTATTGGACAGTCTCCTGTTACCATATACATGTAGTAGTGATGTGTGTGAACACACTAGGACCGCCGGGGCATTTTTTCCCTCTTTAGGAGGTTTTTTCCCCCTAGCATTGTATATACGCCCATCACTCTAGGGCTATCCATCTTTCCATTTCACACTAAGTAACACACTCTCTATTGTGTGCCTTGAGCTTCCTTCATCTTCTCCAAGCTGTGTGTGTTTCTCTGCAACCCTAATTCCAACAATTTGTATCAGAGAAGGTCATGTCCTCCCGGGCTTAGTTGCCAGCTGCTCCAGCACACGCCTGCTCACTTTCTCCAATTTCAGTGAGCTTTGGCGAGCGTTCGCAGGTCGACAAATATTTTGGGCAGGCTCGAAGAGCTATAGTCTGCTCAGAATTTTGATTTGGGCTCATTTCGGCCTCCGTTTCCACTACAGGCAGTACTGCACAGGCTATTTCGTCATTTTCTGCAGAATTTCTGTCAGTGCCGTTTTTTGCATAACAAGTGTCTTATAGTCTTCTACGGTTTGTGCTATATAGCACAGGTTGTTCCCGCTCCATTTCTCCTATTTCCGGGCAGCTTTCACATCATGTGCATCATTTACAATGGTTGACAACAACAACACAGATGTGTTCAAGATGTTTGCTGCTGAGGACAGGTTGGATGGGGACAACTACCCTATGTGGGCTTATATGATGCAACATGTTCTTGTGTCAAAAGGTGTTTGGAACATTGTGCAGGGCATTGATGTATGTCCTTGTTCTGAGGATGTAGGCGATGTTGAGGATGTTGCAGATCTTGCTGCAAGGATTGCAGCTGTTAGAGTTGTTTTGCCTACGGCAGAACAAGCTTGTTGGGACGTTAAGGATGCGCAGGCTCATGCATTGATTGCGTTGTCTGTGAAGCACACCATTGTTTCTCACATCTGTTCAGCAAAATCAGCAAAACAGGCTTGGGATATTTTAGCAGGTCTTTATGCAAGCCGCAATGAGGCTAAAATTACTTTGCTGCGTAAAGAGCTGGAGTCGAAGATTATGCATGAGGAAGATGATGTGGACACTTTCCTTGCTAGTGTCAAGGATATCAATGAGCAGCTTATTTCTCCAGGTGAAGTCATTTCAGACAGTTCCCTTGTGCAGACTGTTCTTGATGCCTTACCAGATTCCTACCAGACTTTTGCTAGTACTTGGAGACTGATGACCCAAGGAAATCCTGAAGTTGTCAAGTTTGATGCATTATGCACATTGCTGTTGCAAGAGTCACTTTCCAGAAAAAACAGGACTAGGCAGCGTGCAGTTGAACAGGCTTTTATTGCTTCTCAAAGAAAGGGTGGTAACAGCAATGCAGCCACTTCTTCTGGTTCTGCTGCGAGTGGCAAAAATTATGTTCCTAATGCTTCTGCTGGCAGTACTTCGTCTGGCAATTCTGGTGATAAGGGCAAAAAGAAGATGCGTTGCCATTATTGTAAATCCAATGATCACTTGATCAAGTCATGTCCTAAGTTGAAGGCCAAAGAGGCTAAGAAGAAAGAGGGTGGTTCCACTGCAAATGGTGGTTCCACTACAAATGCAGCCATTGTTGAGTCTTCTGTGAAAGGAGATTGTGATGCTGATGTTGATGCAGAATGGGCTTTTAGCGCAGAGTGCACTTAAAATCCTTCTGTCCATGATGCATGCTTGTCAGTTGCCGCAGATTCACATGTGTGGTATTTTGACAGTGGTGCTACAAAGCACATTACTTCACATCGTGAATTGTTTACCTCTCTTGAGTCTGTCCCTCATGGAAATTCAGTCACTTGTGCCAACAACGCCTCTTATCCAGTTCAGGGAGTTGGAAAGATTGTGCTCACTGCTGCTAATGGTAGTTCCTTCACACTTGTTGATGCGCTTTATGTACGTGGGATCAAGAAGAATTTCTTGTCTATATCCGCACTTGCTAGACTTGGACTTGTAGTCAAATTTGTGGATGGCAGATGTACAGTTCATGATCTCAGTTTTGGTGATGAAATTGTTGCATCTGGCCTTTTGTGCCGTGGGCTGTATAAGCTCACTTTGTATGACAAGTGTGGACAAAATTTTGCAAATGCTGTTGCAGATTCAAGGGCTATTTCAGATGCAAAACTTTGGCATGCACGTTTTTTACATCTGAATTTTGCCAGTTTGCTGCGTTTGCAGAAATCTGATATGGTTGCTTCTTTGCCACCTCTTGAAGCACCTGTCAAACATGTTTGTGAAGGCTGTATTTTGGGTAACATGCAGCGTTCTAAGTTTCCAAAGGATGGTTCAGTTCGGGCCACATGCAGGTTGCAGCTTGTGCATAGTGATGTTTGTGGGCCCATGCAAACTCCGTCCTTGGGCAATTACCTGTACTTCGTGACTTTCATTGATGATTACTCCAGGCATGCATGGGTATTTCCACTTAAAGCGAAGTCCGAAGTTTTTAATGCTTCAAACAATTTCTAGCTATGGATGAAAATGTCTCGAAATGTACTATGGGCACGCTCCATTCTGATCGAGGGGGGGAGTACATGTCTCATGAATTTAATGCATTTCTGGCTAGTCGTGGGATAAAACACCAATGTACAGTGCCTTATACGCCTCAGCAAAATGGTGTTGCTGAGAGGAAAAACAGGTCACTGATGGAAATGGCACGATGTATGGTCAAAAGTCAAGCTTTACCACATTCTTTTTGGCTTGAGGCCATCATGTGTGTCACTTATGTACTTAACAGGTGTCCTACGAAAGCTTTGCAGTCTATTACTCCATATGAAGCATGGCATGATAGAAAGCCTTCTATTGAGCACATGCGTGTTTTTGGCTGTTTTACATATGCTTTGGTGCCACAAGTGCAGCGTAGAAAATTGGATGATAAGGCTGTCAAATGTATTTTTGTTGGTTATAGTGTTGAAAGCAAAGGTTACAGGTTGTATCATCCGCAAACAAAACGTATTCTGGTTTCTCGGGATGTAGTGTTTGTGGAAGATTCTGTTCAGCCCTTGCTGTCATGTACTAGAGACAGTAATGTAAGCTCACAGGACATTTATGACACTTTGTTGCCTCTTTTCAGTGGTGGAAATACGAATGTAAGTTCCAATGAGGCAAATGTACAGCCTATGGAGGTTTTTGAAGATGTTTTAGATCAGCCTATTACTGATGCAGATGTATGATGATGTACTTGACAAGTGGGAGCAAAAGTCTCTTCATAATCTATGCCTTTTTGTTGTGCATAACCCTTTGCAACAAGTCGAGCCTTATGGCGATCGATCTCATCATCCGGCTTGTGTTTCAACTTGTAAACCCACTTCGTACCAATGGCCTTTTTTCCAGGAGGCAAATCACATAAAGTCCACGTGTCATTTTCTATAAGTGCATCATATTCTAATTGCATGGCAGCCATCCAATTTTTTGAATTCTGTGCTTCATCAAAAGACAGAGGCTCCTCAACATCATGTAAACTAGACATAGCCAAAGCATAACAATCCGATGCATAAGATGCATGGCAAGAGCATGAACAAGTACGACTAGACAAAGGTGCATCCAATTTACTATCACGCAAAGTGTGCACCAGCCATTTTGGCATACCTCTAGCCTGCTCATTTTCAGCCCTTTCCTCATCAAGTACATCATGTACATCTGCATCAGCAATAGGCTGATCTGTAACATTTTCAGAAACCCCCATAGGCTGTACATTTGCCTCATTGGAAACTACATTCGTATTTCCACCCCTGAAAAGAGGCAACAAAGTGTCATAAAGGTCCTGTGAGCTTACATTACTGTCTCTAGTACATGACAGCAAGGGCTGAACAGAATCTTCCACAAACACTACATCCCGAGAAACCAGAATACGTTTTCTTTGCGGATGATACAACCTGTAACCTTTGCTTTCAGCACTATAACCAACAAAAATACATTTGACAGCCTTATCATCCAATTTTCTACGCTGCACTTGTGGCACCAAAGCATATGCCAAACAGCCAAAAACACGCATGTGCTCAATAGAAGGCTTTCTATCATGCCATGCTTCATATGGAGTAATAGACTGCAAAGCTTTCGTAGGACACCTGTTAAGTACATAACTGCCACACATGATGGCCTCAAGTCAAAAAGAATGCGGTAAAGCTTGAATTTTGACCATACATCGTGCCATTTTCGTAAGTGACCTGTTTTTCCTCTCAGCAACGCCATTTTGCTGAGGTGTATAAGGCACTGTACATTGGTGTTTATCCGACGACTAGCAAGAAATGCATTAAATTCATGAGACATATACTCCCCGCCTCGATCGGAACAGAGGGTGCCCATAGTACATTTTGAGACATTTTTAGCCATAGCCAGAAATTGTTTGAAGCACATAAAAACTTCAGACTTCGCTTTAAGTGGAAATACCCATGCATGCCTGCAGTAATCATCAATGAAAGTCATGAAGTACAAGTAATTGCCCAAGGACGGAGTTTGCATGGGCCCACAAACATCACTATGCACAAGCTGCAACCTGCATGTGGCCCGAACTAAACCATCCTTTGGAAACTTAGAACGTTGCATCTTATCCAAAATACAGCCTTCACAAACATGTTTGGCAGGTGCTTCAAGAGGCGGCAAAGAAGCAACCATATCAGATTTTTGCAAACGCAGCAAACTGGCAAAATTCAGATGACCAAAACGTGCATGCCAAAGTTTTGCATCTGAAATAGCCCTTGAATCTGCAACAACATTTGCAAAATTTTGTCCACACTTGTCATACAAAGTGAGCTTATACAGCCCACGGCACAAAAGGCCAGATGCAACAATTTTCATCACCAAAACTGAGATCATGAACTGTACATCTGTCATCCACAAATTTGACTACAAGTCCAAGTCTAGCAAGTGCGGATATAGACAAGAGATTCTTCTTGATCCCAGGTACATAAAGTGCATCAACAAGTGTGAAAAACTGTCATTAGTAGTAGTAAGCACAATCTTTCCAACTCCCTAAACTGGATAAGAGGCATTGTTGGCACAAGTGACTGAATTCCCATGAGGGACAGACTCGAGAGAGGTAAACAATTCACGATGTGAAGTAATGTGCTTTGTAGCACCACTGTCGAAATACCACACATGTGAATCTGCAGCAACTGGCAAGCATGCATCATGGACCACAGGATTGTAAGTGCACTCTGCGCTAAAAGCCCATTCTGCATCAACATTAACATTAGAGTCTCCTTTCACAGAAGACTCAACAATGGCTGCATTTTAAGTGGAACCAGCATTTTCAGTGGAACCACCCTCTTTCTTCTTAGCCTCTTTGGCCTTCAACTTAGGACACGACTTGATCAAGTGATCATTAGCTTTACAATAATGGCAACGCATTGTCTTTTTTCCCTTATCACCAGAATTTCCATACGAATTGCTGCCAGTAGAAGCATTAGGAATAGAATTTTTGCCACTCGCAGCAGAACCATAAGAAGTGGCTACATTACTGTTACCACCCTTTCTTTGAGAAGCAATAAAAGCCTGTTCAACTGCACGCTGCCTAGTCTTGTTTTTTCTAGAAAGTGACTCTTGCAACAGTAATGTGCATAAATGCATCAAACTTGACAACTTCAGGATTTCCTTGGGTCATCAATCTCCAAGTACTAGCAAAAGTCTGGTAGGAATCTAGTAAGGCATCAAGAACAGTCTGCACAAGGAAACTGTCTGAAATGACTTCACCTGCAGAAATAAGTTGCTCATTGATATCCTTGACACTAGCAAGGAAAGTGCCCATATTGCTCATGGATAATCTTCGACTCCAGCTCTTTACACAGCAAAGAAATTTTAGCCTCATTGCAGCTTGCATAAAGACCTGCTAGAATATCCCAAGCCTATTTTGCAGATTTTGTTGAACGGATGTGAGAAACAATGGTGTGCTTCACAGACAACGCAATCAATGCATGAGTCTGCGCATCCTTTACATCCTAGCGAGCTTGTTCTGCCATAGGCAAAACAATACTAACAGCATCAAAAATTGCAGCAAGACCTGCAACATCCTCAACATCGCCTACATCCTCAGAACCAGGATGTACATCAATGCCCTGCACAATGTTCCAGATGCCCTTTGACACAAGGACATGTTGCATCATATAAGCCCACATAGGGTAGTTGTCCCCATCCAACCTGTCCTCAGCAGCAAACATCTTGAACACATCTGTGTTGTTGTTGTCAGCCATGGTAAATGTTGCACCTGATGTGAAAACTGCCCAAAAATAGGAGAAACGGAGCAGGAACAACACGTGCTATATAGCACAAACCATAGAAGACTATAAGGCACATGTTATGCAGAAAACAACATTGATAGAAATTCTGTACAAAATGATGAAATAGCCTGTGCAGTATTACCTGTAGTGGAAACGGAGGCCAAAATGTGCCCAAATCAAAAATCTAATCAGACCAAGCTGTTCGAGCTCGCCTGAAATGTTTTTCGACCTGCGAACGCTCAGCTCACCAAAGCTTACTAAAATCGGAGAAAGTGAGTAGGAGTGTACTGGAGCAGCTGGCGACTAAGCCCGAGAGGACGCAACCTGCTCTGATACCAATTGTTGGAATTAGGGTTTCAGAGAAACGCACACAGCTTGGAGAAGATGAAGGAAGCTCAAGGCACACAATAGAGAGTGTATTACTTAGTGTGCAATGGAAAGATAGATAGCCCTAGAGTGATGGGCGTATATACAATGCACGGGGGGAAAAGCCTCCTAAAGAGGGAAAAAATTCCCCGGCGGTCCTAGTGTGTTCACACACATCACTACCACATGTATATGGTAACAATAATATTGCTTAATAGTGTCAAGATAGTGCCACCATGCTAGTTAACACTACCTCATATGCTAGTTAACGCTTCAACAACATATTTAGCAGTTTCATTATGCTTCTTAGCATAGCATCCATGCTAGATACAAGTGACATAATGCTACTTAATAGTGCCACCATGTAGCCCTCATAGTTAGCATTGTCATCATGGTTCATGCTTCTTAGCATGGAACCAATGCTTGATACACATGCTATAATCCTTCTCAATACGCCACCATGCTAGCTTGCACTCCCTGGTATGCTATTTAACACTCCAATTTTGTAGTTAGCATTGTCATGGTGATTCATAGCAAAGCATTTATACTAGATAAAAATGCAACCATGCTACCTAACATTGGCTCATTGTTTGGGGGGTTCACTATGTATAGATTTTGTATATCGTGTGCATTCAAGGACTATTTTTTGAACTCCCTATGTGTCAATTTTTTAAAAACAAAATACATCCTATTTTCGTTCAATTCGTAATTTTTTTCCCAATTCCATTTTATGATACCCTTATGTATGTGAAAATGTGAGAAAAAATAAAATTTAATAACCCCTTCTGTTGCATTCACGTGATAGTCACATAATTATTAAGTGACCCCCCCAAGCATTGGCTCCTATATTTGTTAGCACTAGCACTATGCTACCTAATAGTGCCAACCATAGCACTTAACATTGCCATATGCTATTTCAACTAACGGTCTTACCTAATAGTCCCTATATATGCTAACAATCACATGATATTGCACTAGTTTGAAGTGTCTTTGTGCTACTTAGGCTAACCGTCCATATGACATTCTTGACTTTTCTTGAAGCACATATGGAATGTAGCTCATGTAACTAGTTAGAAGTGTCTTTGTGCTACTTAGGCTGACCATTTTATGACATGCTTGACTTTTCTTGAAGCACATGGGAAGCACATATGGCATGTAGCTGATTAGGGAGAATCCAAATGTTCTCATTTGGCAAGGTGGAGGCAACCCAATTGAAAGGCTATAGTAGGCTAGAGAAGTTTAAGGTATTGGTGGAGAATATCGTGGTGGGTAGATTGCATATATGGACAATCTGAACCCTACAATACTGATGTGGATGTGACTACCTATGCAACTAATTGTGGATATAAGTGGGACCAAAGTACTGGAGAAGATGATGTAGGAACTAAACATTGCGGGTGCAGAGGAAGACAATGAAGAGGAGCAACCAAAGGGAATGTTGTAGAAGAGAAATTAGAATAGCAAGAGGAGGTGTTGGCTGAGCCAAATGAATTTATAATCGAGGTCCTATGGGACTTGAGAATCCAGGGCTTTGAAAAGGACCCATCTTGCAAGGAAGAAGCTCCATGGGCACTTTAGTAGTTGAGCATCTCATGCAATGAAATGGACACTCTATTTTTCTAGTCCAGTTTTGCAATGAAAACACGTGCCTATAAGAAACTTTGAGTTTCTCCATCTGTTGTTTTGTGCATCCAAGTCATTAGGAAGAGGATGGGGTCTAGGAGGACCTCTTTATTTGCCATGCGCTTATGGAGGTGATTAACATTTTGATGAATGGGTGTATGCCATATGTGAAAGAATGGTGGGTGTGTAAGAGATGTGTAAGAGTGGTCAAAGGATGCACCTTTCCCCTAAAAAAGAAAGTGGACAATTTTATTATGTTTGGCCTTCCATAAATCCCACATGTAGGTTTTGGAAATCGGAGATCATATGTGGGAGTCCAATGGGTTATCATATGTAGCATATCTTAAAAACATTTCCAATGGGTTTTTTGTGTCCTAGAACCATTTGCTTCATGTTATGGTGCTTGGATAATTTCATGATGTTTATATGGAGTTGTTCTTAGCAATCCAATGTTTCCAACTGCTTTGCACATCTTTCCCAACTGTTCCACAAATATTGTCGGGCGGATTTTGTCTTAGTCCCATTGCAAAAGATATGAACGTGATCATCCAATGATTTCCAAAACCAAAAAGCCTAGTATTTACAAATGCATGTCTAATTTCTAGGATAAATAAAAGCAATAAAATGTTGAAAACACCTTAATTGTTGACATTGCTTTTATAATCTTTGACATCGCTATTTGCTTTTGCCAAAGCTAGAGAAGGTACCAAAGGCTCGGTTTGGTGGGTACCTCACTAATAAAGTTGTGAGCTGGCTTTGGCTATGGTTGCATCCACTCGACCATCAACAATATGCTTGGGAGACCCCCTGGATGATGAAAACCTCTTACTGTTTTGGTTTGTAACTAAACCTTACAGTGTATTATAAACTAAAAACCTTTGTATCCCTTGGTCCTAGCCCCAAGGAATGCACTAAAGTATATGTAGCATAGCACATTCTTTCAATAGAAGGGATTTTATATTCTTGTTAACTTACAGAAAAATGTGTACAAAAGGCATATAAGGGGTAAATTTCGGCGAACGCACATGATATAGGAAAATTTTACATGGTTAACGCCCCAAGGGCCTAGCACAAGAATGTTATACTCAATATTCCCTCTTGCCTAGCCTTTAAAATATATACTTTTGTTGAACGTACAACTTACTCTAAACACATGGTGTGTGTATAATACAAGTACACAATTCGCAAAGTGTGCAAAGGACTAGTGTCTTGAAATTTGATAGCTTGCTAGTAGTAAGCTTCTTTTTTGTAATCCAAGCAAACTATTTTTTTGTGGTGTTCTAAGACGGGGTCTCCAAAAGCATGTCTTGTTGTGTGTCTAACATTGCAAAAGTGTAGGATTAATGGAGTGTAGTATGCTGGTTATCACACTCACTGACTGAGAGAATCTAGAGAATTGTAGAAGAAGGCATGCTCACAATGTGCAGACAAAATATATGGTTTATGTGTTGTTTGTAATGGTTTTGAAGAGTCAACTATCCAAAAACCAAACGTCTCTTGTCTCATTGTGGCGCTAGCTTCTTTATACTCAGCACAAAACCAATCAATCTCCAATACAATTTGTTTTAACATAAGATATTCAAAATGCCTTAGTTTAATCTTCAAAGTTAATAGTATCCATACTTGTGTATATCTATAAAATCTTATTGCCCGCTTCCAAACACGGAAGTTGAGTTCATAAATACCAACTATCTCACATAGCCAAGCTCCTCATTGATAGGGTTTGTATCTCTTGCAGTTGCACATGATTGCTACCTAAAAGATGAAGTGATGTAAGAATCTTGAGTAATGCATCATTGATCATTTTTGTCGACTTGAAGGTGTTTTCCATAGGCCCACATGTTGCTATACACGGATACCTAGAAGTACAAAGCCGAGTAAATAAACTCCAAGTAAAAGTATTAGGATTTCAAACAACTCTATAATATACATTCATAGAGAAATTCAAACAAGTTCATAAATATACATTCATAGAAGAACTACTACTCCTCTATCACATCCAAATCCAATCTCTCTCTGCTCATCATTGATTTCTTCTCCCTCCATAATTTCATATTTGATACGTTTAGATAACCAATGAAAGAATGGATGGAGGTTCACTCTTGGTAGATTTGCTAGCTCTTCGCCTTCTTTGTAGGTTGCAAGCGTCCTGGTACTCTTCGACAAATCTTTCCATACACTGTGAGTTGTAAATAACAAATGTGGATATGTTCAAGCATTCTGTTGTTGTGAGCTTGAAAGGAATGCCCTTGCCACATAACACCTCATTTGACAATGTAGGAGACTCTTCCATTGTCCATCTCCAAGAAGCAGCTATGTCAACACGCTCAAGGTACTTTGAAAGATAATGCATGCACTCTCCAAGCACCCATCCCTTGGCCATTGAACCCTCTGGTCGTACTCTTTGGCAAAGACTCCCATTTAAAGCTCCCATAAATATTTCAACCCAAAAAATCTAATGAGTGCTAACAACACCTGCAATTTCTATCTCATCCACGAGATGAATGAGTACATGGACTTGGATATTGAAAAAGGACGTCGGACAAAGGAGCTCAACGCATTACCTTTTCTTTTGCAATATTGACCTTGTATCAATCTTCTTAGACATCATCTATCTATTAAAAAATTAGAAGAACAATGTGTGAAATGTTTGATAAAAGTATATGTATAAACATTCACGAGCTATAAACATACCTTGCTTGCTTTCCTAAATGATTAGATAACATCTTGAATACCACACATTAAGCAACCATCAATAACAAGGGGGTGAACATGCTATATGTATCAATTTACAATCAAATTAGTATCTCTTGGTTGGAGGAAGTAGTTGTTGCAATTAAAAAACATTGAGTTACCTTGATGAAATTATGTCAATCATGTGTCTTCAAGTTCAAAAGATTTGTATCATCCACAGTGAATATATTCTTCAATGAAGCACCATATCCCGTCGGTGTGCGGATAGATCATATTCTTTGATTAATCATGTCAATGTCTTTGAAGGTAAGCACCCATGGTGCAGGTGCATATCCTTTTTGACCCGTCTCTTCATCAACATGGGGCCACAAGCTGCATTTGTAATTTTAATCTTTTAAGTTGTTTTGAGTTGCTTCTGTCTCTTTCAAACCGATAATATTTTTCCACAAAGAGTGGCCTACATTTTTTAATATATGCATAGGATCAAGAAAATGAGCGATCTTCAAATCTTTCCAATACTCCAAAAAAAACCATACATAGATAGAGGGAGTTAGAGGGGTCGTCCTTGAGATCGGTCGGCATCTCCATTGCTTGTAAGCTCTAACTCTGGATTGATTATGGACCCTTCGGTCCACTTTAGGTACTGCGGGTGTCATCTGTTTAGGACATCATCCGCTCTCGACCTTCCATTGAAATGTCTAGTTTGTGTTCTTCAGTGTAGCAAATGATCTTCGAGTAAGAATCATCTATGTCAAAGGTATATATTTTTATTGAAATGCTTACTATACATAGATTTCAACCAATCACCACATGAGGGACAAGCTTTATAACCTTTGATTGAGCACACTACATCCATAGTAAAATATTTAGTATGATGATAAGAAATAGAATGAAATGAAAAGTGTTTGCATGTATTACTTAAAGACAAACCAATCCGTAGCCAAAAAAGTCGTGTATAGTCCTTGCCAAAATCCCTCAAACTCTAAATCTTCTTTCATTTTTCAGTTTTAACATATCAATCACGTCTATGCCTCTCCACAACTCTTGGAGGTTGCCAATCAGCGGTGCCAAGTATACGTTAATATTTTTAACTTGACATTTTCTTGGAATTATGAGAGACAAAAGTAAATTCTCTTTTTTAAAGCAAATAAAGGGTGGCAGATTGTAGTTAACTAGAGCTATAGCCAAGTAGACCATTTACTTGAGTGCATGGAGAATGGATTCACACCATCCAAGTCAACACCCATCTTGATGTGTTGTGGTTCTATTTCAAACTCATGCAATTTTATATTGATATATTTGAAGGAAAAGCCATCCGGGGGAATTCTCATAATCCTATTTGTACTTGCAATCTTTGCTCACCAGTCCATATGTCTTGCTAAATATGGGGTTCAAAATATGTGTTGTATGTGGGGTGCCAATGAAAAATATCGAAGCACCTTACAAGGGCTCTTTCCACTCATATCTTTATAATGAGATGTTTTACATTCTGGACATGCCTTTTCATTTTTGTATTCATCTCTATGCAAAATACGATCGTTGGGCAATGCGTTGTGAGCGGGATGAAAACACACACAGCGCCTCTATAACGACCCGACACACACTCTTGGGAAGATACACACACACACACACACTATGGGGCACCACTCGGCTTAGACAACACACCTGGCCGAGACAGGGAACACACCTCTGGAGTGAGAGGAGAGAGACTATCCACTTGCCCACTCCACACAGACACACACACACACACACCCAAAAAACTCAGCTCAAAAGAGGATAATTTCTGATGTTTAGATACAATTGAGCTTGGGCCAACACCAATGGGGCAAATAGCTCACACAATATGGGTAAAATAAGCCAGATACTATCACAAACTAGAGCAGAAACTTCGCTCATAGGAGAAACTTACACAGCAAAAACAGCAGAAAAAGAGTGAGAAATTTGGCAAAATGGACAGCGCCATCGCGTCCGGAACAACCCAAAACCCCAGTCTACAATGTCAAAGTGCTCAAATCTGACCTCGGATGAGCAGTTTACGGCCAAAACAAGCTCCAAAATGAGCAAAAACACACCTGCGGCTGTTCGTCCTCTCTTCTCCACGTTTTTTCTGGTCTTCTCTCCGTTTTTTCAGTTCCCACACTTAGCTTTATTAGTTGGGCACCCTTGGCCTTTTAGATGACCTCAAACGGACCCCGAACAGGCCAAAAACTGACCTCGCAGTGCATAGTTGTCACCTTTTTGCATCATCCGCACACCTGGCACTCATTTATTTTCAATAATGCGTCTCGCCACCACGTGAAGTGGCCCCAAAAGATGGTCCTCATGATGATCTTTCTGCATAAGTATCACAAGAAAACACCCACGTCGTGTCCGTACTTCTCCGCGTGCAAGTACTGACCCCATTCGGCCTCCTGACGCAACTAGATGCCATCTAACGCACCTGCTTACCTCATGTCGTCGGCCCGTGGATAGCTTCCTCGAGAAGTTTTACGCGCTACCAACTCCTCATTATTGTAGAAAAAACACACTGGTACTGGTAATAGTGAAAATCGATGAACTATGTACATGATGTCCTACCTGTACACATGTGGGCCCCACGTAACCACCTGGCTCTGGAAAATGGGCAATTCTTTATTTGATGCACCATGCCTGTGTATGTACATATGCGCAATCCCTTGCTCCAAAAAACTCCTGACAGTGTGTATGGTGTTGTATTGAGTCCAAGCTTGCTCAACATCTTTTTCACTTCATCTCTTGATATAGAAAGGACGTTGTTTGAGGGTAAGAACTTTTGAGATAATAGCCTGCAACATTTTGAGTAAACACCACATACAAATTAAGTATTAAAACATTCAAAAATAATACAATAAAGATTGACAACGGAGAAGACATTTACTTTAATAGTGCTAAAATGGATGCTTTACTCTAAGCATAACAATCTTTTGCGCTTAATCATGGCAAATTTACACCTTTGTAGATTTGTTGAAGCACTTACGCTTTAAGAAAACTTCAGTATTACACGCTTCACTCTAGATTCAAAAATTTGATACATAGGCCACAAGTGCATGTTTCTTATATACACTTTTATATATTCAATCTAGAGGTGGAGATGCTCTTTATGTCCTAGAAAATCCGTACTTCACTAATAGTTCATCATCGGCACGTAATGATCTAATGGCATTTACAAGTGTTAAGTATGGAGATTGATTTACTCCTTCTAATTTTTTGTATTGAAAATGCATTTGTAAGGCCCCCGTTATGAAAAGAAGCCATTGTGCGTGAAGGAAAATCACTCACTGGAAACCAAAATTTTCACGGGACCAGTCCGTAATATTCCTTTTCGTCGAAATATTCTGCCATGAGGGTGGTCAAAAAGTAGTCAAAAAATGGTCGATCGGTTGGCTGGTGGTCAATGGCCGGTGGTCGGTGGCCAAATTCAAGAAGGACTTGTCTTCTCAAGGGTGGTCACACATGGGAAGATTATTGGAGAGTCCACTTGTCTACACAAGGGTGGCTACACAAAGCTACCTCTTCTACACACAAAAATGGATTGTGAAGTATTGTGGTGCATTGTGAAGTTGATGTGAGGTGGTGAGAGTGAAGCAAGGTGGGAGCACTAAAAAGGTATAATCCCTTTGTAATCTACTTCTTGTTTTGAAGTACGTCTAAATCCATTGAGTAGTTTCGTTTCCATGGACGTAGCCCACATTGGGTGAACCACATATATCGTGTGTACTCTCTCACTCTCTCTCTCTCTCTCTCTCTCTCTCTCTCTCTCTCTCTCTCGTGGGACCCATTCAAAAGGCTAGAAGGAGCTATCATGTAACAAGCACCCCAAAAGCTAAAACCCTCTCCTTATCTAGGAAGCGATCTTTTATTTCATTCCCCATAGTATCTGCAAGTGTACATTTGCACTAAAGACAATAGACAATTGGGCAATGCATCCATGAGTCTCGCTCTCAAGACCGGAAGGCAAAGGTTGTCGCAAGACGTCCATTTATAATTCTTGGATTGCATGACCATGTCATGTGTGAGAATGACAAGCAACTTTAACATAGATGGTATCATCATCATCAATTAGAGATGCATGCCCTACATGTGAAATATTATTTATATTATTGACACAATTAACTATAAGAATTTAAATAAATATAAATTAGAATAAAGAATACTAACCATAGGTTGATCTCGGTGTGCGAGCATTGGTGCATAAGTGTAAACACCCCAATCCACCTCATGTGAACGACATGCCATCGTAGCCTTTGATGTAAGCCTCGACATCTATTGCACTAACATGGAATCTGTTGCTCTTCCAATAAATTGAAGGCACTCCCTCTAAAGGGTCTTCATGTCCCATCATATGAGAGTGGTCTCCATGGCTATAATATCGAGGTGATAGAGTACGAGAAGAATCTGAATCTGTATAAAGAAAAGAAGTTAAAATTAATTTGACTAAAGTACTAGTGTGTGTGTGTGTGTGTACATACATACATACACATATATATAAATACATACATATATATATATATATATATATATATATATATATATATATATATATATATATATATATATATATATATATATGTACATACATACTTAGATGCATATATACATGTATACATAGATATATAAACACATACATACATTTTTAGATACAAATGTACATTGTTTCCTCTTGTTGCGAACACAAACATGCAGTACGCTATGGTCTCTAAAAATAAGAGACCTCTGGGATTCCATGAGGTGTCATGGATCCACTTTGGACGGGAGATGTCATTACGGGTAGCATTCCCGTAGCAAAACTATGTCATTTACAATTTGAACTTTTAATTTGATTACTTATGTATTCCTCTAATGTAACTTTAATATCATTTTATTTTCAATGAATGCAATGTAGAAGGCATCTTAGGCTAAAGTGGCGAGCTCCCACACGTCGCACTTGGGTCGCATGGGCAGGGATGGCTTCATAGCTACTTTTGTAACTATCAACATAGTTTTTAGAATGATGTGAATAAAAACAACCCTAAATTTTGGATCTGTTTTTTACAGAACAAAGATTATGGTCGACCTTCAACTCGAACAGAGATCAAGATGGTGACATACCAAGGATACAGAGCCTTACAATGCATGCTTTCACCAGCACACCCTTTTGTGAGTAATATTTGTAACTTTAAGTTTTTTCTTTAAGTTAAAATGATTTTCAAATTAGTTTTTAATTGACAATCATTTTAATTTAACTTTTATGAATGCACGACGTTCACGAAGAGAGAGAGATCTCAAGCTTGTTGCGAGAGAGGAGGAGTAGGATAGGAGGATAGACAAGCACTCGGCATCTGTTGCAGCGTCTTCACACACTGGGGGACAGCCTTCATGTAGATGTGTTTCCTAAACTCACTCTTATCTTATTGCAGACATAGCGAGAACCACGAACATAATTGTCAATCCATGGGACGAAGCTCGACTAGTGCATAGAGGCTACAAGAGGGTGTCAATCAACTGGAAAACAAGAGACAACTTGCATCTAACACAAGCTACACTCAAATGAACTAAGTTATCAAAAGCTAGTCACTAATCGACAAACAAAACATGATCGTTACAGCATCAAACAACATCCGAATGTGCGAAACTTCTAGGACAAGTATATAAGACCTAAGCACACATGCTATGGTCTCAAATCTCACTTTTGATGAAGTGCAAAAAACACGATTATTAACAGTAGTGAGATTTTGACCTAGTTGTTTCTGACCCTGAATGCATCTAAATGCTTAGCAATGATGCCCCAATACCCCGCCTATGCTTACTTTGTGATTTCCTAGCTTAAATTCCTACTTATGATGAAATTAGACCGCGGGTTGGCGACGCCAAAAGCTACGATTTACCATGATATGTTTACGTCAATGCATAGAGCTTTTTCCCATGGTTGCAATGCAATAGATGGCACTGCAATGTGACAACCAACAAGGGAGAAGGAAGCATGAGAAGGAGAGAAGTGAGCGCCGTTAGCTCATGTTGTGTATTTCTTATCCAAAAACTTAATAAAAACTTTACAAAGTTGGCTTTTATACATTATCCAAGGTTTAAAATGAGTAATGTCCCGGCACCCAAGACCTTTGAGGCTCCACAACTTACTGTATTTGCAACCTAGGTACACTAGCTTACCTATTCTTTACATCTTGAAACTCTTATTGAGCCTGTTACTAGTTACAATTATCACAATGGCTAAAAAGATCGAGAAATTACAATACATGGACATTTTGGAAAAATGTGAAAAGTGTGTAACTCCAACCTTCACTTCTTCTTCATATTCATCTTTGATGTGCATTCATAAGGCTTCGATCTTTAGCAGCTCTTGTTAACTGACGTCGGCTCAGTTAACATTCCCCTCTTTTGATTTTAGTGCCCGTCCTCCGGCACTGTTGAGAATTGTCCATGGAGGCAATGGAAGGTTTTGATTGGTTGTTGAGGGGCTGATTGTCTTCATTTGTCGTTGATTTTGTTGATATGGTTTATTTTGATGTAGCATCTTCATTGGTGTGAGAGATGATATCACATTTGTCCATTGTAGCAGCATAACAGTAAGGCTTTGTTTACTTATTAAGAGTATGTACAAGAGAAGTAGAATGATGAGGTTCTAAATTAGCGTCTAATACCTAGATGACCAAAGGAAAAAAACCCGGTGGGAAAAAAGTGCCTTTGGGCTAAGTGCATTATGAAGTAATGATTAGCATGGGGAATATTAATAAAGTATTGAAGGGATTATTTGTTGGTAGATATTGAAATAAGAGGGCAACAATATATGAACGTAGCACGATGGAACATTTGTTTGCCTACTGTAGTCCACTCAAGGTGCATAGGTGGAAGCAAAAAAGAGTGTCTAATGCATATGTCCAATGGTGGGACATCCTATATGCATACATAGAAATGCATGGTCAACAATATGCTATGCAAGAAGGATTTTTGAGGGGTTCTCCAGAAAGAAGGTGTAGCTATAAAAGCATATATCGTGTCTTTACAAGCTAGCACCCCTTTAAGAAGAGTTTTCGTTGTCTAAGATATGTTCTTTCATCTTATTGTGCACCGTGTGTGAGTGTTGGACTCCACGACACTCCACCATGATTAAGTTAATAGACTTTGACTCTTATGCTCATCTCATCTAGCATGAAGGACACAAACTTATATATGCTCAACTCTTCTAGCTTAAGTGTAAGACTAATAATTACGACTCTTAGCACAGAGTTTATTAGGTCTTGAAGCTTTGGGATTAATGCTTTGCTCATTTTATGGCTCAGCAGCCCGACTTTGACTATGCCAAAGAGTGTTTTTTGCACCATGGCGACTTGGTTTTTTACATTCTTGTGCTTACTACAAACATTTCTTTAGGTAAAAGTAAGCTTGAATCCTCAAAAAGAGGATTAGTGAAGGACCAGGTTGGCATTGAAGGTTTCTTTTGCCCTACTTGTTTTATAATCTTTGAATCAAAAGCTTTGTTGGTTGGGTTGTCCTTCTTTGACTTTGAAGACTCCATTATCTGTTTGATTCTCCTATTAGGCCTATTGATAGGATTGTTTGATGTTGTTGTAGGCCTCTGTTCACTGTTGGATTGGATTTGACTAGAAGCATTGGAAGACTTAGGAATCCAAATCTCTTGATGACCTTTGTATCTCCTTTATTGACTTTGCTTTGCTCTAGGTCTTGTTGAGTTCTTGAGATCTTCATGCAGGTCTAGTGTAGTTGCAGTTGGCTTGTGGTTGACTGGTAGCCAAATCTTTGTATAACCTGTGTAGAATCCTTGTCTAAGAGGAAAATTCTTTGAGATCCGTCTTTGTTATGTATCCTCTTGAGAGTTTTTGTAGACTTTAGCATCTTTCAATGTTGTTTTGTTGTATACCTGCTTCTTAGGTATCCTACGATATTGTCGAGGTTGATACCTTGTGGGCCTTCTTTCCTGGGAGGGACTTGACGTTACTTCATATGTCCATACCTGCAATTTTAGTACCCATATCTGTCTGTTACCTCTATAGTACTCATGTTCCTTTAAGCTCGATTGTGATGCTATCCATCCCATGTGCTTATTTTTCTGTGTTGATTTCCTGTCTTTAATCCAAATTGGATCATTGACTTTGACTAAATTGCTTTGAAGAAACAATTTCTTTACTTTCTTTCGATTTCTTGAGTACTTTGACAGATATATCTTTGCTTTTCTGGGTGTCTCCCTAGAGGTTTCAGTTGGGTCAGCAATTAACTTGAAGTTTTGAAAGCTTGACTTGCTTGAAGAAGTTGATCCATGAGGGTTCTTTGATGTAGAGGCATATGTTGTCACACCTTTTGTGCTAATTGGTGGAAGGTTAGCTTTAGCTATACCTTTGTACGCAAGATTTGTCTTTGATTCTTGTGACGTTTGCAACTTTGAATCTAGCATTAATGGTATCTATAAATGTTGTTGGCTACCTCTTGGAAAAGAGAGTATTAGCATTGTATCTTATTTGTAGGCCTTGTGTTGGTTTAGCCACTGATTTCCAAGGATGACATCTGCATGCATGTCTTTTGAAGGTTTTACTTGAAACTTTATTTGCTCTTCATGCTTCTGGATACTAAGAATAGCAACCATCTCTTCTTGACTTGTATGCATACCTAGTATTGTTTTGCTATCATGTTTGCATGGAGTGATCTGGACAATCCTATGTATGCATACCTAGCATTGTTTTGCTATCATGTTTGCATGGAGTGATCTGAAGAATCCTTTGGAAGTTCTCTGCAATCATATTGCAGTGTACTGCTTTATCCAATAGAGCATTGCATCTGACACTCACTCCGTTTGTATTGTTGAGAACTATAGCTATTCTCATTGGAGGTTCTATTGAAGATTTCTGTCATGGTTTTGTCATGGTCTCATCTTGATCTAAATGTGTCTTTATGGAGGGTGGTTTGAGACTTTTTTTTCACTCTAACTTACATTGGTTGATTTGACTAGCAATATCTAGATTTGTGGACTTCCTATAGCGTCTTGGTTGTCTGCAACCCATGTTCTTCTTAGCTTCTGGCTTTAGTGGAATTCTCTGCTCAATAGCTACCGTGGTTTCCTTTTCTTTGTTTGATCTGCAATTCTTGATGCCTGATCTAATTTAATCTCTTCTGAGGTTAAGTCTAATAAAGATGAATCATCTTTAATAAGCTTTTCTTTGATATCAATCTCCATTTTAATTGTGCTTGAGGACTTTGTGTTGTCCTTCGTGGGTGACCAATCCTAGTCTTCATTCTTTGACGTATGTATCTTCATTGAACTATGTACCTCTAGGACCTTTTGGGCCAATGGCATTCCCACTATGATGTTATCTGTAAGATATTTTGCTGTGATCACGTGGAATTGGGCTGTGATGATCTGTGAACCTATTTGGAGGAGATTTTGGTGGTGACCTTTGTGTAGCTTTTTGGACATTAGCTTCCATTGACTTTGACCTATCTATCACCTGTTCTGGTAACTTGAGTCTTTGGATCATCTTCAAATAGTCTTTGACTCCAAGTTTAACATCTGTAGGGGCTTGTACAAGGTCATGAACCTATTGGTATCATTAGGTGAAATTTGGACTCACAAAGGGGCCCTTTAAGGAGTTGACTTTATCTCTCTCTACCAAAACGGGTGCATGGATAAATTTTTGCAAACAAACTCCAAAGTTGACGGAGGTTTGACAGTTAGAATGTCCTCTTCAAGCTCTATTTACTAATATATAGCATGCCATGAGATTCCTCATATTTTAGAAGATTCTTTTTTTATTCACCTATGATGTGACAACTCTGTCGGAATCAGTAGATAGAGCTTGAAGAGATCATTCTAACTGTCAAACCTCCGCCAACTTTGGAATTTGTTTGCAAAAATTTATCCATGCGTCCATTTTGGTAGAGAGAGGTAAAGTCAAACTCCTTAAAGGGCCCCTTTGTGAGTCCAAGTTTCACCTAATGTCATTATTGTCTGTCTCTTGATATGCATGTGTGAGCTTGGCCACATGCACTTGTTTGAACACTATGAGATTTGTTGGCTTTTGGCTTTGACTTGTGGAGATCAACTGAAACTTTTGTCCTTGATGATCTTCATAGAAGAATTTTTCTGCAGATTTTGATGGGATCTGGGTTAGTGAAAAACTTCCAACAACCATATGATCTTCCAATGGTTTTTGCTTTGAAGGGGTCTGTTGGCTAGAATTTCTAGGGATTCTTACTAGTGTAGCATTTTCTGGTACTAGAGCTAAGCTTGATGGATTTACAACTCCCCCCTTCCTAGGGTGATCACTATAGCCTGCTCCATTATGAGATCTCAAACTGTTTGGTTATGGTTTAGTCTCACCTTTTGGGATTGTGAAGGCACACTTTGGGTAGCAGTGTTGATGTTTGATATCTATATACCTTCTACATATTTTTCTATATATCTTCGTGAATCATGACAAATTTTTCCCCAAGTCAAGATGTAGATAGCATTATCCATGCCATGATATTGTCTATCCCATGGGTCTCCTATGATATGAGCTTTTGTGGTTTTAGGACCCAAGTCATCATAGATCTTAGACTCTCGTCTATATCTAAGATTGTTTTGGTCAAAGTATATGCTCATTTGGTCACAACATTGAAGCTTGATTTTTGATGGAGGAGAGTTTGGCTTTCAGCAGATTTTTGGGTTCACCTGGGTAATATCCTTCAGCTCTAGAGAGGATGGGCTATAATAGATTCTATCCTCTGAATAAACCATCTTTTCTGATCTATCACTGGATGCACTTCTATGAGTTGGGATGTGGGCCGTTCAAACACTAGTTGATCCTTTTTGTGCAGTTGCCCTTTTTGATCCACATAGTGTGCATATGAATTATGTGTGTCATACAAAGCTAATATCATTCTGTTTGATGTGTCCCTTAAACTCGTAAATGATTGCAAACTTGTGGCAATGGATGCAGAATCATTTGCAAACCTTACACTCTTTTTTACCTTCGGTAATAAATCGGGATTCACATTTTCAGTTTGCTCCATGTTTTTCTTGGCAGCTGATCTGTCCCTATTGTCTAGATTTCTTCGACAATCTTCATGAAAATGTCCACTTTTTCTTCCACAATTTGAGCAATACGCCATGGCTGGTGGTATTTCATTTGGTTCTGTCATGTAAATCTCTAGCTGAGAAGTTTCAGCTTGTGTACTCGCCAAGTTGTCAGCATCTTCTTTTAAAACATTGAGCATCAAGCTATAGACTGCTCCATCTTGACCTTTATAATTCCTTTGACTTGGTTCTCCAATTAGACTTGCTTCTATTGGGTGATCTGTTGGATCTTCCATTGTTGGATCTCAAATGTAGATTTGACCAATGTAATCCATGTACAATGATCCTGATTGCATATGCATTAAATGGATTCTTTGTGGGCTTGTGCAGGTTTCTGGATAACCATTTGGATCCATCTTTTGTACTTCTATCTACACCTCATCTTTGAGCTTGCAATACCTAGCTCCACTGAAGTCTGTGAACATCTAGGAGTTCTCTGAATTGGGCTTTACTCTGATCAATAGGATCATGGCTCTTGTCTTGCTTTTGCCAGTCTCATAAGATACCTATGGCCTTCCACATCTGTATATAAAACGTTATCTCCAATGTAGCCATATAGTTGTAAAATTTTCTCTGTTGCAGTTGTGCATGTGTTGCTATTGCTACTGGTTAGCTTTGGTTCTTGTGCATTTGAACTCTCTGCTTGTCTTAACTCCATGTCGTCTTGGTCTCTCAGAACTATCTCTTAGCAAATCATGTTGGTGGCTCGAGTTTGATAAGACTGCTTTTGCCAAAAGTATTTTTGGCAGTTGATTGCTCTTAGACTCACAAGAGTTGATTTACTCTAGCTCGAAAGAGTCAGAATCGATTACAACCTTTAAAATGATGAAAATCTAGGCCTTGAATAACCTAAACTGCAATCCAATGTGATTTGTGCCCTGATTTGCAAGTTTTATGCGTGAAACTGCCCAAATGGCTTGATTTTACTAAAAATCCATTTTGAACTGCACTTTTATATGCTCGATCCCATTTTGACAGGTTTTTTATCGTTCACTCAAACTACTAAATTTTTTGCTAACTATTGTGATCGGTCTGTGTATATCACTTCAATCTGAGCTAAGTGAGTCAGCAAATGAGCTTTCCAAATTATATCCTTGCAAAGAGCTAAAGGACTAATCTGCAACCTGGAAACTGAGTTACCATGTATTAATTTTCATACGATCGAACCCAAACTTGACCAGTCACCTTGTATTATGTTGCTCTAACACTGTACAAGCTCAAAAGTCCAAAATCTTGTCTTTGGGGCTCAAAAGTAAATAATCATGATTATTTACCTTTCTCATTTTTTACACTTTTTAGGCTTGTTTTGCCATATAGACACCTTGTTGTAGTGTCTTCACATGTTTCACTGAGTTTGAACAAGATTTGTCCAAGTTATCAAACTGTTTAGTGTTCGCAGACTCAATTTTCGAGAATCTGGCTTAAGTCTCACTTTTGTGATCCAAACTTCATCAAATTTGATATGTGGAGTCTACTTGATATGCTTGACCTTGTGGTATACTCAGTTGTGCAAAAATCTCAATTCTAGAGTAGATGTAAATAATCACACACGATTATTTACTTTAGGGATTTTTTTGCAACTTTTTGCCAAAATGTTGATACAAACCAGTAAAGCAACTCAAATTAAGCTCCCTAGCAAAGTTTCACAAAGTTTTGATAAACCCTGCTCAATTTGTCTCAACAGTTTGTGTCCGCAGACTGTCTTTACAAAACTGGCCATAAAATTCACTTTATAGTTCCAAATCTTACCAAATTCGATGTGAGTGCTCAATACAACATGATAAAACTTGTGGTATGCTTGGTTGGCCAATTTTTTAAAAAAATTGGACAAAAGTAAATAACCGTGATTATTTACTTCTAGTAAATCTTAGCATATTTTTATCATCTGAGCATACACACATGTTAAACACTTTAAACTAAGCCTATGAGTCAAGTTTCACTAAATCTGAGCAAGAATCTTCAAATCAAACTCAATTTCTCAACAATCAGTATAGATTTCAATTTTTATCAAGTTTTTGGTCTGTTTTGTGATCCAAATTGTATGAGCCTTCACAAAAGATGTTTGTAATCATGCGTAGAGTTTCTGGTATCAACCTTGGTCAATTTTGAGCTAAAAGTAAATAATCATGATTATTTACTTTTGGCCTAAAATGAACACTTTTGGCAATTTTTTCAATGGTCAGTCTTTTTTTGACATATTTCAAGCCTCTGAGTCAAGTCAAAACTTAATTTGGCCTAAATTCTCAAGAAAATGTAAATAATTTGAGTTTTTGCAAACTCTTGAAAATTTACCTTAAATGCATCTTTAAGCTTACCCACTAGTTCATACAACTTTTATAAGCATAATCTCCAGCCGGATTCAATGGTTGACAGTCTTTTCGTGTTGTTTCAAGCCGTAGACGTGAAATTCTGTAACTTCACATAAACATCTCACAGATGACTCCTTTGGAGTGAGCAATGATTTGAGATCCCACCACGGATTCTACTTACCCTACTCCTAGGTTCTACTACAATTGGGTTGTGGAAGATGTCCATAAACACTTGGTTTCTTGTTTTTTATAGTTTTTTGAGCCTTGATCTTAAGACTTGTCTCATCCATCAATCATTCTCAAAATCCTTACCTAATCTTACAGTTCTACAAGGTACGTAGCAAGTACAATCTACTTCCAAGCTACCTCTCGACAACAAAAGACGACACTCTTAAGCTATGCGATTTTAAAGAGAAAGTTTAACCCTAGGTGATCCTAGAGGAAGTTAATGGACAACTACACAAGACTCTCTTGTTTTCCCTAGTTTAGGTCTATTCATCCCCGGCAGCGGCGCCAAATGTGGATGGGTTTCCTAACCTCACTCTTATCTTATTGCAGACATAGCAAGAACCACGAACATATTTGTCAATCCATGGGACGAAGCTGACTCGACTAGTGCATAGAGGCTACAAGAGGGTGTCAATCTCTTAGAAAACAACACACAACTCACATCTAACACAAGCTACACTCAAATGACCTAAGTCATCAAAAGCTAGTCACTAATCGGCAAACAAAACATGACCATTACAACATCGAACGACTTCCAAGAATATTACAAAACTTATAGGACAAGTATATAAGACCTGAGCACACATGCTTATGGTTTCAAATTTCAAGTGCACAAAACGTGAATATTAACAACAACAGTGAGATTTTGACCTAGTTGTTTCTGACCCCGAATGCATCTAAATGCTTGGAAATGATGCCCCAATATCGATGCTTATTTTGTGATTTCCTAGCTTAAATTCCTACTTATGATGAAATTAGGCAGCAGGTTGGCGATGCCAAAAGCTATGATTCACCATGATATGTTTATGTCAATGCATAGAGCTCTTACCCGTAGTTGCAACGCAACAAATGGCACTGCCATGTGACAACCGACAAGGGAGAAGGAAACATGAGAAGGAGAGAAGTGAGCGCCATTAGCTCATGCTGTGTATTTTTTATTGTTAGGAAATAAAACATAGCTAAGTAGATAATTGCGTAGATTACTTAATGGAGAGAGATAATTTTCACACACAAGAGGTTATAGAGTAGAGAGAGAGAGAGAGAGAGAGAGAGAGAGTGCACACGATATACGTGGTTCATCCAATGTGGTCTACGTCCATGAGAAAGCAGTCACTTAATGGATTTAGTACTTCAAACAAGAAGTAGGTTAGAAAGGGATTATACCCTTAATAGAGCTCCCGCCTTGCTTCACTCTCACCACCTCACACCAACTTCACAATGCTTCACATCCACTTTTATGTGCAGAAGAGGCCTCCTTTTATAGGCCAAAAGGGTTGCCCTCTCTCATGAGAGGCAACCATGTGTAGCCGCCCTTGTGTAGATAAGTCCAAATCGAACCCTGCAATCCGCCCATGTGTGGACGCCCTTGAGAAGACATGTCTGCTTTTGCATTCGGCCACCGGCCATTGACTACCGTCCACCGGCCAACCGATTGGTCGTTTTTCGACCACTTTTCAGCCGCTGTCAGGCCATAATATCCGGCGAGAAGGAATATTTTGGCGAAGGGGCATGAAACTTTTGGTTTCCAGCGAGTGATTTTTCTTCACACACGATGGCTTCTCCTCATAACGGGGGCCTTACAAATGTGCGTTTTTAATAAAGAAAACTACAAAGGGCCAAATCAAGCTCCATACTTAACAATCTCCCACTTGGAGACTGATCTCCAAACCAAACCTGTGACTGATTTCCATCCTGGCTTCTTGTCCTTGAATGCTGATTGAAGATAAGCAAAGCTCAACTTCTCCTGGTTGACCACCTTTGTAAACATGTCTACAGGATCTTCACTTGTATGCACCTTTCCTAGCTTTAGTTGTCCCTCTTCCAAAAGAGTGCGTATGAAGTGATATCTCACCTCAATGTGCTTTGTCCTTGAATGAAAGGTTGTGTTCTTCGCAAGATGGATAGTGCTTTGGCTATTACTGTACAAGACACAATTGTCTAGTTTGAACCAAGCTCTTCTAAGAATCTGTGAAGCCACAGAATTTATTTCCTTGCCTCCATCATTGCTCAATACTCTGCTTCTGTGGTAGAAAGTGAGACCACTTTCTATAGCTTTGAAGCCTAGCTTACTGTTGTGCCTCCAACTATGAAGACATAGCCAGTAATGCTCCTTCGGTATTTTTGTCACCTGCCATATCTGCATCAGAATACCCTTCCAGAAAAATATCAGTTCCTCCAAAATACAAAGCATTTGTTGTCCCTTTTAGATACCTAAGTATCCACTTCACAGCTTGCCAATGCTCTTTACCTGGGTTTTCCATGAACCTACTCACAACTCCCACTGCATGTGCAAAGTCTGGCCTTGTCCAGACCATAGCATATATAAGAGAACCTATCGCTGCAGCATATGGAAATTTAGACATATAGGCTATCCCCTCTTGTGTCTTTGGACACATATCCTTGGTTAGTTTAAAGTGACCAGCCAAAGGTGTAGAAACTGTTTTTGCATTTTGCATTGCAAATCTTTCTCGTACCTTCTTGATGTAATCCTCTTGAGATAGCTTTATTGTCTTCTTCGTCCTTTCCCTTGATATCTTCATACCAAGTATCCTCTTTGTACCACCTAAGTATTTCACTGAAAAAGATTTAGACAGCTCCTCTTTTAGGTCTTTGATGTCCTGCATGTTAGCACTTGCAATCAGCATGTCATCAACATACACATTAGTTAGATGACCTTCCCATCTCCCAAATTCTTCGTGTAGACGTAGTGATCCGAGTTGCATCTTGTGAATCTATGATCCAATATCCATTGATCGAACTTCAAGTACCATTGCCTTGATGCTTGCTTTAAACCATACAAGCTCTTCTTCAATCTGCAAACCATGTTCTCCTTACCATTTACTTCATACCCCTTTGGTTGAAGCATGTAAATTTCCTCCTCTAGGTCACCGTGAGGGAATGCTACATTTACATCCATTTGCTCAAGATTTAAATCATGACAAGGCTTAATACAAGCTTAGTTGAGTTCATTTTTACAACAAGAGAAAATATTTCATTGAAGTCAATACCTTTCTTTTGAGAAAACCCTTTTACCACAAGCCTAGACTTGTACCTTTTCTTTCCACCTTCTTCTTCCTTCAGCTTGTACACCCATTTGTTTTGAAGTGCCCACTTACCCTTAGGAAACTCAACCAACTAGCATGTTTGGTTGAAAAATAGTGATTCCATCTCCACTTGCATGCTCTTCATCCATTCTTCTTTGGATTCGTGATGCATAGCTTCTTCATATGATTCCGGCTCTCCATAATTTGAGATCAAGAGATGGTTGAAGGAAGGAACAAACCTTTCTCGAGGTTTATTTTCTCTTGTGGATCTTTGGAAAATAGGTTGAGGCTCCTCATTTGGTTGACGTTGTTACACGTTGTCACCGTTTGCAGTCCTTGAGTCTTCACCGTCCTCAAGCTCCATGTACTCATCACCTGTTTCTTTTGTTTGTTTTATTTCCAAGTAATCTTTGTACATATTTTGTTCGTTAAAAATTACATCCCTACTCTTAAAAAATTTACCATCTTCAGGATTCCATAGGCGATACCCAAATTCACCTTCTTCATAGCCAATGAAGAAACATTTTTTGGACTTTGCATCTAGCTTTGATCTTAGGCTTCTATCTATGTGCATGAAAGCCTCACACCCAAACACTTTGAGAAATGCATAATTCACCGGTTTAATTGTCCATGCTTCTTCTGAAACTCCCCCATCCAATACTGTTGAGGGTGACCGGTTAATTAAGTACACAGACATACTTACAGCTTCCACCCAAAGCTCAAGCCGTAGGCCTGCATGTAGCCGCATGCTTCATGCTCGCTCCATGATTGCCCTATTCATCCTTTCTGAAATCCCATTTTGTTGAGGTGTCCTTGGGGTTGTCTTTTGCCTCCAAATGTCATTGCTATCACAAAAGCTTTCAAAAGCTTGGTTGCAATATTCACCTCCATTGTCAGATCTGAGGCATTTAACCTTGGTATCTATTTCATTCTCCACAAAGATTTCCACCTTTGAAATATGGAAACACATCGGATTTATTCTTCATGATATAAACCCATGTTTTCCTAGTCGCATCGTCTATGAATGTTACATAGTACAATGAGCCACCGAGTAATGGTGTACTTGTAGGACCCCAAACATCAGAATGAACCAACTCAAGTTTTTTATTTTTTCTTTCATTTCTTGATTTTTAAAATTTTGTTTACCATAAACACAATCTTCACAAAACTCTAAGTCCACTTCTTTCAAACCTGGTAGAAGCTTCTTTGTTTGAAGGATTTGCATTCCTTTGCCCAAGTCGGTAGTGCCACACCGCATTGTCGACTTTTGTAGTTGCTGCACAAGATAAAGGTTGTGTGCTAACAGTACACAAGTAAAGTGTACCAACCTTTTCTCCTTTGTCAACCACCAAAGATCCCTTTGAGATCTTCCACCGTTTGCTTCCGAATGCAATGTTGTGACCTTCATCATCCAATTGTCCTGTAGAGATCAATTTTTTGCGTAGAGAAGGAACATGCTAACATCTTTAAGCTTCCATTCATTTTCGTTAGCAGTTTTGACACAAATTGTACCTTTGCCGACAATTTCACAAGCTTCATCATCTCCCAAGTATACATATTCAAAATTACCTTTGATGTAATCTTGGAAATGTTGCTTGTGTGGTGTCGCATGGAATGAAGCCCCGGAATCTACTATCCAGGAATTAGACACATTGTCTAATGAGAGAATTAGAGCATCTTGCTCTACTTTACCTGCCACATTGGCCTTCAATGTTGGCTTGTTGTATTGAGACTCCGACTCCTTCTTCTTCTTTGACCATCAATCCTTCTTGACATGGCCCTTCTTGACGCAGTTCCAACATTCAAGAACTGACTTTGTGCGTGACTTGCTCCGTCTTGAGCGATCACAACCCTTTTGGTTGTTGAACCTCTCCTTAGGCCTTCCTCTTGTTTCCACTGACAATGCATCACTTGAGGATTCTCCTGTGCTTCTCCTTCGCATTTCCTCGCTTAGAATAACACCCACAACATCATCAAACTTAAGAGTATTTGAGCCAGAAAAAGAATTACTTACAGCAAGTTTGTCCCAACTATCCGGTAGAGATGATAGTATAAGGAGAGCTTGCACTTTGTCATCGAAATTTATTTTCACCGATCAAAGATGAATTATGTTTGAGTTAAAGTCATTTAGGTGTTCTGCAACAACTGAACCATTCTCTGCCATCTTTAGATGGAATAAGTGCTTCATGAGAAATATCTTATTGGATGCCGATGGTTTCTCGTAGAAGTCATCAAGTCCTCCGTGGTCTTCATCTCCAAAACGTTGAAGGCCACCATTGACGCCAAGCTTAACCAGATTGTTCCTAGTGCCTTGCGATCAAGGATAATCCATGCTTCATCTGCCATCGATGCGGGATTCTTTGCAAGACCGCCTAGTGGCAAATAGAGGTCCTTCTGGTAGAGATAGTTTTCAATCTGCATCTTCCAATGTTGGTAGTTTTTTCCGTTGAACTTCTCAATCTTGAGCTTCTCTTCCTCCGCTATTACTCCCACTCAATTCAAGGAATCCTTTCCTTGAGATAATTTATCTACAATCAAACCTTGCTCTGATACCAGTTGTTAGGAAATAAGACGTAGCTAAGTAGATAATTGAGTAGATTACTTAATGGAGAGAGATAATTTTCACACACAAGAGATTATAGAGTAGAGAGAGAGAGAGAGAGAAAGAGAGAGAGTACACACGATATACGTGGTTCACCCAATGTGGGCTACATCCATGGGATGGCTACAAAGGGATTATATAAACAAGAAGTAGGTTACAAAGGGATTGTACCCTTAATAGAATTCCCACCTTGCTTCACTCTCACCACCTCACACCAACTTCATAATGCACCACAATGCTTCACAATCCGCTTTTGTGTGTAGAAGAGGCCTCCTTTTATAGGCCAAAAGGGTTTGCCTCTCTCATGAGAGGCAGCCATGTATAGCCGCCCTTGTGTAGATAAGTCCAAATCGGACCCTCCAATCCGCCCATGTGTGGCCGGCCTTGAGAAGACAAGTCCGCTTTTGGGTTCGGCCACCGGCCATTGAATTCGACCACTCGCCCCACCGGCCATTGACTTTCGACGGCCACTGGCCAACCGACCAACCGACCGGTCGTTTTCCACCCACTTTTCGGCCGCCGTCTGGCCATAAGATTCCGGCGAGAAGGAATATTCCGACGGAGGGGCGTGAAATTTTTGGTTTTTGGCGAGTGATTTTTCTTCACGCACGATGGATTAACCTCATAACGAGGACCTTACAAATGTGCGTTTTTAATAAAGAAAATTACAAGGGGCAAATCAGGCTCCATATTTAACACTTATCCAAAATCAAAAACTTAATAAAAAGTTTACAAAGTTGGCTTTTATACATTAGCCAAGGTTTAAAATGAGTAATGTCCTGGCGCCCAAGACCTTTGAGGCTCTAGAACTTACTGTATTTGCAACTTAGGTACACTAATTGACCTATTCTTTACATCTTGGAACTCTTATTGAGCCCGTAACATGTTACAATTATCACAATGGCTAAATAGATCGGGAAATTACAATACATGGCCATTTTGGAAAAATGTCAAAAGTGTGTAATGGAAATCTTCAATGCTTCTTCATATTCATCTTTAATGTGCATTCATAAGGCTTCAATCTTTAGCAACTCCTATTAACTGACGTCGGCTCAGCTAGCACTTCATATGTTGGGGGACATGAGTATCATTTGGACGAGTCCAACACTGATACATAGCCATAGTGACGTTAAGATAGATGACCATGTTTGGGTATTTACATTGCATATATAAATACATAGATGATCTGTATATTTAGTTTGCTTCAATCGGTTCTAGTCTACTTTTAGTACATTACTATTAAGTTCCTTCATTCATTTTTAGTTTATTTCAATCATTTTAGTTTAGTCGCATAGAAAGACCATACTGTGATCATTCATACTTTTGATTGTTTTTGCGTAAATTCATCGGTTGTATCTTTGTTGTAGTGTATGTAGAACGCTCTTGAGTGTGAACTTTCGGCTTCAAATCTTGTTGTTAAGCATGAGAGAGAGAGAGAGAGAGAGAGAGAGAGAGAGAGAGAGAGAGAGAGAGGAGAAGAAGAAGAAGAAGAAGAGAGAACTATCCCAAGAGACCTTATAGATCTAACCGACAAGGGCCTTGTGTGTGTGTGTGTGTGTGTGTGTGTAACTGTTTTAACTTAGATAATAATACATAATTGAACTTTTACATTCAAAGGACAACTGGCAATGGAACAAAGAGCAGATAAGTACAAAAACAGTTCAGTATTAGAATAAGTACAATGTTTATAGAAAGAGATCCCCTTTCAGTACATAGATATAAAAGAACTTCCCAAATATAAGGGGGTGTTTCATCCAGTGTAGGACAGCTTGCCAAAGTAAAAAAAATCCTCCAAGATAAGATAGAGTCCTTACCTACATCCATCCAAACAAGACAACAATTCAGTTAGCGTTGGATGTGTTTTACAGGTATCAATAGACTGTATCAGTTGTTATCCATGTCCATTGAGAGACGGATGTGAAAAAATAGACCCAGTGGCCTCTACACCAAGACTATGCACAATGGCCTCATCATGGGGAATACACAATAGGGGCACCACCTAGCAAGATATACGGCTAGGACGCATACATATACACAATGAAGCATGCCATGGAAAACAATTTCAAGATCCACACCCAAATGTGGAATGGGGTGGTCGGAGAATAAGGTGAGAGGAGTGGTGAATGAGTGAGAATGGGCTTGCTACTCGTGCATGTTAGTAAGGAAGATAATGAGGTAGGGGAAACTTGCGAGTATGCTCACTTATCATACAAGAGGTGGCGAATCCGCACACCTCAAGATGGAAGTAGCAAGATGATAGGAATATGAAGGGAGAGAGAGTGTGTGTGTGTATGGTGGCTAATCCGCACACCTTTACATAAGCAGAAAAAAAAAAGCAAGGAACAAGCATATACCATACTCACAATGAGATGTATCCAAAGCGACACAAAGTATGGCACCAAGATGGAGTGTGTTGATTGCTTGCAAAATATGAATACAATAGGTAGCGTATGGCAGGAAAATGAGAAGGGGACAAGATCGTAGGAGGCATAATGGAGAGATGGGAGTTGATGGCGAGGAATATCATGAGTGTGTCCACCCTTCTTCTTCTTGAAATTGTGCCTTCAACCCTTTATTACAAGTGGTGTGGAGGTGTGGTGCTCATCTTTTGTGCATGGTGATGGTGATGGTGATGATGATGGTGTTGTGATTATGTGATTAGGGTTCATGGTACAAGCATGTAGCACAAGAGTGTGTATGGATAGGTGTGTGTGTGTGTGTGTGTGTGTGTATGTGTGTGTGTGTGTGTGTGTTTTAAGTGAGCTCTCATGGCCTCCTTATATAGGGAAGGAGGGAAGGTTTTAGCAATATTTCTAATTGAGGTGAGTGTCCCACTCTGGTGACTAGGAAAATGGGGTGCATGTGACTGTGGCTCCCATCTTGTCTCCTCATTATTTAAAATACCAGAGTCAATATAGAGAGAAGAAGAGATAATGTGGGTAGGATGTAGAGGATAGGAGATATTTACAATAGTCTAGCTTTGGCTAGACATAAGCTTATTAGGGAGAGAAGAGAGAGGTAAGAAAATTATAAGAGAGGTTGTCGAAGGTGGATAATTGTTGATGAGGATGGATCCTCCAAAAATGGTGATAGAATCACTCTAAACTTGCCAAGACCTCATTAAAAGAGCCTTGTCTCTTGTAATCATGCTTGAAGACTTGTATAACCATAGCCATTCTAGAGGGAAGAAAACTAGGGATGGCCTGTGTCACCATTACATGAGAAAACTGGGGTCTACTACAAAAATCATAGCTCCGCGTTCATAACTCGAAAAATTCTGAAAAAAATTGAGCTAAAAGTTGAGATCATGAGATACATCTTTCATGTTGAACGCTCCTTCAGATTCGGGGTTCTTCTTTACTTAAAAAATTCAGCCAAATAATGTATTATTTGTGGCTGCAAAAGTCTTTTGGTGGTCCCCTTTGAGTGGACATCTCTCTTGCCTTCAAGTGTAAGCTCCTTCATGTGTATGAAAACATGACCTAGAGTTTTGAAAAGATTGGCAATCATCTAGATGGAGGTATTATTGAAATTTGAAAGTGGGGTTGAGGTTTGAAAATGAAAACTAGTGAATAAAATATTTGGTAGGGTGGAATAATATACATACATGAAAAATATATTAGAAAATACTAAAATATATATTGCAATTTAAAATATATATATTTAATATTTAAGGTCAAAAGAGAGATCAACAAAGAAAGCTTAATTATTTATGCTACATCGTGATTGATTAGCACAAGTCTTATTTATTTAATAAAGGCTAAAACGTTTGTGAAAAAAGAAGAAAAAATCAAAAGTAACTTATATAATAGGAAATATTTTGGTAAAAGGGCAAAAATATATGGGGGGTTCCCATGCATGGAAAAGCTTGCCTCACCATCTTACAAACTTTTTTTTAACTTACAAGCTTAGTCCAAAGTATTTATGTAAGAAATGTTCCTCTTTTTTTTAAATATGTAAAACCAAAGTCCGTAGCAAAAGAAGATCATTTTGATTAGAAGGCCATCACCCCTTCTAACCCAAGTGTCTGAAACATCCATTAATACGTTTATCCGTTTATAGGTTATCTTTCTAGATTAATGAAAGCTCCACCATAAGACTTTTAAAAGAATTTTTTTAGAAAATTCCATTTATAGTTCTTCAAAGTATCAATCTCGTTCTAGTTTTAGGTCACATACAGTTTAAGCCCATCATGGTATATGGCCTCAAATCATCCCCCAATACTTACCTTATATGTCTCTTTAGTAAATCAAGTGGCAATGAGCCCTTAGCAGACGTTGAGTCTAACAAAAAAAAACACCATCTAATAACCATATGCAGCCGAGCCAAGCAACTCCAAGATAAACAATCGAGGCAACCTCCCAAAAAAACATCCAATAACCGTGCACCGCAGATCAACGCCATTAATTTCACATAGCAACCCCAAGTGGTCGGCTTTTACCATATAGTATACCATGTTTAAGTGCTAGTACCAAGTCAATATCCAAAGCTACAAAAGGAACTACATCCTCTAGTGAGAATGCAGAAAAAGTACTATAAAACCCTATCCTAATCAATACAGTAATGACCAAGTACAACAGTAGTGTGCAACCAGGCCTAGCACCCCTATGAGCCCCCCCTTTTTTTTGAAACATTTAGTATCAGTTTATAGAAGGTCAAAGACCATATCCAACCAATACCCAGGGCCTAACCAGGCATTAGTGATCAATAACCAATGAAAAAAAGCGATAGTATTTAAGCAAATATCAAAGTATTTTGATGAGCATCAATGGTATATCCGGTTACTCTTGACAGAGTATTGCCTTGCTAAGTCAAGTGGCAGCAACCTTAAAAAAGAACCCAGCTACAATAGACTTTAAAAACCATAGTTTCAACTCAGATACCCAGTATCCAATACTCCCCGATGCTTCTGGTGTTAATACTGCCAAGATCAACCCCATTTCATTTTTACAAAAACCAGTCAGTGGTATGAACCGACACAGTCTGCAAACGGGAAAAAAACCTGCAGAAGCTAAGAAATCCCAAGGTACCATGGTAATACCAATATCACATATCAATCATAGGAGCGGTTTTGACTCCTGTTGCGCACAATGTGACAGTAAAACAGTTAACGACATCCGTAACAAAAACCAGTCCTTACACCACATGATCACAAGTAGTAGAACCCTAAGGCAAGGTATAAAACCGCCACCAAGCCATGTGTCCAACATTCATTTAATACTTACCTTACTGTGCCAGCCAACAGATGCATGCTCAATGTAGAATTTACAGCAAAAATTTCAACACAACCAGTAGCGAAGCAAGCAAGAGTAGAAAAAACCTGAGAAACCTGAGTAGTAAGCTCCATAGCTCCCTTTGTGAAGCAAGCACTAAGAAAAACACGACAGAACAACCCTGGCTAAGTGAGGGGCAGAGATGCGCCCTCACCTATTTAAATAGTGGAAGGAGGAGGGACTGCCAGTCCTTTGAGTGGGAGCCATAAGTGAGCCGGGCTGCCTTCCTGGAGAATGTGTGTGTGTGTGTAGCTCTATTCGGCGCGCAGATACCCATGAGTGGGGAGATCCACTGCAAAGATGGAGAGGCCACCTTCATGGTGTAATGAAGAAGTAGAATGCAATCACGCTCGGCCATCCCAGAGAAGGAGATCTTTTAATAAAATCCTTCATTTTTAATAACAAGGGCTATGCCCCAAGGTCTTGCTAAAAAGTAGTGGTATTTTAAGTGGTAGTCCTAATGAACCCCAATTGTTTCCGGGCTAGAACAAGGTGTGTGTGTGTGTTGGGGGGGGGGGGGGGGGGGGGGGGGGGGGGGGGGGGGGGGGAGAGAGAGAGAGAGAGAGAGAGAAGAGAGGGGGGGTTTTGTTTTGAAAACAACAAGAATACTATAGTACCACTGTGTGTGTGTGTGTGTGTGTGTGTGCACGCGTGCGCGCTTTAATATTGATTATCTAACAATAATTTGATTTCACAAACTATTGAACCATACAATGGGACTAAACACCAGACAAAGTGTAAATAACCAAACTTTACATCTACATTAGATAAAAAGTAGTCTTTAAAAATGACAAAGATAAGACTACAATTGACATATAGACTTGACACTGAAATATAATGTATTACTTGTGAATATTATCAAAGAATTGTATACAAGGGCTATCTATCATTTATAAAAACAACCAAACAATGGATGATCTTCTCTTATTGTTGTAGTTGTCTTTGTAATCCCAAGGAAGGACTCTCTTACTTGCCACCATCCAAGAATTACAAGCCCATCAAAAATGGCACTACTTGGGAAGATAGGTGTCAACGACACCTTCCCTTGTTATCGGTGTCAAAAATTACAAAGCAACCGATAATGAAGCAAAGATTAAGTAAATAATATTTTCTTTAAAAGGCTATATTTTTGGGTTGGATGCTGCGCTCACTACGCTTTCTCTAATATAATTGACGACATCTAAGTATGGGGTCACTTGAAAAAACTACTCCAATTTGACCGCTCTTGGTTGAGCTTACTAGTTTTGCTCCGTTAGAACCTTGATGTATGAGGACTGAGCTCCCTTTGATAGCTACTTATGTTGGATGCATATATTTAGAACTTTGGCTTGGAGTTGTCCCTTCTTGCTCAAATTAGGTGGTAGCTGGCTTAGATTAGTAATCACGTGTATTAGTGGTCTACTTGGGCATACATGGTTAAATATTTGGCTGGGGGCTGGGCTTTAACCATGGCTAAATATGGTAGAGGGTATTGTTGTAAATGGATTAAGGTTGGTAATGGAAATCAGCTGCCCATGGTACTATAAGTAGTTGGTCACTACATGAAGGGTATGGGCCTTGTAACTTGTCTCCTAGTTGGGGATGATATTTGATACCACCGAATCTTCCTACTATATATTGCTTGGCTTTAGGATTGTTTCTCTTATACCTACTACCGTATAGGTGTTGCAACACTGTATTGGAATGTGTAGAACTTACTAACATCTTGTTTTGTAACGGGTGACTCCAAGTATAGATTGATTGCACGCATGAGTACTATTAGTGACCATGAAAAAATAGCGGCAATTAATGCCAAACTCTGTAGAATAAAAAATAGGGATATTTGGCTCACTTCGGGGCTAAATTACCTCATAAAACTCGTCTTTGTCCTTATCTTATGAGAGCTTGCAAAGTAAAAGGAGCTCCAATAGGGTTTAGCCTTGTAAATGATACCATATCTGAATGATTGTGTAGCTTTACATTTTGTATTATTTTCTTTGAAATCATTTTAGTTGGGTGACATCTATAACAATGTGGGATACCCATGCATCACCTGCATACAATGCCAATGCTAATTGAAAGTTGTGTGGTTTCCATGGGTGCAGGTGAGGGTTACCTTCTCAACTATGGTTTTCAAAGTTTCTTGGCTTGAAGATGGCAGACTTAACGTTCTTCTAGCTCTTAAATCTCTTACACTTGTGTATAAAGTCTGTTATGTACTATGAATGGAGTTATACCACCTTCATTGACATAGTATCTAGTGTCTTTTGTAATTTGAAAGAATTCTTTGGTGTTTATGCTATATTGGTTACTGGAACACACACACGTGTGTGCGCTTGAACAACGAAGTCCTCTTATGAAAGCTTGCCATCATCTTAAGAGTGCCATAAAAAACCTTTCCTTATGCCATCCACACACAGGCATAGTCGTGTAATCACGACCCATAAACATACAAAATATCCCAAATTTGCATGGGGTTGGTTTGGAAAGCAAGGCCACCATGGCTACCAAGTTTACAGATATTATCATTTTCTTCTGATACGCACACCCACATGAACTTCTTCATGCTTGTATATACACACATACAAGCAAGTGGATTGACATCAACCAGTATGCACCTTGAGGCTCGACGGTGGCTACAAACACAATTTGGGACAAACGCGTAAAATGGGCTATATAGTGATCGACGGTTTTGACCCGCCACCAAGATCGTCAAACCTTGGTGACACCAATCGACAATGGTACAAGTAGGTGCAATATATCTGGTTTTTTAATTTCTATGTATATATGAGAGTACTTTTGAATGATTCTCAATTCTTGTGGGATGGCTTTTTGCACACTCAAACTGTGGTTTTAACTTACTGGTGTGGTAATCCCCCAATGTTGGGTTGTTTATATTTAATCTTTGGTGAATACAGATGAAGTAAACTCTTATTATTAGTTTTACAAGTAAACAAATACCGTTCAAATAAACTTTTAACTAGACATTGAGAGCGGGTAAATGGTCTTCAAAAACCATCTTTCTAGCCTCCTTATGATTGAAGTCTGGCTCGAATGGCTCACATAAGTACTAAATTCTCTCTCACTCACACAACACCACACACTAACACCCATGTTGCATTATGATCCTTTAGGATCAGTGTGTTGAGGAGTACTATATGGAGAATCTTGGACATAGGTGTGCTATAGGAACTGTGAACATAGTGGTATAACATGAGCATGGAACTACAAATAGACATATTGAGCTCTTTACTGATCTATAATTGCCAATAAACTGGTTTGTTTGAGCTGAAATGATGGTCTATTGGAATGGTAAACATTAATCTATTAGGACATGAAGGTACTAAGGTTTTATATATATAGATACAAAACTTTGCATGGTCTTTTAGACAAAATAATCACATGTTGTTAGCTGCAACCTAGCTCACTTGCAATTTGAGCTTTCGTATTGGATATTGGATAGTCATGTTATGATATGTTGATGCTTTTGAGTTATTAGACATATTGAACATCGGCCTCTTAGCAAGGTTTGGTAGACATAATTTGGGATCCATTTGCAAAGATATCTCAAAATGTGGTAGTAATTCTATAAATGAAAAATCTTGAGTTTTATGGTTGCTACCCTAGTCAAGTTTCTTGAAACTGCTTCATTTTCTAGCTTGCTAATGCATTGGATTATATGGTGAGAAATAATTTTTTACAAGGGATATGGCTTGGGATAGACAAGGCATGGTTTTCTCTTTTTCTTTGAGCACATTGATTCTAGCTTTCTCTTTATGATGATGGCCTTAATCCTCAAGTAAGGGTCTCTTCTGAGATAGCCGCTATTGGATTTTCTGAAATATTGTTCGAAGTACAAACAAAATGCTGTCCAATTTTTTTGGAAAGGAAGCTTATGCGACTAATTAACTTACTTGCCATTGGACCCCAATTTCTTCAAGGGCTGACAACACATTAGAGGAGCAGTAAATAATTAAATAAAGGATGCTTAGGTAGGTATGAAGAGCAACTTTGAAATGGCCTGTTGTTTTTTCTCATAACAAACTCAGCAGCAGTAAGTTTAAGGTGATCCCGCTTCCAAAAAAATCTAGTGGAAAAATTACCACGAGAGTAAGAGTCAATATTCAGTTCAATGGACAGATAGTTAGTGTGTTTGGTGAAGGGAATACCATTGACAGTTTCTTGTTCTAGAAAGGTAGGTTCAATTGCTAAATAAGGAGGATAGATATCCAACACCTGTTGGAAAAAGTTGGGATTATTGATACTTAATTTGTCATCCATAAATCTAAAAGTGTGATTACACTTTATAAGCACCAATAGCCCATCCGCATTGGAAGTATGCCTAATCATCCATTTATATTCAACATATAGTAAATAAAGTTTACACATAGCAGGAGAGCAAGAGAATCCCATAGGAATGCCACAAGTTTGTCGAAAGCAGTCGTTACCAAGTACAACATAGCCGTGGTTCAGAACCCATTGGATGATAGTTTGAAACTACATACTATTCATGTGAAGAGGAGAAGTCTTGCTTACTTTTTTTACCCACCTAGTTGTCTTAACAAAGGATACGCCAAAAAACCCGTCTTGGCTTATTTATGAGACCAATTTCACCAACGAGAGGGATATTTTTGTAGCATTGAGTAATATCCGCCATATATACTGAAATAAATGGCAGATGGAAGGTTTATGATTACATCATTTGTGTTACAAAAGGATGGATATCCACCATTGAGAAGCATTTATAATCTTTTCTTTTAATAGCACGTATGTTTTTGAGCTCATCATAAATCAAATTGAGTCCGTCAGTGACATATTTTGTAACATTGGAGAAAAGGCAATTGGAAGCATCTGAGATCCAACGAAAATTATTTTTACGACTTTTAAAAGTTGGAAATAGGATGGGAAGTTTGGTATTATCCACTTGAAATCCTATTTCAGTCATACTTTTGCAAGTCCTCTGGCTAATTGTAAGGTTTCCAATTTCTGAAACCTTAGAAATTGTACAAAGCCTGATCAAATTAACTGGTTGTTAAGAAAACACTATAGATTGATCCAACTATGGTAAATATTGGTATTTTTGGACCGTAACCAGAGCTTTATTAGGGTTAGAATTTTTCAGAACCAATTCTGATAAAATCTGAAAAAGTTACGGGCTTTGAAAGGTTACACTATGAATTTAATGAGTTAAGTAATGAATGGTTTCAGTAATTATTACTGCTAAAGACTTTTTACCTAAGGTTCTAGAAATTGCAGATATTTCCAAAATTAATTATTAAAAGTCAACAAACTAGTAGAAAATCGATTCTGTGTATCTGGGGGACTGTGTGGGGTAATGATGAACTTTCCTAGACTAGATTTAGCAGCAGGGGGCGTTTTGGAGCTGTAGGGCTACTTGGGATACAAGTTACTGCCATTTTCCAACCTGTGAGTGCCTAGAAACATATAAAAATTACCCTTGCTTCACAATTTCAGACAGAATCGGAGCCTTGGCACACTCTCTCTCATTTAGAGAGACCTCTATGCAGAAATCACTGGAGATCAAGCTTTAGTTGGTTAATCAATGATAATTAGCACTAACCTTTCTTAATTAATAAAGCTAGGTTAACCTATTTACAAATTTCTTAATTAATTGAATATTAAAGCTATGTATACTCTAAAATTCTCTCCTATTACAAAATTCTCTACTGATTATTGTGATTAAGCTTAGGGATATTAAGCTAATTAAATATTATATCATATTAGGACTGAAATTATCCGTTTTAACAATAAATTAATGGGAATTATACTAATTAAGTTTATATTAAGATGAGATAATTATCAAAGTTGTATTAGATTGTAACTATGCTAGGAAAATTATCTTATAATTTTTTGAGTAATTTTCATAATTAATTAAGCAAAATTACACTATTTTTGAGAGACAAAAAAAGGGAGAAATAATCAAACTATTGCAAAATGCTTTAAGATAATTATCAGAGGTTAATTACATCTTAAATAACCCGTGATAATTATGTTAGCCTCATATAATTATTTTATCTAATTATCTTAGTAGAATTACATTGTTTTTAGGATAAATTAAAAGGGGAAAAATAGAAAATTGACTCAAAATGCTTTGAGATAATTATCAGAGGTTAATTACATCTTAGAAAATCCATGATAATTATGTTAACCTTAGATAATTAGTTTATCTAATTATCTTAGCAAAATTACAATGTTTTTAGGACAAATTAAAACGGGGAAAATAGTAAATTGATTCAAAATGCTTTAAGATAATTATCAAAGGTTAATTAAATCTTTAAAAACCCATGATAATTATGTTAACCTCAGATAATTAGTTTATCTAATTATCTTAGCAGAATTACATTGTTTTTAGGACAAATTAAAAGGGGGAAAATAGCAAATTGATTCAAAATGCTTTAAGATAATTATCAAAGGTTAATGACATCTTAGGGAGCCTATGTAATTATGTTAACCTCAGATAATTAGTTTACCTAATTATCTTAGCAGAATAACACTGTTTTTAGGGAAAATTAAAAGGGGAAAAATAGCAAAGTGATTCAAAATGCTTTGAGATAAAACATCTTTTAAAACCTGTGTTAATTATCTTAACCTCAGATAATTAGTATAACTAATTATCTAAGCAGAATTACACTGTTTTTAGGGGTAAATAGCAAACTAATTCAAAATGCCTTGAGATAATTATCAGAGGTAGATCACATGTTATGCAACCCGTGATAATTATCTTAACTTCAGATAAGTAGTTTAACTAATTATCTCAATAAAATTACACTATTTTTAGGGAAAAATAAAAGGGGGAAATTAGAAAACTAACCCAAAAAGATTTGAGATAATTATCAAAGGTAAATTACATCTTAATTAACCCTGATAATTATCTTAACCCAGGTAATTATTTTAGATAATTATCCTAGTAGAAAACCACTATTATTGAGGATAAATTAAAGGGGGAAATTAGTAAATCATATGCTATGATTACATGCTATTTATCAGAGCTACATTATAGGATAAAAAGGCTGTGATAATTATTTCAAAGTTAGAAAAGTAGTATAGATATTTATCTAAGTCAAATTATATTAATTCTAGCTAAAAACTGAAGAGGGAAATTAGTAAATCATGCTATATGATTACATGCTATTTATCAGAGCTAGATTACATGATGAAAAGGCCGTGATAATTATGTCAAGGTTAGAAACTTGGTATAGATATTTATCTAAGTCAGAATATACTAATTCTGGTTGAAATTTAAAAGGGGAAATTAGTAAATCATATTCTATGATTACATTCTATTTATCAAAGTTAGCTTACATAATAAAGAAGCCGTGATAATTATGTCAAGGTTAGAAAAGTAGTATAAATATTTATTTAAGTCAAATTATCCTAATTTTAGCTGAAAATCAAAGATGGAAATTATATAATTAAGTTAGAAAATAATAAGATAATTACCAGAGGTCAAAAATATCCTTGTCTACTTGTGGTAATTATACCATAGTTAATTAATGAGGTTAGGAAATTATAGTTGACGTCCAAAAGTCCTATTTTTAACAAAAGATTAATTAAAATAAAGACTTTGTGGTCAAAAGTTTTTAGAAAAATTATAGTAACTGTAAACCTATGAAAGCTTAAAAGTCGATGGAAAAATTAGGAAAAAGATATAGAAAATTATAAGGAAATTAGGAGAGCTTAGAAAACCCTTAGGGAAGCGGTGAAAAAAGTTATCATGCCTATATAGACAAATAAGAAATTATTAGGTCAAGAATTTACCAGTTAAAACTATAAATTTAACCTTGGATGGGTTACGGTTGAAGACAAAGGTTAAGTCTTGATTTTGAATTATTTACCTAATGGTTAGACGTCCTTTTTATAAGGATAAGAAGTTATGGCACCTAAAAGGACCCGAGCCAATCCTACATCTGATGATGAGGATAAAACTCTAAAAAGAACTAGAGCGTCAAAGGACGATGAAGTTGGGCCTAGTAGTAGGCCTACGGAGGAGAGTCTTTAGGTGCCAGTGCAGTAGCAGATGGCCGATTATTCTCAGGTGGGTTTCCCATTATACAATTAAGTCTTTAAATAGTTTAAGTTCTTTCATAAGTTAGCATTGCACACGTAAGGAGTGAGTAAGAATAAGAAAATGAATAATTAACCAAAAACGGAGGGTAACTTCCAACGTGCATTGTTTATAATGTAGGAAAGAATTGTTTGCGTAAAAATTGGTTGAATTAGGAAAGATATGATTCTGAGTCGTTTCAGACGAAAGATTGTGCAATGTGCATGGGCGGTAACGCTGTGTCTATGCAAGGCCTTGTGATGTGGCCATGAATGTTGAGTTTCTACTCCGTGTCATGTCTTGATGTTTCTACATAAGTTAGGATACCGTTTTTTATCCTAGGGGAGCCACCCGGTTGTATGGGCAACTGGTTTGGGGTATGGGCACCCGGAACCTTGGGTGAGGGTTTATCCACTTTGGATTATGAATAAGGAATAGGTGTCGTTTTTTCACCCTTAGGTGATCTTAAGACAAGAAGAGTACTGGTCATGGTTATTATGGACAATGTTTTGATTGACAGTACCCTGTCTTAAGTTTAAAGATGTCTGTTTGCTAAAAGAATGTTTTCAATACTGTTTTCAAGGGCTGTTTGAATGAAATCCTGTTATGAAGGATACAAGGAAGCATTATATCAATTGTGATAAGAACGTGGTAGTAATTAAATAACAAAAGAATCATGTGTGAGTACAGGGTGGTAAGTGGGGATTGACTAAGGTTGTCAATCATGGACGGGTGGACCTGATTAGTCAGGTAACTATCCATCCCTACGCACTAAAATGTTTAGAAAACTTGTTCACTTGGAAGAGGAGTCCACCAGCGGCTGTGCCCTCACATCTGTTAGGGGGAAAAAAGCGTTGGTTGAGGATACCTTAGCCCAATTGTGGCAGTTATAGGGCCGAAATAGTTTTTTGGACTTTTAATACGTTGTCCCGTTGCCGCTGCGAGACAGGACTAGGTCTTCTTCTAAGGCTATAGACCCAAGCCATTGTCAATGGTAAAGGTCTATTCCTTGGATTTTTCTTGTTTAGAGACTCTGATTTTTATCAGACCTAGAGACATGTCAAGGATCCTATCCTGATCTTGGTATTGGCGGGTCGGGGATCTCACAATAATAATATCCAGGTCTTCTTCAATGTAGCAAAACCGGCCACTTTTGAGGCGATTTTCAGCCGTTTCAAAGGCAAGCCTTTTGCAGATAATAGATGCTGTGTTAGAAGCATAATCTAACCCAACAATGAACCATTTCGATTTAATTTTGCAAAAGGTTAAAGAAAGATCAGTGGAGAGCCATGTAGATTTGGAATGTAACCACTCATATGGGAGTTGTGAAACTAGTCCGGAAAAGACTGCCACCAATGATTTGTTTAATTCATGTTGAATTTATAGCTTCATTTGGAGTTTACTGACCAAGTCGGTTAGGCATTTAGTAAGTGCTGTTAAATCATTGTGAGGATTATGTGGTAGAGGGGGTATGTGATTGAGGCCTTTGGAAAGGAGACATGTCAATAATAGAAAGGTCCGTGGTACATACATGTTTTCCAAGAACACCAAAATCCAACGTAAACCCACCCCATAAATGACAATCACAGGCCAAGGGCTTCCTTTTCCTAAGAAACACATTAGAGTATACCAGATGTCCTAAAGGTTCAGTAAATCTCCATCCTATCCTAACTTGGTTTAATAGATCCAAATTACCAAAGGTAGAGAGAAAGCATTTGTTAAATATAAAGCGAGGTGAAAAGAAAGCTAAAATTATGTTGGCAAAGACACAATGAAAAAAAATTCCGTGCCCATTTTCTTCATGAGAAATAAGATGCATTATGCCAACCCCATTACATAGTACCTGCATTACAAATCCAACAAGTGTTTGACAGGATACCCTCTACCTCTCCCTCTAATCATGCTTCTTGCTTTCCCCCTCCCTCCATAAGACTCAGCAGAAGAAGAAGCTGGAGTCAAAAAAGACGTGTACAAAGAAGTGGGGAAAATAAGAGAATTGAATCTTTTAAGAGTAGGGGAATCTTCAGCATCTGTATTAGGTTTTGGAAATCCAAGAAGGGTTTTAATACCAAGATAGTTACCATACATAGTCAAAAGAAGCCCGAGTTCTTTTGCCGCCAATTCTTTCAGAAGAGAGTGCACAAGGGTACGAAACTGAATAAAGGCCATCTGAGCTAGCACAAGCTCCTTAGCCTGGCCACCAAGCCAAGAGCAAAAAAGGGAGAGCTAGTGAGCAGGTGGAGTATCAAGAAACATGAGATCCAAGTTATTGAGGGCATACCATATAGCATGATTAAACCAGATAATGCTTGATTTGCAAGAAGCCTTAGGGTCAAGGAACCTACAAGCACATTTGACATAAGGCCTGTAAATGTTCCAGATAGACTCAGTGTAGTACTCATAGTTACTTTTGGAGAACTCCATCAAGCCCTTGGTACGTACATACAACCCAGTGTTTGAGCCACATTTCTTTGTATCAAGAAATCGCATAGTGAAAGGAGCTTTAATAAGGTCACCTTTATCAAGAGATTGGACGCCTCTTAATACTTAAAGTCATTATTCTTCTATTGAAGAAGTTGGAAGATTAGCTAAAAAGACCCAGATTTCGATAGAGATAGGAGCTAAAAAGCCTTTGTTGGGAAGGGCCCAAAGGTGATGGTCCACCCCAAGGGATTCGATTTCAACTTGTTTGGAAGGTAAGAAAGAAAAAACCCGAGAAACTTTAGGTACCATTTCCATAAGCGAGATTTCACTGAGAGAACACATCTCTTTTTGAAAGACTTTGACAACATCAAGGGCCAAGGGTCCCTGCAGAATAGACTGTTGGATACAGTTTGTATCGGAATTGAAGGAGCAAAAACAAACCCAAGGTAAGACCACATAATTTGCACAAGTAGTTGGTCAGTTTGGCACCTTCGGAGGAGAATTTTGCCTAACTCTCCTTTGTGAGCAAGAGTCAAGAGGGGATGTTCTGTATGAAATCGGACAAATCTGATGACCCATCTTTAGATTTTTTTGACAAGTTGGGCAAGGGTATGAACACACTTATAAAACAACATAGTTTGAACCAAGGAGTTGGCTAGATCAGCAGAAGCTCCTGCTATTAATTCAGATGCCAAAGGGTCATGAAGCCATCTAAGAACTTAAAGCGAGGCTTTAGAAAGAGGCTCAGTAGGAATCTCTAATCCCTGAGATAGTGCTAAGCTTTGCATTTTCAAACAAGGTGTTAAACAAGAAATATAAGAATAATTATATGAATTGGTAACCTCTTCAACCTTCAACCGACCAGGAGAACCATAAGGGCCGTGTGAAGAGACTCCCATCCCATAGGGGTCGAACCTAGTTAATATTAACTAGGGCAGACACCTAGGAATAAAGTATAGTAACTAGGTCATTGAATAGTATCACAATTACTCTTGGTGTTAGGTGTGTGTGTGTTCCAATAACCATATAACATAAACACCAAAGAATTCTTTCAAATTACAAAAGACACTAGATACTATGTCAATGAAAAGGTGGTATAACTCCATTCATAGTACATAACAGACTTTATACACAAGTCTAAGAGATTTAAGAGCCAGAAGAATGCTAAGTGTGCCATCTTCAAGCCAAGAAACTTTGAAAACCATAGTTGAGAAGGTAACCCTCACCTGCACCCATGGAAACCACACAACTTTCAGCTAGCATTGGCATCGTATGCAAGTGATGCATGGGTATCCCACATGTTATAGATGTCACCCAACTAAAATGCTTTGAAAGAAAATAATACAAAATGTAAAGCTACTCAATCATTCAGAGATGGTATCACTTACAAGGCTAAACCCTATTGGATCTCCTTTTACTTTGCAAGCTCTCATAAGATAAGGACGAGGACGAGTTTTATGAGGTAATTTAACCCCGAAGTGAGCAAAATATCCCTGTTTTTTTATTTTTTACATAGTTTGGCATTAATTGCCACTATTTTTTTAGGGTCAATGACAGTACTCATGCGTGCAGTCAATCTATAATTTGGAGTCACCTGTTACAAAACAAGATGTTAGTAAGTTCTACACATTCCAATACAGTGCTATAGCACCTATACGGTAGTAGGTATAAGAGAAACAATCCTAAAGCCAAGCAATATATAGTAGGAAGATTCGGTGGTATCAAATATCATCCCCAACTAGGAGACAAGTTACAAGGCCCATACCCTTAATGTAGTGACCAACTACTTATAGTACCATGGGCAGATGATTGCCATTTTCAACCTTAATCCATTTTACAACAATACCCTCCACCATATTTAGCCATGGTTAAAGCCCAGCCCCCAACCAAATATTTAACCATGTATGCCCAAGTAGACCGGTAATACACGTGATTACTAATCTAATCCAGCTACCACCTAATTTGAGCAAGAAGGGACAAATCCAGGCCAAAGTTATAAATATAAGCAGCCAAAATTAGTAGCTATCAAAGGGAGCTCGGTCCTCATACATCAAGGTTCTAATGGAGAAAGACTAGTAAGCTCAACCAAGAGCGGTCAAAATTGAGCAGTTTTTCCAAGCGACCCCCATACTTAGATGTCGTCGACTATATTAGAGCAAGCGTAGTGAGCGCGGCATCCAACCCACAATCATAGCCATAGCTGGAATACCAGCTACATCATCTATTCAGAACATGTAAACTAACAGGTAACGGTATTCAACTCTCCATAGGGTCAACAACATCAAGTATTTTTCCTTCCCTAAGTGTTAATGACAACACTCGTCATATCTTAACTTAAACAAAGGCCCAAGGTAACAGCTTCCAGTATTGCAAGAGGATAATTTATTTAAAAATCAAGCCCGAAACTTTAAAAATTCAAGCCCTTGGTTGGTGCCAAACTATGCCAGGCCAAACAAGTAGTTTCACATTCCCAAATGGTTTCCATCACCAAGTGTCATGAAGAACACCACCCTTATTATTAAGCTTATTAAGCGCCAAACTCCTAGCATAACAGGCCGCAATCCCTCCACTTATGTTAAAACTACCCAAGCCAAGGATAGGACCGATTATGTGTAGCAACAGAAAACCTTGTATTTATGAAAGGGACACACAACCAAGGCCATGGACACATCTCTGAACCTCAATGTTTTAACAAACAAATGAAAGCCTTCTTACAGGAGCATAAACTGACCAAGCCATTTACAAACTAAGTATGAGAATAGCACCATAGCGTTAATTTAATCACACCTTACCATTCGGACAACACCGAATATTGGAAAGAATTATCATGAGTTGTCATACATGGCCTCTATGTGCATGAAACAAATCAAAGAAAAACACCATCATACTGCCGAACAGGAATCCATTTTCATGCCAACCATTCACCTGAGATTGGGTCGGAGCGGTTATCTCCACAATGGCTTGCTTCTCCTTGCCCTTTTCTATAGATCAATATTTAACTGTATCAACTAGTAGGTCAGGTCATAAAAAGTGCTACTATGCAAATAAATACACCAAGAACACACGCGTATACTACCAATGCTAAGTGAGCTAGAAAAGCTCACCTTTTATAGGGTTTAGGAGCAGGTAACTTCTTCTTCATGGTAGTAAAGCATGCCCATCCATAGTAGGTTTACAGGAGTAGTAGTGCACCACCAGGAGCAGAGGCAGACAGGGGGGAGAGAGAAGAAGAGGGTTACGGATCAAGTGGCAGCCAAGCGCCAACGCTCAACAACAGGCCCCTACACTAGATGTGGAGTTAAACCATGCCGCCTGTACACAGAAGGGAGAGAGCCCGCGAGAGAGAAAGGGGAATGAGGAGGGAGCAACCATGGTTTTGCAGAAAAGGCTAGGTAATGCAGTCATGAAAACCAGCCACACCCACATACCCTCAATTAACTACAAGGTTAGGTACCGGTACGGTCCCACCTTAGTCAATACAAGCCCTTATTTTAAAGATTAACCTAGTAGGGAAAAAGGTCCCCCCCCCAAATTTACAAGGTAAAGATACCATAAGGTCCTCCAAAAAAAAAAACCGAGCCGGTAATACACCCAAGGCACCCTCGGCTGATAGTCCCAGGAAAATAAAATTAAGGAAATTACAATCATGCCAGAACTAGCCATGAGTGTGTGTGTGTGTGTGTGTGTGTGTGTGTGTGTGTGTGTGTGTGTGTGTGTGTGTGTGTGTGTGTGTGTTTGAATTTAAAATCCCATCACTTAGAATCATATACTGAGAGACTTAAATACTTGTTTGCAAAACAATTTGTGTAGAGAGCAAAACAAAGAAGAATTTTTTGATATAAACTTCATTACAAATTACTCTGATACATGACAAAGTAGGAGCTTGAGCCAGAACTCCTATCAGATGAGAGCAGGGATCTTTACCTGCCACCCAACCATAAGTACAATTAATTAGAACTAATTTGTATTAAAATGGGTGACAGGTATCCAAGAAATCCCCACTGCTTGTTATTGTCGTCACATCCCAGACCCCAGCCATACTCCTATACATAGATTATGTTTTCTTTAGCTTGCCTATGTAAGTAGGGTCTAGTATAGTCTTTGAACATTTTTATAGGTCTACATGGTTTGGAAATATGGTCCTTAACTGCTATTAGCTTGGTTTTTATTTTTCTACTATGTGCTGACATAAGCTTGTTCCGAATATTTTGTAGCTTAATTACGTCTCGAGTGATGCTCATCCTAGCTGTCAGCCTGTAGTCCTGTTGATCAACAGTAATTCTATATATGGTGTTAATATCTTTATGTACTATTCTTACTTGTATGCTTGCTTCACTATATCTGTATAATATACACTTACTTTTTGCTATTTTGACTATTATCTCTATTGGTTTCTTAATTTGTGAAATTTTTTGGCTGCATTTTGTTTGTAATATCATACTTTTTTCAAAGTCAGTAAACCTTGACTTTTGCCCTCAGAGGAGGTTGTCAGAACTTTAATGCTTCATGACTGGAACCATATTGATAATTATGCCACCTACTTACAAAATGCTCCAAATGAGAGTACATACTTTGACTTACTTCTTTGTTTTAAACTTATGATCACAAGGCAAGGTACAGTTACCTTAAATAAAGCTCTTGTATCATAATACCTGGTTGTTATTTGCCATTGTCATATATGTAGTCTTCCTTGTACTCGTCTATTGTCCAAGTTGCTTCAACTGCTACACCCTTCAATTGATATTTTTCATGGTTTAGCTTTACTTTAATGCTTCATCACTCGCATGATTTTGTGCATACTCGAGTCATTCCATGTGCATTTGTATTTATACCCAAAAAAATATATATATATATATAGCTATGCCAATATTCTATGCGTTTATATGACTATGAAGCAGAAGGAAAACACTTTTCTTTTATGAAAACGAAGAAAAGGAAACTTTTTTTCAAAATTGTGATAGCACCATGCCCGTGCTATATGTGAGACGATAGCTAGTGTACCAATTTTTCGTCCTTTGTGTGTGTATCTATACGTGAAGACACTCTTTCGTGTGCTTCTGCCTATGTGTGGTGTTTCGAGACAAGGTGTTATCTATATGCTATGAAAACTTGTTCTGTGTGCGTAACAATAAGAAGCTCTTATGCTCATAATTGATTTTATACATCTTGCAAAAACAAATCAAAAAAACCTTTTTTACCTTCTGTGAACACATGCAATCTGTTTTTTGCTTTGTCATGCTGGGAGTTGGGCCGTTATGTGCGTATTTGGGAAGCTTCGAGAGCGGCAAACCACACGTTTTTGGCTATTGCATGAGGAGTGCTTCATTGTGTACTGCTTGCGCTCCTCTCTTGTGCACCTTGTGCTACTGTGTGTGTGTGTGTGTGTGTGTGTGTGTGTGTGTGTGTGTGTGTGTGTGTGTGTGTGTGTGTGTGTGTGTGTGTGTGTGTGTGTGTGTGTGTGTGTGTGTGTGTGTGTGTGTGAAGATGAAAGTTATGCTTCTGTGTATGAACTGAGTGTGCTGCAGAGCCTCAGCATTGCGTTCTTTTTGCACCTTGCGCATGCTTTTTCATAGCAAAGGTGCACCGAACGGTGCCATAACTGTGACACCCTGTAGCTTTTGTATTTGCATGGGCCAAGAGCACCGGATTCGCTTTAAGTGGGTGCTTGACCTTGCCAGATATACAGCCTTAAAAAGGCTACACTAAAAAGTTTTTTTTGGGAAGAATTAGGTACTTATGAGTAACCATAACACATGGTATTGTGTTTTCCTAGGATTTTTATTACCAAGCTGTTTTAATAAATACCGAATGTTGTTTTGTTAAACAAAACCTTGTGCAATAGTTTAAAATGTCGACTCTTTTTCCCGGGTTAGTATGTCCACAGATATATACGCCTCTTATAACCTTTACAGGTTTAGTGCTTTAACTGCTCTATGCTGGCTTGGCTAATTGTAACATTTTACGGGGTAGACTTTAAACATATGTCATAACCATTACCAAAAAAAAAACTTCAATGGATATATAAAAAAGCTTCAATTGATACATATAAAAAAAGGGGGGTTGGTTTTAATTCCACTTGTTATCTAAGGCAAACAGTCCTTTTTTTGTATTTTTACAGTAGGTTTTTTACATCCGAAAAAACCGATCTTAAATTGGAATTTCCAATTTTTTATTAAAACAGTACCATGTTACTTTAAAATTTCAATTGACACTGCAAATGGAGATATTTTATTTTCTTGAAAGATAAGTACATCATCTGTTGCCTTCTATTGAAGCTTATGAAATACAAAAAAAATGGTTCAGTGCTAAAAAAAACCGCCATGTTTACAAACAACACTTGCTAATTGCTTGGCCCAATATTTTTCTTTGTTGTGGTCCATCAATCCCCTACTAATGACGTAGTTGCCTGCGTTATATTCTCAAAATTAGTACAGTTCTGCTTATACGTGACCAATATCTGTGTTAAAAACTTCTATATTTTGTGTTTGCAAGTGTGCATGTGTGTGTGTGTGTGTGTGTGTGTGTGGTAATATATTTGACTATCAACATATTGTGTGTGTGTGTGTGTGTGTGTGTGTGTGTGTGTGTGTGTGTGTGTGTGTGTGTGTGTGTGTGTGTGTGTGAGAGAGAGAGAGAGAGAGAGAGAGAGAGAGAGAGAGAGAGAATCATTTGTACTAGATCAGGTTATGGCAAGCAGGGAGGGGAGATGAAATCCAAGTATATCATGCAAGGGAAAAACCTCCTAGGGATAATGACGTAATTATTTAGGAAGGCATAATATTGTGCTAGCAAAGCTTATAGGGAGATTGCAGCATGTCAAAGGCGGACCTATGAATGTGTGTGTGTTGCTGTTCTAAACTAATACTTAAAACACAAAAGAACATATCAATTCAAAAGATAGCTGGCTTTAGACAAAGTACAAGGAACAACACAAAAACGACTCAGTCTTTGATTCATTTTTGCACATCATAATGAGAATGAGGCATCATTCTAGTGATCTAAATTTAAAAAATTTACGAACAACTGATACTAAAGTGACAAAGACCAATTATGTTGGTGACGGATAGCAGCCAAGCCAAAAAGATCCTAAGCAAAGATAGAGTCCTCACCTGGATCCATATAAACAAATTCATTAGCCTTGAATACGTATTATAGGTGTCAATGAACCTATCAGTTATTATCCATGTCCTACTTACAGCCTTTTTAAACTTATACATACCATCCATGAAGAGTTTAATTCACCAAGTACTCGTTTCCAGAAAAATGTGATGATGCTGTCACAGTGAGCCTTGAAAGCCATTACTCCAAAAATGTGTGTTTCAAAAAAAATCTCTTTAGTCTTGTGATTAGAAGGCCATCACCCCTTCCAATCCAAGTGGTATCTTTATATTAGGTTGTAAAAGTAGCTAGTTAGCCCAATTCTTTAAGGTAATTATACATAATAATTAGATTAAATTTTGATCAAAGGGCCATCACCTCTTCTTATCCAAGTGTCTTACCCATTTCTAATCCCATGAAGCCACCCCTTTTTTTACAAGCTTTAAGATCTTCCTGTTTTGTAAAAAATAAAATGATCTGACCATATCTCAGTCCAAACCATCAATGGGGAAATATTTTGGGGTAAAATTTTTCGCTAAAACTAATTACAATTAAAAAGAGATTTAGCCCTAAAACTTATGTGTTATAAGTAAGATCCTCAACCAGCTACTAACTAACCTGGGACTTAGTAAGGTCCATTCATAGTGTTCAAAAAGAAATGCCAACCACCACCCAGTAATGTATGTGACACTATATGCCAGGCAGACCTTACAAACTGAGGAATTAATTTATTCTTTTGAGCTAGTAAAATCTTATGCTAACACCTAACATGCATTGCTTTCAATATGCCTTATATCGAAAACCACTTGTGGTTTAAAGTGTTTTCTAAACCAAGTCACCAATATGAAAAAATTGTCAGTAGCCAAGTATCACAGCTCGACAAAAATCCTAAGAGAGTAGGTGATCCAAAAACCCTTATTTAAACCTACCATAGGCTATAATATTTCAAAGCTCAAAGTAGAAAATCTTAATATCACTATATTAGCAAGGCATTTTGAGCCAACAGAAGTCCAAGCATTGCTAGGTCATATGACTCTCTTAGTTTCCAAGTAAAGGATCGGGGTTCCTATAAACAATCGATCGATGAAAGCATTAAGGGCTAGCAATGTTCTCAGCCTAGCATGAGTTGAAACTCATAACTAATACCTAGTTATACCAAAGCATAACCCTTGGTTAACTTCAGACTAACATGAGTCAAAACTCATAACTAATACCATTTATATTATCTAGAGGAAGCCAGCTCTAAACCAAAGCAAGCCCAGCCCTCAATTAAATTCATACTAGAGTAAGCTAAAGTATCAAGTCATCCTTGCTTTTCAAATTCAGAGTGAGTAATATCATGTAGTGAGGTGAAAAACTGACAGCCAGCCTATTCAAGGCTTCAACATTTACCGATTCTAAGATTTTCAAAGTATTTCATCTATGTTGATATGTGATGCATAGAAAATGCCAGACATTATCATCAAAACCATAAATGCTACAACCAATAACTCAAGCTCCATAGGGGATTGTGATTGCCTAGTTAAAGATACATAGGCTCCCCATAGGCTTAAGTCTTGCAAATTTTCTCCAATACCAAAGGGAAAGGTAAACTAGATTCAATGAAGCCTTTCAACAATTGAATAGAAATCAGCTCAAAAAAGTTTCCATCCCACCATTATCTTATCAACACAATCAACCAGTCAAATCCTTGGGAGATGCACTATGTAATCATGTTAATGTATAACGTGAGTTCAAAAGGAGGGGTTTTAAAATGCAAAAATTTTAGGCAATTCAACAGAGATAGATTAAAATAAGGGGTCATTTTATTCATTAAGACATGTTAAAAGAGAGGTTTTTTTAATACCCCGTGAATGCACGTTATATAGGGGGTACTGAATGGTGAGCCCCCCGAGGTCAAAGCATTAAGATTCTCATGGAATGGATTTATCCTCAATAGCCAGAAAGTAAAAAGATCCAACATTAAGTCACCATTGACCAGTCAAGGCAAAAATAGTTTAAATATATGTTTTTTCAAAAAACCATCATCAACTAGTACGTAATCAACAAAATTCTGCAAAAACTAGTCCAAGCAGCAGAGACTACCATCCTCCACTTTTTAGAATTTACTTGGGAAATTTGTAAACACCTGCTAAGCACTACAATAGAAGTAGGCAGAGCCCCATATGCAAACCCAGACAGGGGCACATATGCAAAGACCAGGCATAGTTTTTTAACCATCAGGTCGGCCTCAGCCAGTAGGGAAAAAGGCTTTATACCAAAAGTTAGAGGAGAATTTTAAAACACATTTTAGTGTAAACAATATAGCAAATGAAATCATAGCAACCATAGTTACACAGTAATTAGTTATCGCCTTGACTAGTCCAGGCAGGAGAGACCAACCTTATCCAATTAGATTTCTATAATGCAGACAAGCCAGGTTGCAGGCTCAAGTCGATTCAAGAGAGGAGATGTATACAGTAGGCCCTAATTGGGTGTAGGGGGTAGGGGGTTAACCCAAGGTTGGCTTTGCTGCAAAAAACAGAGAAGAGACACCTCGACTACATAGGGGTAGCCTCACCAAACGGTGGGATAAAGTCATTAAAGGCACGACACATCATATTTGGGAAGGGGGGTTCCCCTTAAAGGGATTGTAACCTATTTATGCCAGGATCATTATACCCATTTACTAATAAGTGTTTTTAGGGGAGTATTCCTACCAACTGCAAAGTAACATCACAGTACAAGCATGCTTAGGGGTGCATACATCTAGGTTCATACAAAAACCCTAGCACTATAAGCCAAAAAAGGGGTTTTGGCCCAAAGGAGAGTGTAAATTTTAATCTTTAAGTGGAAGGTTCCATCGGCCTGATCTGCTCAAAGGGTCATATATGGAGAGTTCCATCTAGTGCATATAGGTATGATATTCTAGGCCATTTGGTAACATCATATGAAATATTTTAGAGGTAGGCTCCACTATCCGAAGTCTATCATGTCGTTTACTTATTCAAGTTGAGCATTACACAAAACAGTATTCATTAGATCCCATTATTGAGACCAAAAGAGGAGTGAAGTGTCTATGGATTCAATAAGAAGCAACCAAGGCAAAATAAAGTCACCAAGAGTGTGTGTGTGTGTGTGTGTGTGTGTGTGTGTGTGTGTGTGTGTGTGTGTGTGTGTGTGTGAGAACCTATTATGCAAGGTTGTCAAACCTTTGGTTTGCTATAATACGATGCTCACCTCCAAAGGTAGGAACCCCACATTTATTTCTAGCCATGTACATGTCAAGTTTTTTCTTCAAAAAGTACCACTACAAATGTGGATCTACCACATGTGAGTACAAGTCAATTGACGCTCCGTGATGAAAACATGAATTTTTTGATCCTGTTGAAATTCCAAATGTGTCTTTGTGAGGGAAAATTAACAATCCACAATGTGCACTCCTAATTTGTTTTAAAGAGAATTGTGTGGGTAGGTTAGCTCGTATAGAGCTCTAGTCAACTTGGATCAATATATACAGTCTCCTCTAAATAAGTGAATGTGTGTGTCTTGGGGGTTGCACTATGTAATCATGTTAATATATAACATGAGTTCCAAAGGACGGGTTCTAAAATGCAAAGATTTTAGGAAATTTAACAGAGATACATTAAAAAAGGGGGGTTTTATATTCAATTTGAAAAAATTCCTAAAATAAGGGGTCATTTTATTCATTTAGATATGTTAAAAGAGGGGATTTTTTAATACCTCCCGAACGCACGTCATATAAGGGGGTATTGAATGGTGAACACGTTGAGGGGTGTGTGTGTGTGTGTGTGTGTGTGTGTGTGTGTGTGTGTGTGTGTGTGTGTGTGTGTGTGTGTGTGTGTGAGAGAGAGAGAGAGAGAGAGAGAGAGAGAGAGAGAGGGTGGGAGGGTGTGTGAGCCCCTTTTGCTTTGCAAGCTCTCATGAGATAAGGCCGGAGATGAGTTTTATGAGGTTTTTTAGCCCCAAAGTGAGCCACATATACATGTTTCTTAGCTTTAGAGAGTTTGGCATTAATTGCCGCTTTTTTTTTTGTTCATTAATAGTGCTCATACGTGCAATCAATCTATACTTTGGAGTCGCCCTGTAACACAAATAAATCTTAGTAACTATGTACTACTCCTACCTAGATGGAGTCAAAAAAACTATATGAAAGATAGTAAGTATGAATGCTCAATCCCCTTTAACCATAAACCCATAATGGTGAGACATTCCAGAGTCCCTTAGTTGTTCCATAAGACAAGGGAGTTTATCATCAATGCCTATTACATAATATGAAAATGTTGAATAAGCAACCATATTCAGCCATATGAGCGGCCATAAGGTATCATGCACAACCATACTTGGCAATCATATTCACAACCATATTCAATCACAACCCTTCTTAACCATATGAGCATCCATATCCAGATGTAGCAACCATAATCGGCCACGTCCCTATGACATCAATGTATTTCACTACCCATACATCCCTACGACATTTTAGTAGACAAATATTGACAGATTTAATTGAACTCAAAAGAGATAAAAAAAAATAGTGCCGCTATTACCTAAGGGTTAGAAGAAGTAGTCAACTATTCCCATAACAATAATATGTTGACTTAGTATATTCAAGAACATACATGAGTTCTATTCTGCTAAACTACTATATTGGTACTAGTATACTGGCACTGGTATATTCACACTGCTATACTATAATACTGGTATATGTATACTGGTATACTAGTACTAGTCTTAGATTTCAGTGCTAGTACTGGTACTGGTAGTACTAGTATTGGTAGTACTGGTACTGGTATACTGGTACTGATACACCAAAGAATCTTTTCAAGTTACAAAGGACAATAGAAACTATGTCAATGAAAAGGTGGTATAATTCTCATTCATAGTATAGAACAGTCTTTATACACAAGTATTAAAATCAAGAGCCGGAAGATATAAAAGTCCGCCTTCTTCAAGGAACACAACCAAGAAGCTCGGACAGTAGTCCGTATTGGAGACAAAGTTGCCTAATATTGAGTCGAAGCAGCTAGCTCCACAATAGATTGCTTGTCTTTGCCTTTTGCCATAGAGCCAACAACACACCCTTGTGAGTTAAATTCTCACACTCTCAAGGTACAGACAACCTTTCACTAGTACACACACACACCATAGATGCACACAGTACCAATGCTAAGTGAGCATGGAAGCTCACCTTTTATAGTCTTTGGTGCCAGTAGCCACATTCCATTCATAGAAGCAAGGATGTTCCACCTTCAAGAGGGCAAGGTGGGTCCGAATGGGTCCGAATTTTAAGAGAGGGAAGAACCAACAGCGTCGCCTTGTACACACACACACACACACACACACACACACACACACACACAGCGCTAGAGATGCATTGTAGAGCAGATGCCGCAGGAGGGAGCCACTGCATCATCAAGCATATGAGAACACATTATACAGAGTCAGGCTAGCTCTTCTAAAACCTATTATCTTCCTTAACTTACTACGTGTTAGGTACAGTATATTACGCAACCACCCACAAATTTCCTATTAAATACAAACCCCTTTTTTTTACAAGAGATTTCCTAGGTCAATACAAGATATTGAGGCTAATTCCCCGGTTAATTACACTGAGGCCGTGGCAACATGCCACTCCTATATCAAGAAGGAGATTAATCCGTGTATTAACAGCAGCATGTGAGTGTGTGTGTGTGTGTGTGTGTGTGTGTGTGTATGTAGAGCAGTTCTAAATAGATGCATACGCGCAAACAAACACTACCTATTCACAAACCAATAATTCTAGGCAAATACAATGGATTTGTACAATAATTTATTTGTTGTTGAGAATAAATTTTGTACAAGGTAGTGAACAAAACAAAGTATAACAAGGGACAAAGTAATCCCTAAGTCTGGAGAGATGATGCTTCAAGGTAAAAGATAAGCCTCATGTTATCAACCACATAGAACAGTATGTTTTTATCAAAGAAGGTAGCCCTTACTTGCACTCATAGCCATAAGAAAATACTTCATTAGCATGTGACTCTACGCAGGTGATGATGGGCATCCCAGTTGTTATCCATGTCACAATGAAAAAACAAACAATTCTTGACATGTATTTTGTTTCATTGAAAATAGAATAAGAGTCCTTGGTTTTAGCAAATCTATCCCGGAGAGTGAGATTCCCAAAAAGCTACAATATATCAAGTCAGTTCTAGATTTGTTTTTAAAGATTCCGTTGCCTATCCTTAGTTTAAAGAGCTTTAACGATATATTCTCAAAAAAATATGTTTAAAAAATTCTAAATTATTTTTTAACCAGATCGGGGAGATTTTTACCCCATAGGAGCAAGCACAAGCTAGCTCGAGACATACAACTTACACTAGACATCAGTTTTCAACGGCTAAAATATCTCTTGAAGAGATAAAGGACGGCCTAGTTATGCATGAATGAAGTCAGAGCCAGATTTTATTTCAATTACAGAGCATAAAGGCCTCTGTAGTTGTTAACCCTCACGCACATTCCTATCACCTACGACGTACGTTGTATTATTTATTTGGTAGAGTCAGGTACCGGGCTTGTCGGTTCAATAGGAAAAGGGTAAGAGTGATCGCCGATGAGAGGTGCACTCTAACTGGAACATTCAAGGGATTAGTTGGCTAAGCACGGCGGGCGCCCAAGTGTGAATGGGGCGAGCTCATATAAAAGTCAACTAAATCTAAAATTCACTCATTCTCTCATTTGTGCAATTGAAGAGTGCTCTTGCTCCATCTCCATCTTCTTCTTCTTCATCTCCTTGTGTGTGTGTGTATGCGTGAGAGAGAGAGAGTGCGCGATCGAGCATTGCGACGGCGGTGAGACGGTTGAGCGCCGCGTAGCGGCGTCTCCTTCTTCTTCGCGGCGAGGAATCCTCCACGAAAGCAAGCGTAGAGCGGTGAGTGACACACCATCGCCATCTTTGAGCTTACTAGTTTAGGCGAGTTGCGTGCTTGGAGACATTTGTGGCTTGCACACAGTGTATCGGCAAGTTCCTTGCATTGACACGTGCGACATACGCACACATTTTTGGCGCCGTTGCCGGGGAATGCCATACAGTAAGCTTGAATAACACTCTATGCTTCTTTTGTGCCGCAATTTCAATTGTAGGAAAGGTAGGGAAGGAAGGTGTGTGTGTTGAGAAAAAGGATTTTGTTTTTGCTACTGTGTATTTCTTTGTTAATGAAGTTTTGAAAGGTACTGTGTTTTCTCTGTGATAAGATGTTAGTATTAAAGTTGTTAGTTCTGTGTAATGTAAAGTACAGTAAGTAGGAAGTAGATTTGTGAGAGCTAATGAAGTGTATTAGTGTGTAACAGTAGGTGTATTAGTTGTAAGTAGGTAGGTAGAGTGTGTGTGTGCTCGCGCGCAGGCCGCGGTGACCTTATCCCCAAAAAAAAACAAAACAAAACAAAAAACAAAAAAAAAAATTAAAGATAGGACCGGGATCGGGAATATCTCCCAAACCCAAGCAAAGACCCAAGCCCAAGCTCACGCTCAGGCTCAGGCTCATGCCTCAGTTGCCATTTAAAATTACGTATTTTAGCTTCACATGTAGCTAAAAATCGACTTTTTTGAGGACCAACGGAGCTTCAGGTGACTGAACGTTGTATTGTAAAGCACACCGCAACCCTCTAAGTGATACGCTCGGTTTGAGCTATCACACACTTTAATCAAAAAAACGATCATTAAAAAATATTAAAAAACGAGTGAAAACGGACGCCTAAAAAAGTAAGCGGTTAACCTTCGAGGTTATTCGCCGACACTTGTAGGGTGCCAAAGGCACATGCATCTGCGCTCTGGTCGTGTGCTAGAGACGGAGCAACTAGAGAGAATTTCGACTTACGCGAGTTCTCATTATCCACCTACCTTAGGTTCCGGGCCCTCGGCGGGGACCCAAGGTAGTACAAACCAAGACTCGAACATAGTGGCTAGTGACTCTTCCTCTGACTACGATGTCATGGAGGCTTTCCCAATGCCTAATCCTGATAGCTCAAGCCAAGACATGCATGCCATGGGCCCGTGGTCCGGGCCAAGCGTGCTTAGCCGCTTGAAGGAAACCTTTAGTAGAGCCATTCGCTCCGAACATGGAGCTAATGATGTAAATGAGGGGGGTGGGGAAGTAAATTCTCCATTCATGACCAATGTAGACCCTATGCCCTTAGAGAATGTGCATGTGAATACTCCATTTACTGCACCCTCTGAATCTTCAGAACTATTCCCCTCTGAGGTTATATTACCTGATGGTAGAAGCCTTGCCGAAGTGCAAGAGGTTGAGCGGTATATTCTTGCAGCAAGGGAAAAGGAAATCGAGAGCTTACGCAAGGTAGAGCAACAAAGAGAGTTAAAATCAAAAGCTCCTATGTCAATATCCTTGCTAGGAGAGCGATCGAGTGCTCTTGAATTAGCAACCACTAAGGGTCAACTCATAGAGAGCAACATAGCATCTAGCTCAAGGGACACCCCTAGCACCTCAATCCTAGATGGAGTGTTCTTAAATGAGAACTGGGAGTACGAACTACAACCGGAAACTCTAACCGACCTATACACAGGTCACACCTATCACGTGGGTTGGTTAGATGTCCTACAATCCACAATGGTTGCTACTAGTGTGGGGATCAACAACAAAGAGTTTGTGATGTCATCCATAGGGTCATTGAGTTAGAGAGACAGAACAAGGGGATCCACATGCCTTCAACGGGTCTCATGAGATTCTTGGATACAGGAAAGGGTAAACAACCAACCTTATCGCAAATGGAGACTCCCTCGGTAAGTCCGATGGATCCTCCATATGTTGTTTCGCCAGGGGTCTTAGTGCAATCTGAGCCCACAAGTGATAGCTTTACCTTTCCAAGTCTAGCTCATCTTTCCATCGATGACACCACGGCTATCATGCCTACCCCAATGATGGGCATGCCAAAAAACATGCCATGGACCTCATTTATTAGTAAAGCACCGCTACATGGTAGCTCAATGCCTGCAATAGTACTTACAAGTGTGTACCAATCGTATACACCCATGGGTCCTTGTACTCATGTAGTCCCTACCCCTCCCATTGTTTCAACAACCTATGCTCCACAACCACAACTCTCAAGCTCTTATTTCCATGGGACCATACCGGCTAGCGTTAGCATGTCACTTCCGACAGCTGCTATGCCTAGAGCCACACATATGAACTTTGGGCCACCACATGGCACAACATCGTACCCAATGTGGAACCCAAGGGCTTCCTATGCGCCAAGCCCAATGCCAATACCTACTCCACATGTAGTCTCTGGAGCACCTCCACCCACGGTGCCTGCTCACTTAGGTGACTTGCCAACATTTGCTCAAGCTATTGGTCGATCTATTGCTGAGAATATGCATAACACGCCTAAATAGAGAGCCTAGAAGTAAGGCAGTACAAATAGCCAAGCTCACACAAAAATTTAGTGGAGACGGGGATGTGAGCAAGCATATCTAAGTGTTTGAACAAATATGCGATTCTCTAGGAGAACATAATGACTTGCATAAGAGTAATGCTTTAAGCCTAACCTTAAGTGGGAAGGTTGGCGATTGGTATAGAACCCTAAGGGTGGAAGAAAAAATGATTTACCCTACTCTTAGGAGACTGTTCTTGAAAGAATACATACGAGAGGGAGTGCTTTGGGATGTAGCCTCTCAACTCCAGAAAGCCCAATGAGAGGAAGGAGAGTCGGTGAGAGACTTTATTAGTCGCTTGAAGCATTTGAATTCTTGTTGTAATCCAAACGAGTGCTTCAATAATAATCAATTGCTTGATAGATTCATTAGGGGATTACAACATGAGGATATCTAAAATGGCCTAGTCATTAGAGGTATCACCACTTGGGAAGCAGTCACCACCAGTGCGATCCAATTGGAGAATAATTTAATGATTCAAGGATTAAGAGTGTCTATTGAGCCTAAATCTATTAGCTCGCAAGCATCAGGGCATCAGCCAATGACCCTAAAGCCTATTGCTAAGGAGCCAAAGATATCTGAGATGACTTTATCAGATCTCACCAAGGCTATTCAAGAGAGTCTTAGAGACAATTGTGCTCCGCAAAACAATCAAATGTATCCAAGAAGGGAGAAAAAATGGTGCTCAGTATGCTATGGACCGCATAGTACCAGTGAATGCCCTACTTTTAGAGTAAAATTCAATGGGAATTGCAATGCCTGTGGAAGGTATGGTCATCAAGCTAAGGATTGCATAGTATTAATAAGCGCGCGATGGCCAATAGACCAACCTTAGCATAGATAGACACACCTCGAGTGCCTACATTGATTCCGCTCCTACCTCTTGAACAAACAGCACAACACATGGTCCCTAGGGCCCAAAATGTTGTTCAAACAACACCCTTACCACCTCCAGTGCTAGGACCGCAACCACCACATGCGAGAATCACTTCTGTGAATCAAGTGGGTTGTGAGTCATCTATTGCTTGTTTGGAAGGCTGTGAGGAAGATATAGATACTAATATTGCCTATGGGATGTATGTGCTTGAAGAAAGTCCACAATACTACATGGAGGACTATTGGGGAAAAGTCAAACCTGTATATCAAGTAGCTGATCTTGCGGCAAGAGGCCAAAATATCAATTACACTGCTAAGAGACCACCTCTTCAATGCTATGAGTGTGGAGGTCCACATCGTGTAGCCGAGTGTCCTATTAGGCTACAAAAGAACGCCACACTAATGCAAACCAATCAAGAGAGCACGTCTACAATGCTGATACTCATGTGTAATCGATGTGGCATAGATCATTTGATTTCCCAATGTCCAAATAATCCAAATGCATCGAAGATCACGCCATTAAACTTGATTGAAGTTACCGAGGAGCCATCACAAAGTACACATGTGGTACCAGTAAACGTACTTACACAATCGATGCTCCAAAAACAAAATTATATTCTTGAGGAAAGAGACATGACATCAATTGCCCAATCTCAAAAAAGAAGAAAACACGAAGGAAGAGATCGCAAAAAGCAGCGAAGTCAGACCCCAGTTCAAAGACCAACATAGGGACTGGTGACGACCCCGTATATATGAACGACGCTGAAGAGGATTCTGATCTAGGTGAAACCATGGAGACCAAAACGACCACTAAGATAGAAACCAACAATGAAAACCTTCATGAGCCACAATGGCCAGGATCCAAGAAGAAGATAGGAAGTTATCCAAATCCTATAAAGGAGATTGAGCGAGTCAAGCAATTAAGGAGTTTGGTAGAAGATACCCAAAGGGATCTAGAACCAGCACCTAGGCAGATCCAGATTACAGACACAGTGTTCCCTACGCAACAAGAAGCTCACCAAGTCCATAGACCCTTAGACATACCTAGTGTCATCCAAGAAGAAAGTGACTTAAAGCCATGGGAAAGTGGGCGTACTCACTTCTTGATGAAAAGAATGTTTACAGAGGGACTACCTTATCCTATCGAAGAAATGGAGATCCCATATTCCCCACGTCAAGGGGCTGAAGCCCAAAAGGTGCCGTTAAACATTGCCAAATTGATGGATTTCATGTCTTTAGAAGTTAGAACCACCATCATGTCCAAACTATATAAAGACCCTGAGCTAGTCTCAGCTCTTCGAGCCTTCCTCCATGGAGAACTAAAGTTTGGGCTACCACAATTTGCACAGATGGATGGAGCTGGGGAGATGCCAATAGAGGAGGAACACTTAGATCCACAACTCAACCTAGATGAGAACCTTGTTATAGAAATACCTGTTAACAAGTTGGGACAATACTTTGAGGGTGATGGATTCAATGCGACCATACCAATCACTACTAAGGGATTAACTGTGAAGGGAATCCTTGATGGTGGCGCTTGGGTTAGCATTGTGACTAAAAATTGATGGAAAACTATGTGAAGACCTCACCTTGTGACCACAACTATAGTAGTGAAGATGGCCAATGGGTCTATTGTTAAACCTATTGGGATGCTAGAAGATCTCAAGATCAAGGTCTTTGGACATAAAATAAGGATTACCTTCATTGTTATGGATTTCTCCAAACACACTATGGCATCGGAGATGATCTTAGGACGTCCTTTCATGAGGGAAGCAAAAATGGTGCATGACTGGTCTAAAAACCATGTCTACTTGAAATTCCAAGATTTTGTCATTGGAGTGGATCTTGTGACTGGTCGAGCACACCCTGTAGGAAACAGGTTTATAATTGATCATAGATCTGACAATAGTTCACTCGGTCCCATTGCAGTATTGTTACACGTGTAAAGCAGACACTGATGTTGGGGAAGATTCTCCTTATATGGATGTACTACCTGGGATGACTGAGTCGGACAATGTGGATTGGGTCCACCTAGCAGCAACCATAGACACTTGGGGAAATAAGGGGACGACCTAGGTAACACCTGAGGGGGATGAAATGCTACCACTCGTACCCTTGAATATGCTACAAGCAATGCATATAGCTTCTGACAAGAGTCATCCTAATATAACGAAGAAAACATACAAGTGGGTCCTTAAAGCTTCTTTAGCGACCATAGCTGATGCTAAAAAAACAAAAGCCTTGTAAGAAACGTCCCACTCGCTCCAAGAAATGTAAGGAAACGTGGCTGTGGATTCCAAAACAACTATTGGAAGCCCAAGGCTACTATCAATAAAATGATCAAATCTGGGTGCCAAAACGTAGATTGTGTTCTTACCTGTCATCTGACCCATGTGCGCCCAATCCCGTAGCTCCAAAATGAATCAACGATCGCGGAAAGAAAAAAATCACAGAATGCTACACACCCGCTCCAGAGCTAGTTTGGGTACCGAAGAAAGAACGATTTGTTCCACCTAGCTTAGGAAGGGGGGAGTCCCATGAAGCTCCTACCTCCTCATGTAATGCATCCATAGAGGTAAAAGCTTCTCCACAGCCTCCACCTACAATAGTGGACCTCCATAAAGCTACAAAGGAATCCACACCTCCCAGTGTTCAAGAATCACCTGATGAACTACTTCAAGTTTGATCCTGGGAGAGTACCTTACCACCCTTGCAACTCGATGAGGCACCTAAGGTAATAGAAAACTACTGGCAAAAATCCTCACCGATTACCAACTGGAACAATTGGTTTCAAAGAGTGACGAGCATATTTCAAACGGTATGATCTACCCAAGGAAGGGGGGAGTATTTGCTGACAGTCATCATTCACTCACTCCCCTCTCAACCTTCCTCCCTGACCTCTCAATCTCCCAATCTTAGGGAATGTATATATAAAGTTTTATACTTACAAAAAAAAAATTAATAAAGAGCAAGAGCAATTAGAAAATGATTGTGCACAATAAAAGTCAAAACATTGACCCAGACCTACACATTCACATCCGGTACACTGAAACAGAAACCTATGTCATCAAACACCTTTGATCCTCATCACTTGAGTGATGGAGGGTAGGTAACATTAGTACGATATAAGTGTTTATGTTTTAGAGTTTAGTGATTAACAAAGTTCTTTCTTCCCACTGATATGCCTCCTAGAGGTATTCTTTGTGTTTCCTAGTGTGTATAGGAATGCGTTTCTGTGGTTAGGATTTGGACCTTCATGGAATCTTTCTCTCATCCACTTTTCAAATCAAGCGCAACCATCAATACAAACAGGTGTTTCTTGTCCATTAGCATTGCCCCTTATCTTTTTTGCATCCATGTTTGTCTGCTTTAATTGTGATTGGTAGCATAATATTCAACGCATTTGCTTAGTATCGAACATTAAATTCAATGTAATTTTTTGTCATAATCACTTGTCTAAGTCTAAAAATCAAGCAGTACTCTGATTAAGCTAATTTGACCAAGCTAGGCGTCAGAGAATTTCTTTAAATACCATGGGGATGCCTTCCTAATTATCAATGGTTACTTAGGTTCTTAATCCGATTTAGGCAGCATTGTGTGAAATGTACTAGGGCTTTCTAGTGGGCTTAGTCCCTATTGACCTTTAGCTTAAGTATTATAAAGGGAGTTTAGTAGTGTGATGAGTCTGGGGAGGGTAACAGTGTTATATGACCCCCCAAAGTTACAAAATTAAAATGCTAAAAATGAACAAACAAAAAAATCAAAGTGCCACAATGTAAAATCTTAAGCTGAAAGAGAAATCTCAGTTTGATTTGGTACTCTACTCACATGTATCGCCTACGGTACTAGAGCCCTAGAGCTTCCCAGTGTGGGCGCTTTTCCTTGAAAAGCAAAAAACCCAAGGCATAAAAAATAAACACACACATCAAAATTGAAACAATGTGAAAAGACTTTGGGGGGTCGAAGAAAAGGTAATCAGTCAGGCGATGATTTCATGAGAATTTTCTTTTATCATAGCTTAACTACAAGGTCTTCTAGGTATAGCCTCTAGTCAGCCCTCGAACATGAAATACTTGGTTCTCACGATTAAACAATTTAATTTACCATAGAAAATTAAGAAGCTTACCCATGGTATTAATAGTCGATCTTTAGTGCCTTTCAACCGTTGAATTAGCGACCCCGAACTTGTTTAGTTTTTTACCTTCCCAACCGTTTATGCATTTGATTATATTGCAATTTAATGTTTATTGCTGACAAATGGTTTAGAATTATGCTACCAATCAATTTGTATGTCTAAAACTGCATATGCTTTTTAATTGTATATGAGAATGCAATTACTATGACAATGTTGTTTGATTTTGCAGTGACTGAAGAAGGCTAAGGACATTCATCTCAAATGCTCTTCCACCTCAACGAACGAGCTTCAACTCAATAGATTTTGAGGACGGAATCTACATCAGGAAGGGGGGCATGTTAACCCTCACGCACATTCCTATCACCTACGACGGATGTTGTATTATTTATTTGGTAGAGTCAAGTACCGGGCTTGTCGGTCCAATAGGAAAAGGGTAAGAGTGATCGCCAATGAAAGGTGCACTCTAACTAGAACATTCAAGGGATTAGTTGGCTAAGCATGGATGCCCAAGTGTGAATGGGGCAAGCTCATATAAAAGTCAACTAAACCTAAAATTCACTCATTCTCTCATTTGTGCAATTGAAGAGTGCTCTTGCTCCATCTCCATCTTCTTCTTCTTCATCTCCTTGTGTGTGTGTATACGTGAGAGAGAGAGAGAGTGCGATCGAGCATTGCGACGGCGGCACAACGATGGTGAGGCAGTTGAGCGCGGCGTAGCGGTGTCTCCTTCTTCTTCGCGGAGAGGAATCCTCCATGAAAGCAAGCGTAGAGTGGTGTGTGTGTGTGTGTGTGTGTGTCTGAAAGAGAGAGAGAGAGAGAGAGAGAGAGAGAGAGAGAGAGAGAGAGAGAGAGAGAGAGAGGGTGTGAGGGTGGGTTATACAGTGATAGTTGAGGACGGATTACTTTCAGAATAATTGTGTAGTTGCTTTACTTCTATAATAAAACATAAATGAACTTTTTAGTTCAAAGACAGCTGGATGTAGACAAGTGACAATGACCAATACAAAAACAACTTAGTCTTAGAATTATTTTTGTACATTGTTATAAGGATGAGGTCCCATTCTAGTGTAGAAGTACATTAGTTGATCTAAAATGTATGTGCCAAGAAGTGGTAAGAGCCTGGAATGTCAAGGATAGACATTTGCTTCAGGCCAAAAAAAATTCCAAGAAAGGATAGAGTCCTCACCTGCATCCTTTCAAACAAGACAACAGATATGTTAGCCTTGGATGCGTTTTATAGGTGTCAATGGACTATATCAATTTTTATCCTTGTCCACCTTTAAATTTTTTAACTTATAACTAATGTCCAAAGTGTTCATGTAATCCAAAGTTTAATTTATCCATTTTAATGTTTGTAAAAAAGTATTTTTCCTTTGATTTATGGAAATAATTATATATGGATTCTTATAGATAGCCCCAATTTTTATTAGTCCTTAAATAGATATTATCATATATATCATTTTGATCAGAAGGCCACCACCCCTTCTGGTCCAAGTGTCTCAATACCCATATCGACTCAAAAGTCAACCCTTCAATCACTTTGCAAAACATGTCAAGCTCTTTCTTTAATCAGTCAAGCAACTCATCCAAATTTTTCAACTGCGGTAAACCTTTTATTGCTTTTATTCATAAAGCCATGTAAAGTGACCTAATCTTCGGCATCAAGTACTACCAATAAGAAATACCTATGCTTGGTTTAGTCATCAGACTTAGCCTAAGTAAATCAAGCAAAAAATGAATCTTTACAGCCCCAATTGGGTAAGAGGTATCCCATCATACCTTGGATTGTATCAATAAGTGTCATACCTAAAATGAATATATTTTACTTCATCCAGTCTACTCAGCCATAGTAGTTATAGTAAAAGGCCGACCTCTAGTGAGCCACATAATGCGGCATCCTTATTCCGCAAGCATCCCGACAGTTAACTCAATAATAGATGCCATCCAAAGTATGTAATCAACAAAACGACATACACCACCAATTCCATACCATAAACCAAAGATTAAATCTTTGACACCCCTTGGGGCGAGGAGAATCAACACTTCTCATACAATACTGCATTGATGTCCCTGCAAATGCCAAGGATATACTATACCAACCCTCAACCTCACTCCCCTTTTCATTATTTATATTAAAAATTTGCCAGCGCATTAATACAATATAGAATTCAAATCATTTTTGCAGTGTTACGATAAAAGTTTACTTAATACAGAAAAAATAAAAAAATTTGATGCAAGCTTTACAGTCAAGTCTAATGTTCATGGTAAAAACACCATTAATCCAAAACCTCCCATCAATATTTTTTGTCACCGATCGGTATAACATACCAAGGAGTACCAAATAACAACCCATAGAAAAGTTAGAATGTGTAGAATAATGTAAGAAATGTAGTATAAGAACCTAGTCTATTTTGGCTGAGTACCAACTCGTGAAGCCTCGTTATGTTCAACCATCTCCATAGCCACACAGTAAGCAGACGTTCACCCTCAACAAAACTCTCTTTCTCATACACGCACAAAACGCAAGAGTGAGGGGAATCGAGAAACCCTCACCTTGGTTTAAATACTCAATTAGTAAATGTTTAGAGGAGCCACAATCTTGGCGTATCTCCTTTGATTTTTTATCATCACGAGGTATATGCTATCCAGCGATAGCTACCATGGTTAATCCAGTGGTGGCGGTGATCGTGGTCGTGCTTGGGGGGGGGGGGGTGTTTTTGGAAAGAGATCACACACAGTCAAAGTTGTAGAATGAATATGACAAGTGGTTAAGGGGTAGAGAGCGAGGCATAGAGTGGGGAGTGATGCTAGAGTAAACATGGCATGCTTGTCGTAATAATCCCAAGTAGGGGACTTATTGCTAGAGTAAAAGAGTCACGCTTTTACATGGGGGGGAGTTCCTGTGTGGCTTAAGCCTCAAACACAGATGCCTATTGAAGGAGTGTATCCCACTTAGGGTGGAAAAAACAAAAAATTGCCGCGTGATGCCAAGGGGAGGCCTTGGAATATCTGATAAGTGGTTGTGGTCTTATAGTTGTATCAGTACTTGAGAGAGAGAGAGAGAGAGAGAGAGAGAGAGAGAGAGAGTATGTGTGTGTGTGTGTGTTTATGATTGATTATCTAACAATAGTTTGATTTAACAAAATATTGAACCATACAATGGGACTAGAGAACAGACAAGGGTTACATAAATACATACAAATACGTCTTTATAGTAAATAAAAGTGACAAAGACAATATTCTACAAACTGACAATATTTAGACTAGATGTATTGATAACAATTGTACACCTTACACATTGTTAGGTAAAGGTGGTGTGCCTCACCGTGCTTTGCCCGTGTCTGCCAACCAATGTCCGACTACCCATATTTATCTCCTTATTCTTTATACATACAAAGAATAAGGAGCTCTCACTCACATTCTCACATGGTACTCATACAGTGAGATTTGGGAGCTCCACCCACATCCTGTGTCGCTCTCTCTCTCTCCCTCTCTCCCCTTCGCACTCTCTGCGTACGCGCACCACATCCGCGCACTCACAATTGGTATCAGAGCTTTGGCTTCGCGACAGATGGTGTGCTACAGAGAAGTGAGCTTTTGGCTATGGTGAGCTTGCTTTCGGTGGAAGCTTGAGATCAGTGAGCAACCACCAGATCTGTGCTCATGAAAGCTTGAGGGGCACTCCCAAGCTTGAGCGAAGAGTTTATTTCAAGTGTGTATGCTTTTTTGCAATCATATTTGCAGGAAGAATGCATATTTTCATTTCCGCAGGTCATTTTTTGAGCCCCAAAAATAGCGTTTTTTGCATAACTTTTGCATACGGAATGCGATTTATGCAAGGTTAGGATGTAACCTGGGGTTTTGGCTCTCCGGACGCAATGGTAATGTCCATTTGAGCTGATTTTGACCTCTAAAATTTCTGCAGTAGCAGCAAGTTTTTGCTGCGTTTTTTGACCGAAAACAGTGTTTTTGATATATCTTGCACACTCGGACTCAGATCTATATAATCTAGGGGTCTACCCCAGGGTTTGTTGACATTCCGGACGCAATGGTGATATCAAAATTTTGAAATTATGATCTCTGAATTTTCTGCAGCAACCTGCATTTTTTTGAGACACAAAAGATTTGACAGTTAAGGGCTTGTATACTGCAAATTGTTGTGTAGATTGCATCTGGGGATATGTACGTCACATTGTGGAGTCCATTGGATACTAATTTAACTTTCAATTGTGTATACAAGTATTTAATTGGGATGTGGTTCTTAGACTAAGACAGTTTCTCGGCACATGGTTTTGTGTTGATGTATGCTCTATGTGGGAACAGATGTGGAGATGTGGAGCCATCATGGCTATTTTGGATGCATGGTTGATGCTCGTAGTTGAGCACTTGTTTATGCGCATCCATTGAAGCTTTTTATGCAAACAGGTTGACAGGTTTTGTCAATATTCCGTTGAGTGGTACTCCGACTAGAGCGTGCTTGCTCTTCGTATGACTTTGTGAGGTGATTCCGGACGACTACATTCCCAAAATTGGCCATTTGGGCATTTTGTGTTGTCTCTGCTTGCGGTTTACTGTTGAGTTTTTGCTCCAATTACAAGGGAGACTCTGCCAAAATTTTGTCAAATTTGTTTGCCTATTGTAGAGGCTTGTGAGCTTAACAATTTGCTCACTTTTGTCTACTTGAGATAGTGGTTTGCTCTCAGGTGGGAGAGTTTTGTGATCTCAAGCATTGTTTGCCATTGTTTGGCATGGCCATGAGAGGTGATTTTTGTTCACGGCGGCGAACTGACATGTTGGTACTGTGGCCACAAGGGGCATATTAGGCATCGTTGCTTTAGGCACATGAGGCAGCAAAAGAGGCAGATGTATGGTGCTAGTGTGACAGATGCTAGAGATGCATGTGACGGGCATGTCACTTTTGAGTCTAGCTTGCCTTCAGACTACTTTGTGTCTTGGGATAGCACATTGTCTATGCATTTTCTATTAGACGAGCATGCATTTTTTCACGTGACCCCACGTCGTGATTTGTTTTGCTCTTTCTCTAGTGGGAGACTTGGTTGTGTGCAGTTTGCTGATGGTTCAGCATATGACATAGAGGGTGTTGGAGATGTATGCATGTCTTTACCTAGTGGTGCATTGCTTACGCTACAAGATGTACGTTATGTACCAGGACTCAGTTAGAGTCTCATTTCAGTGGGTCAGTTTGCAGAGTAGTGGACATCGTGTACTGCTTGGAGAGTGGTCATTTCAACTGCATAGGGGATCACCGGTGATAGCTAGAGGTGCTAGGAGTGGTCTGGTATACCCTTTGCATATTTCTGACACACGAGGCGGTGTAGTCTCTGTGTATTTGCAGCCATGTTTGGAGCGAGAGACGAGGCGTGTCTCTTTTGCGGATGTTCTGCATGGAGAGTAGGTTGTGCATTTGTCTTGTGGTGACGTTCACACAGATAGTGGTATCTCTGGGAATGCACAACTTTTCCAGTCATCAGTTGAGGTGACATCAACTGAGCCAGAGATCGATGCATTGTTCTATGATGCGTCTGATACGTTTGAGGATGACAGTGTCCTTCAGACAGCTGTGTGTGATTGCAGTGGTGCTGATTTTTTGGTTTTGCAGTTATTCTCAACGGACATGCCTTTGCCAGATGATGCTGACATGGTGATGCATAGTCAGGTGGTTCTAACCTTTTGGTTTTGAGACCTGATCTTGCTTATGCGGTTGGTGCATTTGCAGTGGGAGTTGTCAGTCGTGCGATGAATGACACTAGCATTGTGCATTGTGGAGCCATACAGGTCGTCACTCGATACCTGCATCATGAGTGTCATCGTAGCTCTAGCCCTCGTGGTATGCATGTTGCATCTACACTAGAGCATGTTTGGAGTGAGCTAGTGGGCATAGGTTGAAAGTCGTCTTCTCTCACCTCTTGTATATACTAGTTGTAGGCTAGTCTTATCGCCACTTATCGGCACACAGCCTTTAGTGGGAGAATGTTAGGTAAAGGCGGTGTGCCTCACCGTGCTTTGCCTGTGTCCGCCAGCCAATGTCCGAATGCCCACATTTATCTCCTTATTATTTATACATACAAAGAATAAGGAGCTCTCACTCACATTCTCACATGGTACTCATACAATGAGATTTGGGAGCTCCACCCACATCCTATGTCGCACTCTCTCTCTCTCTCCCCTTCGCACTCTCTGCGCACGCGCACCACATCCACGCACTCACACGCATATATATGCTTATCAAAGAAGTATTTACAAGTACTATCTATACATTGTTTACAAGTGTTTACAAGTATCAAAACCAACACTGGAAGATCTCTAACTATTACTGTAGTTCCCTTTGTAATCCCAAGGAAGGAATCTCTTACCTGCCACCATCCAAGAACACAAGCACGTCAGTACTAGCATTACTTGGGAAAACAGGTGTCAATGACCCTTCCCCTTGTTATCAGTTCCAAAATTACAAAGAAACTAACAGCCTAGCAGAGATTATATTTTATGATAAGAAAAAGTCAAAATTTGGGCAGCATTTCCTTTGTAAAATGGACAATTTCTCAAATAACCATTCGATGCCATCTCTGTGAGACCCTCACATGAGGTTTAAGGCTTCTAGCAACCTATCCAAAGATAAATTATTCAAAGGTAAAAAGCTATAAATGTGTTATTTTCACGTCAAAAACTATCAAGCTAAGCCTCAATTCAAATTGCTAAAGTTAACAATTATGCATAGTAAGTATAACCAGTCCGATATATTTTTTGTTTAGTGATGCTCAATATTCCAAACACCAATCATCCCAATTCACACATATCCCCGACAAACATTTCATCAGTACCAATTTGCCATAAATATCATCATGAGTTCGCTTTAATTATATATTAGTACCAATAACAAAGCCAGAAACTAATACTTTACCAGATATGCATATCTTTTATCAAAAGAGACATGTATGTGGATCCAGACAACCACCCAAAAATCTATCCTCTTTCAACCTCACGAAAATCCAATATTTGGAATAGTTAACCTTTATGAATTTGTTGTATAAAAACCATAAGATTCTGACTTTCAGCCCATGTAATTAAAATGAATGTACAACTTGACATAGGTTTCAGAGCTCAGCCCCAAAAAAAACCGCCAGAAAGCTCAACCAAAAAGTCTTCATGAGTCATAACAATGCCTTCCTGCATTTCGGATCTGCTTCTTTCATAGACTCGGGAATAGGAAATGTGTATAGGATGGTCATCTCAACAACCATCACTCATACAAAATCCACGTGGTGAACTTCCAACCTTTTAAAGTTAATAAACATCTATAAACTAAACTATGTACGCAAAAATTTCGGCAGCAATTCCTTTGTATATGCTCAGTCATTTCAAAAAACCAGGCAATGTCATCTCCCATGAGACCCTCACATGAGGTTGTATGCAAAATAGATCATGACAATCAGTTCCACAGACAAAAGGTTGTTTTTTTGTTTTTTTGTTCTATCCAACCTTGATACATTCAAGTCAATAAATCAGTCTCGTATACCACCCAATCTCTATATGAATTGCATGATATGAGAAAAAACCACATTTATTATTGTTGCAACTGATTAGATGTCAAAACACAACATTTGTACACTTTCTCCAAAACTTGAGCAAAAAAAAGCAATGTTTTAAGAAAATCTAACTACGTACTGAGTAGGTGCAGACGGCCAGGGACTTTATGTCCCAAAAACCTAGCAATAACAATATGTAGCCTGATAGAAACAACCAGCAAGTTTGAAAGGCCAACCACTGATTGTCATCAGTGAATATAAAAGCCAAAAAATTCACATTATGCTAAGTAACAAAAACCTTCAAAGGGACACTACGACTTGCAATTTCCAAATGAATCGGCCATATTGCTCAATCTTTAACATATAAGAGCAAACAAAAAAACATCATTATTTGTATAGCCATCTGCACTGCAAAGTCCGGCAGCAACCAACTTATATAGGGTCCTAAGTATGATGATCTCTCAAAAGTTTGCTTGCATATGGAGAGTATGCTTTCTTAAATTCCTTTTAACTTAGTGGATTTGTTAAGTTTACCAATATTTAAGGCCAAAAAATTACATTACATACAGTACAGATGAAACCCAAAAAGTATTGAGTAGGTGCGAATGCACCTACCTGTATTGCATTGTTTTCCGTTACACAAGCTTTAATATGTTTGTAATGAGGGTCGGTGGATGAATCCATAGCTTCTATAATTGCATGTGTGCAAGAAGAGAAACCTCATAGCATCTTTTCAGTCTGAACTTGTGAGTGATCTCTCGATGAGCTGACAAATGATGCCATCTTTCGACCAAAGCCTATACAGTCCACTACCATTCCTCCAAATGAGAAGAGTGAGCGTACATATTGATTATCATGTATAATGCATAGACCTTGTGTGCGACTCTGTGTATGTGTGTGTGTGTGTGTGTGTGTGTGTGTGTGTGTGTGTGTGTGTGTGTGTGTGTGTGTGTGTGTGTGTGTGTGTGTGTGTGTGTGTGTGTGTGTGTGTGTGTGTGTGTGTGTGTGTGTGTGTGTGTGTGTGTGTGTTGCGAGAGCGTGTAGAGTAAGCAGGATTGATATGCAATGACGCAAGTCAAAAATTGTGAGGGAATACCTGTGCAAAGGGATGATGCAGGTAGTGAGCCAAAATGATGGGTAAACAGGTCGCTCAGAATCCCAACCAGGTTGAGCATAAATAGTATCAAAATTTGAATAAGATATTGTTGGTAGGAGAGAGTGGTGAGAGAGAAATTAGGTAGAACCAAAATTTAAATTTGGGTAGCTGTAGGTGCTACAATATTTCATGGTCTAGCTTTGAAACTATGAGGTCTACCTATTGTCAGATGGATCCATTAATTCCCACAAGAGGTTCATCGAATTCCTCAACTACCAACTTGTTTAATAATGTATGACATCTTGGTGATATAAAGTAAACATCTACTAACCAAGTCTTCATAAAGGATTACTGGCCTGCATTCATGTTGTGAAAGAGTAGTGGCCAATAATTTGTACGATAATCTAGCTATAATTTGTTATCTAGAATCTGTGTGTGTATGTGTGTATGTGTGTCTATGTGTACATGCAATGAGTTTAGTGTAGGTTCAGAACATGTGTATATGTACAAGTATATCATGCTTTATACGCAATTTAAGAAGTGTCATGAGCACGGTTTGGGACAAACGGAATGCATGTGATCCCTACTATCGACAATGTGGCAAGGAGTAGATAACGAGAGAGACAATTGGCATCTGTGTCATAAGAGCCACCAACGAAAAGTCAGAACATGGAACAAGAATGGAAAAAGGGTACTGCCTGTCAATCCTTGTCAAGGTGAAAATATATGTGATAGGGATTCCAAACACAAATTTGGAATGAGACAGAAAGCTCCCATCTACTAAGGGTACAAACAAGTTGTCTTGTATAACTCTGTGTGTGTGTGTGTGTGTGTGTGTGTGTGTGTGTGTGTGTGTGTGTGTGTGTGTGTGTGTGTGTGTGTGTGTGTGTGTGTGTGTGTGTGTGTGTGTGTGTGTGTGTGTGTGTGTGTGTGTGTGTGGCCCTCCCACATCCTTCAAGAGAAGATCCACATGATGGGAGGTAGGGCCCACCATGTGGAACCCTATCCCCAACCAAGTATGAACAATTAAGTGACCAAAATATCCAAATAACCAATATGAAGTGTTCAAAGAGGCATTTATCTTATGTAAAAAGGTTACCATTTTGGTAAAGTGGTGCCAATAGGCCTAAATTATATACGCATCACATTCCTAAAACAAGTCGTCTGATTTAGTATACTTTGTCAGTTACAGAGTAAGAGAGAATCTCTTACCATTGTTCAACATAGCTGAATTGATTTATGTTCAAGAAAATAGTTCCAATGTTTTATATGGAATCTTCCAATACACTGAAAAAATGTTACTTATTAGGTTTATATCTTCAGAGGTAATCATGACAGAAAACCACTTCCAGATATTTGGATAGTTTTACAAATTTGTATAAAAATATTAAGTGCAGTCAAGAAGGTCAAGTTCTACATCCAATATGATATACACACTACTAACTATATTGTAGACCTAAGGGCCTCATTTTTTTTTGGCAAGATAAAATGTGTAATAGGGGTAGACAATCTTTGAGCAACTTCTAGTCTAAGGTAATAGAAGTATATGTTATATGTGCTTAACCATATTAGGAGCCGTGGCCCCAACCCATTGCTTTGGATTAGGTGGGTCAAGTTAAAATATATATAGTTGGTCTAGGCCCATTGTATGGTGCTAACTCGATCAAAGGCTAGCTACTAGAAACAAGTATGTGTGTGTTTAAGATTGATTATCTAACAATAGTTTGATTTCACAAACCATTGAACCATACAATGGGACTAGAGAACAGATAACATGTAAATAAGCAAACATTATGTCTAAATTAGATAAAAAGTAGTCATAAAGTAACAAAGATAAAACTACAATTGACATTTAGACTTGACACTGACATATAGTGTATTACTTGTGAATATTATCAAAGAATCGTATCCAAGGGCTATCTATCAATCATAAAAATAACCGAACACTGATGATCTTCTATTATTGTTGCAGTTGTTGTTGTAATCCCAAGGAAGGAATCTCTTACCTGCCACCATCCACAAGAAACACAAGCCCATCGGAATTGACATTACTTGGGAAGACAGGTGTTGAAGACACCTCCCCTTGTTATCAATGTCAAAAATTACAAAGCAACTAACAACTAAGCAGGGAATGTATTAATTTTTTTAAGTGTAACCATCCAAGCACTAGAATTACAGAAGAGGATAGGTGTCAATAATGCCTTTTTGTGTCAAATCTGACAAAGAGATTCACCGCTAAGCAAAGGTCAAGTAAGTTAGTTAGTCCCATAAGGATAGTATTTTGTTTGTAGTTTGGACAATATTTCAGAAAATCCAATAGCCGCCATCTCAGAAGAGACCCTCATTTGAAGATTAAGGCTATCATCATAAAGAGAAATTTAGAATCAATGTGTTCAAATCAGAACAAAAAACCATGCCTTGTCTGTCCCAAGCCATATTCCTTGTAACAATATATTTCTTTCCATATGATCCAATACATTAGCAAGCTAAAAAATAAAGCAGTTTTAAGAAACTTGACTAGGGTAGCAACCATACTACTCAAGATTTTTCATTTAGTACAAAATTACTACCACATTTTGAGATATCTTTGCAAATGGACCCAAATTACGTCTACCAAACCTTGCTAAGAGGCCGATGTTGAAGTCACTATGTAATGCCGTCATAAAAAGAAAGTCAAAAAAAGTTAGCAACATGCTACTTGAGACCCAACATCACCAACTTGTTGCTCAATATGTCTAATAACTCCAAAGCATCAACATATCATAACATGATTATCCAATATCCATTACAAAAACTCAAATTGCAAGTGAGCTAGGTTGCAGCTAACAACATGTGATTATTTTGTCTAAAAGACCATGCAAAGTTTTGTATCTACATATATAAAACCTTAGGACCTCGTCAAATTAATGTTTCTCATTCCAATAAACCATCATTTTCAGCTCAAACAAACCAGTTTATTAGCAATCTATTATCAATAAAGAGCTCAATATGCATATTTGTAGTTCGATGCTCCAGTTATACCACTATGTCCACATTTCCTACAACACACCTATGTCCAAGATTCTCCATATAGTACTCCTCAGACTGAGCCTACAGGAGCATAATGCAACATGGGTGTTAGTGTGTGGTGTTGTGTGAGTGAGAGAGAATTCAATTCTTAGGCAATCCTTCGAGCCAGGTTTCAATCATAAGGAGGCGGGAGAGATGGTTTTAAAAGACCATTTACCCACTCTCAATGTCTAGTTAAAAGTTTACTTGAACTGTATTTGTTTACTTGTAAAACTAATAATAAGAATTACTTCATCTGTATTCACCAAAGATTAAATATAAACAACCCAACATTAGGGGATTACCACACCAGTAAGTTAAAACAACAGTTCTCAAGTGTGCAAAAAGCCAAATCCCACAAGAACTGAGAATCATTCAAAAGTGCTATCATATATACATAGAAATTAAAAAACCATATATATTGAGTAGGTGCATAAGAACCTACCTGTACCATTGTCAATTGGTATCACCAAGGTTTGACGATCTTGGTGGATCAAAACCATCGATGACTATGTAGCCCATTTTATGTGTATGTCCCAAATTGTGTTTGTAGCCACCTTCGAGCCTCAAAGTCCCAAATTGTGTTTGTAGCCACCTTCGAGCCTCAAAGTGCATACTGGTTGATGTCAGTCCACTTGCTTGTATGTGTGTGTATACAAGCATGAAGAAGTTCATGTGGGTGTGCGTATCGAAAGAAAACGATACTATCTCTGAACGTGGTAGCCATGGTGGCCCTGCTTTCCAAACCAACCCCATGCAAATTTGGGATATTCTGTATGTTTATTGTCTTGATTACGCGACTATGCATGTGTGTGGAAGTCATAAGGAAAGGTGTTTTATGGCACTCTTAAGATGATGGCAAGCTTTCAGAAGAGGTGCAATGGAAATGGCCTATAAACTTTAAGAGTAGCGGAATTAGGAAATTAGGTAAAGCACTTTTATGAGATTAATTTGTGAGCATAGAGGGTGAACTTAATTGACAGTAGCAACATAAACATAGTACTTAGTTAACTTGGCATGAAAAATAGTTTTGCAAGAGAGAGAGTTTAGAGAACATGAACACAATTGAGGACCGGATTTATGTGGATTATAGATTCTCCCATCAAGAGAGACTTGGTACAATACAATCTTTGTGTTCCTTGTGACCTAGGTGATGCAATGAAGATGGAAAGATTCATGCATCGCAAGCATAACATAAACTTTGCAAAAAGCATTAACTATCCCAAGGCCTCAAACACCTTTGAAGTTGGAGAGAGCTAGCGGGGAATGAGGGTAGAGAAGAGGAAGAAGAAACATTCCATAGGAGAAAGAAGTACCTCCTCACTTATCATCACTCTTCTTACTAGAATACATAATAGCATAGTAATGAAGATGGAGAATATGGCAAGATTAAGCATTGAAACCTGGCTCTTGGTTGGATTTGCATTACATAGTCAAGAGTGTTGGTGTAGGCTCTCAACTTCTCTACTAGCTTGGAGAAGGAGATGGAGCTCTTGCACTTTGCACTTCACACAATGAGAGGAGAGTATACCCCCCAAGCATCCCCCCTTCTTGCTTTGGTCGACCCCCCCCTTGTAGTTCATGCTTGAAGCTCATTGGACCCCTGTAAGCCTGACCAATCACATGCAAGATGCATAACCAGCAAGAAGGGTAGTCTCGGGACAAGTTTCCCCCTTTCCCCATTGAGAGAGAGGACTTGATAAATGAAAAAACAATTAATTAAGTTAACTAATTTATCATTGGATCCCTTGGGAGGTTAACCAATAGGCTTTAGGCACACCATGAGGGCAACATGAGGAGGAGCTTGACAAGTGTCATATTTGCTTTCTTTGTATCAAGCTTGCCTTGTTTGAGGTGTGTGTATTCTCTCTCATCCCCCTAGCTTTTCGGCTCGCCCCCTCTCTTATAGGGATGGGATTTGATTTTTTGAACACCTTATCCTCAAGCACCTTAGTCAGCAAGCATGACAAAGCACCTCAAGCTTGGATAGTGTTCCCATAAGCACCTCAATCTCCCTAGTCAGCAAGCACGACAAGCACCTCAATCATCTTAGTCACCAAGAACAACAAGCACCTCAATCATCTTAGTCAGCAAGCACCTTAGTCATCAAGCACGACAAGCACCTCAAGCTTGGGTCGGGGGTCATCTCAAGCTCAGTCCTAGCTTACCTAAGGTCAAAGGACTTTTAACACTAACCTTTGGAGGTCTTTAATGAAGCTAACCCTAAGGTATTTTAAGCTCCAATTGCTAGCCTTGCTCTTTGACAGAGCATCTCTCATTTGGGCCCCTTTACTATTGGCCCCGTGTTGAGATATGCTCAAAAGCACATGTCTATATTCTAGCCCTTGTTCTCGTCTACTCTCCCACATTAAATGATCAGTTTAATATGAGAAAATTATTTGGGTTGGTTAGATATTAGATTTTTATGACGTTGCCTCTCTCTTGAAATCATAGTCGTCCTTGACTATGAGGTAGAAGAGATAAAGCCTTAGTCATAGTCAATTTTCGTAGCGGGTAGAGGATCCCTTTTAACCCTACGACATCTTTCCAAGATGGATGACTAATCCATTTGGTGCTTGGGAGACATAGCTGTCACAAGCATGTCAGCTCTTTAGTCCACTTCATTCTCCCAAGTAGAGTGACAAATTGTACTTGGTGTTTGAGAGACGTCGTCAACACAAACATGATTCTAAGCATGCATACTATTTAAATTTGTGCACAATAAGAAGAGAAGTAGTCTTATAAGACAAAAACATTGGTCATTTAAAAGAAATTTGTACATTTTCTTACTCTAATATAGCATTGTAAGCATTGACAAGGTTCATAGTATCCTTAAATTGTATTTCTTGCATCCATCTAGCATCTTCAAAAGGATAATTTTTTAACTTAATAAGATATCGTCGGATAATTTTACCATGGCGTAGTACCTTGTCTTCATGCCGAAGGATAGCTTCCGGTTGTAGCACCTCTTCTTGGTCTTCAATTTTGGGAGGGTCTTCAATAATTGGTTCACTTGGTGGCTCTCCTTTGGGCTTAAGTAGGCTCACATGAAAAGCATTGTGTATGAGTCAATGGTTGGGAAACTTGAGTTTATAAGCCATCTCATCAATTGGATTCAAGATTTGAAAAGGACCGTAGTATCTTTTTGCTAATTTAGCCTAATACTTTTGATGGCCCGTAGGATTTTGATGGCACACACACACTTATGAGCCTATTGGCTAGGCTTGAAATTGGTAAAGAGGGATGACTAGCATTGTTGCTAAATACCATCGGGGTGCTTCTGATAGCTATGGACTTTCCCGCTACTTTAGCACCAAGACCATAAGGATGTTTGGAGGCATTATAGAGAATCCCATGTTGAAAAATCCTTGTTGAAAGTCACCTACCAAAAGTAAACTACTTGTGGCTCCAAGGACAAGTGATAGCGGGTGTTTTCTAGGCCCTCCCTTGTAGAAGTGAGTCACTTCACTCTTTGAGTACTCCTACAGAGTAGATGGTCATATTCTACTCACCTCTTCCTCTCTCTTTTTACATCCACCTTGATGCCTCCCCCTAAAACATTGATGGACTTGTGTCTTTAATAGAAATTTATGGGCATGTATGACATGTATGCAGGTCCTCTAGTCTATACTCTACTACTTGTATTGAATGCACCTTGCATTGTGCGGGATATAGTTTATCCACACGCTCCACTAATGAAATTGTAAGCATATTAAGGTAATACACTTGGTAGTGCATTTTCCCTCTCAAACTATGATTCTAGAATTTGACGTTGATTTATAGGATCTCATGTTTGATCCTATTCTGCATGCTTGGCGTGGATATTGGCTACAACTTGAGGGTCATTGGCCTCATTAAATCTCCCATCGATATGAACAAGTGAGGGAACTTTCTTCCCTCACTTAGCCTTGAATGGTTTCTAGTAGTGATAGAGAGAGAGAGAGAGAGAGAGAGAGAGAGATTTTGGTTAAGTCTTGTTGGATTGTCATCTCCAGTCAGAGAGTTTTGACCAAGTCAATCAAACAACCAAGTAAGACTGAAAGGGCAAGAAATGGATTTTTTGGGAACACTAAGATGTGGTTCAATCCTTTAGCTTTTTTCCAAATTTTGGGGTTGTCTAAGAGATTAAGGTCACAAGTACAGACATGTATTCCTAGATCATTAAAGTCTTTACAGAACATATCATATTGTGAACATAAGCATTCAGAAACAGTATTATTTTGTAAAAAGTTCGTGTTGTAAATAAGATTTTCGATGGGATGATGTTGAGCCAGCAGAGGATCACACCCACATTTTTGCTCACACTTATCATTTTGTAACCATTGATTGTAATAAATGTCTTTCCGACATTAATTTTGATTTGAGCCATTCATTAAGTAACGGGACTCAATTGAGTTTCCAGCTTGTAATTCCGAAGTAATTTCACTTGCTGATGTAATTAGTTAGAGATGTTCTCACCTCCAAGGCTGAGGTATATAAGCCAAGTTTTTGTAACCTAAAAGGGATTCAGATTATTAATCAAAGTGAGTTTTTGGAGCGCCGTGTGACTGTGTCTGAGAGTGAGAGAGAGAGAGAGAGTCTTATCTACTTGCTTACGCGAGCTACGGAGCCGCCATTGGGAGAAGCGGACACCGCCATTGTGTTAGCAACGGCGAGAGCTACGCACAGTACCAAGAGTGTGCGCTATCGGCTTCTATGTGTGGTAAGTTCCTACGAGCTTCGGTGGTGAGTTTTCTTCAACTCTCGTGTGTCGGATGGAGCGTGCAGCATATCTATAGAACCAACGAGTAGAGCTACACATTAGTACCATCGGGGTCAAGTTTCGGTCACCTGTATTTTTCGGCCTGTCTTCATACGCGTTTACCGCACGGAGTGGTTATAGGTTGATTTTGCAGTTCAAGTCTTTAGGGTGTTGTTCTTACTAGTGTATAGACTTCCCTTGAGTTTGAGATCGATTCAATGATTCTAGATCCTGTTTCGTATAGCATTCGTTCGTAGTACGGATTTCAGTCACTTGCGTATTTTAGAACTTAGATTTGATTTCCTTAGTAGTGATTGTCATTAGAAGGTCGAGTAGGTGATTTGACACCCACCTAGTTGTTTCCATGCGCCTGCGGGTCAAGCTCCGTCCTCGTCTGACAAATTCTGGTGTTGGTTGAGTTCTCGCTATTTAGCTTCCGCTAGCGGCGTAACCGCCTTAACATTTGGCGCCGCTGCCGGGGACGAGAGCCCTAAGTAGGTGACCTTAGACTAATCCTACGAGGTTGAGTCGTATAAACTACTTTGTATACTTTATTAGAAAAGATCTAGGAGTGGTGGACTCCGAAGATCGAGAGATACTAGGAAGTGGGGTTTTCCTGGGTCTTCCGTGTTGACAGTATTTTTAGTTTAGCTTAGATTTGTTTGTTGTTTTGTTGGTGTTGAGTAGTTGTTGATAGAAGAGAATTTGCTAGTCCGTGAGTGGCAGTGGATCTCTTTAAATCACAATTACCAAACCCATTTTATGATTAGGAATAGCTTAGGTAGGACTTCATTTGATCTGATCTAGAGCTAGTAATCATTGGAGTATTTGCTTGATATGGTTGATTGCATGTTAGATCACTAAACGTCGAGTTAGTAGTGAAACTTGCAATAAAAAAAGTCAGAGAAATTTTCTGTGTATCTGGGAGTTGCTGAGCACTGAGAGAAATTTTAGGAAGGATTCTGTGCCAAAAAACTGGAAATCTGCAACTTTAGACATCATACGCGTATGATGTCTAAATGACCAAACAGAGACCAAACAGAAATTTTGACTTTACCAGAGTGTTCAAAAGGGGGTTATACCCTAATTTTCAACTTAAAACAAGAGCATTAACACTCAAAGAAACCGAAAAGACAAGTCGGAGTCCAAGAAACGCAAAGAATAGGAAATTTTGGATTCAGATCTTGTTTTTACATTCAAACCTGACAAAAACACTTGAAACTCAATTATAAACATTGGAGAAGGCTTAAAACCAAGAATAGTCAAAATCTGGGACAAAAGACATCATACGCGTATAATGTCTTTTTAGCACATCCACTGCTTATTTTTGATATCTGACCTGACAAGATTGTTACAAACACTGTAGAAAGCATAAATATCAAGTCTTGACCCAAATTGATGAAAAAGACATCATCGCGTATGATGTCTTTGACCTAATTTTGGATATTTTGATACTTTGCCAACACAGATCCATTGTAATAGCTGTCTAGGGTTATATTTTCAAGTTTCATCCCATTTGGATCACAATTGACCCAAAACAAGTCAAAAGCGGAAAATTGCCAAGAAAAGCCTAAATTAGCCATAACTTGCTCAAACAAAGTTCAAACTGAATTTTGTGAGTGGACAGAGCATAAGGGGGCTACTGAGAGTGAGCATAACCAAAATAGTCCAAATCTGTGAAAAAAGCGCGTATAATGTCTTTTTCATCATAACTGCAACAAATTCTCACTTGATGAAACAGAAGTTGTCCAACTGACAAGATTAAACAATTGACCAAGTATCAATCAGTTTGGATCAATTCTGACCACAAAAACTTGGGGAAAACAAATTGCCGAGACGGAAAAGTTAAAGTCCTTTAGGGGAATTGATGAATTTGAGATCGGGCAGGAATCTCCAGAATAACCAACCAAGACAAGGAGAACAAGCAAGTGTCATATCAACCGAGGGAAGTGTAAACCAAAGTTGGGTGCAACCAATAGAGCCGATCTTTGAAGGAAGTGTTTCTGATACTTCTTCGGAGAGATCTTACGAGATTTTCACCGAACACTTGGAACACTTGAACCTGAACAACAGAGAATAAATGGCAGCAGGATCATCAAACCCTTCCGCCACAATGAAGCTATTGTTCATAAAATACCAGTACGACAATGAGCAAGGTGCCAAGATCTACAAAGATGGAATGGACCGCTATTGTGTAAAGATAGAAGAGAGACCTAGTGAGTTCAAGGACTTAGTGCCTGTGAGCTATAGCGGAGATAGATATCTAGATGACGAGGGTACCATGTACTTGGTAGTCCTAAACCCTAACATTGTGGACAAGTGGGGATTGATGGGCACCAAAGCCAAAGTAGATGAAGAACTTGAGGAGAAAGCACCAATAATGAACTTCCCTGATGCGAGGTTAAGAAGAGAGAATGAAACTACAAGGATCAACACTGATAACATCTATGTGGGGCTATACAAATATAATAATGGGGAGCAAGATCTCTATTATAGATGTGAAGAACCCTACACCGGAGAGTTGACAGACCAAAAAAGACTTTATGTCTTTACCTACACAGAGGGATCGGAAGTGAAAATTGCCGCTTACGACAAGTATGGGAGGCAATACTCAACAATGGGCAAGAAAGAATTAGAAGGATATACATACTTTGGGGGACCACTACATCAGTATTATGTTACTTCTAGCTCACAAAGACCAGCACCAACAAATGGAGGCAAAACCCAATGACGACAGGAGGACAAAGAACTCAGGCTGCTGACTCTTTCAGTCAACCTCAGTACTCGAAGCCCGGACCAATGGGATCATTACATTCCAGAGAGTCAATGGATACGAATCGAGGTAGTGCAGTTCCAATCCCCACATATACCACTCCAGGTCCAAGGTTCGAAGCGGAACCATCACATTTACCTCCTAGTAGTAGATTCAGGGCAGGGGAACCGACAAGGGTAACCCATGAAGTCCATGATGCTAGAGAAAGCTTTAGCCGGGACACAGGAGCAATGAGATTGGTAGCAGACCATAGACGTATGAGACCATCTCAAGTAGCGAAGTGTATGCCAAAGAAGTATGGTGGTTCAGGAGATCCGTATGCACATGTGTCACTCTTTAAGCAAGTCTTAAGAGCTGAGCAGATAACAGATTTCCATACACAATACGAGGGATTTGGTCTTACTCTAGAAGGTACGGCATTGACATGGTTTCAACCACTGAACATAGGGGGATTCCATGACATTGACCATTTGCTAAGAGAGTTTGCTGAGGAATTCTCAAAACGAGGGATTAAGCACAATACGGTCTCACAAATATATGCTTTTAAACAGAGAGAACACGAAAAAGTGAAGGAAGCTTCACTTCGCTTCAAACAATACATTGAGAGATGTCCAGTACGTGAACGACCACAAGATGACAGACTATCTGTTCTCTTTATTGAGGGACTGAGAAACGACACTCTCAAGAAGGACTTGCACTTGAAAGCTTGTACAAGTTTCGAGCAAGTAACGAGAGAGGCATTGTACTTAGTGGATAACTGTACGGTTTATGGAGAGGTGTCAGCGGATACAGATTTTGCATCCAGTAGCTCCTCCTCCGTAGCGAGCGAGACTACCACTAAAAAGAATGTTCAAACAACAACCATGCCAAATGTAGAGCAAATGATAGAAGATGCTCTAAAAAGGATGGCACCATACCAAAAACCATTGCCAAAACCACTGAAATGGTGTGCTATTGAACAAAAATGGACAAACCATCCAACAGAGGAGTGCTATTACAACAAAGGGTATGTAAGGGAGCGTCAGTATGCACCTCCTGCTCAATTAGCACCACCTCAAGTACATCCAGTACCTCGATACCCAACGGGAAATGTACCAGGACCTATGGGGATAGAAAGACCGCAACCGGTATTGGGACAACAACCACCTTTACCAGGAGCAAGACCAGTGGGCATTAGATATGCACCAACCTTAGAGAATCAGGAAGAACAAGCCTTAGTGCCTGTTCAAGCCTATTATGAAGAATCTGGTGCACACATGTCTCCAACTGTGTATTACCCACCAGAAGAACCCAAACAACCAGAACCATGGGGCATGATTGGGAATGTTGGAATACCAACAGTTACAAGTGCTTCTGATGAAGAGAGATACAATTTGGACGCAAGAACATTGATGTTCATAGCTCATGGAGGGTTAACAGGACAAAGACCATCCTATCCACAAAGGACGAATCAAATGGGACCAAGACCAGCACTAGGACCCTGTTACAAGTGTGGAGGTGACCATCTGATGAATGTTTGTCCACATACGGAAATCATTAGAATTAACGCTTATTGCACTGAGTGTGGGGTTACTCACTTCATTGAGGATTGTTCAAAGAATCCAAACAAAGTGCAAAAGACGACATTGAATATGCTAGAAACTATTCCTACCAGCAGTGGGTCTGAAAATGAAACTCTGATACCAACGCAAGTTGTTACTAGAGCTCAAGCTAAGAAAACCACTAGAGAACCTGAGAATGGAAAGTTAGCGACTGAAGTGGTTAGTCAAGGACCGCGGAGTCAAAGAAAACACATGGAAAGCTAGAAAAGCACGCATGAAGTTGAGAAAAGAACGTGAAGACGCTATTCTAGCTGAGGAACTAAAGCGAACTAAAGATAGATTAGAAAAACTTGAGAGTCAAAACGGGAAACGAGAGATGAGCCCGGAAAGAACGAAACAAAAGAGTATCAAAGAAACAACGAGCTTAAGCTCAGGGGGATCAGTGCTAGTCGACAAAGTACACGAACCATTGGACGCACTGATGAGAGCTTACGAAGCTAGGTTAAAGAACAACCAAACACAAGAACAGAGGTGGATGACATACCCAAACGCGGAATTGGAAAAGCAGAGACTTGAAATGTGCCAGAGAATGATCGAGACTGCACAAGCCTTATTAGAACCACCAAGAGAAACAATGAATTGTGGAACGGAAAACCCAATTCAGCAAGAGACTATCATTTCACGGGTAGCTGAAAAGACTCCCAGTGCACAAAAGCCTGAAAATACACACAAGGATGACCGCATAGTATTGAACACAACCGATCAGGAGATAGAGAGTTTTCATCCAGTCATACAGAGGTCTTACGGAAGAGATGAGGATTACAATGAATTTTGGAAACAAGTGAGAGAGGCAAACTTTGCAAACGAGCTAAGTTGCCAAGCTAATCAGACAAATTGGGAAAAAGGAATCATAGTGGAATTTGAGGCAGGATCTCAAGTGGACTTGGATCTGCAATCTTACTGGGGAGATGGGGGCTCTGTTAGAACAATGGAGAGCAAACCTCACTCACTGAATACCTTACCTTCATACTTAGGAGAGTATGAAGCAAAATCCGAGATTAGAGCACTTCCCTCACGAAGAATCTCATCAGAAAAAGTCATGGACTCGCAAGGATTGATAGAGATCTTGTCAACACCAGTGACATGCACTATCACTCTAGCTGAGCTTTTGAGGCTAAGACCACATATGTGGACCACTGTAGGAAAATGCTTGGAGAAATTTGGGATAAAAGACCCAACATCGAGACTGCAAGAGGGTATACAAGAGCTGAGTAAACCACAAAAGAACGCTAAGCCTGTACCCTTAAACAAGGTCGGAGAGTATTGCGAAGGTGAAGAGGGGAATACAACCTTACCAGTTGAATTCCAAGGAGTGAACACGATGGCAATACTAGACAGCGGAGCTGGGGTAGCCATTGCTACAAAAGAAATCTGGAAAAAATGGGGAAACCAGCAATAAGGAAGACTAGGTTGAAACTCCAATTAGCAGATGGACACATGGAGAAACCTATGGGGTTATTAGAGAAAGTCGTAGTGACTTCTTGCGGCATTGAATACGAACATACTTTTGCTATTGTCGATTTTGGCAAGGAGAATAACTATGATATCATATTGGGAAGACCATTCATGAGACAGTTGAAAATGGTCCAAGATTGGGGCTACGATCACATATACCTGAGAAATATGGAAACCACTACACGTGTGAACCTGAAAGACCATAGCTACAAAGATGTGAACCGAACACCGGTAGAGGAGTTTGATTCAGCTACTTTGGCGGGATCCGAATTTCCAGCTTGGTTAGGTAAGCCCAAGGAGTTATGGATGTGTGGAGCTCGAAATGTGGAAGTCTGAGGCGAGAAGAATGTGTTTTAGAAAGGGCTATCGAAGACGAAACTTATATAGGAGAACCCTTTCCAGAGGACACTTGAACCATTAGAATGGACACACATTCTAGCAACCCTAGATGTTTGTGCAATTCCGGATGGTCCCACAACAAAATTTTGCGACAAGGACGGGTACGACGTGGTTCCGTACTTCATGTTGAGAACTGTACTCGAAAAAGAAACTGAAAAGAACGATACACTGGAAAAGGAAGATGAAGAAGAGGTGTTTCACGACATTCCCGATCATCCAGAGTGGGGAAATGAAGCAGACAACGAGTCAACGGACAATTCAAGCGGAAACGAAGAAACTATAACGGATGTCCGATTTTATGATTTTCCGAACCAAACTAAACAACGCCAGAAACGCTATAGAGCAAAGAGAAAAACAAAGGGGGTTAGAACCAATCCGATGCCTAGAATAAGAGGAAAAAATCAATTCCTAATGCTAGTAAAGGCGGAAGATTGTGTTAAGGACAAGATTTCTGGAAGAATGAGAGGCAATGATCAAAAGAGCTTACGAAAAGACAAAAGAGGCTCAAGAAATCAAGTTCAAAGGAATGGAACGAAAACTGAAACAGAAAAATCAGAAAAGAACAAGCGCAACAGAGAACACACGGAGTCCAAGTTAGAACGTAGAAACAAGTACAGAGAGCTCAAGAAAACTCTGAAAGAAGTTTGGACGACAGAAATTGAGAGTGGAGAGGACGAAAACGCCAAAATCAAGGAAAACATGGATGTTCCCTCTCACTATAGGAAATTCACAATAGAGGATAGGAAGGTGGTATTAACCCCACCTATTCGAGAGAGAAAGGAGAACGAATCTTATGACGGACCGGAGGATGCAAAAAAAGTTGATTTAGCAGCTCCAGGTGAGACACCTAGACCGGTGTACATAGCCACAGATTTGTCTCCAGGCGAGGAAGAGAGACTTTTGAGTCTTCTCAGAGAGTATAGGGATGTGTTTGCATGGTCTTATAAGGACTTAAAGGGAGTTGACCCATCGATATGCCAACACACAATCCCACTAAAACAAGACGCAAAGCCTAGCAGACAGAGACCATACACATATAATGATACGTTTGCTAAGCGAATCAAAGAAGAGATAGATAAGCTAATGGAAGCTGAATTCATATACGAGATTGAACACACCGATTGGGTATCTCCGATTGTGGTAGTACCCAAGAAGAACGGAAAACTCCGAGTGTGTGTCAACTTAAAGAAAGTGAATGCTGCAACAATCAGGGACAATTATCCCCTGCCGATAACTGATCATGTTCTAGAGCGTGTATCAGGGAAAACAGCATACTCTTTTCTTGATGGTTTTTCAGGATATAACCAGCTAGCCATAGCACTGGAAGATCAACATAAAACAGCTTTTGCAACGGAGTGGGGAATTTATGCTTATCGGGTTATGCCTTTTGGTCTAACCAATGCTCCCGCAACCTTCCAGAGGCTGATGACGCATGCTTTCAAAGAATACTTAAGGTTGTTTCTAGAAATATACATGGATGACTTATGTGTACATTCTCTTCTGAGAGATGAGCATCTAGAACACCTAAGAAAAGTATTTGAGAAATGTAGGACATATCGCATTTGTCTCAATCCTGAGAAATGTGTGTTTATGGTCCGACAGGGCAGAATTCTGGGACATATTGTCTCACAAAACGGAATATCCACGGATTTAGAGAAGATAAAAGTTATAGTGGATATGCCTAGACCAACCAATGCGAAACAAGTACAGAGCTTTATGGGACATTGCGGATATTATAGACGATTCATTTACATGTACGCTATAATAGGCCAACCACTTTACAGGCTAATAGTGAACTTTGAATGGACAGAGGAGTGTGAGGAATCGTTCAAGAAATTGAAAGAGGCACTCATTACTGCTCCAGTCTTGAAATCACCAGATTGGGAGAAGATATTCCATGTGCATATAGATGCTTCGGCATATGCAATAGGATGCATTCTGGCTCAGCCAGAAGAAGGAAACATGGATTTTCCTATCTGTTACGCCAGTCGACAGCTCAACAATGCAGAGAAGAATTACACCACAACAGAGCGAGAAGGATTAGGAATGATATATGCTGTGAAGAAATTTCGGCATTATCTTCTAGCCAACAAGTTTGTGTTTTTTACGGATCACCAAGCCTTGCTCTACCTAGTGAATAAACCATGCAATACCGGGAGAATAGTGAGATGGTTCATTATCTTACTGGAATTCGACTTCACGGTAGTAGTAAAGAAAGGAAAAACACATCTTAGAGCTGATCATCTTTCGCGATTGACGAATGGAGAAGACCCTATAGGAGTAGATGACGACATGCCAGACGCGTACTTGTTCAACATAGAAATGATACCGAAGTGGTCTCAAAATGTCGTTAACCTATTAACCTATGGAGGAGAGTTCGATAGAAGAGAATACAACCAGAAACATATTGCTATTCAGCAATCCAAGAATCTTCAATTGGTTGCAGGAAGGTTGTATCAATTGGGAAATGATCATGTTTTACGACTATGCATCAATCCTGAGGAATATAATATATATCTGCGCGAAGCACATGTTCAGGAATGTGCATTTCATTGTTCAAGAAGGAACACATATAGGAATTTGTTACAATTGGGAGTCTATTGGCCAGGAATGAAAGAAAGCGTACATGAATATGTCACTGTATGTATTGTATGTTCATCAAAACCGCCAGCAGAGTATTCGACATTATATCAGATAATGATCGCTCCAGAATGGAGTCAGTATATTGTTGAATATCTCACAAATAGAACTTTCCCAGAAGGAACGTCAAAAGCTCGTCAGAAATCTGTAGAGACAGAAGCTAGAGATTACGCTTTAATAGGAGATCAACTCTATAAGAGAGGTAAAGACAACCAGCTTAGGATTTGCGCATCAGAGTCTGAGTATGTGATAATCCTAGAGCAAGCTCATGGAGGAGTAGGTGGAGGCCATTTCTCAGGTGATAAGACAACAAAACTTGTCTTAGCCGCAGGAATATGGTGGCCAACATTACATATGGACGCTGAGGAATACGTTAAACGGTGCGATGACTGTCAGCGGACCAAAGTACCACTTAAAAGAGATGATATGCCGCTTAGACCAATGATGGGGGCAAGAGCTTTTGCAAAATGGGGGATTGATTATGTCGGACCCATTTCACCTCCTGCATATAAGACTCATGCACAATACATCGTTGTGGCTACAGACTATCTAACAAAGTGGGTCGAAGCAAAGGCAACTCAAAAAGCAGATGCCAGGACCACGGCACAATTTCTATATGAATACGTCTTTGTACGATATGGATTGCCAATAGAAATTGTGAGTGATCGAGGCACACATTTTATAAATGAAGTGATAGAGATCCTTCTAGATGAATTCATGGTAATCCATAGGAAATCAGCCCCGTATCATCCACAAGCAAACGGACAAGCTGAAGCAACAAACAAAACCATATGCACGGTCCTTACGAAGATTGTATCTGAGTCGAGAACTGACTGGGACCAAAGTTGCATTCAACATTATGGGCATATAGGGTAGCATATAAAACATCAATAGGAACGACCCCATATAACATGGTTTTTGGGCTAAATGCTATCTTACCAATAGAATTCTTGATTTCAACCTTAAGGGTGGCTAAGGATCTAGAGTGGACAGGGCACGAGCTTTCTGATAGAATAGATGACCTGGAAAAGCTAGACGAGCTTCGCCTAAAAGCAGTAGCTTCTATCTACGCTCAAAAAAGGCGACAAAAGGAATTTTTTGATAAGCATGTGCGGACTAAAGAGTTTAAGGTTGGGGACTATGTCCTAGTTTACACTCTGAAACAGCATGCTAAGAAGCTTAAAAAGCGAGGGATGGGACCTCTGGTGATTAAAGATCTATCACCAAGTGGAGCCGTCAAGCTTGCTACATTAGACGGAGAAGAAATGCCCAATTGGATTAGTGGATGCAGAGTGAAAAAGTATCTTTTGCCGCTAACCCAAGACATGCTTCTCAAAATACATCAAGAAAAGCTGCGTGTCCAGAAAAAGAAAAAGATTGTGGAGGAAGCGCAAGCCGAGGCGAAGGAAAGAATGGAGAAAAGAAGACTACTACGTCAGAAACAGCGCAATGAAGGAGCAATACGAATAAACGCAGTCAGTATAACAGAAATGGATAATGACAAAGAAGAACCCATCATTGAATGCAAAGTAGGAACCAACCAAATCAAAGCCAGAGCACTATTGGATTCAGGAGCTCAAACTAACCTACTTTCACTCAGTTTGTATAGACAATTGACAAATGACACTAAATTACAAACTGCCAAGCAAGAGTTAAAGAGTTACTCTGAGAATTCAATCAAAACTGTCGGATGCACAGTTTTACATATACAGATTAACCAGTATGTGTATCCTCATATGTTTTACGTGGTTGAAGACCAAGCTACACAACATCCATTATTGCTAGGACAACCATGGCAGAAGCAATACAATGCAATGATTGACTGGAGTTCTAAATCAGTGCTTATCAAATACGAAGGTGAAAGTCAATCAGTTAAGTTCACCAAAGGAGAAGAGCCAACTCCAAAGGACGAATCCAAAGACAAAGGTAAACAACAACCAGAGAAAAAAAGAAGCAATGGCAACCAAAAGTTTCTATACAACCGGATTACTCTTCGACGAGGAATTCTCAACAGTGGATAAGGAAGACAAGCAATAATATAACAGCTCAACCTTGGGAAAAAACGGAGTCAAAGTTGGTATGGAGACCAAAAAAGGTTGTGCCAGAGAACACAAAGGTGGAAAACAGAGTCTTCAATACCAGACAACAGAGTGATTCCAGACAATCAAGGACAGTGAAACAGATCTGGATTCCAAAGAAGTTCATGACGGCACAAAGCTATAGCAAGCAAATTTGGATCCCAAAGATTTGTAAACAGGAACTCCCTTCAGTACAATCAACGGAAACTCCTAGGTATTTCAAGGCGAGGAAATCAACACAAAGAACAAAGCAGGTTTGGGTCGCAAAGAGTTTGTGGCAAGCACAAGTGAAGCGGAAGCAGATTTGGATTGTAAAAAAGAACAACAAAGTAAAGAAGAATCCATCTACTGATTCTACTACCGAAGTGCCAAAACCAACCCAAAACCCGACCACCAATCCTTCAATCAAACAAAGAGCAGCTTTATTGGAAAGACTGTTGTATCATCGCTCTACAATTGCATTCGGAACTTATGACCAAAACAACTACAATGCTTCGCCCACAGACACTTCATAGTCGTCCGGGAGGACTCAGACTAGGAGGGGGGGAGGTATACAGGTATACAGGAGTTACAAAGCAGCTACAAGCGCCAAAAACAAAGAAAAACAAAAATTATATTACAAGGGCAGTGTCTTACATGATTTCGTAATTTTTATGTTTGATTGCGGATATTGATAATATTTATACCCTTATATACCTTTTTTTGCAACAAGAAGAGATCAAATGATGAATTTGGGTCTCTAAACGTGTAAATATCACTAAATAAGAGTGTTTTTGGAGCTAAAAAGTGGAAAAAAGTGGTAATCCAAGTCCAGAAATCACAAATAAGTGTATATTCATATACACAGGGTTACCAGCTATTTATCGTGTATGTTTGGAATTTTTTGGCTTCAATTTGTTATTTTCCTTTATTTTTTATGATTTTCTTAATAAAAATAAAATAAAATAAAAAAAGCAGGTGAAACGAGATCGGAAAAAAGAAAAGAATAGACGGTGATGGTCCTAATGACAAGGGCAACCCATGGTAAAAATTGGGTACAATTCTGAAAAAGTTGCGGAAAGCCCGAAATGACAGAATTTTGGCAAAGTGGACAGATTTCTCAGAAACAGGTCAAACGGAGTCCAAATTGAGAAATTTCAAATCCTAAAGTGCATTTCACGACGAGATAGGAGCACATGTCAAATTTGGTAACAAGTGATCCGGGAAGTCCGAAGTTAAGTATTTTTCACTTCACTTTCAAGCTCATTTCCACTATTACCTTCTTGGAGAGAGCAAAGAGCACACAGGAGCATCCAACCTTCTACACCCTTCTACGACTGCTACGAGAGCTCAGAGGACACCAGACATGAGAGGTAGACTCGTTGTCATAAGCTTTTGATGCTTATCGTTAACTTTTGTCGTGAAAACTGACCAAAACCAAGAAACAAGAGCAGACGGGGAATGGGGAAGAATGCTAGGTAGGGGCACAAACGCCTAACCAAACCTTGCAAGAACTTATAGATGGGTTACCCTAGTATAGAAGATGGGTTTCTAACACTCAAAGCTCGAGAAAGAACGACTGGAAAAACCCTAGGTCAACAGAGCCTGCAAGAGGCAAACAGGAAAAAGTTGTCGAAACGACACAAAACTTCTCAGGAATCTTAACAACATCGACGACAATGCAACCATGGAGTATCTCCAGGTTTGGACCACCAAAAGTGGGTCAAAACAACCGATTCGGCTGCGGACACACAAAGCGTCATTTTGGCATAAGAGCTAAAATTGACGACCGAATGAAATGAAACTTCACAAGCAGCTCCAAATATACATGGATGACTTATGTTTGCAAGCAAAACCCAAAAGAAAGCTGATTCACTTACCGATGGTGAAAAAGACGCTTTCGGGAAACCAAATGGAGAAAGATGGAGAACGGGGAGCCAAAGTCAAGTTCAACCAAATAGATGGCTTCACAACATATCCAATGAGCTGGAAATGCAACTCTCGAGAAGAAAAGTTGAAGAAATTCAACTCCAAGGCAAAAAGACGACTTCGGAGACTGAAATGCCTATAAGGGGGCTTTTTATCTAAACTAATGACTTTTTAAGTTGAAAACTAGTTAGCAGGGCTTAGGGCACTAGCACAAAGCATTCTTTGCACAAAAAGACCAACATTTCACATCCATTTCAACATTTGAGTGCATAGCCTCATTCCACATGTTAATCACATCCTATGAACCAAGTATCATGAGAATTGGAGTTAGAAAACCCAAGGAAAACCAAAAAGACGCAAAGTAGGCCATAAAATTGATTTTTGGTCCTAATTTTGTCAAAATAACTCCAAACTCAATGAAACTTTGTAGGATTGTTGATTAACACATCTACAAGCTATCTGTAACCAAAAAGCACCATTTTGACACAAAAGACATCATACGTGTATGATGTCTATTTGCACTTACAGAGCCAAAACTGCTCATTTGACATCATACATCCATTATATATATCTAATACATGCTACATATGAAATTTGGAACCATTTGGTCAAGAGGATCACCCCATTATCCCAATTGAAGGAAAATCCTTCACCTAAAGCCTATTTTTGGCCCAAATCCAACATACTCAAGTCCAAACCAAGATTTGAGTAGATATAGTCCTTCACTAGTACATGGGGAGTCCACAGAACCAATCCCATGAAAAATTGACACAAAAGACATCATACGCGTATGATGTCTCCAGAGCTATTTTTAGCCCAAAATCTATCCAAACTTCATAAATCCATTGAATAAGCCTATCTAAAGCCAAATCCAAGCTTATACAAAAATTTGGCCCAAAAATACACTAAAAGACATCATACGCGTATGATGTCTCACTATGTGATTTTGGCACCTCAGGGCTTCAACCACCAAACATAAGTGATCTACATGCCATTTGAAGGTGAACCACCAAGTTTTATCCAATTTGGATCATAAAATCCAATTCCCTTTCAAAATTTTGCCAAGAGCCTGAACTGGACTAAACTGGCCAAAACTTGACCAAATGGGATCCAAACTCAAATCCAAGCATATGACACTCATGTATACACTATCAGCTACAAGCACAACCAATATGAAGTCATTTTGACACAAAAGACATCATACGCATATGATGTCTCCAGCATGATTTTGAGCACAGTTTGCATACTTTTTCACCTACCCTGCATCCTTAGGCCCTGAATAGCTCATGTTTCAATTTTCAAGTCATTTGAATAGTTAAAAGCTTCATTTCGGCTTTCAGTACTAAAAAGACGCTAACTTCTGAAATTGGAGTTACAAGATCCATGGATTCCGCCAAGTCATCAGCAACAAAGATAAAAAGACCGACAATCAAAGATGCTCTTGCAGAAGCAGAACCCTTTGACATTCCAGCAGAAACCCTCAAGCCAACCAAAACTTGGGTGGAGGAAGCAGTACTGGAACAAGAGGGAATAAAGATCTACCAGGGGACTTTCAGAGATCCTCAAGGGCAAGCGGTGGATATACCGATGATCCCACAAGAATTGGTGGATTATAGCAGGTCAGAGAACATCAGCAGGTACCTGGAAAGGGCAGACTTGCACAGATTCTTCACCTCGAGACCATCAGGTGTAGATACAAGAAGAGTGTATGAGTTGGCAACCTCCATTCAGAAGGATGGGAAAGCCAAATTGACAGCAATAGATGGAGAGAAAGTAGAGGTACAGATCACTCCACAGCTCATTGCAGATGCATTGAAGCTGCACAACAAAGGGAGCTCTGTCAGGGAAAGAAGGGAGGCTATAGAGGTTTATGGGTCCAAGAAACAGAATGCAACCTATGGAGATATGGCAGACCAAAGAGCGGCAACCCTTTGCCGACTGTACAACCAGTTTCTCCATATTTGCAGTAAAAGACCGCAAAAGTATACGACACCACCCCATGCCATTGCAACTACCATCACATGGGCATTGAAGAGCAATATGCCAAAAGAGGTGAATTACGCTCAACACATCCACGAGCAAGTAATTTCCATGCACAACTAGAAGCCAAAGTATATAGGAGGAGCTCAAGTATATAGGAGGAGCCAAAGTATATAGGAGGAGCTCAAGTTCTGACAAGAATAGCTTATGAAGCTATTGGAGCCAGAGATCAATGGCCAAAGGTTCCCTCCCAGAATGAGTGGCTTAGAGAAGTCGATGAGGAGGAAGAACAGCTTGAAGTATCCAAGAGGGCGTCCACAAGAGCACGCAGGAAACTAGAAATAGTTTCAGAACCTGAAGAGGATGTGGATGAGCCGCTTATGAAAAAAGCAAAGAAGAAGGTTGCTCCCAAGCAAACCAAAAGTCAGAAAGCGGCAAGAATGGAAAGACTGGTGGAGCAGTTTAGAGCGGAAAGATCTCTAAAGGGGGACTTTGAAGAAAAGTGGGTGCCAAACCCCACTAAAGTCGGAACTAGCTCAGCCAGGCCACATGTTGATCAATATGATCAATATATTAGAGCTTATGAGGAGTCAGAGGCTATACTGGAGCAGCAACCTGTCGAGCCATACACTGAAGAGGAAGTACAGCTTTTAAAAGCTGAGCTGAAAAACGACGACAAGGGGAAGAAGAAAGTAGATGAGTCTACTGAACCTCAAGAGAAAGACGGGCAAGCAAACAAAGGGAAAGCCAAGATGACTGAGGACAATCAGCCCTCCTTTACTAATGTACCAAGCCCGAAGAAGACGGAAATCATTGTGGAAGAGACCACAGTAGAGATGGACACGGCTCGTATGGAAAAGCCGGAGGCCGGGACCAAGGAAAAGGAGATAGATCCAATTCAGCAAAAGAAAAACGATTATGAGGATCTGGTAGCGATAGGGTACACTGAAGAAGAGGCCCTTGAGGCAGTCTATGGGATCCCCCTACAAAAACAAGATGATCAGAGAGGGACAGAGGAAAAAATAAAGAGTACAAAAGAGAGTGAAGAGAAACTAGACGAGCAGAACGTACTAGAAGAGCCGAAGCCAGTGGAGGTGGTGGCAGAAAAAGCTTTAGAGTTGACAGATGAAGATGAAAAAGACATGCACATGGTGCATGAACTGCTCAGCAAGATCAAAGAAAGATCCAAGGCAAAGGAAGTGGAGATTGAGACAGCCAAACAAAGGGAAGCCGAGTTGCAGAGGAAATTAGAGAATGCTATGACTGAATCTGAAAGTCATAAAGCATCACTCTACGACGCGGAAAACAAGAGAGACGGCTTGATACTCCAGCTAGCCGAGGCTTCAAGAGAAGTAACAAGTGCACAGGAAGCAAGGGAGCGGATGGAAGACGACTTGGAGGCGGCTAAAGATGAGCTCATTGAGCTAAGGGAAAGAGTCGAGCTCCAAGAAAGAACAATCACTAGACTCAGGACTACCCCTAGAGCTAGCAGAGCAGGAACCGAACAAGAGGGAGCTCTTGTACCAGCTCTGGAAGACCAGGTCCGAAGCTTACAAAGAGAGCTAAGATTAGAGCAAGTGCAAAGGTTTCACATTGCGGAGGGATCATTGGCAGCAGAGGAGAGGCTCACTTTAGAAAATCAAACACTAAGAACAGAGAATGAGACCCTCCGCAAACAGCTCCAAGATCTACAAGAGCAACAAAGAAGAGAGACAGATACACCACAAGAAGAATCAGGTGGAGCAACCATAGAGCTACCAGAAACTGGAGAGGCAACCACAATTGAAGATCCAGCCCCAGTTCAAGAGGTGGCCTCAACTTCAGGAATCTCTGAAGAAGAAGAACAAAGGCTCCATGACCAAATAGAAAAGTCAACAGAGGAGAGTGCCAAGGCGGAAATGGAATGGGAGAGGAGACTCCTAATCTTCATTACACTTCAGGGACTAGACACAAAAGTGCTCCATGAAGAGTGGATGCAACCCAGCCTGCCTTTCCCTTTGATGAAGTTTGAAGTGATAAAAACGAAAAAGAGAATAGAGGAGGAGCAGTATGTCGCTCTTTACGAAGGCGACATCACAAAAGAGGAACAATCAAAGAAGATTGTAGATTCGCAGCCTAGATGGAGGAAAGGTTGGCTGAACAAATACCCACCCTACCTCATCTACTTGGTAGAGGCACCAAAGGAGATTCGGGAGGATGCAACCTTCTGCCCGGTGCCAAGAGTCAGAAGCTGGAAAGAGCATGGCAGGATTGCAGAAAAGAAGCCAAAATGGCTTAATTACCCCAGGATGCCAGGACCAAAGGCAGGAGAGAGAATAGGTAAAGCCTACATGGTGAAAACCCTAACGGACACCATCAAGCTCTTTACTGGCTCTCCTGACCTTTCGTGTCAGATGCTCAAGAAAATTTGCAGGACTCTCTTAGCTTGCATTGAAGTGTTCGCACCAGATAAAGCCACGACCTCGAGTCTACTATCGACGGCCGACACAGTGACTGATATGATGTATGATCTTTCATTGCAGCCTTCTCCAAAAGTGTTGCACCTCCTATACCAGAGGATTATGTTTTTGCCTAGCTTCCACATGCAAACATTCGAAGAAGCTTTCTACACCGGCTTTTTCACCCACGAAAGTAAAATATTCGGCCCAACCTTGACCATCGGCAACCTACGATACGAATCACATTTGCAGATGCTCAAGACGATAGGACTTTATTGACCAAGCATAAAAGTCATGTCAGGGACGACATGAACGCGGAGGGGGGGAGTGTTGAGCCAGCAGAGGATCACACCCACATTTTTGCTCACACTCATCATTTTGTAACCATTGATTGTAATAAATGTCTTTCCGACATTAATTTTGATTTGAGCCATTCATTAAGTAACAGGACTCAATTGAGTTTCCAGCTTGTAATTCCGAAGTAATTTCACTTGCTGATGTAATTAGTTAGAGATGTTCTCACCTCCAAGGCTGAGGTATATAAGCCAAAGTTTTTGTAACCTAAAAAAAGATTCAGATTATTAATCAAAGTGAGTTTTTGGAGCGCCGTGACTGTGTCTGAGAGAGAGAGAGAGAGAGTCTTATCTACTTGCTACGCGAGCTACGGAGCCGCCATTGGAGAAGCGACATCGCCATTGTGTTAGCAACGGCGAGAGCTACGCACAGATACCAAGAGTGCGCGCTATCGGCTTCTATGTGTGGTAAGTTCCTACGAGCTTCGGTGTGAGTTTTCTTCCAACTCGTGTGTCGGAATGGAGCGTGCAGCATATCTATAGAACCGCAACGAGTAGAGCTACGCATTAGTACCATCGGGGTCAAGTTTCGGTCACCTGTATTTTTCGGCCTGTCTTCATACGCGTTTACCGCACGGAGTGATTATAGGTTGATTTTGCAGTTCAAGTCTTTAGGGTGTTGTTCTTACCTAGTGTATAGACTTCCCCTTGAGTTTGAGATCGATTCAATGATTCTAGATCCTGTTTCGTATAGCATTCGTTCGTAGTACGGATTTCAGTCACTTGCGTATTTTAGAACTTAGATTTGATTTCCTTAGTAGTGATTGTCATTAGAAGGTTGAGTAGGTGATTTGACACCCACCTAGTTGTTTCCATGCACCTGCGGGTCAAGATCCGTCCTCGTCTGACAAATTCTGTTGTTGGTTGAGTTCTCGCTATTTAGCTTCCGCTAGCGGCGTAACCGCCTTAACAGATGATGATAAGTCCATCCATCATGACATTGTTTAGCATATCATGGTGACCAAAAGGAACATCAAAACATTCATTAAAAATAGATTTAGGCAAAAACCAATCTAGGAGTTCATTGTGGTAGAACAATGTACATAAACCAAATCTTTCTTATGTGCCTCCTTGAAAATTGTCTCTCTCCCAGGCATGCCAAAAAGTACATGAACATCAGTTTAAATTACATATCAAGGAGGTGTTGAATAGGGGAATTTCTCCCTTTCCCTCTAGTAAACCTTCAAGCCTTTCATCTATTATGGCTAGTAGAAGACCTAGGGGTTAGAAAAGAAGTAAAAGATCTATTGGGAGTAGTAAGAGAAGTTGGTCTTTTAAGAAAGGGAGTACTATCTTCTTCAATGCATGGCTTAAGCAAACATGTGGCAATTTTGACCCCTTTCTAATTGGCATAGGTAGTAAGATAAGTACCAGGTTCATTTGATTTTAATTCTTTGAGAATATAAAGCATCATTCTTCTAAGAGCATTACATGCAATATGGACAATCACAAGGGATCTAGCCTGTCCACCAAGCCAAGAGCAAAATAGAGAAGGTGAAAATCCACCATTTTTTTAAGGGAAGAGATTCTCAAGATGGTTTAGAATGTACCAAATAGCATGGTCAAATCACATAATACTTCACTCACAATTTGCCTTAGGGTCAAGAAATTTGTAAGCACACTTTAGGTAAGGCCTATAAACATTCCAATAGATTCTATGTAGATCAAGTCCTGATTACTTTTGGCAAACTCCATGATCCATTTCGTGCGGATGTAGAGGTTTTCATTTGAAGCACATTTAGCTTGATCAATGAAATTGAGGTTGAAGGGGGCCTTAATGAGTTCCCCTTTATCCAAAAATTGTTCCCCCTTCAGAATTTTGGGGTGAAAATCCTCAACAGTGGGATGCAGGCAGTTTAGCAAGGTAAACCCATGTTTCACTAACTATGGGAGGAGAAAAATCTTTATTAGGTATAATCCAAACTTGATGGTCAACACCAAATGACTCAACTTTAATTTGTCAGACTGGGAGGAAAGGGAACACTTTAGAGACCTTAGGGACCATCTCCAAAAGAGTAGAATCACTGAGAGTACAAAGATTGTTTTGAAATTCTTTGACAGCTTCCAAAGTAGGTTTATCTCTACAGAAGAGGCCACTTGCTTGTAGTTTTATCTCTAAAGTAGCTTTATCTCTGATTGTGGGACAATGGGTGTGGCCACGTGCTAACAAAAGCCAGATTAAGACCACAGAGCTTTTTAAAAAAATTGGCGAGTTCAGCACCAGAAGAGGAAAAATGGGCCATTTTTTTATTAAATTGTTGAGCTAGAGTAGGGAGTTGGGAGATAGTTTCAGAGAATTTGCAAAATAGAGGATTTATTTTCTACTGATAAGGAAGAGGCATAAATAAGTTGTGAAGCTTTCAAATTGCTAATACACCGAAGAACAAGGGAGCTAGAAACAAAAAGAGGTTCAAAAGCAAGTTCAAGCCCTTCGGAGAGGGTTTGAGGCCTATATCAAAAAAGTGAGGATTAGTTGTAGAGAGGTGGCTAGTTAGAATAAGTGATCTTTCTATTTTTGGCTTTTTCTGTCCAAAAAAGGCCTAGTTCTAGGGGGAGAGGTTTAATGTGTGGGGTGTTCTTTTAAATATCGTAGGATATTTTCCATGATTTTTGCATGTTTCTCAGGGTCATGGATAACCCTCATACAAGCAGTCCATTTAAAAGTAGTATGTTCCTTAAAAAAACAAGAATTAAATAGGTTAAACATGGGTGTGTGAATTCGATCAACCTCCAATCTAAAATCAATAGAGCCAAAAGACTACAATAGCCATGACAGGAACCCAATCTATAGTCAAAGAAATACCACCTTACACATGCCAACCCAACAAGGAATTATAGGCAATGGGTCAATCAAGGCCTATAGACCAGAAATATTATAAAGCCAGCATCTCGGTCCCCCATTTACCTGGGAGAGCCTTGTGTTTAGGACGTGTATGTTGTTGTACTAAACTTAATACATATACACAGAAGAACATAATGTTCAACAGACAGTTGGCTTAAGATAATTGGACAATAATAAGTACAAAAATGACTCAGTATTAGAGTCATTTTGTACAATATAAAAAGAATGAAGCATCATTCTAGTAATTTTATACAAAAGCCTAGATCTTCAAAGTCAAACACTAGCTAAGCCAAAATAATTTTAAGTAAAGATAGAATTCTCACCTGCATCCATATAGACAAGACAACACATTCATTAGCCTTGAATACGTATTACATGTGTCAACAAACCTACCGATTGTTATCCTTGGCCTACTTAAACTTATTTCAACTTAAAGTACTATTGAGAAAAGTTTTACTCCAAGTTAACCCTTATTTTCCAAGAAGATTCTTCAGTATCTATGCAAAAAAGCTTCCTTTATTATGTTCTCAAAGTGATTTAAGAAGCTATATTTTGTACCTAGAAATTCCAATTTTTGCATATTTTGAGCCATAACCTAGGACCATTTTCTTGGCAAGCCCAAATAGTGAAAGTGTATAATGAATTAGTTAGAATAAGGTGTCAAAAATTTCATTTTGTTTAGTTTAGAAATCAAATTTCGGGTAAAGCATCTACTCTTTGCTAATGACCAATATTTAGTTGCTAATTGAAGGACAAAAAGTGACATAGCAGGTAAGTAAGCAAGAAATATCATATCTTTTTGCCATCAAGTCCCAAGCTTTAGTAAGCTATAAGAGGGAGGGCAAGATTCCCATCTGAAAGCCATACCAGACCATTATGCTGAAAAATACCATTGGTAAACCATATCTCAGCAGATGCCAAAGGAAGAGTCCAAAGCAGGGATTTCATATGCATTTTTTCATGTGATTAAAATATTAATTAACAAAATTCTCAACTCATAGCTCTTCACATTCACAAAAAATGACCAAGTGACATGAAGGCTATCAGACGATCCGGTCATTTCTGCAACAACCCTGGCCCTCTAGGGCACTTCGAGCAACATTAAAGGCCCCCCCCCCCCCCCCCCCCCCCCCCCCACCCCTCACGAGAGGGGTTTTCCATTTTGCAATACCCCCCTCCAACTCGCCTTAAGTAAAAAAAAAACCATGCTGAAATTTCCAACGTAGCCCCACGCCCGCCACTGATCATTAGTAATATACAATAAATAATAAAAATTTTGAAATCTTCAAAAAGTGCATTGTAGTGTCGCCAAAACCCATGCATCTTATCCAATATGGAAAAGATACTTTTGATCAAAATATAGTAGTTTTCTTCCACAAGAGTGAAAATATGTACCAATCATGACATTAGAGGGGACCTTTTGGTCTTTAAAAATGTATCTCAAGGATCCCAAAGCAGATGATGCCTCCTTATGGCTAAGTTGAGGACAACTGCACCCTAGAGAGATATAGTTGCTCTACCCTCCCCCTTTTGAATAACGTTTACCCCCTTCCATCATGTGTGAACGTGAGGAGGAAGAGGTAATTTTTTAAAATCATGGATTACCCTCTCTCATGGAGGCCGCTCCTTAACACCCCGACAAAAGTGAAATGTAAGAAAAAAATAGTAGTGTGAAATTGGTGTAATGATTAGGAGCACTCCATTTCGACATTAGAAATGAGCCCCAAGCACTTAAACCATCTAAACCCTCCACAAGGATGCTTCCTACCCAAACTTGTTTCCTGTAGACTCAGACACCCAGGGGAGATAACTAGTTTTAAAATAGAAGTACGCCAGTGTAGTGATGAGAAGCACTCCATTCCAGCAATAGGAACGAGCCCCAAGCACTTGCACCACCAAAAGAAAAATGTTTCCTACCCAAACCTACTTCCAGGCGGATAAATACCCAAAGGAGGTAACTAGTTGTAAAATACAAGCACCTCGGTGTAGTGATGAAGAGCGCTTCATTCCAACAATAGAAATGAGCCCCAAGCACTTGCACCACCTAAACCATCTGCGAGGATCCTCCCAAACCAAACCCATTTCCAAGCGGATAGACATCCACGGGAGGTAACTATTCGTAAAATACAAGTACGCTGGTGTAGTGATGGCAAGCGCTCCATTCCAACAATAGAAATGAGCCCCAAGCACTACACCACCACAAACATGATCCTAAGCATGCATACTTATTAATATTTGTGCACATAAAGAAAAAGAGAGTCTTATAAGACAAAACTTTGTTCATTTATACATATTTACATTTGCTTACTCTAGGGAATGATTGTAACCATTGACAAGGTTTAGGTTATTCTTTAATTGTCAAAAGGATAATTTCTAAACTTGATAAGATATTGTAGGATAGTCTTACCGCCGTGGACGTATGTACAATGTTATTGTAAGCATACTCCACTAAAGGTAAGTACTTCTCCCATTGGGACTTTTGATCTACTTCTAAAACATAAGCTTATAGTAGATCAAGAATTTTTAGGTTAGCTATTTCAATTTGGCCATCCGTTTAGGGGTGATAGGCCAAAGAGAAATTTAGCCTTGTAGCTAAATTCTCAAAGAGACCCTTCCAGAGACTAGTCATTCTAGGATCTCTATACGACACTATGGACATTGGCAAGTCATGGTACTTGAAGATTTGTGATATAAAGAGGGTTTCCATTTGATTGCCTTGATAGTCTTTTTGGCAGGTATGAAATGTGCTTGTTTGCTAAACATGTCCACTATCGTCATTCCCATGGATGGACTTGGGCAATCCAAAGATAAAATACATGGATATGCTCTCCCATGGTGAATTAGGGATTAGCAAAGGTTGAAGCAATCCAGGTTGCTTCCCTCTATCAAACTTCATCTTTTGGCATACCACACATTTTGAAACATACTCTTGTATGTTTTCTTTCATGGCAGGCCAATAGAAGTATGTTTCTATCCCTTTTAAGGTAGATTGAATCCCTCTATGCACCGCATAAGGAGGAGCATGAGATTCATACATTACTCTCTCACGTAGTGAGTTAGTAACACATAGAGTGTTGCCATAGAGAAGATAACCATCTTGTAAGGTAAATGGTTCTTCCTTCTTCCCTAGTGCAAGGGCTTAAATCACATCTTTAAAATCGGGATCAATAGCGTACTCATCTATCACAGAAGATAGATCATTGTGAGTTGCTATGGATATCGCATTCATTCTCGGTCGTCTTGAGAGTGCATTGGCTATTTGTTTATGCTTGCCAGCAATGTGAGCAATATGAAAATGGAATTGCGAAAGGAAATTTTCCCACCTCATTTGTTTGTCGGAGAGCTTGCTCTGCATCATGAAGTACTTAAGGCTTTGGTGATCCGTTCGCAGAATGAAAGGAGTCCCCAATAAATAGTGCTTCCACAAGTCTAGAGCATGTAGAATTGCTAAGAGTCTTCTCATATATACCTAGAGCTTGCTCAACAGGGTCGAGCCTTTGACTTTCATCGGCTATGGCGTGCCCTTCTTGGAGCAAAACAACTCCAAGGCAATCACCACAAGCATCACATTGAACCTCGAATGGATTTAAGACATCCAGTAGTGTAAGCACAGGTTGAGAGATAAGCTTCTCTTTAAGATTTTTGAAAGCATTTTTCTCCTTAGTGGACCATATGTACCTAGCTTTTTTATTTGTTAGGTCATGTAATGGTCCCGCGATTTGTGAGAACTTTTCTATGAAGCGTCTATAATATGCACACATACCTATAAAGCTTCTTAGTTCATGCAGATTCCTTGGATTAGGCCATCCTTCTATTACCTCTAACTTTGATGGATCCATTTGGATGCCATCTTGAGAGATAATGTGACCTAAATATTGTATCTCTTGTAAGAAAAATTCACTTTTCTTTTGATTAATATAAAGTTTATTCTCTCGTAAAACTTGAAATATTACCTGGAGGTGTTGCTTGTGTTCGTCTAATGAATTAGAGTATTTGATTATATCATCAAAGAACACTCCAGTAAAGCTTCTGTGAGGCTTGAATAGCTTCTCCATCAAACGGTTAAATGTGGCTGGTGCATTGGTCAAGCCAAAAGGCATGACAATGTACTAGTAAAGACCAAACGTAGTGCAAAATGTGGTCTTTACAATGTCTTGATCAACTATCCTTATTTGATGATAGCCACTTTTTAGGTCAATCCTACTGAAGTAGGTCGACCCCTGTAGCTTATCAAAATAATTCTTCTACCCGTGGAACAGGAAACCTATTCTTAATAGTGATCCTATTTAGTGCTCTATAGTCGACACGGATACGATATGTGCCATCTTTTTTTTTGCACTAATAAAACTGGCGAAGAAAATGGAGATGAGCTAGGCCTAACCATGCCTTTCTCAACTAGCTCATGCACTTGCCGCATAATCTCCTCTTGTTGAGCTTGAGAAACTCAATAAGGAGGTTTATTAGGTGGTGAGCTTCCTGGAAGAAGTTCAATTGCATGGTCAACATCCCCTTGTTTGGGAGGTAGCTCACAAGGGATGTCATCAATAAAAACATCTTGGAATCCCTTTAGGAAATTGGATAACTCTAATTCCTTTTGATTGCCTATATCTTCTTTTGCTAAAACATTAGGTTCGTGTTGAGAATCTTCAACAAAAATCATGTACATGAAAATAGAGCTCTTTATTGACTTATTGAAAGCTTGCTTATGTACAATGGGTATGGTGCTACCCGAATCCTTAGCATCTATGTACATATCTTTTTCCCTATACCTAAAGTAGATTTGTCTTTTAGGGAACTTAACATTGGCAGCCATGCGATCAAACCATGGTGCCCCTAGGATTACATCCTCATGTTTGAGAGGAGAGATGAATAAATCCTCCTTGTCCACATAGCTTTGGACATGGAGCCTCAATTTCCCAATTAAGGGAGTGACTGAGGCTTCTTGTCCCTTGAAAGCACCATCGGCAGGTAGGAAATCTCCTATCTGATAGGCTTGGATGCCTAGCTTGGTGGCCAACTCTGTGGATATGAAATTGTGAGTAGAACCAGGGTCAAAGACGATAAAAGCATCATGTTCTCTTACCTTTCCCCAAGCATGACATAGAGAGATCCTTTGTGATGAGCATCCTCTTCTTGAATTTTGACTATGGAAGCTCTAGGATGCTCATTACGTGTATTCTTGTGGGAACAAGCACGATAGGCATGCCCTTGCTCCCCGCACTTGACACAACGGTTATCTTTTTGATAACGCTCTAGCTCTTCAGAAGAGAGTTTATTTTTGCCTTTATAAACTCCCTTCTCCTTGTCTTTGTTGTTGTTGTAGTTGCCTTTGGGAGACTTTTGGACGTTGTCCTTCCCCTTAGGCTCACTACGGTCCTTGTTTTCAGTGGGCTTAAGATTTCTCTTGGCCCCTTGTTGGAAGTTGATTCTTGAAGCCACCATGGTATGGTGTATGACCGCAAATATGGTGCGAGGCCTTGGGAGTTAACATACTCCGCCATATTCTCAAATAAACCCGCACAAAATTGTTGTTTTTGCTTCCAAAATCAATCTTTTTGTAGACAGTGGCTTTGAGATGTAAATCCCAAAACTTGTCTACATATTTGTGAATAGATTCATAGGGAGAGAGCTTCAAGCTTCGCCATTTAGTGAGTACTTTGTCTTTGGCATCGCTAGCCAAAAACTACTTCATGATGGAATCTCTTAAAGCTTTCCATGTTTGTGGAGCTTCATCATTTGATCGTAGGCTAGACCACCATTGCCTGGTGGACTTTTGAAAATGCATAGATACATGAAGTAGCTTAGAGGACTCCGTGGTGAAGCCCTCATCTCCAAATGCCGCATCAAATTGTTGGATAAAGGCCAAGACTTTATTTGTAGCACCAAAGGTGCCATCGTAGGTAAGGAAAGAGATGTTCTTTCCTCCTTCTTTGAAGTTTTTGAGCTTGGACAACCTTTTCCAGGCGGCATAGGATTTCCGATGGCCTCTTCTCTTGGGAAATTTGAGAGTTGCACCATCAATTTCTTCAGAAGAGGAAGAGGAGGATGGAGAAGAGGGTGACCTCTTTCTCGCCTTTTTCTTCCCTTGTTCCTTCTCTTCTATACCATTACTTTCTTCAGAAGAGGAAGAGGAAGAGGAATATGGAGAAGAGGTTGGCCTCTTTCTCGTCTTTTTATTCTTTTGTTTCCTCTCTTCCCTCTTTGAATTATGGTGAAGAGGAGTATGCGATGGTCTTCTCCATTTAGGGGGTGTTATAAAGTGTTTTGCACATCGTCTTTGTGGAGCCATCTCCATCGAGGTGGCAAGAGACTCACTTCTTTCTTGTTCTTTCGGTGGGGGCTCTACCATTGAAACTTGGGTTCTCCTTTGAAAGGGAGATGCCTCATCGAGTAGTAAGTTTTTGAGACCTTCGTACGGATCCTCCTCTTCTTCCCTTATTGGAGAGAGTCCTCTTTTGGAAGTCTCCCCAGGAGCTTTCCTAGGTACTCTCTCTTCTTGGTGGGGAGTTTGGAGAATACCATGGGTGCGCAATTGCTGTAGCACTTCACCTTGGAGGTATGGATTGCCTACATCTTGTTGAAGCCTACAAACAAGATAGTTTACAAGCATAGAGGCATCATTAGCTGCTCTTTCATTAGCAAACTCAAAGCTATCAACATTCATTTCAATCTCTTTTCCCTTGTCAGCCATACTAGAAAATTTTAGATGTAAATTTTTACATGTACTTTGGAACTTCAAGCCCTAGTTGCTACTCCTCTTTACCTTCAAAGATAAGCACTCAAGCATCTATACCCGTGGATTGAATATTATTAATTGCAAGGAATAGAAGAGAAGGTTTCACAGAGCCGAGACAACATCGGTTCCTATCAATATTCTAATAGTTCAATAATGGTTAAGCCATAGGCAAGCCCCGTAGGACTGCATTATTAAGACCATGGCTCTCAATGGTATCCTCGTTAACTGCATAAACCAGGCATCCTACCTCTCTTCTTGAGCAAAAAAAGAAAAACCAATAGCTTTGATACCAATGTAGCATTTAATGCACTAGTAACTTATGTGTAGCGGAAAATGAAAACATAGCGAGCATTTCATTAAGAACAAGTTCCTAATGAGCATAGAGAGAGTACTTAGTTGAATAAAGCAACATAGAAATTACATCTAGCTAGTTTGGCATAGACAATACTTGAAAAGAGAGAGAGATAGAACAATTGACAACAGTTTAGGACCAGATTTATATGCAGCCGGTCCCCCCTCCAAAAAGGCTTTGTATTATAGCTTCTCCCATCGAAGGAGACTTTTGTACAATACAATCTTTGTGAACTCAGTGGTGCAATGAAGATGGAAGCTTCATGCACCAAATTATGCTTGAAAAACACAACTAGTGGGCCTAGCCTCAGCCCCAAGACCTCACACGCCTTCAAAGATGGTGAGAGCTAGCAGGGAATGAGGAAAGATTGAGAGGAAGAAGATGTATCTTACAAGAAAGAAGTATTCTCCTCACATAATCACTCGAATAGCATAGCTTAGCTTAGTAATTAGCATGGTAAAGGAGATGAGCATGCCATTGAAGCTTGGCTCTTGGTTGGATTGCATTACATAGCCAAGAGTTGCTGGTGTAGGCCTCTATTTCTCAATTCTTGGAGAAGGAGATGGAGTTCTTGCTCAACACATAAGTTGTGTGTGTGTGTGTGTGTGTAGCAAAATTGGTTAGTGTAAAATGCCAACCTCTCTCTCTCTTCTTGGTCGACCCCTCTTCCCAAATGCTCTTGTTGGCTTCCCATTGGCTCCTGCAGAGCTTATCCAATAACAATTAAGAAGCATAGTTGATAGCCTTTTGACAAGTGCCCCCCTTTCCCCTTTTGTGAGAGCTTTAGGTAATTAAAATAATTTATTTAAACTCTCATTGGACCTTTTAGTCTTCTGGCCAATAGGAATCAAGCAAGCCATTGGGCTGCTCATTGGACCCCTTGGTAGCCTGTCCAATAGTCTTCTAGGGAGCTTAATCTCTATTGATTCTTTTATCAAGCATTTTTAAACTGATTAGACTAATTTTACTCTAGCCTAATTCTCATTGGTCCACCTCTATGGCCATCCAATGGATTTGAGGGGAGATTGGGGACATCTGGGCTACGAGCTTGCCATGTGCCCAATATTCCCTTTGTGTAAAGGGAGAGCTTGGGGGAGGGGGAGAGAGAGAGAGAGAGAGAGAGAGAGAGAGAGAGAGAGAGAGAGAGAGAGAGAGAGAGAGAGAGAGAGAGAGAGAGAGTTTCTCTCTCTTCCCCTACCTTTAGGGCTCACCCCCTCCTTCCTAGGGATATGGGAAATCTTTTTAGTTTTATGGGCCTAGTGCCTCATCAAAAAGATAAGTTTAACAGAAGTCAAGAATGAAGCTTTAGCAAAGAAGTGCCAAGTCAGAGTGTCCCTGAAGAGGGTAAATTTTTTGTATTAACACAATATATGATATCATCTTCAAGGAAGACATTACTCCTGTGAGTTTTAAGGCTTTATTAGCCAGTTTGAAAAAAGTATGGTTGTCATTGATAGTCTTTAGATGATATATGTCATGCTTTATCTCTTGATCCCAAAAAGTCCTCATATGTGTAGTAAGTAACATGTTCCTAAAATTATTAGAATAAAGTTATTAAGCATGGGTGAGTAGAATTGGATTAACCTGCTACCTAAAACCGACTGAGCCAAAAGACTACAATAGTCGTGAGTAGGAATCCAGTCTATAGTCAAGGAGAGACCACCTAACACTTGTCAACCAAACAAGGAATTATATACAGTGGATCAATCAAAGCCTATAGACAAGAATAATCTAAATCCAGCGTCCGGTCCATCAAGTTGCCTGGGAGGACTTGGTGTTTAGGGGTGTGTGTAGCTGTTTTAATTTAAATACATATATACCAAAGAACATAACGTTCAAAAAACGATTGGCTTTAGATGACTAGGCAAATATTTGTACATAAATAACTCAGTCTTTGATTCATAATTGTACAACATAATAAGAATGAGGTATCATTCCAAATGAGTTTATACAAAGGTATTAGAACTATCCCAGTTGAATCATCAAGTGTTTTCAAAGTTGGACTGCAGCATGCTAAACCTTTTTAAGTCAAGATAGAATTCTCACATGTATCCATATAGTCAAGACAACAGATATGTTAGACTTGGCTACGTATGGCACGCTTCAAAGAACCTATCAGTTGTTATCCATGTCAAATTTAAAAATTATTAAACTAGATATTGTCCTATTAAAATTAAAAAAAATTCAAGTTTTTACTATATCAAAAGTATTCCTGCCAGAATTTCTTCATATGGTCTTTAAAAGAAACTTCTTTTAATAAAACCATTTACTATCAAAAATGTCCACTCATCCATAACTTTAAAGCATTCTATGTACTGCTTTGTTTTGTAGCTAAAAAATGTATGGACAAAAACTTGTATGCAATCGGCTTTGTTTTGTAACTACACCCTAATATATGCACCAAAGTCGAGCCCTTCAAATAGAACAAACCATCCAACCATAGTAGAACACAATGGCTAGAAATCTCAGTTCACCCAAATGTTTCATCACAATTGTGGTTAGTATTGAAGCTTTACTTAAAGCAAGCTCACAAATTACATTAATTAGGGTGTGCTAGCCCTACATAGGTTTATCAAAAAGATCCATTTTTCCACCATATGTCAGAAAGTTGTAGTAACAAAATCCCAAAGTTTCAACCAACACAGCAGAAGATATATTTTGCTTAGCAACCAGAAAGGAGACTAGGAATTTTAAGAAGATTATTGGATTAGAGTCAAATCTTTCAGAAAATCAAAACATGGCAGTAAGAACCAAAGTTTAAATCAAATCCAAGAATATGTATGTATGTATGTATGTATAAGGTTACCAATCAAAGCTAGATCGCCGACCATATAAAGCAAGGCATTCCAGTCCTTTACAGGGTCTCGTATCTCCTAGGATTTAGCCCAGATCAAGTACTTGTAAAAAAACTTTTTACTCGGTATAACCAGTTGATGGAGTTTTTCTTACAAATTTAACTTCCTCACCAGCAAACCCTACCCAAATAGAGCCACATTATTTAGGAAGAATTCAGTCCCACCAAAACTAAAGTCATACTTAGCAACAGCTAGAGACCATGATCAAAGGTCTAGCCATAAACCAGATCTCCATTCAAGTCATCAATCAACAAGAATCCAACAAAGTTAACATTTATAGAAGTGAAAGACCTTGCCAAGTCAGCATGACAGTGAATACAACCAAAATTTCCAAGAGTTATCATTAGTAAAAAAACCCAAGTTCAATTCAGAACTATCACAATAAGCACAGCCATATAGTAGATTATGCCATACCTTCCTCAGAAAATAAATACACTCAATAATTAAGAGTCAATAAGGCTACCAACAGTAAAAAAAGACTAGATTTAGGCCAGACATCAAGAACCAGAAGTCGGTGAGTAATCTCCTAATTTGCAAGGCATGTACACTCATCTGCACACACCAGGTATCATAAAAAAAATTCCTTGGTATCAAAGTAGCACCTGGACTAACTTCTCAAAGAAGTATCAGCCAGAGCCGTAAAAAGTGGAGCTATTTTCTATGGTAAACCTCTTATACAAAAGGTAATGAGCATGATTCATTTTCACTTAAAAAATTACACCCTAATTATAGTAGGAACACTCCATTGATGTGTGAATATAAGTTACTCCTATTTCGTGCCCAAGTGATCCATCAATAAGGTATTACTGAGATATCAAATTTTAGATTAGTAAACTCTCAAGTTTAGTGAGCAGGCCAGGAGTCCAACTATCTAGAACTTTGCTACATTTGCCCAAGCCATATTAATCATAGTTAAATAATATTTTATTCCTACTAAACAACAGAGACCAGGTGAGCAAAGCTCCCATTCTTTTGTAGATCATAAAAGAAATAGTTTTTTTAAAAATTCAGTAAAACCACAACCCCTAAGTGTTAAACATGTTGTAATAAAGAGTTTAAGAGCCATATGATTATCAAGTGAATAGGTCTATACTTCAACCAACAACCAGTCAACCAGTAGCCAGTCAGCCCTTATTTTAAAATAACCATAAATAGAACCTATTAGATCCAATAAGGCCAATTAACATCTGTCAGCAACAAGGAATTCAAGTTCTAATGCACATGTTTAGTATTTTACTAATGCCAGCTCAGAGAAAAGTCAGTGGAAAACTTCATTTTTTCTTTGCATTCACCACCCAATAGGGACAAAAAACATCTTTTTTAGAATCAATGTTTTAAGGCCAAAATCGTATCCTATCATAATCATCCAATCTTCCAATCAAGAGCTAGAAGTTTTCTAAAACTGACTTTTGAGTAAAATATAGAGCCTGTGGAGCAGAAGCAATTCCAAAAAATCTCCAAAGTGCCTGGGGACAGCCAAGCACATTTCCATTCACTTCTTCATACTCTCTCTTTCCCCTTTTTTTTAACAATACAACCAAGCTGACCATAACTGGTTGTTTTAATGTTGCAAGGGACAGCACAACAAAACCCAATGCCCAATCCCTAAACCATAATTGCTTTTCCTGTATGCTAAAAGGCAAAAGACATAAAAAAACCAAGTCTAAGTGAAGGAAGAAGAGCCCCTCACCTTTATATAGGGGCAGTAGATGGGTATGAGGCAGTAAAGAAGCTCGTCAACTATCGTTATCCTAAAATATGACAGGTATGGTCACATCATGCATTCTCACCACTGCGACCAAACCCATCGGGATCGTGTACAGGCCCTAAAGAGGAGGATTTATCATGAAAGGATGAGCTACATGTCGTGCCAAGCCGCCATCATCATCAGAAAGGGAAGCTTCCATCGTGAGTCCTCTTGACTGAAAGGGGGAAGGGGATCTGTGGCGACAGATATTGAATGGAATACCCTCGCATCGGTTTATGCCAGGAGGATCCATAATGGGAAGGAGGTTTACCATTTATCTTTTAAGGGTTAAATCCTTAAGGGTTTGCTCCCACTGATTTTAGCTTTTAGTGGCTCACTTTCAACCATGCTGACCAAGATAACAGTGTAAGCCAGTATCAAGGAATCAAATCTCAATTCCCTTATGTTGTGATTTCATTCTCAAGGTGGACAACTTTATGCTAAAAATAAGCTACTTGTACTCATGCAAAAATAGTGTCAAAGTCTTAGTCAATTGTCAGAAGTGTACGAGTATGTGTGTGTTGGGTGAAGCATTAGCTACATACATGGTTCGGGTAGCAATACCAATAGGTTGAGTGAGTGTAACTAGAAATAGCTATCATGGTCAGATGTGGTGACCAAGTGTGTGTGTGTGTGTGTGTGTGTGTGTGTGTGTGTGTGTGTGTGAGAGAGAGAGAGAGAGAGAGAGAGAGAAATGGGCAAAACCTAAAATGTCTCTTACTTAGATCCAATCTCTCTCTCTCTCTCTCTCTCTCTCCAATAAATCATTGGACTATTGGCATCATGCACGGCCCGGAAGGCATTACACATGTAAACTATTTAATGATAACTAGAAGCTATTAAATATATTGTATGGTTCCAATCACTTTTGATCACATTTGAGTTAACATCGCACAGTTGGTAGGCGTGCACCCTCTAGTGGAGAGAGAGAGAGAGAGAGAGAGAGAGAGAGAGAGAGAGAGAGAGAGAGAGAGAGAGAGAGAGAGAGAGGAAAAGAGTATTCCATCCCAGCGACAAAGAGATATAGTGATCTATCACAACATCAAGAGAGAGAGTTGAGTGCTCTATCACAGCACTAAGAAACAATGTGTTCCATCCCTAAGCGTGAAAACACACACACACACACACACACAGTTGAGTGCTCTATCACATCACTAAGAAACAGTGTGTTCTATCCCTAAGAGTGAAAACCCACACACACAGAGGGGGGGGGGGGGGGGGGGGAGAGAAAGAGAGAGAGAGTTTCATCATAGCAACAAAGCAGCTAAATGAGGGCCCTACATACTTGAACCTTCAGAAGACCACGGCATTTGACTTTCTTTTCAAGCAAGGCTAGGCAACAGGTACTCTAACTTTCCAAATACAATGTTTACTCTACATTTACTCAAATGGAGTAGTTTCTCACTCCAAACACACGTAGTTAGTATTCATATTCCAAATACTGTGTATGTATTGAAGGTACATATTTTTTCTTCTCCTAATGGCACGCGGGTGATATAAAATTCATTCAAAATCTTCCTCGTGCACCGTATGCCAAAATATGTAGAGGATTAGGTGGATAAAGTGGGAAGGAAGGATATATATATATATATATATACATATATATATATATATATATATATATATATATATAGAGAGAGAGAGAGAGAGAGAGAGAGAGAGAGAGAGAGAGAGGTGTTAGGGTACACGGGTGACATTACACACATTCTAAAAGCTCTTCAATGCCTCGTAACACCATTCTTTAAAAAGGAGAGTGATAGAGAGTAAAAGAGAGAGATGCAAAGAAAGAGTGATAAAGAGGGGATCAAAGAGAGAATTGTATTACAGTGTGCATGTGAGATTTCACTCACTCTACAAACTCCTCCGCGAGTTGTAATACCATTCAATAAAGAGGATGAGAGATACACGCACGCACGCACACACGCACACAGTAAATGGTTAGTAAGGGTTGATGTTTCAAAAATGGCAAGAACCAAGGCGACTACAAGGAAGGCATGCAAAGGGCTAGGTTTAGCTTCCAACCGGGGGCAGGTAGGCCAGCAAGAATAAGATGTGTAGAATTGAGGTTATTCAAGGAGATGAAAAAAAGACTTGGAAAAGCATTGAGCTATGTGTATCGAAGCTTCCCTTTCGGAGGCTGGTCAGATCAATCTGTGAAGATGCATGCATAGGCACAATGAGAAGGAAGGTTGTTGCTCTTTTAGCCTTTTAAGAGGTAGTAGAAGACTTCCTTTTGGAGTATTTCAATGAAATCACTATTGTGGCTACACATGCACACTGCTTGACCATTATAGACAAGGACAATGAAACACTGAAGAGAGTAAGCTAGAGATACGATAAACTAATCTCCAATGATTTCATTGACAAAAAATTCAGGGAGATTTTGCTCATAGCTCCAGCATGGCCATAGAGGTAAAATTGTAGGGTCACCAATGAAGTTAACACGAGGGCCAAAGCTGAGCAAGAAACCCTTCGTGCAGAGGAGTCCAAGAAACTAAGAGAGAAAGAAAAGGTCATAGTTGTTATAGAAGCAGAAAAGAAAAGCTACGACACAACTACCTGTGAGATAGATGAGAGAAACAATGAAATCTTATCCTCAATAAAAGAAGGACTGCTAGCAGACATACCACTAGCAGATGGGTCAAGGAGATTAGCTATCGATTTATATCAATATTAATATATCGCAGGATCCAGATGCACAGATAACATATTCTATTGTGTATATATGCTTAAAGTAAGTCCCATTCTCTTGCTTTAACATACTTAGCTCCTCGCTTTGGATTGAAGAATAACTTGCATTAACAATTTTTAATTTGATAAAGAGCCAACTTCCTCAACAAAGCCAGACCAAAATATATCTTTTGGATCCACAAATGTTTGTGCTTCTCCAAATGAAAAATACCCCTCAGGATACATTATAGAGATGGTTTGTTCACTATCCTATGATCAAAGTAACAACAATTGTTTTCCCATACAAGAGCAACAATCACTTGAGCCTCATATGCATTGATCTTGACATGCCAATGATATGGCCTCTCAATTCAATTCGAAGAACCCATCCATAATTAAGATTGTGAGTGTTCACATTTTAAAATTAGTTTTTCTCTAGGTTTAGGTCGACATACATTGATTGTTGTACTTGACCAACAAACTTGTCTATTTGCAGCTACATAAAGAGATTATTGCATGCATATGAAAAGTTATGTGGCAGTTATGAACTATACAAGGCAAACATAAAAGGTATCACGATGCCAAATCAAATAGATGCAAACTTATGTGGATGGAGATGTCTCCTCCATGCCGAGTGCATATTGTAGAGCCTCTTTGCATTAAAGCCATTCAAGTCAAAGGTAGCCAATTTGCAATGCATTACAATAAGTTGGTGTTAAATAGCAAAAAGGACTAATCTAAACTTGTTTTAATTTTGCAAAGTGCATTTAAGAAACACACCCTATAGTGTTTGCAACGATATTTCTCTACAATTATGCAACATCTACTCTCTTTATCAAATCTTGTAATTCTGGATGCAGAAGATAGCTTGTTGGATGACCAGGCAATGGAAATGAAAATGACATGTGAGGGACCTAAGCTAGTGGACCTCCTTGAGTCCTCTTCACGAGATGGGATCCCTGAAAAGGCTCAAGAGAAAGAGGAGAAGAAAGACCAAGCACATGGAAGGGCTAAGGAGAAGAGTAACCATGCAGAGGGAGGGGTTGAGGAGGAAGAGATGCATCATGCATAAGGAGGTGCTGAGGAGGAGGAAGACCATGCAGAGGGAGGGGATGAGGAAGAGATGCACATTGATACCCTCAAACCAGAGTCCTCCACCATTCAAATAGAAGAGGATGATCATCTTCATGTGCAATAGTGTTTGTGCCTCAAGCAGACCATACCACTATAGAAGCCAATACCTCTCTATGGAGACCTCTATGATGGAAAAACAAGAGTCTTGGACTGAGGAAGCACAAGGGCCTGAGGAGGAGAAGCTTGACAACATCGACATTGAATAGTACAACTTTAACGATAGTCAAACCCAATATGGACCCTTGCTATGGTTGTTCCGGTGATATCCAATGTAATAGAATAAAAGAGTCATCTTAGTTTCTAACTACTTATATGTTCCACACAATGTTTGCAAAGACTGATTATTTTGGACATCAATGGATTGCTGCTATTACCAGAGCCATCTAAACAAGATACAGTCTACATGGAGTTTTGCATGTGTCAAATAGGCTATCACAAGGTCATCAAGCACTAAGGAATATTTGAATTTTCTTATTCCAAGGTTCAGGGTTGCAATTTGGTCTTCAATGCAACAGCAAAACCTAGACTCCCTCATGGCCATAGTTTGTAACAAAGCCGGAATTCAAAGATCAAACTTTAAATTTTTGTATAGACAAAGATACAGTGTTTCCATTAAGGGACACTGCCACCCTATAGAACCTAATATACACTTGTTTTATAAATCTTTTTTCCAAATCCAAGTGTCATTTGATGCTAACAACACTTTATTGATAGATGACACACCACATAAGGGCTTGCTAAATCCACATGGCACAACTCTCTCCCAACCCTCATTTCAAGGACATCAACATAATTTCTACCTAGAGAACATTTTGATCCCATAATTGCACTACTTATACTGCCTATGAGCAAGACATTGTAGGCATCCAAGTCCAATCTATGTTCAAACACCGATTTGGAATATATTTCTAAGTTTTACTTTCATCTACTAAACTCTGTAATTTGAATTCATCAATAGTTATGTTGTTTCAATATTCTTAACATTCTATGTCTCTAGTCATAAGTATTAGTAGTCTAAGATCTGTCTTATCTTATTCTGCTTAGTCCGACCATTTAATATCTCAAAATCTGAACCCTGTCAAATCTTACCAATTCAACTGGTATTCGGATTTCTTGTAAAAAACTTAGTCCATCTTTGGAAGAGTAGTTAAGATGCAACTCTTTCCGCTGACCCCCATAGGGTTTGGTATTACTTGTAACTTTGCAGAGAACCTTAATACAATCATAACACATAATATTGCCAAATGGGTGGCCTTTTGATAGGTCCTCAAGATTATTAAATTCGTACTCGCATCAAAAGAGTCATCTTTCTTCTACCTTTGACCATTGGATGTCTCTCTTCATCATCTATGGAAACATCATGACATGAAATTTCATCTTAAAAACACTTGCATGCTTCAAAGTTATACATGCAAAGGTTCGAGCATGAATTTGCACGGCTAGTTACGTGTGTGTGTGTGTGTGTGTGTGTGTGTGTGTGTGTGTGTGTGTGTGTGTGTGTGTGTGTGTGTGTGTGTGTGTTTGCGTGTGTGTGGGCGTGCACGCACGCACGCACTATATTATATGGCATTTGGTTTTTGACAAGACAAACACAAAGATCAAGCCTAGTAGGAAACATATCTCTCTTCCGCAATTTAAAGATCCATATGGTGGCTTACAAAGAATCGATGCCCGAAAGACATGTAGCAGAAGTACCCAAAGAAGATTTGAACATCGATGAAGAGCGATGGACCAAAATGAAGGCACAGTTCAATACAGCTCATAATTATCCCACAACAGCAATAAATGTTGCAAATTTGGACATCAAGCAAAAGCAATAGAATATACAAGTGGTTGAGGTGGACCTTTTTCAATGGCATCCCGTTTAATAAAGCTGAAAATTTATCCTTCATCACAGGAACCCACCCAAATTTTACTAAATAGGTGCCAGAGCTCTGGCCAAGTATTCCTTGCCAAAAACCACCCATCGAGATTCCACACAGCAAACATTCAATAATTCAACTCCATCCAAGAAGAACAGGAGACCATGATAATGTAAAGCCATGTGCCAACTGATGTCTGCTCTCGGGCCAAGTTCTCTCCACAATAAAGCCCCGGCTCACCTCCACCCATCTACCTTTCTTTTCTGAGCTTCCAACAACATGTTTCTGCCAGTGATTCTGCATTCCTGCTGTATAGTTACAGCCGGGTATGCTAGTGGCTGCGGCAGTGCCAATATCAGGATTCCAGCAGACCTCTACAACCAGGAATCGCCTTTCCCTCGACGGTTGCAACAAAGCTGCCTCTTCACCCACCTTCAAAATCATGGTAAGCATGCCAACAACATCAAAAACCCGACGACATCGATGCACCTCAGAACTATTTATGACAATTGGTGACAGCCACTCATTCCTTGGTGCAATGTACCACATGCTGTCTTTGTGGCCATAAGAGCGGGCAAATTCAGCGAAGTCACTGGCATAAACCCACCAGCCCATCCAATGGTTTACATTTAGATAAGAAGTTGAGAGATATTTTGGAGGTTTAGAATTGTCCTCTCTCTTTGCTTCTGTCAGACTCGAAAGACGTGTAGCGTGATCCCGTTGCAAGCACAAACTAAGCCACAATTGTGGTTCATAAAAAAGATAACCCTTGGTTAAAGCCCTTGGCATGACTCTGATGATGCTTGGATCTGCTCTGTACTTCTCATATCTCTGTAACTGCGGGTCTCGAAGAGGTTTATACTCTCTATATTCAGTTTCCTGCATTTTCCCTGGCTGGATAGAATCACTTCTCCTTTTTGAAACTGGCAAAGAAGAGTGGAAGAGATTGGATATCTTTGCAGCTGTATTCGGATGACGGCACAGTTGAAGTTTGCTATTCATACTTCTCTTGCGGTCAAGCCATGTGTCACCAACTGAGGGTGCCACACAGCATGCATCAAGCACTAGCCTTTGATCGGCCGGAACAGAAGTGTTAAGAAAATGGTGAAATGTACCCAAGTAGAGTTCAGTGCTAATGGGATCGATCCCCTCTACAGAAGAAAAAACTCTTTTCCCACCATGGTGCCATACAGAAGTACCTGGAGTGACTAAGCCAGAAACCTCCCAAGGACCTACGTACAACAAAAAATGCACAGAAACCTCCCAATGATGCACGTGGGTCCAGGCATAGTCCAACGATCCTTGCATTGACTGCTTTGCATTTGCTTTGAATAGAAAATCGCATTCCCCTGCTGTATCTCCTTTCTCCATTGCTACTCGACTTCTGCGTGTTCGAGTAGGCTCTGCTCTCTTTACATAATTCAATTTCTTTTTAGAAGTTGATTTATCAGCAATATGCTTCCTAGTGGTACTTGTGCAAATCCTGGACATGTGTATTTTCCTATCTACTTCAGTTGTCAGCTTTCCGACATTTAACTGATTCGGCAAAGTTCTATCTGATGATGAGCGATTGATTGACTTTGCATTCTGCAACACCCGGTTTTTTGGTTCAGATTTTGACCCATTTGGACTTGTTCTCTTCACGGGTAACTTGAGATTATGAACCTTGTTACCAGTGGAGTCCTCATGCTTTAAATCAACTGAACAACATATCCTCCATTTCTGAATTCCTTGGGTAGAAACATCCATACCCAAAAGTACAGGAAGCTTTGACATGCTCTCACGCACTGCATTTGTATGATTGCCTCCCTTCAAACTCTTGGGCCATCTTTCTACAAGCTCCTGAATATCTGTTGATGCATGGTAATCAAAACTTGATTTCTTAAAATCATCCATAAGACGTTCTATGTCAGATTCGCATAACTCTTTGACTCTGCCCTTGCGGTTGATTTGATAGCTACTAAATCGCTTAATAAGTACATCATTCTCGATGAGCCTCACAATGACCTCTGACATCATCCCACCTTTTTCAAGGGCAAAGCTTCCGATGTCGCCTTTGGATTTCTTCAATGTTCTAGAAGATTGTTCTTTTTGAATGGTCCAGCCTCCAACTTGCTGTGATATAAAAAGCGGGTCTGGTGATAATAGTGATGAGTACTTCAGCACGTACTCAATACACGCAGCAAAATGATCCCCTATAAGAATAATCACACGAGAATTTCAATGAGCAGACTGCAAAGCTTGTCCGTAATTCCTTAAACCTACACAACATAGTAAAGCTAGTACAGACAACGTTTGACTAGTTTGAGATGGCACTCAAGAAGCACAACAAGCCAGGATACTGCAAATATACGATACCTAAATTATTAGCAGAAAAGCCACAAAAGAGAGCGCAAGTCATAAACTTGCATAAGTTATCCACCCGACAAAACCATCAGCTCCATGCATTGCAGTGACAAAATCACCTCCCCAGCCGCGCCCCCAAAACACGTGCACACATTCATGCAAGCAACCATAAATAAAAAGATCATGCTCCGGACATGAGAGGAATTTCCACAGAAAACAACGTTTTGACCACAATTTTGTGGCTTCAATATATACTTAGATCAGTACAAGAAAAACCTGGATTCACTAATAAAGGGAAAACAAAGAGGACGAATAAGAGGTTATTCGTCCAAAAAGTAATATAATCAGCTAGCTCCATCATAATCAGTATTGACTAAGCACTACAACACCCCTCATTACCCAACAATGGGAGTAGACCTAGATGTAAACAAACGCTGCCCCATCCTCAAACAAATACAACAGTGCGCACACACACACACCAGCATACATTAATGTAAAGGCCTACTACATTTTTTGTCATGGCTACAGCCATGCAGAACAGACTCTGCCATAATGTGCAACAGACTCCACCATAGTTAAGCATAGCGCCAAATGAATACATTGAATAAACAACATAATACAAATAAATTGGTTGATAGGGCATATGCACCAGCCAAGATAGAAAGAATTAACAGAATATCAACCACTCATGACTTGCTGTCATAAGGTAAAATCTCCACATCCACTATTACAACTTCAACACGCTGAATCCACTATTACAACTTCAACATGCTGAAATTAGAGAATTCATACATAAAAGACAGTGAAAATCATAGATGTAGTCTTCCTCAAGAAAATATAACCATCAGCTTCATGCACGAGTAGCACAATATCAACTAGGCAGATATCCCACTATTATCATTTGTGCCCAATTATGGGAGTAAAACTAGGCATCAATATGGTTCTGCAACCTCCCCCACACAACATAGCAACATGGGCTTACATTAATACAAGACTCTGGATACCAAGTCTCTGTTAGGTGCAGGAATGCAGCCCTATTAAGAAGCATGCCACTGAAGATAAAGGGATTTGGACCAAAATCAAATGGTCAAAATTAAACCAAAACTTCACATAAAATATCTTCATGTTTAAGGGTCAGAATGCAAGCTTGTAGCATAGCACATGACTTTTTTTCTCTAGGATAAAGGGAAAAACTCACAAATGCTACTGATTAAACAATGTAACTAGCAGGAATCGCCGCTCTTTAACGGCTTTGTGAAGCATTCACAAGCCGCTAGGAAGTGTTCTAGAGATTCCGCCAAGTTTTCACAAAAGTAGAAGGCATAGAAACTACCTCGAAACAAGTATTTCTAATGTCAGGAACCATTCACATGCAGAGTGGGCTTAGCCATGGATCTATCCCAGCCCCACAAATCAGCCTCCTAGATGAAGGTATGATCCGGAAAGGAGATTTTTCTCAAAATAACAAATGAGAACTGTTACTCTTGACCAGAAAACGAGGCATCTCTCTAGCTCTCTAAATTTCGCCTACATTGCTCCACACAAGCACACAGTCCATCTTCACATCGTTTTGGAGCTCTTCTTATCTCCTTATCTATGTGCACAATGTTCCTTTATCAACACATAAATTTTGATCTCACAAAAAGGTCCTTTGGTCTAAATGCAAGTTTGATGTATAGAGAATCTTAGGAAAATTCCTCTTTAGGACGACAGAAGAATCAAGAACAAGAGAAAACCATAGAAGAGTTTATGAAAACCAAGACAAACAAAAACAGGAGAGTGATACAAAACGTTATGAGCACTTTGCTAATAAGAGCTACAAAGAAGATGGCAACCAAATCGCTCTCCTCTTTGTGCAAAAAAAACAAGAATTTCCGACTTAAGCCATAGCTATTTCTCTGAAAAAGGGAGTAGCAACAGTCAAAGGAGAGAATCACCTTTGGTCCTCTTCACCTTCTAGCTTTGCTAATTCTATATTTGGCTCATTTGGCCTTTGAACTACTCCTAAAGATTTCAAAAATCAATGACATGGTCATGTACACCTCCTCCAAAAGTGTAAGGATGACAAAGAATGCCACCAAATAAAGACATGGCATTGTGGACGAGCCAATCTTAGGGGTCAATGAATCAACATTAGGATTTCAGTCCTTGGCAGTAAGACTGAACATGCGAAGGAGAAAGGAACCTCACCCAAATTCTAGCACCTAAGATTTTGGTATGTGAACGAACTCAAGTGTGCTAGCTAAGGTTTCAGTATGTGAACAAATTCAATAGTGCAGGAAAGTAAGTAATCAGGCTTTTCACATAGGCATCAGTTTTGCCTGTTACTACACAAGAACTGCCTCTGTCAACTAACAGGAATTTGAAACATATGCTATTGAACAAGATCACGGTTCCTTAACCTTAAACCCTATCTCAAATCCCCCCCTCCCCAAAAAAAAAAAAGAACCATAAAAACAAAAATGCCCTAAAGGATGAACTCTAGGAATCTTACTGACCACAAACCCAGGGACGAGTCATTCTATGAAAATCAAGTCGTCCCAACCCTACATCGAAACACTGGCAACTCCACTCGCATCATGAGCAGCCGCATAAAAACCAATTGCTCTTCCTTAGAATGCATCAAGCACAAATTCAAATGAAAAAACTGATAAGACATTGAATACTTCAGACAAATCACTGCTGTAAACTGCATCCCTAAGGCTACTCTCACAAGAATTAAATAAAGCCCCATTCACATAATCTAATAATCTTTAGTAGTGGTCAGCCTTTTCACATCAAAAACAGGAATTCAGTCCATGTGCAGCTAGATAATTTTTGAGGTGGTCTTATTCCAATAAAAATAGCTCCATCAGGCAGGGAAAGCACACCTAATCTTGTAGTATATCTTCTCCCTTCAAAGTACTGACGGACCTCGTGAGAATCCAAACCCTTCAACCAATCTGCAACAACCTGCCAACTGTTGTCCTCTCCAAACATGTCTCTGCTCACTAGAGGCAGCTTGACAACCATTGACAAGTCAGAAAATTTGAACTTTTTTGAAAGACTTATGTCAGCTGTAATCAACACATTTACTCCTCACCTCTTGAGAGTCAGAGAAAGTTGATGGTGAGGCAACAACGAACGCAATGTCCCTGATGAGCCTGCAAATCAAATAGAAGATGGTCAACTCACAAAAGAAATAAAATAGTGCTTCACAGGTAGGTTTGCCGTTACAGCTAAGCCGTTCCTCCATCTCAAATAAGATGTAAACAAGGGGATATTTATATCATATCAAGTAGTCATTAGAGGTAGTAAAAAGCCAGTACTGTCAGGACTACATAATTGGCCATATGACCGCATTATGTAGTTTCCTTGTAACTATGGCTGGCACTAACCCCAAAACCTACTGCTTAAAATATGGGGCCCAACAGAAGGGTTCGCACAGCGGCCAGATCTGCCACGCCATCACACAGAAAATCTGCCGCAATTTCTGGGTTTCCACATCATCACATGGGTGGACTGCCACATCATCATCTTCTGCGATCTCTCTTTTACTGTCTCTGCCGGCAGGTTCTAATGTCGCATCATCACTTTTGTGAAAACAACGCCAACCTCCTCCAACTGGCACACATATCTGAGAACCATATGTGCCACTGCATGATGCAAAAAGACTTTCCGAGGCTCATTGCCCAAGAACAAGACGCGAACAATGAGCTTTAGAAAGTAAAGCATGACTCTGCATCTCTAGATCGATAATACACAATCCACCCTCAGATTTCAGCAAAAAGCATGTATGCCAAGCAACTCGAGCCCAAGTATCTATAGTCCCATCCGAACCTCCAAAGAGGAAATTCCTAATGAGACGACACACTCTCAACAAACTCTCTGAATGCATAATCCAACACGAAGCTGTGAACCAAGCTGTAGCCAAAAGCACCTAGTTGGCCACCAAAGCACGACCAGCCAATGGCACGGCTTACGACCAGTAGACTATAAAGCCAGTAAAAAGTACTGCTGAAAAAGGGCATCAATCCCAATGTGAAAGCCCTAATATCGCCGCGTCTGCTTCAGTGCAAGCCGAGAAAAACCATCTCACCCCACTGGCTCGCATATTGCACCCCAAGCACAATCCCACGTAACTTGCTCCAATTGATGAAAGCGCTGCTAGCCACACAAAATCTGCTCAAAGCCTGGCACAAAGAATCCAACACTGGCAAGGAATACTCAGCCAAAAACATGGCATCATCTGCATACTCCTGATAAAGCAAGCAAGCACCCTCACCCTTTGGGAGGGGCAAACTACCTTCTTTAAATTCTCTAACTTTCTTGCTTTTATCTTCGAGGAAGTCATAATGGTTTGCTACATAGAAATGCTTCTTCTTTGCGTAAAATCTGTGATCGTCGAAGTCCGAACTATCTGAGGATGAGTCCTCTGTAGAATTGCCAGAAACTGGGCGAAACTTAGGTTTCTTTGCCTTTTTCTTGCCCTTTCCGAAGCTTTGCTTTTTGCTTCGCTTTTTCCCTTTTCTGTCTTCTTTGCTCGAGTCAGAAGGGCTAGAAGAACTGTCAGAAGAAGAAGAAGAAGAACTAGAAACTCCTTCAAATCGCACACGCTTCTTCTGCTTTCTTGCCGATGCAAAGGTAGATTGACGACCCAAATAACCCAGGAAATCCATTCCTTTCTTCTGCTTTTTGTTGTGCTTTTTGGCTTTGTTGTTCGCGTCAAAAAAGTTGACTAATCCGTGCATCAACCACCTCTTCCAATTCTTGTTCGGTAAACATCCTCGGAGCAAGAGGTTTCTTGAGTGCCGGTTTGATGGGTGGCTCTGTGGCCTTCTGCCATTGGGTGTGCACTTCTTCAAAGGATGTCTGAGTCAAAAAATTTGCAAATTTCGAATCCTTCGCAATGTTGATCATCATCTTTGTCGCGTCGTCAACTAGTTGTCGATGTTCCATCTCTTCAATCTCTGCCTGAGTAGGCCTAGGGGCCGTACCCTTCGTAAGAATCTTCTTCCTGATCTCTTCCCGCATCCCCAGATGCAGAAGAAGTCGACTGTTCTTTGTTGGAATCCATAAGTGTCGTGAGAAAAGGATCGGATTTCCCGGTAGAAGAGAAATCGGTCGCTCTCTGATACCACTATAACAAACTTGGACACCCCAAGTCAAGATTCTACCGCGACACAACAAAGATTCACTTCAAAACAGTTCACAATTTACACTTGATTCGACACGGCCCGGTGGTTTTCCGTGCCTAGCACGGCCCCAAAGACTAGCACCCCTTTCGGTATTTCTTTTTGTATTAATCTGTGTTCAAAGTACAAGAGAGTGGGAGGGTTCTCAGTCTCGGACTCTGCATCCAGATGCTCTGAGAAGTGAGGGCCCTGCCCACTTATTTATAAGTTACAAGGGATGCCCAAAGCAGAGCCCCAAAATCTCTCCACTCAAAAGCTTCTAAAAATAAAGCAGTAAGTCCAAAAGCTTCCAAAAAGTCAACCAACATAAATCCAAGGATTTCCGTACAGCAGCGTAAAAAGCGGAAATCCATACGCTCTGCCGCGTCAGCAAGTGAGCGGGATTTGCGGTGGAAAATCTGGGCCTACCTTACAACTGCCACATGTCACTGCCACCAGTCTGGGTGTGTCCGGATCTGTTACCCCACTCTGTGAGTGTCCAGGGCCATGCCACGTCACCCATTAGTGACACCTGAATCTCTATCTGATCATGCTGTAACTATTAAGCATTTTTTGGATTCTATTTTGGCCAAATTTGAGGGCGTCTTTCCGCCAAATTTACCAGACGGGCTTCCACCGTCTCGTGGACCTGACCTTGATCGTACGGTATAACAGGATATCTGCTCTCGCACTTGCACTCGCACACGCTTCCCGCGGCACCTTCAATTGATACATCCGTGTGATGTCCCAAAAACAGTGTTTCGTACACGATATGGACATTACTAGTTTTTGGTTTTACCTTTTGGGTTAACCAACGCTCCTGCCACTTTTCAACAAATTATGAATGACCTTTTTGGTCCGTATCAGAAAAATTGGGATGTCGTGTTCCTTGACAATAACTTAATTTACAACAAAACACTCGAGGAGCATCTGCAAGACCTTCAACTCGTCTTTCGTGTTTTGAGACGAGAAAAGTTGTATGCGAAACAAACTAAGTGTGAATTTTTTCGCATGGAATTTTTGAATATGGGTCATGTCATCTCGGCCGATGGCATACGCATTGACCCCGAGAAGACACGCACTGTGCTGGATTGGTCCATTCTTCGCACGATCAGGCAAGTAAAATCCTTTTTGGATTTTACGGGCTTCTTTCAAAAATTTATCAGACGGGTGTCAGCCCGTCTGTTCAATGGATTGACGAGCTCGGTCAATGTTTCCAAACATTGAAGCGACTTATTACTATTGAACCAATGTTGCAGATTGTGGATCTGAACAAACCCTTTGTGAAGGAAACGGATGCCAGTGATTATGCAATCGGCGGTGTCCTATACCACCATGAGCGGCTTGTAGCATTTGAGAGTCGCAAGCTCACGAACACATACGAGAAAGAATTGTTGGCGGTCATTCATGCCTTGGAGGTTTGGCCCCATTACCTCTTTGGTGCCCACTTCGTGGTATGGACGGACCACCATTCTTTCAAATATCTCTGTGATCAGCCCGACCTCCGCGGTTGAAAGGCAAGGTGGGCCAAACTCATGCAAGAGTTCGATTTCGAGATACGCTATGAAACCGGCCTGTTCAATCCAAAAAGGGCAGTAGACTTTACTTCAAACCTTGATTTAGCTTTCACCCATTATTAGTCGTCTATTTTACCTGCGCTATAGTGACACTAGAGAGGGGAATGGGATACAGATGCTAGAATGCACCTGTATGAGAAGACCGACACCAGATTGGCCCCTAACTTAGGCGCCGCTTTCGGTATTTCTTTATTCAAAAGAGGGAATAAATGCTGTGGATCCCTACAAGCTGCCCCGCACAAACTTGGCTGAATTTCAACTGTTCCGGCCTGATTTCGGCAGCATAACTGTACTAGGACCCTTCACAGTCAGTATTCCCACGCATTGACTGACTTTCCCGACGCATACGGGCACTTTGCAAAACCTGGTGAGAATCTGCAGCACGCTGAATTCTCTGTTTTCAGCCCTGAAAATGCGCCAGATCACCTGTACAGCGGTCCCCTTGCGTCCCCGAACCTCCTGGGGGTATTAGGGTCCGTTTAGGGCCAAAACCCTAAACCTGCAAAAATACACAGCAGGCTGTAATTTACTGTTTCGGGCTCCGTTTCGCGTGCCGGTCGCATCCGTAGCAAGTCCTCGAGCTCCCGCACCTGTAGGGCTACTTGCCCTTTGAATCGGACGAGATTTCTAGCGTGAAACCTCTCCGAATTCACCTGTACCTGCGGGGGATTAGCCGCTAGCTAATCCAGTACCTGTGCAAGAGGCTCTTGCCTCGGCAATCGCGCATGAACCCACACAACTGTACATTGGTCAAATGAAGAGCCCACTAGAGGGGCATAACATACTGCCAAAGGGGAGAGAGAGGGCAGTGCGTAGCGTGCAGGGCATCACTCCTGGCACCGCACTGTGCATAAGAGGGAAAGCAAGCACTCCATAGCTCTTAACCTGTGACCAATCTGAAAATGAGGCTCTCCCCCTCCTAAATTCAGCGCCACTTCTTGTTGCATGAGGCAAGTGCACCAGAATGTGCCACTTGGCACATTTACAAGCATTTTCCCGTTTCGGGGTTGCCGCCTAAAAATCTCCCAACCGGTTGCCCAGTTGACTTCACGGCAGAGTAAGAAAATGTTCCCCTTGTCATTCCGAAGGTAATGACGTCAACACATTTTCAGGTCCCAAAATAGCAGTTCCCTAAATTTTAGGAGATGCTGCCATTGTATCTTTCTAGGTCATCCTACCCTCTTTGTACACTGCGGCCACATCCAGAACTGAAATGTAGCCTCTGTAGCAAAGGATTCCACTTTGGCTAGTCAATGACCCCACTTGGCTAACCATAGTCCTTGTCCAACCTTAGTGCTCTCTTGCCCTCAGGCCTGGACTCCCTCTGGACAGTTCCACACTAGCTAGGCAATGCAGGGCAGTTAGATTTCCCGAGGGGTGTTTCCAAAAAGTGAAAGTAAATAGATAATAAGAAAGAAATCAACAAAAAGGATAGATAGTAGTCACACGCTGGTGACATACCCCTCCTCTTGAAATCTCAAACGTCCTTGTTTGCATCTATGTCGTACATGCTCCTAGTCAACACTGATGTATTCAACACCTATCGACACATACATGCTCATTGTCAACCCTGGTGTATTCAACACCTCGTCGACTCATGTATTGCCTGCGTGTAAACCCTGTCCCAATGACATAGTGGTAGCTGCGCACTCTGCCATTGCTTTGAGTCACTAACTTTCCAATGACAAAATGGTAGCTACACATTTTGCCACTGTCTTATAGTACACGTTGGATCCCGTAACACTTTCGAGCATACCCAAACCGACAGTTTAAGAATGCAGTTACACATGTACTCTTGAATAGAAGCAATCACTGTATCCTTGACAAACTGACAAGAAATACTCACTTCTATAGCACTAACCAAACTTTTGGACATTCCATAAGAGCAATTGCCAAACTGACAATCTGTACAGCTCTAACATTCATGTAACAGGTATTTGATTTGAGCTCACTTTAAATACCATGTACATCATTTGTTTCAAAAGCCATTGTCACACTGACAATCCATTTAGCTTTGAAACTCAAGGGGTCAAGGTAGGTTGCAAATCGAAGGCTTCCAGGTAAAGTGATAACACAGTTGGTGACTCTGCAAGTTCACCTTCTTCTATCCACTTAGCATCCATTGGTGGATAGTTTCTGAACTTTACCAAGTAACGCCTAGCAACCTTGCCTTTCACTTTCCTTTCTTTGTGTGCCAAAATCTGTTCAGGGACCAAGATCTCGTCAAGTTCCTCGACTTCCGGCTGATCTTCAGCTGGCATATCTTCTGGCACATCACCCACATAGGGTCTGAGAAGACTCACATGAAACGCATTGTGAATCTTCCAACTGTCAGGCAATTTCAGCCTATATGCAACATCACTGATTATGTCGCACACTTGAAAAGGCCCATAGTAACGCATGATGAGCTTTGGAAACAGTCTTTCCTTGCCCTTCATCTTCTTTAACCTTGCCTTTTCAAAGCGTAAAAGCACCCAATCACCAAGTGAATATACCACTTCACGACGGTGACGATCAGCTTTGCTTTGCCTGAGTCCTTTCTAAGGCCACTTTGACCTTCTTGTACATTTCATCCATGTCCTAAACATACTTATCTGCTTCAAATATCTTGTCCTTTGTATGCAGTATGGGAGGAACTTTCTTGCCACCTTCAACTATCTCAAAAAGTGCCTTGCCAGTTGATGAATGCACTGTATTATTGTACGCATACTCCACCAATGGCAAATACTGCTCCCACTTTCCTTTATGCTCTGACACATAGCACTTCAGCAGATCTAGGACAGTAGAATTTGCCTCTTCTGACTGCCCATCTGTTTGAGGATGAAATGACGAAGAGAATTTGAGCGTGGTGCCCATATTCTCAAACAAGCCTCTCCAGAACAAACTTGTCATGCGTGGATCACGGTCGCTAACAATCGACTGTGGCATGCCATGATACTTGAAAATATTGCTCATAAACAAGCGTGCCATCTGATCTGGCTTTATCTTCTTCCTGACAGGAATAAAATGAGCCTGTTTGCTGAATCTGCAAATAATGGTCCAAATACCATCGTTTCCTGCCTGCGTTCTCGGAAGATCAAAGATAAAATCCATAGCAATACTTTCCCATGGTTTATCTGGAATAGGTAGTGGTTGCAATAACCCTGGTGCCTTTTGCCTGTCAAACTTGACCTTTTGGCATATTAGGCATTCTCGCACAAAGGCATCCACATCCCTTCTCAATGTAGGCCAATAGAAGAATGTCTCAACCGCTTTAACTGTAGCATCGATACCACGATGCCCTGCATACGGTGGGACATGACTCTCTTCCATAACTTTGCGTCGCAATGGCTTTGTGACACACAATCTGCCATGCATCATCATGAACCCGTCTTTAAGAAGATAGTGTTCATGACGTTGTCCATCCATTAGTTGCTCGAAGACCCTTGCAAAATCTTCATCATTTGCATACTGTTCTCTCATATCATCAAGTTCATGATGATAAGGAATCGACACAGCTGAAATTTGTGGCTTCCTAGACAAGGCATCAGCCACAACGTTCTTCTTGCCTTCCACATGCACAATCTGAAAATGAAACATGGACAAGATATTTGCCCATCGCATATGCTTCTCAAATAACTTTGTTTGTGTCAAGAAGTATCGCAAGGTCTGATGGTCCGTTTGGACAACGAAATCTGCACCTAGCACGTAGTGTTTCCAACTTAAGAGCGCATGAATCACAGCCAGTAACTCTTTCTCATAGACCTGCATGGTCATCTCTGGCCCTTGCAAAATTCTGCTCTCATAGGCTACTACCCTGCCATCTTGCATTAGCACTGCACCAATGCTACTACCGCAGGCATCACACTGGACCACAAATGACTTCCTAAGATCTGGCAACACAATGACTGGATCTGAAGTCATCTTTTCCTTTAAGAGATTAAAAGCTGAAATCTCTTTCTGTGTCCATCTAAAGGTGACTGCCTTCTTTTGAAGAGCATGTAAAGGTGAAGCAATCTCAGCGAAATTTCGGATAAACCGTCTGTAATAGGAGCATAGTCCCAAAAAGCTTCGGACATCATGCACCGTCTTCAAATTTGGCCATGACTTGATCGCTTCAACTTTTGCAGGATCCATTCTGACACCATCCTTTGAGACAATGTGTCCCAAAAAGTGAATCTCTTCCAGAAAAAACTCACTTTTCTTTGCATTGATGAGCAACCTACGAATGCGTAGCTCTTTGAACACAATGGCCAAGTGATGCCTATGCTCCTCTTCATTCTTTGAGTAGACTATCATGTCATCAAAGAATGTACCAACAAACTGCTGGTGTGGACGGAAAATTCTGTCCATCATCCTATTGACCATAGCAGGAGCATTTGTGAGACCAAGGGGCATCACTAAAAATTCGTAAAGGCCAAACGTCGTTCTAAAAGCAGTCTTGTGCACATCCTCTGATCTAATGCGGATCTGATGGTACCCACTCTTTAGATCTATCTTGCTAAACATAGCTACTCCTTCTAATTTGTCCATAATATCATCAATTCTAGGTATAGGGAACCTATTCTTGATGGTATTCTTGTTCAATGCACGGTAGTCGATGCACATACGCCATGAGCCATCCTTTTTCTGCACCAACAACACTGGAGAACAGAATGGAGATGAACTGGGCTGAATCAGCCCCTTTTCTAACAGCTCATGTACTTGGCCCATTATCTCTTTCTGCTGAGCCGCACTAACCCTGTACGGAGGCTTATTTGGTGGGCTACTGCCTGGCACCAAATCTATCGCATGGTCCTCGGGTCTCTCTGGCGGTAATTGAGACGGTAATGAATCGGAAAAACAGTCACTATACTGTTGTAAAAACATTGACCTTTCTTTATCTAGCACAGATAAATTTGATTCATCACAATCTGACACTTCACGTGCAAAAACCAAGTACGCAGAAAGATGCTTTTTTCATTACAGAAGTAATAGCAAAAGCTGATACAATAGGAATAGACTCTCCTTTAAGCTTTACATACAGAATGTGAGTCTTTCCCCTGCTCTGTACAGTGATCTTTTTGTTGTAGGCATCCATGATTCCCTGTACACGAAACAACCAAGGAATACCTAGCAACACATCACATCCGTCCAGTGGCATGATGTAAAATTCTTCAGCATCTACATAAGACTGGATATGTAGACGCAACTTTCCAATGATGGGTGTCACAGCCTCTCTATGGCCAGGACATGCCAAACCTGCCTCTGCTGTATACCCCATCTCTTCAGGTCTGATTCCCAACTTTGAAGCCAATTCTGGGGAAATGAAGTTGGCTTTGGCACCTGGATCAAAGAAGATAAGCACTGTTTGATCCCTGACCTTTCCCCATGCTCTGCAAAGCTCACTTGCATCTAAATTTGGCTTATCGCCCACCATATCTGGCACTAGACCAGCCATGGGCTTCTTTCCTTTCTTGTCTTCCTTGTCATCAGAATCAGCTGGCCTTTTCTTTGTAGGACAATTGTAAGCAATGTGGCCAGGCTGCTCACATATAAAGCATTTGTTCTCTGTCCTCAGGACCTTCTTTTGCTCTTCTGACTTGCGAGGAAAACGTCTTTTCCATTTCTTTGCTGGTCCTTTTTCTGATTCAGCCGTAGCTTTGTCTTTCCCTGCGTTGGCTGACTCCTGAGTCCCTTTAGGAGCCTCATTGGGAACGTGCTTCTTGGCTGAATTTTTCTTGCCTAATCCTGCCTTGACGCCAGTGTTAAATTCACAATCTTCTCCCTTGAGCAAACCATTGCCAGTGTTTGCTACCTCGATGAGCTGCGTCAAAGTAGTGACTTTTGTCTTCGTGCAGTATTTTCTCAATCCTTTGGGTAGGCCACAACAGTATTTTTCAATCTGTTCTGTCAATGGCACAAACCTATAGGAAGTTACTGGAAGTAGAGCTTTCCAAAACTTTCGATTGTAATCATCCAAATTTCTGCAAGTGGCAGCATTTAGCTGGTGCCATTCTGTCATGACATCTGCTTCAAAGTCATCAGATAACCATGCTGCTGCAAAAATCTGCTTGAAGTAAATCCATGTGGACGGAGCTTGCCCTTGAAGCAATAAAGTTGTCCACCATTGTCCCGCATTCCCTGTCAAGAAAGTGGCTGCCTTCCGGACCTTTGAAGCCTCTGTAAAGTTTCCCCCTGCATAGGCCTTGTCAAACTGCTGGAGGAATGAAAGAGCCTTCTTCCTGTCATCAAACCCTGTAAAGGTCGTGAATGACACACCTTTGCCACCTTCTTTGTACGGAGTTGGCCTCTCCAGCGGCATTAAATTGTCATATGGAAGTGACTGAAACATCGGAACACTATTAGGGTTCATTTGTGTTCCTTGGCCGCTATTAAGTTGAGCTGGAAATGCCATATTTGGCTGCTGATTTGTAATTCCAGCCATACCAAAATTTGCCTGTGGCATCCCAAATTGGCCTTGAGTGCTCTGAAACCCTGGTTGCATACCCATGACACTGTACATGGGGTTAGGCATCATCGTTTGAGCACCCCCAAACACTGTTCCTGGCGTGTAAAATTGATTTCCAGGTGCATGACCAGCCATGCTCTGGAATACGGATCCACCTCCAAAATAGCCAGGGTGTACTCAAGGTGGTGGGAAGACCTGTTGCATAGCCTGTAGGTTGCTTCCCTGCCCATTAGAACCAGCTATAGGCTGCTGAAAGGTGGCGGGCTGAACTGGTACAGCTTGAAAGACTGGCATCTCAGCCACCTGTTCTTGCACCTTAGGCATGGGTTGTGGAGACTGCATGTTCTCCGTTAAGTGTATAGGTGTTTCCATTGACTGTGCAGTATGAATCACCTGTGCTCGAGCCTTAACAGGCTTTTGAATATGATCCAATGACCCAACTTGCTGAGACGGAACAGGAGGTTGCAGAAAGGCTAAAAACCTCGGGTTCTGCATTACTTGTGTGAACATAGCCACAGCAGTAGCCAACTGGGTCCTGAATATATCGTCATCTGTCTGTGGTGGTCTTGAGGACTCACCCACTTCATGTGTCTGTTGACCCTGTGAAGAGGAAACCTCTTCAGTCACATCATCTGGTCTGTCAGCCATAATTGCAATTCCCCGTGTCTGGTCTATGATCCCCTGTGTCTTCAAGCCCAAAACTGACCAAGGCTCACTTCTATGGGAAAAAGTGATTTAATCCCGTCGATGGAACCATGAAACCGGCCTGTTCAATCCAAAAAGGGCGGTAGACTTTACTTCAAACCTTGATTTAGCCTTCACCCATTATTAGTCTATTTTACCTGCGCTATAGTGACACAAGAGAGGGGAATGGGATACAGATGCTAGAATGCACCTGTATGAGAAGACCGACACCAGATTGGCCCCTAGCTTAGGCGCCCCTTTCGGTATTTCTTTATTCTTTAAAAGAGGGAATAAATGTTGTGGATCCCTACAAGCTGCCCCGCACAAACTTGGCTGAATTTCAATTGTTCCGGCCTGATTTCGGCAACATAACTGTACTAGGACCCTTCACAGTCAGTATTCCCACGCATTGACTGACTTTCCCGATGCATACGGGCACTTTGCAAAACCTGGCGAGAATCTGCAGCACGCTGAATTCTCTGTTTTCAGCCCTGAAAATGCGCCAGATCACCTGTACAGCGGTCCCCTTGCGTCCCCGAACCTCCTGAGGGTATTAGGGTCCGTTTAGGGCCAAAACCCTAAACCTGCAAAAATACACAGCAGGCTGTAATTTACTGTTTCGGGCTCCGTTTCGCGTGCCGGTCACATCCGTAGCAAGTCCTCGAGCTCCCGCACCTGTAGAGCTACTTGCCCTTTGAATCGGACGAGATTTCTAGCGTGAAACCTCTCCGAATTCACCTGTACCTGCGGGGGATTAGCCGCTAGCTAATCCAGTACCTGTGCAAGAGGCTCTTGCCTCGGCAATCGCGCATGAACCCACACAACTGTACATTGGTCAAATGAAGAGCCCACTAGAGAGGCATAACATACTACCAAAGGGGAGAGAGAGGGCAGTGCGTAACGTGCAAGGCATCACTCCTGGCACCGCACTGTGCATAAGAGGGAAAGCAAGCACTCCATAGCTCTTAACCTGTGACCAATCTGAAAATGAGGCTCTCCCCCTCCTAAATTCAGCGCCACTTCTTGTTGCATGAGGCAAGTGCACCAGAATGTGCCACTTGGCACATTTACAAGCATTTTCCCGTTTCGGGGTTGCCGCCTAAAAATCTCCCAACCAATTGCCCAGTTGACTTCACGGCAGAGTAAGAAAATGTTCCCCTTGTCATTCCGGAGGTAATGACGTCAACACATTTTCAGGTCCCAAAATAGCAGTTCCCTAAATTTTAGGAGATGCTGCCATTGTATCTTTCTAGGTCATCCGACCCTCTTTGTACACTGCGGCCACATCCAGAACTGAAATGTAGCCTCTGTAGCAAAGGATTCCACTTTGGCTAGTCAATGACCCCACTTGGCTAACCATAGTCCTTGTCCAACCTTAGTGCTCTCTTGCCCTCAGGCCTGGACTCCCTCTGGACAGTTCCACACTAGCTAGGCAATGCAGGGCAGTTAGATTTCCCGAGGGGTGTTTCCAAAAAGTGAAAGTAAATAGATAATAAGAAAGAAATCAACAAAAAGGATAGATAGTAGTCACACGCTGGTGACACGCTACCATAAGGGTGCTACCAATATGGTAGCCGGTGCCCTTAGTAGGATCTCTGAGGTAAATACTCTTTCATTTGCTGCAATTTCTACTGACTTCGTTCTCTCAAAGGGCATTGCCAAAACGATCATCACTTTGGTGCAATCTGGCATGGAGTCCAAGACGGATTACATAGCCCGAAAAGCTATGGTGGTCCAAATGCCCCTGGGCTGGCTAGAGAAAGGTAGTGGAGAAGTATTCCATTCGTAATGGATTACTTTTCAAGCAAGGCAAAGTGTGTGTGCCCGTCGACGAGGATATCCACAAGCAAATTCTCTTGGAGTGTCATGATGCCCCAAGTGCAAGACACCCTGGCATACACCATACTTTGATCTTAGTAGGCCGGTATTTCTATTGGCCGCACATGAAAGCTTTTGTTGAAAAGTATGTGTGGGAATGCGCACATTGTCAGCTCAACAAAGCTGAACGTCAAAAACGCGCCGGGTATTACATCCATTGCAAATTCTCGATAGTGAATGAACAAGCATTTCTAGGGATTTTATAGTTGGATTACCCCAGACCAACCATGGTCACGATGCCATTTGGGTCGTCATAGATCAACTCACAAAGATGGCACGATTTATCCCTACGCGTTCCACCGTAAAGAGCCACGAGTTAGCTCACCTCTTTGTGAAACATTTATACAAATTATATGGTTTGCCGACGAAATTGTTAGTGACCATGATTCAAAATCCACATGCAATTTTTGGCAAACTATCTTCCAGAATTGGAGACCCGTCAATGTCGTCCTCAGATCACCCTGAAACTGATGGACAGACCGAATGCACAAATCAAACTATGGAGGACATGCTACGAGCATACGTCTCTGCACGTCAATCTGATTCGCAACACTATCTCCTACAGATTGAGTTTGCTTATAACGGTACAAAGCACTAGGCTACTTGCTATAGCAGCCAACGGATTTTACGAAAATCCATACAACCTGTGTCACCAGGAGGTGTATTTTTCCTGTTGCCTTCTTTAAATATGTACTACATATTTTTATTTATTTTATTTTTACATGTTTTCCCCGAGACCTTTGAAAAGGTGCAAGTGGACAATGCATGGCCAGTGTGAAACGGCTGCGGCAAAACGGGTTTCTCACATCGTGAGTCTAGGTCGGTCAATCTGGGACTGGTCGGGCCAATTAGCACTGAATTCTGATGAGTATGGAAGTTTGTGCGCGCCAGATGGAATTAGGGCCACTCGGCAAGTCTCTTATAACTTTATAAGTTAGTGGAAACTAGAAAATTAACTCAAAAGGGGCAAACTCGACACATGGCGGCTCCAGGTGGATTTTCCACTTCCGACATGAAGAGGGGGCGCCCAATTTGAGAGAGGGGGACTGATTTGACTCACAAGTGAACTTAAAGTGTATGTGTGAGTAGTGGGTGCACGTTTACAACTTTAATGAAAAGCTTGCCTTCCCCTTTGCTCTATGTAGCGCGACGATTTGCTCTCGCGCATCTCTCCCCCCCCTTTGCACATATTGTAATGCCCCACTAGTTGGGCTATTCAAATGATCATGTACAGTCGTGTGGGTTTTATGCGTGTTTGCTAAGGCAAGAGCCTTCTGAAATTCTACTGTCCTAGATCTGCTCAAATGCTATGTGTCAAGAGCACAAGGCAACTTGGGAACACCATCTCCCATTGGTTGAATATGCTTATAATAACATTGTGCATATGTCAACAGGTAAGACACCATTTGAGATAGTGGAAGGAGGGAAGAAAGTCCCGCCCATTTTGAAGACTAAGGACAAGATATTTGAGGCAGACAAGTATGTGCAAGGTATGGATGAAACATACAGGAAGATAAAGATTGCTCTTAAGAAGACTCGAGCTAAGCAAAAGAAAGCTGTTGATCGTCACCGTCGTGAACTTGTATTTTCACTTGGTGATTGGGTGCTTTTGCGCTTTGAAAAGGCCAGGTTAAGGAAAAGGAAAGGCAAGGAAAACGTTTGTTTCCTAAGCTCAGTATGCGATATTATGGTCCTTTTTAGGTCTCAGAAAAGATCAGTGATGTAGCTTACAGGTTGAAGCTACCAGAAGGCTGAAAAATACATAATGCTTTTCATGCCAGCCTTCTAAGGCCCTTTGTTGGTGATGTGCCAAAGAATATGCTTGATGAGGAACAGCCCGAAGTGGAAGAATTGGATAAAATTCTTGTTCCTGAACAGATATTGGCACATAAGGAAAGGAAGGTTAGAGGAAAGGTTGCAAGACGCTACTTGGTGAAGTTCAAGAACTATCCATCATTGGATGCTAAATGGATGGAAGAGTCTGAATTGGTTGATTCACCTCAACTATTGCAACTATATCTTGAAGCCTTTCAAATGGAACCCACAGTGACTTGATATAGCTCTATGACGCAATGTAAGAGCATGGTTCATGATGCTCAAAAGAGTAGTTAAGCAATTGTATCTACTCTTTCCATACAAAATTTGGCTAGAGAAGTTTGTGCTTGAGAGTACACTAGAAGACTTCTTTGCTTGATATATGTGTGGTAGCCAGGTTGATGGGATTGTTTAATCGTCCAACGCTACATTTCCGGAAGCATGTATATCTTGGATTCCCATTATAGAATATATTTGTTATCAGGAACTAACAGCATGTATTATTGGCATGCAAGCGAGGTCGCTTGCAATATTTCAAGGGTGGGGTGTGTCACTAGGAGGTGTATTTTTCCTGTTGCATATTTTTAGTTATTTTATTTTTACTTGTTTTCCACGAGACCTTTGAAAAGGTGCAAGTGGACATTGCATGGCCAGTGTGAAACGGCTGCGGCCAAACGGGTTTCTCACATCGGGAGTCTAAGTCGGTCAGTCTGGGACTGGTCAGGCCAATTAACACTGAATTCTGATGAATATGGAAGTTTGTGTGCGCCAGATGAAATTAGGGCCACTCAGCAAGTCACTTATAACTTTATAAGTTAGTGGGAACTAGAGAATTAACTCAAAAGTGGCAAACTGGACACATGGCGGCTGTAGGTGGATTTTCCACTTCCAGCATGAAGAGGGGGCGCCCAATTTGAGAGAGGAGGCTGATTTGATTCACAAGTGAACTTACATTGTGTGTGTGCGTAGTGGGTGCAAGTTTACAACTTTAATGGAAAGCTTGCCTTCTCCTTTGCTCTATGTAGCGCGACGGTTTGCTCTCGCGCATCTCTCTCTCCCCTTTGCACATATCGTAATGCCCCACTAGTTGGGCTATTCAGATGATCATGTACAGTCGTGTGGGTTTTATGCGCGTTTGCTAAGGCAAGAGCCTTCTGAACAGGAACCGGATTAACTCCCCCACAGGTACGCACAGTCCCATCGCGAAGGAACATGGAATTGGAGAGTTTTCTCACGTGAAAACTCCTCCAAATCACAGGGCAACTGTCCCATTGCATGCGGGAGGTCTTGGGGAGCGCGTGTTGATGCGTTCGCTCCGTCTGAAACGACCCAAAGCAGAGAAAAACGGCCTGCTGTGTAAAATTGCAGGTTTAGGGTTTTGCTCCTAAAGTGCACCAATACTTCACAGAAGCTTCGGAGAAGCTAGAGTGTGGTTGTACAGGTGTTTGGGAACTTTTTAGAGGCTGTTACAGTGAAAAACGACGCTCTGCGTTTTCTCACCAGCTCACAGAAAAGCTCCAGAATCGCATGAGAAGTCACCCTAGACTTGTGCTTTTGGTCTATACAGGTTATACTGCCGTTATCCTGTCGAAATTGGGCCAAATTCTGAAATTACAGCCCTAGACAGGTTTGGACAGCTTGTAAAGTTGCTTGGGGATTTCCCATCTCAATCAAATAAAGAAATACCGCAAGGGGCACCAATTTTTGGGGCCAACAGGGTCATCGTTGTGCACAGCATTCTAGCCTTGGACGCAAGTGTTGAGTCTCTCTCTTTTCCATCAATACTCTGTGTGTAATTAACACGTTGTAGATTTCGTACCGCCCTTTACTATGTACAGGCCGGTTATAACCTGCCACATGGCATTAGCAACACAAATCACGGAAAAATCCATACAACCTGCAACGTCAGCATCCCTACTCCGTACAATCTGCCACATCAGCATGTCAACGTAATTTATAGAAACTGGCTGAGGATTTGAGTTTTGGGTTTCTTAGGGTTTTAGGCCCCTCGATCAGGGTACCATAAGTTGGTACAACTTATAATCTTTAAAATCTTCAGTTATAGGCCTCTCGACAGGCTCTATAAGTTGGTAAAACTTTATCTGCCCTTTTGTCTAGGACTTGGCTCTCCTTCTGTTCGGTGTGTCCATGTGGTCATGCCACGTCATCACTTTGTGACAGCCCTCTTATCCCATTTCCCTCACGCTTTGAGTTCAAGCCCCATGAGATAGATCTTTGTCTCTGGGATCTGTTTCTACGTTGTTACAACTCCTCTCTAAAGCAATCTGGTTATCCCAATTCCCTCTCAGCCCCACTGGTCTTGAGTTCGAGACTCGTTGGATAGATCTTTGAGTTCTCTTGGGATAATTCTTGTGTTATAAAAATTCTTGTGCCATGTGTGTGTGAATAAGAAGAGGAGAATGAAAATAGCCGCTCTATCACTTGTCGAATAGATCTTTGAAATCTCTAAAACTCTCTCACTCTCTCTCTCTCCCCAAAAGTCCAATTTTCTTACCCTTATGGCCCCTCATCCGAAGCTAGATAGAATACTGAAAAGTGTGTGATAGGACAAGTTTGATGATTATTTATCTGAGTGTGCGTGCTCAATGAGTCCAATGAGACAGATAAACAAGGAAGAGAACTCACTGATCGGGTAGAAGCATCAAAAACTGCCAACGCTCTGAGTTTGGGGCCGGTCGGTTGAGGGGCTTCTGCTGGGCCCTCTCCTGAGGAGGGGGGCTGGTAGTGGGGGCTGTGTGAGGACGAAAGAAGAGAGGGCTAAAAGGGGCTCGTAAGCGGAGGGCCAGCCCAGAGGAGTCGTCCAATCCGCAGCGCATCCGCCCCCCAGCGTTAAGGGAACATGGCGGCAAGCAGCAACGAGCAGGCCAAAGTAGAGACGCGCCAGAGGAGAGGGCTTGAAAATTGTAGCACTCCATTTTGTTCTCTCAAAATGTCTTCAGCGCTTACGGCGCTGCGGCCTACGCTGCTGGAGCTAGCTTGAGGATTGAACAAGTTTTCCACCACTGCTTGTTGAAGTATCAAGATGGCACGCCTTGTTAAGGGCGAAGGTTAAGCAACAAGAAATGGAGTTGTGTAAGTTAGTTGTAGTCCCGCCGTGGTGATTGTTATTGCCATAGTGACATTAATGGAGTCGTACTGTTGATAATTAGTAGCGTAATGTTGAAACCTTGAAATCACTAAAGAGTATGTTGATGGTCCACGAGACTAAGTGACACGCAAAATTTAATTTTGTGGTTTGGGTGGGGGGCGGGGGGGGGGGGGGGGGGGGGGGGGGGGGGTGTTGGGTTTGTGTGGTGGTGTTGTTTGGTTAAGGCGTTCTAAACGTGAGCTTCGTGAAAATCGAGACGAAATGCAACCCGAGCAGCGCAAAATTTCATGCCTCCGCAGGCTGGTTTTGAACTCACCACCCCGCGACCCAAGTCTTGGGTCACATGGGTTAGCCAACACACTAGCACGCACATGTTGTATTCAACCCCATTTTTATGATGTATTATGCTTAAAAACATGCACTGCTCGGGTTTAGGGAGTCCAATTTGTGGTCGGATTTAGTTTTGATAAGACTGTTGTGGCTACGATTGCATAAAATCTCGTGTGTAGACTTGGCAACCATGGATCCCCTCACCACCCCGCATTCAATTTTGTGTGTTACTTAATTCTGAGGGTTGATGGTAAGGCATGAGGATTGTAATTGTCTGTAGCCATGATGAGACACGAGTGAATGGTTTACGATATAATGTAATTATTGTTAATGGGTTTATGTTTTCGTAGTAAAAATGGAAATTATACTTTCTATTGCATTTGTGGAATGTTATGATGTTGTAGAGTTACGCTTGTTTTTTATGAGGAAACAAAAACTTTTGTGGGGTTGTTGAGTAAATGATTATAATTAGGTAAGTCTATGGTATTTTGAGGGGGATAATTTGTTTCTTTAAACAAAGAGTGTATAGTCATCAAGATCTTATCATTGATTATGTTATTAAATGCTTTCTTAAGAGAGATAATATTCAAAGATTTATATTAAGTGGGTTTTAGATAGGGAGTGGAGATTTTGTTACATAGGCTATCAGTTTGATTGCAACTTGAACCGAACGATATTGTTCAAAACTACAGGTTCTAGTTTAATATGGTCAAACTTTAGTTTGAAGACATTGAACACTATGTATAGTTCATCAATAAGTTGGATAGGAAATTGCAGTCTAGTAATAGTGTTTTAAAATTTCTTATTCACAAGCTATTTTGTGGAGAAGTGTCCATTTGTCTCTCTTTTGATGGATTACATAATTGTCACTTTTCATATCTAGCTTATTGACCTACTTAGTGTTTTGAAGAGAATCCATATGGTGTGTTTTTCATGGCTATTATGACTTGTGAAAATGTCATCAGCTCCCAATGTTTTCTACACAAACTTCCACAATGAGTCATGGTTTGAGGTTAAGGATCATGTGTAGACAGATTTGTTGTCAACTTTGGATCCATCGGTACTTGTATGGTTTTTTTACAAGATTTGGCCTTCATATATCGTGCTTGAATACATATAGGTGTGCCTATTCTTGTGTCAATGGTTGTGTAAATCTTTGTCTTTGTTTGCATAGAAAAAATGGGATATTGAGGTTATTGAAATGAGATTACTAGTGTGTTGGGAAATGTGTATTCTATTGAGTGAATCAATAAATTTTTAGCGCTTGATCCCATGACGTACAATATTGAATTAAGGGTCCTTTGATTTAAGGACTTCATAAAGATTTATTTTATTCATTTGTTTTATTAGTTTTTATGTTTATTAGATTTGTCTTTTTATGGGAAAAGTACTAAATATTTGTTTGTTTTATTGTTTTTATTTTACTTCCTTCTCATTTTATTTTGCTTCAAAATGTAGACAGTATTTAAGTGGAGCCCTTCCTAATATACAAACCATTTGTGATTATATATGTATAGTAGATAATACAATTTTATAGTGAAACATAATAAAAAATTCATGTGATTGTAGGTACATATTTAAACTTACACTCCCTCATCTCCCCTTAACTTAGCAGACCTTCGTGCCTCCTCACCTTGTTAGTATAGGAAGTATGAATTCTACTAAACAAAGATCGTGAACCTAAGCATGACGTGTATGATATTTAGCTATGGTTGTTTCGTGAAAAATTTATGTGCTAATGGGTTCTATGTTTTGCAAAAGTGGGTTTGCTTAAGTAGAGTTGTTGAAAAGAATTATTTATAAATACAAATTCTTGAGTTGTGCTATGAAATTGTAGAGCTTCTTTTTTGTTTGTTCAAAATTGTGTTGCGAATTTTTCACAATCTTTCAAATGTGGTTGCATTGTTTTGGACGCATGAATAAAATCGTGCTTTGATTTCTTTGATAAGCTTGTTATCAAATTTTGTTATGTAAAAAGTGCAATGATTAGCTACTCCATGTACATTGTGGACATATTGTATATCTGAATTTGCATCCCAAAGATTGGCTATGGATGAATTAAAGTTATCGAAATAAATATCTTTGACCCCTCTTTTCAGCAAGAGTGTGGAGCATGATATTATGGTGGCTATATATTGAATATATTCTTCACAAGTAAGTAGGTGGCTAGTTATAAAAGCCATTTCTTGATAAAAATGTTGGCATTATAATCTAGTGGCAAGAGGTTCTCTTTAATATTTGTAATTCGTTTCTTACTGCATTCAATATTGATCTTTTGTGAGTGATAAGGCTCTGAAATAAAGTAAAAGACATTAGATAGCAAGAAAGCTCAAATCAACCATCTTTATGCTTTTTGAAACAAGTCTATTTATGTTTTTGTGTGTGTGAACTTCTTGCAAGTCTACTAAAAGAAGTGTAAAATCCGTTGTGATGTACTTGTCCAGAAACTAAATGATATCTTAAATAGGCACATTTTCTATTCACATCAATTCGTGATCATACTTTCTACCATGACTTTGCAATTCAATGACACAAAAATTATTTTCAATTCTATCTAAGTTAGTTTCATCTTTAAATAGCAGAGATTTGATTCGGTTTTAGATTATTTAAATAAAATGTAATCACTAGATAGAAACCACTACAAGCTTTGAAAATGGTTTAACCATTCTTTATTTCAAAGTAACTCTTTTATTTTTAGATGATTTCCTACGTAACAAGCTACTGGTAACTCTTTGACCGTTCTTTATATAAAGTAACTCTTTTATTTTTAGATGATTTCCTTTGCAGTAAGCTACCAATACCTATCATTGTTTGAAGAGGGTGTACAACTCCAATAAGATAGCAAAGGTCATAGTGAGGCTTGTGTGAGGCCAACTAGGATTGATGCTTCATTATGAGTAAATCTTTGCAATATTTTTTACCCCCTTTTCAAAGTTTGATAGAATATTAACAATACTTATTTGTAAGCCAAAATGACCAGCATATGTAAGCTCCCTAAATTTAGCAAAAGATAGTTTAATACTAGCAAAGCAAGCCTCTATATGGTTTAGTTGCTCTACCTCTTCTATAGATGTATTAAATCCTATAGAGTACAATTGATCAAGAAAAGCTCAATGGTGTTGTCTTTTGTTTACACAAAGCTTACAAAGATAGTTTATATTCATTTCATTATTTGTAGATTTTTTCAAGACTAATTTTTGGCTCTCTTCATTGATTTTGAAAAACTAAAATTAAGCACCCATATCTACAACATGGGTATAGGAACATCGACTGTTATTTTAATATACTGTCGTATAGCTCTGTTGACTAGGAGGGATTGTGAGTTACTATAGATGAGTGGCTATTGGAAATAATTGTCTTCTAAGATTTTTGACCTTTGCTATTATTGCATTTATTTCAACGGATGCATCAAGAGCTTTGATTAGCAAATTGCCTTGTGATAGAAATAGGCATCTCATATAGATGTTCACATATAGATGTTCAAGAATTAAAAGCTTTAAGGATTTTGTCTCTTGCTCCCCAAAACTATGATACTTGCATTTTCTTGTTTTTTTCTTTGCTCCAATGTAAAATGATAGATAATCGACTATGTCAACTATGATGACTTTTTGTAGTGGTTTAGAAGAAGTGGATTAATTATTAAGAGAATGAATTAATTTTGGGAGAAATTTGCAACAGACAGAAGAGCGGAGGACCTATAGAAAACCAAGAGAACATAACATTTAAGCAACATAATTGACATATTCACATACCTATCCTTGACGAGAGAGAGAGAGAGAGAGAGAGAGAGAGAGAGAGAGAGAGAGAGAGAGAGGAGTATGAGATTGCAGTACACGGGCATCGCCTAGAATGGAGTGCCACCTGTGCGAGAGAGAGAGAGAGAGAGAGAGAGAGAGAGAGAGAGAGGTTATAATTCATAATAATCCAGCTCTTAATAAACCTAGTTCCCTTCCTTTTATCCTTGATTCAAATTAATACATACCATGATTGTATTTAAGCAAAAAAAATCATATACCAAGGCAAACATCAATCCAATAATATTTTAAAAAGATGGTTGAACTAAGCTTTCATGGTTCACAATCATGAAGATCTTCGCAGTCATGCATCATTGCACCACCAAGAGAATTCTATTATCTCTTATACCACTGCAACAATCAAAAGAGCGGAGGGCTGGTTGCAAAAAAACCATGAGAACATAACATTAGAAGATAAGAGTGTGAGAGAGAAGAGTATGAGATTGCATACACGAGCACCGCCTAGAACGGAGTGCTACTTGTAAGAGAGAGAGAGAGAGAGAGAGAGAGAGAGAGAGAGAGAGAGAGAGAGAGAGAAAGAGGGAGGACAAAGGGAACAGAGTGCAATTCTCCCCTCTGCAAGAGTGAGCATTTTCCTATTGCACGTATTTACTTATAGGCTTTTGTGAATGCCTAAAAGTGATTACAAATGTAGAATGGCCGCCCCAGACGCTCGGGACATAAAATGACCATTGCTCATAAAGAGATCTCCATTAATAAAATGTCTATAAATTAGCTATCAATTGTCTATCCCGTGAATCAATTAGATTTTTACCATCTTTTAGTTGTAGTAAATAACTATTTATCAATTTTCATTACAAAACTCCTGGCCTAGCATAAAGAGAAACGTTTCATTGATATTGAATGTTACAAAAGATACACTGATATTATCAAGAGTAATGCCAATAGGGGTGATATGGCTATCTATCCCTTGTAACAAAGTGGATGAATCCAATGGAACTTGAGAGGAAAGTTATTGATACTTTAGTGCTTTAAACATTTTGGCTTATTGCTTGCCTTGTGACGAGCTATATTTTTTTTAATGATCAGTGACATTTTATTATGTTACAAAAGACTAAAGAATACGTCATTCATGTGTGGAGGAGCATGGAAAGATTCAAGATCAAAATCATATGCCAAACAACCAAAAACACGCACGTTCTCAATAGAAGGCTTTCTATCATGCCATGCTTCATATGGAGTCATAGAATGCAAAGCTTTTGTAGGACACCTGTTAAGTACATAAGTGGCACACATAATAGCCTCAAGCTAAAAAGAATGTGGTAAAGCTTGACTTTTGACCATACATCTTGCCATTTTTGTAAGAGACTTGTTTTTCTCTCAACGATACCATTTTACTGAGGTGTATACCGAACTGTACATTGGTTTTTATCCCACAAATAGCCAGAAATGCATTAAATTCATGATACATTGCTCCCCTCAATCGGAACGGAGGGTGCCCATAATACATTTCAAGACATCTTCAGCCACTGCTAGAAATTGCTTGAAGCACAAAAACACTTCAGACTTTGGCTTAAGCGGATACACCCATGCATGCCTGGAGAAATCATCAATGAAAGTCACGAAGTAAAGGTAGTTTCCCAAGGACTAAGTTTGCATGGGCCCACAAACATTACTATGCACAAGTTGCAATCTGCATGTGGCCCTAACTCAACCATCCTTTGGAAACATCAAACGCTTCATCTTACCCAAAATACATCCTTCACAAACATGTTTGACAGGTTCTTCAAGAGGCGGCAAAGAAGCAACTGTTAGGAAATAAGACGTAGCTAAATAGATAATTGAGTAGATTACTTAATGGAGAGAGACAAATTTATATACACGAGATTATAGAGTAGAGTAGAGAGAGAGAGAGAGTACACACGATATACGTGGTTCACCCAATGTGGGCTACGTCCACGGGAAAGCAACCACTCAATGGCTTTAGTACTTCAAAATAAGAAGTAGTTTACAAAGGGATTATACCCTTAATGGAGCTCCCGCCTTGCTTCACTCTCACCACCTCACACTCACCTTGTTGCATCAACTTCACACACTATAAAATGTGTGTAGAAATGGCCTCCTTTTATAGGCCAAAAGGGCTGCCCTCTCTTATGAGAGACAGCCATGTGTAGCCGCCCTTGTGCGAATAAGTCCAAATCGGACCCTCCAATCCGCCCATGTGTGGCCGCCCTTGAGAAGACAAGTCCGCTTTTGAATTCGGCCACCGGCCATTGAATTCGGCCACCGGCCACCGGCCATTGACTTCCGACCACCGGCCAACCGACCGGTTGTTTTTCGACCACTTTCCGGCCGCCGTCCGGCCATAATATTCTGGCGAAAAAGAATATTCCGGCGAAAAAAAGTCTCGGGGGCCTCCGCCCCCGAGGCCTTTAAAGTTGCCCCTGATTCTTGTCCGTGAAAATTTTGGTTTCCGGTGAGTGATTTTCCTTCACGCACGATGGCTTCTCCTCATAATGGGGGCCTTACAAATGTGCGCTTTTACCACAGAAAATTACAAGGGTAAATCAGGCTCCATACTTAACAATCTCCCACTTGGAGACTGATCTCCAAACCCAACCTGTGATTGCTTTCCATTCTGGCTTCTTATCCTTGAATGCCGATTGAAGATGAGCAAAAGCTCAACTTCTCCTTGTTGACCACCTTTGTAAACATGTCTGCAGGATTTTCACTTGTATGCACCTTTCCTAGCTTTAGTTGTCCCTCTTCCAAAAGAGTGTGTATGAAGTGATATCTCACCTCAATGTGCTTTGTCCTTGAATGAAAGGCTGAGTTCTTCGCAAGATGGATAGCGCTTTGGCTATCACTGTACAAGACACAATTGTCTTGTTTGAATCCAAGCTCTTCTAAGAATCTGTGAAGCCACAGAATTTCTTTGCTTGCCTCCGTCATTGCTACATACTCTGCTTCCGTGGTAGAAAGTGAAACCACTTTCTGCAGCTTTGAAGCCCAGCTTACTGCTGTGCCTCCAGCCGTGAACACATAGCCAGTAGTGCTCCTTCGAGTATCTTTGTCACCTGCCATATCTGCATCAGCATACCCTTCTAGAAAAATATCAGTTCCTCCAAAATACAAAGCATTTGTTGTTGTCCCTTTTAGATACCTAAGTATCCACTTCACAGCTTGCCAATGCTCTTTACCTGGGTTGTCCATGAACCTACTCACAACTCCCACTGCATGTGCAATGTCTGGCCTTGTCCAGACCATAGCATACATTAGAGAACCTACCGCTGCAGCATATGGAACTTTAGACATATAGGCTATCTCCTCTTGTGTCTTTGGACACATATCCTTCGTTAGTTTAAAATGACCAGCCAAAGGTGTAGAAACTGGTTTTGCATTTTGCATTGCAAACCTTTCTAGTACCTTCTTGATGTAATCTTCTTGAGATAGCTTTATTGTCTTCTTCGTCCTGTCCCTTGATATTTTCATACCAAGTATCCTCTTTGCAGCACCTAAATCTTTCATTGAAAAAGATTTGGACAGCTCCTCTTTTAGGTCTTTGATGTGCTGCATGTTAGCACTTGCAATCAGCATGTCATCAACATACAACATTAGGATGATGAATTTCCCATCTCCCAAATTCTTCGTGTAGACGCAGTGATCCGAGTTGCATCTTGTGAATCCATGATCCAACATCCATCGATCAAACTTCAAGTACCATTGTCTTGATGCTTGCTTTAAACCATACAAGCTCTTCTTTAATCTGCAAACCATTTTCTCCTTACCTTTTACTTCATACCCCTTTGGTTGAAGCATGTAGATTTCCTCCTCTAAGTCACCGTGAGGGAATGCCGTATTTACATCCATTTGCTCGAGATTTAGATCATGAGCAGCCACAAGGCTTAAGACAAGCCTAATTGAGTTCATTTTTACAACAGGAGAAAATATTTCATTGAAGTCAATACCTTTCTTTTGAGAAAAACCTTTTACCACAAGCCTAGACTTGTACCTTTTCTTCCCACCTTCTTCTTCCTTTAGCTTGTACACCCATTTGTTTTGAAGTGCCCGCTTACCTTTAGGCAACTCAACCAACTCCCATGTTTGGTTGCGATGTAGTGAGTCCATCTCCACTTGCATGCTCTTCGTCCATTCTTCTTTGGATTCATGTTGCATAGCTTCTTCATATGATTCCGGCTCTCCAGAATCTGAGATCAAGAGATGGTTGAAGGAAGGAACAAACCTTTCTGGAGGTCTACTTGCTCTTGTAGATCTTCGGGGAATAGATTGAGGCTCCTCATTTGGTTGATGTTGTTGCACATTGTCACCGTTTGCAGTCCTTGAGTCTTCACCGTCCTCAAGCTCCATGTACTCATCACCTGTTTTTTTTGTTTGTTTTCTTTCCAAGTAATCTTTGTACATATTTTGTTCGTTAAAAATTACATCCCTACTCCTTAAGATTTTACCATCTTCAGGATTCCATAGGCGATACCCAAAGTCTGCTTCTCCATAGCCAATGAAGAAACACTTTTTGGACTTTGCATCTAGCTTTGATCTTAGGCTTCTATCTATGTGCATGAAAGCCTCACACCCAAACACTTTGAGAAATGCATAATTCACCGGTTTACGTGTCCATGCCTCTTCTGGAACTCCCCCATCCAATGCCGTTGAGGGTGACCGATTGATTAAGTACACAGACGTACTTACAGCTTCCGCCCAAAGTTCAAGCGGTAGGCCTGCATGTAGCCGCATGCTTCGTGCTCGTTCCATGATTGTCCTGTTCATGCTTTCCGAAATCCCATTTTGTTGAGGTGTCCTTGGGGTTGTCCTTTGCCTCCGAATTCCATTGCTAGCACAAAAGCTTTCAAAAGCTTGGCTGCAATATTCACCTCCATTGTCGGATCTGAGGCATTTAACCTTGGTACCTGTTTCATTCTCCACAAAGGCTTTCCACCTTTGAAATATGGAAAATACATCGGATTTATTCTTCATGACATAAACCCATGTTTTTCTAGTCGCATCGTCTATGAATGTTACATAGTACAATGAGCCACCAAGTGATGGTGTACTTGCAGGACCCCAAACATCAGAATGAACCAACTCAAGTTTTTTATTTTTTCTTTCATTTCCTGATTTTTGAAATTTTACCCTCTTTTGTTTACCATAAACACAATCTTCACAGAACTCTAAGTCCACTTCTTTCAAACCTGGTAGAAGCTTCTTTGTTTGAAGGATTTGCATTCCTTTGGCACTCATATGCCCAAGTCGGTAGTGCCACACCGCACTGTCAACTTCTGTAGTTGCTGCACAAGCTGAAGGTTGCGTGCTAACAGTACACAAGTAAAGTGTACCGACTTTTTCACCCTTGGCAACCACCAAAAATCCCTTTGAGATCTTCCACCGTTTGTTTCCGAATGCAATGTTGTGACCTTCATCGTCCAATTGTCCTGTAGAGATCAAATTTTTGCGAAGAGAAGGAACATGCCTAACATCTTTAAGCTTCCATTCATTTCCGTTAGCAGTTTTGACAGAAACTGTACCTTTGCCGACAATCTCACAAGCTTCATCATCTCCCAAGTATACATACCCAAAATTACCTTTGGTGTAGTCTTGGAAATGTTGCTTGTGTGGTGTCGCATGGAATGAAGCCCCGGAATCTACTATCCAGGAATTAGACACATTGTCTAATGAGAGAATTAGAGCATCTTGCTCTACTTTACCTGCCACATTGGCCTCCGATGTTGGCTTGTTGTCTTGAGACTCTGTCTCCTTCTTCTTCTTGGACCAGCAATCCTTCTTGACGTGGCCCTTCTTGCCGCAGTTCCAACATTCAAGAACTGACTTTGTGCGTGACTTGCTCCGCCTTGAGCGATCACGACCCTTTTGGTTTTTGAACCTCTCCTTAGGCCTTCCTCTTGTTTCCACTGATAGTGCAGCACTTGATGATTCTCATGTGCTTCTCCTTCGCATTTCCTCACTTAGAAGAACACCCACAACATCATCAAACTTAAGAGTATTTGTGCCAGAGATAGAATTACTTACAGCCATCACAAGGCTGTCCCAACTATCCGGTAGAGATGATAGTATAAGGAGAGCTCGCACTTCGTCATCGAAATTGATTTTCACTGATCGAAGTTGACTTATGTTTGTGTTAAAGTCATTTAGGTGTTCTGCAACTGAACCATTCTCTGCCATCTTTAGATTGAACAAGCGCTTCATAAGAAATACCTTATTGGATGCCGATGGTTTCTCGTAGAAGTCGTCAAGTGACTTCATCAAGTCCTCCATGGTCTTCATCTCCGAAACATTGAAGGCCACCGTTGACGCCAAGCTTAACCGGATTGTTCCCAATGCCTTTCGATCAAGGACAATCCATGCTTCATCTGCCATTGTTGCGGGCTTCTTCGCAAGACCACCTAGTGGCAAATAGAGGTCCTTCTGGTAGAGATAGTCTTCAATCTGCATCTTCCAATGTTGGTAGTTTTTGCCGTTGAACTTCTCAATCTTGAGCTTCCCTTCCTCCGCCATAACTCCCACTCAATTCAAGGAATCCTTTCCTTGAGATAATTTAGCTACGAGAAAACCTTGCTCTGATACCGGTTGTTAGGAAATAAGACGTAGCTAAATAGATAATTGAGTAGATTACTTAATGGAGAGAGACAAATTTATATACACGAGATTATAGAGTAGAGAGAGAGAGAGAGAGAGTACACACGATATACGTGGTTCACCCAATGTGGGCTACGTCCACGGGAAAGCAGCCACTCAATGGCTTTAGTACTTCAAAATAAGAAGTAGCTTACAAAGGGATTATACCCTTAATGGAGCTCCCGCCTTGCTTCACTCTCACCACCTCACACTCACCTTGTTGCACCAACTTCACACACTATAAAATGTGTGTAGAAATGGCCTCCTTTTATAGGCCAAAAGGGCTGCCCTCTCTTATGAGAGACAGCCATGTGTAGCCGCCCTTGTGCGAATAAGTCCAAATCGGACCCTCCAATCCGCCCATGTGTGGCCGCCCTTGAGAAGACAAGTCCGCTTTTGAATTCGGCCACCGGCCACCGGCCATTGACTTCCGACCACCGGCCAACCGACCGGTTGTTTTCCGACCACTTTCCGGCCGCCGCCCGGTCATAATATTCCGGCGAAAAAAAGTCTCGGGGGCCTCTGCCCCCGAGGCCTTTAAAGTTGCCCCTGATTCTTGTCCGTGAAAATTTTGGTTTCCGGTGAGTGATTTTCCTTCACGCACGATGGCTTCTCCTCATAATGGGGGCCTTACAAATGTGCGCTTTTACCACAGAAAATTACAAGGGTAAATCAGGCTCCATACTTAACAGCAACCATATCATAATTCTTCAAACGCAGCAAACTGGCAGAATTCAGATGCCCAAAACGTGCATGCCAAAGTTTTGCATATGAAATAAACTTAGAATCCACAACTGCACTTGCAAAATTTTGCCCACACTTGTCGTACAAAATGAGCTTATACAACCTGCACAAGGGAGCTGTCAGAAATGACTTCGCCTACAGAAATAAGTTTCTCATTGATATCCTTGACCCTACAAAAGGAAGGTGTCCATATCATCTTCCTCATGCATAATCTTTGATTCTAGCTCTTTATCCAGCAATGCAATTTTTGCCTCATTGCGACTTGCATAAAGACCAACCAAATATCCCAAGCCTATTTTGCAAAATTTTCTCAACGAATGTGAGGAGTAATAGTGTGCTTTATAGACAACACAATCAATGCATGAGCCTGCACATATTTTACATCCCAACGAGCTTGCTCAACCATAGGCAAAACAGCTCTGGTAGCTGCCGTCAAAATGTGCAACATCCTCAACATCACCTATATCCTCAACATCCTCAAAACAGCTCTGGTAGCTGCCACCAAAACCTGCAACATCCTCAACATCGCCTACATCCTCAACATCCTCAAAACAGCTCTGGTAGCTGCCACCAAAACCTGCAACATCCTCAACATCGCCTGCATCCTCAAAATCAGGACCCTGCACAATATTCTAGACACCCTTTGACACAAGGACATGTTGCATCATATAAGCCCACATAGGGTAATTGTCCCCATCCAATCTATCCTCAACAACAAACGTCTTGAACACATCTGTGTTGTTGTCAGCCATGGCAAATGTTGCACCGGATGTGAAAATTGCCCAAAAAGAGGAGAAACAAAGCGGGAACAACACGTGCTATATAGCACAAATTGAAGAAGATTGTAAGGGACCTGTTATGAAAAAAACAGCGTTGACACAAATTTTGCACAAAATGATGAAATAGCCTGTGCAATACTGCATGTAGTGGAAACGGAGCCCGAAATGAGCCTGAATCAAAAATCTTAAGAGATGCTCACCAAAGCTCACAGAAATTGGAGAAAGTGAGTAGGCGTGTGCTAGAGCTGCTAGCAAAGAAGCCCGAAAGGATGCAACTTGCTTTGATACCAATTGTTGGAATTAGTCCTGTTGGAAAACACTCACAACTTGGAGAAGATGAAGGAAGCTCAAGGCACACAACAGAGAGTGTTTTATTAGTGTGAATGGAAAGATAGATATCCATAGAGTGATGGGCGTATATACAATGCATGGGGAAAAAAACCTCCTAGTGAGGGAAAAATGCCCCTGCGATTTGAAGTGTGTTCATACACATCACTACCACATGTATATGGTAACAACACTGCATTCCATGTTAGGAAACAAGATCATGACTTTTTTATTTGCATGATGGTTGACGGTAGCATCTATGGAGCTTGCAAATTTTTTCCTCTATTTAGCCCTCACTTTTACCTACCTAGTAAGCTAAATCTCTCTTAATTAACACTAGCAATGGGACACTTTTATATCTTGTTTAGAGACCATATTGCTTGAATTATTTTAGGAGTTTTGCAACAAGTTTTTTAATGCTACATATTCACAAATTTGGCTTACCACAAAGAGCTAAGGGCAATGTGTAGGCCGTGTAGAATATGGCCTTAAGGGTGGGCAGTCCAGTTGATGTTCTTCCTCTTGTGGATGCGATCATTGAGAAGCGGATGCAGGTACATGATTACATAGATGGTGGAGCATAAGTATGTGTGATGACAAAGGCAGTCATGAAGGAAACATGTGTAAAGCAATAGCAAGGTCAAATGTGCGAATGGGGATGGCCAACCATGCAAAAGCTAGGTGTTTGGGGGTGGCTCAAGACGTGAAGGTGAAGGTGATGGGTATTGAATGTTTAATTGATTTTTTTGTGATGAAGGCAGGTGACAATGCATACCCTATCATTTTGGGGACGCCATGGCTTTTGGCAATTGGAGCCAAGTAGGATTGGGAGAGCAAGGGTTTTACCTTACCTGACAGAGAGAAAGGAAGGCACATAGTAATGGATTTGAAGACCAAGGAGAGCCGTGCTCATCCTATGGTGGCAAAGATGAAGAAGATACCACAACCAATTGAGTATGAGACTAAGACTACATACGAATGAGGCTAAGCAAGGATGATATGCTCAAGATTGATGCGGATTTATTTGGTGTCACGATGGAAATTTCTCATGAGAAAGAGGAGATGCAACTGCAGGTTCATGGTATAGGAGTTGAGGAGGTAACATGTATATTGAATGAGGATTTTTCCAAGCAAGAGAAGGTCAATTATGTGCAACTAGGTGCATCCTATCCATATCTTTTTGTGACTGAATACAAAGAATTAAAAGGTGTGAAGGGAGTGGAACACAAAATTGTTCTCAAAGAAGGATACAAGTTGAAAGCACAAAAGCTGGGAAGACTAGGAGAGATATAAAGAAAGATCTTTGGCATGATTATTGGATGCACGTATCATCTATTCGGTGAAGGAATTATATTGGGTTTCTTCGATTGTCATCACTACAAAGAAGAACAGGAAATGGAGAGTATGTGTCGACTATAGGATTGGATGAGCAGGGTGTTTGGTCCCTACTTGGGTAGGTTTATTAGGGTATTCATGGATGATATTGGTTTCAATAGCTCTAGAGTAGAGCATTCGTTTAAGTTGCATTTGTGTTTTGAAAGGTTGGATGAAGAAGGAGGTCAATTGAACCCCGAAAAAGTACAAGTTAGCATAACCTTGAGCGCAATTGTTGGGAGGGGCCTATAGAAAATGGCCCATCCTCTTAGGCGCCCCTTTGGCACACTCTCTAGAGTCCTCACTAGAGCTAAAACTTGAGGTTTATCATCCTTGATCTTTATCATGTAATTTTTTTGCATTTTTTTTCCCAATAAGAACGTCCACAAATAGTTACCTCTCTTGGGTGTCTATCCGCCTAGAAGCACATTTGGGTAAATCCCACAGACTAATTTGTATGATCTACAAAGCTCCACAAAGCATCATGATAGTGTCAGTCACCATACGACAGTGACCCTTGAGAAAGGGGATGCCCTTTGGGTGAGTGGGAGGTTAAAGCTCAAGAAAGTAAACGCTGCTACAATTCGAGACAACTATCCCCTACCCATTACTGATCATGTAATAGAAAGAGTGGTAGGAAAAGAAGCTTACAATTTCTTACATGGCTTTTCGGGCTACAACCAACTCGCAATAAAGCCAGAGGATCAACACAAGACGGCTTTTGCAACTGAATGGGACATTTTTGCATTCAGGGTAATGGCTTTATGCCAAGTTTGAGGGTACCAGCCATATACTTACCTTCAAACTTTCAAGATTTCTTCATAGCTTGGTAGTTATGCTTTATACTAATAGTAGCAACCATATTCTTACCAATCAGAAACAGAGTATCAAGTGGAACTTTATGTCGTGAGCCAGAGGTCAGTTTTTTTACATCAAAGCTGAGAGTATATACTTACCTTCAAAACTTCCAGTTTTTCATTAAGTATTCAATACAGTTCGGCAGTTTTCAGCCCTGTTTTTCTCCAAGATACCTTCAAGTTTCCATCGTCCTGGGTGCTAGATGGGTTAAGATAACCTTAATACCTTCTCCCCATATGAAATCATGAGGGAAGGTATTATGCCAAAGTCCAAGAGTTTCCATATTTCTTAAAATAGAAGAGCCAGACGTATCCTTATCGATGTCAGACATAATTTTATCACCAAAACAAGCATAAGCTTTCAGAAACCCCAAGATTTCATTCACATCTCATGCGGTCACTAGCCTTAGCTACAGGCCATAGCTAAAATGCATTAGCTATATACTTACCCCCCTTTTAAAAAAAAAAAAAACAAGTGATTAGTCATCATACAGAACATTGTAATGTCTGGTTACTGTTAGGATTGAACAAAGAAGAAGACCAGTGTCGGCTAAAACAGAGCCCCAAGAAAACCCGTGTCGCTAAAACAGAGCTCAACGAAAAGCCTGTATCGGCTTAAAACAGAGCCATTTCTTTTTTGAACAAACCTTAGGTCGGTAAACGGCACGACCTGCAGCGGCTTAAGCCAAGCCAAGATACCCAATGATGCACAATTTTTTTCAAAGACCAGTCGACAGTAAATCCCCCAATCCTTCTAATAAGTTCCATTAGTCAAAAAATGCCTTGCTACCATATCTAAGGACTACAGCAGTTTTTTGATAAAAACCAGTCTACGCAAAGTATTGCCAAAACAACTTCTTAAAGTAAAACTCCTAATGAATGTTATACAGTTCCATGCTATGCTATGAGAACTGCTGTAAGTAGTATCAAACAAGTGTTTTACTATTCGAAGCAACAGATAACCAAAAGATTTTTTCTCAAAAAAGGCCTAGAGAAAAACCTGAGTATTTTGAGCCGTGAGCTCCATAGCTCGGATAGTGAAGCAGACAGTATATTGCCTTTAGTCAGAACAACAAAAACACACACAGGCTAAGTGAGGGGCAAGGTGCGCCCTCACCTTATTTATAGAGGTTGAGCTGCATTTTCCTGAGCGTGATCGATGAGAGAGGCAAGGCGCCCTGCTATGTAGCGTCTTCAAGTGATGCACTAAAAGCCTTGCTAGGGGAGATCCATACCCAAGATGCGCAGGCCACCTACCTTTTGCAATGAGAGCCTGGCGTTTTTACTCATGCCCAGTTCTAGGAGAGAATTGTTATGCAAGGGCATAGTCCCATAGGCCATAAGTTGAATGTTATGAGTCAGTATCCCATGAGTGCTTCAGGATGTGGGGGGGGGGGGGGGGGGGGGGGGGGGGGGGGGAATATATAGAAAGAGGGAAAAACTAAAGCATTAATATTACCACAGTGTGTGTGTGTGTGTACCCGCCCTAACACATGCACCACACACAATGGGTCGGTAGTAGGCCCATTGTGTATGGGCCTACTACCTTATCAGAGAGATGAGACTTTCTTTTTGGAATAATAGTCCATGCCAATTATGTCGAATGAGAGCTTGAATGATGGTGTTACGGATCTGATTATGGTTAAATCCATTATGGCAGTATTTTTTAATTAATACAAAAATTTCTTCCCATGCCATGGAGGGTGTAGATGAAGAGTAGTAGATTAAGTAAAGAAGGCCAATACAGGAGCAGATAGAGGCTTTGTATGGCCTATTGCTATTTATTTTGATGAATTCTATATGAGGCAGCTTAAGGAGATCCTTTCTCCATATAAATCTAAGGTCATATCCACCTGTAGATGGGGAGTGAAGGGATATTGAAAGGTTAAGAAATTGGGCTAATTTGCAAAAGTTCCCAAGAGTCAAAATTTCTGGTATGGAAGTAGGCTCAATTCTTAGGCAGTGGGGGTATATTTGATCAATCTCAGTAGAGAACATTATGTTGTTAATACTAAGCAGGTCATCCATATATCTAAAAGTATGATTGAATAGTGGAAGTTTTCTATGGTTAGCTTCCATGTTCTTAAGACACCATTGGTACTCAAAAAAAGCCAGGTAGATGTTACACATAAGTGGTGAGCAAGAGAAGCCCATAGGGATGCCAAGGCATTGATTAAAGCAGCAAAATCGCCTGCAATAATAGTGCAGTTATTCAATAGCCAAAAAATATAGGAGCAGAGTTTTGTTTCATTGAAGTGTAGAGGTGTTGAGATGTCGAGCTCTACATCTTGAGCTGGCATCCACTACGGGTCTTGGCCGCTTACGGCATTTACTCACTGGCACGTTAGGTGACCGACATGGAGGATCTCTGCCAGTGATTCTACAGCTGGACTACACTTATAGTGCCAGCCTAGTATGGTTCTAGCGAGTTCACACTTAGTGACCGCATGTACATATGTGCTACTTTTCAGCTTTAGCACTTAGTCATTTTGTACTCTCTTTTTGTGAAGAAGAAGAAGAAGCTTTCCATCTCTGTGTGCTTTGTGCTTGTCTTGTGTAGCTCTCTTGCATCCTCATTCTTTACATGGTATCAGAGCCTGGTGCAGGCAAGAGAGGCTAAGAGAGCAAGAGAGATTTACTGTACAAGTACAGTGGTTGTATGTATGCTTGATTGTGGACACTCGTTGAGTGTAGAAAGCGTTACAGGTACCACGATAGCAGGTTCAGCAGATTTGTAGGTTTTTGCAGATTGCAGCTATTTTGTCTTAGTGCTTCAAGATGTCTGACGGTTTCAGTCAGATTGTTACTGAGAATCTTGAGAAAAATAACTACCCTGCATGGAAGTTCAGAATAACAAATTTCCTAAAAGGAAAAGGTTATTGGGACTATGTAGAAGGAGACAATGAAAAGGAACCAGAGATTCCCGAGGCAAATGCTACAGCAGAACAAAGGAAAGCTTTGAGGGACTGGCAACAAGGCCAGAGCAAAGTGATGTATTGGCTTTCTATGAGCATCACAGATGGCATGATGGGCTATCTAAAAGATGCTGAAACCCCCGCCATTGCATGGAAAAACTTAGGCAGAGTGTTCGAGGTGAACACCAAGGCCAGGAAGCTTCAGCTAAAGTCGGAGCTAAATCAGGTTAAGAGGAACAACCTCTCCATCAATGATTATGCTTTGAAGATCAAGAGTATCATTGAGGCTCTTGGATCTATTAAAGTCTCAGTGGAAGATGATGACATTGTCCGTGCATGCTTGGATGGTCTAGGAGATGAGTATGTACATTTTAGGTCTTCCATGAATATAAGAGACGACATCCCCATGTTCCAAGATTTGATTTCTATGCTTATTCTTGAGGAGAAGAACCTTGACACATCTTCTTGTCATGGCAGAAATATTTCTGAACAGGCCTTCTATTCTAACTCCAACAGAGGTAGAGGTAGAGGTCGTGGTCGAGGCCCAAGGGGTTACAGGGGCCAATTTATGGAAGGTCAATCAAATCAAAACAATACAGGTGGCAGGGGAAACTAGTCTCAAGGCAGGGGGAGTCAAAGAGGTCGTGGTGCAGGATCAAGCAGGCAGCAACATACTCCAGATAGTAGAGAATGTTGGACTTGTGGTGAAAGAGGTCACATGTCACGTGACTGTCCAAAGGGAAAAGCAAGTGGAAAGAGAGAACAGGGCAACTATGCATCTACTAGCAGAGATGCAGATGACAACAAAAACGAGCGCATGTTTGTTATGCAGCATGTAATGAATACAATGACTGTAGAGAATTCCACCCAAGATGATGTTTGGTATGTGGATTCAGGTGCCTCTAATCACATGACGTCTCGTGGAGAGTGGTTTAGAGATATGCGCAAACCAGATGTGTCAGGCTATGTGCAGACAGGAGATGACACAGCTCACCCCATTGCTCATGTAGGGGACATACCTCTAAATACGAAGAGTGGGAAATCAAAGTACTTAGCAGATGTACTTCATGTCCCAAACATTACAAAGAATCTTGTTTCTCTTGGACAAATGGTTGAGCAGGGTTTGCAGGTTCGCTTCAATCCGAATGGTTGTTATGTAGAAGATTTCCAGAATGGCTGTAAGCTGATCACAGAGGGCAAATGTGTGGGCAGAATGTTTACGCTGAATGTAGACATGCCTGAGGTAAAAGCTGCATTATTTGCATAGGGCACAGGTGTTGTGGCTGATGTTGACATTTGGCACAAACGCATTGGCCATGTCAATGAGCAGAGATTGCCCAGCATGCAATCAAAACAGATTGTAAAAGGTTTGCCCAAATTCAAGGTGGATGGTATGCATAAAGTGTGTGCAGGATGCCAGTTTGGAAAACAGTCAAAGGGCTCATTTCCACATGAGCGCAATGTATGTAAAAAGCCACTTGAGGTGGTGCACAAAGATGTTTGGGGTCCAACCGATACTGCAAGTATACATGGTTGCAGGTATTATGTCTCTTTCATCGATGACCATACAAGGAAAGTATGGGTCTACTTCATGCGTAACAAAAGTGAAGTGTTTGGTCACTTTCAGGACTTCAAAGTCATGATTGAGAAGGAGACAAATATGCAAATCAAGACATTGAGGTCAGATGGAGGGGGAGAGTACTTCTCCAATGATTTTCATATTTTCTGCGAATGCATGGTATACGCAGGCAGTTTACATGCATATATACTCCACAACAGAATGGGGTCGCAGAAAGGAAAAACGGGCACATTGCAGAGGTTGCACATGCATTGATGAATTAGAAGAACATGCCTCATCATTTCTGGGCTAAAGCCGTAAATACAGCTGTGTACATTATGAACAGGACACCTACAGCTGCGGTGCATGATGTAACACCTGAGGAAAAGTTTACAGGTACAAAGCCTGATTTGGCACACTTGAAAGTGTTTGGCTGCATAGCTTACGTGCATGTACCAGATGAGTTGCGTAGGAAATTGGATCCTAAAGCAGAGAAATGTATTCTTGTGGGATATTCCCTTGAACAAAAGGGGTACAGGTGCTACAATCCTACTACACGAGAATTACGAGTGAGCAGAGATGTAGTCTTTGATGAGATGAGCAGCTGGTACAGTAATGCACATGGCACTATTGGGGCTGATGTAAAAGATGATGTGGTTGTACAAAATGTGAGGCCACAGTCACAGGTTTTGAGTGGACCACAAGAGTCCTCTTCTCGTGGCTCTGTTGAGAAACCATGGAATGGTAGACTACGTACGCAGGTTACTCCACCAACAGGTACAGGGAATGTATCATGAAAAGGAAAGGAAAAGGTTGATGAAACTCCCTTTATGGTTGATGCATCATCAGGTTTTTCACATGTAGACATGGATTCAGATGGTTCTGAACAAAGTCTTGATGAGGAATTTGGAATTCCGGCTGTAAGGACACCTGGTGTAAGGAAAGTACAAGAAGATGCTAGAGGGAAAAGGAGTGACCCAGGACCGCGCAGATCTAATAGGGTCAGAAATCCAGTTCAGAAATTGACTTATGATGGGTATCTAGCGCATCACCAAGCCTACATGGCTAAGGTGATACAGGATGTGGAGCCCACATGTTTTGAGGATGCAGTTGGAAATGTGCATTGGGATGATGCAATGAATGAAGAGATGGCTGCATTGGAAGCAAACGACACATGGGAGTTGGTGCCATTGCCAAGTGGCAAGAAAGCTATTGGCTGTAAATGGGTGTATAAAACTAAGCATAAGGCTGATGGTAACACTGAGCGTCACAAGGCAAGGCTGGTCGCAAAGGGTTATGCACAGACGTATGGCATAGACTATGAGGAGACCTTTGCTCCAGTGACAAAGATGACGACTGTGAGAGCTGTCATAGCAGTGGATGCATCTAGAGGATGGATTATGCATCAAATGTATGTAAAGAATGCCTTCTTGAATGGTGAGTTGCAAGAGGAAGTGTATATGGATCAGCCACCTGGTTATGTCGATCCAGGTTACCCAGATTATGTATGCAGACTTCTCAAAGCTTTGTATGGTTTGAAGCAGGGCTCTAGAGCATGGTATGACAGAATTGCCAAGTATCTTGTCAGTATTGGTTTTAGGAGAGCTCATGCTGATCATTCACTCTATGTACGTGAGAGTGATGTGGGGATTGTGGTCATTACCATATATGTAGATGACCTTATTATTGTTGGTGACAATGCTATGGAGATTGACCATGTGAAGGGTCTTCTCAAACAGGAGTTTGAAATGAAAGATTTAGGCGAGTTGCGCTACTTTCTTGGCATTGAGGTGATCAGGACTCCAGAGGGTGTATGGCTATCATAGAGACAGTATGATTTGGACATGTTGTCAAAGTATGGTATGGCTGATTGTAAGCCAATTTCTATTCCCTTGGATGTGAATGCAAAGCTGAGTGCAGAGAAGGGTGATGTTGTTGAGGATGTCAATATGTACTGGAAGATTGTGGCTAGTCTAATCTACTTGACTATCACGAGGCCAGACTTGAGCTACACAGTAGGCTTGGAGAGTCAGTTCATGCAGCTTCCGAGGAAGCCACATTTGGATGGAGTACGACGCACACTTAGGTATGTGCAAGGGACTCTTGACTACGCGTTGTTCTATGCAGCAGATGTGCCATTAGCATTGTATGGGTATACAGATGCAGATTGGGCAGGTAGCATTTTTGATAGGAGATCTACGAGTGGCTTCATGTTCTCTTTTGGGAGTGCTGCTGTTACTTGGAGCAGCAAAAAGCAGCCTACGGTTGCTTTATCGAGCACAGAGGCCGAGTATAGAGGTGCAGCAGTTGCGGCGTGCGAGGTAGCTTGGCTACGCACATTACTTGAGGACTTGGGAGTGCAGGTGGACCAGCAGATTGTCATCCATTGTGACAACCTCAGCGGCATGCAGTTGGCTAGGAACCCAGTGTTCCATGCCAGGACCAAGCACATAGAGGTCCATTACCACTACGTTCGAGAGCGAGTGTTGGCGGGCGACATCGACTTGGTCTACGTCAGCACAGAGGAGCAAATAGCGGATATCTTTACCAAGGCCCTCGGAGCTGAGAAGCTTCGACGTTTCCGGACTATGCTTGGACTGTGCGACATGTAGAGCTCGAGGGGGAGTGTTGAGATGTCGAGCTCTACATCTTGAGCTGGCATCCACTACGGGTCTTGGCCGCTTACGGCATTTACTCACTGGCGCATTAGGTGACCGACACGGAGGATCTCTGCCAGTGATTCTACAGCTGGACTACACTTATAGTGCCAGCCTAGTATGCTTCTAGCGAGTTCACACTTAGTGACCGTATGCACATATGTGCTACTTTTCAGCTTTAGCACTTAGTCATTTCGTACTCTCTTTTCTGTGAAGAAGAAGAAGAAGAAGCTTTCCATCTCTGTGTGCTTTGTGCTTGTCTTGTGTAGCTCTCTTGCATCCTCATTCTTTACAAGAGGGTGTACGGAGTGAGATGCTTGAATCCATCTAGGTTTCTTGGCTAGGAAAATATAATGATGCTTTCTTTTTTTAGCATTGGTAAAGGCTAAGTTAATAACCTTGGCTAAAACCGTCTTAAGGCCAAGATCCCCACTAAGTGGGATGTTTTTGTAGCATTGTGTAATATCAGCTATAAAAATGTGGAAAATATGTTGAGGAAGGTTGAGTGTGACTTCTGTGGCATTTTTTGTCAGCTAGAAGAGATTGTATTGGATATTTAGGAAATCCTTGCAGATTCTCTGCTTCTCAGCACAAATGAGTTCTAATTCTGTGAGAATAATATCAAGGCAAAGAGTAATATCTTTGGTGATATTTGTGAAGATACAGTTAGAGGCATCAGATATCCATCTGAATTTATGTTTGTGGAATTTATATGTAGGAAATAGTACTAGTAACTTGGTGTTGCTAATAGAGTAACCAAGCTGTCCTAAATGTTTAGAGATCTTGTTAGAGATATCTTGCGGTGTTTTGTTGGTCTGACAGAATTCTTTTCCTAATACTCGATCCCGAGCTACTTTCCAAGCAAGGTATTTGCACATAATAGTAGGATAGTTAGAGCTTTTGTCAAACCCGACCACAAGCCATTTATCTGAAATTAGTTGAAATTCAAAAGCTAGATGAGGTGTAAGCCAAGAACTATCAGAAGATAGCCACTTTCTAGGAAGTAGAGAAATTTTGTGAAGGAAGCATTCCTTCACTAATTCCTTTAAGTCCGGTAGGACTGTCATCTCCAGTCGGAGAGCACTGACAAGGTCAGTGAGGAAGCTAAGTAAAGCTGATAGGGCAAGGTAAGAGTTTTTTGGATAGTTGGGTATGTGATTGAGTCCTTTGGCCAGTAAGTTACGTATTGTGACATTATCGATAATGCTGAGGTCCTGAGTACAGACATGATTCCCAAATCCTTCAAAATCCTTGCAGAATGAGGTAAATTGAATGCATGTATAGTAAGGGATTGTTTCTTGTCTAAGAAAGTCATTATTTAAAACTAATCCTTTTATAGGATGATGGTATTTCCATCCAATGAGAATATTGTCAAGCAGTTTATGATTCCCAAAAAATAAGTCAAAGCACTCACAAAAAAGACTTTTTGGTAAGATCCAATTGAGAAGTATGTTGTGAAACAGACAATGTATGTAGATAGCACCACAATTCGAATCATCTTTGCTGAGAACTTTTCTTCCACATGGGTTTGTAGAGACCTACAATATATTTAGGGGTTAGATTTCAGGGAAGTTTCTGATTGCAGGGAATCTGCCTCTCCCTCTTGTAAAGCTACGAGACTTTCCTCGATTAGATGAGGAGCTAGGTGTAAAAAAAGAGGTGAAAGAGTTGGGAGAAGCCAATGAGTTAGCTCTTTTTAGAGCAGGAGAATCATCATCTTCAATACAAGGTTTAAGCAGATTAGTGATGTATTTGACTCCTTTGTATTTAGCATAAGTGGTGAGGTATAGATCGGGCTCATCTGCTTTAGGTTCTTTCAGAATATCATGCATAAGACCTCGGAAGATATTAAAGGCAATTTGTGCAATCACAATCTGCTTAGCCTGTCCACCTAGCCATGAGCAGATGAGGGATAGATGAAAGTCAACTGGTTTCTGTGGGAACAACAGATCCAAATGGTTGAGGATATACCATATTGCATGATCAAACCACATGATGCTTGATTCACAGGTAGCTTTGGGGTCAAGAAATCTGCAGGCACATTTCACATAGGGGTGGAAGATATTCCAGATAGACTCTATGTAGAAATCTGGGTTACTTTTCGCAAATTCCATGCTACCCTTAGTACGTATGTACAATCCAGCATTTGAGGGGAATTTGGAGTGGTCGATAAGATGAAGGTTAAAGGGGCTTTAATCAGTTCTCCCTTGTCCAAGAATTGCCCACCTTTAAGAATCTTGAGTTTACAGTCTTCCACTGTTGAGGTGGGAAGGTTGGCCAAGTATACCCAGGTTTCACTAAGAATAGGAGCTAGGAAGGCTTTGTTTGGTAGAACCCACAATTGATGGTCAACTCCAAGAGATTCAATTTCTATTTGTCTTATTGGTAAGACAGGAAAGACTTTTGAGATTTTAGGTACCATCTCAAGGAGGTTAACATCATTGAGAGAGCAAAGATTATTTTGAAACTCTTTTACTGCTTCTAGTGCTGCACTATCTTGACAGAAGATGCCACCAGTTGGAGGGATGGAGGGGGTATTTGGGGTGCAAATGAACGAAGGGTTAAGCCCACAGAGTTTTCTAAGGAAATTTGACAGCTCAGTTCCAGATGAGGAGAACAAGTCAAGCTCTTGCTGATATTGTGAAGCAAGGACAGGAAGTTGGGCAATATATTGGGATAGCAGATTAACACCTTCTAGGGGGTCTTTGTCCAATGAAGCCAGAATTTTTACCTAGTCATTAAATGAAAACATATGCAAGACAGAAAGTTTTTTGTCCGAAACAAGAGCTGAATCATAAATAAGCTGTGAAGCATCCAAATTGCTAATACATCTGAGGACCAAAGAGGAGGCCACAGAGAGGGGTTCCGCAGTAAGTTCCAATCCTTGAGATAAAGCAAGAGTCTACAAAAACAGTGAGGTCAGGTTTACTTTTTCTTGCCATAGTATGTGATACATAATTTGGCTTTCCTAGCTAGGAAAGGTCTAGTTCTAGCAGCTAGGGCATCCTTTGGTGTATGGTCTTTAAGGTAGAGTTTAATATGATCCAGAATCTTTGCATGATTCTGAGGGTTGTGATTAGTACTCATGCGAGCTTTCATTCTATAATGTGAGTAGTCCTGAAACAGAGGTGACATAAATTAGCAAAGTGTCCAAAATGTAAAGTCTTTTTGGTCTTGCAACCTTCAACCGGCAAAGTCTGAGACTATGGTAGCCGTGAGCAGGGAACCAGAAGAGAGTCTAAAAGGGGCCACCTAACACCAATCTACCAATGAAGGATTTAATGACTGTGGGTCCAATTTAGAGCTCCATTCCTATGATAATTTCCTAGGCCAGCATCCCGGTTTCCCCGAAGAGAAGAAACCTTATGTATAGGATGTGTGTGTAGCTGTTTAAATCTTAACTAATAAGACATAATTGAATTTTTACATTCAAAATACAGCTGGCCAAGGAATAATGAACTGATATGTACAAAAATAACTCAGTATTAGAATTATTTAGGTACAATGATTGTAGGAAAAGGTCCTATTTCAATAGGGTTGGTAGTAAAAAAACTTCCCCGTTCCTCAGTTGGTATTTCATCACAATAATGTTGCTTGCCAAAGAAAAGAAAACCCTCCAAGATAAGATAGAGTCCTCACCTACATCCATCCAAACAAGACAACAATTCATTTAGCCTTGGATGTGTTTTACAGGTATCAATGGACCATATCAGTTGTTATCCATGTCCATCTTACAGAATTTACTTACTTTAGACAAGCTTAGGTTATTAGATTTTTAAGCAGTCTTTACATATTCCTTCCAAAATTAGTGGTATAATCTACCTTCTAAGTTGAGTGGTGAAGTCCACCAAGAATCAAGAGGTTTCTTTAGAATTTTTTTTGAGAATTGTGAGGTTTACTTGTTAAGCCATAGCTTGGTAGCTATGCTTGAGCCCATAGGAGCAACCATATACTTACTAAGCAATAGAGTATCAAAAAAACTCCATTTTTACCAAGTGGAACCTCATTTCTCGAGCCAAATCTCGGTATTTATGCCAAGTTTGAGGGTACCAGCCATATACTTACCTTCAAACTTCCAAGATTTCTTCATAGCTTGGTAGTTATGCTTTATACTAATAGTAGCAACCATATTCTTACCAATCAGAAATAGAGTATCAAGTGGAACTTTATGTCATGAGCCAGAGGTCAGTTTTTTTACATCAAAGCTGAGAGTATATACTTACCTTCAAAACTTCCAGTTTTTCATTAAGTATTCAATACAATTCGGCAGTTTCCAGCCCTGTGTTTCTCCAAGATATCTTAAGGTTTCCATCGTCCTAGGTGCTAGATGGGTTAAGATAACCTTAATACCTTCTCCCCATATGAAATCATCAGGGAAGGTATTATGCCAAAGTCCAAGAGTTGCCATATTTCTTAAAATAGAAAAGCCAGACGTATCCTTGTCTGTGTCAGATAGAATTTTATCACCAAAACAAGCATAAGCTTTTAGAAACCCCAAGGTTTCATTCACATCTCGTGCGGTCACTAACCTTAGCTACATGCCATAGCTAAAATGCATTAGCTATATACTTACCCCCCTTTTATAAAAAAAAACAAAACTGTCATAATAATCAATATCTAATTCTCCTAAATGATTTTCTCATATTAAACTGATCATTTAATGTGGGGAAGTGCGAGGGGAGAAAAGCTAGAATATTGGTTAAGCTAGCAGACCGGCCACAGTAGGGATCCAAAGGTGGGAAAATAGGGATCCAAAGGGGGGGCCATTTGCAAAAGAGCCATGTGCAACAATGGGCTAAAAAGACCCTAAGGTTCAGCCCATTAAGACTTCCAAAATGCTAAGGTTCCAAAATTCAAAGGTTGTGTCCAAAGGTCAACCCTAGGGGAAATTGGATGCTTTGTGTGTGACCAAAAAAGTCTTTTCAAATCCCTACATAGTAGGGGGCGAGCCTTGGGAGTAGGGGATGAGAGAGAAAGTCACACACACACACACACAGGCTCCCTTCACACAAAGGGAATTAGGGACACATGTCAGCTCCCTAGCCCAGTCGATGCCCACAACGTGTGCCCAATTGCTATTGGATGGCCTTGGAGGTGGATCAATGAGAATTAGGCTAGAGTAAATCTAGTTTAACTAATTTAAAAACACTTAATAAAAGAACCAATGAAAATTAAGTCTCCTAGATGACTATTGGACAGTCTCCCAAGGGGTCCAATGAGCATTCAGCAGCCAAATGGCTTGCCTGATTCCTATTGTCCAGGAGGCAAAGGGGTCCAATGAGAATTTAATTGAATTATTAATTAACCTAAAGCTCTCACAAAAGGGGAAAGGGGGACACATGTTAGAAGGCTATCACTTATGCTGCTTAATTGTGATAGGCTAGCCCTGGGGAGGTCCAATGGGGAGCCTGCAAGAGCAAATAGCAAGAGGGCTCGCCCAAGAGAGAGAGGGGGCTGATTTTTGCAAGGCATTATCACACACACACTCACACAATCTCATGTGTGAAGAAAGAGAAAACTATCTCTTCCCAAGCTTTAATGGAGAGCTCATCACCTACTTCAAGCTTGTGAGATAGAAGCCTACATCTACACACTCTTGGAATGTGGATGCAAATCCAACCAAGAGCCAAGCTTCAATGCATGCTCATCTCCTCTACCAAGATAATTACTAAGCTAAGCTATGCTAATATGAGTGGTTATGTGAGGAGATGTACATCTTTCTCGTAAGATACTCCTTCTTCCTCTCAATCTACTCTCATACCCTGCTAGCTCTCACCATCTTCGAAGGTGTGTGAGGTCTTGGGTCTGAGAACGAGGATAATTAATTTTGTGTTTGCTAAGTGTTTTGCTTAGTGCATGAAGCTTTCATCTTCATTGCACTAGCTAATCTTGAAGGAACACAAAGAATTGTATTGTACAATGTCTCTCTTGATGGGAGAAACCATAATACAAAGCCTTTTGGAGGGGGGACCGGCTCCATACAAATCCGATCCTCAATTGTTGTCAATTGCTTAATTTCTCTCTCTTTTGAAAGTATTGTTGATGCTATCTAACTAGATGTTATGCTTTTTGTTGCTCTCTCCACCCAAGCACTCTTGTAATTCTCATTAGGAATCTATTCTAATGAAATGCCCACTATATGCATGCTAATTTCCGCTACACACAAGTTATTAGGCCATTAAATGTTACATTGGTATCAGAGCACAAGGTTTCTCTTTTCTTGCTCAAGAAGGGAGGTGCTCAAGCTAACTATAAATGGTTGGTATTATTACTTGCCTGTGAGTAAGTAGAATAGGGATTTTTCAGCCTTGCAGTGCACCTGCCTTTGTGCAGTTAACGGGGCATCACCGTCGAGAGCTATGGTCTTAATAGTGGAGTCCTACGGGGCTTGCCTACGGCTTAACCACTATTGAGCTATTAGAAGCTTGACAAGAGCCGGTGTTGTTTTGTTTTCGAACGACCCTCTCTTCTATTCCTTGCAATTAATGGTATTCGAGCAGCGGGTACAGTAGCTTGAGTGCGTTTTCTAAAGGGGTAAAGAGGAGTAGCAAGTAGGGCTTGAAGTGCCAAATTACACCTAAAAAGTTTACACCTAAAAGTTGTTAGAATGGCTGACAATAGTAAAGAGAGTGAAATTAATGTTGATAACTTTGATTTTGCTCATGAGCAAGCTACTAATGATGCTTCAATACTTGTTAACTGTCTTGTTTCTAGGCTTCAACAAGCCATGGGCAATCCATCTTTCCAAAGTGAAGTGCAACGGCAGGTCCGTGCTCACAGGATTCTCCAAGCTCATCACCATGACGAGAGAACACCTAGGAAGCCTCCTTGTGAGACTACCAAAAGAGGTCTCTCTCCGATTCGGGAAGAAGAAGAGAATCCGTACGAAGGGCTCAAGAATTTACTTCTTGATGATGCATCTCCTTCCCAAAGGAGAACTCAAGAGACTCCACAAAAGGAACGAGAAAGAAGTGAGTCTCCCGCCACCTCGGCGGAGATGGCTCCACGAAGACGGCGGGCTAAACGCTCTCCATCACCACCAAAGCGGAGAAGACCATCACACTCTTCTCCATGCCATAATTCAAAGAGGGATGATAAAAAGCAAGAGAAGAAAAAGGCGAGAAAGAGGACACCCTCTTCTCCATCTTCTTCATCCTCTTCCTCTTATGAAAGTGATGGTGAAGACAACGAAGATCAAGACAAGAAAAAGGCAAGAAAGAGGTCACCCTCTTCTCCACCTTCTTCAAATTCTTCACCTTCTGAAGAAAGTGATGGTGCAACCTTTGAACCATAAAAAAGAAGAGGCCATAGGAAATCCTATGCCGTATGGAAGAGGTCATCCAAGTTGAAGAAGTTCAAAGAGGGAGGGAAGAGCATCTCTTTCCTTACCTATGATGGCACCTTTGGTGCTACGGACAAAGTCTTGGCCTTTATCCAGCAATTTTTTGCGGCGTTTGGAGATGAGGGCTTCACGGAGTCCTCTAAGCTACGCCATGTAGCTATGCACTTTCAAAAGTCCGCCAGGCAATGGTGGTCTAGCCTTCGAGCCAACGGTGAAGCTCCACGAACATGGAAAGCTTTAAGAGCTTCCATTATGAAGCAGTTTTTGGCCACCGATGCCAAAGACAAAGTACTCACCGAATGGCAAAGCCTAAAGCTCTCTCCCTATGAATCCATCCACAAATGTGTAGACAAGTTTTGGGACCTACAACTCAAAGCCACTGTCTTCAAAAAGTTGGATTTTGGAGAGAAAAAGCAACAATTTTATGCGGGTTTAACCGAAGAAATGGCGGAATATGTCAACTCCCAAAGGCCACGTACCATATCGGCGGTAATACACTATAATATGGTGGCCTCTCGAATCAATTTCCAAACGGGGGCTAAAAGAAATAATAAGCCCACGGAAAACAAGAGTTCCAACGAGCCTAAGGGGAAGGACAATGTCCAAAAGTCTCCTAAGGGCAACCCCAACAAAGCTAAAGAGAAGGGAGTTTACAAAGGTAAAAACAAACTCTCTCTTGAAGAGCTTGAGCGTTATCGTAAGGATAACCAGTGTTTCAAGTGCGGCGAACAAGGGCATGCGTACCACGATTGTCCCCAAAAGAACAACCGTCAAGATCCTCCTAGAGCTTCCTTGGTTGAAATCCAAGAGGAGGAGACTCACCAAACTCACCACAAAGGATCTCCTCTATGCCATGCTTGGGGAAAGGTAAGAGGACATGATGCTTTTATTCTCTTTGACCCTGGTTCTACTCACAATTTTATATCTATAGAGTTGGCCACCAAGCTAGGCATACAAGCTTACGAGATGGGAGATGTCCTACCCACAGACAGTGCCTTCAAGGGGCAAGAAGCTTCAGTCACTCCCTTAATCGGGAAATTGAGGCTTCATGTCGAAGGCTATGTGGACAAAGAGGACTTCTTTATCTCTCCTCTCAAACATGAGGATGTAATCCTAGGGGCACCATGGTTTGACCGCTTGGCTGCCGATGTTAAATTTCCTGAAAGGAGAATCTCCTTTAAGTTCAGGGAAAAAGACATGTATATAGATGCTAAGGAAATGGGTAACACTATCCCCATTGTACATACACCAGCTTTCAACAAGTCAATAAAGAGCTCTATTTCCGTGTACATGATATTTGTTAAAGATTCTCAAAATGAACCTAATGCTTTAGAAAAAGAAAATAAAAGCAACCAAAAGGAATTAGAGTTATCCAATTTTCTCAAGGGGTTTCAAGATGTTTTTATTGACGACATCCCTTGTGAGCTACCTCCTAAACGAGGTAATGATGACCATGCAATTGAACTTCTTCCAGGAAGTTCACCGCCTAACAAACCTCCTTAGAGAGTTTCTCAAGCTCAACAAGAGGAGATTATGCGGCAAGTGCATGAGTTAGTTGAGAAGTGCAAAAGAAAGACGGCACATATCGTATGTGTGTCGACTATAGAGCACTAAATAGGATCACTATCAAAAATAGGTTTCCCGTTCCACGGGTAGAAGACCTATTTGATAAGCTACAAGGATCGACCTAAAAAGTGGCTATCATCAAATAAGGATAGTTGATCAAGACATTGTAAAGACCGCATTTCGCACCACATTTGGTCTTTATGAATACATTGTCATGCCTTTTGGCTTGACCAATGCACCAGCCACATTCAACCGCTTGATGGAGAAGCTGTTCAGGCCTCATCGAACCTTCACTGGAGTGTTCTTTGATGATATTATCATCTACTCTAATTCATTAGACGAACACAAGCAACACCTCCAGGTAATATTTCAAGTTTTAAGAGAGAATAAACTTTATGTTAATCGAAAGAAAAGTGAATTTTTCTTGCAAGAGATTCAGTATTTAGGTCACATTATCTCTCAAGATGGCATCCAAATGGATCCATCAAAGTTAGAGGAAATAAAAGGATGGCATAAACCAAGGAATCTTCATGAACTAAGAAGCTTTATAGGTATGTGTGCATACTATAGACGCTTCATAGAAAAGTTCTCACAAATTGCGGGACCATTACATGACCTAACAAAGAAAAGCGTTAGGTATACATGGTCTGCTAAGGAGAACAATGCTTTCGAAAAGCTTATCGCTCAACCTGTGCTTACACTATCGGATCTCTCAAAACCATTTGAGGTCCAATGTGATGCTTGTGGTGATTGCCTTGGAGCTGTTTTGCTCCAAGAAGGGCACGCCATAGGCTATGAGAGTCGAAGGCTCGACCCTGTTGAGCAAGCTCTAGGCATATACGAAAAGGAACTCCTTGCAGTTCTACATGCCTTAGACTCATGGAAGCACTATTTATTGGGGACTCCTTTCATTCTGCAACGGATCACCAAAGTCTTAAGTACTTCATGACGCAGACCAAGCTCTCCGACAAACAAATGAGGTGGGCAAATTTCCTTTCGCAATTTCATTTTCATATTGCTCACATTGCTGGCAAGCATAATCAAGTAGATGATGCACTCTCAAGACGGTCGAGAGTGAATGCGGTTTCCATAGCAACTCACAATGATCTATCTTTAATGATAGATGAGTACGCTATTGATCCCGATTTTAGAGATGTGATTTCAGCCCTTGCATTAGGGAAGAAAGAAGAACCATTTACTTTACAAGATGGTTATCTTCTCTATGGCAATAGACTATGCGTTACTAACTCACTACGTGAGAAAGTAATGTATGAATCTCATGCTCCACCATATGCGGGGCATAGAGGGATTCAGTCTACCTTAAAGGGAATTGAAACATATTTCTATTGGCCTACCATGAAAGTGAATATACAAGAGTATGTTTCTAAATGTGTGGTATGCCAAAAGACAAAATTTGATAGAGGGAAGCAACTTGGATTGCTTCAACCCTTGCCAATCCCTAATTCACCATGGGAGAGCATATCCATGGATTTTATCTTTGGATTGCCTAAGTCTATCCATGGGAATACAGGAATATGGACGATAGTAGACAGGTTCAGTAAACAAGCTCATTTTATACCTGTCAAAAAGACTATCAAAGCCCATCAAATGGCAACCCTCTTCATTTCACAAATTTTCAAGTACCATGGCTTGCCAATGTCCATAGTGTCGGATAGAGATCCTAGAATGACCAGTAATTTCTGGAAGGGTCTCTTTGAGAATTTAGGGACAAGGCTAAACTTCTCTTCGGCCTATCATCCACAAGCTGATGGCCAAAGTGAAATAGCTAACCTAACCATTCTCGATCTACTAAAAGCCTATGTAACGGAAGTAGATCAAAGATCCCAATGGGAGAAGTACTTACCCTTAGTGGAGTATGCTTACAATAACACTGTACATACTTCCACGGAAAATCACCTTTCGAGGTAATTGAGGGAAGATCAAAAAGTCCCTTACTACTTAAGGTACATGGGAAGATCTTCGCTGCAAATGAGTATAGCCGAGACCTATAAGAATATTTTCAAAAGATTAAGGATGCTATCTCTATCTCACAGCAAAGGCAAAAGGCTGCTGCTGACAAGCACAGAAGAGCCCAAACCTTTAAAGAAAATGATTGGGTCTTATTAAAGTTTCCCAAGGCTCGATTAAGGCACATGACGGGCAAGAATCCTATGGGCCACCAAAAGTACTATGCTAAACTAGCAAAAAGGTACTATGGTCCCTTCCAGATTCTTAGGCCAATCAATGAGATGGCCTATCAACTCAAGTTGCCCAATCATTGGCTCATACACAATGCTTTCCATGTGAGCCTATTAAAGCCTTACAAAGGAGAGCCACCTCAAGAACCAACTATTGAAGACCCACCGGAGATCGAGGACCAAGAAGAGGTGCTGCAGCCCGAGTCCATTCTCTGACATGAAGACAAGGTACTAAGAGGCGGTAAGACTATCTGACGATATCTTATTAAGTTTAAGAATTATCCTTTTGAAGATGCAAGATGGATGCAAGGCATACAATTAAAGGATAACCTAAACCTTGTCAATGCTTACAATGCTTCCCAAGAGTAAGCAAATGTACAAAATATTAAAAATGAACAAAGTTTTTTGTCTTATAAGACTCTCTTTTTCTTTATTGTGCACAAAAATGAAGTAGTATGCATGCTTAGATCAAGTTTGCGGAGACGACTTCTCCCAAACACCAAGTAGAGCTTGTCACTCTACTATGGAAGATTGATAGAACTAATGTGCAGACATGCTTGCGGCAGCCTCAGGCTCTCAAGCGCCAAATGGACAAGTCATCCATTGTGGAATGATGTCGTAGGGTAACATAGGGATCCTCTACCCGCTAAGAAAAGGACTCATGAATATGCTTTATCTTATCTACACCATAGTCGAGGACGACTATGATTTCAAGAGAGAGGTAATGTCATAATAGTCAATATCTAATTCTCCTAAATGATTTTCTCATATTAAACTGATCATTTAATGTGGGGAAGTGCCAGGGGAGAAAAAGCTAGAATATTGGTTAAGCTAGCAGACCGGCCACACAGTAGGGATCCAAAGGAGGGAAAATAGGGATCCAAAGGGGGGGGCCATCTGCAAAAGAGCCATGTGCAACAATGGGCTAAAAAGACCCTAAGGTTCAGTCCATTAAGACTTCCAAAATGCTAAGGTTCCAAAATTCAAAGGTTGTGTCCAAAGGTCAACCCTAGGGGAAATTGGATGCTTTGTGTGTGACCAAAAAATTCTTTTCAAATCCCTACATAGGAGGGGGCGAGCCTTGGGAGTAGGGGATGAGAGAGAAAGTCACACACACACACACAGGCTCCCTTTACACAAAGTGAATTAGGGACACATGTCACCTCCCTAGCCCAGTCCATGCCCACAAGGTGTGCCCAATTGCTATTGGATGGCCTTGGAGGTGGATCATTGAGAATTAGGCTAGAGTAAATCTAGTTTAACTAATTTGAACTTGAGAGGGTATGCACACCGCACCAAATTTGGTGTGAACTCAATGTGAACTACGTGTAAACTTATCCACAGCGGCGTGATGTATAAACTTTACACACATGCACCTTTCAACCAGTGCGCGATAGCTTAGCAGTTAGTCTCGATTTCAAGGGGGTAGAGCGAACGAGTTTAAACCCGGATCCGAAAATGGAAGAATCTTTTGCATTCCCTAGGCAATCCAACGGTCACGATCAACTGACAATCGTGAGCCATTGATCCCAACTCCCGAAAGGAGGTGTCAAATTAGTCTCGTCTATATATGGCACGGGCGAAAGTTGAGGGATCTACGATGGATATTCAACCACCATTGATCCCATCTCCGCAGGGCAAAAAGAATAGGCTCCCCATCGTCGCATCGCAACTCGATCTCACCACCTCTCGCTTAACACTCGCACTCCCTTTTCGACCCACCTATCATACTTGATTACTTCGTTAGCGTAGTGTCCATTTTCCCCTCCTTGGCCCCTCAACAGCCCACGTGGCTCCAACTAATCTCGCTCAAAAGCTAAAAACGTGGGCCTGTAAAGCTCTAAAAAAAATGTGGCCTAGCTAAAAACATCGACTTTTGTAGTCGTTTTCTCTCTCTCTCTCTCTCTCTCTCTCTCTCTCTCTCTCCTGCGTTGACAGAAAATCCGTCTCTCTACGACGTTTACTTCGTTAGCGTAGTGTTCATTTTCCTCTCCTTGGCCCCTCAACAGCCGACGTGGCTCCAACTAATCTCGCTCAAAAGCTAAAAACGTGGGCCTGTAAAGCTCTAAAAAAAACGTGGCCTAGCTACAAACAACGGCTTTTGTAGTCGTTTTCTCCCCCCCCCCCTCTCTCTCTCTCTCTCTCTCTCTCTCTCTCCCCCCCCCTGCATTGACAGAAAATCCGTCTCTCTACGACGTTAAAATACTCTCCTTCTTCTTCTTCTTCTCTCTCCCTCTCCATCTCTCCGTTGACAGAAATCTCGACCTATCAACGGCCGTGATGATATCAAAGTTGTGGCGACTATTTCTTTCGGTAATGATGTTGCCGTAGGTACCATGATTGTTGATGCCATCGACAATGTTGGTCCAGAATCATCATCGTCCTTTGAGACGACAATCACAGTCGAAGAAGGAATGGAGATCGACAGGGGGTATATCTCCCCTCAATTCGTGACTAACCAGGAAAAGCTCATTGTGGAATTTGATAATGCAAGAATCCTTGTCACTGATTAGAAATTAGCCACCATCAAAGACATTCTATCAGTTCTAGAGAAAGTTTCACAGCTGAATGCTCCTTTGGTGATTGTTGCTGAGGATGTATTAGGAGAAGCTTTAGCAACTCTGGTGGTGAATAAGATGAGAGGAATCGTGAAAGTGGCTGCTCTCAAAGCACCAGGATTTGGTGAGAGACGGAAAGCCTTACTGCAGGACATTGCCATCGTCACTGGTACTGAGTTCATAGCCAGTGATCTTGGCTTGAAGCCTGAAAGTGTTACTATTGAGCAGTTGGGGATTTCCCGGAAGGTGACAATGACCAACAACTCAACGACCATTATCGCCGATGCAGCCACCAAGGATGAAATCCAAGCTCGCATTGCTCAAATCAAGAAATAACTTGCAGAAACTGACTCTGTATATGACCAAGAAAAGTTGTCAGAGAGAGTAGCAAAGCTCTCTGGTGGGGTTGTTGTCATTAAGGTGGGAGCAGCCCCTGGCCTATATCTCACACGGGCATGGGAGGAGATGGGATCTACGGTCGGATGATTGAGGACTGTAGATCCCAGGCTTCCGTGGACAATATAAACTCGGGAAAAATGTAAACTCGGGTACCCGAGTTTACTTCGTCCCTCCCCCCCCCCGCCCCACGGGATTGAACCCACAACCTAGGGTTTGAGGGCCATGTGGCCTATCCACCACGCCCGCGCACGTCACTGTAATGTACATGTTTCCATGGAGTTTTGACATGCAAAAGTATCGGAGCGAGCAAAAGTAAACTCGGGTATTTTTGTAAACTCGGGTACCCGAGTTTACAAAAATACCCGAGTTTACAAAAATACCCGAGTTTACTTTTGCGACAAGATCTACGGTGTGCGCCTAATGTCGGGGACCAAAAGTGATGGGAGCCTTTGATCCCATCTCCTATGCCCGTGTTAGATATAGCTGAGGGGAACAGCCCCACAGAGGCTGAGCTGGAAGATAAGAAACTCAAAATTGAAGATGCAAAGAATGCTACTTTTGTTGCAATTGAAGAGGGCATATATTGTTCCGGGTGGAGGGGCAGCCTTTGTTCACCTTTCTGCCTTGGTCCTTGGTATCAAGATCCTGAAGAGAAGCTCGGTGCTAATATTGTACAAAAGGCTCTACCAGCTCCCGCTTTTGATTGCAGATAACGCAGGGACTGAAGGTGCTGTTGTTATTGAGAAGCTTCTTTACAATGCTATGACTGACAAGTATGAGAACTTATTGGAGGCTGGTGTCATTGATCCTGCAAAGGTGACCAGATGTGCATTACAAAAATCTGGCTTCTCGTCCTCCCACGTGGCACATGACCGTTCCTTTGCTCATCTTTTTTATCGACGTCTCGCTTTCACGCAGTAATTTTAGAGCAGCGGCACATAGCGTAGCGAAGGGCTCTCTCCAGATGCAATCACCTGCGCATGCATCTTTTTTTATCGATGCCTTGCTTTTCACGCAGTGACTTCAGAGCATCGTGGACTCTTGGAATGCACTGATTGCAGCAGTGTAGAAAACTCTACTCCAACTGCAATCACCTGTGCAGCATGGTGAAGGCATGTGGCTCTACACATGCATCTTGAAGGCACGTGGTTCTACGCAAGGTGCTGATATGGGCACGGAAATTCATTATTATATTGTTATTCAGAGGCTGTTGAAAAAAGAAGCCGTGCTTGGCTTTGTCTTCGTCGATATGTGTGCAACTCAGCAGATGCAAAGTGAGGGTCTCTCTCTAGATGCAATCACCTATGCAGGATGCTGAAGGCATGTCACTCTACGCATGCATCTTGAAGGTGCTGGCAGGGCACAGAAATTCACAATTATATTGCTAATCAGAGGCTGTTGAAAATAGAAGTCATGCTTGGCACTGTCTTGGTCGATATGTATGTCAAATGTGGTGCGCTTGAGAAAGCACAAAAAGTGCTTGAGAAGCTTCCTATTGAGAACGTCGCCTCTTGGACTGCATTGTTTGCAGGATGTACTCAACGAGAGCAGGGCTAGAAAGCTCTGAGCTATTTTCAGCAGATGCGAAGCGAGGGCCTCTCTCCGGGTGCAATCACCTACACATGCCTCTTGAAGGCATGTGCCTCTACTCAAGATGCTGATGTTGGCAGAAAACTTCACAATCAGTCGAAGACTCTTGAAAAAAGATGTTGTGCTTATTACTGCCTTGGCCAATATGTATGTCAAATGTGATGCGCTTGAGAAAGCACTAAGTGCTTGAGGAGCTCCCTGTCCGGAATGCCACCACTTCCAATGAACGCAATGATTCCAGAATGTGCACAACGAGAGCATGGCGAGCGTCCATGTGACTGTCCTCTTTTTTAACGTTTATCAGCTATGTGGGCAATCTCTTGGTCGATATGTATGCCAAATGTGGTGCGCTTGAGAGAGCACAAAAATTGCTTCAGGAGCTTCCTATCTGGAATGTCATCATTGATTGCGGGATGTCGCGATAAGAGCAGGGCCAAAAAGCTCTTGGATGTCTTCATTGGATGCAAAGCGAGGGGCTCTCTCAAGATGCAATCACATAAGCGTGCATCTTTACTGCATGTGGTTATACGCAAGATGTTGATATGGGCTTAAAAATTAACTCTGAAATTGTTAGTCAGGGGCTGTTGAAAAAGATTTCCGTGCTTGGCAATGCCTTGGTCAATATGTATGCCAAATGTGCTACGGGAAAGCTGTAGGTTTTTTTCAGCGGACGCAAAGCAAGTATATCTCTCCAAATTCATTCAAGGCATGTGGCTTTGCGCAAGTGCTCGAGGAGCTTCGTGTCCTGAGTGTCGACTCTGAGAATGTGCTGATTGCATGATTTTCTCCACAAGGGCAGGGCCAGCAAGCTCTATTTTGTTTTCAACAGATGCGAAGCGAGGGCCTCTCTCCAGATGCAATCCAGTACACATGCATGAAGGCATGTAGCTCCACGCAAGAGGCTGATATGGGCAAAAAAAGTGCTTGAGGAGTTTCGTTTCCGGAATGTTGCCTCTTGAAATGGATTGATTACAGGTTGTGCAAAACAGATCGCAAGAAGGGTCTCTATCCAGACGCAATCAACTACGCCTACACAGGAATCTAGAAGGCATGCGGGTCAGCAGATGCAATGACATACACAGCCATATATATTAGAATTCATGATATAATCGCTAGTCAACGTTTGTTGGGAGTACGATTTCATGCTTGGTGGTGGTTTGATCGATATGTATACAAAATGTGGTGCTCTCACAACAGCACAAAATCTTCTTGAAGGGTATCCTCCCAGGGATGTCGTCTCTTGCAGCGGGTTAAGTGTAGGAGATGCCCAACATCGTTGATACAAGCAAGTCCATTGGCGATAGACATTCAATCGCACGGTGAGTAAACAGTATTATTTTCTGATTTTTGACACTCAGAATGCAGTTAATGAACACACTGAAAATTGCACGCTACCGTGGGAATGGCACGTTCCCTCGTATTATAAAATTTGGGGAGGACTCTGCAAACTCCCCCATGCAATGAGACTTTGCATGTTTCCTTTTTTTTTTAACATAAAAATGGAACAACAAACAATTAATAACATTGTATGATCATGAACATTGAGCTTGACAAAACTCTTAACACTTCTTGTGGTTTTTGGCGAGGTATCCCTCTGAAGCACTACGATTGGCAACCAATTTATGCAGAGCTACACGACTAAACCACGACGATCGGTATCCCAAACAATCTCAGATAAAAAAACCTAACACTCTTTCATGAAATCTCTCTCTCTTCTCTCTCTCTCCCTCTCTCTCTCTCTCTCTCTCTCTCTCTCTCTCTCTCTCTCTCTCTCTCTCTCTCTCTCTCTCTTACTCTCTCAGTTTCCAATATTTTGTTCGATCTCAATTCGATGGAACATAGCTAAGAGCCCCGTCCCACTTGGCTTCTACAGCGGCTCAAGGCGCTACAAGTACTCGAAGAAGCCGTCTCGCTCAGCACTTGCAGCTCTTACAGGGTCACGACTAAGGTGTTGTAACCGCTCCAAAAAGCAGCTCAGAACCGATTTTTTATAGCGCATCATCTGCGCATGGGATTGCCGACGGGGTACTGCAGGTCAAAAGGGAAGCGTGCGCTGATTTGGAGCCAGAAATAGAGGCGATGACCCTTTGAACCGGGAAAAGAAGGTAAATTTTCACGAGTTCAATAATCTCGTGTTGCATTGTGTGACTAGCAAATGCACCTACAGAGCATGACGATGCCTGCCGTTGCAGCCCCCAGAAGAGCTAGGTGGGACGAGGCTCTAACGAAGCAATCTAGTTGAAAGGGTAGTAAGAGCGCCTTCCCATAATCCCTCTAAAGATGCCGTTTGGGTGGTTGGCCTACCGAGCTGGAAGGCCCTCTTGAGTCAGCGTAGCCGTCCCATACCACCCATTTTACCGGCTGCAGCCAACGCTAGCTCCATCAAGCCCCCTTTCCGCACCTCCTGCATGCTCATCAGCCTCCTTTGCCCATCTATCTTGTCCTCGTTCTCTCCCACTCTCCCAATAGTCCTAGCAGGTTTTTAATGAGTAAGGATGTGCAGATGATGGCAATGGAGAGAAGCAGTCGCTTGCATTGCAACATCCCAAGCGGCATGGCAATGCCATTTTTACGAAAAGGTTGAGAGGAAGAAATGGAGATATGTATAGGTGCTGCCATTTCCAGGGCTTGTCGCTCGGTGAGTTGGCTTTGTGCACTGGCAGTTGCCGGTTTCGGAGGCGGAAGGCCCTTCTGGAGGGTGGTTCAACCACCCCCCAAACGAGGGGTACTTTTCGTTTCAGCTGGGGTTGCAGCAACCCTACGGGCATGGCTTTTTAATTGGGAGGCGCTCTCAAAGGCCCTTTTAGAGGGTCTATGAGAAGGCTGTCTAAGCGCATAACTATAAAAGCCCCCCCCCCCCCCCCAAAAAAAAAAAAAAAAAAAAAAAACCCTCGCATGACTCCGACCCCGTGCCATATATAGAGGACGAGGTGGGGCTCTGGAGTCGGACATTCAAACTTCATAGTTCAAAAACCTACTGCTAGTTTTGAACTTATTATTGGTGAGGAATCTAGAACGCTGATTGGAGTAAAAGGGCACGTCACACGTGTAGACTCTTTACAGAGAATATTCCCAAAGGCATTCCAACAGACAGGGGCGCCGGCTTGCAGCCTCGCTAGTGATAGCGCCTCGTTGCCTCTGTCTCTCTCTCTCTCTGCGCGCGCGCGCATAATCAGCGGGCTTTTCCCCATCATCGCTGAGCTCATGCTGCTGCACTTTCCCAACTTGGAGGTTGGGCACTGTGCAGAAGAGCAGACGTTCGAGAGGCTTCTCTCTCTCTCTCTCTCTCTCTCTCTCTCTCTCTCCACGCAGCCAGGTCCCTCGTCCCGCCTCGGCCGACAGGCAGGATGCTGGAAGGCAAGGCCGTCCTTGGGGAAGCGGACATGTCGTTGCGGATGCAGCAGCATGCCATGCGTTGTGCGTCTCATGCCCTGGACCTCCACGATGTCGAAGACTACCGACAGATCGCCCGCGTTATCAAACAGGTTGTTCCCCCTCGGGCCCTGATCTTGTCGTTTAGAGGTTTTCCTGCTTTTATACTTGACGCACATGCAAGTCTTAGCTTTCATGTCGAAAATGTGCATGTAAGCTGCTCTTATCCTGGTCTCAAGGAAGTAATGATGAGCACAAACTGTGTGCGTGAATGTGCGTAAATGCATTCTGTGTGTTTATGTGTGCGCCATATAAGCTCTCACAGACAGTGTGGGTTTCTCCCTTGAAGTTGCATCTTACTACTGAACAAGCTGATAAATTAAGAGTATGCGGGGTGCTTTAGGAGTTCGATGAGTGCTACGGTGGTGGCTGGCAATGCGTTGTGGGTACAAGCTATGGTTGTTTCGTCACACATTTGCATGGGAACTTCATCTACTTCTCGCTCGGGAAGCTGGCCTTTCTGTTGTTCAAGGGAGCGATGCCTGCTCCACCGTTCTCCTGAGAAAAGCATTCCGAAGCGTGCACATAGTGTACTTTATTGATGATGTGCTCTTGTACATACAAATGGATGGAGCCTCTCAAAAATTATGCCATGTACAAGGAGGAGCGAGCTCCATTGTAGTAGGATTAGGAAGGGGATATTGGTATGTGACAATGTCCCTTTGATTTTTTAAAGCTGTATGATGTGTTGAAGTGGAAATCATGCTCTGCGTGAACCACACGTCGTCCGCGGCAAGTGTATTGATCCCACTGCCTGATACCAAGATTTATGGGTCTTTTCAGACCCATCCCTGTTTTTGATCCAAACCCTCTTGGCATTATTGTTTAGCAAGCTGTTGTGTGGGTTTTGCTGTGGTCAAAAGCACTATCATTTTGTTCATGGTTTGGTCCCTCTAAACATGCGCAGTTCGACAATACCGACAACTTGATTATTGGCTTGAAGTATCCTGCTCTTTTGTTTGTTTCTCAAGAAGAGCTTGTGTTATTTCAACTAGCCTCTTGTATCCGTCGTAGTTGAGTGGGCTGAAAATATGCTGTGGGTGCCCTTCCCGATTGAGATAAGTCTTTTTCTGAGCCTCATCACAAGTGCTGAATGGACCTTGTGCAGAATTTGTGCATAATAGGTGTCTATGGTTTGGCCTAGCTTTGTGTTTTGTGGTCTTTAACGGTTTCAGCAGTTATCAAAGGTTTATGGTTCTTTTTCCATGAACTATTGTTGACAAAAGCAAGCTGGCTGCCTGGCTATCAACAAAGAAAAAGATGGCAATATGTTCTATCCATTCCCTTTGACTCTTAGAACCTGTGTTCGGGAATTAAAGTGTTTCTCAACCTAGCCTTGAGCTGGTTAGAAATCCAACAACTACTATCATTTTTTTTGGGAAACTCGTTTTTCGTAACCATACACAATTCATCTTCCTCTGTGCTCTCTCAAAGAGGAAATGGTATTAATACTCTCACAATTTTCACTTTCTTAAGTTCTACACGGAACGATTCTTTTTTCTCTTGCCCCTAACTGGCATTATTGAAATATCAAGCAGCCAAATGTTTCCGCTGGTTGAGAGGAGTGCTCAGGAGGAGGAGACTTTGCTTTGAATTGGAGCAGGAAAGTGTAAATATTTACTTTGCTTTGAATTAGAGACTGTGGTTTGAATTGGAGCAGGAAAGTGTAATTATGTGAAATATTTAATTTATTTTGCAAATGCTCCTTTTGGGAACTGCCTTTGAGAGATTTGTGTATTTTTTTTCCTCGGACAGCGCCCAGCGCATAATTTGCGAACCCCATATTATGTAAAGGCATCGACCTTTGGATAGAGATTGGATGGCTTAAAAACAAGCCAAGGGAACACACACACTATTCACATTTCAAGTAGTCAAAATGTAGTTTGGGTGGATTCCAAGTGCCCTTGGTCAATCCTTCGGGATTTGGCTTCTAGTGTAGATGAAGGTAGTGAACTCTGGACTTTTCACGTAAAATCTGTGTCGATAAACCTTCAAATCATTGATCCTTGTTAATGAAATGTGCGAAGCCAGTCGAGATGAAAGAATCCATGACACAATGGAAACCTTTATATCCTAGTTAGAAAGCATCTAAAGCTGAAATGCAAACATATTTGAGAATAGGGTTCTTGCCTATAATGCTTATCACATCAGCAACCAAAAGATCAATGTTTGCATCAATCTGCAAGGAAAACTCCTATAAATACTTGTGAGTTAAGTGGATCAATGCAGTATTGTTCAAACCAATCCGTCAAGGTCGGCGGTCAGGGGGCTGCTGATCCTGGCCGCCTATCTCAAATCAGCATGTGTAATCTGCATGATATCAACCAATCAAGGCCTCCCCAATCAGCATGCGGAATGTCAGCTGCTTTTGACACATCAGCGAGTGGAATATCAGCGCACAGAATTCTCCACTGTACTGCAATGAAACTCAGCAGTCAGGATCCGCGTGCTCTGCAGGCCACTGAGTTGTGGTTGCTTTCAGCTCTAAAGGAGGAAAAGTTTCGCGGAAGGGCTGGTGACTGACTGTCTTGTGAAGGATCCATCTTGCGACGAGCCTTTCTTTACAATGGAAGAAGTAGACAATGAGGTTCACAATCGTGCAGGTTTGTTGAAGGCTTCATCTGCAGCTAAGTCTCAGAATGATGAAGTGGCCCCCTGACCGCCGACCTGACGTACTTGTCATTGTTTCAGAGGCCTCCACGTGAACCCTAGCCTGCTCTGATCAGTGCACTCAGTTTTCACTGCTGGCCCCCTTTTTCCCGACACTTGACGGCTGGGAATGGTCCATCAGTGACCATTCCCTCGTGATCACTGCTTTCGCCATGGTACTCGGCTCCCCGCCGGTCGCTATGCGGTCGTAGTGACAGTACACCAACACTTTGTCAAGCTAGTTGACTATGAAAGGTGGTTGCTACGGGTTACGAAGGAAACTCAGTCCAAAGCAACACTTTTTTGACATGAAAAAAAAGTGGGACAAGAAGGGAAGCATATTGGAACAAGGATGCAAGAACGGATAGAAGATAGGGATAGTGGTCGAGGTGGACATTAAAATTCTTGCTCAATTGTAAAATCTCATCATAGTTGTAATGGGAGAATGTGTAGGACTACTCAGACTTGATAGGAGTTTCAGCTTGTGTCAATTGTAAAATCTCACCGTGTTTTGTAATGTGAGAATGTATACAACTACTCTGACTCAAAAGGAGTTTCAACTTGTATTAGATACATTACTGATGAGCCTAGGTGAGAGTTCAATCAATTAGTATAGTAGAGCTCACAATAATCTCTTTAGAGCACTATGGATAAATGTTATAACGCTCGGATTTTGTTTCGTTGCATTTTGAACTTGTTTTCTCATCGAAACACCCGATTTAATTAGTAGATATGTAGTCAAGATTGTCTGCTTGTTAATTTTTGATCAGTTGTTTTGGTTCATTAACTCACTAGTCACTGTGAATAGCCCAGTTTGTTGTGCTTGACAAGCCAACGTAGTTTGCATGCCCCAATCGGGTTGACTCGTGTATTGACATTGTTATTTTAGTGCTCAATCTTGATCTTTTGTTTTTTGTTTGTTAACCCATTAGTCATTGTGGATAGCCCTTTTCATTGTGCCTCAAAAACCAATTTAGTCCCCGTGCCCCAATTGGGTAGACTCCATGTGTATTGACAATGTTATGTCAGTGTTTGAACATGTAGGCTGCACCATTGTCGGGGATAGACTCTTGAGCTTAAATTGAGTGATCTATTCTCAACTTAGACTCTCTACATTATTTAATGTACCATTCCCATTAACATGTATGAAATTGGAGTTTTGATGCTCCATGGAAAATAGGAGAGATGGTGCTTGCTAGTTCTCTAATTTGAGAGATTTTGAGTGTTCGCTAGTGGTTTTCAATTGCAAAACCCATGTCCACTGAATTGTCATTCGTGTGCTTTTAAATTGTCATTACGGCTCCGTGTCCACTAAATCATTTTACACTATTTTTGTTCTTTTAATTTCTTTTATTTGTATTCATCTAGGAGTAGGTTAAGCTGACCAAAATACATTCCTTGATTGTTGCAAAGTGCCATAAAAATTTTGAGATGACCACAACTTCAGGTGAAAAAGTATAACTTGGTAAAATTATAAAACTTACTATTAATTGGTGAATTTTTTTGTTTGAAAATCTTGAAAAGGGCTTCATTAGGAATTAGTGAAGAAATTTGTAAAATCTTGTTGGAATTCAAGAATGTACATGAATTGCGATCCATCGATTTTCACAATTTTAGATGAAGCTTATATAGTTGGCAATACATCCTTTGTAGGTCCCACAACCATAATTTTATGAAATTTGAACCACATTTGGGGCATTCAAAAGGTCAAAGACCATTGAAACTTTGCAAAAACACGAAAATTGGAAAAGGAATATGTTCGTTGTTCTGATGTTTTTCATAAGTTGGGTCAAGGAACATCAAATTTAGTATTTCATAGCTTAAACACAAGTCAAGAATTTTAAGAATACATTTTGCATCAAAAACCTACCATTGCACTGTAGAGAACAATTCTGATAAATTTCGCTCTCAAATGGGGCTGTACATGGATCAATGTTCGGGGTGCATCACATATGTCAGTGAGATTTATAACCCATAGCATAAGCATTGCAACCTTGAAAGCATACTCAATATTGAGCAAATCTGGATGAAAAACAAGCTAGAAACAAGGCCGTAGGCTCCAAAAACATTCAATGTAAATCAAAGCATGGAATTCAAGAGGGTGGTAAAACTAGTTTTAAAAACATGGCCTGCATTTGCATGTCATTGAGCACAGTATTGACATCCCTCTCCAAGTCAATAGTGCCCTCTTTCACAGTTACATGAGATCTAGAAGCATGCAAAATGCATGCAGAGTCTTCAAGAGTGTGCGCAAGCAGGATGTCATCTTATGGACAACCTTGATCACAGGATACACTCAACTCGGGCTTTGTGAAGAGGCTTTTGCATCATTCAACCGAATGTATGCGGAGGGCGAGTCTCCAAACCATGTTACATATGCATGTGCATGAATTGGGATCCATCATTTTCCACCAAATGACATGAAACATTACCATCTCATAGCTATAGCGTAAATGGAGGAATTCCAAAGGTTGAGCTAGATTTCTTGAGCAAACCAAAAACCAAGCAAAATCTACAAATCAAGCATTAGAAGCGTAAGTAGGCCTACCTAATCTATCAATAATTTGTAAACAAGAAAGTCATACGACGAACTTTATTACATTGGTAGAGGCACTTTCCTCGTAACAAAATTCTCACTACAAAAAGGTGAAACAAGAATCAATGTAAATATTTTGCATTGTATTAAACCGTGTGCTTATCCACATGCGGCGGACCCTCTTCTAAATTGATAAACCCTACCTCGACACAAATAGTGATGCTCAATTACAGTGTTTGTGAGAGCCCAAATAAAGCGATCAAGGCACCGACATGCTCATGCTCCCAAAGAGCATATTGTTTCTCAAGAATGATTTCCATTAATCACAAGTTGAAGCCAATGAGCAATCTTTTTATTAAAAAAAAAAAATGATATCTCCACTCCTAGCACATAACAAAAATTGTGTTCTAGGAAGCTGGAAGCTGCCTACCTACAAGTTAGATCGCTTAGCCTAAAATATGTCCAAACATAAACAATGCAATGCTAGTGAAGGAAAAATAAAACCATCCGTTGCTTCATAGAAGCTTTAATTGGGCCTTAAGTGAATGTCCACTAGATCCTTTGACTAAATAATTCGTCTTCAACTCTCACGATGCTCATGAAAATGCTCTTGTATCAACCGAACCTCTTGGAAGGTGAATTACAAAATTGCTCCACTCAAGTTGGCAAACAGTTCCATTGCACTGCTTCGACACTAGCAATTTTTATTTATTTATTATTTTTTTTTTTGGGGGGGGGGGGGAATTGACGGTCGGGCTTCAAGGGCAGGATCTCGAGGCGCACTAAACCTGGCCAGTGCAAAAAACGAGGCGGCGTAGGGACCTTCATCGATAGATCTCCCCCTCTACACTCGACCTTGACAAGGCACACATAGAGAGCCTACCATGTCATACAACGCGCCTCACAAGAAAGTTCAGGATGAAAAGCCATCACATGAAATCAAAATAAAAAAACAACTCAAGAATTGTGAGCCGTGTAAAAGGTAAAACTACTCTTGCTTGGTGGGCATTGCTATAGAACATCTATTAAACATAAGAGAACATACGCACATTGAAATCAAGCATCTAGCAAGTCGATTGTGCAGTTTAATTTTTAAAAATTCGTCAATGCACTTTATACTTGTTTACTTTAGTAATAATCATGTATGGGTGTCGTCAAATTGTGTAAGCCGGAGGACGATGTTTGTGCCAAGCTACAAAAAAGAATTGTGAATAGTTAAAAACATACGTGCACATCATGCAAAGGTGTCATATAAAAGTATGTTGGAGAGTTGGCACTATGGTCACTCCAAAAATTATAAGAAATGGAAATCATGCCCTGCCTCGTAGGATTTATGTGTTGGACCAAGCAAACCCATAGGCATGGGGAGTTGGATGCAACTAACGAACCTTGCAGTGTTGTTGTGTTGGAATAGTGGTTGTTTGATTAGAAGCGTCCACTATTGTGAATATATGTTCATTCTATCACACAAAAAATAGGAGTTAAGAAAAATACAAAAGATGCATAATTAGATTAAACTTAAGGAGAAGCGCAACTAACTTTATGTTGTATGTCATACACGATGTAGGGTTTATTGTAGTGATGAGCTCTTAGTTCGAAAGCCCCACCGGAAGCTAGTGAAGCATACTGTTTAAATAAAAAAATCAAACCATTTTGTATTGTACTAAAACCTACCAAGTTGAGGAGGATGTGATAGTGGGGCAGACATGAGATGGTGTTCCAAGCTGGTGTACTGGTCGAATGTCGGAGCCTTGTGTGTTGGGCAACAACCCACTTTTGTTTCAAGTGGCCTTACCTGGTTCAAGTTCCAACATGCTCCTCCTATGTTGTTTTTCCTACCTTTCCGTCTTTTGGGTGAACACATGAGCACTGTACCCATGGTTGAGCATGTTGCAAGTAGAGACCATCAATAAAGCTTGCTCAAGTTCGTGAAATTGGTGGCTTTTTGAAGAGCTATCATCTCAATTCCTCCTACTCCGGTCTTTGCATCCATCATGAACATCATATATGTTTTTATCTATCCATGCGATCATCATTCTCTCTCTGAATCCTTCAATCATCATCTCTATGGCTACAATCCCTTCTAAATATATGTTCTCTAGCATGGTCTCTTCGTCTTTCCTACCTTGTCTCACATCAATCCTCATCATGGTGTCGATCATGTCTAATAAAATCTCTGTCATCATCTCTTTCACAAATTTTGCCATCGTGTCAATTGTCACGTTCACTTTTGCTATCATGTCTACCATCACCACTACTTCCACGATGTTGTCAACCACGATCTCCATCATCGTATTGATCATGTCTATTATAATCTCCATCACGATCTCTTTTGCAACTTTTGCTCGACTATCGCAATCACTTCTGCTATCATGTCTTCCATCACCACTGCTTCTATGTTCTTCCTCTTCAATAAACTTATGCTCATGATCAAGCTCCATTTGCAGATCTTTGACTATTCATCTGCCAACTGTTTACTTGTTGGTAAGCCTAATGAGGTTTTATGGAATTTGTTTGCAAATAGGCATGCACATTACCAACAGAGTCATCGCTCATAATAGCATGAAAATGAGTGCGCCAATTGTCACCCAAAAATCAATGCATGAAGAATTGCCTTTAAGGCGAGATGTGTATCGCCTTGTAGGAGGACACGGTTGACATCTCCGCTCCACTATCGACGCAAGCGCGTATGGGCATGTCCGAGTTCACTCTGGTGAAGACTTCATGGTAGTGCTCCATGGCCTCTAGCCTGTTTTCATCTATGTTCTTCTGTTAGAAGTTGGCTACACCTCAACATACAAGGGCTTGACTTTCATCAACGAAGGAAAGCTCAACTTCTTCTTGTTGTTCACAAGAAGATTTAGAAATATTCTCATGTAGGAAAATGGAGTCTTTTTCCGTATTTTTCATACCATGCATAACATCATGAGCTTTTGCTCGAGAGGCACCACATACCTCCCTGCCCCCAATCGTACCTAGCTAGGTATGCGGTGCCTCCCTCACAGAAACTCATGATGTTGAGGTAAGTCACAATGTGGGAATTATTGTGAGAATTTGTCTAAAACTTCTTGTGGTTGTTGTTGGTGACGGCCTTCAAAATCCATCAACTCATGATCAATATTTATATGGAGGCAGTGCTCATGGGCAAAGCCTAGATCATGATGATAATCAGGATAAAAAACTGGCGCTGGCAACAACACTCTTAAGATGAGGATGTCCCGTTCGGCGATGTCCTCCCGCATGTACACACAACAACCGAGCGCTCATGCTCACAACTCCCCCCTGCGTTAGAGTACTACTAGACTACTGCCTTCATCTTTTCTTTTAGGGAAAATTACCAAAATACCCCTCTAATTTGCCGAAATTCCCAAAATACCCCTCAAATTTCAAAAATTACCAATTTGTCACAAATTCCCAAAATGCCCTTCAATTTTTCCAAAATTCCCAAAGTACCCCTATTCGTGAGATTAAATTTCTTCAAAGACTAAAAAATTTGCAGCTTTTTATAAGAAGACCGATTGTCTATCAATACAAGATGCTAAAACTAGAATTTGGGTATGTTACGTAGGTTTTGGAGATGAATTTCTTCATTATTTTTAGACATAATTTCCCTTTTTGCGAGGTAATTTGTCACAAATTACATGTTAAGCACTCAAAAGCGGATCTTAATTGTAAAAAAGGAATAAAGATTAGATAATCTTGAACAGTCCAACCAAAATAGATGCAAGGGTATTTTGGTAGTTTTTGAAATTTGAGGGGTATTCTAGGAATTTCCACAAATTAGAGGGGTATTTTGGTAATTTTCCCTTTCTTTTATTATGATTGGTGCTTTTTTTTCTGCGTTGATCGTGACTGCCATATGGCCGCTTGTGGGCTGAAGAAGTCGATAAACAATATTCGGCTCACCAAGTAAAGAGATGCCTTTCCTACACATCTGTGATGACAATCTAGGGCCTCCTTGCCAGAGCTAGCCATGTTTGGAATAAACTCTAATCAACACATTCCAAGTGATGACATAGACAAAATTCCCATCAAGAACTTGCCGTCCTTCCAAAGGGTACCAATTTGGTGTACATGTCCACTAAAGCCTTACTAAGCACAATGTCTTTCCCTAACAACCTCCGACCAATAATCTTACCATAAGTAGTCTAACCAATTTGCAAATCTTGTGCAAGGACACATACCTTGACTCGATGTGCAGGCCTTGCCTACACATCTGATAAAGACAATCCATCTCGACACTACCCTTATTGAGCTTATAATGCAATCAATGTGCTCCATATTGACACGAAGCTTTAGACAAGAAGTCCATCATGTACATTCGGTCTTTATGAGGACTCCACATTTGGCATACATGTCGATCAAAGCACCACCAAAGCAAGCGTGTTTCTGGCAACAGCCTCTCACTAGCAATATGATGATGAATTTTGTTGGCCATGTCCACAATTAGACAAATGGAAAAGTTATTCAAGCCATAATAATGTGAGGACATGTGATCACAGCAGGAAATAGAGCTTCACATCTGGTGACAGTCCAAAGATTCCATGCCACTACCATGATGGGAAATATTGAATTCAAGACACTCCAAGTGACAACATCTTAAACAAGATACTTGTTTAAGATGTTTTTCGAAGGCACCCCATTAGCATACAAATCAGTCAAATCCTTGCCAAGCACAATATCTCTCCCCAACATCCTGTGACTCATGACCAAAAAAACCACCCTCAAATTTTGTCATTCATCTGCAACTTGTGTGTACAATCCAAGGTGATTGCATCTAAAGAAAGGCCTTCCCTACAAGTCTATGATGATAATACAGAGCCTCTTTTCCAAAGCCATGCCATCCATATGCTTCCATTTGAAAGAACGTCATTTTGGTCGACATGTATGCTATTAACGGTGTACTTAATAGAGCACAAAAAGTTTTTTATGACCTTTTTGTTTGAAATGTGTTGATTGCAATAAATGGTCAATCTGCAAGGCAAATAATCTGTATGTTTTTTTGACAAATGCATTGAAAAAAAAGACTCCCTTTGTATGGCTATCGTCAACATGTATGCCAAATACACTATACTTTTGAAACCACAAAAAATTTATGCTAAGCTTCCTATTCAGATGCCATATGTTGAAATGCATTGATTGCAAGATAATCCAATGGAGGAAGGCGAGGAGGTTCAAAGTAGTATGCAAAGCATGACCTTGCAAGCTTGTAGAAAGAATGAAAAAACAAAAGTTGGTCGTAGAGAGGCTGCCAATTCAAGATCAACCGATAATGGTAGTATTATTGTAAGAAGGAGGGACGGGTTGATGACATAAAGTATCCTATATGCAATGGTGACTGGTCAAGAGGCTAACATTATACTGCCATTTGCTAGTTAACGGGGAAGTTTCTTGTAGATGCAAGTTGGCTCATGGAAGTGCACGTTGGTAATGCCTCAGTGGGAGAGTAGATGAGTTGCATGTTGTGTGGTTTATGTGTGGGATGAAGCACACAATGGACATTGATATTTGGACCTCCTTGTTAGTATATTTTCAATGATACCTATCAGTTTTGTCCACTATAATGTATGTTGCACAGTTTGTAAGGCCCTCATATGAGGAGAAGCCAATAGTGCACATATATTTGGTGGACTCTAGTGGTTCGGGGGTAGCAACCCCAAGGAAAATTTTGAAGAATATTCCTAGAATATTCTCTACAATACTAAGACCATATGTACATGCCACTAGTACTATGGCCAGTGGCTGTGGACGGTGGGTTGGCATAGTCAATACCACACACACACACACACACACACACACACACACACACACACACACACACACACACACACACACACACACACACACACACACACACACACACACACACACACACACACACGGTCACGACATCTGACCATGATAGCTACATCTAGCTACACTCACATCTATACTTAACCTACTAGGGTTGCTAGTTAAACTATTGATGAAGCTAATGCTTCATCCAACTTCACACACACATACACACACACTTCTGGCAGTTGACTAAGGCTATGGAACTATTGTTCCATGCTTACTTTAGACTATGAGTGGATTATAGGGGATCCACCTTGAGATTAAACCTTGTAATTACCCCATAGGGTAATTTTGATTGGATCCTTGATACTTATTATTACTTATATTGCTATCTTAGTAAGCACGGTTTAGTGTGAACCACTTTTTTAGTAAGCTAGGCTCACTGGGAGCGATCCCTTAATGAATTAACCCATAAAGGGTGCATAAATGAAAGCTTTTTTTCCCCCCTTTCCCATTATGTTTCCTTATGGAATGTATCTAATGCACTCTCCAATGCAGGGTTAATGCACTTAGCATTTGTTGCGATGGGTCCCTTCCCCCGTTTACTCATGGTGCTTCACGATGAACCCATCTTTTTCTAATGCTTGGCTTGATGGTGGGCGGTTTGGCACGACATTTGGACCATCCATTTCTTGACATCATTCAGTGCAGTAACTCCTCCTCTTACCCTCTTGTAGAGGAGGACCTGTGCTAGGAGGTTGCTGCACTTCCATAATTGATGAGCTTCTGGTTTTTCCCCTGCCTCTTCCTCTCCCACTATATAAGGTGAGGGATTTTACTCCCCCCTCACTTAGACTTGGTGTAGGGGATTCTGTGTTATTTTCAAAAGAATGATTGAGAGAGGTCGGAAAGATGCTTGGCTCTGCAATGGTTTACTTCCCCTGCTACTTTGGAAACTATTGGAACTGCTTCTGCGTCAAAGGTTCTATTTATTTACCATCAAATGTGTTTTGTTCAATCTACCACATTGACATTAACCTGATTGGATTCCATTCTAACTGGTTTTACTGATATTAATTACTGGTAACTTGAATAAGTAATACTTGCTAACCTTGGTTGTTGCAAGGATACTTTGATACTACGTACTAACTTGGATCATGTGGTCTTGCTATTGCTAAACTTTGAACTTGATACATACTTTTCGCTCAATCTTAACATTATGGGTACTAGTTGTTGCATAAATTATCTGTTATGAGTCTTTGATAAGGGCTCCCTTTGCTCAAAATTACATGGCTTTTGACCGGCTTTTGATCTAGCTGGTTTCTACTAACTAATTACTGATAACTTGAAATACTTGCTAACCTCCATTGTTGTAGGGATACTTTGAAACTCTAAATCTTGCATTCCTGCTCTTACTAAGCTTTGAATCTGTTACATGCTTATGACTCTCTCTTTATATAATGGGAAGACTTGGGCACAAAATAGGACGATGATTTTTTCTTGCTAAGTGCTGGTTTTTTGTCTAATAAAGGTGTTATATGTTTTGTTGAACTCCTAGCCTGTTCTCTTTACTGAGCTAGAGACTTTTTGAGAGAAGTAGACTATTGATATATTGATCCAAGCAATGCGAGACCTTGTGCTTATGTTATCATTAATGGTTTTGGCTGCTTATTGAGGGTACTTATGGAAAAGAAGATGGCGATTCTAGCACTAGCTTTTGGCATGCATTTGATGCTTTATTACCTAAGATTTGGCATAAGAAAAAGGGAAAAAAGTAGGTTATGATGTTTTGATATGTGTGTTGTGATGTGGGGGAGCTTGTTTGCTTTGACTTGCAAAAAGTCTTACCTTGAGCCTGTTGTTGAGTATTGGATTAATGATTGGCTTCTGGTTCTTGGATGTCTGGCTTAAATCTGGTCATTTTAACTTGTGGGTAACCATATTCATACATATACATTTTACCATATCTGGCTCTTGGTTGTGGTACTGCCATAAATTGGTGGTAATCTTTCACATACATACATATTTTGGTAGGATTGAAAGGTATTGAATGCTCCAATCCGATTTACTTAGGAAAAGTTTGGCATCGACAATGTTTCTGGCGTACTAGTTGTTATGTCTTGGTTTGTCACAAAGAGGATTAGGTTACACTTTTTTTCTGGTGATTTTTTATCATCCATACAAGGGTTAAAATGGGAAGACAGTATACCCGGATAAAGGAGTTCAAAGTGGTTTTTGACTTGTAAATACTGGGTGTATTCATTTCTTTACTAAAAGGACTGGAAAGATCTTCTATATGGCAGTGCTTATTCTAGTAGTTTTGAGTTAAACTGGGATTTCACTAGTGATAATCCTAGATGATTCTGGCTTGGTTCACTGTCATGCTGACTTGGCATAATCTTTTCACTTCTAGTGTACTGACTGACTGATAAATTGCTGGCTTTGATCACTATTATGCTCACATGGTTTTTTTTAAGACCACTACATGATTTTTTGCTTGATCTTTTGATTTGTTACCCTTCTAGTATAGTTCTAGCATTGTTCTTTAGCTTTACCTAGTTGAAGCTATACTACTATTTTGATCAAGCATGCTGAGCCTTGGAGGAATTCCATTATTTCTTTATGGAAATATGGTTTTTAGTGGTTATTTGCAACCGATCACCGAGCTTGCTGGATTTCCATTGGTAGCTAACCTTGATTTTTTTTTGTCTCTACTTCTTGTTTCAAGGGTATAATGATGTTGGTTATTGACTGTGCGATACTCTCATTTATAGAATAGGGTTCCACTATTTGAATGGCTCAACTTTGATCCATACAACATAATTACAACTACAATACAAAGCTTTTGTAATCATTTTGAAGTTATACTTACATGGTTTGGTTAACTTAAAGATGGGTTGACATGACTTTTTGGTACAAAATCGATAGGATTATTAAAAATGTGGAAATACTTGAGATTTGTTAATTACTTTAATATTTAGGACAATAAGTTTGACATGGATAACAACTGATAGGTTCTTTGAAGCCTTCCATACATAGCCAAGTCTAACATATCTGTTGTCTTGACTATATGGATGCAGATGAGATTTTTTCTATGTTGACTTAAAAAGGTTTAGCATGCTGCAGTCGACTTTGAAGACCCTTGATGATTCAATCGGGATGACCTCATTTGTTTTGCTACTTTTGTACAAAATCATTAGAATGATACCTCATTCTTATTACGTTGTACATCAATGAATCAAAGACTGAGTCATTTCTGTACAAATCCTTGCCTAGTTTTCTAAAGCCAGTTGTCTTTTGAATGTCATGTTCTTTTGTGTCTATATATTTGATTTAACACCACAACACACACACACACACACACACACACACACACACACACACACACACACACACATTTATCTACTACCCACCCATAGAATTAATTATATAAGGAGGCCATCTCCATGAAGTAAGACATCCATATCGAAAAATAACCAGGCCCTTGTATTCTTGCCTACTAGCTCTAGTTGTCTATATCTCCATCTAAGCTCTACCTTGAGAGCGCATGGGTAGATGACTCCATCACTTTGTAATAGTGCTAATCTAAATTTTGATTTGCCACTAATCTAATTTGCATGCTATCTCTCTCTACTCTCCTTGCTACAGTATCCTATTTTGTTCTATTTTGTTCTACATTTCTTTATACTATCGTGATGCATCAATTGAAATGTGATTTATATTGCTGTGGGGGGAGGTAAGGAGAAAGTGTAGCAAATGGCTATGCACAAAAGGTGATAACCTTTAGCTGAGGGGTTGTCAATAGGTAGTAGTAAGTAACATGTTTTTTTTTTTTCAAAACTCACTACAATAGTAGTGAGTGTATAGTATATGATCACCATCAAAAAATGATTATAGCTCCATGCTCCAACCGAGCCATGGAGAACAACACCCTATCCAATTACCATACGAGTACAGTAACATACCAAACAGACACCATATGAGTCCATAATGAGATTTTTACAAGGAAGCTCAAAACCATACATCAATAGCTTACAACTGATGAAAAAGAGACCACCATAAAGCAAAAACAAACTACCACTCAACAGGGTACCACCATGTCATACCTTCTCCCACAAGGGGGGATGCCATGCCCGGAGCAAGTAGTAGCGAGAACAAAGATCCGGAGAAACTAGAAGCCGCAGAAAAGAGAGCCAGTACAGTCAAGGAAGAGGTTCAAACACACCATACGCAGGATTTTCACTACAACAAAAAGCTCGACAAGAAATAGGCCCTCGGGAACGTTGAACCAGGTGAGCCATCACCTCAAATCCACCATCTCCACCCAGGCTTTTGTAGGGGAGCCATGCCCCATCGGGAAGGAAACTAAACCAAGCCACTGGAGCCGCATGCAGGACAAATTAGCCACCATTTAGGCCCTAGCAGGCCTTGGAGGGATGGCCTCCAGCATCACCAAAAGAAAACGGTCGTCGAAACTGTCATGGAGATAGGGCACAGGCCCACAGGCAGCTCCCCCCCTAGAGATATCCGGAGCCCTCTGCACACAGATCTCGCCCCATGACCGCAACCCCCACCACTCCAGGGAGCACCTTAACAGCAGGGAACACACACCTCCCTCAGATAGCCCGCCAAAGAGCCCCCTCAAGCTCGCGCACCACCACCGAAGCTTGTGAAAATTCAAGGGATATGAAATGGGGTGCTTGTATGTGAAAACAATTAATATGAATAGACAAGGGGGAATGTAGATTGATGGCAAAAAAGTCAGGTCTCTCCTTTAGAAAAACTGAATGATGTTTAGTAGGGTGGTCCCATGGAGGGAGGAAGGCAAAGTATGAGTGAGTTTTTGTGGATAGTGTGTATGCACAACAAGTTGCGAACTTGGATAACAACTTGGTTGTGGCATTGTCAACTCATGGATGTGCATCACTCAACTCTCATGAGTGTGCAAATACCATTACTCCACAACAATGTATGTGGAACTAAGGGTTACAAAGAGCAAGGTGATAAGGCTTGTGGCATAGCAAATATTGACGGCTAGCCAAGATAACATGTGTAGGGAGGTAGCTGAGAGTGTTTCCCGTATGATGCATGTATGTCAGTTGTTGCTGCAGATGATCATGTGTGGTATTTTGACAGTGGTGCTACAAAGCACATTACCTCTCATCGTGAACTTTTTACCTCTCTCAAGGATGTTCCTCATGGGAATTCAGTCACTTGTGCCAACAATGCCTCTTATCCAATCAAGGGACTTGGAAAGATTGTGTTGACTACTGTGAATGGTAGTTCTTTCACACTTGTTGATGCACTTTATGTACCTGGGATCAAGAAAAAGCGTTTTTCTAGTATCGGCACTTGCTAGACTTGGTCTTGCCGTAAAATTTATGGATGACATATGTGCAGTTCATAATCTTAGTTTTGGCGATGAGATTGTTGCATTGGACATTTTCTGTTGTGGGTTATATAAGCTCGGCAGAATTTTGCAAATAAAATTGTGGATTCTCATGCTATTTCATATGCAAAACTTTGGCATGCACGTTTTGGGCATCTAAATTTTGCCAGTTTGCTGTGTTTACAGATATCTGATATGGTTGCTTCTTTGCTACCTCTTGAAGCAGCAGTTAAGCATGTTTGTGAAGGCTATATTTTGGGTAAGATGCAGCATTTAAATTTTTCGAAGGATGGTTCACTTAGGGCTACATGCAGGTTGCATCTTATGCATAGTGACGTTTATGGGTCCATGCAAACTCCGTCCTTGGGCAATTACCTTTACTTCGTGACTTTCATCGATGATTTCTCCAAGGATGCATGGGTGTATCCGCTTAAGGAAAAGTCCAAAGTGTTTATGTGCTTCAAGCAATTTTTGGCTATGGCTAAAAATGTTTCTAAATGTACTATGGACACCCTCCGTTCCAATCGAGGGGGGGAGAATATGTCTCATGACTTTAATGCATTTTTGGATAGTCGTGAGATAAAACACCAATGTATAGTGGCGTATATGTCTCAACAAAATGGTGTTGCTAAAAGGAAGAACATGTCGCTTACACAGATGGCAAGATGTATGGTCACGAGTCAAGTTTTGGCTTGAGGCCATCATGTGTGCCACTTATGTACTCAACAGGTGTCCTATGAGAGCTTTGCATTCTATGACTCCATATGAAGCATGGCATGATAGAAAGATATTTATTGATCACATGCGCGTTTTTGGGTCTTTGGCTTGTTAGGAATTGGATCGTGCTAGCTAGGGTGGATAAAAGAGAAACATGGTGCAAGTGTGTGAGTGTATGTAAGCAAAGTTATCACTCAAGTGAATTAGGTTCCAAGATAGGATTAGCTTGGACTCATAAACACAATCTTGAGTATTGACTTAGCTTAGCACAAGCTCACCATAGACAAGCATGTAGTGCAAAATGAATTGGATCGTGCTAGCTAGGGTGGATAAAAGAGAAACATGGTGCAAGTGTGTGAGTGTGTGTAAGCAAGGTTATCACTCAAGTGAATTAGGTTCCAAGATAGTATTAACTTGGACTCATAAACACAATCTTGAGTATTGACTTAGCTTAGCACAAGCTCACCATAGACAAGCATGTAGTGCAAAATGAAGTTGTTGTTTATTGATTCAAGAAATGAGCTTTAAGTAGCTCTATAGCCTTGCTCCACAGTATGTGGGATAAATCCACTCTCCTCTCCTTGACTCACACCTTAGGACAAAGCTCACACTTTACAATCCTCCCCTTGAGGTTTGGACTAAGACAAGATACTGAAGATGCATGATCCGCACAGGCTAACAAAAATCCACATAGGATAGTGATATCCACACAGGAAAATAAAGTCCATAAAGGATGGTGATATCCACACAGGATGGTAAGAATCCACACAAGAAAAATCCACAAAGGATGGTGATGTCCACACAGGATGATAAGCTGGTATCCACGCAGGAAAAAGTCCTCCCCTACAAGTAGAGAGTTTGCATCTTCAAAATGGGTCTTCATAAAAGACAACGCTGCTTTCGTCTTCGTCCTTTTTGTCTTCTACTATATGAGCTGATCCTTTGTCAGGTCTCTTGCCTTCGTTGCTTCTGCTGTTTCTTTTAACTACTTCATGGTTTGACTTCGTATCCTCCCCTCGAATGAGTACTTCTGTCCCCCTTTTTGTGGTACAATCAGGCTTTATTCCATGCGTCATAATGACATGCAACAATATGCTAAAATATCCTATGAAAAGGTTTTTGCAAAAATTAATGCTCTCTTCCATCTTGGTCATACTCCAAGAGTCCAAGCATACGGAGTTTCTCATGCAATTTGTCACAAAGTCTTCACACATGGATAGATTTTAGCAATTTGGAGATTCTCCAATGCCAATGTCTATCCCATCACAAAAGCACATAATGTCATCCATGTAGACAAATATAATTACATACATTGCAAGAAAGTGTTGTGCTTGGCTACAAGATTAATGTGTACTTTGGATTTTCCCTTCAATGTGAAGCTCCTCTTCACCGTCGCGTCGATGAAGCCCCTCTTCACAAGGAGGTAATGCTCCTTTGGATGCCTTTGAGGCTTTGAAAGCTTTCGGGTTTATTTGCCTTGGAAAAGCTCTTGAAGATTGGTAGGGTCTTTGCTACAGCTTGGTGGGAGCAAGACCTTGATCTTGGAAGCTTTGGACCGCCTTTGAGGTGCTCGGAGGCTTGAGGCCTTAGTGTGCTTGTGATTGGCCACCAAGGATTTCTTGGCCTGTGGGAATGCAGGCCTGTTAAGGGCCGAGGATGTGGGGAATGCCGCGGGATTGTTGGAATTAGGGTTGCAGAGAAACACACACATCTTGGAGAAGACGAAGGAAGCTCAAGGCACACAATAGAGAGTGTGTTACTTAGTGTGCAATAGAAAGATAGATAGCCCTAGAGTGATGGGCGTATATACAATGCACAGGGGAAAAAACCTCCTAAAGAGGGAAAAAATGCCCCGGCGGTCCTAGTGTGTTCACACACATCACTACCACATGTATATGGTAACAAATCCCCCCTGGAGTGATGCGGTGAACGAGAGCTGGCACATGAGTAAAGGGAAGTGCCATGCCCTGAGGACAGGATCAGTCCACAAAGGGGAGTAAGCCCAAAGATTGCGGAAAGCTTCAAGCTTCTCATGAGACAATGCCTTTGTGAAAAGATCTGCAAGGTTGTCGTGTGTTGGCACATAAGCCAAGCTGATCTCTCCTGTTGAGAGCCTCTCCCTGACATAGTGGTAATGCACCTCAACGTGCTTTGTGCGAGCATGAAAAACTGGGTTCCTCGCAACTGCCAATGCGCTCTGACTGTCAGTGTAGATAGTGTTGGCAGTGTCCTGTCCAACACCCAAATCAGCCATAAGGCGTCTGAGCCATACACACTCAAACGTAGATGTGAAGACTGCCCTATACTCAGCCTCACAACTCGAAGTGGCCACAGTAGGTTGCTTCTTGCTCAACCATGATATACATGAACTGCCAAGCATGAAACAAAAACCACTTGTGGACACTCGCGTTTCAAAACAACCAGCCCAATCTAAGTCCGAAAACAACCACTTGTGGACACTCGCGTTTCAAAACAACCAGCCCAATCTAAGTCCGAAAAAGCATGTAAGTCTGGCGGAAATGATCCCCCCTTGGGATAAAACAAGCCAAGATGTAAAGTGCCACTAAGGTAGCAGAAAATCCTCTTGACAGCCTGCCAATGCTTAGACCCTGGGCTATGCATAAATCTGCTGACCTGTGAGACTGCAAAGTGAATATCCGGCCTCGTGTTGCATACATAAATGAGGCAGCCAATAGCAGTTTGGTAAAGAGTGACATCAGCAGGATCGCCAGCATCATGTAGACTCAACTTCAAACCTGTTTCCGTGGGAGTGGCAATAGGTTTGCAATCCTCAAGTCCAAACTTACATAGCAATGTCTCTATGTAACGTTTCTGACACAAGGCAATACCACCATCACACTGCTTAAACTGTATACCCAAATAATGATGCAATAGCTCCAAATCTTTCATCTTGAAAGTAGCATTCAAATCAGCCTTAAATTCAGCAATATGTCTCTCATTTGGTCCAATGATCAACAAATCATCAACATAAAGAACCACAGTGAGAAGTACATCACCCTCACACTTTACATACAATGTGCTTTCTGTTGGACTGTTACGAAAGCCTTGTTTGACCAAATGACTGTCAGCTTTCTCATACCAAGCACGAGGAGATTGCTTCAACCCATACAAAGCCTTGTTACATTTTCACACTTTGTCCTCTTGTCCTTTTATGACAAAGCCCCGAGGCTGCGTTACATAAACTTCCTCAAATATGTCACCATTCAAGAAAGCAGTAACAATGTCTGATTGATGTACATCCCAACCAAAATGAGCTGCCAATGCACATAGAAAACGCACAGTAGTCATACGACAAGTGGGAGCAAAGTCTCTTCATAATCTATGCCTTTTTGCTGTGCATAACCCTTTGCAACAAGTCGAGCCTTATGGCGATCGATCTCACCATCCAGGTTGCGTTTCAACTTGTAAACCCATGTCGTACCAATTGCCTTTTTGCCAGGAGGCAAATCACATAAAGTCCATGTGTCATTTTCTATAAGTGCATCATATTCTGATTGCATGGTAGCCATCCAATTTTCTAAATTTTGTGCTTCATCAAAAGTCAGAGGCTCCTCAACATCATGTAAGCTAGACACAGCCAAAGCATAACAATCTGATGCATAAGATGCATGGCGAGAGCCTGAACGAGTACGACTAGACAAAGGTGCATCCAATTTACTGTCACGAAAAGTGTGAACCAGCCATTTTGGCATACCTCTAGCCTGCTCATTTTCAGCCCTTTACTCATCAAGTACATCATGTACATCTGCATCAGTAATAGGCTGATCTAGAACATTTTCAGAAACCTCCATAGGCTGTACATTTGCTTCATTGGAACTTACATACGTATTTCCACCACTAAAAAGAGGCAACAAAGTGTCATAAATGTCCTGTGAGCTTACATTACTGTCTCTAGTAGATGACAGCAAGGGCTGAAAAGAATCTTTCACAAACACTACATCCCGAGAAACCAGAATACGTTTTTTTTGCGGATGATACAACCTGTAACCTTTGCTTTCAGCACTATAACCAACAAAAATACATTTGACAGCCTTATCATCCAATTTTTTGCGCTGCACTTGTGGCACCAAAGCATATGCCAAACAACCAAAAACACGCATGTGCTCAATAGAAGGCTTTCTATCATGCCATGCTTCATATGGAGTAATAGACTGCAAAGATTTCGTAGGACACCTGTTAAGTACATAAGTGACACACATGATGGCCTCAAGCCAAAAAGAATGCGGTAAATCTTGACTTTTGACCATACATCATGCCATTTTCGTCAGTGACATGTTTTTCCTCTCAGCAACACCATTTTGCTAAGGCGTATAAGGCACTGTACATTGGTGTTTTATCCCACGACTAGCCAGAAATGCATTAAATTCATGAGACATATACTCCCCCCCTCGATCGGAACGGAGGGTGCCCATAGTACATTTCGAGACATTTTCAGCCATAGCCAGAAATTGTTTGAAGCACATAAAAACTTCGGACTTCGCTTTAAGAGGAAATACCCATGCATGCCTGGAGTAATCATCTATGAAAGTCACGAAGTACAGGTAATTGCCCAAGGACGGAGTTTGCATGATCCCACAAACATCACCATGCACAAGCTGCAACCTGCATGTGGCCCGAACATAACCATCCTTTGGAAACTTAGAACGCTGCATCTTACCCAAAATACAGCCTTCACAAACATGTTTGATAGGTGCTTCAAGAGGTGGCAAAGAAGCAACCATATCAGATTTCTGCAAACGCAGCAAACTGCCAAAATTCAGATTACCAAAACGTGCATGCCAAAGTTTTGCATCTGAAATAGCCCTTGAATCTGCAACAGCATTTGCAAAATTTTGTCCACACTTGTCATACAAAGTGGGCTTATACAGCCCACGGCACAAAAGCCCAGATGCAACAATTTCATCACCAAAACTAAGATCATGAACTGTACATCTGTCATCCACAAATTTGACTACAAGTCCAAGTCTAGCAAGTGCGGATACAGACAAGAGATTCTTCTTGATCCCAGGTACATAAAGTGCATCAACAAGTGTGAAGGAACTGCCATTAGCAGCAGTGAGCACAATATTTCCAACTCCCTGAACTGGATAAGAGGTATTGTTGGCACAAGTGACTGAATTCCCATGAGGGACAGACTCGAGAGAGGTAAACAATTCATGATGTGAGGTAATGTGCTTTGTAGCACCATTGTCGAAATACCACACATGTGAATCTACAGCAACTGACAAGCATGCATCATGGACAGCAGGATTGTAAGTGCACTCTGGGCTAAACGCCCATTCTGCATCAACATCAACAACACAGTCTCCTTTCACAGAAGACTCAACAATGGCTGCATTTGTAGTGGAACCAGCATTTGCAGTGGAACCACCCTCTTTCTTCTTAGCCTCTTTGGCCTTCAACTTAGGACACGACTTGATCAAGTGATCATTGGCTTTACAATAATGGCAACGCATCTTCTTTTTTCCCTTATCACCAGAATTGCCAGACGAAGTGCTGCCACCAGAAACATTAGGAACAGAATTTTTGCCACTCGCAGCAGAACCATAAGAAGTGGCTGCATTACTGTTATCACCCTTTCTTTTAGAAGCAATAAAAGCCTGTTCAACTACACGTTGCCTAGTCCTGTTTTTTCTGGAAAGTGACTCTTGCAACAGCAATGTGCATAATGCATCAAACTTGACAACTTCAGGATTTCCTTGGGTCATAAGTCTCCAAGTACTAGCAAAAGTCTGGTAGGAATCTGGTAAGGCATCAAGAACAGTCTGCACAAGGGAACTATCTGAAATGACTTCACCTACAGAAATAAGTTGCTCATTGATATCCTTGACACTAGCAAGGAAAGTGTCCATATCATCTTCCTCATGCATAATCTTCGACTCCAGCTCTTGACGCAACAAAGCAATTTTAGCCTCATTGTGGCTTGCATAAAGACCTGCTAGAATATCCCAAGCCTGTTTTGCAGATTTTGCTGAACGGATGTGAGGAATAATGGTGCGCTTCACAGACAACGCAATCAATGCATGAGCCTGCGCATCCTTAACATCCCAACGAGCTTGTTCTGCCGTAGGCAAAACAACTCTAACAGCTGCAATCCTTGCAGCAAGACCTGCAACATCCTCAACATCTCCTACATCCTCAGAACCAGGACGTACATCAATGCCCTGCACAATGTTCCAGACACCCTTTGACACAAGAACATAGGGTAGTTGTCCCCATCCAACCTGTCCTCAGCAGCAAACATCTTGAACACATCTGTGTTGTTGTTGTTGTCAGCCATGGTAAATGTTGCACCTGATGTGAAAACTGCCCGAAAATAGGAGAAACGGAGCGGGAACAACCTGTGCTATATAGCACAAACCGTAGAAGACTATAAGGCACCTGTTATGCAGAAAACGGCACTGACAAAAATTCTGCACAAAATGACGAAATAGCCTATGTAGTATTGCATGTAGTGGAAACGGAGGCCGAAATGAGCCCAACCCAAATCAAAATTCTGAGCAGACCGAGCTCTTTGAGATCTCCCAAAATTTTTGTTGACCTGCGAACGCTCGCCAAAGCTCACTGAAATTGGAGAAAGTGAGCAGGCGTGTGCTGGAGCAGTTGGCGACTAAGCCCGGGAGGACGTGACCTGCTCTCATACCAATTGTTGGAATTAGGGTTGTAGAGAAACACACACAGCTTGGAGAAGACAAAGGAAGCTCAAGGCACACAATAGAGAGTGTGTTACTTAGTGTGCAATAGAAAGATAGATAGTCCTAGAGTGATGGGCGTATATACAATGCACGGGGGAAAAAACCTCCTAAAGAGGGAAAAAATGCCCCGGCGGTCCTAGTGTGGTCACACACATCACTACCACATGTATATGGTAATAGGGATGGCTTGCTTAATGGAGCCAAAAAGGAGGCGCCCTTTGAGGCCCGAGAGCAGCGTGGGAAGGGTTCTTTTTTGGGTCGGCGCGCAGGCGGGGTCAGGTCGGGCGGACGTCGGTCAGTTTGGGCAAGCGGGGGCACACTGGGAAGGCGCGGGCATCTCCGGGCACAAGCGCGGGCAGCGTCGAAGAGAATAGCGTCACGCGGGAATTGTCTCCAGCAGACCCGCCACGCTCAAAAAGCCGTTTTGCAATGCCGAATGGAGTCCACCCAGTCTCCCCGAATTAGGCACGAGTATTTGGCCACGCAACCTCAATGCCAAGAATAGCCTTTCCAATTTGAGCTAGCCACCAGGCCCCACGGGCTTGCTTGTGGAATGCCTCCGAGAATTCAATTCTTAACCCAAACACAGCAGGCTTTCCACACACACACACACACCTCTTTTTAGAAAAAAAAATTGAACGGGCTTCCCTTGTCAAAATGGGGCACTTAGGGACTCTATGGATAGGTTTTGAGGAGTGCTTCGAGATGACGAGGGTAATGAAGCTTAATGGTGAAGCTAAAGAAATTAATTGCAAGTGCAAATTGGGGGGAAATGATACTTAATGTGCACAAAATGAAGAGGTTGAATCTAAAGATCGCTTAATTGACCCACCAAGATTAACTAGTGAGAGTAGTGGTTCATAGGAATCAAACCCATGAGCTTGCTCACAACTAATTAGTCTAGTGATTACTAAGTGATGATTATTAGAGGTAGAAGGAGAGAGGGGATGATAGATTAAGGACTCAAAAAAAAGATTAAGAAGTGCTAATCGAAGCTAATGGAGATGCTAATGATTAACACACACTAATGCATAATGAAAATCCTAGCTAGCACACCATGGCTCTGATACCAAATGTTAGGAATTGGATCGTGCTAGCTAGGGTGGATAAAAGAGAAACATGGTGCAAGTGTGTGTAAGCAAGGTTATCACTCAAGTGAATTAGGTTCCAAGATAGGATTAGCTTGGACTCATAAACACAATATTGAGTATTGAATTAGCTTAGCACAAGCTCACCATAGACAAGCATGTAGTGCAAAATGAAGTTGTTGTTTATTGATTCAAGAAATGAGATTTAAGTAGCTCTACAGCCTTGCTCCACAGTATGTGGATAAATCCACTCTCCTCTCCTTGACTCACACCTTAGGACAAAGCTCACACTTTACATGGCTTATGCTTTGGTGCCAAAAATGCAGCACACAAAAATGGATGATAAGACTTTCAAGTGCATTTATATTAGTTATAGTGCTGAAAGCAAAGGTTGCAAGTTGTACCATCAGCAAACAAAGTGTATCTTGGTTTCATGGGGTGTTGTGTTTGTGGAAGATTATGTTCAGCCCTTGCTATCATGTACTAGAGACAATACTGTAAGCTCACTTAACATTTATAACAGTTTATTGCCTCTTTTTGATAGCATATGGGGGTTTTTGAAAATGTTATAGATCAGTCAATTTCTTATGCAGATGTACATGATGTTCTTGATGAGGAAAGGGCTAAGAATGAGCAGGCTAGAGGTATGCCAAAATGGACGGTGCATACTTTGTGTGATAGTAAATTGGATGCACCTTTGTCTATTTGTACTCATTTAGGTTCTCACCATGCATCTTATTCATGAGATTGCTATGCTTTGTTGTTTCTAGTTTACGTGATGTTGAGGAGCCTCTGTCTTTTGATGAAGCACAAAATCCAAAAAATTGGACGGATGTCATGCAATAAAAATATGATGTACTTATAGAAAATGGCATATGGACTTTATGTAATTTGCCTCCTGGAAAAAAAGGCCATTGGTACAAAGTGGGTTTACAAGTTGAAATGCAAGCAGGATGGTGAGATTGATCGCATATAAGGATCGACATGTCGCAAAGGGTTTTGCACATCAAAAAGACATAGATTATGAAGAGAATTTTTTTCCTACTTGTCATATGATTAATGTACGTTGTTTATGTGCATTGGCAGCTCATTTTGGTTGCGATGTACATCAGTCAAACATTGTTATTTCTTTCTTGAATGTTGACATATTTGAGGAAGTTTATATAATGCAGTCTCACCGTTTTGTCAAGAAAGGACAAGAGGATAAAATGTGCAATTTTAAGAAATCTTTGTATGGGTTGAAGCAGTCTCCTCGCGCTTGGTATGAGAAAGTTGAAACTCATTTGTTCAAACAAGGCATCGTAATAGTCCAAGAGAAAGCACTTTGTATGTGAAGTGTGAGGGTGATGCACTTCTCATCGTTGTTCTATATGTGGATGATTTGTTGTCACTGGTTTAAATGAGGCACATATTGCTGAATTTAAGGCTGATTTGAATGCTACTTTCAAGATGAAAGATTTGGGGTTGTTGCATCATTACTTGGGAATACAATTTAAGCAGTGTGATGGTTGTATTGCCTTGTGTCAGACAAGTTACATAGAGACATTGCTATGTAAGTTGGACTTGAGGATTGCAAACCTATTTCCACTCCCATGGAAACAGGTTTGAAATTGAGACTTCATGATGCTGGTGATCCTTTCCATGTCACTCTTTACCAAATTGTTGTTGGATGCCTTATTTATGTATGCAATATGAGACCAGATATTCAGTTTGTAGTCTCACAAGTCAGCAGATTTATGCATAGCATAGGATCCAAAAATTGGCAAGTTGTCAAGCGGATCTTTTGCTACTTGAGTGGAACTTTACATCTTTGGTTGTTTTATCCCAAGGGGGATCATTGTTGCCAAATTTACATGCTTTTTCAAACTCAGATTGGGCTGGTTTTTTGACATGTGAGTGTCCACAAGTGGTTTTTGTTTCATGCTCGGCAATTCATGCATATCCTGGTTGAGCAAGAAGCAACCTACTATGGCCACTTCTAGTTGTGAGGCTGAGTACAAGGAAGTCTTCATAGATACAGTTGAGTGTGTATGGCTCAGACGCCTTATGGTTGATTTGGGTGTTGGACGGGACATTGCCAACATCACCTACACTGACAATCACATCGCATTGGTAGTTGCAAGGAACCTAGTTTTTCATGCTTGCACAAAGCACATCGAGGTGCATTATCACTATGTCAGGGAGAGACTCTCAATAGGAGAGATGATCTTGACTTATGTGCTAACACACGACAACCTTGCAGATCTTTTCACAAAGGCATTGTCTTGTGAGAAGTTGGAAGCTTTAAAAGGCTTTGGGCTTGCTCCCCTTTGTGGACTGATCCTGTCCTCAGGGCATGGCACTTCCCTATACTCTATGTGCTAGCTCTCGTTCATCACATCACTCCCAAGGGGGATTTGTTATCGTATACATGTGGTAGTGATGTATGTGAACACACTAGGACCACCTGTGCATTTTTTCCCTCACTAGGAGGTTTTTTTTCCCGTGCATCGTATATACGCCCATCACTCTAGGGTTAATTTATCTTTACATTTCACACTACGTAAATACACTCTCTATTGTGTGCCTTGAGCTTCCTTCATCTTCTCCAAGTTGTGTGTGTTTCCCTGGTATTCCTAAATGTGTTCACACACATCACTACCACATGTATATGGTAACAGAAAGTTATTCTCAAATACCAATGCACTTAGAACTTTCCCCCAAAAGTACACCCAGTCATATCAAGAATTTACCTTGAAAAACCATTATCCCCCCCCCCCCCCCTTCCGTGCATTTCTTTGTTTGCCATTCGAATTTTCTCCAGCTAAGAGAAACAACAATGGCACATTGCTTCATCAAGAGAACGTCGTGATGCAAGGCAAACCAATTTGATAACTCCGGGGATGGGAACTAAGAGAGATTTTTGAGGAAGCTTTTTAGGGTGTATTTTTCCAGATTTTTACTTGCAAAAGCAGAAATAAAAAATAGCTTCCTAAGAAAGCTCCCCGAAAAGCTCCCTCATGAAGAGAGCTTCAAGAGAAATCTCTCTCTCTCTCTCTCTCTCTCTCTCTCTCTCTCTCTCTCTCTCTCTCATATATATAACCCTTAAAGGGGGTTGTAGCCGAATGGCGCGCAGAGGCACTGTAACTTCTTGTGGAATGTTCTCTACGCGTTGTTTGGCTACAACCCCCTTTAAGTGGTTTATATCTATATAAAGAAAATATATATACATATAGATACATATATATGTACACACACATATTTTCTCTCTCTCTCTCTCTCTCTCTCTCTCTCTCTCTCTCTCTCTCTATCTACATATGTATATATATACATATATATCTATCTAGTAGGCTCCCCCATCAGAAAAAAGAAAAATCATTGTAGTAGGTCCCTCAAATTTTGTTTGACCTGGTTTATTAAGGAGAATCGGTGAGATCCTCCAAATACTTCGAGGGAAAAAGGGGAGGAGTAACACGTGGAGCAGAGAGAGACAAACAAAGAGAGGGAGGGGTGGATTTTTTAGGCAGTGTGTTGGGCGGATGAGCCTTGCATGGCAAAGAGAGAGACAGGGAGAGAGAGAGAGAGAGAGAGAGAGAGAGAGAGAGAGAGAGAGAGAGAGAGAGAGAGAGAGAGAGAGAGAGAGAGATTGAGGCAATGGCGATGGGAAAGGATGGGTGCGATAGAGGGGATGGGGAGCTCTATAGGGTAGGTGGAAACATGTAGGACAGTTTTGCTTTAGAATGTTGAAATTCCAAGGGAATCTCCCGTTCTAATTAATGGGTTCTACATACATACATACATACATACATACATACATATATATATATATAGATATATATATATATATATATATATAACCCTTAATGAGGGTTGTAGATAGTCAAACGGCACAAGGAGGCACAATTACTTCTTGTATAATTTTGTATGCGCACCATTCAGCTACAAGCCCCTTGAAAGGGTTTCTATATATATATATATATATATATATATATATATATATATATATATATATATATATATATATATATATATATATATATATATTCTCTCTCTCTCTCTCTCAAAAATTGTCTCTTAGTCATGCTCAAATGAGCATTAACGCTCACTTGAGCACGAGCTTGAGCATGAGAGAGAGAGAGAAGAGAGAGAGAGAGAGAGAGAGAGAGGGGGGGGGGGGGGGGGGGGGGGGATAGTGAGGGAGAGCAAGAGGGGTAGAGAGAGAGAGAGAGAGAGAGAGAGAGAGAGAGAGAAAGTAGATATTTTATGATATATACACACACACACACACACATATACATATATATGTAGATTGTTGTTTATATATATATATATATATATATATATATATATATATATATATATATATATATATATATATATATATATATATATATATATATATATATATATCCCACAAGGAGTTATAGTGCCTTTGCGTGTCGTTCGACTACAAAACCCTATAAATATCTAAAATATCTACTCTATCTCTCTCTCTACCCTCTTACTCTCCCTCACTATCTCCCTCCATCTTTGTCTCTCTCTCTCTCTCTCTCTCATGCTCACTTGTGTGTGTGTGTGAGAGAGAGAGAGAGAAGGTGACATGATTTATCAATTACTACCTTTGCCAAGAAATTGGAAAAAATCCTCAATTCACTAAAAACATGGTGGATAACTACTTAGGATTTACTCAAACCAAGCCTCTTGTTCTATTCATGCCTTAATATTTTACATGTGATTAACTCAAATAGGGAGAAGAATGCACCAAACAATGGAAAATATCACCAGAGGTTGAATTATGAATTACAGAAGTGGATGTCTATGTTACTTTTCACATCACCACAAATAAGAACATGAGGATGTTAGTACATGTTGGTGAAAGACAAGTGTCTTAAGAAATCCACACTTGTTATTAATGTCACCCTAATGCAAAATGAACTCTAAGTGATAAATGACTTGAGACGAGGAGTCCATGAGGTGAGAGTGTTGTGGTAGTACCCTCAAAAAAACCTAGCATGTCCCTTCTTTGTCTCTATCCTTTCCTTCTTGTCCTTTATAGAGAGGAGTCCTCTCCTGCCTTGCTTTTCCAAGAAATGGTATAGTTAGGTTGTTAAGAGTGGTGGGGTCCCTTTTTGGGAGTGGGAGATAGTCTTGGAGTCCAACGGTTCTAGTTGGTTAGAGAGGGGGGTCTTTTGGCTCAAAAAATAATCCCTTGCTCCAAGCATACTCATGAATGTCCTTATCCAACCCTTTTCATTTTTCAAATATGGGGTCTATAGGGGTCCTTTTAATAAATTTAGATGACTAAGGCTAGAAAGTGTTTTGGATAGAGAGAGAGAGAGAGAGAGAGAGAGAGAGAGAGAGAGAGAGAGAGAGAGAGAGAGAGAGAGAGAGAGAGAGAGAGATTGATTATCATCCTTGGAGGTCAGATATGACCTATGGGACCAAATGAAAAACATTACAAAGTGGCTCATCATATGATTGATACAACTCAGTTGGGTGAAGTAATTCTAGAAATTCTAGCTTTCGGGAGACTAACATAAATGGAGAATAAGGAGGGGTAAAGTGAGAGAGAGAAACCTAAGGGGTATCTTCAGCCAATTGCGGTGCGGTCTTCTTAGAAGTTCAAAAATCTTAGATGATAGCTCGTCCATCTCGATAGACTGCCCATTTGCCTTGTTTGTGGGCATTGTGCATCTCTTGAGCTTGCTCCCTTTGAGTTTGAGTTGATTTTTTGTCAATTCCTCAGCAATCCAGAACTTTGTTCCCTTGAGGAATCATGATTGATGTAATAGCTTCAGACGAGCCTCTTTGTCCTTGAGGGTAAGGGTGCATTGCCCAGGTGGCAAGTGCTTGTTTGTATCATTGATTCAGGAGACTGCGTTGGCCTCGATGCTGACTGGTTGAAGTATTTCATTAAGCTTGATGATTGCTTCTTCAAGAGTGTCCTTGTCGGTACACCAAGGTGATGGGAGCCCCCCAATCCTAACCTTAAGGATGAGGGTTTCTTGCAACTGACGTTCGGTAAGGGCTGCTTGTAGTTCAGTGTTGATCCTCTTTGTGATGCCATGTGTAACTTCATATACTTCTTTTTGGACCAATGTGACAGACTCGGGAAGGGAGGATTCAACTTCTTGTGCTTTCGCAAAAATAGATTGATTTTCTATTTCCTGCGCGTTCTCAAGGTTCTAGAAGCGTTGCTTGAGAGCCACATTTTCTACCATGAGCTCATGGATTTTGGACCTCAAGGGTCGAGATCCGTGCTTCTTGATGGACAGCAGGATCCTTCTTGGGTGCGGTTTCCACGACTAGAAATCTTTTTCGTGGACGAGGCGCTGGTGTGCTAAGGGTGGACATGGCGTTAGGTCAAGAAACCCGTTGGCAGCCAATCACTTCATTGTGTGAACCGTCTCCTATAGGCCTCCCAAAATGACAAAACTAGTGCTGAAAGTCTCAATGGTGTGCACCGTAGAAGCCTTGACAAATGTGCTCGTGGTGGAAAATGACTGTGCTGAGGTGAGAAAACTGCACGCAGGGGCAAGATAGCCGCAAACTACAAACGATGTGTGTGCTAAGATAGGGGCAGGCTACTGGTGATGCGGACTTGGCAAGGGGTAGGGTTGTACTTGAGAGAGAGAGAGAGAGAGAGAGAGAGAGAGAGAGAGAGAGAGATAGAGTAGATCTTTATTTTTTTTTAAATTTATATATATATATATGTATGTATATGTATATATCTATATCTATATAAAGAGAGAGAGAGAGAGAGATATGGAGGGGAAAGAAGAAGAAGACACACACACACACACACACACACACACACACACACACACACACACACACACACACACACACACACACACACACACACACACACAGATGGCGAGATATATAGACGAAGTTAGGGGAGAGAGAGAGAGAGAGAGAGAGAGAGAGAGAGAGAGAGAGAGGGGAAAGAAGAACACACACACACACACACACACACACACACACACACACACACACACACACACACACACACACACACACACACACAGATGGCGAGATATATAAACGAAGTTAGGGGGAGAGGGAAGGGGGGAGAGAGAGAGAGAGAGAGAGAGAGAGAAGGGAGAAAGCTCCCTACTAAAGCTCTCTCCACGAGGGAGATTTTTAGGAAGCTTTTTTTTATTTTGCTAGTGCAAGTAAAATAAGAAAAAAGTTCCCTTTAGAGCTCCCTCAAAAAGCTCTCTCCATACCTCTACTCGATAACTCATTGTGATTTTCAAAATGCTCGTGTTGAAATCGACATCAGCACTAGAGGCTACCAAAGGATACATTTTTTGTTAAAGGATGCCTTGCAATGTGAGGGTATCATGGAGAATTTATTTTCAATTTTTTGTAAAGTTGCACTCGTGAAAAAAGTCTCCAATGAAGATCTTCTGTTGCATATTGGTGGGAATTTACACATTGAGGACTCAATGACGATGGCATCCACCTCAAAGTGCTTTGCAACAGAAATTTGACAAACCCCACCCCCCCCCCCCCCCTTCTTGATGGCCCCATGTTTGCTTACAAAAAATTTAACAATATTTTTGTGGATTTAAAAAGGTTGACCTAGAGCATGTGAATTTTTATGACTTGACTAATAAAGGTTTGTATTTTTTTAATGCTTCCAAAAGTGGTCGGAGGGAGATTGAGGTTTGTAATTTTGTAGTGCTTGGAGGGAGAATAAGTTTTGTGCTTAATCTAGATTCAGATCAAATTGTCAAAGGGTGTCAATTAGAGGAAATGTGTATAACACTCATGCACAAATCCATGTACTATAAAAAGCATTTATCTTATGAGGTAGATGCACACAAATTTACATTTAGTATTGATTGTCAAAAATGACGTGTTAGGCGGGGTGGCCTCTACCCTACACATACCCTGAAATCCCCAAGCATCATCTCAGGGGGGGTAGCTTCTAAGGTGTGCTATCCTATAACTCTAAGGGGCACCACCTAGCGTGCATGCGGCTAGGACGCAGACATAGATGACCTAGAGTGGCAGGAGTGAGATTCCATCTAGGTAGCCAACATAAAATGATGGGATAGCCACATCCGGATAGAGAGAATGCCTATTCAACAATCAAGAGTGTGTGCACGAGAGAGGTATATGACAAGGGTCAGAATGAAGCATGACTGATTGGTGATGGCGCACTTGATGGAATACAAACAGAGTGATATACAAGGGAAGAATCATCCCATGGATATGGGGAGAACAAATCTAAGGAGAAGAGAGAATGGACTCAAAGATCATGATAGAATTTCACACTTTATTGATGATGATGATACTTACAAACGGTGATCTTGGCTGATACCAACCTTGCTCCTGACAATGGGGGTGCATGATGGAATGCGAGTGTCATATGGTGCAGGGCAAACTTTGGAGTTAGCGGTGTTAGCACGTTAGCGGGAGGTTAGTTGAGGGAAACACCAAGAAAATGCAGCCGCCAGCGGCAACGATCACTGGCATCGAGAGTGGCGCATGGTAGCATGGTGTCGATGCCCTCAATCCTAGTGTGGTCATGCTGCCTTGTGGGGTGATAATGAGTGCCTTATGTGCATGGGGTGGCCATGACTAATAAGTCAACCGTGGTGTGGGTGGAGACTGGTGGTGGTGGTGATGTTGCCAATGCTAGAATGCCCAGCATATGTATGTGCTTGTGAGTGCGTATGTGCATGTGTGGGTGTGTTTGTGTGTCCGTGGGAATGAGAGAGAGAGAGAGAGAGAGAGAGAGAGAGAGAGAGAGAGAGAGAGAGAGAGAGAGAGAGAGAGAGAGAGAGAGATTATTATTATGTTATGCTGGCTTGGCTGACTCAGAAAAGGAGAGAGAGAGAGAGAGAGAGAGAGAGAGAGAGAGAGAGAGAGAGAGAGAGAGAGAGAGAGAATGAGATATGGAGAGAGAGTGTGTGTGGGAGAGCGGGTGACGACGAGAGAGGAGGTTGAGAGTGAGTGTGTGTGTATGTGTATATGTGTGTAGTTAACGAGAGAGAGAGAGAGAGAGAGAGAGAGAGAGAGAGAGAGAGAGAGAGAGAGAGAGAGAGAGAGAGAGGGAGAGCGGGTGATGGGGAGAGAGGAAGGGAGGGTGTGTGTGTGTGAGGGGTGTTAAGAGAGAGAGAGAGAGATACTGCTTTGTGCCCTATAGGCTGGCCTGCTTGCTACCGACACACGGGAAGAGAGAGCGAGAGAGGGATTGAACGGGGGTGAGAGAGAGAGGTAGCGAGGGGAGAGAGGGAGGCTGAGGTTGAGTATGTGAGGTAAAGGATGTGTGGTGTGTGTTGAGAGAGAGAGAGAGAGAGAGAGAGAGAGAGAGAGAGAGAGAGAGAGAGAGAGAGAGAGAGAGAGAGAGAGAGAGAGAGAGAGAGAGTGATTCCTACGCCTTCATGGCTGATGACGACCAAGGTAGAGAGAGATTGGCCACTTGCAGTGACAATGGAGAGAGAGAGAGAGAGAGAGAGAGAGAGAGAGAGAGAGAGAGAGAGAGAGAGAGAGAGAGAGAGGTGAATAATGGAGGAGAGGGGGGGGGATGTGCCGAGGGGGGGCGGTGGCCCACCGCACACGCACGTGCAAGGGGAGGAAAGAGGGTGACAGTGGGCAACAATATGCAAAAGAAAAAAAAACATTTTTTTTGTTTTGTTTTTTTTTTATGCTTCCCCAAATGGGGTCGATTCCCGCAGTCTTGGCTCTGAAGGCCGGCCATGATCAACAGTTCTCCGGGTGAGATAGAGTGCGGTGTGGTTAACGTTTGTGTCATTTGTTAACTGAGTGAACGTCAGTTAATAGAAGCTGCTAAAGCCGAAGACGTATGGATGCACATCGAGGATGAATACAAAGAAGCATTAAAGATTGGATTTACACATTTTCCATGTTTTAAAAAATGGTCATGTATTGTAAATTCTCGATTTATTTTGAGCCATTGTAATATTTTAATGTGTTACGGGCTCAATGGGAGTTCCAAGTTGTAAAGAATAGATCACTTACTGTGCGTAGGTTGCAGATTCAGTAAGTGGTGAGTCCTAAAGGCCTTGGGCGGTCGGACATTGCATATTTTTACCCTAGGTATATAAGGCAGTGTGTAAAAGAAATTAGGGTTCTCAAGTCATTTGTTAAGAGCACTCTTTGGTGAGAGCTCTTGAGGTGTGTGACTATGGAGTCCTTGAGCTTCTCCTTGCTCATGCAACTTGATTAACACTAATCAATGATTCATTCTCTCTCACTATGCCTCTCTCTTACTTCTTATGGTTGCCTATGATGCTTAGATTAACTAGATCTTAACTAATTAGTGGTTAATCCCTCTCTAATCTTGTATGATTGCCCTCTTTTGCTTGTGTGTGCATGTAGGTTTGATTGGAGTGTGGTGCTCGATAGATCTATATGTGTGTGCTTGCGATTAGTGTGTTGCATGATAGGATTAGTGTTGTGTGTGTCTTGCAATCGTAGTGTGTGTGATTGGGTTGATTAGAGGTGAAGAGAAGTGGATATGGAGATTGCCCTTCATTGCGGCTTAGCTCCTCCATGGGCCGATAAGCTCACCTCGTAGAGTTAACCACTTGTGTTGCCACGATTAGCTCACTAACCGTGTGAGTGTTTCCATACCCTAGCCGGGTAGCTCATCTCTCCGGATTGATAATTTTGTTGGTCATTGGTGCTATTGCAACGTTGGGACCTCTCTACATTTGGCGCCGTTGCCGGAGACGATGGCCTATGCTAGTGTAATTGTGGCATAAACAAATGAGTTCCCTCACTAATTTCACTACTAATTTCACTTGTGTGTTTATGTTTTTGTGGATTTTGAATGTGTGTGCATGAAGCATTGTGTTTATAATTGGGTCAAAGCACGGTTTGGTGGTACAAAAAGTAGTGTCCTTGACACAACATATGCTTGGTGATTCTTGTGTCTAAAAACCATGGGAATTTTTTTGGAATTGGGGAGGGCAAATAAACTTATTTTTTAAGTGGATTTTTTTTAAACTTTAGAAGCATGCAATCCTAAGAAGAGGTGGGGGGTGACGGAGAGGCCGGGGGGTGGGGTTATGGTTGGGAGCTTTCACTCCAGCACCTCTCTCTCTCTCCCTCCCTCCCTCGCACGTCCCTCTCCCTGTGTGTCTCTCTTAGTTTTGAACCTTCTCACCTTCCTTGCCGCCTCCATAGCCATCGAGCTGCTGTGTTCGATCTCTCTCTCTCTCTCTCTCTCTCTCTCTCTCTCTCTCTATTTGCAAATGGATAATAGCGCAAGAGATTACTGGCTTGGTGATGCTCAGGACCTTTCTTTCGATGAGATAGAAGGTGATGCTCAGGACCTCTCTTTCAACGAGGTAGAAGGTGATGCACAACTCCTCTCTATCGACGAGATGGAAGGTGACGCACAGTTCCTCTCTTTTGACGAGGTACAAGGTGGCCCAAGCAATGTTCAGTAGATGCACATCAATTCCATTAGCACTAGTATTCCAAGTGCATGTACCGATAATCAGGCTTTTCTTCGTGATTATTGGGCTGCAAAGAAACGCGCACAGAGAAGCAAGGAAAGACATCCTACGTCTGCTCTTGGATTATGGGAAGCTAGGTCAAGAAAGAACATTTGTGCAGCGGTGGCTCGATGTTGGCGCAAGCAAACAATAGGGATTACAAAGAATGAGCATAAGGAAATATTTCGGCAACTCTTGGACCACCAAACATTTTCCTTGTTGCAACCATCAAATTTTAGCAAAGTCAAAGACACTGTTGTATCGGGTGTGCGCAACACTTTGACTCAAATCAAGGTCCCTCATTCAACAAGTGAACTTTTTGTAAAGAGAAGCTCTTTGGCAATGATTTTGAACAATAGTACAAACTCACAATCAGTAAACCAATCCAGAATGGCTAGTATCCTGACATCAATTCCATTAGCACTAGTATTCCAACTGCATGTACCGGTAATCAGGCTTTTCTTCGTGATTATTGGGCTGCAAAGAAACGCGCACAGAGAAGCAAGGAAAGACATCCTACGTCTGCTCTTGGATTATGGGAAGCCAGGTCAAGAAAGAACATTTGTGCAGCGGTGGCTCGATGTTGGCGCAAGCAAACAATAGGGATTACAAAGAATGAGCAGAAGGAAATATTCCGGCAACTCCTAGACCACCAAACATTTTCCTTGTTGCAACCATCAAATTTTAGCAAAGTCGAAGACACTGTTGTATCGGGTGTGCGCAACACTTTGACTCAAATCAAGGTCCCTCATTCAGCAAGTGAACTTTTTGTAAAGAGAAGCTCTTTGGCAATGATTTTGAACAATAGTACAAACTCACAATCAATAAACCAATCCAGAATGGCTAGTATCCTGGGGATCCATCGAAGGAATATAGATGCAGCAGCAAGCTCATGGCTAGAGAACAAAGATGAAGATGAAGTGTTGCCATTGAGTGCTTGTGAGAGACAATTTCCACAAGGAACCGTTATTACCAATGAAACAAGAGATTTGGTATATGCCTTTTGGACATTAGAGAGCAGAGTTTCACCCAACAAGAAAGACATATGCAAGATGAGAATTGGAAGGAAAAGTGTCGTCAAACATCCTATACATCTACTCGACGAATCTCAGGTACCAACAACTTCTAGTAATTGTACATCTTGTTTGGTGCTACTTAAGGCTTATTTGGTCCAGACAGTACCAAATTTGGTAGTCTGCTGTACGGCAGAGGGTGTTTACAGTACCAAAGAATATCTATAAAGTACCAAATCCTAGCTATCGAGTGCCAAAGCCTATCCATAGAGTTTCAAACCCTCTCGATAGAGTACCAATACCTATTTATCCAGTACTAATGCCTATGTATAGAGAACCAAAAACTATTTACAGAGTACCAAACTCATTGGATACCACCAAAGACTATCTGTAGAGTACCAAATATTCTTTGTAGAGTACCAAATCCTATCTGTAGAGTACCAAAGCCTATCACTATAGGACCAAAGTCTATTTACAGGGTACCCCACACTTCTGGTAGTACCAAAGCCTATATGTAGAGTACCAAATACTGTCTATTGAGTACCAAAGGCTATCTATGAAGTACCAAAGCACATATGTAGAGTACCAAATCCGGTATATCGAGTACCAAAGCCTATCTATGGAGTACCAACTCAGATCTGTAGAGTACCAAATCCGGTATATCGAGTACAAAATCCTAGCGAGATCGAGTGCCAAAGCCTATCCATAGAGTTTCAAACCCTTTCGACAGAGTACCAAAACCTATTTATCCAGTAGCAATGCCTATGTATAGAGAACCAAAGCCTATTTACAGAGTACCAAACTCATCGGATACCACCAAAGACTATCTGTAGAGTACCAAATCTTCTCTGAAGAGTACCAGATCCTATCTGTAGAGTACCAAAGCCTACCACTATAGGACCAAAGTCTATTTACAGGGTACCCCACACTTCTGATAGTACCAAAGCCTATATGTAGAGTACCAAACTCATCGGATACCACCAAAGACTATCTGTAGAGTACCAAATTCTGTTTGAAGAGTACCAGATCCTATCTGTAGAGTACCAAAGCCTACCACTATAGGACCAAAGTCTATTTACAGGGTACCCCACACTTCTGATAGTACCAAAGCCTATATGTAGAGTACCAAATAATATCTATAGAGTACCAAAGCCTACCCACAATACCAAATCTACGGTACCATATTTGGAACTTTTTGGTACTGTTGAACTTGGGTGCACGTCTGTCCACTATTACAGTACCAAATTTGGTACTTTTTGGTACTTTTGAACTTGGGTGCACGTCTGTCCACTATTACAGTACCATATTTGGTACTTTTTGGTAATGTTGAACTTGGGTGCGCGTCTGTCCACTATTACAGTACCATATTTGGAACTGTCTAAAGCCAGTTTTGGCACTACTGCAGTAGTGGAATTTTACCAGTACCATGAAGTTGGTTTTTTTCTGAATCGTTTTGTTTTTGGCCATAGGTTGAGCTGTACCAAAGATTCAAGAAGGCTCACCCAACAGTGGTAGTGTCTCTTAGATGCTTCGAGGCATTGAAGCCATACTTTGTACGGAAGTTGAAGGATAGAAATACTTGCTGCTGTGTGGTTCATGTGCAAATGCTCTATTTCAAAGAGGCCCTTAATCAAATGCGGTAGAACAAGTTTGGGCACCACGGGAAAGGTCACCTTTGCACTTGCTCCGTTTGTTACAGAGGTGATGAGAGAGGAACGTGTTTTGCAAACCAAGCAGTGTGTTAGCACATCAAAGTTATGTGGGAATCCATCATGTGCCCAAAGCCTCCAAATTGTGAATACCATGCAAAGAAATGCTTGATGGGGGACTGCTCACAATGTGGAGTACGGAGGTTGACATTTTGTCCCGATGAGATAGCAGAGGATAGCAAGGAGGTGTCTATGAAGGTTTTCATGGAGGTGGGAACAAGACAGGTTCACGAAGGTGGGAGTGAGAAGAAGAGAAAGGACTTGATTGTGCAACGGATGAAAAGTGGGACTTTTCTTAGCCTATTTTCAGCCCATCTGACAGGCTTCATCAGACACAACTTTGTCTTCCGCTGGCAAGCCCAACAATTCAAGGACTATTTGCATAATTTTCCTAGCAACATTGTAGTATCTGTTATTGACTTTGCAGAGAATTATTCCTTTAAAGTTCAGAATGAAATTCAATCAATGCATTGGTGGTCTACCCAAGTCACAATACTTGTGCACATCACTTATTTAAGAAATGCAGCAGGTGGTATACAGAAGATGCTACACTTCTACATATGGGATGACAAGTAGCATGACAAATTGTTTGTACAACATTGTTTCTTGTTGCATGACAAGTGGCTGAAAGAACGAGGACGTTCTCTGCAACAACATTGGGTTTGGTCAGATGGTGCTGCTTCACAATTCAAGGCCCGTAGACCTTACTATTTTGTGGCCAGGTACTATCAAATGATAGGCTTGCACATGATGCATAACTTCTCTGCATCTGACCATGGAAAAGGTGAGCATGATGGGGCAGGGGCAGTCATCAAGAGAACTTTGACGCATGAGGAATTGAAACCAGATGGCTGGCGTATGAAGTGTGTAGCCGATGTTGTCAACTTTTTGAAAGCAACTTTTCAGCCAAGAGAACAGTCTCAGAGGTGTAATACGCAAAGAGTCTTTTGGCTTATTGGCGCGGATGAAGTGCAGCGCAATCTTCAATGGGACTGTGAGCGTATCGTTGGCTCCCGCTCATTTCATTGTGCTGATGGCTATTCACAGGACAACCGCACCGCCATATGCTTTCGATCACTTTCATGCTTTTGTGATCCGTGTATGCGTGGGTTGTGGAGAAGATGCAGGAACAGAATGCACATTGAAGAATATAAATATGTTTGCATCAAAACTTTGCCAGAGTCCGAGGATACAATTAGGGATGACGAATCGGATGACAAGGAGGAGGGTGGAGATTCAACATCGATTTTGATGAGCCAAGTGTCCAACCTGCCACTAAATGAAGGATGCCCTGAAATGTTAAGTGGCATGCTATCCATAGGGGATAATTTTTCACTGAAATCAGCTGAGGCAAACGAAGACTTCTACATTATCAAATGCACATAAGTGTTGTACCAAATGGTGAAAGCACAAAAGGATAAGTGGCATAACAAAATTGTTAGAGGAGGGAAGGTTGTTGAAGGCTTTTTTTATGGCCAAGTTGAAGGAAAAGCTGATACATACCGGCTATTGGATCACACATCTCCGGTAATGATCTACTCACATCTTGTTGGGGCCATACGTTTCCCGATGTAGCCTATTGCAGGATCCTAGGTCAAATTTTACTATACAAGTTGTCTACTGAAGTATATGCGAGGATATACAATAGCATGACATATCATGATGATGAGAGCGATGAAGGTGTGTCCATGTTACTTGAGGGCAATGAGAAGCCCTGATTGAACAACTGAATCCTGTAGTCAATAGTACCAAATCCGGCAGTCAATAGTACCAAATCTGGTAGTCATCAGTACCAAGTGTATTCCGCACTATGTGCTTTTTAGTGACTGAGTCAACTTGATTTTTTTGCCCTGAGATTTATCTGTTCTCTCTATCTAGTTTTGTGTTGGTATGTTACCTTTCATTACATTACTGTTTCAGTTGTCCTCACTATATGTGCATTAAAGTACCAAATTTGGTACTTTTTGGTACTGTTGAACTTGGGTGCTTCTCTGTCCACTATCACAGTACCAAATTTGGTACTGTTGAACTTGGGTGCACGTCTGTCCACTATTACAGTACCAAATTTGGTACTTTTTGGTACTGTTGAACTTGGGTGCACGTCTCTCCACTATTACAGTACCAATTTGGAACTGCTTGAACTTGCTGTATCACTTATGGTTTACTTTATTGCTCTATCTGGTTCTGTGTTGGTATGTTACTTTTCATTACATTACTGTTTCAGTTGTCCTCACTATATCTCTACTTTTTGGTACTGTTGAACTTGGGTGCACGTCTGCCTACTATTACAATACCAAATTTGGTACTTTTTAGTACTGTGTTGAACTTGGGTGCACGACTGTCCACTTTTACAGTACCAAATTTGGTACATTTTGGTACTGTTGAACTTGGGTGCACGTCTGTCCACTATTACAGAACCAATTTGGTACTTCTTGAACTTGCTGTATCACTTATGGTTTACATTATTTCTTGGTATTTTTCAGTTTTTCTATTTGTATTTGATACGACCACCTTGAGCAATGTCTAGAACTACGTTGATAACATGAAAGGTATGCCAAACATAGATGCTATCTGCCTCAAAACTTAAAATGTTGGGCAACCTGGTTAGCTCCAAGAGGTTTCAACAGAATTAGTCAAAGGTTTCAACAGTAGAGATCAAGATACCAAGACATTCTGAACAAGAAAAGTGGTTTTCCATTATGTATAGTATCGGGTTACAAAATTCCACTATTTACATGATTATGGCAATCTCCTACCTCGGGGGATCAAATTTATAGGAGTACCCCTCCATCTGTATGAAGTAATCAATAATGTACCCAGAAATATCGTCTTCAGTGTCAAAGACTAGGTTTTTGCGAGTGTACGTTGTTGGGTACCGATCCCTTATCCACCCGAGCAACCAAGGCAAAACAAATCCAGCAAGTAAAACGGGTAATCGGTTCCTACTACCATGGGATCGTATGATCGGATTGCCATACAGTTTTCATAGTCATTTTTAAGAGACTTGTATCTACAATCATCTACAAGAATAGTGTTGCTGGCATCGTACTTCGGGTGCCTTGCCCACAGCGTCCGTAGCTTCTTCAGGAAAACGGGCTTATCGCCATGTGTTTGGGCACAACCGGCACCTCCGACATACGGGGCAGCCATATTTCACAGTTCTCTTGGGAGAGAATATCTGCTAATGCCAAAAAACGAGGTTAGAGGTATGCGTAACTTATGTCCTGCAACATTCAAAGCGGGCATGCTTTACTTGCAAAATATTTTTGCCTTCTATGGTTGGGAAAGCACGCGTTCACCATGTGTAACAGTTTTTCCCTTCTACAGCAGGACCACAACACTAGGCTGGCTTTTTGTTTAAGCCGTAGGATGAACTGCTCCGCATCCGGCCTTACAAGACAAATTATATCCTTTTGGAGATAGACTACCCGTGGCGTGTGCTCTTTTGGCAGGCACTCAAGTTCCGCAGGGATTTCGCTGCAGTTGGTTAGTAGCACGCCATTAAGATCAAGCACAATCATTCGCCCGCGTCTAGCAGCCACATCAGACTGCAGCAATGTGCTAGCTAGTGTGTCGTCTAGCCACCAACTTACTACAGCACCAACAGACATAATGAGTGGGGACAAATACATAGTGCAAACATCATATCTAAAGCAGAAAACTGGTCCAAAAACTACCAAATTTGGTACGGTATTGCACAAGTGATAAGGACTATCCGAAAAAGCAAGTTCAAGAAGTACCAAATTGGTACTGTAATAGTGGACAAACGTGCACCCAAGTTCAACAGTACCAAAAAGTACCAAATTTGGTATTGTAATGCACATATAGTGAGGACACCTGAAATAGTAACGTAAAGGTAACATACCAACACATAACCAGATAGAGAGAACAGATAAAGCTCAGGGCAAAAAAATCAAGTTGACTCAGTCACTAAAAAGCACATAGTGCAGAATACAAGAGATTCTCACTGGCTATAGTTTGCATGCACGGGATAATCGATCACGAGCGCGATTGCGCTTCTTTCTCTGCAAACAAAAAAGTTCCTGCAGGGTCATGGAATCAAGGGAATCACCTCTCCGCTTCGAAACAACATCGACAGCAGTAGAGTCAACGCCCCCGTCGGTGCTGTCCACAACAATATTGTTCGCAAGTACTTCTTCCTGCTCATCCTCGGCCTCCCTCCGATCTTTGTTGCCTTCCGACCCCTCTTTGGCCTCCCCTTCACTCCCCTTGTGGTTTCCACCCCCTCCCCAACACCCCCCTTCGTGGATTCTTCCTCCGTCCCTTTGGGTTCTTCCTCTCCCTTCTTGGCCGTTGCATCATCGAGCTTTGTGTTGGCAGCATCCTGGCTTTCCTCCGCATCCAGCTCCACAACAACAAGGACTTTACCTTCCTCCTTGTACTTAGTCTTTTTACCATCTCTGGCCTCCTCCTCACTTTTACTTTCGCTGTCACCTGTCTTTTTATCATCTCTGGCCTCCTCCTCACTTTTACTTTCGCTGTCACCTATTGCCTCACATCTTTGCCCCGTCACATTGTCTTCCCTACAAAATTACCTTGCTTCAGATCATGGAGAACATCTGATATCTCCCTTGTCACCTCATCCACATCCCATATTCGACTTGCAACCGACTTTGTGGCGTGCTAGTCAGCAGCTGCAACATCCTGCTCCTCTGAAAACATAAAGAAAGATAGCACATACTAACTTGTATGAAAACCTCACTTAGTTGCAAGTGCGCATATGTATTCAAAAATGCACACATACTTACTCTTGACAACTTGAAGCCCATTGGCCCATGACTTTGCCAAATCAGAGATTACCATATTACAACCCAGCTTGACACACTGATCCCTGCTTTGTAACAGAGCACTGAAGCACAAGGGATGATACTGGTGTCGGCACTCTAGCATGAAGGTTCCGACTACATGTGCGCACTCCAAGGGCTCACCGCATGCAACACACATACCATACATCGGGATCACATTTACCGAATTATTAACCTGGGGCATAGGATATAGCAGGAACCTCTTCCCAAGCCTGATATCAAACAACATCTCCTTCACAAATAGGGTATGCTCTTGACCTTCCTTCCATTTTTTCTCCAGAGTGTCATACTCAGCCTGTTGACAACCAGCGGTCCCAATTAGTTTCAAAAACTACCAAGAAGTCATATCGAGACTGGTACTTCTAAGTACTGTACTACCAAACAGAACCCAAACTACCAAAACCACCAAAACTACCAAAAACTACCAAAATCGGGAATCATATAGTACCAAAAACATATAAATACCCTCAATATAGAACTAAACTACCCAAACCTTATTAAAACTACCAAAAGCCACTTTTTGTAGCACTTTCAAATAGTACCTAAAAGTACCAAACTACCAAAACTACCAAAATCAAACTACCAAAAGCCACTTTTTGCAGCACTTTCAAATAGTACCTAAAAGTACCAAAACTACCAAAATCAAACTACCAAAGCCACTTTTTGCAGCACTTTCAAATAGTACCTAAAAGTACCAAAAGTACCAAATCAAACTACAGAAGCCACTTTTTGCAGCACTTTCAAATAGTACCTAAAAGTACCAAAACTACCAAAACCACTTTTTGCAGCACTTTCAAATAGTACCTAAAAGTACCAAAACTCCCAAAACGACCAAAATCAAACTTTCAAATAGTACCAAAACAACCTAAACTACCAAGACTACCAAAGAAACACTTTTTGCAGCACTTTCAAAAACTACCTTCAAGTACCAAAATTACCAAAATCAAACTACCAATTACACTTTTGCAGCACTTTCAAATAGTACCTAAAAGTACCAAAACTAGCAAAACTACCAAAGCTATCAGAATAAAACTACCATAACACCTTTTGCAGCACTTTCAAAAAGTACCTTAAAGTACCAAAACTTCTTCATAGTACCAAAAATACCGAATAAAAACAGTTCTACCATAAGTACCTAACACTACCAATCCCACCAAACCAAGCATAAACAGTTCTATCAAAGGTACCTAACACTACCAATCCCACCAAACCAAGCATAAATAGTTCTACCAAAGGTACCTAATACTACCAATCTCACCAAACCAAGCATAAACAGTTCTACCAAAAACTCCCAAAACTACCAGCACCTGTTGCTCTAGAATCTCCTTGTCGAGCAATGACGTATCTTCATTGATTCCGTATCGGCGTAGCATCCTTCGATTGGCAGCCAAATCAACTTCTATCACATTGATTTCTGCATCATCGCCAGTGTTGGCCTCTCTCAGTGTTTCCAACTGGGTCTCATATTCCTTGATGTCGTCCATAATTTGCTTGACATGTTTATTGGAACCCTCCGTCCTCAAGAGTGTTTTCTTCTTCTGCTTCAGAGACATTGTCAGCTCTTTCAGTCTATCGGCTACCCCCACACATGTCCGAGAGACTCTCCCAACCATAGCTTCAAGGTCTGCAATATAATCAGGTGTCTTCTCCTCATGACGTTGTGGGGGGACTTTCTGTGTGGGGGGCATACTACCGACTGACGTAAGTCGGGGCTTCTTGGTATTTGACGGGTGGCCTCCTTGGGACGCACCGTTTGCCTTTCGCCAATTCTCAACCTTCTTTTCCAAGCCTCCTGGTCGGGAGGAACACATGTTGAGTACACTCTCACCAAACCTGGCCCATGCAACCCTGTGGTCCGTAGGGTCCTTTGTGGCTGCATGACACTTCTCATATGCAAAACAGAGGGCAAATTTTGTAGTGATCTCCCCACATGATGGTGGGGCTTGGTACACCTTATGGAACAGGAACCTGCATTCATCCTAAAGCCGTGGTGGCTGCACGTGATTTAAGTAAATCTTTGACTTCTTCTGGCTGGAATGCCTGAATACAGTGAGCCACTGGTCATCGGGGATGTCATCTTCCGTAAGATCCTTTGGCAGCACCCCCTCCATGCTCAATCCATACTCATCATGAAGCTCTTGTGCTGTATAGCAGAACTTTGTCAAGATAGGGTACTCCTCCATCTTGTTTTTTCCTGCGATGTGGAAACAACACGCAAGTAAAGACATGCCCTCATTCCAGTAGTCCAAATACCTGATTATTCACGCTATATGCCTCATTTCAGTTGTGCAAAACAAAACACATGGAATGAAATGAATGTATCTCATTCAGGTGACAATTGCAAAATTCAGTTGTATACAGAGCCAAATTTGGTAGTGGTTAGTATCAAATTTGGTGCTGGTTAGTACCAAATTTGGTACTAACCAAATTTGGTTATGTTGACAGCCCTACTGAGCTTCAACTTTGTGCTATGCTCATGCACAACATATACTTATTTTTTCACTTGCATGCATGCAAGTTAGCAATCTAAAGAGCATCTTATCCATGTAACTTTGTAACTTTCCTAAACCCTAAATTCCTAAGAAAATCCCAAACATGCACATGTACTTGCTGCATGCAAAAAAAAGCAAATGCAGACCTCATTAGATAAAAGACATGCAAAAGCTTGCATGCATGGAGAAGAAAATGGTAAATCACCAGAAAACGTAGAGCTCTCATAGCACCTACCTTTAGATGTTGTAGATGACTGTGGAGTCTCATCATCGGCAAAAAGAGGCCCAGGCTTAAATGAAGTCTCCACGGACACAGCAGGTTTCTCCCTCTCCACAAAGGAGGCCCCCTTGCTAGCCCTCGTATTTGGGGTGTCGATGTTCCGAGGGGATTTTGCATCCATTGTCCTCTTCTTCTTCTTCCCATTGTCCGGTGACGCTTTGGCTGCTGATTTCCTCACTGGCGTCCTCATCTTCCTGATTGTGAGTATTCGGGGAGCTTGTTACCTGCAACTGTAGTGGTTTGCAAAAGGCGCTGTAGTAAGGGAGCAAGGCGGAAGCTGGAAAATGTGTTGAGCAACTGCGCCACTCACAAACGTAGTCTGTGATGGGACTTTTGGCACGGTTTCAAAACACCACTCGCATTACTTATTGCCCCACCCACGTTTTCTTTCACAGAAAGTTTAAATCATACAAATTTCCCTCCTACCATTCTTTAACATAGATGAAAAAAAAGGTTCCCTCCAAAGTGTGGACATATGTAGAAGTACCAACCATGCCCGAAGCAAAATAGGTCCTTTTTGTACCACCAAACCATGCTTTCACCCAATTCCCTAATGTGTAACCGTATCTTGCCAACAATTGTGTGTTTACACACTGTAATTTTACACTAACCCCTTGCTAATTTGACTAATTTTTGCTAACTTACTAATTTGCTATAAAGGATTGGAGCATTGGACCATTCAATTGATCTTCAACGGGAAAGGTAATTGAAGTGGTATTCTCAACCTCCTTAGAATCTAGAGATGTGTAGAATTGTGTAGAAATCCCACCATGATGCAATGTAATGCTATGCTATGTTGATGCAATGTAATGTTGATGTTATGGATTGAAAATTTTGCGATTATTCATTTTCAGGCCGTCGTAATACAAAAATTTTAGAATTAGTGGTGTATGATTTGACAAGTTTCAATTGCTAATTGATGATTGTAGGTTGCTAATTGGGTGCCTAATTGAGTTGATTGCATGCTTGGATTGTCAATTTTAGGTGTATGTGCACTAAAATCAAGTGTGTGTGCATTCTAATTGAGTGTGTGTATGCCTAATTTAGGTGTGTGTGCACTATTTTGCCCATGTTTGAGCACCTAGAAATCAATGTGTGCGTTATGATTTTTCAATTGTGATGATTGATGTGTGTTGTGCTCATGCCTAACTAACGATTTGTGAAGTCACATAGCAAATGCGACAAATTTAACCCTTTTGTGTGCGCACCTAAATATTGGTAAAAACTGCCAATTTTTTAGTGTGTGTGTGTGCCTACAAAAGTGTTTAATTTGCATGATTGATTCAATGTTTTGATTGCATAAATGATGTATGTAATGATTAAATGCTGCGTTTTTGTGCTCAAAATAGGGATTTACACACTCTAATTGCGTGAAATTTGACCTATTTTTGTCGGTAATTTTACCAGTTTAATTGCCTAGTCTTGATTTTATTGATAAAATTCTTGGCAGTTGAATTGATGTGATTTGTGTAATTTTATTTGGTTGCACTATTCCCCAATGTGTGGAGAATTTCTAGAAAATTTTTGGGTATTTTTCGGTTAATGTTTGTAAGTTTTGGTAAATTTTTTGCTAATTTTTGCATTAATTTTTGGATAATTCCATAAAAAATTTTGATCTTTACGAGCTATTTTGTGTGTGCATTTTTACAGCATCATTTTGTTCGCATTCGTGTCCTCTGTGGTCAAGTTTTGAGCGTTTTTCTATTTTCGAGGGCCGGGTGGACAATTTTGTCGAAATTGGCGTTTTCAGTAAAATCTACTATTTTCGGTGTGCTTTTGCGTGTCAGAGATGCTCGATTATAAATTACAATGATTTTATAAGGTTTTTAGATTTTCCTAGGAATTTTTTGGATTTTTTTGGCAAATTTTGGGATTTTTTGGAGTTTCGGCTAATTTTCGGCCCATTTTGGCATTTCTTGGAAATTTGAAAATAAAAAATAAAAAATAAATAAAAGGAAGCGGGTTTCGGGCTTCCGTACCGTGCCTTGCGGCGCATAAAAAATCTCCGATTCGGATAGATCTTTACGGTCTCTGGGGATAATTTCCTGCGATGTTAAAACTTTCTTCTTCTTCTTTTTCTAGGCTCCGGGTGAACACCACCCATCCATCACACACACACACACACACACACGAGTACTCTCTCTCTAACTTCTCCCTTTATGTCTCTCTCTCTCTCTCTCTCTCTCTCTCTCTCTCTCTCTCTCTCTCTCCTCCTCGTTTTGTCTAGTAGCCCACACACACACACACACTTCCAGGGTGTCCCGCCCTCTAGTCGTATTAATTCTCTCTCTCTCCCCCTTGAGTCTCTAACCTCCCCCTCTTTTTCTCTCTCTTCCCCTACTCTCTCTTTCTCTCTCTTAAACTTATTCTCTCTCTCTCTCTCTCTCTCTCTCTCTCTCTCTCTCTCTCTCTCTCTCTTTCTCTCTCTCTCTCTCTCTCTCTCTCTCTCTCTCTCTCTCTCTCTCCACCCGTGACCCGTCGTGTAGTGCGCACCACTGTCAATGGAGCCAGACCCGCCCGTTGCTGACGCGGACTGCGCGCTGCAGTTGCCAGTGTGCGCCTCGAATTCAGTGCGCTCGTCTTCTCCTTCACCTCGCGGTGCGCGTTGCGCGCTATTGCAAGAACCGCAGACGCCACGTCATTATTTATCAACGCCCGTCAGGTAAGGCCCAGGTTAGTTAAACTTAGTTTATTTAAAACTATTTAATTTATTCAAAACAAAAAACAAAAGAAAGGAAAAAAACTCATAAAAAAAGAAAAGAACCTCATAAGAATAAAAAACTTTTTAAAAATTCATAAAAACTATCAAAACATATCAAAAAATAAAAAACAATAAAAAATTTCAAAAACATATTAAAAAAAACAAAAAAAAACAATAGAAAATCAATTTCAAAAAACAAAAACAAGAATAGAATCCAATAAAAAAGAATAACAAAAAAAAGAGTTTCAAAAATTCATAAAAAATAAAACAAGATTTTTAAAAATCCAATAAAAAATAAAAAAACTCATTAAAAATAAAAATTGATCAAAAAAAATCACAAAAAGAGTAAAAAAATCAAAAAAATCAAAAAATTCAAAAAAATCAAAAAAATCACAATAAAAATGAAAAGCATAAAAAATTTACTAAAAAATAAAAACATCTTAGAAAATTCTATAAAAATAAAAAATTGACAAAAAAAAATTACAAAAAAGGTAAAAAACCTCAAAAAATCCATTAAAAATCCTAAAAGACAAAAAAAATAGAAAATTCCAAATTTCACAAATAAATAGGAAAAATAAAAAGACAGTGGTCGTAAGCGCAAAAATAGCCCAGAAAAAGCCAGGGAGTGCCAGAAAAACCCAAAAAAGCAAAAAAAAAAAAAAAACACACGCCGAGCAAACAACACCAAAACGAGGAAATCATAAGCGGAAAAGGAAAGCCAAAGAAGTGCATTGCAAAGCGAGCACAAATCGAGAATATCGGCCAGGAAAAAATCAAGCAAACAGCCGAAAAAAGCGAGAAATAGACCAACTCACAGTCGATTAAGCGGTAGTCAAATTTTCAAAATTTTGCATGCTAGAAATTGGCTTGTGCACGTAATTGCGCTGCAAATTAACTTCCAATTGGACTAACAGACATAGATCACGGTGGATTGCTGATTAATCTGTTTAAAGGACCAGTTTTTCATCGTTTCAAAAGGTTGCAATCAATTCTGGCACTGTGAAGCTAGAGTTAATCAGCTCTTGTGAGATTGAAGAGCAGTCAACTGCAAAGGTGCTTTGACACAAGCAGTTTTATCAAGCCGGGCAGGAGAAATTCTGCTAAGCAACGCCAAAATCTGCCAATTGGCAGTTTGTGTGGATTGAGCCAACATGGACTTAAATCAAGTACAACTGAGCAAGCTAGTAGCAGTGGCAACACATGCACAATTGCAACAGAGAAAATTTTGCATCTATATGGCTACAATGGGGATAAGGTTTTGTACACAGATACAGAAGGCCATAGATACTTGATGAGCAGTAAAAGCAGCACAGAAGCCAAGATCTTATTGATCAGAGTAAAGCCAGATTTAGAGAACTCCTAGATGTTCACAGACTTCAGTGGAGCAGATAGAAGTTCAAAGATGAGGTGCAGATAGAAGTTCAAAAAGTCAACCCAAGTGGTTATCCAGAAATTTGCACAAGCCAACAAAGCATCCATTTAGTGCATATGCAATCAGGGTCATTGTACATGGATTATCGTGGTCAGATCTACAATCGAGAATCAGAAATGCAAGATCCAACAAATCAACCAATAGAAGCCAATCTAATTGGAGAACCAAGCCAAAGACGGTACAAAGGTCAAGATGGAGCAGTCTACAACTTGATGCTTAGTGTTTTAAAAGAAGATGCCAAAAATTTGGCAAGTACAGAAGCTGAAACTTCTTAGCTAGAGCTTGACATGACAGAACCAAATGAAATACCAGCAGTCATGGCGTATTTCTCAGATTGTGGACGAAAAGGTGGACATTATTATGAAGATTGTCCAAGAAACCCAGACAACAGGGACATATCAATTGCCAAGTGAGGTACAAAGCAAATTGGAAATGCTAATCTCGATGTAAGTGCATCTAACTCGTCACTTTTGATGCAATCAGATGATTCTACATTACCATTAGAAGCACCAGTAAAAGCATTGGAAATTCTAAATCAGCATAAAGATTCATAGGCACCTGAAAATCTTAAAATTGATTCTTTGAACAACAAATTCCTGCATGAATTTAGTCAAGGTGTCGAGATATCACCAAAGGTTGAAAAGACTGTTAAATTTGCAACTGATTTTGCATCCACTGCCACAAGTGTGCAATCATTCATGAGTCTAAGGGACACATCAAACAGAATGATGTTAGCTTTGTATGGTACCCATAATTCATATGCACACTATGTAGACCAAAAAGGGAAACTATACAAAAAGGATCAACGAGTTTTTGAACGACCCACATACCAACTCATTGAAGTATGTCCAGTGATAGAGAAAGGATGGTTCATTTTAGAGGAAAGAATCTATTATAGCCCATCCTCTCTAGAGCTAAAGGATATTACCCGAGTAAACCCAAAAATCTATTCAGAGCCAAACTCTCCTCCATTGAAAATCAAGCTTCGATGTTGTGACCAAACGAACATATACTTTGACCAAAACAGTCGTAGGTATAGACGAGAGTCTAGCATCTATGATACCTTGGGTCCTGAAAACCACAAAAGCTCACATCATAGGAGACCCATGGGATAGAAAATATCAGGGCAAAGATAATGCTATCTACAGCTTAACTTGGGGAATAATTTATATGTTTCAAGGAGATACATAGGAAACTATGTAGAAGGTTTACAGATGCCAAATGTCCATAGTGCTACCCAAAGTGTACCTTCACAGTCCCAAAAGGTGAGACTAAATCAGAGCCAAACAGTTTTGAACTCTTACAATGAAGCAAGCTATAGTGATCACCCTAGGAAGGGGGAGCTGCAAATCCATCAAGCTCAGCTCTAATACCAGGAAATGCTACAGCAGTTAGAAGCTCTAGAGCTTCTAGCCAAAAGACCTCTTCAAAGCAAAAACCATTGAAAGATCATATGGTTGTTGGAAGTTTCCAATTGACCCAAGTTCCATCAGAATCTACAGAAAAATTCTTATATGAAGATCATCAAGGACAAAAGTTTCAGCTGATCTCCACAAGTCAAAATCAAAAGCCAACGAATCCAATAGTGTTCAAACAGTTACATGTGATCAAGCTCACATATGCATATCAAGATGCACATGGTAACGAATATTAGCAAGGTCATGACCTTGTAGAAACCCCGACAGATGGCCTGATTGAAGTGAAAGACTATCTAAAGATGATGCAAAGCCTGAAGCTGCCAAAATAGGTGACAAAAAAGTCAAAGTCAACAAAAGCTACACAAAGGTCACCACCAAAATCTCCTCCAAAGAGACAGATTCTGCCAGAAAGTACGGTGGATCTATTAAGGTCAAAGGTTACTCAGATGCAGGTAGACAATGCTCAACAATTGCAAAAAAATATAGTATCACAGTCATATGAGTCGACATCAACGGAAGCAGGTGGTCAAAGCAAATAAAATGCAGAAAAAGCTCAACCAAAGGATGCTGCCACAGAAAAAGAAGTCAATTCAGACACAAATCCTGAGACGATCAAGTGCAACATTGTTGGTGAAAATGAATAAATGTTGTCAAGAGAAGTAAAGCTAGATTTTCAACTAGGCAAGAACCTCATGTCTTTTTGCACTTGGAAAAGATGTGGCTAACCACCTCATGTCTTTTTGCACTTGGAAAAGATGTGGCTAACCACAGCTGGAAGATGCTCCTGAATTTGCGAGCATATCAAGAAACAAACGAGCAGAGTGCTGGGGAATCATCTCCACCACCATTGAAGTAAGTTCACAGCTCATCACAACTCAATTCCACGTTATCACAACAAAAGATATGCCAGAAGACATCATAATGGGAATGCCAATGGCCGAGAAGATGTTAGAGATACAGAATGAAAACATGACGGATTCATCAAAGACAACCAAGAATGAAGACCAAGACTGGTCACCCACGGACGACAGCACAAGGTCCTCAAGCACCATTAAAATGGAGACTGATGCCAAAGAAAATCTTATTGATGATGATTCATCTCAATCAATCAGAACTTCAAAAGAGCTTAAAGAAAATTAGGCAATAGCAATTGCAGATCAAATAGAACAAAGAACAACCACGATAGCTATTGAGCAGAGAATGCCATCAAGACCAGAGGTAAAGAAGATAAATCTTGCAAACAAAGGTAAGGCCAAAGTGGACCCTCCATCGATTAGCAAAGAAGATGTGATAGCATATGCTTCTACATCAAAGAACCCTCATGGATCAGCTTCTTTAGGCAAGTCAGACTTTCAAAACTTCAAGTCAATTGTTGACCCAACTGAAACCTCTAAGGAGACACCCAACAAAGCAAAGATATATCAGCCAAAGTACTCAAGAAAGCAAAATAAAGTCAAGCAAGTGTTTGTTCCGAGCAGTTTAGTCAAAGTCAATGATCCGGTTTGGATTAAAGACAAGAAATCAACACAGAAAGACAAACACATGGGATGGATAGCATCACAATGGAGCTTAAAAGAACAGAAGTACTATGGAGGTAACAGATAGATATGCGTTCCAAAATCGCAAGTTAGAGCATATGAAGTGAACTCAAGACCCTCCCAAGAAAGAATCCCCACAAGATATCAACCTCGACAATATCCTAGGAGCAGGTATACAGCAGAACAACATCAAAAGATACTAAAGTCTACCACAACTTTCAAGAGGATACAGAACAAAGACGGATCTCAAACAATGTTCCTCTTCGTCAAGGATTTTATACAGGGTATACAAAGATTTGGCTACCAGTCAACCACAAGACAAATGCAACTACACCAAACCAGTATAAAGATCTCGGAAACTCAACAAGACCTAGAACGAAGCAAAGTCAACAATGGAGATACAAAGGTCATCAAAAGATTTGGATTCCTAATTCTTTCAATGCTCCTAATCAAAATCCAGATGCCGATAGCCAACAGAGGCCTACAACAACATCAAAGACTTCTTACAACAGGCCTAATTGGAGAATCAAACAGATAATGGAGTCTTCACAGTCAAAGAAGGACAACCCAACCAACGTGAATGCAGATTCAAAGATGATAAAACAGGTATGGCAAAAGTAACCTTCAATGCCAACTTGGTCCTTCACTAATCCTCTTTTTGAAAATTCAAGCTTACTTTTACCTGAAGGAATGTTTGTACTAAGCTCAAGAATGTAAAAAGTCAAGTCGCCAGGGTGCAAAAAGCACTTTTTGGCATAGTTAGAGTCGGGCTGTTGAGAGTCCCAAATCTTCAAGTCATATTAAACTTCAAGTCGTGCTGCATTAGTCCGAAATCTTCAAGTCATATTAAACTCTGTGCTAAGAGTCGTAGTTATTAGGCTTACGCTCAAGCTAGAAGAGCTGAGCATATCAAAGTTATGTTGCTCATGCTGGATGAGATGAGCATTAGAGTCGAAGTCTATTAACTTACAATTGGTGGAGTGTCGTGGAGTCCAACACTCACGCACAGTGCACAGTAAGATGAGAGCACATATCCTCATTAAAAAAAACCATTCTTAAAGGGGTGCCAACTTGCAAAGTCATGTCATATGCTTTTATAGCTACATCATCTTTCTGAAAAACCCCTCAAAATCTTTATTGCACAACATATTGTTTCCATGCATTTCTGTGTATGCATAAATAGGATGTCCCATTATTGGACATATGCATTAGACACTCTTTCTTGCTTCCACCTATGCACCTTGAGTGGACTACAACAAGCAAAAAACCAATGTCATGCTAACCAACAAAGCCATGCAGTGGGGTCACTACTACTGGGCAAATAGGAGACTTGGTGACTGCCCAACGCTCCCTATCGCTTGATGTTGACTCTGCTGTTAAAGTCCTTACATAATCCAACAAATACCTTGGGGCATGATAACTGACAAAAGAAAGACAAGTCATGCAATAAGTCACTACCGAGCGAATAGGACGCTTGGGGATTGCCCAACACTCCCTATCGCTTGATGTTGACCTTGGTGTAACCGACAATGAAGACCATGGTGATGTGATTACCAAAACACAGTTGAGTCACTACTGGGCGAATATAAAGCTTGGGGACTGCCCAACATTCCCTGTTGCTTGGTGTTGACCTTGGAAAATTGACGTCGGCCCAGTACACTTCCACAAATATCACATTTTTTAATTCCATATCTATCAGTGAATAATCCCTTCAGTACTTTATTAATATTTCCCATGCTAATAAGTACTCCAATAATGCGGTATCCCAAAGGCACTTTTTTCCCACTGGGTTTTTTCCCTTTGGTCATTCAGGTATTAGACCCTAATTTAGAACCTCATCATTCTACTTTCCTTGTACATACTTTTCATAAATAAACAATAGCCTCATCCTTATGCTATTACAATGGACAAATGCAACATCATCTCTCACATCAAACATATTTGGACCAAGATGCTGGAGCAGATTGAACATCATCATCAAATTCAACGACAAATGAAGACAATCAAACCATCAACAACCAATCAAAACCTTACCTTGCCTCCATGGACACTTTTCAACAGTGTTCGAGGATGGGCACTAAAATCGGAAGGGGGAATGCTAGCTGAGTCAACGTCAATTAACAGAATCTGCTAAAGTCAAAGACGTACGGATGCACATCGAGGATGAATACAAAGAAGCAGTAAAGATTGGAGTTACACATTTTCCACATTTTCCCAAAATGGTTAGGTATTGTAAATTCCCGATTTATTTCAAGCCATTGTAATATTTTTATGTGTTACGGGCTCAATGGGAGTTCCAAGTTGTAAAGGATAGGTCACTTATTGTGCCTAGGTTGCAGATTCAGTAAGTGGTGAGCCCTAAAGGCCTTGGGCGGCCGGACATTGCATATTTTTACCCTAGGTATATAAGGCAGTGTGTAAAAGAAATATGGGTTCTCAAGTCATTTGTTGAGAGTAATCTTTGGTGAGAGCTCTTGAGGTGTGTGGCTATGGAGTCCTTCAGCTTCTCCATGCTCATGAGACTTGATTAACACTAATCAATGATTCATTCTCTCTCACTGTGCCTCTCTCTTAATTCTTATGATTTCCTATGATGCTTAGGTTAACTAGATCTTAACTAATTAGTGGTTAATTCCTCTCTAATCTTGTGTGATTGCCCTATTTTTCTTGTGTGTGCATGTAGGTTTGATTGGAGTGTGGTGCTCGATAGATCTATGTGTGTGTGCTTGTGATTAGTGTGTTTGCATTATAGGATTAGTGTTGTGTGTGTCTTGCAATCGTAGTGCCATGAAGATTGCCCTTCATTGTGGCTTAGCTCCTCCATAGGCCGAGAAGCTCACCTTGTAGAGTTAACCATTTGTGTTGTCACAATTAGCTCACTAATCGTGTGATTCTTTCCATGCCCTAGCCGGGTAGCTCATCCCTCCGAATTGATAATTTTGTTGGTCATTGGAGCTATTGCAACGATGGGACCTCCCTACATCATTAGCCCTCCCCCAAAGGTTAGGACATTTATGCCTCTAACTCATTCATTTGGTTGTTGTCATCGGAGGTGGATGTTGATGGTGTATCCTCATTTGGAATGTCGATAGGTGAAGCTTGATCAAATCGTAAAAAATAGGGTTTAAGCCTCCACCCATTGACTCTTGTCTTATGAAGCTTACCATCCGCTTCCATGAGTTGGTAACTTCCATTGGCATATTTCTTTGTGATGAAGAAAGGATCTTCCTATCGGAGCAGGAACTCCTTATCCTTGCATGTGTCAAAGCGATTGGCATAGTGGAGCACTAACATGACCTTCTTTAAATCTTTGTGCCAAATATGTTGATTGAAACTAATCCATCTGTGTTCTGCATGTGCCGCATATTGATTGATTGTTTCTTTTGTAGTCATTTCAAGTCAAGGATGTGATCTTTCAAATGCAGGTTGGGTCGTTGAAACTGGCTTGCCATTATTTTGAGACTTTCTAGTTGCACCTCAATAGGTAAGATTGCCTCCTTACCAAATATCAAATGATATGGGGTGAACCCCAAAGATGTTTGGAATGATGTTTGGTAGGCCCACAAAGCCCGGAGTAGATACTTATCCCAATCCCCAGGATGATTGTTAACCTGCTTGGTGATAATTTTACAAATCATTACATTCACTTTTTCAACTAGGCCATTACATTGAGGGTAATATGGTGTGGAGTGCCTCCTTGTAATGCCTAATTTTGGCATTAACTCCCCTACCAAGTCTTCTCTGAAACCTGGTCCTCTATCATAGATGATTTCTAATGGTGTGACAAACCTGCAACAAATGTTCTCGTAGACAAACTTGGCTACCTCCACAGCTGTGATCCTAGTTGTGGTTGTAGCTTTCACCCATCTAGTCATGTAGTCGACTCCTGTGATGATATAGAACTTCCCTGAGTTTGTCCTAGGCAATGGTCCTATGGCACCTATACCCCAATTTTCAAATGGGCCATATGAAAGGATAGGTGTATGTGGTTCAGGCATGAGAGATATGGTGCCGGCCTTTTGACACAACTTACATGTCTTACACCAGTGGTGTACATCATGATTGAGGATAGGCCATACAAAACCACCCTGCAAGATTTTTCTGCTTGTTATATCTATGGCAAAGTGACCGCCACAAACACCATCATGACAACTAGAAATTATCTCAGTAATTTCATTAGAGAGAGGGACCTTCCTGAGTACTTGGTCCTTATCCTTACAATATAGACCTTCATTGATAAGTCGATACCTTGTGGCCTTCTTGGTGAGCCATTGCTTTTGCCCTTTTGTCAGATCTGGTGGACATTCCCTTGTTTCTAAGAAATACATTATGTCGGGTAAGGCATCATTGCCTTCAAATAGAGGGACCTTTAGCTTTATAGCCCAACTACCATTTCTTATAGTCTTTCACTTGCTAAGACTTTGGCTTCATGGTTTTGAGCCCTTGGGATGTGGTGTAGTTGAACCGCTTCAAACTTACCCAACAAAGTTTTTACACAGCTTAAGTGAGTCCTCAAGCTAGGATTCTCACATATCCATGCTCCATTTACTTGCCTTACCAAAAGTAGAGCATCCCCAAATATATTAAGGCACTTTACCCCTTGTGAGACGCACCATTGTAACCCCTTGGTCAGTGCTGCATACTGAGCTTCATTGTTAGAATGTGATTCTAACAAATGAGCAATCAAAATTACCTTGATACCCTTGTCATCAAAGAACGCTATACCTGTAGATGCTTTGTTGGATGCTTGCTTGTAGGCTCCATCAAAGTAGAGAGTGTGCTCTTTCTATCATTGGTGGCTCTAAAAGTGGTTGAATTCCCTCCCCACTAGATTGCTTTACCTTTTTCTCATGAAAGTGGTGGTAGGTCATGAGTCTCCCCAAGCTTGCCCTTGTCATGCTTTTCACCTGTATCGTATAGTCAAATTCTTGCAGACAAACTAGCCATTTAGTAATCCTAGCAAAAACATCCATGTGCTGTACCACATAGAGAAACATTTCATCCATGGTTAAGATTACAAATTTCCTAGGCAACAAATATGATCAAACTTTGCAGTTGCAAATCCAAGAGCTAGGACTAGGTGTTCCACATGGGCGAAACCTTTCTCTACTGTCATCATGCAAATGGAGAATTAGTTTGGCCTCATGAAAGATGTCATTGCATCCTTTTGGATTAGCACAACCCCCAAGGAGTCATCACCCACACTTGAGGTGACATAGAACTTTTCATCCCACGTAGGCGGTGAGATAGTTGGTAGGGTGGCTAAGACCTCTTTTACCTTGGTGTAATGATGCTCGCTCTCTTTGTCCCATGTGAAATTCGATCATTGTGTGAGTTGTTGTAGTGGTAGAAAAATTTGTGATAGTAGATGTATGAATCTACTCATGTACCTCACCTTCTATAGAAAATAGACTAGTTGACGTGTGGTTGTTGGTGAAGGTATCATGATGAGTGCGGACACCTTACCTGGGTTAGCATTGATATCTTTAGCCAAAATTTCATGGCCTAAGAGAATGACTCTACTTTCCCCAATGTGGCACTTGTCTACATTTAATCATCCCCTCCTAGGCTTTGCAGCCTTGCTAAACCCTCATACACTTTTTCTAAGTGTGAGATGCGAGGGCTATATATACAAAAATCATCAATGAACACTCTTATGGATGTTTCAAAGAACGGTTGAAAGACATATGTAACATATCTCTAGAATGTGGCAGGTGCATTTGTGAAACTAAATGGCATAACTCTATAAGCAAAACAACCCCATGGTGTAATGAAAGTGGTTTTTAGTTGATCTTCAAAGGCTATGCGTATTTAAAAATAGATGGAATACCCATCACACATTGTGTAGCATTCAAACCAGCTACTTCATTCAGAATTTCATCCAAGAAAGGGAGAGGGAAATGGTCCCTCTTTGTGGCTGCATTTAGTCGGCGCAGACCCTCCACTTACCATTCTTCTTAGGTGTCACCACTACGGGTGACACCCACTCTGAGTTTTTGACAGGATAAATGAACCCCGCTTCCAATAACTTCCTTAACTTGTCAAGGAGTGCCTTTTCTTGTATGACCCCCTGCCATCATAGTTTCTGCACGACTGGCTTTACCCCCTCCTTCAACTTAATGTGATGCTCCACCCCTGTAAAACCTGTGATTCTTTCATAGTTTTCAATGAAAAGGTTAGGGAATCCCATCAACATTTGCAAAAATTTATCCTTCTCTTCACTTGTTAATTCCATAGACAACATACTTTTCAACCTATCCTCTCCTAGGCCAAGTGATTTATTTTCCTCTCTGTTGCTTTGACCTTCTGGTGACGGGTCACCAGTTTGTGCTTTCCCTTTGTAGATCCTTTATGATAATGCCCATCACATAGATGGAACTGTCACTCTCATAGGTGGAAGTGGTCTCCTCCTCAGAAGTGGAAGACTCATCTGCTAATGTCTCTAGGTCCATTTGTTTATGCTTGTCGATCCTCATGTCATAGTAGATTGTTTCCCCCTTCTTACAAGTCATGCATAGAAGACCAGTGCCCCAGTCCTACTTTTCCTTCATGGCCATCAACCATGGCCTTCCCAAGATTAATGGATAGACCTCCCCCTTAGTTGACATCACAAAGATATCTACTTCTACTTCTACTTCACTGTTGAAGGCTTTTACCTTCATGACACTTACTATGCCCACACATTTCACCTTTGCATTGTTTGCCATCTTTCCCTTGCATGGAGAAGGCCGGTCAACCTCAAGCCCTAGCCAAAGCATCATAGTTTCACTCATCACACATATTTGTGTGCCGCCATCAATGTAGATGTTTCCAAACCTCTTACCCTTTATGTTGACATCAAAGACTGGAAGGATGTCAGCCATGTTGCAACCCAAAATTGCTTCGGCTACCTTTGCTTTGGAGCACCTTGTATTTACCATTTTAGTCCATTGCTACCTTACCTTTGGTGCGAGATGTAGCAACTGTGGCCATGTAATATTTGGTCCTTGTTCTACCACATCCAAGGTTAGATCATAGGGTCTAGAACTCTCTCCTAAATGAAAGTCGATGATGCCTATTTTTAGTCGTGGCCTTGATGACCTTTTGCTAGTTTCTCCCTTCATGCTTCTCTCATCATCATCTTGTGCAGTTTTCTCCCTCCTAGCTCTCTTTACAGTCATGGTTTTAAATGTTTCTACAAAGGTTGCCTTCACCTTACCCTTGCCTTTCTCCTTTAATCTGGGTATTACAACCTTTCCCTTATCCTCTAAGCTTATGATGCTTACAGTGCAATCAGTTGGTGGTGCCGGTGGAAGAGGTAGAATGGGTGCTTGTGGTGGTGCCTGGGGTGGACGTAGAATTTTTGTTGGTGGGGCTGGAGCTCGGGGTGGAGGTGATCTCTCTTTAGGGGGTGACAATTGGTTTCTCCTACCTCCTCTATTATAGGGTTGTTGGGGCTGAGTGTAGTAGTACATACAGTGACCATCTTCTCCACAGTTGTAGCAGTGATAATCCCTATTTCGTCATCGTGCCCTTCTCGGGTCCTGATCTCTCTCCTGATTACTTCCTTGCTGTATCAAGTGGACAGACAAATTATGCAGTTGATCAGTAATGTGGGCCAACATATCTTGTTGGTCATTTCTGACCCCAGGAGCGAGTGGTGGTAGAGGTGGAGTGGTGGTTGTCATGGTTGGTAGTTGACGCAATGTTCTTGCTTCTTTTGGCTCGATTTGTTTGGCTTTCATCTGTAGCTTCTTGTCCTTAAGGCGAGCAATCTCCATGGATAGCTCATATGTAGCCAGGAACCTACCCTTCACCTTCTCCTTGAGCGGAAGCCATAAGCCATGCATGAACCAGTCCTTTTATAGGAAATCGGGTGCAGCTTCTTCTCTTGCCAGTGACTCAACCCACCGTTCCCATAAATCCACGAACTTGGATTCATAGGTGGCATACTCTAAAAGACCCTCCTGCTTCAAGTCTGTCAACTTGTCCCACAGCTTCTCTGAATTGGTACCTCCCCCAAAATGCCTCTTAAAAATAGTTTTTAGGAGCTCCCAGTTATCCTTAGTTTCTTGTGGGAGTGCGTTGTACCACGACCTAGCTTGTAGCTTCATGAGATGCTTAAAGATTCTAACCCAGGACTCATCTGTGTCTTTGTTGCTTACTACACATGCTACTTCAAAGTCATCTAAGAAATCTGCTACCAGATCCTCCCCCTTCTTTCCTTTAAATGTTGGAAATGCTACACTTTCCATGATTGCTGAGAGAGAGAGAGAGATAGAAAGATACACTGCTTAGCTTACAACCAAAAGGTTTTCTTTTTTTTCTTACAAGAAGGTGTGTATACCCTTTCTATACTAGAACATAGATCAAAATCTCAAATGGGTACATTGCCTTGTACCAGAGGTAGGACAAATGGTTAATCTAATGCCAGAACCTCAAAGAAGCACTCCCCTCCGAGCATAGTACTGATGATGTACTGATAGTGAGCCTTCCAATCCAGTATTACCTTAATTGAGCGTACTTGTATTGGAACGTGTGATCTACCTTGAGGTAGGTTGTACTGACTCATGTGAAGCTTAGAGGTACTTAGTTGCTGCCAAAACTTTTGGGAGAGAGTGGTGTCCTTTCTTGGAACAGACTTAGTAGATCCCTAGTCTCTCTAGTGAGAGCATGATCATGTGCTTCCGTTATCTGTGCTGCAGCATCAGATGCGACTTGGAAACTGACTGTGATAGTTCATTAGGGCCAAAAACGACTCAAAAAGAGTTGTTTGTTAATCTTAGGATTAAGGAATAGTCCAATAGTTATTTGACACGTATACAAAAGTATAGCACTCTTGTCTCCTCTATTGTGGGTTTTGGTGGTCCTATTTTGACGGAGAACCGCTAAATGTCTTGATCACAAGGCTGAAACTGCTATATTTAGGTGCTTTCGGCGAGAGAGCTCATTAAATTTGCGGCTCAAAGCAATGAAGTCTCGTCTTTTATTCTATTTTATATTTCACAAAAGCGTTGTCAAAAGATACGAAATCTATGTCAGAAGGCTCTCAAAACAAGAACATTAATGAAAAATCACCTACTTTTTTCAAACGTATACCTTTCTCGCTCTCTAGTTTGTGAGAGGTTTTAAGTCTTTCCGTCTATACTTTCTTTCTTCTCTAATCTTTGAGTTTCTATGGCGTCTTTTGCACGTCGCCCTTCACATAACATAACTTCTTGTGACTTTCATAACGTTAGAGAGGATGGTCTTTGGAAGTCCATATCTTTTCGTGTGAATGACTAGGTAACAATGCTTCCTTCATGGAAAGGTGTACACAGAGTGAAGAGAACTAAACGCGATAAAGTAAAAAACCATTGGAAAGGTCGTGTTCTTGCTTTCAAAGTGACCGACAATGGCTGGCTAGCTAAGGTTCAACATGTGTACATGGCCAAGGATATGGTGTTAGACTGGGAAGAACATCCCACACTGCATTCTTACTGTAAGTACAAAAAAAACTATTTGATACAGTGAATTTTTTTCATTATCCCATTGGTTTTCTCATTTTTTGATTCCATTCCAGATATATTTCCTTCAACAGCTGTGGAATGGCAGCCTGTGGAGAGTCTAAGTGGGACGTTCAAAGCAATGCATAAAGGGATTGCAGATGCTATGTATGCTGACAAGCCACCTTCCTTTTACAAAACAATGGATTTGTTTGTCTATTTTGCAGAATACAAAGTTCCATCACGAGAATGTGCATATGGAGAACTACATCAGTTACCCGTTCCCACCATAAGTTCACTTGATTGGGAAGCTCCTGATGCATGTACTATATCAATCTTCAAATCCAAGATCAAAGAAGACATCCTTAAAGCTATGTCTCTGGGCAGGATATCAAGAAGGATTATAGTTCAATGGTTTACATGTCTTTGTGGCATGTTTCAAAACAATGGATTTGCAGAGGACAAAGATGATGTGGCTTAATAGAAGACTTTCTATGACTGAACTGGATAATGTTCTTGGAAACGGATGGAGCACCAAAGAAACTTTCCATATTGGTGACAATATTAGTTGTAGAGTAAACCCACATTCTATGTCTATCTCATATCAACTATGTCGTCAATCATTAGTTCTGGGCTACGACTATAGGAGATGGAGAAGAAAATTAGGTAGCTGGGTTCCTCTCGACTCTGAGGAAAATTGTCCAGAGTTTGAACTAAAGGTCACAGTCCATCCACACACTGAGTATAGAAGCCTGATAGTAACAACAAATTGGAGACCAAATGATGTTAGAGAATTTCTTGAGTTTCTTGATGAAACATCTCCCGAGTATAGATTCAAAGTGGATGAAATTGTGGTGAGCACAAGGATGGAGAATTCAACCTCTTGCATCACATGCCTTCCCCCAAAAAGAGTTGTATTTGAGCCACTTGCAAGGACTTGAAAAAACAAGTTCAATATTGTAATCATTTTGCAAATATATTTATCTTTTCTCTACTTATGTTGTTTTAAACTTACATGACATCATGATACACATTTAAGAATCGACAGTTGGTATTAAGTATTTGAAGTATAAAATTATGAATCACCAAAGGGTATATATATATATGTTCATATGGACAAAATGAACAAAAGTGTACATAGCTTTTGTGGACTATTCAATCATGAAATTCCACTTTTCTTTTTGCCTGAGAGGATTCTGCATCCTCAGAGACCCTTTTCCTTTTGTGTTCAAAAGGGGGTGAAAGTTCAGGAGTGGGTGGTGGTGGTGACTTGGCAGGGGTTGGTGCTTTGGACCCCTTAGGGCTTGGCATGGGTGACTTGGCAGGGGTTGGTGCTTTGGGCTCCTTAGGACTGGCTGGCTTGGGTGATTTGGCAGCTTTCTTTGACAACATGAATGGTAGCTTGAAAGGTGAGCTAGGTGCCTCCCCCTTATTGGTCTTAAGTGTACGACGCTTTTGAACCTTGAATTTCAATGGTGAGTGGAATGGATGGCCCTTTGGATCTGCTCTTTTTTTTGCAGGGCTCTTAGTGGGACTCTTTCCCTTGGTAGTCTTCTTAGTGGGACTCTTCCCCTTGGCAGGGATCTTCTTTTTGGTAGGACTCTTCCCCTTAACAGGGATCTTCTTCGTGGGACTCTTCCCCTTGGTAGGACTCTTCTTGTGATCCTTTTTCTTTGTATGGATCTTCATTGCAGGACTTTTCTTCTTTGGATCCATTTTCTTTGCATCCAAACCTTTGGTGGTTATAACTTTCTTTGGTGGCAAAGGATAATCTGGATCATTTGGATTTATTGATCTTTCCAAAACCATAGAAACAACCTTCTCTCTCACCCATGTGACCCAAGACTATGGATAGTCATGCAACTGAAAAAAATAGAAAAAGGAACTAAAGGACATGACATACATACATAAAACATCAAAATAAATACATGAACCACACTTACAGTGAATGTAGTCATCCGGCACCTTGACTCAAGATATCTCCATGCATTTGCAAGCACCCTCCATCCACAAGATGTTGAGTCTGTCTGTAAAGGCACTTTTTGATTGTAGTACTTGAAAGCTTCTATATTGTAATCCTTATTTGTGGTACTTAGGTGACCAACAATAAGTTTGGCAGTACTGCAAGAAGACATTGAATCAAAAAGCTAATAATAGAAAACAATGGGCCATCATCAAGCATAGATTATGCTTCATACTTACAGTTTACTTTTCCCATGGATACTTGACAATGAATTCATAAATATAATATCTTTCTCCAAAAGATTGAAGATAATAAGACTCCAATGTCCTCTACAAAATAAAAAACAATTAGCTAAGAATACCACAAAATGTTAAAAATAACATGTAAGGAGTTAAGAATTACCCTTCAACATAGGGGTATAATATGTAATTGCAAGTCAGCATGTTAAAATCATCAAAAAAACTTGAAAGGGTTCCTTGCTTGTTGAAAAGGCATTGTGTCACTAGAGGGTCAAGTATGGCAATTTGCATAGCTAGAGCCTCTGTAAGATCCCTCATAAGACACGTGGAAAAGGAAACACAAGCCCCAATGAGCCCCTTGTGCCTGTCTGCCTTGCACATGCACTAATAATTAGCAAAGCAACACATACTTGAGACAGATATAGAGCACAGTGTCACCAAGCTCAATGTTGGGATTTACAAGCATACTTGTGTCTTGAGGGAATATGTCCAAATATGCCTCAGTATCTCCAAACAAGGAGACATCCACCACAATTTGGCCTGTGACTTTTTCATAAAGAAGAGAGTTGGATGCTCTTAAAATTTCAGCTTGCTCTTTAAGGATAGCATCCTCGGATATCATGTCTTGCTCCCTCTCAACTTCCTTTCCTGCTTTAATATCCTGGGACTTTCTTTTCTCGTACTCATGTGTAACATCCTTAATGACAACCCCAGAATCTTTCTGCTGCCTCGAAGGAGGGATGTTTAAAATTTGGAAGGCTCTAAGATCCTCACTAGGAATGAGCTCAAGAGCCTTATCAAACTTGTACCTAAGCCTTGACACAAGCACAAAATCTTTGCTCATAAGTGTGACCCTGTGAGAAAATGCAGCTGCAATGTAGCTATCATTCATAAAGTCTATGAGAAAATCCTCAGCAGCTTCCTGAAGGTACATCACAGCTTGAGATTGCCACCTTACTGAGACAAAAGTTTTGATATTCATCATGCTTATAAGTCTATCAGATATCTCCTTGACAACTCTCATGAAAGAGAGATTTGGAATCAGTAGGACAAGTAGACTTTTGTGCTTTTCTTATTTCTCTTAGGGACTTCACCTGATAATTCAATCTTTTTCTGACATTGGGCCTCTGACGAAGTAGTGGAGGGGGTGCTTTCTCTACATCTTTCTCAGCATCACCTATTTCTGGATCAGTTGGGGCTTGGTAGACCTTCCTTGCAGTTTGCTTAGTCCTCGCCATTTGGGTAAGAGAACACACCATGCGACAGACGCGTAAGCCCCAATCTTCAAGATGTTTCTATGGCGCCGTGTGTGAGGAGAAGGGTGACAACATGACGCGATAGAAGGGTGACCCAGGCTCTGGAATAGGTCCGTATCGCGTCGTATGCGAGGTGTGAAATCTTTAAGTAAGCTGAGCAGAAACCCCCGCACGACTCGATGTGAGTCTCACCTGACCATTGCAACATACCCGTATCGCGTCGTATGGGATGCCATGAGTATTCCAAAAAACAAGAGTTTCACAATGCGATAGAAGGCACACAAACACCTTAGGACATGGTATAGAGCATCGTATGCGAGTTGTGTAAACTTTTAATTAGCCGAGCAGCAACCCCCGTACAATGCGATGAGAGGCTCACCGAGACTTTGCAACTTGCGTCTATCGCGTCGTAAGGGATGCGAAGAGTATGGGAAGCGGTAGAAGGTGCGCCCACATGCCCAACACATCCGGTCGCATCGTTTGAGAAGAAACTTGGATTGGCTTAGTGGATGGATGACTCAAAGTGCAGGTAGTTGAGGACGACACGACGCGAATGTCGAGTATGGGAGAAAGCACAAAATGAGCACATGACAAGGCTTTATATACATAAGACCGTCCGTATGACGTGACCGTTGTGCGCAGGCTACGTGGCACGTGTGCATGGTTGACACGTGTCACTAACGGTCATATTTCGGATGTTATATAAAGTTTGGTCTCGAATTTTAAAAATGTTGCACGTTCACTTGTCGCATACGACACGAGATATTATCTATTTTTGTGTAATCCTTTCGTCCCGCACGATCTCATCCTTTGCAATTGCACATCGGTGGTCCCTCGAGGCCCTATCGCGTCTTTCGGTCCCCTATCGCTTCTTGTTTGCTGTGTTGTGGCTTTGTCTCGTACGACGCGTAGGGAAGCAGTTCCAAAGGCTGGGTCCAGCGCCTATCGCGTGGTTCGGGGTTGTTTTACGTTTTGGTGTGGCTTTGTCCCGCACGATGCGCAGGGAGGCACTTCCAAAGCCTGGGTCCAGCGCGTATCGCGTGGTCCGGGGTTGTTCGTTTTGCTGTGGTTGTGTCCTGCACAACGCGTAGGGAGCAAGTTTTCACCTATCGACTTTTCCTCTACCATGATTGAAGGCCGGGAGGAGATTTTGGAGGAGAGTCCAAGTGAGAAACTATTGGTGGCTGTGATGGATGGTGGTGACATGGAGGTGTACACCAAAGCATATGAAATATTCAACCCTGTGTTTGATCTTGCAGCTTTGTTAGACCATTTGAAAGACTTCTTGGCAGAAGAATTCAAAGAGTTTGAAGAAGCAGTTAAAGGCAAGTGTTTGGTTTTAGATGGGAAGGCTTATTGTCATCTAACCGAATATACTACAAACTCAATTGAGAAGAGCAAAGTAACAAGGAGGTTTGGAAGATTTTCTAAGAAGACTTCCTTTGTTTGTCCACCTACCATTTCTTGTCAATTACATTTAAAACCTTGTAACCTTGCTCCAAAAGAAGTTGCTTTTCTTTTCTTTTTGTTCCTTAAAGTTGACATGCAAGGCAAAGCTGATGAAGTGAAAGATACAGATGAGGCAACAAATAAAAATGTTTCCACAGTTTTGCAGCTTGAGAAAAGTGAAATTCTAGAAGAGGAGGAAGTTGATGTTGCAGCTGAGGAGCAGGAGAGTGCAAATTTTGATGTTGCTCAATTTAGAGCTAGTACTGTCATTGATGAGCCAACAGATGAGGTAGAGGTATCTGAAGCTTCTCTTACTATTCCAAACCTTCCCTACTTCCTTATCAATGGGAAAGAGTATATTCCTCTCCATCATATCCAGTGTTTGCTTAATATGAGGGAGGACTACTGTATTGCAACCATTTATGAAGCTTCTGAGGTGGCCAAAGATTTTATTGACACAGAAGAAGAGTCAAAAGAGGAGTTTTTGGCACTTGATCTTCATACATCCAATAAAGATTTTTTGCCTGCTCCTGATGCACTTGCTCTATGCATGAGAAGAGTGGAAGAGGAAAAACCTTCCCTCAAAGATGAGGATTTTGAGAAGGGGCTTGTTGAGCTTGGAATCCATTCTTTTGGCAGAGACTTTAAGCTGAAAAAAATTGGAAAGGAAGTTAACATAAGAGAGATGACCGGATCATGCAATCTCCTTCAAGAAAAAGTCATTGCCGAAGATGAATTACAAAAGGTGATCTCCCTACTGAAGTCTTTCTTTTTTTTCAGGTTAGTTTTAATTACTCATTGTCTTGTTTTGCAGATTGAACTCCTTGACAAAGACAATTTTCTTGGGAGAGCTAAAGGCTCGAGAGGGAAAGCAATAGAGGGCTCTTCAAGAAGGGATGCCTCCTCTCTCATGCACTACATGCCTACATTGGATAGTGCCACCTTTTGTGCTTTCCACATGTAGTATTCTGAAGATCTTGAGTTGCCAATGTTTGCACTGAAGATATTGTCACGGTTTTTAGGGTACACTCCCCTTCAAATCAATGCAAACAAGATCATGCTACTTGAGAGAGCAGCAACACTTCGAATGTTTGGATATGTTGCAGGATTCAATGCCTCAAGAGCAAGATACTTTCTTTGCTACTCTAGCTATGCAGCAGCAGCTGAGGAGACAAATTTCAACCTTCTTGGGGGCTATAAAAGAAGAAAGTTTTTGAGATATAGGGGTGACATGCCTAGAGATATAAAAAAAATCAAAAACTGATGTAAATTTGACAATTTTTTGCACCAAAATATCTTTTTTGAATTTGGATCTCTTTAGAAAGATTCAATACAAAGTTTCAAAGTGAAGCATTAATCTCAGATCTGTGGTTGAGCAGCATGGTTGTTTGATCTCATCCATTGTAATTGCCTCCTATAGAACCAATTGAATAATTCCTTTAGTGCATTGCTCCTTCTTTGTCCACCTCCCTTTCTCGTACATTTGAAAAAACAAGTCCTCGCTTGATAGTGAGATTCTTCCATTCCCTGAGTATTCCATGTTGCAAGGGGTCCTTGTTGTACAAAATATGGTTCATGCAGGTACAAAATATGCTAAAAATAAAAAGAAAGTTAGTTGAACTCAATAGGATGCAAAGTAAAATACTATCCAGACTTTAGAAAGTAATTGAATACTCACCAAGTAATATGTGATGTCTTTTTCTCCCCAAGCATCTGTAATAGCAGTTATTAAAAGCTTTATTGTCTTTTTAAAGTCATCTGCATAAGTAGCAAAGCTAACTTGTTGTCTCAAAACTTTCAAAAAATTGTCGAGCTTCTTCCACACTTCCATGCATTTGTTGGCTACATCTGGTCTACTTTTGACATTGGTTGTTATAACACAAAGATCCTTCCAGCAGTTCCACATAGCATCAACTTGTTTTTTGTCATGGTTACTCAAAAATCTTCTGGCTTTTGCTCCACCCATTGAAACATCTTGCAAAACATCACCGGTTCCTTTTGAAAGAGTGGGATCTTTTTTTAGATGCACTTGACCACCATGAAAACCCATTTGAGAGAGCAAAGCCTCACATTTTTCTATGCACTCGTCTGCAAGTTTAGTTGGCTTAATAGAATATGCATAGTCAAGATGGAGTTGAAGCAATTTGTTCAAGATTCTAATCTCTGCATGCATTGTGCATATATGTACATTTTTTAAATCTATTGTTAGAATTGGATCCCAAATCATAGAAGACGATGGGTAGTCGATGACGTTAACACTATTCCTTGATGGTGCTTTTCCAACCTCGTGTTCTGCAAGCCATCCTTTTGTTCCAGTGCTTTCCATGCAATATAGACATGGATACTTGGTATTGGCACCTCCACATACACCAAACATGCACTTTAATGCTTTTAGGTCGGCACTCAAGTGCCATTCTACAAAAAAGTCACCCATGCCATCTACACAGAGTTTTTCACCTGCATTTTGGTCATGTATAACAGAAGGGAGATCGGTCTGCAAAAACAGCCATTTCAATGTATCGTGATTTTCTACTGGTATTTGAGCTGCTTTGATCCACCAAAGTTCCATTTTTGATTGAGTTTTGTGGTATGGGGAATCAATCTTACCCTGGCTATAGTCCAATGCTCTATTCATAAGAGATATGGATACTCTTTCCATTTTTTGACATTTTTGAATTTGAGCTTCATCCAATTTCAGAACAAATATAAGTTTTCCTTCACAATCTACTTCTTGCATATTATAGTATCTCACCCAAAGCAGATTGAACATTTTTTATACTCATCCAAATGTTATTAAAAACATTATACTCAAAAGAAGATTTTTTCTTCTGTTTTTCATATGGCATCGTTCCTTCTATATGATAGTACTCTCCAAAATGTTCGGGTATTTCTTCGTTTAATAGAGTCCTAACTTTCCCAACATTATGAGGCCTAGGCAACCCAAAAGCTTTAATCTTGTAATACTTTAAAACCTGAAACCAGGTTTTAGAGATGGCCCTGTAACCCCTTCTACTCACCCCCACTATGTCACAAACTTCTTGCATTTGAGAAGGTTGGACCAATAAACCCATATCTTTCAGTAAACTTTGAAATACCAATTTTTTCTGAGTTTGATTTTCAGGAAGTTTCAAAAGTTTAAGAATATCACTTTTGTTCATTACCTCATTCAAAAATCTCACCCTTTCTTGACCATTGGACATATCAAATCCTAAAAGACTAGTCACATGTTCTCTAGTAATCTTTAATCTTTTTTTTCTTTGTCCAGAACCTTCTGTTAAGTTTACTACATCTCTCATTCGTTTTACTCGTGCTCTTAATCCTATTGGAGTTTCTTTTAAAGTCCGAAGTTGGTGATTTTGTTGTTTTAGAGATGCTATTCAAGTTCTAAAATTCTTGTTGCATTTGAAGAAAAAACAGTTGCATTTGAAGACAAAACAATTTTGAGATATTGAATGTAATGTGTATGATCAATGTGTAAATGAGATAACCTAGAACTATATCCTAGTAAGCCATCAACCCCATCACCAACAAATCTCATCAAATCATGAGGTGTGTGAAAAGATGGATACCTTCCAGTGCTAGGATCCGGTGGATACAAGCTCCCATCTGTCCATATATGAATGTGTTTCTTTCCCTCATTGTGAAGTTGTTGTGCTTCATTTGCAGTTGTAACTGGTCTTTGATAGACACTCCGCATAGTACATATTCCTGGCTTAGCTTAATGTTCAAGTGAAACTTGCGGTTATCACTAATGAAAGATGTATTAGTCAGTGTAAGTAATGAAGGAGCCGAAAGTATAATGGAAATAACGTAGCAGCAGAACAAGGTGTATCAGAGAAGAAGAGATAAAGCTCGCGAAAGGTGAGAGAAAAAAGAGAGATTCAAAAGTGGAAACAACTATTTGCCGCCAAGTGAAGTAAATGAAAACAAATTTCGAGGTGAGCCACAAAGGAATGTGAAGAAAACGATATCTTTTTGAATATTTAGAGATATGTACCTAGATACGCTTTAGATTGCGTAGGTATGCTTTAGATTGTGTAGATATGCTTTAGATGACCAAAACGGACAAATTTGGAGCCGTTTTGACCACAAACGGCTCTGCTAATTAGTAATTTAACCAATTCCTTACACAACCCTTTTTGAGTCATTTTTGGCCCTAATGTACCTCGGTGACTTGAGTTACCCGATTCTCAAAGTAGAATAGTGTTGACTCTCTACTGTGCTGAGCTCCCTCCAACTTGTTGTTGCGGTGTCGTGCCATGGCACGTACATAGTGTGAAATAAAACATTCACCTCACTCTTGACAATTCTCGATGTATGCAAATAGAAGCAATCATGTATATATTGTGATATATGTTGAAGCGTCTACTACAGTCATTATCATGTACATACCTATCCGGGGAGTCGTGGCCCTGGATGTGGCCGATTTGCATGCTTTTCCACTTGATAAGATGCTTAATTTGGTTTGAAAATGTACATAGTCCAAGTGTTTCATGGTGGCACGCTCATTTCGCCTACAAAGACTGATGCGGGTAAAAACTGCCAAAAATAGCAGCTAACAGGCGCCGTTGCAGAATTGCATGGGAAGTGACCCAAAATGGTATATGGATGAAAAATCATTGTAAGATCCCCAATCCGCCTATACCATGATCGGGATGGGATCCTTGACAGGTCTCTAGGCCTTATAAAAATCGGAGTCTCTAGACAAGAAAAATCCAAGGAATAAACCTTTGCCATTGACAATGGCTTGGGTCTATAGCCTTAGAAGAAGACCTAGTCCTGTCTCGCAGCGAAAACGGGATAACATACTAACAATCCCAAAAGTCTTTCGGCCCTATAACTTCCACATATTGGGCTAAGGTATCCTCAACCAACGCTTTTTTCCCTTTAACAGATGTGAGGGCACAGCCCTTGGTGGACTCCTCTCCAAGTGAAGAAGTTTTCTAAACATTTTAGTGCGCGAGAATGAATAGTTACCTGACTAATCAGGTCCACCCGTCCATGATTGAAAACCTTAGTCAATCCCCACTTGCCACCCTGCACTCACACATGATTCATTTATCTTACTATCACATTGTTTTAAACATTTAAAATAATGGTTTCTTTTAACTTTTCGTCACAGTAATTCCTTGAAGACAGCAGTGAAAGCATTCTTTTAGAAAACAGACATATTTAAACTTAAGACAGGGTACTGTCAATCAAACATTATCCATAATAACCATGACCACTACTTTTCTTGTCTCAAGACCACCTAAGGGTGAAAAATGACACCCATTCCTTATTCAAATGCGGAGTAGATAAACCCCCACCCAAGGTTCCGGGTGCCCATACAACCGGGCGGCTCCCCTAGGATAAAAACGGTATCCTAACTTATGTAGAAACATCAAGACATGACACGGAGTAGAAACTCATCGTTCATGGAGGTAACCGACTTAACCGTGGCTAGAAAGCCAATCATTATCATCAATTTATATCAAGGAGTCGGAGGTGTCTTGAGACAAGCTGTCTTAAGGATGATCAAACATATCTTTCCTAATTCAACCAGTTTTAACCCAAACAATTCTTTCCTATATTATAAACAAATGCACATTGGAAGTTACCTTCCGTTTTCAGCCAGTTTTATCCTTCTTACGTATGCAATGCTAACTTATAAAATAACTTAAACTAATTAAAGACTTAATTGAATAATAGGACACCCACCTGGGATTGATTGGCCATTTGCTGCTGCGCTGATGCCTGAAGACTCTCCTCCGTAGGCCTACTACTAGGCCCGGCTTCGTCGTCGTGCGACGCTCTAGTTTGTTTTGGAGCTACTTCCTCATCATCAGATGTAGGATTTTTTCGGGTTCTTTTTGGTATCGTAACTTCTTATCCTTATAAAAAGGATGTATAATTATTAGGTAAATAGTTCAAAATCTAAACTTTACCTTTGTATTCAACCGTAACCCATCCAAGGTTAAATTTATAGTCTTAATTGGTAAATTCTTGACCTAGTAATTTCTTATTTGTCTATATAGGTATGATAACTTTTTCCACCGCTACCCTAAGGGTTTTCTAAGCTCTCCTAATTTTATTATAATTTTCTATATCTTTTTCTCTAATTTTCCCATTGACTTTAAAGCTAATAATCTACTTATTATGGGCTTAATATTTATTGTAATTAATTTCTCTTAAAGATTTCATTTCCTCAACTTGATATCATAGGTTTACACTTATTATACTTTTCCTAAAAACTTTTGACCACAAAGTCTATTTATTTTAATTAATCATTCGCTAAAAATAGGACTTTTGGTCAATTATAATTTTCTAACCTCACCAATCAACTATGGTATAATTACCACAAGTAGATAAGGATATTTTTGACCACTGGTAATTATCTTATTATTTTCTAACTTAATTATATAATTTCCATCTTCAATTTTCAGCTAGAATAAGAAATTTGACTTAGATAAATATCTATACTACCTTTCTAACCTTGGCATAATTATCACAGCCTCTTTACCTTGTAATACAGCTCTGATAAATAGTATGTAATTATAGCACATGATTTACTAATTTCCCTCTTTAGTTTTTAGCTACAAATGGTGTAATTTGACTTAGATAAATATCTATACTATGTTTTTAACCTTGGCATAATTATCACGGCCTCTTTACCCTATAATATAGCTCTGATAAATAGCATGTAGTCATATAGCATGATTTACTACTTTCCCTCTTTAATTTTTAGCTAAAAATGGTGTAATTTGACCTAGATAAATATCTTTACTACTTTTCTAACCTTGTCATAATTATCACAGCCTCTTTACCCTATAATATAGCTCTGATAAATAGCATGTAATCATATAGCATGATTTACTAATTTCCATCTTTAGTTTTAGCTAAAAGTAGTGTAATTTGACTTAGATAAATATCTATACTACTTTTCTAACCTTGAAATAATTATCGCGGCCTCTTTACCCTATAATATAGCTCTGATAAATAGCATGTAATCATATAGCATGATTTACTAATTTCCATCTTCAATTTTTAGCAAAAAGTAATGTAATTTGACTTAGATAAATATCTATACTACTTTTCTAAACTTGTCATAATTATGACGGTCTCTTTACCCTATAATATAGCTCTGATAAATAGCATGTAATCATATAGCATGATTTACTAATTTCCATCTTTAGTTTTTAGCTAAAAATAGTGTAATTTGACTTAGATAAATATCTATACTACTTTTTTAACCTTGTCATAATTATCACGACCTCTTTAACCTATAATATATCTCTGATAAATAGCATATAATCATATAACATGATTTACTAATTTCCCTCTTTAGTTTTTAGCTTAAAATAGTGTAAATTGACTTAGATAAACATCTATACTACTTTTCTAACCTTGTCATAATTATCACGGCCTCTTTACCCTATAATATATCTTTGATAAATAGGATGTAATCATATAGCATAATTTACTAATTTCCCTCTTTAGTTTACCCCTAAAAATATCGTAATTCCACTAAGATAATTAGTTAAACTAATTATCTAAGATTAGCAAAATTATCACAGGTTATCTAGCATCTAATAAACCTCCAAAAATTAAACTCAATTAAATTTGAATCTATTTACTAATTTCCCTTATTTAAATTACTCAAAAAATAGAGTAATTCTACCTAATTAATTATCTACATTAATTATCTGAGCTTCTCCTAATTATCACGGATTCTCTTACACTTAATTGACTACTATTAAATATATCACAGCAATTGAAATCAATTTACTAATTTCCCCTATTTAAATTTCACAAAACACAGAGTAATTCTGCCTAATGAATTAGCTAGATTCATTATTTGAGCTTCTCTTAATTATCATGGGTTGTTTAATATCTAATTAACCACTAATAAATATATCACAGCAATTGAAATCAATTTAATATTTTCCCCCATTTAAATTTCTCAAAAAACAGAGTAATTCTGCCTAAGTAATTAGCTAAATTGACTATCTGAGCTTCTCCTAACTATCACAGGTTTCTTAACACCTAATTAACCACTGATAAATATATCAAAGTAATTTAATTCAATTTACTAATTTCCCCTATTTAAATTTCTCAAAAAATAGAGTATTTCTGCTAAAGAAATTAGCTAGATTAATTTTCTGAGGTTCTCCTAATTATCACAAGCTTCCTTACATCTAATTAACCCCTGATAATTATATCATAGCATTTGAAATCTATTTACTAATTTCCCCTAGTTAAATTGTTCAAAAAATAGGCTATTTTTATCAAAGTAATTAGCTAGATTACTTTTCTGAGCTTCTCCTAATTATCACGGGTTTTTAAACACCTAATTAACTACTGATAATTATATCATAGCATTTTAATTTCATTTACTAATTTCCCCTATTTAAATTGTTCAAAAAACAGGGTATTTCTGCTAACTTAATTGGCTAGATTAGTTTTCTGAGCTGATCCTAATTATCGCGGGTTCTTGAACAATTAATTAACCACTGATAAATATATCACAACATTTGAAATCATTTTACTAATTTCCCCTTTTTAAATTTCTCAGAAAACAGGGTATTTCTTATAAAATAATTATCTAGATTATCTTTCTAATCTTTTCCTAATTATCACGAGTTTTTAAACACCTAATTAACCACTGATAATTATATCATCTCATTTGAAATTCATTTACTAATTTTCCCTATTAAAATTGTTCAAAAAACAGAGTAATTATGCCTAATTAATTAGGAAAAATTCTCAAAAAATTATAGGATAATGTTTCTAGATTAATAACTTTCTAATGCATCTCTGATAAATAATTCAACTTAATCTAATCCTAATTAATATTTTTACCATTAATTCATGGTTAATTTGGCTAATTTCCGCCTTAATATGATAGGATAAATAATCAGCTTAGTATTACTAAGCTTAATTATAATAATCAGCAGAGATGAATTAATTTATAGAGGTTTAAGGAGCATACATAGGCCTAATCTTTGATTTATTAGCAATTTATCTTAATTTAACCTTGCTAATTAAGAAGGATTAGGTTAATTACCGTTAGGGTTAATCAATTAGAGATTAAACTCTAATGATTTCTGCGTAGTGTTCTCTCTAGATGAGAGGGAGAGTATCAAGGCTCCGAGTCTGTGTAAAATGTGAAGCTAGGGGTCCTATTTATAGTTTTCTGGCACTCTTAAGCTCTCACAGCCTGAAAAAGGCAGTTGCTTGCAGTTCAAGCAACCCCCTACAGGTCAAAAACGACCCCTGCTGCTAAATGAGTCCCTGGCAGGTCAGTGATGACCCTCCCATTACATGCCAGCTTTTAAAATGTCAATTTTGTTATAATTTGACCTATTTTTGCTTAATTGGTAAATATCTTGTAAATATCTGGGAAACCTTTAATAAAGTCTATGCTTAAATGATTACTCTAACCGTTCAATTTTACCTATTTTACTCAATTCAAAGTGTAAACTTCCAGGGGTCATAACTATGCCAGTTTTTATCGGAATTCAATTCTGAAAATTTCTAACCCGGGGTTTGCTGTGCTTAAGATTCCAAAAATACCAATATTTGCCATGGTCGGACAATTCTACATTGCTTTTTCAATAATCATATCCGTTTGATTAAGCTTTATACAACCTTTAAGGTTTCAGAAACTGGAAACCTTACAATCATGCTTATGTATGATTTTTATGCTTATGAGAGTGATCCCATAAATTTAGGGATTTTTCTGACTCCGTTTGGGATTTTTCGCAAAAAACATGGCATTTTTTGGGTCAAAAATGAGCTGAAAATGGCCTAGTTTTGGTCCAAAGTGGCAAAATGGCCCAAAAATTGACACATCAGCTCATAATGCCATGGGGAAGAGAGAGAAGGGGGCTTTTTACAGAAAAAACCAGCAATTTTTCTCTAGTGTGTAATTGCTTCCATGGTTGCTCAATCTATGTGTAGGGCAGTCCTGCCTCTTCAAAAACTTGTATCTGAGCTAGTAAGGGAGTGAATTAGGGTTTCCCCTTATCAAAATGGTGTCTGGGCTTCACTTTTGAAGCTCTTAAATCTCTGCAAATTCAGAAAATGGTCGCCATGAAGGTGGAAGCTTGTTACCATATACATGTGGTAGTGATGTGTGTGAACACACTAGGACCGCCGCAGGGGCATTTTTTCCCTCTTTAGGAGGTTTTTTCCCCCGTGCATTGTATATACGCCCATCACTCTAGGGCTATCTATCTTTCCATTGCACACTAAGTAACACACTCTCTATTGTGTGCCTTGAGATTCCTTCGTCTTCTCCAAGTTGTGTGTGTTTCTCTGCAACCCTAATTCCAACAATTGGTATCAGAGCAGGTCACGTCCTCCCGGGCTTAGTCGCCAGCTGCTCCAGCACACGCATGCTCACTTTCTCCGATTTCAGTGAGCTTTGGCGAGTGTTTACAGGTCGACAAATGTTTTGGGTAAGCTCGAAAAGCTTGGTCTGTTCATAATTTTGATTTGGGCTCATTTCGGCCTCCGTTTCCACTACAGGCAGTACTGCACAAGCTATTTCGTCATTTTGTGTAGAATTTCTGTCAGTGCCGTTTTTTGCATAACAGGTGCCTTATAGTCTTCTACGGTTTGTGCTATATAGCACAGGTTGTTCTCGCTCAATTTCTCCTATTTTTGGGCAGTTTTCACATCAGGTGCAGCATTTACCATGGCTAACAACAACAACACAGATGTGTTCAAGATGTTTGCTGCTGAGGACAGGTTGGATGGGGACAACTACCCTATGTGGGCTTATATGATGCAACATGTTCTTGTGTCAAAGGATGTCTGGAACATTGTGCAGGGCATTGATGTACGTCCTGGTTCTGAGGATGTAGGCGGTGTTGAGGATGTTGCAGGTCTTGCTGCAAGGATTGCAACTGTTAGAGTTGTTTTGCCTACGGCAGAACAAGCTCGTTGGGATGTTAAGGATGCGCAGGCTCATGCATTGATTGCGTTGTCTGTGAAGTGCACCATTGTTCCTCACATCCGTTCAACAAAATCTGCAAAACAAGCTTGGGATATTCTAGCAGGTCTTTATGCAAGCCGCAATGAGGCTAAAATTGCTTTGCTGCGTAAAGAGCTGGAGTCGAAGATTATGCATGAGGAAGATGATATGGACACTTTCCTTGCTAGTGTCAAGGATATCAATGAGCAGCTTATTTCTGCAGGTGAAGTCATTTCAGACAGTTCCCTTGTGCAGACTGTTCTTGATGCCTTACCAGATTCCTACCAGACTTTTTCTAGTACTTGGAGACTGATGACCCAAGGAAATCCTGAAGTTGTCAAGTTTGATGCATTATGCACATTGCTGTTACAAGAGTCACTCTCCAGAAAAAACAGGACTAGACAACGTGCAGTTGAACATGCTTTTATTGCTTCTCAAAGAAAGGGTGGTAACAGCAATGCAGCCACTTCTTATGGTTCTGCTGCGAGTGGCAAAAATCATGTTCCTAATGCTTCTGTTGGCAGCAATTCTTCTGGAAATTCTGGTGATAAGGGCAAAAAGAAGATGCGTTGCCATTATTGTTAAGCCAATGATCACTTGTCGTGTCCTAAGTTGAAGGCCAAAGAGTCTAAGAAGAAAGAGGGTGGTTCCACTACAAATGCTGGTTCCACTACAAATGCAGTCATTGTTGAGTCTTCTGTGAAAGGAGACTGTAATGTTGATGTTGATGCAGAATGGGCGTTTAGCGCAGAGTGCACTTACAATCCTGCTGTCCATGATGCATGCTTGTCAGTTGCTGCAGATTCACATGTGTGGTATTTCGACAGTGGTGCTACAAAGCACATTACCTCACATCGTGAATTGTTTACCTCTCTCGAGTCTGTCCCTCATGGGAATTCAGTCACTTGTGCCAACAACGCCTCTTATCCAATTCAGGGAGTTGGAAGATTGTGCTCACTGCTGCTAATGGAAGTTCCTTCACACGTGTTGATGCACTTTATGTACCTGGGATCAAGAAGAATCTCTTGTCTGTATCCGCACTTGCTAGACTTGGACTTGTAGTCAAATTTGTGGATGACAGATGTACAGTTCATGATCTCAGCTTTGGTGATAAAATTGTTGCATCTGGGCTTTTGTGCCGTGGGCTGTATAAGCTCACTTTGTATGACAAGTGTGGAAAAAAATTTGCAAATGCTGTTGCAGATTCAAGGGCTATTTCAGATGCAAAACTTTGGCATGCACGTTTTGGTCATTTGAATTTTGCCAGTTTGCTGCGTTTGCAGAAATCTGATATGGTTGCTTCTTTGCCACCTCTTGAAGCACCTGTCAAACATGTTTGTGAAGGTTGTATTTTGGGTAAGATGCAGCGTTCTAAATTTCCAAAGGATGGTTCAGTTCGGGCCACATGCAGGTTGCAGCTTGTGCATAGTGATGTTTGTGGGCCCATGCTAACTCCGTCCTTGGGCAATTACCTGTACTTCGTGACTTTCATTGATGATTACTCCAGGCATACATGGGTATTTCCGCTTAAAGAGAAGTCCGAAGTTTTTATGTGCTTCAAACAATTTCTGGCTACAGCTGAAAATATCTCGAAATGTACTATGGGCACCCTCCATTCCGATCGAGGGGGGGAGTATATGTCTCATGAATTTAATGCATTTCTAGCTAGTCGTGGGATAAAACACCAATGTACAGTGCCTTATACGTCTCAGCAAAATGGTGTTGCTGAGAGGAAAAACAGGTCACTGACGGAAATGGCACGATGTATGGTCAAAAGTCAAGCTTTGCCGCATTCTTTTTGGCTTGAGGCCATCATGTGTGCCACTTATGTGCTTAACGGGTGTCCTACGAAAGCTTTGTAGTCTATTACTCCATATGAAGCATGGCATGATAGAAAGCCTTCTATTGAGAACATGCGTGTTTCTGGCTGTTTGGCATATGCTTTGGTGCCACAAGTGCAGCGCAGAAAATTGGATGATAAGGCTATCAAATGTATTTTTGTTGGTTATAGTGCTGAAAGCAAAGGTTACAGGTTGTATCATCCGCAAACAAAACGTATTCTGGTTTCTCGGGATGTAGTGTTTGTGGAAGATTCTGTTCAGCCCTTGCTGTCATGTACTAGAGACAGTAATGTAAGCTCACAGGACATTTATGACACTTTGTTGCCTCTTTTCAGTGGTGGAAATACGAATGTAAGTTCCAATGAGGCAAATGTACAGCCTATGGGGGTTTCTGAAAATGTTCTAGATCAGCCTATTACTGATGCAGGTGTACATGATGTACTTGATGAGGAAAGGGCTGAAAATGAGCAGGCTAGAGGTATGCCAAAATGGCTGGTGCACACTTTGCGTGACAGTAAATTGGATGCACCTTTGTCTAGTCGTACTCGTTTAGGCTCTCGCCATGTATCTTATGCATCAGATTGTTATGCTTTGGCTGTGTCTAGCTTACATGATGTTGAGGAGCCTCTATCTTTTGATGAAGCACATAATTCAGAAAATTGGATGGCTACCATGCAATCAGAATATGATGCACTTATAGAAAATGACACATGGACTTTATGTGATTTGCCTCCTAGCAAAAAGGCCATTGGTACGAAGTGGGTTTACAAGTTGAAACACAAGCTGGATGGTGAGATCGATCGCCATAAGGCTCGACTTGTTGCAAAAGGTTATGCACAACAAAAAGGCATAGACTATGAAGAGACTTTTTCTCCCACTTGTCGTATGACTACTGTGCGTTTTCTATGTGCATTGGTAGCTCATTTTGGTTGGGATGTACATCAATCAGACATTGTTACTACTTTCTTGAATGGTGACATATTTGAGGAAGTTTATGTAACGCAGCCTTGCGGTTTTGTCATAAAAGGACAAGAGGACAAAGTGTGCAGATGTAAGAAGGCTTTGTATGGGTTGAAGCAATCTCCTCGTGCTTGGTATGAGAAAGCTGACACTCATTTGGTTAAACAAGGCTTTTGTAACAGTCCAACAGAAAGCACATTGTATGTAAAGTGTGAGGGTGATGTACTTCTCATTGTGGTTATTTATGTCGATGATTTGCTGATCACTGGACCAAATGAGAGACATATTGCAGAATTTAAGGCTGATTTGAATGCTACTTTCAAGATGAAAGATTTGGGGCTGTTGCATCATTACTTGGGTATACAGTTTAAGCAGTGTGATGGTGGTATTTCCTTGTGTCAAAAAAGTTACATAGAGACATTGCTATGTAAGTTTGGACTTGAGGATTGCAAACCTATTGCCACTCCCATGGAAACATGTCTGAAACTGAGTCTACATGATGCTGCAATCCTGCTGCTGTCACTCTTTACCAAACTGTTGTTGGCTGCCTCATTTATGTATGCAACACGAGGCCAGATATTCAGTTTGCAGTCTCACAAGTCAGCAGATTTATGCATAGCCCAGGGTCTAAGCATTGGCAGGCTGTCAAGAGGATGTTTCACTACCTTAGTGGCACTTTACATCTTGTCTTGTTTTATCCCAAGGGGGGATCATTGCTGCCAGACTTACATGCTTTTTCGGACTCAGATTGGGTTGGTTGTTTTGACACACGAGTGTCCACAAGTGGTTTTTGTTTCATGCTTGGAAGTTCATGTATATCATGGTTGAGCAAGAAGCAACCTACTGTGGCCACTTCGAGTTGTGAGGCTGAGTACAAGGCAGTCTTCACAGCTACGGTTGAGTGTGTATGGCTCAGACGCCTTATGGATGATTTGGGTGTTGGACAGGACACTGCCAACACTATCTACAATGACAATCAGAGCACATTGGTAGTTGCGAGGAGCCCAGTTTTTCATGCTCGCACAAAGCACATTGAGGTGCATTACCACTATGTCAGGGAGAGGCTCTCAGCAGGAGAGATCATCAGCTTGGCTTATGTGCCAACACAAGACAACCTTGCAGACCTTTTCACAAAGGCAGTGTCTCGTGAGAAGCTTGAATCTTTCCACAAAGCTTTATGCTTACTCCCCTTTGTGGACTGATCCTGTCCTCAGGGCATGGCACTTCCCTTTACTCATGTGCCAGCTCTCGTTCACCGCATCACTCCAGGGGGGATTTGTTACCATATACATGTGGTAGTGATGTGTGTGAACACACTAGGACCGCCAGGGCATTTTTTCCCTCTTTAGGAGGTTTTTTCCCCCGTGCATTGGATATACGCCCATCACTCTAGGGCTATCTATCTTTCCATTGCACACTAAGTAACACACTCTCTATTGTGTGCCTTGAGCTTCCTTCGTCTTCTCCAAGCTGTGTGTGTTTCTCTACAACCCTAATTCCAACAAAGCTCGTGTATTCCTTTCAGCTGTTTGATGTTACAACTACGTAATTGGGGGATGGGACAGAACTGAAAATTCCCATTGCAGGAAAAAGAATTAAATTATTCAAAAGAAGAGGGGATTCTCATTCATTTGATGCACAACCAAGTGAAGAGGATGATGAAGACAACTATATGAAAACTGAGGATGAAAGTGAGAATATGGCGTCTCACCATGAGTTTTAATGCTCTACAAATGTTGTTGTGGCACATACTGGAGGATGTGCAGGTTCAGAGGGGGTGGATGTCGTGCCGTGGCATGTACATAGTGTGAAATAAAACATTCACCTCACTCTTGACAATTCTCGATGTATGCAAATAAAAGCAATCATGTACATATTGTGATACATGTTGAAGCGTCTACTACAGTCATTATCATGTACATACCTATCCGGGGAGTCGTGGCCCTGGATGTGGCCGAATTGCATGCTTTTCCACTTGATAAGATGCTTAATTTGGTTTGACAATGTACATAGTCCAAGTGTTTCATGGTGGCACGCTCATTTCGCCTACAAAGACTGATGCGGGCAAAAACTGCCAAAAATAGCAGCTAACAGGCGCCGTTGCAGAATTGCATGGAAAGTGACCCAAAATGGTATATGGATGAAAAATCATGCTTATCTATGATTTTTATGCTTATGAGAGTGATACCACAAATTTAGGGATTTTTTTGACTCCGTTTGGGATTTTTCGCAACAAAAATGGCATTTTTTGGGTCAAAAATGAGCTGAAAATGGCCTAGTTTTGGTCCAAAGTGGCAGAATGGCCCAAAAATTGATACATCAGCTCATAATGCCGTGGGGAAGAGAGAGAAGGGGGTTTTTTACAGAAAAAACCAGCAATTTTTCTCTAGTGTTTAATTGCTTCCATGGTTGCTCAATCTATGTGTAGGGCAGTCCTGCCTCTTCGAAATCTTGTATCTGCGCTAGTGAGGGAGTGAATTAGGGTTTCCCCTTATCAAAATGGTGTGTGGGATTCACTTTTGAAGCTCTTAAATCTTTGCAAATTCAGAAAATGGTCGCCATGAAGGTGGAAGCTCGTGTATTCCTTTCAGCTGTTTGATGTTACGACTACGTAATTGGGGGCGAGGCTACATGATACCATGAAAGAGGTTTGGGTTTTGATTGAGAATTGTGCTTGTATGAGCATCGAGGTTTCATGGCTGAAACATTAGTGTTTTTCAATGGTCTTTTTAAGTGAAATTGAATGTGATTTGATGATCCTCTCATCATACTCTCGACTACGAAAACAAGCAATTTCCAAGCACGATAGGAAAGAGGGTTTGTGACTTTGCTATCACGAACACTCTTAAATTCTCTGTCACCCTTAGAAAGAGGGTTGGTGATTCTCCAAAAACTCTTTCCTGCAAAGGGTTTGTGACTCTCATCACGAACTCTCATAGCCAAAGGTTCTGCACCTTCCCAGCTAGACCGCACACTTTCCGACAGCGGGTTGGTCGTAGGTTGCGGACATGGTCTCGACCTACTCCTTCTTCTCCTTGGCACACATGCTATGTATATCCATTGAGTCTAACATGCCGGTTGTCTTTCCCACTACAAATATATCACCGTTACGCCTGACACTTGAGCCTCGATGGAGATGCAAAGTTCGTCCAGCTGTGCTTGGAGCTCTTCTTCTTCTGTTGTCTAGTTAGAAAACCTTGCTGACCATTCATCCATCCACAAAAGGTTAATGCTTACAATCTTGTAAACTAAAAGGTTTCATGAAAGGATCCTCCGTGGGGGCACCAAGATAAATGATTGTCGGAAATGACGTGCTAGGTGGGGTGGCCTCTACACCACACATCGCATCAAATCACCAAGCATCATCTCATGGGGGGGTAGCATCTAAGGTGTGCTATCCTATAACTCTAAGGGGCACCACCTAGCTTGTATGTGGCTAGGACGCAAACATAGATGACCTAGAGTGGTAGGAGTGAGATGCCATCTAGGTAGCCAAGATAAAATGATGAGATAGCCACATCCGGATAGAGAGAATGCATAATCAATAGTCAGGAGTGTGTGCACGAGAGAGGTATATGACAAGGGTCAGAATGGAGCATGACTGACTAGTGATGGTGCACTTGATGAAATACAAATGAAGTGATATACAAGGGAAGAATCATCCCATGGATATGGGGAGAACAAAGCTAAGAAGAAGAGAGAATGGACTCAAAGATCATGATAGAATTGCACACTTTATTGATGATGATGATACTTACAAACGGTGATCTTGGCCGATACCAACCTTGCTCCTGACAATGGGGGTGCATGATGGAATGCGAGCGCCATATGGTGCATGCAAAACTTTGGAGTTAGCGGTGTTACCACGTTAGCGGGAGGTTAGTTGAAGGAAATACCAACAAAGAGTCTAGATGCCTCTCTAGTGAGAGAGCTAGAGAGGGAGAGAAGGTAGAGATAGAGAGAAAGGGAGGTAAGACTGGGGTGGGTAGATTTTTTACTATTCATTAGTCGTTGGCCAGGTTATTAGAGAAGAGTGGAGATCGGGGCATTTACAATGGGTGTTGTTGATGGCTTAGGTGGCTGGTGTGAGGTTAATGCTTATGTTCCTAGTCCTTTGTTGCGTGATGCCATCGTGTCGTATTGGGGCACCTTCTGGTCACATTTCCTTTATGTTACTCTGCACATGCTGGCGGTGGGTGCGACGGTGTGGGTGTGTTGGGTTCGTTCTTGTTGTAGTGGCCTTGTGGTAATGCCTTGGTTGGTTGACCTTGCTTGTACGTTGTGTGTGTGTGTGTGTACGTGTTTTTTGTATATATGTATGTGCTCGTGAGTGCGTATGTGTGTGTGTGTGTGGGTGTGTTTGTGTGTGCGTCGGAATGAGAGAGAAATTATTACTATGTTATGCTGGCTTGGCGGACTCAAAAAAGGAGAGAGAGAGTGAGTGAACAAGAGATGGAGAGAGAGAGAGTGGAAGAGCGGGTGACGGGCAGAGAGGAGGCTGAGGGTGAGTGTGTGTGTGTGTAGGTAACAAGTGAGAGAGAGAGAGAGAGAGAGATTTTTTCTGTGCTACACACACACACACACACACAAAGGATGGGCTGAACGAGGGGGGGGGGGGGGGGGGGGAGAGAGCGTGGGAGAGCGGGTAATGGGGAGAGAGGAAGGGAGGGTGTGTGTGTGTGAGGGGTGTTGAGAGAGAGAGAGAGAGAGAGAGAGAGAGAGAGAGAGAGAGAGAGAGAGAGAGAGAGAGAGAGAGAGAGAGAGAGAGAGAGAGAGAGAGAGCTACTACTTTGCGCCCTATGGGCTGGCCTGCTGGCTGTCGACACAAGGGAAGAGAGAGCGAGAGCAAGAGTCAATAGGGGTGAGAGAGAGAGAGGTGGCAAGGGGAGAGAGGGAGGCTGAGGGTGAGTGTGTGAGGGAAAGGGTGTGTGGTGTTGTTGAGAGAGAGAGAGAGAGAGAGAGAGAGAGAGAGAGAGAGAGAGAGAGAGAGAGAGAGAGAGAGAGAGAGAGAGAGAGAGAGAGAGAGAGAAACAGAGAGAGAGAGAGAGAGAGTGATTCCTTGTGCCTTCATGGCTGGTGAGACCAAGGTAGAGAGACATTGGCTGCTTGCAGTGATAATGGAGGAGGAGAGAGAGAAAAGGATGGATAATGGGCCAAGGGGGGGGGGGGGGGGGGGGGGGGGGGCACGGCACGCGCACGAGCAAGGGGAAGAAAGAGGGTGGAGGTGGGGGTAGAACAGGCAAAAGAAAAAAAAATGTTTTGTTTTAGTCTTTATGCTTCCGCGAATGGGGTCGGGTCCCATGGCCTTGGCTCCAAAGGCTGGCCATGGTCAACAGTTCTCTGGACTAATGAGTATCTAAAGTATCGTTCCACAAACAACAATGACAAGAATTTCAAGAATCCCTATGTGAATTGATTGAGGGAGTTGTAAATTCATGGGGAGAGAAGTCTATAAATCACTACATGGTTAGTTTTTTTCTAACATCTTTAAGTTATTTATTAAGTTACAGAGGTGGTTGTAGCTCTATGGGCAGTTTCATTAACGGAAAAAAAAAAGTTGTTTATTAAGTTGATGATGTTTCCTTGGCATGTGTGCAACACATATCATTTGCCCATGGCACATACTTTATGAGCACATATGGATCACTCCATTCATGGAGCACTTAAGGAATGGATGTTGGAATTAGGGTTGTAGAGAAACGCACACAGCTTAGAGAAGAGGAAGGAAGCTCAAGGCACACAATAGAGAGTGTGTTACTTAGTGTGCAATGGAAAGATAGATAGCCCTAGAGTGATACGCATATATACAATGCTCGGGGGAAAAAACCTCCTAAAGAGGGAAAAAATGCCCTAGCCGTCCTAGTGTGTGCACACACATCACTACCACATGTATATGGTAACAAATCCCCCCTGGAGTGATGCGGTGAACGAGAGCTGTCACATAAGTACAGAGAAGTGTCATGCCCTAAGGACATGATCAGTCCACAAAGGGGAGTAAGCCCAAAGCTTTGCGGAAAGCTTCAAGATTCTCATGAGACAATGCCTTTGTGAAAAGATCTCCAAGGTTGTCCTGTGTTGGCACATAAGCCAAACTGATCTCTCCTGTTGAGAGCCTCTCCCTGACATAATGGTAATGCACCTCAATGTACTTTGTGCGAGCATGAAAAACTGGGTTCCTTGCAACTGCCAATGCGCTCAAACTATCAGTGTAGATAGTGTTGGCAGTGTCCTGTCCAACACCTAAATCAGCCATAAGGCCTCTTGGCCATACACACTCAACCGTAGCTGTGAAGATTTCCTTGTACTCAGCCTCACAACTCGAAGTGGCCACAGTAGGTTGCTTCTTGCTCAACCATGATATACATGAACTTCCAAGCATGAAACAAAAACCACTTGTGGACACTCGTGTGTCAAAACAACCAACCCAATCTGAGTCCGAAAAAGCATGTAAGTCTGGCAGCAATGATCCCCCCTTGGGATAAAACAAGACAAGATGTAAAGTGCCACTAAGGTAGTGAAACATCCTCTTGACAGCCTGCCAATGCTTAGACCCTGGGCTATGCATAAATCTGCTGACTTGTGAGACTGCAAACTGAATATCTGGCCTCGTGTTGCATACATAAATGAGGCAGCCAACAACAGTTTGGTAAAGAGTGATAGCAGCAGGATTGCAGCATCATGTAGACTCAATTTCAGACATGTTTCCATGGGAGTGGCAATAGGTTTGCAATCCTCAAGTCCAAACTTACATAGCAATGTCTCTATGTAACTTTTTTGACACAAGGAAATACCACCATCACACTGCTTAAACTGTATACCCAAGTAATGATGCAACAGCCCCAAATCTTTCATCTTGAAAGTAGCATTCAAATCAGCCTTAAATTCTGCAATATGTCTCTCATTTGGTCCAGTGATCAGCAAATCATCGACATAAATAACCACAATGAGAAGTACATCACCCTCACACTTTACATACAATGTGCTTTCTGTTGGACTGTTACAAAAGCCTTGTTTAACCAAATGAGTGTCAGCTTTCTCATACCAAGCACGAGGAGATTGCTTCAACCCATACAAAGCCTTCTTACATCTGCACACTTTGTCCTCTTGTCCTTTTATGACAAAACCGCAAGGCTGCGTTACATAACTTCCTCAAATATGTCACCATTCAAGAAAGTAGTAACAATGTCTGATTGATGTACATCCCAACCAAAATGAGCTACCAATGCACATAGAAAACGCACAGTAGTCATACGACAAGTGGGAGAAAAAGTCTCTTCATAATCTATGCCTTTTTGTTGTGCATAACCCTTTGCAACAAGTCGAGCCTTATGGCGATCGATCTCAATATCCGGTTTGTGTTTCAACTTGTAAACCCACTTCATACCAATGGCCTTTTGCCACGAGGCAAATCACATAAAGTCCGTGTGTCATTTTCTATAAGTGCATCGTATTCTGATTGCATGGCAGCCATCCAATTTTCTGAATTCTGTGCTTCATCAAAAGACAGAGGCTCCTCAACATCATGTAAGCTAGACACAGCCAACGCATAACAATCCGATGCATAAGATGCATGGCGAGAGCCTGAACAAGTACGACTAGACAAAGGTGCATCCAATTTACTGTCATGCAAAGTGTGCACCAACCATTTTGGCATACCTCTAGCCTGCTCATTTTCAACCCTTTCCTCATCAACAAGTACATCATGTACATCTTCATCAGTAATAGGTTGATCTGTAATATTTTCAGAAACCCCCATAGGTTGTACATTTGCCTCATTGGACATTATATTCGTATTTCCACGACTGAAAAGAGGCAACAAAGTGTCATAAATGTCTTGTGAGCTTACATTACTGTCTCTAGTACATGACAGGAGGGGCTGAACAGAATCTTCCACAAACACTACATCCCATGAAACCAGAATACTCTTTGTTTGCGGATGGTATAACCTGTAACCTTTGCTTTCAGCACTATAACCAACAAAAATACATTTGACAGCCTTATCATCCAATTTTTTGCGCTGCACTTCTGGCACCAAAGCATATGCCAAACAGCCAAAAACACGCATGTGCTCAACAGAAGGCTTTTTATCATGCCATGCTTCATATGGAGTAATAGACTGCAAACCTTTCGTAGGACACTTGTTAAGCACATAAGTGGCACACATGATGGCCTCAAGCCAAAAAGAATGCGGCAAAGCTTGACTTTTGACCATACATCGTGCCATTTCCGTCAGTGACCTGTTTTTCCTCTCAGCAACACCATTTTGCTGAGACATATAAGGCACTGTACATTGGTGTTTTATCCCACGACTAGCGAGAAATGCATTAAATTCATGAGACATATACTCCCCCCCTCGATCGGAACGGAGGGTGCCCATAGTACATTTCGAGACATTTTTAGCCATAGTCAGAAATTGTTTGAAGCACATAAAAACTTCGGACTTCGATTTAAGCGGAAATACCCATGCATGCCTTGAGTAATCATCAATGAAAGTCACGAAGTACAGGTAATTTCCCAAGGACGGAGTTTGCATGGGCCCACAAACATCACTATGCACAACCTGCAACCTGCATGTGGCCCGAACTGAACCATCCTTTGGAAACTTAGAACGCTGCATCTTACCCAAAATACAGCCTTCACAAACATGTTTGAGAGATGCTTCAAGAGGCGGCAAAGAAGCAACCATATCAAATTTCTGCAAACGTAGCAAACTGGAAAAATTCAGATGACCAAAACATGCATGCCAAAGTTTTGCATCTAAAATAGCCCTTGAATCTGCAACAGCATTTGCAAAAAAATTTCCACACTTGTCATGCAAAGTGATCTTATACAGCCCACGACACAAAAGGCCAAATGCAACAATTTCATCACCAAAACTGAGATCATGAACTGTACATCTATCATCCACAAATTTTACTACAAGTCCAAGTCTAGCAAGTGCAGATACAGACAAGACATTCTTCTTGATCCCAAGTACATAAAGTGCATCAACAATTGTGAAGGAACTGCCATTTGCAGCAGTAAGCACAATCTTTCCAACTCCCTGAACCGGATAAGAGGCATTGTTGGCACAAGTGACTGAATTCCCATGAGGGACAGACTCGAGAGAGGTAAACAATTCACGATGTGAGGTAATGTGCTTTGTAGCACCACTATCAAAATACCACACATGTGAATCTGCAGCAACAACTAACAAGCATGCATCATGGACAGCAAGATTGTAAGTGCACTCTGCACTAAAAGCTCATTCTGCATCAACATCAGCAACACAGTCTCCTTTCACAGAAGACTCAACAATGGTTGCATTTGTAGTGGAACCAGCATTTGCAGTGGAACCACCCTCTTTCTTCTTAGCCTCTTTGGCCTTCAACTTAGGACACGACTTGATCAAGTGATCATTAGCTTTACAATCATGTCAACACATCTTCTTTTTTCCCTTATCACTAGAATTTCCAGACGAATTTCTGCCAGCAGAAGCATTAGGAACATAAGTTTTTCCACTCGCAGCAGAAGCATTGGGAACATAAGTTTTGCCACTCGCATCAGAACTATAAGAAGTGGTCGCATTGTTGTTACCGCCCTTTCTTTGAGAAGCAATAAAAGCCTATTCAACTGCACGCTGCCTAGTTCTATTTCTTTTGGAAAGTGACTCTTGCAACAGCAATGTGCATAATGCATCAAACTTGACAACTTCAGGATTTCCTTGGGTCATCAGTCTCCAAGTACTAGAAAAAGTCTGGTAGGAATCTGGTAAGGCATCAAGAACAGTCTGCACAAGGGAATTGTCTGAAATGACTTCACTTGCAGAAATAAGTTGCTCATTGATATCCTTGACACTAGCAAGGAAAGTGTCCATATCATCTTCCTCATGCATAATCTTCGACTCCAACTCTTTACGCAGCAAAGAAATTTTAGCCTCATTGCGGCTTGCATAAAGACCTGCTAGAACATCCCAAGCCTGTTTTGCAGATTTTGCAGAATGAATGTGAGGAACAATGGTGCGCTTCACAAACAATGCAATCAATGCATGATCCTGCACATCCTGTACATCCCAATGAGCTTGTTATGCCGTAGGCAAAACAACTCTAATAGCAGCAAGACCTGCAACATTTTGTGCTAGTTGAGAAGCAATAAGCTCAAGTTGTTTGGAGTACTTGGTTTTTTCATTGGCAAACCATTGTAGAAACCACTCATTTTTGTGTGGATTTGGTAGCATAAGAACTACTCCCCCTAGTAAAAAAGATCCACAAGGCTTGGTGAGGACAGTATAGGGAAGATTATCCAGAGAAAATTGAATAGAAGCATCAAGGTGAATGGTATATGGGGTACGTTGGGAAATAAGATCAGCACCAATGGTAAGATCCGTATTAGGATGGGGATGTAAATATAGGTAAATTTGCATCTTGGCATTCCCTGAAGCCAGCTTAAAAAGAACAATTTTGTTGATTCAACCCTTTGAATTATACACATATGAAACGGTGATGCCATAAGACATGCTTTGAACGAGGTGCGCAGGAACCAATGCTTGGTTGATATAAGAGATCACAAAGCCTGAGTCCCAAAGAGCATCCAATTGAAAGGATTGTTCTTGGGGAAATTAAATCCATACCTCAGAATAGTATGCTTTGTTCTAGGGTGGATTGAATTGAAGAGTATGGCACCCATTTATATCGCGTTCAAGGATCCAATTTGGTGTTGGTTCATTAGCAATTTGTGCTAATGCAGCGAGCTTGAAAAAATGTTGGACCATATCATAGACGAGATCTAATTTAGCTTCAGTGGCTGCAAGTTGGGATTGAACAGATAGCAATTGATGATGTATTTGCTCGCATTTAGTGTTTACCTATTGGATGGCTTCCAAGATAGCTTTATCATTTTTATTACATATTTGAATGTAGTCAGCAGCTTCTTTTATAGGATGCAAAGCTGATGTGAAATCTTCTGGATTGATTATCAAAGTAGAGGTTTGATTTCGAAGATTATTCCCAACTTATGCATGAACTGTTGCCTTCTCGTTGTAGGTCAAAGTCTCGGATGCATGAATGTTTTCCATTCATTGTTGAGCAATGGCATTTGCTTGTTTGATCATATTTCTAAACAGGGATAGTGGAGTATACTTTTGTTGCTCCTTACGAGATAGATTTAGCTTTAGAGGTCATTGCTCTTGTTGCCAAGATTCTATTTCATCATAAGAGTAAGGGCTAGAGCTCGAGGTAGATGATGGAACATACCTTTTTTCTGTGGAAATGAAAAAGGCTTCTTAACCATATTGGTTATCCTGGGCTCATTATCATCAGAGAAATATGGTATTTCAATATCCTGAGAAGAAGTTGATGTAGAACTATCTTCAGATGGTTCTTGATCAGAATCATATTCTGCAATAGGAATGTCATTATGTTGTAGCATGTTGCAACAAATGACTTCATATTTGTATTTGTCTTTGAGGATTGCATTTCCAAATTTTCACTTTCTTTGAGGGCATTCTAGGGCAATTTGCCCTTGCTTATTGCAAATGTTTCACCTTACTTGTTTCCTTTCTTCTTTAGTGAGCTTATGTTTGCAGCGTGCTACTTTGAACCTTTTCCCATATTTGTTTTTTCTTGGTTTAATCTTGTAGTTGCATTTTCCTTTATCTCTGTACCCAAAGGGCTTGACCTTTGTTTCCTTATCGTAGAAGTGTTACAAAAGGTGACATTTTTGGAGGAAAGCTACAAACAGAAGTAATCACTGGTTCTTGTAATACTGTAGAAAACATGCAAGGTAAATCCCTATGTTGTGAGCCACAACCAAAATAATGGCTTGTTGCAAAGCGGTTTGTTGCATATCAGTGGTGCTTTGCCTTTTTTTGAAGTAGATACCCCCTGGGGAAAAAAGATGTGGAAAGTGGTTAGAGAAAGTTTGGAGAGTACCTGATATTGCAAGAGGGCGATCTCTTTAAGGGCATTGGTATGCCAGTTAGAAGTTGACTCCAAGGGTTGCATGAGAGTGTTTGGAGAAGAGACAATATAAGGAAGACTATGGGTAAGATCCTTCTCGTCGATGGCTGCCTTGTTAAGGAGATCAATACCATTAGAGACAAATTCAGAGGCAGTGATGCGATCACAGAGTTTGCATCGAAATAACCCTTCATAATCTTTATATGTTTTAGGATGAATACATGCCAATGATGGAGGAGAATGGTGCCAATGGGAAGTTGATGGAGAGGCTTGACTGGTTGGATAATTAGATGTTCTGAAGGACATCTAGTATACTGGTTTCTTAATGAAGGAAGCAACATCTTTGCGGAATTTAGATCTAACAAAGATTTTGTATTGTGCAGTAGATTCAAGCTTTTGAATATCTAAAGATATGGGTTGCTAAACCTCATTGAGGAGAGTCTTGGAAACATCCAATTTCCATTTTGCAGGAAATTCAACTTCTTGCAAGTTCACCATTTCAGGCAAACTGTTTAAAGTTTTATAAAAGGAGTTTGAAGTAGCTGAGAATGTCTATGTCTAGTGGCACCTTGCCCGCGACTATGATTGTGGCTCTTACAATGAAGCAAGGCTTCCTTTATATAGAGTATTGATCACTTGTGTTATTCTTATGTGAGGCTACGTGTTACATTCTTCTGTAAAGTACTTTTTACAGTAGTTTGATGGCGTCAAAGGAAGCCTTGCTTCATTTTAAGAGCAAGAGTTTTTTGGAGAGATCACTATACCTTAATTACCATTCCTTACTCTACCTTCACACTACCATTGTGAAACTTTTTCTTAATCTATAAAATCTGTGAAGTCACTACTCTATCTCGTCTTTTTGTCTGTCATCTCTTGAGTTTATTTGTGCTGCAAAATTGGTATTAGAGCCCTAGTGTATGTTGGTTATGATTAACCGTGAGAAGTATTACTTGGAATCTTTGAGTGCTTGTGATGATTGCCTATAATTTTGTGGTTAGGAGCTGCTATCATTGTTCAATCGCAGTTGCAAGCAAGGTGCCACTTGACATAGACATTCTCAGCTACTTCAGACTCCTTTTATCCCACAATCTAGTGCTACTGCATATCTTCAATCCATTGACACCCTAGAGAGCTAGCTACTTCATAGGCATAATCAAATATTCAACATGGAGATGATCATATCATCCTTCAAGAGACTTCTCTTTGACAACGTTGAGATTGAAGAAGCTAATCCTACTGTAATGGAGTTTACCTAAGGTTTCTACTTCCCAAGAAAGTTTTTTCTCTTTTTGCTAATACCCTTTACCATGAAACTCGTGGTAAACTAACTATCAAAGATGATTCTGTTAATCATATCATACATATGTTCGAAGAACCCTCTGAGTTTAGGAAGAAGGCATTAAGGAAAGGACATGAGTTTGTGCACATAGGCTATATAGCCATAGGTATAATACCTTTGATTTGAAAAGGCCTTAATGCTTCTTGTATAGGGGCTCTACTTGATACTAGGCATAGAAACTTACCTGACCAGACAATTATGGTCTTGCAAGGAAGTTTGTCCAATGGGCCAATCTACATAGAATGTTTTCCCAACTTTCCCACTAGCCTATCATATTAATAGTTTGATGAGGTAATCTCTCTCCTCATTAAAACACATGGTTTAGATTTAAAACACAACTCTGACCATCTACAAATAGACTATCGTATGATATTTCGTACTATCAATACCTGTCTACCCTCATTATATAATTTTGGCTATTTGCAAGATAATGAATCTGAAATCCGAGGTCAGAATATTGTTACCAAGGTGGATGATACAACTTTATGCAGTCTGCCTGAAATGGTGAACTGACAAGAAGTTGAATTTCTTGTAGAATGGAAATTGGATATTTCCAAGACTCTGCTCAATGAGGTTCAACAACCCATATCTTTAAATTTTTAAAAGCTTAGATCTATTGCACAATAAAAAATCTTAGGTAGATCTAAATCTCGCAAAGATATTTCTTTCGTCATTGAGAAACCAGTATACCAGATGTTCTTCGGAACATCTGATTATCCAACCAATCAAGCCTCTGCATCAACTTCCCATCAATGCCATTCTCCTCCAACATTGGCATGTATTCATCCTAAAACATATAAAGATTCTGAAGGCTGTTTTTATGCAAACTTTGTAATCACGTCATTGCCTCTAAATTTGTCTCTAGTGGTATTGAGCTCCTTACCAAGACAGTCGTTGACAAGAAGGATCTTACCCATAGTCTTCCTTATATTGTCCCTTCTCCAAACACTCGCTTGCAATCCTTGGAGTCAACTTCTAACTGGCATACCAATGCCCTTGAAGAGATTGCCTTGTTGCAATATCAGGTACTCTCCAAACTTTCTCTTACCACTTTCCACATCTTTTCCCCCCGGTATCTACTTCAGAGAAAGGCAAAGCACCAGTAACTGATATGCAGGAGACCGCTTTGCAACAAGAAATTATTTTGGTGGTGGCTCACAACATAAGGATTTTCCTTGCATGTTTTCTACAATATTACAAGACCCAGTGATGACTTCTGTTTCTAACTTTCCTTTAGAAATGCCACCTTTTATGGCAGAAGACCGTGAAGATGGGTTTAATCCCTATCATCATTAGGGAAGCAATGCTGAGATACAACCATGGTAGAAAAGATAGGAAATGGGGGAGGTAGTCATAACTATTCTACCAGAAGACAGGCAATGATTAGTTTTCAAGATGATAGTTGTGCTGAATATGAAGAGCAGGAATTAGATGAATTGGATATAGTCATTCCTCACATATTCCGAGTTCCCGATGAATCTTTTGATAATTCTTCCAACATCAATTTTGAAGAAGAAGTTTGAATTCTTAATCTAGTTAAAATACAGATAGAGGAGGTAAAGATTGAAACTCCATCATCATCTTCCTCTACCACCCTGAAAGGAGTTTCAAAGATTGGAGATATGTCCATTCTCGACATTGATGGATTAAACCAACATCAGGCCTGGAAGGTCTCATGAGTTTATCTATAATTCTACTTATTATGGAATCCATTACAAAGACTTGATGCAAAGACAATCATTCTCCATGATCATAGCAGGATTTCAAGGAATGCTACGAGCATGGTGGGATGATCTAAGTGCAGACAGCAAGGCCTACATTATGTAAGGAGGTCCTGATGGTCATGAAACTTTTGACAATGTCATCTGACTTTCCTTTGCAACTTTAGTCATGCAATTCCTTGGATTGACTAACAAGATTCAAGAGAGGAATAAGGAAGACTTCTTCAAAAGTAAGCTATATGACTTAACCTAGATTAAAAAATATCAGCAACATATGACTCATTTGATGTATCAGTTTCCTGGAGGATACTTCAAATCAAAATATAAGCAGTACAATCTTAACTGTGCTCTTGAGTCATTTGCTGATCCTAAAAATGTCTCATTATTTGTACATAGATGTGGTTTATGTTCACATTTTATTATGGTTCAAATGTTTTTGCAAGGCTACCTAATAATCATTCCGTATCAGCTATTATGAATTGTTATGATCCAAGCTAGGGAGTATTTAGTTCTCTATACAAGATCTGTTTACACATCTATACCCTCAAGTTTCATGTATGCCATGAGCATATACTAATCCATCAGTATTGGCAAGCACCAAACACTCCAATCGTGGAAATGTAGGCTCAGATAAGATTTTGCTAATGCATGCACACTAGGTGTTCTGGGCCCTAGTGTTTAGCAAAGACATATATGTAGCCTCATGAAAATGCATGTGTTTGATAGATTATGTTTTTTTTTTTTGATGCAATATTTATAGTGTCTCTATAGATTTTTTAATGGGTCTACCAACCACCGTATGAGGACATGACTCGGTATGGGTGATTGTAGATAAGTTGACTAAAACTCTATAAATTTATTACAATAAAGTGCACTATTAAAACTCAAGACATTTACTAAGTTTCCGGTTGACCATCTATATAGATTTTATGGTCCACTATGTTTACAGGTTTGGGAACACAACTCCAAAACCGTGCTGCAAATTATCAAGAGACTGATGGGCAAATTGAACGTATTACTCACATGCTAGAGGATATGTTAAGAGATTACATTAGTAAGAATTAGTTTGATTGGAAAGATTTTCTCCCTATTTGAGAGTGTACCTCTTTAATATTTTTCCACCTTCAAAATGCTTAAGCGAGTTGGCAACATGGTATGCACACTATTGTATTCATCGATTTTTTATGTAGGCCGCTTAAGTAAAACTTTTACAAAGGGACCACAATGTAATCCATCAAGATGTTCTTGTTGCTTTCATTGTGCCTCCCACTCAATTGCATAAACCTAAATATATTCTTGACTACCTGGGTATAGAACTGCAAAAGGGGCTACTTCTTAAGAAGAAATATTTCACTTTTGTTTTTGAGGAAGAAAATGCTTCTTGAAAGGAAGAGTTATGTCAAGGAAATGGAAGGACCAAGGGGGCATGGCTCTATGCTAAGCATGCATTGTCAAGGAGTTTCTTGAAAAGGGTCCAAGTGGCCTATATAAGAATATGGTTGGGCGGAGATGAGCATGTAGACCTTTCATGTTCTTTCTTTTTTCTCCAAGATGTTTTATTTCTTCTTTTTCTCCTATTTTGAGCTATTTGTTTTAATGGTTTGAATTGTCTGTATCCTCTTTCCCTTTGAGTTTGGCTGGTCCAGCCCTAGTCATGAATTTCAAGGATATGGTGTTTTTCTTATTTGATGGTGTGCAGCTTTTCTATATCCTTGCCAACATCCGAGTACATTCTCCTTTCAACCTATTGAGGAAGCTTATTCAACCGATTGAATAAGCTTCCTCAAGATTGTGAGTATCTTTCTTCGGTCTTTGGTTCAAGGCTTGTGCCCGCTTTGAATGTTTATACTATTTACTAATGCTTGATTTTACTACCATTTTTATTGTTGCATCCATCTTTCCTTTAGCTCTACTTGAAGAAAAACCACTTCAATCCCTCTTTGGTACCTTCATGGATGTGCATGTCCACATTGGAGAGGTGATCTTTGCTAACGTGTCCACAAATTACCTCTCATATTGACATATATTCTTCAACTCCAACAACTATATGATATTCAAAGTTAGAGGGTTTGGTATGCTTGAGGCCATTGATGCCCTTTTGCTTCAAAGTCACAAATGGCCTATCCTTCAATACTTACCTTCAAGTAAAAGATGGTGAATTATTTGCAAAATTCTCTTAAGCTTAACAAAGCCTTGAGGTTAGTAGGCCTAAGTTAATTTTACTGTGTTCATGACTTTTCTCAAACGCCTACTATATTTTGTTGCAAAGATATATCGATAAATTCTTCAAGTGCTATCTTAGGTGACAAATGGCGGTATATAGAATGTTTCCATAATGGTGATCATTACAAGTGCATTGTGTTTGATCATCATTTTTGCATGAGATACATAAAATCAAGGTTCACTCTTCATTTGTTGTTTAGTTATCATAGGTGGGTATGCAAGTAGGGAAGATGGATTCCACTTCACGTTTTGAAATTTGAAACATCTATGTTTGATTGGGATATTTTCTTTGCCCAACGGTCAAATTAAAAATAAAAATGCACTATTAACTAAGCATTGGACCTTTCTTACCTTGTACGATCATTTTCTTATCATGGGTATTGTGGAGGTTCACGGTGCAAGATTCATAATTGGCACAATGTCACTTCACATTTATGCTTTAGGGTTCTTGTGCAATGGCTGACGTCTAATCATTTTGCTTGATTGATTTTTTCAATTTGGAAAAAAGATGGAGTCAAGGTGAATGTGCAAGAGTTGTGGAATGCTAAGAATTTTGTAGTAAACTATTTTGTTAGAAGCATTTCAAATGCTTGTGCTTTGGTTGTATCACATTCAATGTATATTTTAATGGAAAGTTTGCTTATGTGCCAAGAAATTAAAAAGCGGTGTTCAAGTTGTTGTATATTATTTTGCTGCATTTGGTGATAGGCAAGGTTCATACTTGTAAATAGGTACTCCAATAGACCACCTTCAAGCTCCGCGGCGGGCGGGGGGGGGTGGTTGTGGTGGTGGTGGTGGTGAGTTTCACTTTCTAGCAAGTTGGCCATGGAGGAGAGCTTATTTGCCTTCTTGAAGGAGTTCAAAATAGAGCACAAGGAAAGGGAGCTCAATGAGTGCTTCTTGCATGGGCTCGCCCTCAACAAAATCATGTGATTGCATAATGACACCTTTTGCCATGTACAAGACTACATCCACACATACCTACTAAGGTACACATGCAGTTCCACTCCTAAACTATGTTGCTTACTGGACTCTATGTGACCTACTCATCCACATCGACAAGGGTGATTTCCAATTTGTGTAGAGGCTGATTTGTTTCCCCACTATTGCTGACCACTGCATCACCTTGACCTCCGGATGGAGGCCACAATGCACAAGGGAAAGATTGGCAAGACATTCTTGCCCCGCCTAGCTACATGAATCTTCATGGTGATCAAGGACAACTCCCCTACCATCTAAGACATCAAACTACCCCACCTGCAAGTGGGGGGGGGGGGGGGTACTCAAAGACGCACGGCTAGGAAAGAGTGACAAGCACACTAAAGAAGGTGAGATTTTGCAACGGGCATCAAGGGTGCATTGGTGCCATATTTTTCTCTTGAGGCAAGTGGTGTTGTGAATGTGACGATAGAGACCACTGACAAACTAATCCGAGAGGTGATGATTGCTAGATTCACTAGTTATATAATTGATAGAATTCATGCTCATGCACATCATCAAGGCGTGCTTGCTACACATGGATGAGTGCTTTAGACTCTTGTCTTGGAGTTCGCCCTGGACACAATGCTTGAAATCATGGAGGAGCAAGTCCTTCCACTACGAAAAACCATTTTGGAGATGCTCATGATTGCAAATGCCTCTGCTCACTTGTGCCAAGCAAGCAGAGACCCTAGAGGAGGAGTTCCTATAGGTGCAATCAACCTTGGTGGTAGGGTAGTGGCCAATTCTAGTGGACCCAACTCCATTACTTGCTTTCCCACCAGTTTGGCTGATAGAAATTCCTCCATTGATTTGGCCCCTATGGAGACACTGATGATAATGATTTTCCCCAAGATGTAAACCCACCACTCACTTCTGATTTCGTAAATATATTGAATATGTATTTAACTAAGTTTTACTGTATAGGATGTCCTTGACATGGACAAGTTTGTACTATGGAGTGGTGATAGCTGCAAAGCTTTTGGCCCCTAGTCGATGCTTGTGCACTACATTAGCACACTACAGGCTGGTGATATTCTCATAGTGCACAAGGAGTACACGAAGGATGATGAGTTTTATCTAATGGCTCTCAAAGCCTTGTCAAAGTTTTTATGCTTTTCCACTATAGCAAACACTACCCACATGGTAGTTTAAACCTTTTCCATATCCACATTTAGTATGGGTTCTAGGGATAAGGTGATTTCACAAGTTGCACCAAGCCACCATGGCTAGTGAAAACCCAAAGGAAATGACACAAAGTTTCTTGACGGGTGAAGTACTGCAGTCTTCAAAGTGGAAGAAAATCATTGTAAAGATCCTCCTCAAGGGAAAGAAGTGATGTAATCCTAGATTTTGTTACATGATAATGCAATGATTCTGCTTCACACCTATGCATAGAATTGTATCTTCAATTTTCTTTGTTGTCTCCAATCATTTGTTTTGTCAATGCAATCAATTTGGTGTATTGATTTTTTGATAACTTGTTGGTTTACTACCCCATCAAAATTAATATTGCGATAGTGTTTTACAGCTCCCTAACTTACCTCTTGGCTACAAGTAGCTTGTATGGTAGTCAATGATTAGCATTGTAAAGTGCCTCCTCGAGCGAAAGAAGTGATTTACTCTTGAATTTTGTTACATGATAATGCAATGATTATGCTTCACACCTATGTGCTCAATTGTCTCTTCAATTTTCAATATTGTTGTTGCTAATCGATTGCTTTTTCAATACAATCAATTTGGTGTACTGATTTTTTGATAACCTGTTAGTTTACTACTCCATTGAAATTAATGTTGCAATAATGTGTTATAGCTCCATAACTTACCTCTTGGCAACAAGTAGCTTGTATGGTAATCAATGATTTTCCTAAGGTGTATAAAAACTATAAATTTTGTAGAATTACGCTATTGTCAAGCATGCTTTGGTTAAAATCATTGTGCGAAAAGGGAGCAAAAAATCACATACATAAATACCCTCTTGATGATTTTGGCGCCTTGTGGCACTACAATGTCTAGCTTAGTATGCCTGAAAAACCTAAACAATGCTAGCAAAGTGAAGGCTTGTAAACCATGTACCCTTTATCAAACCACAATGCTTTGGAACCCTAATAGATAGCTAGCCATCTACAAACACAATATTTTTTATTGCCTTATGTTTGAAAAATTTATACTTGTCAAATATGCCACAAGGGCACATATTGGTAATTTTTGGAGCCTTGCGAGACTGCTCTTTGACACTGACAATGGCCATATCAAACCTATTGGCTATGAAATATACAAAAAATATTCTAGTATATCACCTTTATACATAGAAACAAACTACAATTAGCATATTACTGCTTCATAGAACGCTACTACCTTTTTAAGTAATGCATGTAAACCTAATGAATGCTAACAAAGTTATGCCTTTGAAAACCTCAGCTTAAGTATTCTTAACACTGTGTATCCTTTACAAATGTTTAGAAAACCTTACTGAATTGCCAACCCTTTACAAAGTCCATTGTGTTGTCTTGTAAAACACAATATTTATTACTTCTTGTTGCTTTATAATGAATTTACTTGTCAATTAATCACAAAAAGACATGCCACAAGGGCGTGAGAGAAGGTCATCCATAACTTATTTTTGGCCATTTATCGTGCCCTATTTGGTAGGTCTATTTAGGCTATTTGGTGCAATATGGTGTAGCTTTAGACAAGAAAATCAAGCATATAAAGCAAGTTTGAATATCCCCTACTAATCAACTATGCAGAAAACTTGCAAAGCTAATTCCATAGTATCCATGTAGACATCCCCCCATGCCCATGTTTCCATTGCTTGAAAACTAGTATCAACAAAACAAACTATTGATGTAATACTTTTAATTAATATTCAACATCATTATGACTTGGAGATTATAAATGATCAATTATGGAAAAAACATTCACATAGAATTAATGACAATAAAAGTGAAATTTTGAACAAAGAGCACATTGGCATTGCTCCAACGAGGGTGGACTTCATTACTTTTGGTTTACAAGAGCTACAACAAATTTGGTGTTGTATTATGAAATTGGGATGCTATAGAGTACAAAAAATTATATATACAATTCATCACACTCATGGCACAATTGGTAGGCAAATTGCATGTCTTTGGCTTGAACAGTTACCCACTTAGCATGGATCACACAAAGATTGGTGTCTTCAGAAAGACAAACAAGGTATGCTTTGGTGGCTTCTTGAATCGCCTCCAAAGCCATTGCATGCATGTGCATGCAATGTCCGTCTTTTTTCTCTACATTATCTCTCTGCAATTTTTCAAGAAAGGTGATTTGCAAATTAGCAAAACCACCATCTTTTGCTAGTGTCCTATTTTTGCAAAAGCCTTGCAATGCTTCCACACTCTTTGTGCACTCTTCACTGATGTTGCTTGAGTGCTACCTTCTTGCATCATCCATAAAAATCACTCATCTTACGTCAATGGAAATACACTAGTTCCTTCTGAGCTTTTGAAGGGGCTACATTATGATCCAACTCATCCTCATCACTTGGGAGGGGCCTTAGTGGTATCGGAAATGTTTTACCACCTGTTCCCATGTTTTATTTGACCATTGATAGTTTCATCATGCTCTTATGGAGACACATTTAAACCCATGCTCTCCATCTCTTCATCATTTCATTGCTCCTCAACTGTGTGATGTTGATCCATCTCCTCTTCGTTGGTTTGTGTTCAAGTTGAATTATCGTCATCATTTTCCTCACCAGTGTGATGTTGATCCATCTCCTCTTCGTTGGTTTGTGTTCAAGTTGACTTATCGTCATCATTCTCCCCATGTAGCACGTTCCGATTGTCATGCACGAGCTTCTTTAACACTTTGCCCATCCTAGAATTTGTTCCTAACTATGCTTATCCTTGTCCGTCCCTTTTCTATTCTCTTATCCCTTCCTTTTGGCGGAGCTTTATGCCTCTTTTCGCATGCGACATCACTACAAGAGGTTGTGTGCTCTTGTGACGCTGTTAGCGACGGAAATACACTGGGTTTTTATAACCCTCGGCGTCGCTAAAACCGTCGCTACGAGAGCGTCGCTATATGCGTCGCTATAGGCGTCGCTACATGCGTCGTTATAAGCGTCGCTATATAGAGACGCTCATAGCGACACTCATAGCGACGGTTATAGCAACGTTTACACAGAAGACTATAGCGACGCTCATAGCGACGCTACAGAGCCATAAATAGCGACGGTTATAGCGACGCCCGAGAGAATTTTTTTTTGGTGACAGGGCATTGAATGCCCTGCCACCCATCAAGCATATTGTACTTGATTCACTTTTTAAAAAAAGTGCAAGGGTAGATAATAGACCCAAAATAGTCACCCACAAGACGCATTGTTTGCAAAATTGACAAGCGTAAAATTGACAATTGTACACATCATAGGCAAAATGAATTGATTGGCAAATGTAATAATGACAATTGTACAACATCATAGGCATAAAGAATTGATTGGCAAAAGGAACTCCGGTGACAAATGTAATAATATACATGGTTCAAAAAGACGTATAAAATCCGTCTCATGATACATAAGCTATGAGAAACCCTAAACTAATGCTATCTAGCTACGGCTAAACTGACGTCGTCTAGTCAGACGTCTCATCACGTCCAAGCGGCGTATCTGTCGGATTCTGCAAAAAAAGACAATAAGACAGCTTTCAGTAAGTATAAACATATAACGACATTTATAAAACAATACAAAAAATAGAAAAGAGTAAACCCTAATACTAACCATGCCGCCGCGAGAACTGAGAATTTCCATCAGGGCGTTTAAGCCCTTCCTGCCTGCGTACTCGCGCTCGTACGGTGTGGGATCACGTCCTGTCATCGACCACTGTCAAAATATACAAAGATTTCATTATGTTAAAATTAAAAAACTCATAAACCCTAAACTATCGAACATAAAGAGCAATGCAAAAACACTTACAAAATCGGCCTCAAATGATGCCCATCCACCGCTCCCCAAGTGGTGCGAGCTCCCTGCCTCTACTCGCGCTCTGGCTACATCCTTTTGTTGCTTCCACTTGTCGAGATTCTCGCGCGCTGCTTTCTTCGCATTCTTCCAATCTTCTTTGGCCAGCCAATCTGGCCTATTCCACCCATTCTTGATTGCTTTTTGCACTTCGGAACGCTTGTGTTTGCAGTATTCGCGCATTCGAATCTTCATCAGGTCTTCATTGAAGCGCTGATCCCGTGTTGGAATGGGAAACTCATCATGAAGTATGCTGATGACTCTGTTTTTTAAATCACTTGGTACTTCACTCCATTTGTTTAGTATGTAGTGTCTAAACAGTTGAGAGCAAAGACCACGCATGCGCGAGATCACCTTCTTGCCGTCATCATCCATGATGATGCCGCCGCTGAAGTCGACGGAGTAAGGCAAGCCCTCTGGCCGGTGACGCGTGAACCTGGGTGTCCCGGCAGGGGTCTCTAGCGGCGTGTCGATGGGGGTACGGACGTCAGGTGTCTCCACCGGCGTCTGGGCCCCGAAGCGAGGAGTGTCGAGTGGGGTGGCTCCTGGCGGAGTAGGTAGAGGTGTGTAGCTGCTAGGAACAGTCAGCCGCGCAAAACCTGGCGTAGATGGCGATGCTGTGGCTGGCGTGGGGGCGGGCAAAGAAGGGGAGGGTAAAGAGCCTCGTCGAACACGAGGTGGTGTGGAGGCATCGGCGGCGGAATCCCCACAACAACCGCCACCGCCACCACTAGAGCGCCGGTGTCTAAACGAGTGTGAAGATCGTCTCGTCAACGCCAAAGCTTCGGAGTGCGCCGAATGCTCCGAAAGAGAGGGAGATGCGGATGGAGTAGGAACGCGCGATGATGCGCCAGAGCGATGACACTCCACGTACCACTGTCTCTGCTACGGTGACAAAGAAGAAAGAAACTCCTCATCATCCATACCTGCATTAAACACACGAATATTTAAACTTAATATTGAATGAATAGAGTACACAATGACGCAAAGACCATTAAATACAATGACGTAATGACGCATATAAATACACTGACGCAATGAATTGAGTGATAGAAGAGGCAAGTTGAAAACTTAAAATTTTCAATCAAAAGATGTGAGCGCGAGTAGAAAAGAGCGTTATACACCATGGAAGGTACTTAGAGAGCCAAAGCTTTTACAACACGGAGCAAAATTGTTCAAATACAATATTTGTGGCTTTAAGAGATCTCTCTCTCATCCTTGCATAACTCAGTATAACTTCCTATATCTATATAGAGCTCTCCGTTTAAACACATATCCTATGTTTCATTTTGTAGCTCCTCTGCATGCACCCCATATAGAGTAGTAGCATCTTGATGCTCGTCTGGCACCACCGCAACGGCTTCTGATTGAGCATCTTCTCTGATCTCCTCCATTGATGCCGTTGTGATTGGCACATGGTAGCCTTCATACGTCCTTGCACTACGAGGGGCTACCTCTATGACGTACCACCAGTTTGATGTAGACTTTGTAGGATGAAATATTACCTGCCAGAGCCACATAACTTACATGAGAGCTTTCAAGCACATAACTTGTAAAAGGGGGATGTTAACTATTTACATACTTACTTGTTCACAATGCTCTGGTAGTACGAAAGTGTCTCTTAGGTCAGTCCATTTCTTAGTAGAATCCACCTCAAGAAAACCAGACTCTCCTCTACGCATAGTAGCGTTGCGACCCTCCATGATTATCTTGAACCATTGCACGTCGAACAAGTCGACAAAAAATCCTCTGTAATCGATCCTCAAAATCTCTTGCAGCGTGCCGAAGTAAGTGAGTTCCGCCACCACAGGATCTGCATCAGAGGAACGTCGTCTACTAGACTGTTCAAATTTTGCCATGATTCCACAATCTTGAGTAAAACGCTTTTTGTCGATCCGTTCCACCCTAAAATGTCGACCTTTACACCATGCTGCTGTGTATGACTTATACTACAACGAACAAAGATTATGAGTGTCCGTTCAAACATTTAGAAATAAAGTCACTAGCATGTCGTACATTGCAAACTTACCTTGGTCGCGCAACCCCGAGAGTACTCCCACTCTTCCTCAGTCACTTCGTCACCGCATTGTTGTGCGCTTTTCAATTGGTTGTGCAACCATCTTAAGCTCATGAAGGTTGGTAGGCTCTCCAGACCCGTCGGATAGTGCATCGGTGGTCGTCTTCCCCGTCTCCACTCGATTCGTGCCCTTTGTCGCTCTTGCTTTGCATTCTCATATTGTGAAATCCACTTTTGCATCACTGGATTGTGAAGCATGCAAAATCGGTTGATTTTAGCCTCTAGATCTTTCGTCATCTTCTTCTCAACACCGAGATTGCACATGACAATCCCAGATATGCGCTCATCATCTATGGTTCGCCATAGCGTGTCCCGGGCTTTATCAAATCCGTCTAGCCACTCTCCAATGTATACTAGGGACTCTGATACCAACCAACCTTCTGCCATGCTACCCTCCGGACGTGCCTTTTGATGCACATATCCCTTAAGCGTTTTCATGAAATGTTCTAAGAAGAACATCCATCTGGAATGAACTATGCCAGCTATTTCCACCTCATCAACTATGTGAACAAGAAGATGCACCTGAATGGTTAGCATGGTAGTAGGAAAATGTTTCTCAAACATGCACACAAGCTCCGCAGCATTTAGTTTGGCGAATGGTATGGAGTCTACGTTGATCTCCTTTTGTGAGATCCATTGCACCAGCTTTGCAAGTTTGTAGATTGTGTTACGGATGTCGAGAGACAAACATCCCTCAATGGCAACCGGTAAAATAAACTGTAAAGTATGTGCAGCAATGATATTAAAGTCCACATTTTATGCAATGATATTAAAGTCCACTATGAACGTACCTGACACATTTTATGCCAATCGTGTGACTTCAAACCGGTAAGCTTTCTTCTTTAGTAAAACACGTTCGGAGCGAGTGCATTACGCCAGTGGGGGTCCGCAAAGATCGAATGGTCTCTTTTACTTTGCGTTCTTGGGCTCCTGTGAAAATCCATGGTGCTTTAGGGAGTTTTATCGATCCATCAGACGCTGTTTGCGGCCAATATTGCTCCATACGATCCACATTTCTAAGGTCAACTCTGGCTCCCAAAGTATCTTTCTTGCCGGTCAGATGGTCCCATAGTAGATTACCCACATTCTTGAATATGTGCATTGGATCGAGCAAGTGATTGATCATGAGTCGGGGCCAGTATGGTAACTCGTACCATAGAGATAGTCTCTTCATCCCTGGAGGCAATCCGTCATCGCACATCTCCTTCTGCTCTAACCATGCTTGTGCAGACATCCTTGGTGGCTCTCTTCCCAAAAAGCCGTCGCGTAACACATGATTCTCTGGAAGATACGCTTGATGACCTTCGTAGATTTTCTTCTTCAGTGAGGGCGCCCTACGTGCATTCAGTCTAGGTCCACATGTGACACATGCTCTGTATCCGCTTGTTTGAAGCCCTGCATGTATACACATGATAATAGATCAACTATGGGAAAAAACAAGATTTACAGTGTTTGAGTGAGGAGTGTCAATAGATCACCTGAGCATTCTGTTAGCCCGGGATAGTCATGCATGGTCCACATTAGAATGCCTCTGATCAAAGAATTCCGTCGTCCTGTGTGTCGGCTCATATCCACCACCTCTATGCCAATCCACAATTGTTGTAGCTCTTCCAATAGTGGACGAAGATACACATCCATATTCCCCACTTTATATTGCCCTGGCACAATCAAGCTTAGCCATAGGTGCCCCTTCTTCGTAGTCAACCACGGGGGAATGTTGTAGTTGACGATGACAACGGGCCATACACTGTAAGATGTTGATCTTTGACCAAATGGATTTACGCCATCCATAGCCAGGCCTAAGCGCAAATTTCGAGCTTCCGTGGCAAAATCCGACCATGTTCCATCTATATGTTTCCAGGCTGCGCAATCTGCAGGAATTCGTAGCACACCATCCGAAGATTTATTCTCCTCATGCCATGATGCTAGGGCGGCCATGGACTTACATTCGAAGAAATGCTTGATGCGAGGAAGCAGAGGAAAATGTCGCAAAACCTTTTGTGGAATTTTTGTCCCGTGGAGATCTACTCGATATCTTTCGGAATCACATTTCGGACACTTCTCCATGTCTATGTATTCCCCTCTGAAAAGAATGCAGTCATTAGGACAAGCGTGGATAGAATTGTAATCCATCCCCAAGTTTCGCAAAATCTTTCTTGCTTCATCTCGGGAATCTGGCATCACATTGTCAGCTGGTAGTATGTGCTCTTTAAGCAATCTACACAACATAAAAATACGATACAGTCGTGTAAAAATCTATCAGATCATTATACATTTAGAGTTTTATTAAAGTAAACTAATTGTAATAGATCACCTGAAAAGCGCTGTGACGCTAGTGTCACTCCATCCAAACTTTGCCTGCATGTTGAGAAGAACCAGGAGTGCTTTCAATCTAGACATACGTGCTCCATTATACAATGACGTATCGGCTTCACTTTTCATATCATCATAGATAAGCCTTTCTGAATCCATGATCGTCTCGATCATTTCATCAATCTCGGGCTCAGACATTGCCTCGTTGGGAATGTGCTCTGCATGATCATCCCCCGAGCTGTCAGAGGCTACATCTTGTGGCCTCACATATGCTGCTTGACCAAAGCGCCTGCGAACACGTCTATTGGGTTGCAAGATTGCTGCTTGTTGGCCAGCGTCAGAGTCCGACGAGTTATAATTGGCAACAACTCGATCTATAATAGATGGATCGAACTCGCCAAATTCGCGAACGTGCTGCAAAGAAACACGTCTTGTCCGTCGCACAGCATGCTTGCATTGATTACAAGGACATAAGACCCTCGTTGAGAGATAGGTGTTTCGATTGGACGGTCCCACATCCTCGTCGCTACTCATAATGAGGATAAAAAACTTATAACCTGGACAACAAATTTAATATTCTATTGGCATTCTTCGTCTTATCTCTCTCTCTCTCTCTCTCTCTCTCTCTCTCTCTCTCTCTCTCTCTCTCTCTCTCTCTCTCTTTATCTCACATTCTCTAGTCATGTCCAATCCCCGCACACCTCGGTCTAGAGGTGCACGGAGATCAGAACCACCGGGTTATCATCTCGTCTTTATTGGTCAATACCTATATTTGTGGGTACAAGAAATCTACACACCCACGTCTACATGATACTGCATGTAGTGGACAAAATCCCTTTGCCTCTTCTCTAGCTGTAGCACTTCACTTCATCTTAACATCTTTTCACAGTAGATCTTTTCACTGTTCGTCTAACTCTAAACCCTAAACCGTAAGTAATTCTTGCGTGGACTCGATCTAACGTAAATAAGCGTAAATCTAAATAAACGTAAATCTAACTAAAAATAAAGCTAAATCTAATTTAACGTAAGTCTAATGACTAGAGGTTGTCTAGATGGTCATTGTGTCGGGGATGTAGTGACTCTTGCCGCCCTGAAGATCCACCTTCTTCCCTATCTTCTGAAGACATTTCACCAGTACTTTTGGATCGACGGAGCCCACCATGAGTGAAGACAGCAATACCCTATATTCCATTGAGGGCTTTCTTCACCCGCTTCATGTAGGCATCGCAGTCTATGGAGACCTAAATCTAATCTAATATAACATAAATCTAAATCTAGCTTAAATAAACGTAAATCTAGTTAAAAATAAACGTAAATCTAATTAAAAATAAACCTAAATCTAATCTAATTTAACTTAAATAAACCTAAATCTAATTTAACGTAAGTCTACATCTAACCTAATCTTTAACGTCTTTTAGGATAGTTTCCTACGACGTTATAACTCTCTTCTTCTTGTGTGTGTGCGCGCATGTGGATGTGTGTGCCAATAAAAAGAGATAAATGGTATAACCTTTCTATCACCCATGCCAAGTATGATAAATTGGTTATGCCATTTCCCTCTTGAATAATAGGTCTTGAGTTCAACTCCTCGTCGGCTAGATCTTTAGGTCTTTTAATTTTAATTAGTTTCCTACGACGTTAAATTAGTTTCTCTCTCTTTCTCTCTCAATGTGTGTGCATTTTTTTGGATCGTATGCATGTTTTCTCTCTCTTTTCCTCTCTCAATGTGTGCGTTTTTTGTTTATGCATGTTCTCTCTCTCTTTTCCTCTCTCAATGCGTGCGTTTTTTGTTTATGCATGCTCTCTCTCTCTTTTCCTCTCTCAATGTGTGTGTGCATTCTTTGTTTATGTATGTGTGTGTGCGTTTTTGTTTATGTTTATACTCTCTCTCTCTCTCTCTCTCTCTCTCTCTCTCTCTCTCAAAAACACTATGTGTGTGTGTGTATGTGTGTGTGTGAGAGAGAGAGAGAGGGAGAGAGAAAGAGGGGAAGGGAACATGAGAGTGAGGAGAGGGAAGGAGCATACCTGGCTCTCCTTCCTCTCCTCGTGTGTGTGTGTGTGTTTGTGTGTGTGTGTGGAGAAGAAAGAGAGAGAGAGAGAGAGAGAGAGAGAGAGAGAGAGAGAGGGAGCGTTACCTGCTCCTTGCTTGATCTGAGTTTTTGGGCGCGCTCTGTTATTTTTTTAGCCCAGTCGGCGTCGCTATGAGCGTCTCAAATTTCTTTGGAAATTTGCGACGCCCATAGCGACGCCGGGATTTTTTTTTTGAGCGTCGCTGTGTGAGCGTCGCTAATGTGAATAGCCTCTTGTAGTGCATGCAACCTTCTCTGTGAACATGTACATGACCTTTGCGGTGTTGTTCGTGCATGCCATGCATTTCTCTAAAATGTGTTAAGTTAAAATGAGCTCTTTTGGTTCTTTTATAGTCAAAAAATAAAATAAGGGCAGGTTCACACCTAAAGCAAATCATTTTATGACATCATGTGATTACTTACCAAAAAAAGTGACTCACAATTCATTGCAACACATGAAAATTATATCTCAAGGGATTCTAGTGGCATGTCATGCACTATGCCTTTGTGGCCCTTGGGACATATAGCATCGCCAAGGATTGTTGGTGAGTTAATTCTCCCGGGGAGTCCACTAGGTAAAAATTGCATATAACACTATATTACACTTTTTTGCTCTTCATGCTTTTTAATGCAATTTTTTGCCCTCAACTAGCCTTTCCTAAGTGTAGTTGTGTTATGGGAGCTTGTTGTTCGTGCCAATTTTGCATATTGTGGTGCATAGATTCAAAATTTAGCGTCTTAAAACTTTTTTTCTAAAATTTCAAAGAATTTTGAGACTTGAAAGCATCCCTTTTGTTGTGGTTCGGAAGATATAGTCTGTTTCGCACAAGGTAAAGGATATCGTAGCCCGCATATAGTTTGTTGTAGAGTAAGTTGTGAAGGCTTACATGTTTTGTGGTGTATTTACACTTTTAACTTGTGATTTTGAAGAATAAGTTGGTGAAGGGGAAATATCTTTTTCTCAAGTGTATTGGCTAGTGTGTGCTATAATTCCATGCTAGGGGAAGTGCTTCTTAGTCTTGGGGGGGTCACTATGTATGAATTGTGTATATTGCATGCGTTCAAGGACTATTTCTAAAACTCCTTATCTGTGGATTTTTAACAAATAAAATACACCCTTTTTCCATTCAATCTCTAATTTTTTTCCCACTTTCATTTTATGGTAACCTTCTATATGTGAATTTTTTTTTTCCCACTTTCATTTTATGGTAACCTTCTATATGTACAACCCCTTTTGTTGTACTCACGTGATAGTCACATAAATATTAAGTGACCCCCTTGAGTTCATAGTTTCCATGGTGGTCTTTTGGGTTTTGTTGTACTCACTTGATAGTCACATAAATATTAAGTGACCCCCTTGAGTTCCTAGTTTCCATGGTGGTCTTTTGGGTGGGCGTGTGCTTGTAAATTTTCAAGGAATTACTTGCCTTTAAATTGTGGTGTTATGGGAGTTATTTTGATACGGTTTGTGGCGCTGAATTTGTGTCTTGAGTGCTATTGGGAGACATTTCTATAGAAATACCCTAATCCTATAGGGCTTAAAGTTACACATCCTCGTATATCCCTAGAAGATCCTAAGTTATGTCATGAAGAGATTGATCGTCTTCTTGCAAATGGCTTAATTGCTCCATCCAACAATGCATTCGCATGTCGGGCCTTTTATATAAATAATCACTCTAAACAGAAAAGAGAAAAAAGAGATTGGTGATTAATTACAAACCCATCAAAGACTGGCTTCTGCAACATAGAAGATTTCCTTTGCCCCTAAAAGATGAATTGTTGTAGAGTTTTTGGGAATTGAAATTTTTGCAAGATGTATTAAAATGCAAGAACATGTGTTGCAAAAGCTACAAAGCTTTCCCAATCAACTCAAGGATCGCAAAGAAGTCCAATCCTTTATTGGATGTTTGCAATGGATTGCTCCTCAGTATCCTCAAGTTTTCAAGGAGTTATAACCCTTCAAAACTCTTGAAAGGAGTAAAATTTTCTTTTGGTCTGATGAGTTATCACAAGCAGTGATGAAGATCAAGCCTGTTTGCCAGAATCTTCCTCCTCTTAACATCCCCACTGATAAGCCTCTTATGGTTTACTCCGATGCTTGAATCATGGGGAGGCATTCTCTGTGAAGATCATAATGGTACCCCTATCATCTCCAGATGGGCTTTAGGTCGCTTCAAAGATGCAGAGATCCGGTATCACTCAATTCAAAAAGAGCTTTTGGCGGTAGTCAATGCTACTCTATCTTTTCGCCTGTTTCTTATGGTAATTCTTTTTACGCTTTGAAGTGACCTTAAACACTTTAATAAGTTTGTAAAAGAAAAGAATGTTGGTAAAGTTGAGAATGCTCGAATTATCGATGGGCCTACAAGCTCAGTCACTTTGATATTACCTATGAATATATTCTTGAAAATAAAAATGATATTGCAGATCTTCTGTCTCGCATAGAAAGTGACAAAAGCATTGATGTCATACAGACAGAATAAAGTGAGATCGGCAATAAATTCCATCAAAACCCACTACTGTAAAAAGAACTTTACAGAAGAATGTAACACGTAGCCTCGCGAAAGAATAACGCAAGTGCTCAATCCTCTATATGAAGGAAGCCTTGCTTCATTGTAAGAGCAAGAGTTTTTTGGAGAGATCACTATCCCTTAGTTGCCATTCCTTACTCTACCTTCACACTACCATTGTAACTCTTATTATGGAAGCTTTTTGTTAATCTATAAATTTGTGAAATCAAACTTCTACTTAGACATTCCATCCAGAAGCTTCCACATCAGCTTTGTAATCCCTTAGTTACCATTCCTTGCTCTACCTTCACACTACTATTGTAGCTCCCATTATGGAAGATTTTTGTTAATTTCAATTGTTCATACCGAAGCTGCACAAGATAGGGCTAGTGCTAAGCCTAAAAAAGATTGAACTTTGTAAACCACAGGTAGAGTTTTTGGGAATTGAAATTTTTGCAGGATGTATTAAAATGCAAGAACATGTGATGCAAAAGCTACAAAACTTTCCCAATCAACTCAAGGATCACAAAGAAGTCCAATCCTTTATTGGATGTTTGCAATGGATTGCTCCTCAATATCCTCAAGTTTCCAAGGAGTTACTACCCTTCAAAACTCTTGAAAGGAGTAAAATTTTCTTTTTGTCTGATCAATTATTACAAGCAGTGACAAAGATCAAGCATGTTTGCCAGAATCTTCCTCCTCTTAACATCCCCACTGATAAGCCTCTTATGGTTTACTCCGATGCTTTTGATGAAGCATGGGGAGGCATTCTCTGCGAAGATCATAATGGTACCCCTATCATTTCCAAGTGGGATTTAGGACGCTTCAAAGATGCAGAGGTCCGGTATCACTCAATTCAAAAAGAGCTTTTGACGGGAGTCAATGTTGTTCTATCTTTTTGTCTGTTTCTTATGGGAATCCCTTTTACGCTTCAAAGTGACCTTAAACACTTTGATAAGTTTTTAAAAGAAAAGAATGCTGGTAAAGTTGAGAATGCTTGAATTATTGACGGGCCTACAAGCTCAACCACTTAGATATTACCTATGAATATATTCTTGGAAATAAAATAATATTGCGAATCTTTCGTCTTGCATAAAAAGTGACAAAAGCATTGATGTTATACAGACAAAATAAAATGAGATCGGCAATGACGCCATCAAAACTCACTAATGTAAAAATCACTTTATAGAAGATTGTAACACGTAGCCTCACATAAGAATAGCGCAAGTGCTCAATTCTCCATATAAAGGAAGCCTTGCTTCATTGTAAGAGCCATAGTTTTTTGGAGAGATCACTATCCCTTAGTTACCATTTCTAACTCTACCTTCACATTACCATTGTAACTCCCATTATGGAAGCTTTTTGTTACTCTAGAAATCTCTAAAATCACTACTCTATCTCGTTTTTTTGTCAGTCATCTATTGAGTTTCTGTGTGCTGCAAAATTGGTATCAGAGCCTTGGTGTATGTTGGTTATGATTAACCATGAGAAGTATTACTAGTAACCTCCGAGTGCTCGTGAGGATTGCCTAGAATTCTGTGGCCAGGAGCTTCTATCATTGTTCCATCACAATCGCATGCAAGGTCTTGCTAGACATAGACATTGTCAGCTACTTAAGACTCCTTTTATCCCACAATCTAGTGCTGTTGCATATCTGCAATCCATTGACACCCTAGAGAGCTAGCTATTTCATAGGCATAATCAAATATTCAACATGGTGATGATCATATCATACTCCTCTCTGACAACATCGAGATTAAAGAAGCGAATCCTATTGGTAAATGGAGTTTACCTAAGGTTTCTACTTCCCAGGTATATAAGCATAACAAAGTTTCTACTCTTTTCGCTAGTACCCTTTACCATGAAACTCATGGTAAACTAACTATCAAAGATAATGATTCTGATAATCATATCATACATCTGTTCGAAGAACTCTCTGAGTTTAGGAAGAAGGCATTAAGCAAAGAACATCAATTTGTGCACATAGGTTATATAGCCGTAGGCATAATACCTTTTTTTTTTAAAGGCCGTAATACTTCTTGTATAGGGGCTACTTGATACTAGGCATAGTAACTTACCTAATCAGACAATTAGTGTCTTGCAAGGAAGTTTGTCTAATGGGCCAATCTACATATAATGTTTTCCCAACTTTCCTTGTAGTCTCACATATAAATATTTTGATGAGGTAATCTCTCTCCTTATTAAAACACGTGGTTTAGATTTAAAACACAACTCTGACCATCTACAAATAGCCTATCATATGATAATACATACTATCAATGCCTGTCTACCCTCAGTATATAATTTTGGCTATTTCCAAGATAATGAATTTCAAATCCGAGGTCAGAATATTGTTACCGAGGTGGATGATACAACTTTATGCATTTTGTCGGAAATGGTGAATTGGCAAGAAGTTAAATTTCTTGTAGAATGGATACAAAATCATAGGTAGATCTAAATCCCACAAAGATATTGCTTCCGTCATTGAGAAACCATTATACCAGATGTCCAAATTTTGCAGCACACAAAAAATCAATAGATGACAGATGAAAAGACGAGATAGAGTAGTGATTTCACAGATTTATTGATTAACAAAAAGCTACCATAATGGGAGTTACAATGGTAGTGTGAAGGTACAGTAAGGAATGGTAACTAAGGGATAGTGATCTCTCCAAAAAACTCTTGCCCTTACAATGAAGCAAGGCTTCCTTTATATAGAGGGTTGAGCACTTGCGTTATTCTTACGCAAGGTTACATGGTCCATTCTTCTATAAAGTGCTTTTTACAGTAGTGGGTTTGATGGCATCATTGCCGATCTCACTTTATTCTGCCTGTATGATATCGGTGCTTTTGTCACTTTTTATGCGAGACAAAAGATCTACAATATTATTTTTATTTCCAAGAATATATTCATAGATAATATCAAAGTGACTGAGCTTGTAGGCCCATACTTTACCAGCATTCTTTTCTTTTAAAAACTTATCAAAGTGTCATGAAGAGCACTCTAAAGCGTAAAAGGAATTCCCATAAGAAACAGGCGGAAAGATAGAATAGCATTGACTCCCGCCAAAAGCTCTTTTTGAATTGAGTGATACTGGATCTCTGCATCTTTGAAGCGTCATAAATCCCACTGTAGCAGACGATAGGGGTACCATTATGATCTTCGTAGAGAATGCCTCCCCATGCTTCATCAGATGCATCGGAGTAAACCATAAGAGGTTTATTAGTGGGGATGTTACGAGGAGGAATATTCTAGCAGACATACTTGATCTTTATCATTGCTTGTGATAACTCATCAGACCAAAAGAAAATTTTACTCCTTTCAAGAGTTTTGAAGGGTAGTAAATCCTTGGTGACTTGAGGATACTGAGAATCAATCCATTGCAAACATCCAATAAAGGATTGGACTTCTTTGCGATCCTTGAGTTGATTGGGAAAGCTTTGTAGCTTTTGCAACACATGTTCTTGTAGTTTAATACATCCTGCAAAAATTTCAATTCCTAGAAACTCTGCCTGTGGTTTGCAGAGTTCAATCCTTTTTAGGCTTAGCACCAGCCCTATCTTGTGCAGCTTACAATTGAAGATGCTTGACATGGCTCTGAATATCCTTTGAATGGACTAGAATTTCATAAATGTAAAGAAGTAGAAATTCTTTACAATCAGCAAAGATAATTTATATTCTTTCCTGACAAAGGAAGGGGCTGGCTTGAGTCCCATGGGAAGAACAATCCATTCGTACATACCTTGGGGGACAGCAAAACTGGTTTCATATATGTCTTGAGGTTGGATCTTAAACTGCCAGAAGCCACTCTTTAGGTCAAACTTGGAGACGACCTGACAATGCTTTATTCTTCGTAGCAATTGACCTTTTAGGGGTAAAGGAAATCTTCTATGTTCCAGCTATGATCATGGAGACTTAGCAAAATGAAATTTCAGAGAGATCACTATCCCTTAATTACCATTCCTTACTCTACCTTCACACTACCATTGTAACTCCAATTATGGAAGTTTTTTGTTAATCTATAAATCTGTGAAATCACTACTCTATCTCGTCTCTTTGTCTGTCATCTATTGAGTTTCTGTGTGCTGCAAAATTCTATTGAGTTTCTATGTGCTGCAAAAGTTTATTGGATGCTTGCAAAGGATTTCTCCTCGGTATCCTCAAGTTGCCAAGGATTTACTACCCTTCAAAACTCTTGAAAGTAGTAAAATTGTCTTTTGGTTTGATGAGTTATCACAAGCACTGATGAATATCAAGCATGTTTTCGAGAATCTTTTTCCTCTTAACATCCCCACTAATAATCACAACCGTGAGGAGTATTCCTAGTAACCTCTGAGTGCTCGTGAGAATTGCCTAGAATTATGTGGTCATGAGCTTCTATCTTTTTTAGGCTTAGCACCAGCCCTATCTTGTGCAGCTTCTGAATATCCTTTGAATACACTAGAATGTCATCAATGGTAAGAAGTAGAAATTATTTACAATCAGCAAAGATAACTTCTATTCTTTCCTGACAGAGAGAAGGGGCTGGCTTGAGTCCCATGGGAATAACATTCCATTTGTACATACCTTGGGGGACAACAAAACTGGTTTTAAATCTGTCTTGAGGTTGGATCTTAAACTGCCAGAAGCCAGTCTTTAGGTCAAACTTGGAGAAGACCTGACAATGCTTTATTCTTCGTAGCAATTCATCATTTAGGGATAAACAAAATCTTCTATGTTCCAGCCAGTCATTGATGGGTTTGTAATTAATTACCAATCTCTTTCTTCCTCTATTGTGTTTAGAGTGATTATTTACATAAAAGGCCTGACATGGGAATGCATTGTTGGATGGAGCAATTAACCCATCTGCAAGAAGAGCATCAATTTCTTCATGGAATAATCTAGTATCTTCGAGGGACATACCAGGATGTGTAGCTTTAATTCCTGTAGGCTTAGGGTCACTTGGCAAAGATATCCAATAGTCCTCTTTGTCCCAAAAGGCTAGTGGGTTGTCACTTGTTTGTTGTGCTAGTTGAGAATCAATAAGCTCAAGTTGTTTGGAGTACTTGGTTTTTTCATTAGTAAACCATTGTAGAAACCGCTCATTTTTGTGCGGATTTGGTAGCATAGGAACTACTTCCCCCAGTAAAGAAGATCCACAAGGCTTGGTGAGGACAGTATAGGGAAGATTATCCAAAGAAAACTGAATAGAAGCATCAGTATTAATGGTATATGAGGTAAGCCGAGAAATAAGATCAGCACCAATGGTAAGATCTATATTAGGATGGGAATGTAAATATTGATAAATTTGCATCTTGGCATTCCCTAAAGCTCGCTTACAAAGAACAATTTTGTCGATTCGACACTTTGAATTATTAGCATATGAAACGGTGATGCCATAAGATAGGCTTTGGACGAGGTGTGTAGGAACCAATGCTTGGTTGATATAAGAGATAACAGAGCTTGAATCCCAAAGAGCAAGTTGAAATTGAACAGATAGCAATTGATGATGTATTTGCTCGCATTTAGTGTTTACTTGTTGGATGGCTTCCAAGATAGCTTTATCATTTTTACTACAAATTTTAATGTACTCAGCAGCTTCTTCTATAGGATGCAAAGCTGATGTGGAAGCTTCTGCATGGATTGTCAAAGTAGAGGTTTGATTTCCAAGATTATTCCCAGCTTCAAGGTTATGCATGACCTCTTGTCTTTGATATCTTGTTGTAGGTCGAAGTCCCGGATGCATCAATGTTTTCCATTCATCTTGTTGAGCAATGGCATTTGCTTGTTCAGCCATATTTTTGAACAGGGGCAGTGGAGTATACTTTTGTTGCTCCTTACGGGATAGATTTAACTTTAGAGGTAGTTGCTCTTGTTGTTAGTATTCTATTTCATCATAAGAGTAAGGACTAGAGCTCGAGGTCGATGATGGAACATACCTTTTTTCTGTGGAAATGAAAAAGGCTTCTTAACCATCTTGATTATCCTAGGCTCATTATCATCAAAGAAATCTGGTATTTCAATATCCTGAGAAGAAGGCGATGTAGAACTACCTTCAGATTGTTCCTGATCAAAATCATATTCTGCATATTCTACAATAGGAATGTCATTATGTTGCAGCATGTTGCAAGGAATGACTTCATATTCGTATTTGTCTAAGGACTGCATTTCTAAATTTTCATTTTCTTTGAGGGAATTCTAGGGCAATATGCCCTTGCTTATTGCAAATGTTGCACCTTACATGTTTCCTTTCTTCTTTACTGAGCTTACGTTTGCGGCGTGCTACTTTGAACCTTTTCCCATATTTGTTTTGTCTTGGTTTAATCTTGCAATTGCATTTTCCTTTATCTCTGCACCCAAAGGTCTTGACCTTTGTTTCCTTGTCGCAGAAGTGAGAGTTGAATCCTTTAACTTGTTTGATATTCTTCTTCGTCCTGATTCTAGCACGTTCAAAATCAGTGACTTCATCAACGAAAGCATTTATCTGGGCTATGAAAATATTTTCGTCGAGATGTAGACGAGTTGCTTTAATTCTTTATTTTATCAGATTACAAAATGAGTCAAGAAAAGAGTTAAGATAGTACTGCTTATATTCTGATTTGAAGTATCCTCCAAGAAACTGTACATCCGATGAGTCATATGTTGCTGATATTTTTTAATCTAGGTTAAGTCACATAGCTTACTTCTGAAGAAGGCTTCCTTATTCCTTTCTTGAATCTTGTTAGTCAATCCGAGGAACTGCATGACTAAAGCTGCAAAGAAAAATGAGATGAAATTGTCAAAATTTTCATGAGCATCAGGACCTTCTTACATAATGGTATTCAACACAACTGTCATCTTGAAAAACTCCCATTGCTTGTCTTCTGGTAGAATAGTTCTGACTACCTCCCCCATTTCCTGCCTTTGCTACTATGATTGTATCTCAGCATTGCTTCCCCAATGATGATAGGGATTAAACCCATCTTCGATGTTTTGTGACATAAAAGGTGATATTTTTGGAGAAAAGCTAGAAACAGAAGTAATCATTGGTTCTTGTAATACAGTAGAAAACATGCAAGGCAAATCCTTATGTTGTGAGCCACCACCAAAATTAATAGCTTGTTGCAAAGCGGTCTGCTGCATATTAGTTATTGGTGCTTTGCCTTTTTCTGAAGTAGATACACCCGGGGGAAAAAGATGTGGGAAGTTGTTAGAGAAAGTTTGGAGAGTACCTGATATTGCAAGAGGGCGATCTCTTTAAGGGCATTGGTATGCCAGTAAGAAGTTGACTTGAAGGGTTGCAGGCGAGTGTTTGGAGAAGGGACAATATAAGGAAGACTATGGGTAAGATCCTTCTCATTGATGACTGCTTTGGTAAGGAGATCAATACCATTAGAGACAAATTCAGAGGCAATGATGCAATTACAGAGTTTGCATCAAAATAACCCTTCATAATCTTTATGTGTTCCATGATAAATACATGCCAATGCTGGAGGAGAATGGCACCGATGGGAAGTTGATGGAGAGGCTTGACTGGTTGGATAATCAGATGTTTTGAAGGACATCTGGTATATTGGTTTCTCAATGGCGGAAGCAATATCTTTATGGGATTTAGATCTACCTAAGATTTTGTATTGTGTAGTAGATGCAAGCTTTTGAATATTTAAAGAGATGGGTTGTTGAACCTCATTGAGCAGAGTCTTGGAAATATCCAATTTTCATTCTACAGGAAATTTAACTTCTTGTCAATTCACCATTTCAGACAGACTGCCTAAAGTTCTATCATCCACCTTGGTAATAATATTTTGACCTCGGATTGAGATTCATTATCTCACAAATAGCCATAATTATATACTGAGGGTAGACACCTATTGATAGTATGGATTATCATACGATATGCTATCTGTAGATGGTCATAGTTGTGTTTTAAATATAAACCATGTGTTTTAATGAGGAGAGAGATTACCTCATTAAAATATTTATCTGTGAGACTACAAGGAAAGCTGGGAAAACATTCTATGTATATTGGCCCATTAGACAAACTTCCTTGCAAGACACTAATTGTCTGGTTAGGTAAGTTTCTATGCCTAGTATCAAGTAGAGCCCCTATACAGGAAGCATTGAGGCCTTTTCAACACAAAGGTATTATGCCTACGGCTATATAGCCTATGTGCACAAACTGATGTCCTTTGCTATATGTCTTCTTCCTAAACTCAGAGAGCTATTTGAATAGATGTATGATATGATTATTAGAATCACTATCTTTGATAGTTGGTTTACCATGGGTTTCATGGTAAAGAGTATTAGCTGAAAGAGAAAAAACTTTCCTATGCTTATACACCTGGGAAGTAGAAACCTTAGGTAAACTCCATTTACCAAAAGGATTAGCTTCTTCAATCTCGACATTGTGAGAGAGAAGTATCTTGAAGGATGATATGATCATCGCCATGTTGAATATTTGATTATGCCTATAAAGTAGCTAGATCTCTAGGGTGTCAATGGATTGCAGATATGCAACAGTAGTAGATTGTAGGATAAAAGGAGTCTGAAGTAGTTGAGAATGTCTATGTCTAGTGGCACCTTGCTTGCAACTGCGATTGAATAGCGATAGAAGCTCCTGACCACGGAATTCTAGGCAATCCTCACTCAGAGGTTATCCAACCAATCAAGCTTCTATATGAGCAATTGAAGATGCTTGACATGGCTCTGAATATCCTTTGAATAGACTAGAATGTCATCAATGTAAAGAAGTAGAAATTATTTACAATCAACAAAGATGATTTCAATTCTTTCTTGATAGAGAGAAGGGGCTGGCTTTTGAGTCCCATGGGAAGAACATTCCGTTCGTACATACCTTGGGGGACAACAAAACTAGTTTTATATATGTCTTGAGGTTGGATCTTAAACTGCCAGAAGCCACTCTTTAGGTCAAACTTGGAAAGGACCTAACAATGCTTTATTCTTCGTAGCAATTCATCTTTTAGGGATAAAGAAAATCTTCTATGTTCCAGCCAGTCATTGATGGGTTTATAATTAATCAACAATCTCTTTTTTCCTCTTCTCTGTTCAGAGTGATTTTTTACATAAAAGGCCTGACATGCGAATGCATTGTTGGATGGAGCAATTAAGCCATCTGCAAGGAGACGATCAATCTCTTCATGGCATAACTTAGTATCTTCTAGGGACATACCAGGATGTGTAGCTTTAAGCCCCGTAGTCTTAGGGTCACCTGGAAAAGATATCCAATATTCCTCTTTGACCCAAAAGGCCAGTGGGTTGTCACTTGTTTGTTGTGCTAGTTGAGAAGCAATAAGCTGAAGTTGTTTGGAGTACTTGGTTTTTTCATTGGCAAACCATTGTAGAAACTTCTCATTTTTGTGTGGATTTGGTAGCAAGTGTCAAAGTTTGGTGGTGGCTCACAACATAAGGATTTTCCTCGCATGTTTTCTATAGTATTACAAGAACCAATGATTACTTCTGTGTCTAGATTTCCTCCAAAAATGTCACCTTTTATGGCAAAAGACATCGAAGATGGGTTTAATCCCTATCATCGTTGGGGAAGCAATGCTGAGATACAACCATGGCAACAAAGGCAGGAAATGGGGGAGGTAGTCAGAACTATTATACCAAAATACCTGACAATGCTTTATTATTCATAGCAATTTATCTTTTAGGGGGTAAAGGAAATCTTCTATGTTCCAGCCAGTCACTGATTGTTTTGTAATTAATCACCAATCTCTTTTTTCCTCTTTTTTGTTCAGAGTGATTAGTTACATAAAGGCCTGCCTGACATGCGAATGCATTGTTGGATGGAGCAATTAATCCATCTGCAAGAAGACGATCAATCTCTTCATGGAGTAAAAAGTGACAAAAGCACTGATGTCATACAGACAAAATAAAATGAGATCGGCAATGACGCCATCAAAACCCACTACTGTAAAAAGTACTTTACAAAAGAATGTAACACGTAGCCTCACGTAAGAATAACACAAGTGCTCAATCCTCTATATAAAGGAAGCCTTGCTTCATGTTAAGAGCGAGAGTTTTTTGGAGAGATCACTATCTCTTAGTTACCATTCTTTACTCTACCTTCACACTACCATTGTAACTCCCATTATGGAAGCTTTTTGTTAAACTCTAAATCTGTGAAATCACTACTCTATCTTGTCTCTTCGTCTGTCATCTATTGAGTTTCTGTGTGCTGCAAAATTGGTATTAGAGCCCTAGTGTATGTTGGTTATGATTAACCGTGAGAAGTATTACTAGTAACCTCTCAGTGCTCGTGAGTATTGCCTAGAATTCTGTGGTCAGGAGCTTCTATCCTTGGCCAGTCGCACTCGCAGGCAAGGTGCCACTAATCATACGCATTCTCAGCTACTTCAGACTCCTTTTATCCCACAATCTAGTAGTGTTGCATATCTGCAATCCATTGATACCCTAGAGAGCTAGCTACTTCATAGGCATAATCAAATATTCAACATGGTGATGATCATATCATCCTTGAAGAGACTCCTCTCTTACAACGTCAAGATTGAAGAAGCTAATCTTGCTGGTAAATGGAGTTTACCTAGAGTTTCTACTTCCCAGGTATATAAGCATAACAAAGTTTTTGCTCTTTCCGCTACAATAACCTTTATCATGAAACTCATGGTAAACTAACTATCAAAGATAGTGATTCTGATAATCATATCATACATCTGTTCGAAGAACTCTTTGAGTTTAGGAAGAAGGTATTAAACAAAAGACATCAATTTCTACACATAGGCTATATAGCCGTAGGCATAATATCTATGTTTCGAAAAGGCATTAATGCTTCATGTATAGGGGCTCTACTTGATACTAGGCATAGTAACTTACTTTATCAGACAATTAGTGTCTTGCAAGGAAGTCTGATGGGCCAATCTACATAGAATGTTTTCCCAACTTTCCTTGTTGTCTCACAGATTAATATTTTGATGAGGTGATCTCTCTCTTCATTAAAACACATGGTTTAGACTTAAAACACAACTCTAACCATCTACAGATAGCCTATCGTATAATAATCCGTACTATCAATAGGTGTCTACACTCTGAATATAATTTTGGCTATTTGCAAGATTATGAATCTCAAATCCGAGGTCAGAATATTGTTACCAAGGTGGATGCTACAAATTTAAACAGTTTGCCTAAAATGGTGAACTGGCAAGAAGTTGAATTTCCTGCAAAATGGAAATTGGATATTTCCAAGACTCTCCTCAATGAGGTTCAGCAACCCATATCTTTAAATATTCAAAAGCTTGAATCTACCGCACAATACAAAATCTTAGGTAGATCTAAATCCCGCAAAGATATTGCTTTTGTCATTAAGAAACCAGTATACCAGATTTCCTTCGGAACATTTGATTATCCAACCAATCAAGCCTCTGCATCAACTTCCCATCAGCACCATTCTCCTCTAGCATTGGCATGTATTCATCTTAAAACATATAAAGATTATGAAGGGCTGTTTTGATGCAAACTCTGTAATCGCATCATTGCTTCTAAATTTGTCTCTAATGGTATTGATCTCCTTACCAAGGCAGCCATCAATGAGAAGGATCTTACCCATAATCTTTCTTATATTGTCCCTTCTCCAAACACTCGCCTGCAACCCTTGGAGTCAACTTCTAACTGGCATATCAATGCCCTTAAAGAGATCGCCCTCTTGCAATATTAGGTACTCTCCAAACTTTCTCTAACCACTTCCCACATCTTTTTTCCCCGGGGGTATCTACTTCAAATAAAGGCAAAGCACCAGTAATTAATATGCAACAGACCGCTTTGCAACAAGCCATTAGTTTTCGTTATGGCTCACAACATAAGAGTTTTTCTCGCATGTTTTCTACAGTATTACAAGAACCAGTGATTACTTCTGATTCTAGATTTCCTCCAAAAATGTCACCTTTTACGGTAGAAGACATCGAAGAAGGGTTTAATCCATATCATCGTTGGGGAAGCAATGCTGAGATACAACCATGGCAGCAAAGGCAAGAAATGGGGGAGGTAATCATAACTATTCTACCAGAAGACATGCAATGGATAGTTTTTCAAGATGATAGTTGTGTTGAATATGAAGAACAGGAATTAGATGAACTGGATATAGTCATTACTCACATATTCCCAGCTCTCGATGAATCTTCTTATAATTCTTTCGATATCACTTATGGAGAAGAAGTTTGAATTCTTAATCCAACTAAAATGCAGGCAGAGGAGGTAAAGATTGAAACCCCGTCATCATCTTCCTCTGCCACTCTATTAGGAGTTTCAAAGATTTTAGATATGACCATTCTTGACATTGATGGATTAAATCTAGATCAGGTCTGGAAGGTCTTTGAGTTCATCTATAATTTTGCCCATTATGGAATCCATTACAAAGACTTGACGCAAAGACAATCAGTCTTCATGATCATAGCAGGATTTCAAGGAATGCTACAAGCATGGTGGGATGATCTAAGTGTAGACAGCAAGGCCTAAATTATGCAAGGAGGTGATGATGGTAGTCATGAAAATTTTGGCAATGTCATCTCACTTTTCTTTGCATCTTTAGTCATGCAGTTCCTCGGATCGACTAACAAGAATCAAGAGAGGAATAAGGAAGCCTTCTTTAGAAGTAAGCTATGTGACTTAACTCAGATTAAAAAAATATCAGCAATGTATGACTCATCTGATGTATCAGTTTTCTGGAGTATACTTCAAATCAAAATATAAGCAGTACTATCTTAACTCTTTTCTTGAGTCATTTGCTAATCTGGTAAAAGAAAGAATTAAAGCAGTTGGTCTACATCTTGACAAAAATATTTCCATAACCTAGATAAATGCTTTCATTGATGAAGTCACGGATTTGGAATGTGCTAGAATTAGGATGAAGAAGGATATCAAAAAAGTTAAAGGATTCAACTCTCACTTATGCGACAAGGAAACAAAGGTCAAGACCTTTGGGTGCAGAGATAAAGGAAAATGCAACTGAAAGATTAAACCAAAACAAAACAAATATGGGAAAAGGTTCAAAATACCACGCCGCAAACGTAAGCTCAGTAAAGAAGAAAGGAAACAAGTAAGGTGCAATATTTGCAATAAGCAAGGGCATATTGCCCTAGAATGCCCTCAAAGAAAATGAAAATTTGGAACTGCAATCCTTAAAGACAAATACGAATATGAAGTCATTTATTGCAACATGCTGCAACATAATGACATTCCTATTGCAGAATATGCATAATATGATTCTCAAGATTTTGATCAGGAACAGTCTGAAGATGTTCTACATCGACTTCTTCTCAGGATATTGAAATACCAGATTTTTCTGATGATAATGAGCCCAAGATAACCAATATGGTTAAGAAGCCTTTTTCATTTCCATAGAAAAAAAGGTATGTTCCAACATCTACCTCGAGCTCTAGTCCTTACTCTTATGATGAAATAGAATCCTGGCAACAAGAGCAACAACCTCTAAAGCTAAATCTATCCCGTAAGGAGCAACAAAAGTATACTCCACTACACCTGTTTAGACATTCATGCATCTGGGACTTTGACTTAAACCAAGACATCAAAGGCAAGAGGTCATGCATAACCTTGAAGTTGGGAATAATCTTCAAAATCAAACCTCTACTTTGACAATCTATCCAGAAGCTTCCACATCAGCTTTGCATCCTATAAACGAAGCTGCTGACTACATTCAAATCTGTAGTAAAAATGATAAAGCTATCTTGGAAGTCATCCAACAGGTAAACACTAAATGCGAGCAACTACATCATCAATTGCTATATGTTCAATCCCAACTTGTAGCCACTGAAGCTAAATTAGATCTCGTCTATGGTACGGTCAAACTTTTGTCAGAGGTCGTTGCATTAGCACAGATTGCTAATGAACTAACAGTAGATTGGATCCCTGAACGCAATATAAATGGGTGCCATACTCTTCAATTAAATCCAGCCTACAATAGAGCATACTATTCTGAGGTATGGATTAAAATTTACCCAAGAACAATCCTTTCAATTGGATGCTCTTTGGGATTCAAGCTCTGTTATCCCTTATATTAACCAAGCATTGGTTCTTGCACACCTCATCCAAAGCCTTTCTTATGGCATCACCGTTTCATATGCTGATAATTCAAAGGGTCGAATCAACAAAACTGTTCTCTGTAAGCTGGCTTTAGGGAATTCCAAGATGCAAATTTACCTATATTTACATCCCCATCCTAATACGAATCTTACCATTGGTGCTGATGTTATTTTCGAGCTTACCCCATATACCATTCACCCTAATGCTTCTATTCAATTTTCTCTGGATAATCTTCCCTATACTGTCCTCACCAAGCCTCGTGGGTCTTTTTTACTGGGGGGAGTAGTTCCTATGCTACCAAATCCACACTACCATTGTAATTCCCACTATGGAAGCTTTTTGTTAATCTATAAATTTGTGAAATCACTACTCTATCTCGTCTTTTCATCTGTCATCTATTGAGTTTCTGTGTTCTGACTACCTCCCTTATTTCCTGCCTTTGTTGCCATGGTTGTATCTTAGGAGACTTATTACCTAGGTTCAAAATTTTGGGTTTTTTTTGTTGTTGCCCTTGCCCAAGGGTACTTGCCTTATAGCCGATAAAAAACACTAAGAGGGAGAAAGGGTACCCCTTGGGTGGGATACTGTTAAAAAATTCCTCTCCTTTGCAACACCAAACATGGAGAGGATGAAGTCTTTTGCTACAATTATAATGCTCAACGATCGTCAATTTTCCTCCCATTATTGAGTAGTTGGCATGGTCATCCTACCTTTTGTAGGAATAAAACAAATTGAAGGGTGAAATGGAATTCATGAAGCAAATAATATAAAGAAGGACGTGGAAATTGCTAAGCCACAAACATATGCACATTTTATGAAGACAAAGCAACAATTTGCAAGAGACGATCCCATAACGTAGACAATTTTGACTAATTAGATATCGAGGTAAATTTATAAACTTAGAACACTTTGCAAAGAATCGTATCAAATTTTATAGAAAGGAAAGAACTAAGGGAATAACAAGGAAGCTAAGATATGAGGGCTTTACCTCGGCTAGGGTAGACAGAACATTACTACAAAAATCAAGAAGACTACATATTAGAGATTGGCGTCTTGATAGAGAAATTGGTCAAGGTAATCCCTTTTCTGAACTTGGGGCAGCCCATCTCATTTTTAGTTAAAAGGCATGCAGGTAAATATTTGCTACAAGGATATGATAGAACGGATAGCAATTATGAGAAAGACTTCTTCACAAGACAAAAATGAGGATAGCTGATGTATTGGCCCCACTACACTTAAGAATAATCCAATAGAATTAGATAGAGTGAAAGAAGCAAGGAAGAATGGCAAGTGAATAGTGTATAGACGAGGACCAACACTTATCAAAGAACTTTATACCACACTACCAAATAGTGGATGCACCTTCTAGATAGGGGCATTGATGCCCATAGTACATGATTTTCTTATAGGTCATCTTTGGCCACTACAATAATGCTAGCTTTAGTATTCACAACATGAAATGTTGTTGACTAGTCCAATGCTACTAGAATAGGCGTTTCAGTGAGGCACTTTTTGAGGTGGTTGAACGCTTGTACCTCTTAGAGAGACCATTGAAAAGGACATATGATTCAAAGGCAAAGGAATATCTAGATATATCCTAATCAATTAGCGATAGTTGGTATGACATTGATATAGCCCACAAAGTTGTCCACTCTCTTGGTGTTGACTGGAAATTCATAGGCAATGTATGGCTATTACTTTTTTTAATCGAGAGAAACACCTTTTGTAAATATTATATGGACAAATAGAGAATCATATAATCTAGGAAGTCTTACTTGCTAGGGTCGCATAACTCCTTGCTTTTTGCAAAGATAGTGGAGATTAATTGAGTGAGATGTTCCTAAAAGCTATACATTATTCTGGAACACTGGGCACCCAAGAATTAGAATAATTATTCAAGAAGATACATTGTAAGTGCAAGAGCGGTGGCCCAAATAAGACATCACCGCTTGGAGCATTCTTGAGACGAAAGGCCTTCTTTGTGTAGATACTTGTATGAAGGATTTGGGAAATGCGTGCTTCTTCCTTGACACTAAGACCACTTATATTTTTCATTAGTCCATCAGCAAAAAAAAGAGGGTGTTTATGTGTTGGTCATGTTGTCTTAGCATGGTATACTTGACGATGAGCCGATTGCATACCATTATGTTAAAATGGTAAAATAACTATGGATACAAGTCAGGTGTTTAAATATCCTTTAATCTACAAGAGGATATTTTATAGCTTGATTCATGTTACTGTTGGCTTGGTACGTTGATCAATGCAAGCTCTTCACAATCCACATCTAGATCATATTTTGTTAGGAATGCATGACCACATAGCTAGAAATTGGACATGGAATATTTTAAACACACAATATACCTTTGGTTTTATGTTCTCATTTGAGAATAAGCCTTCGGTTTATGCATCAATTTTTTTGCATCTAGGTGTATGGCCACATAAATGAAATTGAATTGTTACTTTGTTAAAGGGCAAATTACCAAAACATGTGAAATTTGTGAAAATTCCCTCAAACTTTAAAAATGCCCATGTACTAATATTGGATGGATTGCTTCAATTTTTGCGTCATTTATTTTTATCATGATAAAGATCTATCTTTGAGCATTTCAAACAAAATTTGCACCAATGAGCTCACGATTAGTGGCATTTATGCCTAGAGATAATGTACTTTCTTGACAGTGGATAATACCATCTAAAGTCCTAGTTCTATCATCTTTCATGAAGGAAGAACACTTTTTCCATGAAATTTTCCCATGAGAAATTGAACAAAATACTTTCTTTAGAGATGATTATGAGATAGGAAAGGGGTATTTTGGAAATTTTAGAAAAAAATTAGGGCTTGCAAAGTTTGGAAAATTTTACCAAATGAGGGGTATTTCGGAACTGTTATAAATTTCAAGGGCACTTTGGTAATTCTCCCTAGTGTAAACATGGTCTAATTACAATTTTAGGTTCTCATTTGAGAGTGATATTGTCACTAAGAGCAAGGTAACACGCTGCCACTATCTTCTACAAGGGCATGATTTGAGCTTCAGTTTAACAACATGTGAGGTAGCTATGCAAACTAGCTAACTAATTTGGTATTCTAGGTCAACGAGAAGATTTTCACACTTTATGAACATCTTAGTAGCATGTAGTCATCAAGAAATCAGTATATCCATAATGGCATCTGATAAATCAAAGAACATACAAACGTCCTTTTCACAAAAAGAAAAGAATCCAACGTATCATGCATGGATCCAAAACGAAACAAAAGAAGGATGGATTTTTAGATCATGCTAAAAGTTCATAAGATTAAGTTAAGCTTGAGAGCAAGTGTTAAGATGTCAAGGAAATCATCACCAAAACATTGAGAATGGACACCAAGTTACTAGCATGCAATGATTTATACGCATACATTGACTTTGCCTCCCACTCCGTCAAAGTCCTCACATTATCAAATGCTTGTATAAAGCCCTCATTAGTAGTGTCATTATCTTGGTGGAGGTGGAGGAGGTGGAGGTGAAGGTGAAGAAGTTGCAGTTTCTCGCCTTGTGAGTTCTTGTCTAGGGTTTTATGTGTCATGCTTTCAAGACCTCGAGCTCTTTTCTATACTTCACCTTTTCAAAAACTTGCTATCACACCTTCCGTATCCCATTGAAGCTTATTTGACTCAATTTGATATTGATGTGTGACCAAATAGCTCATTGGCTTACTTCGTTTGTACCCAAAGATACGCTAGAAGTTTTTTAATGATAAGAAACATTGATACAATATCCATGGGCCCTTATTTTGTAAAGAAATATGTGGGTGGAACTTCGTTATCTTCCTCTCCAATAGCACCCCTCGGATACGGCTAAACTCTCAAGTGCTCATGGAACTTGATTATGAAAATGAGCTACGTGCAAGATTCTCATTCATGACAATTCAAAATTGTTTCAACCCAGTCTCGGGGGAAAAAAAAATTCTTTCAAAACCTTTCAAATGAATAAATGAATAAGTTAAGGGTGAGTTTAGGAAATGAAAAGTCAAAGGACGTTCCATGTCATATAAAGAGGTGTTTGACCTTAAAGTGTACATTGATAAATTTCTTTTATTCTTCTGTTTACCTTGCATCCAACGTTTTCTTTCCTTTAGAGCTTTCTTTCAAGAAGCTCTATGCATACACTACGTAGGTAGTGAATTTTAATTTTTTTTTGAAGCCAATAGTATACTACTAGTACTACTGGCAGCTTCTCTGGTTTATTCATTTATCACATAGATTCCTTAAAATTCTCTTCCTTACTTCTTAAAGTCACCATATTACCCTTACCTCATAAAAAGGTAGAGATAAGAGGGCCCGAACCTACGTGAAGGTAGCAAACACCTTAAGTGTTGCAATCTAACCACTTGCGCAACGGCCCTCAACTGCATCAGCGCAACGGATTGCACAAGACAACAAAATGTACTTGTAGCCTCTGTATATGGACTCTACCCTGCCGCCACCTTGCTCCAAGCAATGACGCCCTCAACAAGAAGTTACTAAAGCATTTTCTATGTGCTCTCTCTCTCTCTCTCTCTCTCTCTCTCTCTCTCTCTCTCTCTCTCTCTCTCTCTCTCTCTCTCTCCCTCTCCCCGCCCGCATGCAAGACTACACAAAACTCTCATAAACTGTTGGGAGCCCGCGTCACCCCTTCGCATTCGCCAGAGGATCTTCCCCTATTCTCTCTATTAAACCAATAAAAATAATTAGGTACCCCCTACTAGTATACTATCAGCTACAAGCATTCTTCGTAATATTGTATCCATTGTACCACTCTAAGGGCATCTTATCTAGGATTGTCTTTGTAGACGACTGGATAGTTCACTATGTGGGAACGTCTTCTTAGAAGATGGATAGCGAATTACTTAGTAATTACTATGGTAATTACTATAGAAAACTCGAAGTGTATAAATAGGGACCATTACATTGTAATCGGGTTGGCAGTTATTATCATTTGGGTTAGCACCTTGGCTATACTTGTACTTGAGGATCATTGGCAGTATTGTCGGCTGTACTTTCTCTTTGTAAATCATATTCGTTGTAATCTTGATCTGTAATCCCAATCATGGCATATATTCAGTTATACTTACTTCTCGACCAGTTTTCTGAATCTGAACCTGAATCTGAATCTGAACCTTATTTCAGTACATAAGTCTGATTCTTATTTCAGTATCCAAATTCCAGTCTAATCTCTGATTCCTGTACAGTCTGCTATCTGAAATCTTCCTACACTAATAGCTGAAATCTTCCAACACTGGAATTAGCTGTCTCAAGATATCAGCTCCAATTCCATTTTGGCGATCACGGTGGCTCGAGCTGAAGCTCGTTGACTAAAAAGACTTTTCTCCCAGTTTGAAGTTTTCAGCAATGGCACCAAAATCCAATCGTGGCCGGAAATCTACCATTCGTGTGGACCCCATTCCTGAGGAGTCAGGAAGAGAGTCTGACCCCAAGCAAGAGAAGATGACTGACACTGAGGCTCAGGAGGAGCATAGTCAGGCTGATGAGGCGCAGGACTCACAGCACTCCAGTCATTCTCGACGCCGACGGGCAGAACGGGAAGCACGGAAGGCAAAGAGTTCCAAGAGTTCTCGGTCTCGGCAGAGAGATGAGGATACCAAGGGCAATAAGGGAAGTCACCGTACTTCTAGCAGACAAACCAGAGAAGACATTGACACTGAGACAGAAACAAAGATTGATTGGGATGCTGACACTGACAATTGCAAGAAGACTCCCAAGCGTCATTCTGAATCCAAGAAAAAAAGTAGCAGGATCATTAGTAATCGTAATGATTACACAGCTTCACTGAAGATTTCCTTTCCAATATTCAAAGGGGGGAAAAAGGATGATCCAGATGTTCACATACAAGCTTTCGAGCAGTATGCTGAACTAAAAAACATTGATGAAGATGATTGGGGGGAATATTTTCCACAAACCTTGAAGGAGGCAGCAAGGAAATGGTAATACCATTACCCTGCCTGCCAGCTCAGATCATATAAAAAATTGCTCAAAGCCTTCAGGTTGGAATATTCTGACAATAGAGGGGACGAAGATATTCTCTGTGAATTAAATAAGATTAAACAGAGAAATTTGTCAGTCCGCAGCTATGTGGAAAAGATAAAGGAGCTAACTAAGAAGTTACAAGAACCGCCATCTGAGAAGAGGTTGAGGGCATGGTTCCTGAATGGGTTTAGAAGCAAGAAGCTTAGGGAACAAGAGGTACGAGACCCTACCAAGAAATTTAATAATCTGGTCTAAAGGGCATTAAAGCTGGAACAACAGGCTAAGAAGGAAAAGAGCCATAAGAATCGAAGGACCAGTAGTAGTAGCTCTGCTACTGAAACTTCTGATTCTAGTGAAATGTCCAGTAGCTCCGAGAGCAGCTCTAATGAACGAGCAAAGGAGAAATCAAAGAAGGGATCATGGACCAAGAAAATTGAAGAGATGGCTAGGCAGATTGCGAAAATTAGCCACACAAGACAGCCAGTTCGAAAGATGGATACTTGGTGTTCAAGGTGCAAATCCAAGGACCATATCTCCACTGAATGTCCACAATGTACCTACTGCAAGGCCTTTGGTCACCTATGGAATAATTGTGGCATCAGAATTCACCATTTTAAGAAAGGGAAAGATCTGTCAATGGTTGCCTACACTGAACAAGTGAAGGTAGAACCAGTCAAAGTAGCTCATGAGGAGAGACCAGGTACCAGTGGTACTGGTCAGGGACGTGGCCGATACCAACCAGGAATGGGCAGAGGCAGAGGAAGAGGCAACTTCCAGAACAGGAGCATGAACTGCTATACTTGTGGGAAGTATGGTCATTTTGCGGTTCAATGCCCATATGCACCTGTAACGACTACTACTGAGGCTAAGGCACCAGAGCCAGTCCCAGTCAGGGTAGTTACCAAAAGCAAGGGGGTAGTCATTGAAGAAATCCCAAACACTTCGGAAGCACCAGTTAATCCTAACAGCAGCACCAGTTAATCCTAACAGTAGCAAGTGGGCTCAACAAAGAGAAGTTTGGAAGGCCAAAGGTAAAGAAAAGGTGGTAGATGAGTGGCAAGAGCAAAGGGAACTAGCAGCTAAAATCATGGAGGATTTAGCCAAGAAGCTGCCAGAGCAGCCAAAAAGTTCCGAAGCTAGGGTCATTCAGAGGATACCAGCCCAATCGACTGATAAAGATCAGTCAGTACCGGCCATGACTGAGACCATGCTAGCTGTGGTAAATGGACTAGCTGATGAAGTGGGAGTAGATGGAAAGAATGGAAGCACTGCAAAAGAAGAATGGCAGTGTGAAGATACCAGTTCTTCAAGCTCTGACAATCAGTCTGACCAGGAGACAGAAGAAATTCATGTGAAAATTTGTGATAGAATTCAGAAGCTGACCGTAGAGCTAGAGGATATAAGAAAAACCTTGCCTGAGGTGGCCAACTTTATCAGATAGCGCAGGAAGGCTGAGGCAGAGGCCAGAACAGTGGACCTGACGGCTGTCCTGGATGATGAAGTTCCACTTATTCAGATAGACTACAAGGTCAGGAGGCAGTGGGAACCTCTCTCAAGCGTTATCCTGGATGGAGGGGCAGGAGTCAACATAATGGGAGCCCATCTTCAACAAAGAATGGGTATCACTAATATGAAACCAACACCATTCAAAGTAAGAATGGCAGATCATAGAGTCGTACAAGTGACATGTATGATTGAAAACATGCAAATAAGAGTTGGGAGGGAGAAATTCAAAACCAATTTCCTAGTCCTAGATGTGCAGAGAGCATATGGGATGCTACCAGGGTGCCCATGGTTGAGAACAGCACATGTTGTTCATGACTATGCAACCAAAATTTGACCATAGAAGTGGCAGAATCCAAATTGAGACCAACAATACCAGGAGCTGAAAAAAAGGAACTGAGGCCGAAGGAGTTGTGTCAGAAGTACAGAGCCAAGAAAATCGAGCGAATGTTAGCGGCTATGAACATATTCCCTTTGGCAGAAATCGACTTGAATGCAGTCTTGCTGAACAAAGAGCAGGCTGATAAGCAAAAAAAACAATTCCCTGATCAGTTTACCGAAGTCAATACAGGGGAAAGAACAGTTCAGCTAATTGGAAGGATGGTGGAACCAGCTGATATTGGTATAGTAGAGGAACCAGTATGTTCTGAAGAGTATCCACTGGATCAGAATAATGATTCAGAAATGAATGGACCATCCTGGGATTACGTTGAAGAATCGACCAAACGAAAAGAAGACGGACCAAACTGGTTGCTTCCAGACGACCAAGAAGTAGAAGAGTGGAACCTAGGATCAGAGGAAAATCCTAGAATGATCAAGGTTAACAAGCACCTCAACCCGACAATGAAGGAAAAGGCACGAAAAATGTTCTAGAACTATAAAGATGTATTTGCCTCGGAACATACAGATCTGAAGGGAGTAGATCCTGAAGTCTGTCATCACTGAATACCACTGAAACCGGATGCTAGGCCAATAAGATTGCAAAGATACCGGATGAGCCCCAACTATGCAAAGAAGGTCAAGGAGGAGATTGATAATCTTCTCAAGGCTGGGTTCATTACGAAAGTGGCAAGCAGTGATTGGCTATTTCCCATAGTCGTCGTCCCCAAGAAGAATGGAAGATTGAGAATTTGTGTCGACTATAGGAAACTAAATGCCCAAACTATTAAGGATCCATTTCCCTTGCCTTTTACTGATATGTTGCTTGATGAGATCGTAGGATATGAAATGTATAGCTTCATGGATGGTTATAGCGGCTATAACCAGTTACAGATTGCTCCTGAAGATAGAGCCAAGATCACTTTCATCACTGAGTGGGGAGCTTTCATGTATCTGGTGATGCCTTTTGTCCTGTGAATGCACCAGCTACTTCTCAACAGTGTATGATGGAGATGTTTAATGAATTTCTTCATCGGTTCCTCGCCATTTTCATGGATGAATTCACTGTCTATTCAGATGAGGAACAGCACCTATTCCTAGAAATGGTTTTCAAATGCTGTCAAGAGAAGCGGATTTGTTTGAATCCATTCAAATCTATTTTTCTACTCTGGAAGGGACAGCTACTGGGACATGTGGTTTCCCGCAATGGAATAGAGATGGCCAATGACAAAATACAGTGTGTTCAGCAAGCTAAAGCACCCAGAACTACTTCAAGGTTGAGTTCTTTCTTGGGTTATGTGAATTTCTATAGAAGATTTGTACACAAGTTTTCTTCTCAAGCAGTACCACTATATGAGCTTACAAAGAAGACCAATAAGTTCAACTGGACTGCTGAGTGTGAAGGGAGTTTCCAGAATCTGAAAAAAAACCATTATCAGTAAACCAATGCTTAGGCAGCCAAATTGGGATATTATTTTCCACGTACATGTAGATGCTTCGGGATTGGCAATGGGGGCAATATTAGCTCATCCAGATGGCAGAACAGACTATCCGGTTTATTTTGCTAGTCGCAGATTCAGTCAGGCTGAACAAGGCTATACGACTACTGACAAGAAAGCCCTCGGGATGGTTTTTAGCGCCACGAAGTTCAGGCATTACCTGCTGGGAAAGTTATTCCATTTTTATGTGGACCATCAAGCTCTTCTATTTCTGATTAATAAAGTCATTATTCAAGGCAGGTTGATAAGATGGATGATGTTCCTTATGGAATTTGAATTCAGAATTTTCCATAAGCCCGATCGAAACCATTGTCGAGCTGATTTTCTTTCAAGAAGTACGGAAGGATATTCAGAATCACCCTTGAGAGATGAACCAGTGGATGCTGATTTATTTCAGTTAGAGGTAGAAGAAGCAGTGGATCTCGAATGGTATGATATTTATCAATTTCTTTCCCAAGGTGCCTTTCCAGAGTATTGGAAGCAGAATCAGAAGAAAGCTCTGATCATAAAAAGCCTGAAATTTACTATCATAGGAGGATTACTTTATCGACTGGGTGTTGATGGTATACTTCGACGATGTGTCCCTATGGAAGGAAGAATGCAAGTGATTTCAGAAGCGCATAATGGTGAGTATGGTGGACACTTTTCCAACGAAGTAACCTACAAGAAGATTCTACAAGCTGGTCTGTGGTGGTAAACATTGATTGTTGATGTCAGAAGTTTTTGTAAAACTTGTGACATATGCCAAAGAATGGGTCGACCAACAGCTGCAGATATGACTCCCTTGATGCCAATACAACCACTGGGAGTATTCATGAAATGGGGACTGAATTTTATGGGACCTTTTAAGAAGGTGACTCCCAGGAAGAACAAGTACATAGTAATGGCTACTTGTTATGTTACCAAGTGGGTTGAAGCTAAGGCTCTTCCTAACAACACAGCCAAGTCAACTGCAAGGTTTTTATTTGAGAATATTGTCTACCGATATGGATGTCCAGTAGAGATTGTGATCGATCAAGGAACACATTTTATCAATGACACCATGGAAATCCTATTGGATATGCTTTCAGTCAAGCATCGAAAATCCACTCCTTACTATCCCAGATGCAATGGACAGGCTGAAAGTAGCAACAAGACAATAAAGACGATTCTCACAAAGGTGGTGCAAAAGAAACCAGACCAGTGGGATTTGAAACTTCAGACTGCTCTATGGGCTTATAGGACAGCCTATAAGGTAACTACTGGAATGACACCATTCAGAATGGTGTATGGTACTGAAGTTGTGGTTCCTATGGAGTTTGTGATCCCCAGTCTGAGAATGGCTGTGAAGTATGGGTTAGACTTCAACCATAATCTTAAAAAGAGGCTAGATGAACTCAGGCAAAGGGCTATATTGAAACAAGAAATTGTTCAACAACGAAGGAAGCACTGGCATGATCGCCGAATTAAAGTTGGAGAATTCCAGAAAGAAGACTTAGTGCTTCTATATCAATGTAGACTGGGTCCAAAGAAGTCAAACTTGAAGATTGCCTGGGCAGGACCATTTGAGGTAGACTGGGTCTTCTCCAATGGCACAGTCAGACTAAAAGATTTATTTGGACTCATGTTTCCAGGAGTATATAATGGAGCAAAGATCAAGCTTTATTATTCAGAGCCCAGAGAAACTGGGCCGGAACATGGTACTAAGGAACTGGAACTTGCTGATCACGAGATACCAGAATCAGACATTTTTGGACTTTTTCATGTGCAACCAGTTCCAACTTCAAAACCAGTACCAGTACCAGTAAAATCAGATGAGGCTAACCTTAGAATCAGTACCAGTATGGTCGAGCCAGACTGGAAATCAAGACTGGAAATCAGTCCAGTACCAGTGTGGACACACTTTCCAATTTTTAAGCGCCCAACGGTCAAATGGCACGCCAATGGTAATTATTTCAAGGATGGGTCGCAGTCTTGTCCAATGCATATCTGCTACGATAGCAACGACGCACACAAGTCTAGGAGCGGCGAGTGGTGGAGCTTTTATGGCGCGAACACGTATAACAGTCAAGAGAGTTAGCATTTTTCCTCATAAATCCCCTGCGCGACGCTTTCCTCCTGTTAACCATTCGCCATCGCCAAGCTCCGAGGTTTCTTCGCTGTAGTCGTAAACTTCGACCTCTAACAAGACAATTGACTGACAGCTAGCCTTGCCAGCGACACCAAGAAACGGCTTCGACACGACAAGTAAGTCATCTTCTCCGTCGCCTGTTTCATCGTCATCGACCTCACAGTGTATGGGTAGAAGGAAACGTTCAGAGAAGATGCAAGAGTCTCTTGAGGAAACCCAGGCCACAGTGGCTGATGCAAAGGCAAGCCTTCCCATTATCCCGTACAGTAAAATCCAGCATTATGTATTTACTGATCAAGCAATGACTCTGCGACAACTCTGGGATCTTCGAGTTGTGTTGCAAGCTACAAGAATTGCTTTTGATGCAGACATCATCAAGCAAGTTCTTGCTTCCTTCGACGCTGAAGATGGCAGTGCCATGGTAAATGGTAGGAAGGTGTCAGTGACACCAGAAGCCATAGCAATTGCATTCAGAATGCCCAACGAGCCCAAACCTTCTGTGGCAACTGCATAGCAGATAAGTATAGCTCTAAAGGAGGATGAAGCGGCTAAACGTAAGAGCAAGGCAAGTGGTCAAGGAGTTCCAATAGTAGCAGGACTGGAAGCTTCCACTGCTTACAGGTTTGTAACCGAAGCAGTAAGCTTAAAAAACAACCCAACGTATGTATCCGAAAAACTATTTGCTATACTGTTGACCAAGATATTGGATCCACAGGTTCCTATTAACCTTTGTCAAATTCTCTCGCATAATGTACTCCAGCAGACTACCAAGCTAAAATCTCAAAATGTTTTCAAGGCCTGGTATGTTTGACAATTCTTGTATTGGGCTACTGCTGCAGATGTTAATGAGCAGGTAAAGAAGGCTTGGAGTGAGAAGCCAATTTCTGAACCGAAGAACATTGAGCTGTCCTCAGACGACGAGGAAACAGACAGTCAAACCATTTCAACCGACCTGAAAAGAAAAGCAGTTGTAGAACAGGCTGGCAATTCAAAGAAGCCAAAGATTACACTGACAAAAAGCAGTGAGTTTTTGAAGCAGATAGAAAGCCAGGTAAAGACAGTAAACACTGAGAAAGATGGAGTGAGCCAGACAGAGCAGCAATCTGCTCAGAAGACTGTGCCTGACCAATCAGTCGTAAAAAATACAGTTGCTACTGATTCTGGGAAAGATCAGGCAAAGCCAGCCACTTCTGAGAAGATAGCAAACCAGTCAAGGGACAAAGACAAGAGCCAACTGGACAAAGGAAAAGGTCCAGCTTCCTCGACTCTGCCTGGTGGAGTTCCTACTCCAAGTACTAGAAACCTTCTGCAGCTGGTAAAACAGGACAAGTTGCAGCAAATGCAAACTAAGCAATTGAAAGGTCATCTTCTGCTCAGCAAAGCTGATTATGCAACCTTACCCTACATAGCTCCAGTGGCAATATATGAGTCTACTGATTCTGATCCAACCACAATCAAAGACAGTTGTTCAGTCCTCATACAGTCTTCCCGGAATACCATTGTCAGTTGTATGGGACAACTGATAGAGGCTGTTGGATCAGAAGAGGAAGTCAAAAAGCTCAAAGTTGATTTGACAGACACAAGATTAGATTGAAAATCTCCAAAAAGCCCGGGAAGAGCAGAACATACAACACAGAGTACTGGAAGCTCATTCAGAAAGGACTAATGAGTTGCTCAACAAAAGTTAGCTAAGGCTGAGTCTGAAATAATGATCATCAAAAATCAACGAAATGAAGCACTGAGAGCTGCAGAGCGGGCTAGAACAATGCTCAGGATGAAGCGGACGGAATTCAAAAACCTGCTAATGCGCCATACAGCTCTAAAGGCTTCTCTGACTGAAAGATACATCTTGTCTGAAATTTTAAATCCATCAAGCAATGTTGTTTTCAATTTAGAGAATTTAAAGTCCTTGATGGAAAGTATGCAGAGTGATTTGTACGACAAGGTGACTGAGTATAATAATGCTCTAATGAATCAAGCTATATTAGATGATATTGAGCAGCAGACTTCTCCGGATGAGGAAGAAGAAGACCAGAAAGATGAAGCTGATCAGGAGGAGGATGATCAAGAAGCTGGGCATACAAAGGATGATGATGATACCCCACCACCATCTTCACCTCCAAGACTTGGTACTGGTGGGACAGGGCCAAATGAAGGAGGCCAGTCTCACAGCCAGACCAGCCAGGCCAGAATGAGGGCCAGCAGGAAGGATAGGACAAAGAGCACCAGCCGGATAACCAGCAGACTGAAGAGCAGCAGCCCAGTCATACTGGGAATTAGCCAACTGATCAATCCCGTCTTAGCAGAGATGCTAAAGGGAAAATGAAAGTGCAGGATGAGGGACTAGTTGTTGATCATCAGCATTCACTGCAGCTCATTACCCTGAATAGGCAATTGAGACATCAACAGGCCTCCATAACCAGACAATATCTGGAGGATGATGATCTCTTGTCTGACTTGGAAAGATTTCAAAGGCTATATGTGGGAGCCAGGGAAATGGTAGAACATTGGAAATCAGCAGCTTTCCATGATAAAAAAGCTTGCCGTCTACCTGCGCATCCCAGTACAGTCCAGCTGTGCTGGAACGAGTTCCTGAATGGATACTCAATGCTGATGAAAGAGTGACAAACCCGCACTGACAAAGGCAGTATACTGCAATAGGGTACAACTCAAGGAAGTTTTGGTGCAAATGCAAACTGTCAGAGGTGTTTTGGATCAGAGTCAAAGCCATTCTTAAAGACCAGACAGCCACTAGCAAAGGACCTAAGACGAGAATGTCAGTCGGAGCACAAGCAACTACTCTCCGAACATTGTTCCAGCTAGTGAGAATCACCAGAAAGATGATGTAGCAATAGAACCAGGCTGTTCTCAATTTCTTAGAATTTGTGCCTGATTCTCCAGTTCTCTTGTATGTTGTTGCAGCAAGAGAAACAGAGCTGCCAAGATTTTTTCTAGCGTTGTATCCTCAACATCCAGAACCAGTTGATCGTCTCACATATTTCAAAATCATTGATGAGCTTCAGGATTGGTATGAAAGATCAACTGTGAAATGAAAGACTTGGTAGACGTTGTTCAATGATGCTCTCCAAATCAACGATATTCAGGCACTGCAAGAGGAGATGCATAGAATCCAGTTGTGTATGGGCCAGTGGAAGATTCAAGTCAGAGGACTGACCATGATTACTAATCAGTTGCTACAACTTACGGTCAAATCTTCCAAATTGTCTGAAAAAGACATTGCAGCAAAGCCGGGTTTGGCACCACAGTACAGGGAGATGACTGTGATACTTTTCGAAGCTCGAGTCAAAACTAATCAGCCTCTTCCAGAAGGATGAATCCATACTACTTCGCATTGTCATAAGCTGGTCAGAACCAGACTGAGCAAGGGCAGGCGTACACTCTATGATCCTGACACCAAAACCTATCATTCTCTCATGCCTTATGAAGTAGAGATGACCACCGATCGACGGGATCAGCTTGAGCAGGAGGTCATTTACGGACTGATTCAGAAGGAGAATGCTGGTACTAGGACTTCTCAGTCGCCATCCAGGTCAAAGGGCAAACGGAAGACGGTCCAATGGAAGGATACTGGGTAGTTCCATCTCAGAATTCAGTGGCAACTTTTCTCCTCAACAGGCAGGTGGAGATGACAGCTCTACCTTGGCCTGGTGAGAGCTCCACCTTGGCCTTTTCAGCCACCTCTCGCAATCCTTGGCCTTTTCAGCTATCTACTCGCAATCTTTGTATGGCCATTCTATCAGTGGTCAAGCCGGCATCCCAACATCAGAACCAGACAATGGATTTTTCAGTCTTACGTCAGGACCAGACAGGAGAATTTTTTAAAAATTTTGGAATCTTGTCAAAATTCAAGAAAGAAGGAAAGGATGTAGACGGCTGGATAGTTCACTATGTGGGAACGTCTTCTTAGAAGATGGACAGCGAATTACTTAGTAATTACTATGGTAATTATTATAGTAAACCCGAAGTGTATAAATAGGGCCCATTACATTGTAATTGGGTTGACAGTTATTATCATTTGGGTTAGCGCTTTGGCTATACTTGTACTTGAGGATCATTGGCAGTGTTGTCGACTGTACTTTCTTTCTGGAAATTATATTCGCTATAATCTTGATCTGTAATCCCAATCATGGCATATATTCCAGTTATACTGACTTCTCGACCAGTCTTCTGAATCTAAATCTGAACCTTATTTCAATACATAAGTCTGATTCTTATTTCAGTATCCAAATTCCAGTTTAGTCTCTGATTCCTGTCCAGTTTGCTGTCTAAAATCTTCCTACACTAATAACTGAAATCTTCCAACACTGGAATTAGCTGTCTCAAGAGATCAGCTCCAATTCCAGTCTTGAATAATGATACCACCTCCCCAACGAACTAGGTAACCCAACTCCTACACCATCATAAGAGCATGAGAAGAGGGTCCCAGCCAAGCATGTCAATCTGCCCTCCGCACTTAAACCCTCTTCTCTCCACAAACGTCCCAAGAAGAAGACCCGAGGCAACAAGTTTGCCTTGTTGTCTAATTTAGAAGAAGTCGATGAGTTTCTTGAGGAAGAGAAGGCACTCCCGCAGTCGACAAGGACTAAAGAGGTGCAAGCCTTGAGTAATGATATCACCTCCCCGACGAAAAAACCAAAAACAGCGCAAAAAAAACCAAAAAAAAAAAACAAAAAAGGAGCTGTTCCTTGCACAATGTTGTAACTTCTCCCTTAGGATGAAAGTGATGGATCTACACCTCTCGTTTGTAACAGAATAAGAAGCCTGGTCGTTTTGAGCATCTGAACTATCCTTTGAATATACCAAATTTGGTATAAACCAGCATGCAATGCAGTCCCTGATAAAATCGGGGTTGAGATACATCAAAAAAATGCAAAGCCATAGACAACCACCAACACAGTTTAGGAACTCAACGTGTGTAAGGTTCCAACTCAATTTTACTGCTTCTCCATTAGATTACATTCAACTCTCACATTGAATGATACCTGTAAACCACTTTGGTAAAAGGCTTTTGGCAAAATAATCAAAACTGACCACCTTAGCTGCTCGCCCAATCACAATGACTGGCTTACAATATTCAATTGTCAATAACCTCTACTTCGTATTTCTGCATTTACCTTTGAAGTTGTAAAGAGTAGACCTTTTGTACTGTTAATTTGGACAGTGTTGGTCCCCAGCTGGGCATCAGCTCAAAACCATAACTCACCTTTCCTTTCCAAATATCAATTTCTTTATTTAAATTACAAAACCGTCAATACCTCATTGAGACTAATGCTTGCTCATTAGCCTTCTTTAAATTATTTTTTGTCTCAAACAAATCAGAAAGATTTAACTGCGTCATAAGAGACGCAAAGAGCCCATATTGGTCTCTTGCAAAATAAGCAAATGGTTGACTCTGCCAATGATTGTTATGACCAACTGAAAGGAAACCTTGAGAGAAAAAATGACCTTCTCTAAGCCTTCCTATAAACCATGTCCAAGCTGGCATTGTGAAACAGCACATTAAAAGCTTATTCATACCTCAAAATTTTAAAAATTGCAGCAGAGAGTCCTACTTAACCGTCATAGAATTTGCCTTGGAATGGTTGTTGTTTTCAAATTTCAAATTAATGGTGTAATTTCTATGAGGAATTCATGGCACCCAAAACTGTAGTCCTCAGCAATATAAATTTCATGCAAGACAAGATCAATACGCATGTGCTTGTAGCCAAAACATTACTTTTGAGGTAAGTGTTCTGGGGTTGGCCGTTGCCTTCCATCTGGAATAGCAATGAGTGCAATTGGCTTCGATGGCCTTATGTAGGGCGAGTCACATACGAAGTAACCCTTTCTCTCTAGCTGAATAATCTCACCACGTTTGAGGTTCCTCATATTTGCATCACCAAGAGCCTGGATTTCCCATCGGGTTGTTGGGTTGAGAAATGAAATTAAATCATCAACATCTTTTTTGTCTAGCTGAAAAGAAGCCTAATATTAGATACATGCAACTGCTAAGTTGCTAGAAAGAAGCAACGGTGAGAAAGACAAGTGTTCCACCTTTTTCTTGGTGATAAGGTGATCCAAATCGATCAAAGCAAGATTTACAAGCTCTGCAAAATCAGGTAACCATGTCAACTTCAATTTGCTTGTCTTTACAGAGCCCTCTAAATGCAGCCTGCCCTCCAAACCAACCACATTTCCACTTCCATCTCTCTCCACTGTTTCGACAACGGCATTGCCCCAGTCCATGAGTGTCACTTCTTCTCCTTCTGCCACAGCTGCTGCATCAGCAGCTTCCAGCCAAATCTGTTTGGTAAATGTTGTAGCCTTTTTCCCTGCCGCTTCCCACTTCTTATGTCGTGGAATGATCCGTATAAATGCTTGATCAGGGCCATCTTTCAGTGAGAAAAGCACCCGTCCCTCTTTCACAATAGCAGTATGACGTGGGCATACAGGATCAACAATCTTCTTGTTTATAGTCCAGAGTTTATCCCACTCCATGAGGTTCAAGTTCTTTGAAGCTCCCTAAAACAGGGCATGGACGTTTTCAACATTAAGACACACAAACATGCTGAGTCATAAACTAGGAAAAAGAAAAGAGGTAACCTGGGACAGTATGAATTGCTTCAATGCTTCGACGGTCAGCCCTCTTCTTAAAATACCTCGCACGGTAGGAAATCTGGGATCATCCCAGCCCTCAACTTTTCCATTGTCTACAAACCACCGCAAAATCCTTCTACTCAATGGTGTGTAGGTCATATTCAATCGGCTAAAATCCCAGACGTGCACTTTACGCAACCCCATGTCCTGCAGCACTCTATAATATTGATCCTGACGATCGCGATACTCACTAGACCGCAGAGCATGTGTCACTACTTCAATACTATCCACATATGGGCATGCAAAATCATAAGTAGGGTACACCTTGTATTTATCCCCTACCCTGTGATGAGCAATGGGATTGCACCTGTAATAGGGTCACGCAGAGATTTATTTACAGCTTGCATATCCAACTTCCCACGCAGACAACATTGCAATCCTCTTTCTGTGCCATCAATCATTTCCTTCCACAGAGCAAGATTCAGTTCTACCGTCTGATTTCTTCATTTGGATTCAATACCATCCCCTCTCTCGTTTTTCATCTGCTTCCAAGGAGTGTCATCTACATAAGCTTTGCCTTCTCGCATTAGCTTCTCTGCCAGTTGTAATAAATCTGGAAAATAATCAGAAGTGTATGAGACTACATCACCTTTAACCCCCAAGATATCAAGATCTGCAAGGATACTCTCAACAAATTCATTGTTCTCTTTTGCTGGATTTGTATCATCAAACCGGACAATAAGTCGACCTTGGTACTTATTAGCAAAATACTGATTTAGAAGAGCAGCCTTTGCATGACCAATGTGCAAGTAACCACTTGGCTCAGGAGGAAACCTAGTGCAAACTTTTCCCATTTCTGCATCTGGGAGGTCAATCTCAAAGGATCCCTCCACTTTTTCTATAGCTTTTGCTCCGTCCTTATTCAAGTTCGCATCCGCCCTACTAGAGTCTTTCTTCACAACATGCTTAGCAAAAGCATTCGTCAGTGCCTGGTAGGTATTCAGTAAGGAATTATTCAAACGCACTAGATGAGAAAACTTCGCAGACTTCCTAAGACTCTCCCACCTCTGACCAGCACCTGTGGTAGAAAGAAATCTTAGAATTTGAGATGTGCAGACAAAAGCCCTGCTAGAATACTTAAAACATGCCTGCCTAACTTTGACAGATCGTATAAGAAGAAATTCAACATGTGAAAACACGTGAAATCCAGGTAGCTCAAGTCCCTGGGGCATGTTATTTCCAGTTGACTGCAAGCACACCAAAGAGCCTGGTTCTCTCTTAGATATGTGAAAGATGAAATGAGAATGTGGATATGCCTGAGCTAGGTCAAGCATTTCATGTTCATCTTGTGTTTGGGGATCACTCATGTGAGTGCGCCAGCTACAAAAGTGTAAAAATCCCAAGTTTTGATAACCGATTGGCTCTAAAAGAAGCAATGAAAAATTTGCTTCAAAATCTGTATGTTCAAGCTTTCCGAAATGCATTTGCTCATCCTTGACAAAATCAGAGGTGGATGTCTGCAGTCAAAGAACAATTCATGAGGCCACCGATGGTTATGTTGTTATAACCATGACTGCAGAAAAGCCATCTTGGTGTGAATCCCTTGCTTAAAGGCTCAGCTCCACTCAGGTCCAAGCATAATCTTTAGGGAGCTCTTCACACACACCCCAATTGATATATACCATTCTACACCCTCACTATGGTACCAGACAGTGCTAGCCAGATTATAGCACACCATACTTGTACACCCAACGCATATAGCTTGCATTCTAATCCCCTAGTCATGCAGATCCATCCTTTATATTACACTGCATTATCTTCTCCCGGTTATTGTATACTCCAAACTATTAAACACCCCCCCTTTCCCCCTTTTAGCTCCAGTCATTAACTTTAGTTCTAGAATCAGTTTGAAAACAGGTATTTTGTGTGAACCTCAGAGTCGTCCGTCTTTGCATAGGTCATTAACACCCAATTTCTATTTCATAAAGAAACATCATGGTGCTTCTTACCCTGAAAGTTGTTTTCAGTCCCTTTGATTCTCATGACCCCTATGCTCACTTGGTTTATGTGGAATGTCAGGGGCTGCTTTTCTCTCAAGCAATTTCCTCTTCCATTATTGATCCACCGAAAGAGAAAAATCTTCTCTTCCGTGAACGCTTCCATCATGGTGATTATGAGGATGAGCTCTTGACCAATAGGTTGTGGCCCTCACCCAATCCTGTTACATGGCTGCTATTTGGAAAGAACAATGGCTTTAAACCGCCTGAGTTGGCCGCTCATGTCTGTAAAAAAAGTAACAAATCCAGTCCTTCTTGACACATCCTGTGTGTCAAACACATCCCATTAATCTCACGAAACAGCTCTTCAATCGATACCACTAGTACCCTGTACGGCATCTAGAAAAAACATAAGTCTTGACAGCTCTGACAGACCTCTGTTGCTTGCTTGATTCACATTTCCCTCATTTTTAGGGATGAAATGAGACTAAGCTGCCATGCAACCAGTAGATGGGTCAGAGTGAGTTCTATGCATCCTGTAACACCAATTAGAATGATCTCTATGGTACTTTAGCAAGTAGAATTTAATCCATGCACCTTTTACCTGGACCATCAGATTCCCAGTCACTATACTCTTTTCTCTCGTAATTTCACTTTTAACAATACGCATTATCCAATCAGCTACCAAGATACTTCACATCCAACCACATAAGGCCACAATACCTTGGATGCAAACTACAAAACTATTAGTACAGAACATTGGTTCCAAAGGTTGACCTTTTTACCAGCAAGGCCTGCCAAGATGGCAATATCTGCAACAGTGGGTGAATTGCCGACCAAAAATGTACGGGTTTCCAGGTACGAGTCAATGTGTAAACAAACTTTCTCAAAAGCTGCTCCAATAGAGAGGGATGGAGCATACTCAATCCATTCATCCACCTGACAATCATGAAAAAAGCTATCTCAAAAATAAGCAATAGTCCTATTGCATCTGAGCAATATTTGGCCCTTACCCCACACCCACATTGCATGGAAACAAGCACGTTCGTGCTTACATATACTGCGTATATGTAGACAAAGATGAATCCAAGAAAATTCCAATTTCATCTTTAAGGAAAGTGCAGCTTATTGGCTCAGCACAAGAAAATTAACCTTGCTGACAACAATGAAACAAGCACCTCAAGGTTGAGACACCAGCAAGTACTTAAACTATTCTTAGAGGTATCCCTAATCATCAAAAACCTTAAAGAAATAACAATGTTTCCATGTCCACTGTGATGATTTTTTAGGGTTAGAGTCTCTAGGTCTAGACCGGAGAAGCTACTAATCACTCAATATTTCCGGCCAGTCACAAACTCTCTCTTCCTAGAAAGGTGGTCCATGCCAATCTCTTAATCATAGCAAGGATCCCTAGCCACAGACTATCTAACTTCCTCTCTCTAATTCTCCCTTCTCTCTCAAGTGGGTGCTGATTCTCTCAACCTGAATTTTACTGGTCTCTCTCTAGGCATCCAAAAGTGCAATGTGGCCCAACTGTCGGATACTTTCTGTTGGTGATCCATACCTTGATTTTATGCCTTTATTGAGTTCACTTCCTAGTATCCACCAACTTGCTAAGTGCGACGGGGGGACCTACATGATCTTGAACTGAGCCTAGACATCCTTTTACTTTACGAGTTCCAGTGTCGACCGACTTCCCGTCTGCGGGTGAAACTACCGTTCACATTGGCCATGCAATGTCCGACCATTTGCAACTTCAAAAAGAGGGTCTCAAAAATTAATCAAAAATTATTGGAAAGAAACTAACAACTAAGGTTAGCAATTGCCACGCCCTCGTGACATACCCCCCTCTTGAAATCGCAAACGTCCTCGATTGCATACCATAAATACATGCCATAGATGATCTTGTGTGGTAAGCACCCTTTTATCATCGCATGTACCTGCAAGAAAGACTGTCAAAACATATGTACAAATGACTTAATGAGACCTTCATACTTTTGTCAAACCGTACACTGCTGTTGCACTGAATCCATGAGTACATTTGATGTGCTAGCTCTATCATTACCCCTCCTTTGCAGACATTGGGTTGGGGCATACTTAGGCTGTAACCCAAAGGCCTCAAGGTAAAGCTGCAATACATGTGGTGACTCTAACAGTTCATGCTCTTCCATCCACTTTCCATCCATAGGTGGATAGTTCTTGAACTTCACCACATAGCATCTTGCAACCTGTCCCTTAACTTTTTACCTATGCAAGAGGCTCTTGCCTCTGCAAACGAGCATAATTCCACAACCTGTGACGTACCACCCACAACCAAGTAAGCTCAAATTTCAAGATGATTTACCGATGCGTCGAAGAATCCAAGCAATCGCCTCAGAGAATCGGCAAGCAGCGTGTAACCTGGTAGACCCACATCACTCCCGCAGGAGATCTAGTGGCCAGTCTACCAACGTGAGACCTCTCCCTATCTCATCTTGGTTCATACTTGCAAACCCTAAAACGCAGCAGAAAATCAACCCTAATTTGACCACCTTTTGGCAGGGCGAACGTGCAGAATTTCTTATCTGTCCTGTGAAGAGGAACCCTCTTCCATAATGCCCTTCCCTTTGTCGGCCATAGTGTAATCCCGCGTTCCTGCACTCTGTGTCTTTACCCAAAACAACCGAGGCACACTCTTTGAGGAAAAAGTGATTGATATCCCGGCAATGGAACCTTGAAACCGGCCCGTGGGGCGGTAGGCATTGGCTTTCACCCGAAATTCTTTACTTTAGACACACACACAAAGCACTTTGCGAAGGAAACCTGCGACGGGAATTAACACTTGAATACACACACGGCTCGGAAGCTAGAATGCTCCGAGCAGACGCCGACAACCTGTAGGCCCCAAAATTGGCGCCCCTTTCGGTATTTCTTTATACTTTGAGAGGGTTAATTTACAAAGTAGAGTCCTGGGAATCCTTTGTCTATATCCAACTAGATACCACTTGATTTGGCCAAATTTCGGCAACATAACAGCCCCAAAACTTGCGCAAAACCGATTCCCCTGCTGGAACTCACTTCCACTGGCATAAACCCTCTGATTCCTGCCCAAAAACAGTAAATTCAGCACGCTGTATTTACTGGTTTTTGCCTTGTTTTCAGCCCCAAACAGTCCCCTAATTGTCCTCTGCCTGTGGGGCACTATTCCCAATGGTTTTGGTGTCCGTATGGCTGAAAAACAGTCAATTTACAACGCGTACACAGCGCTGAAAACGCACCTGTACGGTGAGGTTATGACCCTCACCGGTGCCTGCTTTGGAGTAGCAGCTAGCTACCCTTGTTCCTGCTCAAGGAGGCTTTGCCTCAACACAAAAGCATGAAACCACACAGCTATACATCAGTCAAATGAAGAGCCCTCTTGTAGGGCATCACATAACTGCACGTAGGGGAGAGAGAGAGCAGTGTGTAGTGTGCAGGTCATCACTCCTAGCACCACACTGTACATAGAGAGGAAAGCAAGCACTCCATAGCTCTTAACCTGTGAGATAGGTTCTCAATGAAGCATCCCCCCAGCATAATCCGAGCGCCCCCTCTGCTGCACTTGACCTGTAATGCATCTGTGAACAAATAGATGCAAAAAGGAAAAGATTTCCATGGCTGAAAACCTGCATATCGCTGAAAACTCAGCAAAACAGCCTTGTAAACACGCATCTGATGCCTTCCAATGCTAAAAATGAGCTCCTTGGTCCTAGGTAAAATCATGGGAAGCTCAAAAATTTAGAGAAATGGCCGAAAATCAGAGTTAACAGCCTCCAAAACTGCTCCAAAAAGTCAGTTACGAGTTCTCTTCTCCCAGACTTGGTAAATTGGCCAAAAAGTGCCACTTGGCACTCATACATACAATTTCCCCGCATTGGGCTTCCCGCTTAAAAATCTCTCAACTGATACGCGAACAGATTTCACGGCCCAAAATAGCAGTTCCCTAATTTTTAAGAGATGCTTCCGTTGGGCTCCCATTGGTCATCTGACCATCTATCCTCATTGGGACTGCATCCAAAAGTATCCACCAACTTGCTAAGTGTAACGAAGGGACCTACATGATCTTGAACTGAGCCTAGACATCCTTTTACTTTACGAGTTCCAACGCCGACCAACTTCCCGTCTTCGGGTGAAACTACCGTTCACATTGGCCATACAATGTCCGACCATTTGCAACGTCAAAAAGAGGGTCTCAAAAATTAATCAAAAATCATTGCAAAGAAACCAACAACTAAGGTTAGCAGTTGCCACGTCCTCGTGACATTGTGACTCCCGACCCTCACTTGGATGGTTATGCGGGAGAAGTATTAAGAAGTATGAGCAATGGTTACTCTAAGCACCTCCAAACGACGCAGGCTGCGGTCTGGGGGGGCGTTTGGTTGTAAAAGGCCTCTATATCTCCCGACCTGGACCTTTTTAAGTTATGCGGAAGGAGTGATGAGGGAGTCGTTGAATATCTCCCGGCCCGGACCTTGTTAGGTTATGCGGGAGGAGTGTTCATCGGCGGCTTTGTGTTTCTATGTCTTGTACATGCATATGTGAGCATTTGTGTTGCATTGTGATGTGCCAACTACTAAATATTCCTAATTGGATGAGATTGCCTGGGTATGTAATTTTAGTGCATCAAGACACCCGTGGAAGATCACTATGGTCTGGGTGTGATGGCTAATTTTACTACGTCGGAATATCAAGAATTCCGATCTGGACGAAAGGAGAAGCTAACTCTTTGATCAAAAGAGCAGAAAGGAGAAGCTAACTCCTTGATCAAAACAGCCGAAAGACTCCTTGTCCACTGGCACTTGACCTTTGAAAGGTCTCAAAGGTCTCAATACACTCACATGGAATGGCATTGTGAATCTTCCTAGTATCTGTCACTTCAATCGGAAGGATACATCGTTCCTTGTACCTGGAAGGGTCCATAGTATTGCATACTAAGCTTTGCCTCTGAAATCGGCCCATAGACTCGCTAGAGGGCGGTAGACTTTAGCTTTCACTAAAATCTTTACTTGAACTTTACGACACAAAGAAACTCCACGAATAAACTTATGATTGTAATTTACACTTCAAACAAAAACACGGCTTAGCAGCTAGAGTGCTTCCAAGCAGACAGCGACACCCTACAGGCCCCAAAGACTGGCACCCCTTTCAATATTTCTTTATTCTTATTGCAAATAGACAATCTGAACACTTTCACCTAACTCTCACCAAGCTGTCCAAACCTGTCCATGGCTGTAATGGCACCTTTTTTACCCAATTTCACCAACATATTGTCAAAAGTACACGTCAAGGACACTTTCCCTTGCTTTTTGGAAGCTTTTTGGTGCTGCGGGTTGATTTCAACGTGCTGTAATTCTCCGTTTTGTCACTGTCGGATGCCCAAAACCCTGCACGCACGTCCCGACGCTCCCCCGGTGATCTCTTGCAGTTTAGGTGCAAAACCCTAAACCTGTAGAAAAACATAGCAAGCAATTTTTTGTTTTGGATCGTTTTGAGCGGAGCGAACACATCTACAGGTGTCTCAGGTGCTCCCACACGCAATGAGACAATTTCCCTTTGAATCGGACAAGCTTTCACTTGAGAAAACTCTCCATTTTCACAATCCTCTGTGATGAAACTGTGCGTACCTATGGGGGATTAGCAATTTCGCACCTAAACTAGTAGTTTAGGTGTGAAACCCTAAACCTGCAAAAAAAAAAAAAGCAAGCAATTTTCTGTTTTGGATCGTTTTGAGCGGAGTGAACACGTCTGCACGTGTCTCACGTGCTCTGACACGCAATGGGACAATTTCCCTTTGAATCGAACGAGCTTTCACTCGAGAAAACTCACCGTTTCACAATCCTTTGTGGTGAAACTGTTCAGACCTGTGGGGAATTAGCAATTAGCTAATCCGGTTCCTATTAAAAGGAAATTCCGATGGCTTTAATGGCAACAAGAGAGGGTCCCACGGCAAACAATTTTCAGACAAGGCCTGTACATGGTCATCTAAGAAGCCCAACTAGTGGGGCGTTACCATATGAGCAAAAGGGGGGAGAGAGATGCACGAGAGCAAATCGTCGCGCTACATGAGACAAGGGAGAAAGTAAGCTTTCCATTAAAATTGTGATCACCTTCATCAGCACACATTGTAGGCACTTATGAGCTCCAAAATTCAACGCCCACTCAAAAATGGGCGTCCCCTCATGGATGAGGCTTCTGGAGAGTGTGTGTACCCTGCACGTTGCTCTCCTACTGCCATGTGTCCACTTTACTCCTTTTGGTTCCGATCTGCTTCATTCTTGGAGAAGACGATGTCGTCACAAATGGCTTGTACTCCCTAAAAGTCTGGTCCATCATCTTGTTGAACGTTGCGAGAGCATTTGTGAGACTGTAACAAACTTGGACATTCCAAGTCAAAATTCAATCACAACAGCACCAAATAACCACTTCAAAACAATTCACAGATCACAATAGATTTGCACTTGCCCGGCGGAGTTCCATGCCTAGAGATATTGGCCCCAAAGACTGGTGCCCCTTTCGGTATTTCTTTATGTATTAAATCAATGTCAAAGTACAAGAGAGCGGTTAGGGTTTCACTCTCAGACTCTGCGTCTAGATGATCCGCAGAGTGAGCCCTCACCGCTTATTTAAAGTTTACAAGGGATGCCAAAAAGCAGAGCCCCAAAAGCTTCCAAATCAAAAGCTAAAAATTCTCTCTCTCTCTCTCTCTCTCTCTCTCTCTCTCTCTCTCTCTCTCTCTCTCTCTCTCTCTCTCTCTCTCTCTCTCTCTCTCTCTCTCTCTCTCTCTCTCTCTCTATCACAAGAGAGTTTAATAAAAAAAAAGCAATTTATCTTCTCTCCCTTCCATGCCAAATTGCGTCGCCCAAACTGCTTTTTTTTCAGCGCCGTAAAATCTGGAAGTCTGTATTGCTGCCACGTGGCATTTCTCTCGCCAAATTAGGATTTCAGCCACATTTAGGGTTTCAGCCAGCAGTGAGGGTTAGGGTTTTCAGAAATTAGGGTTTCTGGCATAAATTAGGGTTTGCAGGTTTAAGGGTTTCTGCCCTCGATAGCCACATCATCACTTTGTGACATACCCCCCTCCTGAAAGCATTGTAATCGCCCTCGATTACGCCTGCAAAACAGACAAAGGCCATAAACCATCTTAGCAAACACGGACTGTTAGTACCTACATACTAGGAACACACATCTAGCACACGTACCAATCGACAGTCACATCACAAGACATCACTCGACATCACAAGACATCACATGACATTCAACATTCATTCGGATCTTAGACCATGATTTATCGGTAATTTAGCTAGCAATCGTATCTAGATCCAATCGGGACCTCATCGATGTCCGATTGACTAACCCCTATTGCAACCATGTCAATTTGAGATCAATCAGACCAAAATGCTGCAATCATTTCGTCTATCAGTTCCTGCACTTAAAAGAAGTCAAGACCAAATCAACATCTTATTCAGGAATTCCATTTCATAAAGTCATACAGCAGAATACTGTCGCTTTCAGTATCCCTGAAGCTCAAAGAGACATCAGTGACTCTAGTATCTAAATCAAGGCATCTGTTGACAAAGGAGCGGAGTGACTCCCCTCTTGTGCATCCCACTACACCAGATCTCTGGCCAAGCTGAATTCTGGGTTCCATTTGGAGTAGACTATGCTAAACCAAAAGCATCGAGGTAAAGTTTCACAATCTGAGGAGTATCTACTAGGTCTTCCTCCTCCATCCACTTCGCATCCAATGCAGGATAGTTCTTGAACTTAACCAAGAACCGCCTTCGGACTTTACCTTTATTCTTCGTATCCTTATGTGCCAAAATCTGTTCAGGAACAAGGATCTCCTCATTTTCTTCCACTTCGGGTTGCTCATCAGGCTCCCTAGCATCAGGCACATCACCTTTAAAAGGTTTCAAGAGACTCACATGAAATGCATTGTGAATCCTCCAAGTATCAGGCAGTTTCAGTCGGAAGGAGACGTCATTTATCTTTTCAGTGATCTGGAAAGGTCCGTAGTATCGCATACTAAGCTTTAGAAAAAGCCTCTCCTTTCCCTTTTTCTTTCTCAGGCGTGCCTTCTCAAAACGTAAGAGCACCCAATCATCCTCCTTCAATTTCAAGTCGCGACGATGGCGATTTGCTGCTTGTTTTGTCCTTCTTGAGACTTCTGCAAAGTCTCGCGAACCTTGGCAACAGCCGTATCTAAGTCGCGCGTATATTCATCCGCTTCAAAGATCTTAACTTTCGTACTTAGGAAGGGTGGAACCTTCGCAGCACCTTCAACAATCTCAAATGGAGCCTTCCCCGTCATAGAGTGTATCGTGTTATTGTAGGAAAATTCCACCAAAGGTAGGTACTTTTCCCATTGAGTCTTCTGATCTGAGATATAAGACTTCAATAAATCTAGAACCACTGAATTTGCAATCTCAGAATGCCCATCAGTCTGCGGGTGGAACGATGACGAGAACTGCAACCGCGTGCCAATGTTCTCCCAAATTGCCTTCCAAAACAAACTCGTAAATCTGGGGTCCCTGTCGGAGACAATCGTCTCAGGCATGCCATGTAATCTGAAGATCTGGGCACAAACAGTCTCGCTAAGTGATCCGGCTTGACTGTTTTCTTCACTGGGATGAAATGAGCCTGTTTGCTAAATTCTATCAATAACAGTCCAGATACCATCGTGACCACTCTGTGTAATGAAATCCATTGCAATACTTTCCCAAGGGTGGGTGGGTATGGGTAAAGGCTGTAACAATCCCTGTGACTTATGCCTATCAAACTTGACCTCCTGGCATACTAAGCAACTGCGCACAAACTCTTCCACATCCTTTTTGAGTCTCGACCAAAAGAAGTATCTCTCTATCCCTTTCATGGTGGTAGCAATGCCGCGGTGACCCGTAAAAGGTGGACAGTGCCATTCAGTCATAACCTTTTCCCTCAACGGCTGTGTAACGCACAACATGGTTTTTCTCATCAAGTAGCCTTCCCGAATGGAGTATCCTGCTACTGTCTCCCCTCCGGTATCCGTGTGAAAATATCTGCAAAATTTGTATCTGTGGCATACTGGTCGACCATATCCTCGAAGCTCCTATGATGTATCGCGGAAATAGCCAGAACCAACGGCTTCCGAGACAAAGCATCTACCACCACATTCTTCTGTCCCTGCACATGGACAATCCGATAGCTGCTTCTGTGACAAGAAGTAGCGCAAACTCTGATGGTCTGTAAAGACAGTAAAATCCACTCCGAGTAGGTAATGCCGCCACTGAGTAAGAGCATGGATAACCGCCAAAAGCTCTTTCTCATAAACCTGTGTTGTCATCTCAAGCCTTGAGAACAATCGGCTCTCGTAAGCAATGACATGGCCTTCTTGCATTAAGACCGCACCCAGACTACGACCACAAGCATCACAATATACTTCAAATAAATTCTGCAAGTCCGGCAAAGTAAAAACTGGTCCCGTAGTCAATTTCTCTTTCAATGTCTGAAAGGCAGTCACCTCTGTGGATCCCACGAGAAAGGGACTACTTTCTGTGTCAAGATATGCAAAGGGGAAGCAACCTCTGCAAACTTTCGATGAACCGCGTGTAGTACGAACACAGTCCTAAGAAGCTTCTAACTTCATGGACATTCTTCAAGTCGGGCCAATCACGGATAGTCTCTATCTTGGCCGGATTCATTTGCACTCCTACTGCTGAGACAATATGTCCCAAAAAGTGTATCTCTGGTAGGAAAAATTCACTTTTCTTTGCATTAATCACTAACTTGTGGTCTCGTAATGCCTGAAAGACCTGAAGCAGATGATCTCTGTGTTCTGCCTCATTCTTGGAGAAAACAATGATGTCGTCAAAGAAAGTGCCAACAAAAAGCCTGTACTCTCGAAAAATCCTGTCCATCATCCAGATAAATGTCGCAGGAGCATTGGTTAAGCCAAAAGGCATCACCAAAAACTCAAATAACCCAAAAGTCGTCCGAAAAGCTGTCTTGTAGACGTCTCCCGGCGCGATCCTGATCTGATGATATCCACTCTTCAAGTCAATCCTGCTAAAGCACAAGGATCCCTGTAACCTGTCGAGTATATCCTCGATCCTAGCAATCAGAAATCTGTTCTTGATGGTGATTTTGTTGAGAGCTCTATAATCGATCCACATTCTCCAAGATCCGTCTTTCTTCAAAACCAACAACGCTCCAGAGCAATACGGTGAAGTACTAGGCTGGACAAGACCCTTTTCCAAGAGGTCTTTCACTTAGTTCATAATCTCTTCATTCTGTGCTCGGCTTACACGGTAAGGTGGCCGGTTCGGTGGCGTGCTTCCAGGTATCAGATCAATGGTATGATCTTCAGGAAGAGCAGGTGGTAACTGGCCTGGTAGGCCCTCTAAGAAGCAATCGGCGTGAGAGTGGAGAAAACCTTGGCGTTCTTTATCAAGTTTAGACATATTTGTCCTATCCTTATCGCTCAATTCTTTCATAAAGATCGAGTAAACAAACAGACTGGATTTCATTAATTTAGAAATGGCCGAAGCCGATACAATAGGGACAGACTCGCCCTTCAATTTAATATCAAGTACAATTGTTTTGCCCTTCTCTGTAGTCAATGTCGCTTTCCTCGCCCGATAATCGACCATGGCGTTGTTCTTGTGGTACCAGGGAATCCCTAAGAGAACATCACAACCCTCCAAAGGCATTATGAAAAAGTCCTTATGCCCCAAATACCCCTGACAATGCAACCGAAGTTTGCCAATGGCAGGTGCAATGGCTACGTCCCTGCGGATGCCGCTAGAACTGCCTCCGCAAGTGGTCCCATCCCATCGGGAATGATCTCGAGCCGCGCCGCCAATTCCGGTGAAATGATGTTGGCCTTGGCTCCTCCATCAAACTTTGCCCCAAGCTCGGCAAAGTTTTGTACTCTCGTCCATGGTGTTGGGATCGGTACCCACACAATCTGGAACCAGTCTTGTTTTCATCTTGCCTTTTCGTCCACGTTCCTCAGCTGCTCTTGAACTCTCAGGCCTGTCGTCGTCCTTATCATTCTGTTCTTTCTGTGCCGTTTTAGGACACTTCGTGGAGATATGTCCATGTTCCCCGCATCCAAAGCACTTCCCCTCCTTGATGAAGCGAGCTCGCTCCTGAGAAGTAAGCTTGGGTCGTGCATCCTTCTTCCCTGGGTTGCTCTTTCTCTTTCTACTTTCATTCCCCAGAAGTCTGTTCAGCTCGTTGTGTCATAGCCTCATCTGTGGGGTAGGTCAGACTGCCTGAGTGAATGGCAAAGCCCCGCTTCGCATGACTCATCAACTCCCGAATAGAAGCTGACTTCTGTTCCAAGCAGTGATCTCGGATCTCTGTAGGGAGACCCAAGGTGAACCGCTCAGTCTCTTCTCTGAACGAGATCTTCTTGAATGAAGAGGCGGGCAGAAAAGAGCTCCAGAATCTCTCACAGTAAGCATTTATTGTATCTATCTTGGTCATCGGAAGATGGTTCCAAGCAGCCCGTATATCGCGCTCATACTCTTGCGTCAACCAAGAAGAAATAAAAAGCTTCTTAAATTTCAGCCATTTAACTGGTGCAGTCTTGTTTAAAAGAAGCATGGACCACCAAGTTTCAGCATTCCCCTTAAACTAAGAGGCAGCTCTCCGAATCTTGGAGTGCTCTGAGTAGCGTCCTTCCGCGAAAGCGATGTCAAACTGCTGTATAAAAGACAAAGCCTTCGAAGCATCTGAGTATCCTGAAAAAGTGTCAAATTTGATCGACTGTCCACCTTCCTTAAACTCTCGGACTTTCTTGATTTTATCTTCCAGAAAGTCATATTGGTTGGCTTTATAAAAAATCTTCATGTTCGCATAAAAGTTTCCGTCATCAGAGTCTGAACTGTCTGTAGACGAGTCCTCAATAGAACTGTCAGTCTCACTAGGCGAGATTTAGGCTTCTTTGCCTTTTTCTTGCCCTTTCCAAAGCGTTGTTTCTTGCTTCGCTTTTTGCCTTTTCTGTCTTCTTCACTCGAATCTGAAAAGCTAGAAGAACTGTCAGAAGAAGAAGAAGAAGAAGAACTAGGTACTCCTTCAAAGTGAACACGCTTCTTCTGTTTCTTTGCTTTGTCATATGTCGACTGACGACCCAAATAACCCGGGAAGTCAATGCCTTTCTTCTGCTTTTTGCCGTGCTTTTTGGCTTTCTTTTGCGCGTCAAAAAGCTGAGCAATCCGTGCATCAACCACCTCTTCTAATTCCTTCTCTGAATATTGCTTGTGATTAGAAGGTTTCTTGAGAGCGGGTTTCGGAGGTGGTGTAGTGGTTTTCTGCCACTACGCATGCACTTCTTGAAAAGAAGTCTCGCTCATAAATCTTGCCCATTTCGGATCCTTCGCAAAACTGAGCATCATCTTTGTTGCATCGCAATCAATTGACGACGCTTCATCTCTCGTTGCTCCGCCTGAGTAGACCTAGGCAGGCCATACTCTCTGCCGGAATCTTCGTTGTGATCCCTGCCCGCATCTCCAGATGCAGAGGGAGTCGACTGATCCTTGCGTGAAGCCATTGGTGCCGCAGAAAAAAAAATTGGGGATCGGATTTCCCGTAGAAGAGAAATTGGCCGTGCTCTGATACCACTCTAACAGACTTGGACACTCCAAGTCAAGAATCAATCACAACATCACCAAATAACCACTTCAAAACAATTCACAGATCACAATAGATTTGCACTGGCCCGGCGGAGTTCCGTGCCTAGAGATATTGGCCCCAAAGACTGGCGCCCCTTTCGGTATTTCTTTACGTATTAAATCAATGTCAAAGTACAAGAGAGCGGTTAGGGTTTCACTCTCAAACTCTGCGTCCAAATGTTGTGCAGAGTGAGCCCTCACCGCTTATTTAAAGTTTACAAGGGATGCCCAAAAGCAGAGCCCCAAAAGCTTCCAAATCAAAAGCTAAAAATTCTCTCTCTCTCACACGAGAGTTTTATAAAAATAAAGCTATTTATCTTCTCTCCCTTCCATGCCAAATTGTGTCACCCAAAACGCTTTTTTTCAGCGCCATACAATCCGGAAGTCCGTACTGCTACCACGTGGCATTTCTGTCGCCAAATTTAGGGTTTCAGCCACATTTAGGGTTTCAACCAACAGTTAGGGTTAGGGTTTCCAAAAATTAGGGGTTTTGCAGATTAGGGTTTCTGGCAAAAATTAGGGTTTGCAAGTTTTAGGGTTTCTACCCTCGGTAGCCACGTCATCACTTTATGACAGAGACCAAAAGGCATCACCGAATACTTGTAAAATCCGAAGGACGTCCTGAACACAGCCTTGTACAATGTATACTACTCCAAGAGCGATCTTGATCTAATGATAAACACGTAGAACCATACAGTCTATCAAGTATCCTCGATATTGGAAACCTATTCTTGATGGTGTTTTTATTGAGAGCTCTATAGTCAATGCACATTCTCCATGATCCATCTTTCTTCAACATTAGAAGCACTGGTGAATAATACGATGATGTACTCGGCCGAATTAGACCCTTTTCAAGAAGTTCTTTGTTACAAGCTTGGACACTCCAAGCGAGAAATCAATAGCAACACACGAACACAAATTGCAAAATCGCTCAACTTGAAGAGAGAGAAAGAGAGAGAGAAGAGGAGAGTCTACACGGCACGACGGAGTTCCGAGCCAAGACGCATTGGTCCCCAAGACTAGCGCCCCTTTCGGTATTTCTTTATTATTACTCTTCGCAAAGTACAACTCCCAAGAGTCCAACTCTCACCAAAACTCTGCGTCCAAATGCTCTACGGAGGAGTCCTTATAAACTTATAAGAAATGCCCAAAAGCAGAGCCTCAAAAGCACTCACATGCAAAAAACTCTGACCCGTAGGCCTTGCGCAGAAACTGTCAACTCAGCCAACGCAAATCTCGAAAATCCATACAACAGTGCCACGTGGCAGCTCTACGCAATTTACGGATTTCAACCTCAGAGTTCAAGCTTTTGCCTTTTTAAGCATAAGTTGGGTAGAGTTAGGTTTTTAAAAACTCTAACCCCTTCTGCTTAGGCTCTACGGCCACACTTTGTGGGTCTTTCTCTTGTCCACTTGGCCGTTTCTTTCCAGTTGGGTACGCCACATCATCACTTTGAGACATTCCCCCTTCTTGTAAGAATTGTAATCGCCCTCAATTACACCTACAAAACAACCAATGGACAGAAACTTTCTTAAGTAGACACTGACTCCATGCACTAGACTTCCACAAATACAGCACTTTCACAAAAACATCAGCCATAGATCAATCACATATCTGTCGAGGGTCTCAGATACACATCATGATCATTGTAACCTATTTAGCAATCACATCCAGACCGCACTGATCTTTCAACAAATGTCTTGATCTACTAAATCTTGTTACTGTCACATTCATATCCTTTCATTTCACATTCCAATCAAGCAAAATGTGCCTATGACTATCCCCACAAGACAGTACATTCACATAGCATGCACTTCTTATTCAGTTCTCATTCACTTAGCCATCACATCTAGATTTCGTCGATCTCTAACAGATGTCTAGGTGCACTAAGTTCAATTCATTCATCAAACCAAACACTGCAGACATTTCATCTTTCTCTACATGTCTCTAACAACACACACATGAAAGAGCACATCCTGAGTTTAATCAAGGAAATTTCCAATGCAATGTACATATGTTCATACAGTCATTCCCCAAAATACTGCCAGCCTGTCGGTATCCCAAAAATCTCGAAGACAAATCAATGACTTTACTCAATCTAGGCGATCTGTGGCAAAGCTATAGAGTGGCTCCCCTCTTGTGCAGCCAGCACCATACCAAATTCAACCTGCAGATTCATCGGTAACTACCCTGTCATACACTTTGTGACAAATCACAATGAGGACTCTCCAACAAAACCCCCAATCGCAACCGCACTACTACTGGATCGAATAACACTGAAACACCACTCACACGGTGGAAAGCCCATCCCATGTAAAGTGCCCTCCAAAAACTCCCAATCGACTCTATCTCAAAGTTAGGAAGAAGGATCACCAAGGGCTATCTTGACTGTCTGGCTTGCTCCACTCTCTCATAAAATGTGAAAATGTTGTCGAGGATGCATCGGTCCTACACAAAACATGTTCGAGACACATGGGGATAAAATCTGATAAGAAAAGCCGAAGTTGAGCACTAGCCATACAAGCAAGAATCCTATACACAAAACAGAGGAGAGTGATGGGACGCCACTGACGAAGCAATGTGCGATCCCCCCCTTTGGTATAAGTGTAATGAGCCACAAGGTAAGTGAAGATGGCATTTGAGCAATGTCAAAAATCTACAAAAAACCCCTGACGAAGAGGGAAGTAAAAGATATCCCAATAAGTCAAGGAAAAATTGCGTAGTGACGCCATCATCCCATGGACAAGAAGTAACAACAATACCTACAAGAGCATCATGCATCTCTCTGACTGTAAAAGAGGCCAACAACAGACAGCTCATCAACGAAGTGACTCAGGACTCAGTGAATGACCAGACACCAAATCTCCTCTCTAGCACAAAGCATGTTTGATGTGGCCAATAGTGCTATGAAAAACTCTGAGTAGAACTCCGTAGCAATCCCCAAAACTCTATCCAAATCAATACATGCATATCCGTCTCTTTCCCATAGAGCACAAAGAGTACTGCCAGGAGCTCTCTCCCAATATAAATGAAAGAAATCTTTGTTCATCCCGTTTACCTTAGCAGTCCATGTAGGATGCTTGTTAATAGCCTATGTCATACATTGCTCGCTAAGGCCGAGCGGGTTGCACAAATCTATGCGTAAGAGTTCTAGTAGTCATCACGCTCCTGGAAAAACTACTTGTTGGGTGGAGAATTCATTGAGCATACTGACCAATATTTCCTCACTTAGGCCTCTCTAAGAAACACACAAGATTGGAAAAGTTATTATTCGAGGACCCAATCAAGGTGCAAAGGTGTGTGTATGGTATGTGATCAAAAAGTAAGCGTACGTTGTAATTCTGTATGGATATACGAAATTGTTATGTACCGGTTTTTTTTAAACCTGAATTGTGGACCATATCACATTTTCACGAACATACTAGACATGTATCCATTACACGACTCTCCACACGCACACCCCACACCTTACAATTCGTTACAAACAGTTTTTTTTAAAATCTAATTGTGGACCATATCTACATTTTCACAAACATACTAGACATGTATCCATTACACAATAAGAACAGTGACTCTCCACGCAACCCCACACCTTACAACACTCTCTCACCCTGTTCTTTTGAATTCTTTTTGTGTTTCTTTGAAATACTCAGAGAACGCTCTCTCTCAAACTCTCTATCTGCATGGTCAACACAAAGTGCCCCCCCCCCCAAACACATACACACCAGCCCCATCCGACCATGAACAGCCATGCTGCGCCCAACTTTTTTCTTAACTCCGTACAGATCTTGTCCATTACATACAGATGTAACCTTGGTCTAAATTCCCTTTCCAGATTGTGTATGTAGCACAAAAGAAGAACGTGGTAGCAAATGCTCTTTCCCACAAATCACAGGTGGCAGTTCTCTGCAATTTACCATCATAGGTTGGATGAGACAACAGTATTCGGAAGGTCAAGACTTTGATGACATCTTTGAGAATTTACAAAATTGAAAGTCAATGCTTGGCTTTTCCCTCAAGGACGAATTCTTGATGAGACTCACTAAGCTATGTGTTACACATCTTCTAGGGCAGGAAATGTTGACTTAAGTGTAGACTGTCCAGATCCTTTTCTTTTTTCCCTTTTCTTGAAGAGGTGATCAGAGAGTCCAGTTCCGAATTTCGATAGCATATAACTCGGAACTAAATCTCTAAAAAAACTGTAAGAGGTGATCTGGACAGTCTAGTACATGAACGATCTCAAAAATAACATAATGAAAAGAGAGAAACCTGAGCTGCAGATAATGAATCTTTGCCATACAGATTGCCCTCTCTTGCAAAGTACCTCAATATTGTGTTCAACCCATGCAGCTTCTCCCTGTGGCATCAATAACCTTCAAAACACACCCTAAAATTTGGCTGCATAATGCGCTTACAGAGCATCACCAAGATAGATTCAATAAATGCTCTCTCTCTCTCTCTCTCTCTCTCTCTCTCTCTCTCTCTCTCTCTCTCTCTCGGATCGTCAGAGTAATCACCCAGAAGGTAAGAGGAGGAAAGGAGTCGTAGCGATTGCAAGAGATGGAGATGCAGCAAGCGGAACATCAGTCACAGTAGCTGCAGCTATGGCTGCCAGTGGAACCACCTCAGGAGGATGATGGAGCTCGAACGTTCCCATTGTCAGTGGGCTCGAGCCCCTACAGCGTGGCATGTCAAGACCCTTGGCCTAGTCATTGACATCATGCTCCATGTGTATCGCATTTCTATACAGACAATTTGACTTTTGCTTTTCGCATCACTATAAAGACTTGGTCAACACCCTATAATATTATATAACCACCTATAAATGTTATTGTTGGGGTTGAAGGACCAAGTGCTCGAAACCACACTTTGACCACCAACCCTACTAGCTCTATTTCGCATGTATCATTCTTTTATCCATCTACTTATCTATTAAAAAGGCTTGGGGCATCTCCACGTGGTTGCAAATGCTTGCAGCCACAAGACGCTCCCTCTGCCTGCCTCTTCTAGCATTGCCAACAAGGTTGCCACGGCCTCTAATTTGTCGATGATTGGCCTTGCCTCCCCCGCTCTTATTATCTTGTGTCGAATATCGCCAAAATTGTCCGATTCTTTTAAAATCGTAGCTTTTAATGGAGAAGAAACAAAGTTGATAATTTTTTAATGAGTCTCTATAGGCATCTCTCTCTATATATTTATATTTATTTATATATTTACTTACTTATTTATATTTATATTGATATATATGTAGTTGGTGGGGAGCTTGTCCCTAGAGATAAGCTACACAGGAATCACCTCGACGAGTGTTGGGAGAACGACAGAATGAAAGCTTAGATTGTTCTTCTTCACACACACACCCATCAAAACCTCTCACCATCTCTAGGACATCGTTCACACACACACACACAAGAGAATAGGTATGATAGTCTGTAAGAGAAGGAGATGTAGACAAAAGAGCAAGAGCAAGACTTTGATGAATGATCACACACTCAAGATAAAGAAATTGATGTCGATTCGGGGAGAGGAGGGAGTGAGAAGCATTGAGCAAGACTTTGATGAATAACCACACTAACGGGATAAAGAAATTGATGTCAATTTAGGGAGAAGAGGGGGTGTAAAGCATCGAGCCTCCCAACACAGCACATTCAAAAAAACGACATTCAGAGAGAGCTAAGAGATGCTCTCATTCTCATGGGTCTCGACATTCAGATGGGAAAGGCAAAGCAAGAGTTCATGCTAATGTCAGTGGTGCCAGAAGGCATAGTAAACGAGAAAGATCACACACAAAATCCGGTCGAGGGAAGGAGCCCGATTCAATTGAGAATGGTGATGACTACAATTACAGATGGGAAGTAGATACGAACCATTATAACAAGTGCAGACATTGGGAGGGAAAACTAGATCACAATGATAAATTCAGATGCCAGGAAAACAAGGTGAGGGATCACGAGGGCCTGCCAATGGAAGGATTTGTGGAGGTGGTTTTAGGAAGTAGGAAGAGGGGAGCATTGGAATGTGTTTTTGGAGTTTAGTGGGAGCAGCAAGTAAATAATGGAGTGATCTGACCAGAATGAGAATTTAGTGCCTGTTGTTATGTTAGTGAAGGAATTTGTAGTCCAAATGTGATCCAAAGTTGAATCGTAGATTGTTGTGGCTTGGGTTATATGTTGTGTCATGTTGTGTGTGGAGAGAAGGTTAGAAAGTGCAAGATATTCAGGTGTTTGGTATTTAGCATTGGTGTTGAAGTCACCAAGTAAAATGGTAGGGGTGTCTTGGAGGTGAGGTGTGAGTAGTGTGGTCAATGTTGCAGGAGTAAGGGAAGTGGAGCTGAGGGTCTGTGGTACAATGTTATTAGGGTTATTGGTGGATTATGTGGCGTCTTGAGGAGCGCTGCAATGCATTCTATTTCATTCGTGGAAATGATGTTGTGGTGTTTGATGTGAAGAGGGATACTCCCATGGGGCCATTTGTTTGAGTGTGTGTGTAACCGTTTATGGCCACTGTGTTAGGATGTTGTAGTTTTGTTTCTTGGAGACAAAGAATGTGGGAGGCCATTAAGCTATTATCATGAATAAGGTTGTTGTGGTGTTTCTTTAGGGACACAATGTTAAGAGATTGTATTATCAAGTGATTTCCGGGCAAAGAGTGGAGGTCAAGCTGTGTAGGTTGCCAAGTGGCATGTGTTTTGAGGCAGTCTAGTTAGAGCTGTTTGGTCTACTTTAATATGGTTGGGAGTTAATTCTGCCAGGAGGTAAAGGTTGTTGGGATCTCTTACACGAGAGAGGGCAGTGTACACAAGGCCGTGACTTCGAATGTTGGTCGGATCGAAAGCCAAGGTGTCTAGTGTCAAGCCTTGTGCACGGTGTATGGTTCTAGCAGTAGCTGCAGGTTGAATTGGGAATTGTGTTCTAGTAATAGTGTTTAGGAAGTTTTTTCCTATTTGAAACTCACGTGTTATTTTTTGGATTGGTGTCCATTGTCTATCTATCAATGTAATGTATAGTTGTTGGTTTTCATACCTAGTTTTTTTGCCTACTTTAGTGGTTTGAAAGTGAATCCAAATTGTTTGTGTTGTGGAGTGTTGTGTTATCGCTTTGAATATACTATCGCCTCCATTGACTAGGCCATCTAGAATGTCAATATTTCCAGCACAAAGTTCTACAATTAGGCCTAGTTTCAAGTGAAGTTTTTTGTGAAGACCTGCTGTCAATTTTGGATCTATTGGTATTTGAATAGTTTTGTTGCAATTTTTTGCCCTTGTGCCTTGTGCTTCAATAAATAGTGGTGTCCCTATGGTAGTGTTGAAAATATGTTGGTTGTGTAGGTCTTTATCTTTGTTTGCATAGTAAAGGTGGGAGACGATGGCTGGATGAGGTATTGTGCGCATGTAATGTGTATTGAGGTACAAAATGTCTTCGTTGGTGTGTTTTGAAATACGTATCCTGTTGAGTATGTCGATGAATGTCTTGTTAGTTTGTCTCATGGTGCTTGTTAACTCATAACACTTTATGCGGTCATGCCAGAAAGAGGGTGAGATAGCTTCGAGCAACTGATGTTTTTTGGAGAAAATCCAAGAGTCGTGCATAGGACTCGCTTGGCAAAGATCGCCGCACAAGACAACATCAACACCACCAAATGGAAGGTTGTAGTTGTTTTTTATTGCACGCAGGTGAGAGTCTGCCATAGCGAAGACGATGGTTCCAATCAAGGAGACTTCATCGAAAACGGCTAGCTGTAGGTCGCGATAAAGCAGTCGTAGTTCATTCAGTCTCTTAGGAGATAGGGAAGTGTTAGATGATGTGAGCAGTGGCAAGTGGAGGGCTGAGTGGATAGTGGTTCCACCGATGTTAAAGGCAGCTTTGCCCGTGTATGCCATTAGCAAAGCTTTTGTCGATGTTGGGTTGGAATGTGATCTGTGGTTATAGAAATGTAGAAGTCCTTGGACAATCAAAAGGAGGGTGAAAGTTTTCCATGTGCCTGCGCCTCTAGTCACGAAAATATGGATTGGTTCTGTAGGAAATATACGTTTTCTTAGCATAATATCATCGAATATTAGCCTTTGTTGTGTGTTAAGTAGTAGAATGCTCTTGTAATACATATCGTTTGGCTGCAGTAGTATTTTTATGGTTGGTATGGTGTGTGTATGCAATTGGTGGTGTTGGATATTTAGGTCTTGTGTGATGTCGACTCGACTATGGGAGGAAATATTAGATAGTGTTGTAGATGTCGAAGGTGTATTGGTGGCTAGTGAGTTGGTGTTAAGGTTGTCCTTTAGTATTGTGGTTTTGTTATATTTGGATTCGTTTGTATCGATGGTAGGTTTGTTTTGATTGTATACATCTTTCCATGTGAGTCCATTTGTTAGATGTTGAGTTTCATTATTTATCCATGGTAGAAATAAAAGACATTGTTCTCTATAATTAATTATCTGGATTTTTTGCGGCATTATATTTGACATATCGTATAATCTTTGGTTTGGTACATTTTTTGTATGTGTTGTTTGTTGTATTGTATGTGGAGGAAAATTCAGTCAATGATATGGCATTGAGCTGGGCAGGAAGTGAACAGTATTTGTCTATGCTTGTCTCATAAAAGATGTTTGTGCTAGCCGGGTCTATGTTTTCTAGGAGGTGTTTTCGCTTGAGAAGCATTGTTCTCTCGTGGGGAGGGTTTGTGTTTATGAACATAAATTCTCGAGTTGCGTTGTAGAGAGGTAGGGAGAGTGCAATATATACTGCTTGTTGTGAGCTTATTTGCTGTGTATTTAGTATTGTGTTTCCTATTTTTTGAAGTCTATCGTATGTAGTTGCATTGTTTTCAATGCAAGAGTCAAATTGTTCTTTGATTGCTTTGATGAGTGTGTTATCAAATTTTGTTATATATGAGGTGCAATAGGTAGCTGCTCCGTGTGCATTTAAAATGTATTTTATATCTGAATTCGCATCCCATAGCTTTGAAATGGTTGGATTGAAGTTATTTATGTAAATATCTTTGATATTTCTTTTCAACAAAAGTGTTGGGCATGAGATTGTGGATGATATAGCTTCAATGTAATCATTAAATCGAAGTCCATAGATAGGAGCCACTGTTCGAATGTAATATTTTCTTTATAATCTAGTAGTAGCAGATTATCTTTCATTTGTTTGTGTTTCTTTCTTTGTATTGGATATTGTTATCTGGAGAACGGCAGGGTTCTGAAATCATATTAAAAGGCATTGGGTAGCGAGGAAAGTCAAAGCGGCATCCCTTGAGTTTCTGAAACAAGTCTTTCTATGCTTGTGTGTTTGAATTTCTTGTAAATCTATAGAAAGGAGCATGGAGTCAGTTGTTATGTACTTATCAATGAAATCCACAACATCTTCATTGGGATCTTTCCCATAGATAGGAGCATTTTCTATCCATAGGAGCCCATGATCATATTGGCTACCTCGGCTCTGAAACTCGGTCACAAAAAAGTAATCTTTGAGTTTTCCCAATATGGTTATATCTTTGGTTAGCAATTTCTTCATCCCATTCAATCGGTTCAAGTAAAAGCGGGTTGTTGTTACAGGGTCGGCTCGTACCAAATCTCCTATGTATGATGCTTCTATCTGTGTGCTTGCACGCGTGATGGGGTTGAGCTTAGCAAGTGCTCTAATCAAGGGTTCCCAACGTTTCTCACCCTACAAAAAATGTGATGAAAAATGTTGGTGGTCCAAGTTGTCTAATCATAGCGAAGGCGTTCTTTTTTAGTTTCTCTTTGTAGTCAGGTGATGTTCGCAATGCCTCGAAGTCACGATATCCAAGTTTGGAAGTCAAGACCTTCTCAATGTAAGTATCTCAAATAACTTGTGCGGCCACTAGTGTATTGTGGTTTAGCTTGCCTTTGCGCATACGGATCCAAATGGATCCCAGGATTTTTTGAGTCATGACTTTGACTGTTTTGAAAAAAAGATTCTCTACATTTAGCGAGAACCTTCTATCACTATGCATAATCTCTCATTGAGCCACGTGCTAATATTTATGCTTAGCAAGTGTATGGTATTTACGGGGCTCACCATAGAAAATAGTAGGGAAACTAAGTTCTTCACAGTATTCATCTTTGAAAATACTCAAAGGATTATTTCCCTCGGCAGGAGCTACAAAGAAGATTTTGTCGTTGTGATCTACTACTTGTTGTGATGACTCAATTCCATGGAGCATGACATCTGTAGCTAGATCATCTTCTTCTGATGGTTGATTGTCATCCACAAAATCATCAGGCAAAGGACAATGAAGACTATGGAAGTGGCTTGCCCACTCGTTGTTCAAAGCAATATTTTTGTTCTTGTATAAAGATGTTTGCAATAGTTGAACAGTGGCTTTCATTGTAAGCAATGGTCGAAAACCCCCAGAAAGGTAGCAATGATTGTAATGTAGACGACGCTTAATACCCACTATTATCGAGGCTTCATCATGAATAAACCTTGGCAATATTTGTTGTGTTTTCCCCAAGGATGCCAAAACATTAACAACGCTACCTCGCAAGCCAAATTGACCATCGTATGTAAGCTCCCTAATTTTGGTGAAAGGTAGCCTAGGACTTACAAGGTGGCTTTCGAAATGATTTAGCTTCTCTATTGTAGCCAAGGGAAGGTTAAATCCTATGGAATTCAATTGGGCGAGCAGTGCACCATGTTTTTGCCTTCTACGACTGCATGAAGTGCAAACATAGTTTTCGTGTATTTCATTGTTTCTAGACCTCCCAAGTGCCGACCTACACCCTTTTCGAGCTAATTGTGAAAAAAACATTAAACGTCCACATTTATAACATCGATATATAGGAACATCATTTGTTGTTTCTATGTACTGTTGTATAGCTTTTTTTTATGGGTAAGCTTGTTCAATGTTTATGTTGGACGGAGCTGTGGGGTGTATTTTTTTCTTAAGTTTTTTTAATTTTTGATGTTATTGCACCTATTTCTCGAATTGTTCCGTCACCCAAGCAAGCAAATTGCCTCACGATGGAGATAGGGATTTCATTCGGTTGCTGGAGTATCAAAGCTGTCAATGACTCTTTCTCATTTTTGTCCCAGGTATGAGGCTTGCGTTTGTGTGAGGATCGGTTGTCCCCCAAGTAAAAAAATAGGTTACCACTTCTATCAACAATGATGATTTTGTGAAATGTCGCAGGGTCGGCTCCACTATTGAATGTTGTGTTTCACATGGATAATATCAAGTGCAATACTAATAGATGATGTGTGACTATTTAATACTTGGGTCAAAATGGAGGAATGATGTTCACTGGAAGCCAAATGTGCTAGAGAAGGTGTGATCATTGGTGTTTGCTCCAATGATAGTCTCACTGCCTCTATCATAATGTTGGTGATTTTTTGTAATGACGAGCGCGACTTTATTATTTTATTGAGCATGAGAAAAACATTATTATTCCATGGGTGATCATCAAGGAAAGCACTATCAATCTCATTTTGAATGAGTTGTTCAAAAGATGCATTAGGGTTGGTTGAGGAAGCCATGTACATGCAGTTTGTCCTCCCCTTACGCTATGCTGTGGAAGGAAGATAAGTAAATGAAACACGCACACACTGAGAGAGAGAGAGAGAGAGAGAGAGAGAGAGAGAGAGAGAGAGAGAGAGATGGGAGTTTACAAGATGAGCAATGGACGAAAGCAATATAATATAAAGGGTGTTCTTCAGCGTGGAGGTGATAGAGCTTTAATGTTGTAGAGGAGCACTACTTTGTCCTTTCGACAAAAGATGTGATGAGTCCTAATTTGTTGACAGTGAATTTGCTAGTGTGAACAAGGGAGGCTAGTAGGTCATGTGCATCTAGCACATCAGAAGCATATAACTCAACAAAGTTTGACAAGGTGCAATACTTTGTCGACTATGTCACTCGTTAAGGAAACATCAATTGGGGAAGCTTTGTTGGCCAAAAGTTTTCCTTCAAGCTTGGACACCAAAACAATAGTTGTACATTTTGAGCAAATAGAGCAAAAGTCAAGCTCTTGTTGGTGGTGAAACTTAGTAAATTTATATTGATCGTGAAAACGCTCCACCAAAATTGAGTTCACATTCACAAAGTGTAGTGTGCCAGTTACCTATGTATAGGCACTTGACGAGTTAGAGGTTTCTTGAGTTATTGCGATGAAACAGGAAAAGCAAGATCAATACTTACTTCTTGATTGTGACCAACATCAAGAATATGGGCCTTATATGCTTCCTCGATGATGCTTGAGACGAGGACTTGTGACGTGTGCTAGTATAGTAATATCCAAGATTAAGAGTGTATTGCTTCGACCTGTGAAGGAACCTATGTTTTGTGCAACAAACGTAAGATGCGCATCGGTTTCCATAGCACAAAAAATAGCGTGGTAATCGTCTTTACGTGCATTCACGAAGCTAAGCTATGATGGCAAGGGAGAGAAAATATTAGAAAGCTGAAAATCTATAGAAGGGCGAAGATAAGTAACCCTTTCAGTGGTACGGTCCTCAGCTGTTGGCCGATCTACAACAACAAGATCACCTTGGGAAAGACTAGCTTTTGAAGTGTTAGCATGGCCCTGTATAACAACAAAAGCTATAGTTCCAAAGTGTGTACGGGTGCCTTGTGTATGGAAGAACCATGCGTCATCCAAAAATTGATGCACTTTGCTCTCTGGGTAGAAACTAAGGCTGGCTTCAAAAGGCTTTGTCTTTTCTACAACCGTCGAAGCATTGAAAAATAGTACATAAGGAGATGTGCAACTGTCTGACTTAGTTTGTGTTAATTTCGTGTCATTTCCAATTTAAAAAGTGCCGATTGAGGACATAGAAAAAGGAGAAATGCCGCTCCAAAATAGACAAAAATAGTGTAAAAATTTAAAAAAATAGCGTAATTTTTTGAACTTTTTTTTTGAAATATTGAGATGGGAATTTACAAGATGAGCATGGATGAAAGCAATATAATACAAAGGGTGTTCTTTGGCATGGAGGTGATGGAGCTCAATGTTGTAGAGGAGCACTATTTTGTCTCTTCGACAAAAGATGTGATGAGGCCTAATTTGTTGACAGTGAATTTACTAGTGCGAACAAGGGAGGCTAGTAGCTCACGTGCATCTAGCACATCAGAAGCATATAAGTCAACAAAGTTTTTGTCAAGGTGCAATACTTTGTCGACTATGTCACCCGCTAAGGAAACATCAATTGGGGAAGCTTTGTTGGCCAAAATCTTTCCTTCAAGCTTCGGCACCAAAACAATAGTTGTAGATTTTGAGCAAATAGAGCAAAAGTCCACCTCTTGTTGGTGGTGAATCTTAGTAGATTTGCATTGACCGCAGAAACGTTCCACCAAAATTGAGTTCACATTCACAAAATGTAGTGTGCCAGTTACCTATGTAGAGGCACCTGCTGAGTTAGAGTTTTCTTGAGTTATTACGGTGAAAAAGGAAAAGCAAGATCAATACTTACTTCTTGGTTGTGACCAACATCAAGAATATGGGCCTTATATGCTTCCTCCAAACGATGCTTGAGACAAGGACTTTTGACATGTGCTAGGATAGTAATATCCAAGACTGAGAGTGTATTACTTCGACCTGTGAAGCAACCTATGTTTCGTGCAACAAACATAGGATGCACATCGGTCTCCAGAGCACGAAAAATAGCGTGGTAATCATCTTTACGTGCATTCACAAAGCTAAGCTGTGATAGCAAGAGAGAAAAAATATTAGAAAGTTGTAAATCTATAGGAGGGTGAAGATAAGTAAGCCTTACAGTGGCACGGTCCTCAGTCGCTGGCCCATCTACAACAACAAGATCACCTTGGGAAAGACCAGCTTTTGAAGTGCTAGCATGGCCTTGTATAACAACAAAAGCTACAGTTCCAAAGTGTGTACGGGTGCCTTGTGCATGCAACGAATGTGCCTCATCCAAAAATTGACGCACTTTGCTCTCTAGGTAGAAACTAAGGCTGACTTCAAAAGACTTTGTTTTTTCAACAACTGTGGAAGCATTGAAAAATAGTACATGAGGAGATGTGCAACCATGTGACTTAGTTTTTTTTTAAACAGTTACATTCTCGATGTGGACAAAGTCTCCTATAGTAAGGGTGTCAATGAATTGCTCAATAAATTGATCGCTAACAGCACAAGTAATGGTGTCAGTGTTGAGTGGATCAACTAGGTCTGCCTTAAGGTAACGCATATACTTAGCGACTTCTGCGCTTTGTTTGTAGGTTCCATAACGGTTAAGTATGCACCCCTCGAATGCGAAACGAGGGTGCAGTTAAGCCTCTACAAACATCAAGGCTGCTCCGCATGCGCGTCAACTGCACGCAACAGAGAACGTAACACAGTGATACGATGGTAGTCTGCCACAGCTAGGCACGGACATGGATTGATACACGGGGTTGGACCCGGCAAGAGGAAGCGCCAACAGTCATAGCACCCCAATATCCTAGGGCACATGGGTGATGGAAAGCGCTGGTGGTGGGTGGCAGGCTGCAGCCCCTGGGCGCTGCTCAGGCGAGCGCTTGACTTGTTTGGACTCCTGTAAGCCTTTAAAGCTCGCCAAAATTTCACACGGCTCTAGCCTCCATGTGGATGCCATAGAGTGAAGGACGCCTAAACGGGCCCAACACTAAGGCCAATGCTTTAGAAGGCCAAAAAATTAGATCACCATAAATCCAGACATGATGAACAATCGAGCGATCTAAAAATTATGTATCCCACTTTCAAAGGCAATAGAAGAGATGATCCAGATGTCCATATGCAAGCCTTTGAGCAATATGTTGATCTAAAGGACATTAATGAAAATGATTGGGCAGAGTAAAGAAATTAAGAGAATAGGAGGTATCAGCACTCTCCCAAAAGTTTAATGTGCAAAGAGCTCTGAAATTGGAGCAAAAATCTAAGAAAGAGAAGGGCTGAAAAGGAAAAGGGGGTTCCAATTCTAGTGAATCATCTACTAAAGCATTGGCAACCACCTTCAACTCTTCTTATAGTGATTGAAAAGGCACATTCAAGAGTGGGAAGAATGGAGCTCACACTAAGAAAATCGAGGTGCTATCAAAGCAGATATATGAGATCTTTAAGACCATACCTTCAGTAGGGAAAGTAGAGACATGGTGCATAAAAGGCAAATCAAAGAGCATCACTCTAATTGTAACGGAATATGGCTAATAACATTGATTGTATTGGAATTAAAGTAACAATAGTGAGCATTTCCTTAAGAGGATTCTTAATGAACATGAGGAGAGTACTTGATTGAAGATAGCAAAATAAACATTATACTTCGTTAACTTGGTATGAATAATACTTGCAAAAGAGAGAGAGAATTAGAGAAATTGACAACAATTGTGGACCGGATTTATTTGGAGTTGGTCCCCTCTCCAAAAGGCTTTTGTATTATAGATTCTCCCTTGAAGAGAGACTTGGTACAATACATGCTTTGTTGTTGATGCCATGAAGATGGTAAGCTTCATGTACCAATATTATGCCCGTAACTAACTTGCAAAAACATTAACTTGTCCTTGGACTCAGTCCCAAGACCTCAATAACCTTCCAAGGTGGAAAGAGCTGGGAGTGAGGGAAGGGAAGAGGAAGAAGATGTAGCATACAAGAAAGAGTACTTTCCTCACCATAGATTGCTCTTAGAGCTTAGCAGAACATAGTAATATAGATGGTAGAGAAGATGAGCATGCCATTGAAGCTTGACTCTTGGTTGGATTTGCATTCCATAGCCAAGAGGTTTTGGTGTAGGCTCTCTACCTCTCAAGCTTAGAGAAGGAGATGAAGTTCTTGATCAACACATGAGTGTGTGTGTGTGTGTGGGAGAATGTGCAAAAAGGAGGGCTCCCCCTTGCCTTGGTCGACCTCTCTCTCTCTCTCTCTCTCTCTCTCTCTCTCTCTCTCTATAATATAGCTTGCACCATATTGGTCCATGCCATGCTTGGCCAATCACAAGCTATGGTCATGTCAAGCAATAGGGGTAGCATTTGGACAAGTGTGCTTCTTTCCCCCTTTGAGGGAGAGAGCTTAATTAATTAAATAAATGCATCTAAAATCTTATTGGACCTCCTCAAAGGTCATCCAATAGGATTCAGGCACACTATGAGAGCAACAGGGCTAGGGGCTTGACATGTGTCCTTTATGCCCTTTGAGTCTTGTGCTTGCCTTGAGTGTGTGTGTGTTCTCTCTCTCATCCCCTACTCTTGGGGCTCGCCCCCTTCTATGTAGGGTCATGTTTGACTTGAACACCACAAGCACCTTGGTCATGAAGCACCTCAAGCACCTTAGTCATTAGGCACGACAAGCACCTCAAGCACCTTAGTCAGCTCAAGCACGACAAGCACCTTAAGCACATGCTTAGCTTGCCTAAGGTCTAAAGTACCTAAGGTTCTACGTCTAAGGACTTCTAACACTAACCTTTGGAGGTCTTTAATGAAGCTAATCCTAAGGTCTTTTAAGCTCCATTAACTTCTCATTGCTCTTTGGTAGACCATCTCCTTTTTGGACCCTCAAATGAGTTGTAGCATTCTCTCCCTTTGGTCACGTGTTGAGACATGTCTAAAATCACAACTCTATATTCTAACTCTTGTTCCTATTCATTTTCCCACATTAAATGATCAGTTCAATATGAGAAAGTATTTTGGGATACGTAGATATTAGATTTTACGACACTAATGAATGTTTCTAGTGCACTTATTACAAAGTTATTGGGCACGTATGGAATAATTTTACGACACTAATGAATGTTTCTAGTGCACTTATTACAAAGTTATTGGGCACGTATGGAATAATTATAAAATCTAGATGCATCATCTTAAGGAAAGAAAATATGTTTCCATGATAGCTCTAGATCCAATCAAACAAGAAAGGCCACGAGGGAACACCGATAATGGATCAAGTACCAGCAATATGGTTGGAAGAGGACACTATCAAAATTCTCATAGAGGTAGAGCAGACATAATTTCAACTACTACACTTGTGGCAAATATGGACACTCTGTAGCATAATGTCCATATAATATAAAAGGTAATGTTGTTGAGGGAAAGGTGGTAGAGCCAATTCTAGTGCATGTCAGAGAGAGAGAGAGAGAGAGAGAGAGAGAGAGAGAGAGAGAGAGAGAGAGAGAGAGAGAGAGATTTTCTGACTTACAGCAGAGCTGCAACTTTTTTGCTTCGCATAGACATTCAAGACCACCACCACCACACCATATTTGACAGATATGCTTATCTACTATCACTTAACCAATGTATGTTGCCCACAATCCACACAAAAAAATCATATCGACTGCACGAATCAAACCCTATACGGATTGTTAGCAGACTATCAACGGCCTTTAAGGGGGTCAAAAAGTGTTCAAATGCAAAAGATTTCACCAGGTTTGTATCTAAACCACTAGGTATAAAAGATGTGAATCTGACAAAGCATGGGAGGATATATCACTCCACCTATGCATTAGGAAAAGTTTGGACTCAAAAAAGGACTTTTTGGTGTTAGAGAGAGAATGTTGTTCGACCAATAGAGTTTGAGTCACCACAACGGTAGCTCCAATTTATTTGATTTTTATCTCAAATTTGTGCGTTTTCAAAAAAGAGTTTTTTCTGTTAAAAAGATCTCAATAAGAAGATACAACGCAATTTGTGCAAATTTTTTTGCTGCCATGGGCGACGAACGCCGAATGTGCCATAACTCACATTCAATGAGGCACACCTTTTGATGAACACTTTTCAAGCTACTACTTCTTGTGTAAACTAGTGAGCCTCTTTTCTTTTATCGTTTTGTGTAGTGTCACTTCGCAGCTAATAGAAGCAGAGATGGAAGGAAGACGACCACGACGACCATCCGTCTCTGTTAAATCTGTGGAACTATTCAACAGCTTTGACTTAGACCATGGTCGCTGGATATCTACCACAGTCACCATTGGTAGTTGGGTTCTACTTCAAACAAGAAGAAGAAAACGGATTTCAAATGAATTCATCAACAGCTACAAAGGACGTGTGAAAGATTTTCGCTTGTCTCAAATGGGAAAGACAGTGAAAGAGGTGCTCATTGAGCATGCATATATGCACTCCGAACTACGACTACAACAGTCACCTTTGGGGTTTCCTGCTCATAGACCAAAATGTGTGACTACTATATTGCTAAAAAGCCTTTAAAGATCCTTCAAGTTATTTTGTTGACTATTTCTTGTGACCATTCTCTTATCTTTTGTTTTTGCAGATATTTATCCTTCTAACAAAGAAGACTGGCAACCAGTTGAGTGCATAATTGGTATTTTGATGCTTTTCATGCTTCGGCGGGAGAACTTATGTACAGAACTAGTGCGAGAAGAGCTCTCGCAGAGAGGGGAGTTTTCTTTTACGACTACTTTTACAACGCCCCTTGCTCTGTCCATGGATTTGGCACTTTGAAACCTTTCCCTCTTCCCCAACAAGATTCCCCAAAGTGGCCAGTTCCAACTTCAGAAACCTCTGAGTGTTTTAAACTCAATCTTCATGAGGAAATTTTGAAGTGTTTGCGACCAAACATTGCAAGCAGGCAAGTACGAGTCAGTCTATTTATGCCATTACATGTCTTTATAGATTTCTTCCACGATGAGGAGGTTAGAAAAACAAAAACCATGTTCATCTGCAAATCCCAAATTTGCCTTGATTTTTTGGATGATAATTGGGATGTCAGTGATTCTGAAGGAATTTTGTGCAAAGTTGACAAGCGCTCGGTTGTGTGCAAGTGTATGATAGCATCACATAATTTTATAGTTTCTTTCTACTACATGAGGTGGCATCGAGTGAATGGTCAATTGGTAGCTATGGATCAAGATTTAAGTGATGATGCTTTTAATCCCTTGATGTCCATCAAGATATGGTTTTCAAATTATTTGCTTACAGTTGTTGTGGTTAGATCAAATGTCACTTTAAGACAGGTTCGAGAGGATTTGTTAAATGAGTCCGATCTCAATTTGCCTTCAAAATTTGTTTCCAAGTGTAACATGCGAAAGGTACTAAGCTACATGTATTACTTTTATACGTTGATGTCTCTATCGTGCTCATGTATCCCAATGTCTTATCGTGTACGTTGCATTGCAGGTACCTCACAGACAAGAGAAAATGACTCTTTGTGCACAGATTACCAGGGACAGACTTGAAATAGTGAACTAACTTTACACAATGATTCAAATACTATTCTCAAAGATTACTCGACAAAGGCAGCTCTCTACATTACCAAACACCATTGGATCCTCACTCTCCCATTTTTTTGGAAAACTGTACTCAACATTTTGTAAACTTTGAACCATAATCAAAACAAAAGTCAAATTTCGATCCACTGCTTGTAATCAATTTGTCAAAAGTACATTTCATAATCTCTTTCTAATCTTGTGCGTGCGGTGATGTGGGGGCTGTTGGTTGAGGTTGAGGAGAGGTGGTGGCTTGGGGGTTTGGGGGCTCTGGAGCTGCTTCATGAGTAGGAGAGTTGCTGGGTGGGGGGTTTGGGGGGCTCTGGAGCTGCTTCATGAGCAGGAGAGGTGCTGGGTGGGGGGTTTGAGGGTTCTGGAGCTATTTCTTCAGGACGAGAGCTGGTGGGAGCTTGGGTTGGGAAGGCATCTAGGGAGATATTGATATGTGCTTGTGTTGGTGTGGCAGACACGGGGTATCTTGTCAGCGGGGGCCTAGGCGTGGGCCTTGGTGCTGGCGGGATAAAAGCATCACGTGCTCCGTCTGGACGCATGGTCGTGCAATTGATCAAGTTTTCAATCATTCTATTTCTAAAGGAAGAAACATCAGCCTTTGAATAATCTGCCAAATTTATTACCTGCGTTAAGAACATCATGTTTATTAACATAGCTACTAACTTATTAAGATACAAATCTGTAAACGAGTGTCAAATGCTTACACTTCTACGACTTCCATCAAGGATGACCCTTAACAAAATTTTTGCATTGAATAAGACCCTCCATCCACAAGAGTAGGCATCGTCCTACTTAGGGACTTTGCAACTAATAATCGTAAGATTCTCATATATCTGTTCTTGCGTTAAAGCTTCAAGAGCAGACACAAGCTTTCGAACAGATCTGTGCAAAATACAATTAAATTTCATAAGCGACTTTTAACAAATTCTATGCGATGTAGACAAAACCTCTTACCTACGTACTTCACCACGAAATCCATGGGATGAATTAGCAAGGTAGCACCGGTTTCGTTCAAGGTGTAAGAGAACAAGACTCCAATGAGATCCGTTACAAATAAACATAAGCAAAACATATGTCATCACAATAAATTAGAGTTCAAGATAAAATAATTTCACTATTGAAAACATTGCGTACCCTTCATGATAAGCTAGAACAAAAAATTTTGCCATATCCATGTTCACTGACTGAACCAGTCAACTACTTCCACTAAAGATGTATCCTCGGCCGTCAAAACGACCGAGAGGTTCGAGTCAAGGATGACGACATCAGCTTGCATATTCCAAGGCAAATTTGAAACTACAAAACTATAAAGAAATTCGTGTCATACAAAATTGAATATATTAAAAGAATTTATTGTGAAAAAAAGAGTAGCACACACCAAAGAAAGCAATTGATGATAGAGTCTGTGAGTTCCCTCGTCCGGTTCTGTAAAATTGCAATCTCGTGGGGGTGTTAAGGAAAATACACTGACAGTCAGAGCGCATTGGCAGTTGCGAGGAACCCAGTTTTTCATGCTCGCACAAAGCACATTGAGGTGCATTACCACTATGTCAGGGAGAGGCTCTCAGCAGGAGAGATCAGCTTGGCTTATGTGCCAACACAGGACAACCTTGCAGATCTTTTCACAAAGGCATTGTCTCGTGAGAAGCTTGAAGCTTTCCGCAAAGCTTTGGGCTTACTCCCCTTTGTGGACTGATCCTGTCCTCAGGGCATGGCACTTCCCTTTACTCATGTGCCAGCTCTCATTCACCGCATCACTCCAGGGGGGATTTGTTACCATATACATGTGGTAGTGATGTGTGTGAACACACTAGGACCGCCGGGGCATTTTTTCCCTCTTTAGGAGGTTTTTTTCCCCCGTGCATTGTATATATGCCCATCACTCTAGGGCTATCTATCTTTCCGTTGCACACTAAGTAACACACTCTCTATTGTGTGCCTTGAGCTTCCTTCGTCTTCTCCAAGCTGTGTGTGTTTCTCTGCAACCCTAATTCCAACAATGATGCACGCGTGGCGTGACAAAGAAGGCATCGCGGCACAACGCGAGGAGGCCGACTGCAGCACTCTTGACTGGCCGTATCTTGTTATGACGCGACAACAAGTTGTCACGCCAAAACGCGATAGCGGTGCTTTTCTGGTGTGGCGGCACCGGTTTCGCGTTGTGGCGTGACCGTTCCACGACAGCTGACAAGTGGCGTAATCATCACGACGACTGCATGGTGCACGCCGGCCCCATGATGCACGTCAATCGATGTCATCATTGTCCTCGGGAGTCCTATAAATATGACTTGCTCCCCCATTTGCCCTTTGTTTGGATGTTGTGCTCTCTCGTCTATCTTCGCTTTTGAATTTCCGTTATGGACCCCTTCAATGTTGAAGCAGAGGAGGAAGTGCCTTGCTCTGAGGATGCCCCCCAAGACAAACTATCTCATTTTCTATACCACATTGGGCTTCAACAACGTGAGACAGAGATCAGGCCGATGTTCAATCCAGATTTTTCTTCGCATGAGTGGATTGTCTCCGCGCAACATTACCTATCAGGTTTTGAGCAGACCTACCAGCAGCAAACGTTTGGTGGCATTGTCGAGATACAAGGAGTTCGTTTTGTTCACATGAAGGATATCAATTCGGACTCCTCCAAGAAACACATATTTTCTAGGAGTTGCCTTAAGCTGCCAGTGCACTTGTGGATAACAGACTACAAGTGTACACTTCATAACCGCAAGTGTCGAGTGGCTGAATATTATGCAGGTTTTATTTTATATTTGCATTTAATTTTGGATGAGCATGCTGATGCTGCAGAGGCCTTGCTAGAGGATCAGACTGAGGAGTGTCAAGAGCCCAGGTCTCGGGGAAGCCTTGCCTTGCAGGTTTCAGAGGGAGTGTAGCTTCCGGAGGGTGCTTTGCCTACTAGTGTTCTACCTACCATACCTATTGGTGATTTGCAGTATGTCTTGCTTAACAACATTATGGAGCTTTTTGACCTTCGAGAGGACTATTGCCTTGCCATTGTGGCACAGAATCTCGAAGAGGATGATGCTGTCATTGACCCTGAGCACGACAAGTATTCTGTTATAAATGCCCATGTAAATGACGATGAGTTCGTTGACCCCGCCAGTGCACTTGTGATGATTTACAATGATGTTGCTAGGTATGAGCGCACACTTCCAAAAGAAAATGAATTCATGGAAGTTCAAAAAAAGCTAGGGATTGAAGAAATGGGTAAGGCAAGCACTTCTTCATCATCTTTGGCCTCAACCTCCAATGCGCCCACTGGAGGTCAGGGCGGCATCAACCTATGGAATGAGGACTTACTTGAGGAAGATGAAAACCAGAAGGTAATATTTTTTTATTTGCCTTACCTTTTTGGTTTCTACTTATCTCATTTCATAACTTTAATTTGTTGTAGTTGGTGGTCTATGATGATACCTTCATTCCTCGCCCTCGTGGACGAGGCATGGGAGATTTAGGGAAGAATTCCTCTCTCGGCCAATACTTAAAGAATCTTAAGTATCCGAGTTTTTTGGTCTTCCATTCGTCCTTCTCCAATGACAACGCGGAGCTACCCTTGATGACATTGAAGACACTTTCAAGATATTTAGGAGGGGCCGTCATCAGGTGGAATGCAGATAAAATAATGCTTTTAGAAAAAAAGGCCGCATTGTATATGTTTGGTCAAGGGCCAAGAATGTATGGTTTGCGTAGTCGCTATTTTTTGACCGAAGCAGCATATGGTTTGGCATGCGGAATCACTGACCCTGCGCAATTACAAGAGTATGACAAGCATGCTATGTTTCGCAATAAACAACCAATTGCGCATCTGCCTACTGAAGAAATGTCTCTTGTGGCTGTGGAGGTGGAGACAAATGTATTGTCGACAAACGAACCTGCAGGACTAGGTTGCAAAAGACCAAGGCAAGAAGAAGACGATAACACACAACAGGCAAAAAGTCCAGAATATTTTGTAACTTTTCCTGACGAAGATGAAGAATAGAGAAGCTCCAATGTATATTGTCGATGCCAAAAAATAGTACATTTTCTATCAAAACAATGAGTACATTATGTTTCTCACTTTTGTGATTGGTTGTCTTCTCTTGGCACAAAAAATTATATTGTGTTACAATGCGCTATCTTTAGGAAGTCTCAAACAACTTGGGTCGGGGTTGTCCAAGTTTTTCCGATGCGTTCTTTTTGAAGTCGCCACTCTGCATGTCACGATGCCGCAAAAGATGCCTCCCATATTTCCTTCTTTCGTCGTTTGCTTGCTAATCTCATTGCTTGGCCAATCTGACTGTCTTTGACACATTCCTTTCGGTGTGTTCTATGCATAAGTTTTCTATAAGTCCATTGATGTAGTTCCTCCAAACTGTTGGCTTTGTTTGCACCACCTCCGTGACGAGTGTGGCTGAAATAGCCAGTACGGGCTTGGTAGTGAGTTTTCTCCATACCTTGTGTAGACCATATAGCCAAGCTACCATACTGCCTAGCAAACCAAGGCATGTGGTTGCATATGATATGCTGCAAAAAAAAACCAGCCTATTGTTTATATGTAAATATATAATCACAATTTTATCAAATAAAGTAATATACCATGTAATGAGTTATGTGTTGATTTGTCCATGCAGCTATGAAAGACCTGTGGAAGGTCTCCAGAGCGTTTTGAAACAATGTATAGTTAGTATCTCTCCAAGTATTGAGCTCACAAAACTTGAATATGGAATCCAAACTTTTCCACACGTTCGCTTTGAGAGTCCTTGCTGCACCATTGTCTGCGTGGTCAACCACTGCATTGTGGAGGTTTCTCCACCGGTTGTATCTCAATGTCAACCTTTCTTGAGCACTTTAGCTTTTGCGTTGTTTGCCACTTGTTGGCATCGAAAAGAAGAGACGGGCTTTCACACCGCCAATAGACAACTTCTTTGGCACATCTCGACCATTCTTAGACCTCCTCTCGTCCTGCTCTATTTTCACATGTCCTCCATGCAAGCCCATATCTGAGAAAACTGTTTCCAATGATAATATAGCCCTTTGTTTTGCTGATGCTGGCCGAGTGGTCCAAGAAAAACAAATGTACAGAAACATAAGTTTCTCAATGATTCTACAGAGTGCATGCATCGTGCAAATATGTACTCTGGATAGTGGAAATATCCAACACTGGGCGGAAGTTAAGGTCTTGCAAGTGCCTGTCAGGTGCTCTCCTCCAATTTCTTTTGTCAAGACCAATGACTCCTCCCATGCAATACAAACAAGGGCTTTTACTTGTTGCTCCTTTTGAGATGTTGTACATACACTTAGGGTTTTGAGATCTCCAGCCATATGCCACTCTACTGTGTATGAACCCATGTCTAATACATCGAGTATATTTCCATTTCTCTGTTCTCTTATGACTTCAGGAATACTTGTTTGATGGAAAACCCAGTTAAGAATATCGAAATTCTCTGCAGGCACCTGAAATGGGAAAACCAAACCAATCAAATGAAACATGTCTAACCATTTTTTAAAGCAAAAACTTGTTGATATCAAACCTTGAATGTGGCCAATAAGAAAATATTGTTTTCGGATTGCACGCTAAAGTTTATAGGGTCGTCTGAAGCAAGGCTTTCATCTAATGCTCTATTCATAAGTATTATTGTGACATGCCCAACCTTTGTCTCTTTCACTAGCTCGCACTCATCCAGTTCAAGCACAAACTTCAAAACTCCATTGCATTCCTCTTGAGAAACCTCGAACAATTGAACAATATATGTCTGCAAAGCTACTAAATCATAAAATATATTATTGTATTTGTCATAGACCACTTCCTCTGCTGATGGCGATCTGTACATTGCTTCAATGTGAAAAGGAGTTCCCAATGTCCGAAGCACTTCTTGGTTGACCTCCAGTCTTGTCTTTCGAATGGAGAAAGGATTTGGCAGCAACGTGTGCTTGAGATTGAACTTCTTACTTTGTTGCTGCATAGTTTTGTAAACAAAAAATTAAGTAAATGGACTATTTTCAAGTTTTCAAATGCTACACATATCCAATATACCTAAAAATTGCAGACATTTTATTTGACAGGTGAAGACAATTGATTCAAACACCAGACATACCTAAAAATTGCAGAATAACCTTTGTTGGATATTCCGACTTCATCCAGAATTGACTGAACATCACGTGTTTGGAGTTGATTCTGTTTCAAAAGAGTGTCAAGTTGCTTAGCAACAATCTTGTAGTAGCGCTTATTGTCCAAAAGTCTGGCGACATCTTTGCGTTTTAGTATGAGACCATAAGGAATTGAAGTTGGTGTGTTGCTGTCAATATTTGACTGAGGATGTAACAACGATCTAAGCATAAATATGAAAAGTAAGATATAAAACTACAAATGTAAAGATGAATTTAACCTGCTTGAATGATAATCTTACTTGATTGCTTTAACCCTCTTCTTCAAACCCCCAGAACCAACCTTCAGTTGTTCAATGTCTCATACGCGTCGTTCTCTTAACCGAGGACCCACGACAATATTTTTTTCTCTGAGATCCTACGTGAGCTGTGTGATGCTTTCGTCCTTGCCTTTCAATTGTTGAGCGCACTCTATCACAGTTTGCTTCAAGCAAAAGTTTTCTTTGCGTGCAAGGTCTCTCTCAAGCTTAAGAATATCACTTTTGGCCGCCAAATGCTTGGTGTAGCCATATAAACCAGAATAACCATCTCCTACATAGTTCAACAAATGACGTTATGTATGTGAAGGGTGGAGTTGAGTTGGTGATAGGATGCTCAGGATATATCCTGCCATCCACCCAAAGATCGACGCTTTTTTTACCTTGAAATATGAAGTTCTCTTTTGAAGCTTCGGAAAGGATGCCTCGCTTATTCTTCTTGTGGAGGGGCTCGTATTCTCTGGACAGTTCGATATGCATATGATACACATCGTTTTGACTCCTCATCTGAGTTCTATGTGAAGATGATAATGACATTGAGATGACTTGGTAAATGAGAAAGCTCAAAACAGAGGAGAGCGCAAGAGTGGAGCAAATGGAATAGAGCTCAAGGGAGGAGATTGCGCGCAGGCGGAACGTAAGAGAGACGTGAAAATGAGAAGAAGAATAACATTCAATGCACCTCGTTGAGCGCCAAATCTTAGTTTTGAAAAATCCAAAAGATTGAGACAATCGGCGTTCAATTCGGAGCCGTCGTATGTCATCATTGTCTGAACACTTTTTGAGAGTTTTAATAAACGTACCCCCCAAATCTGATATCCGAGTTTTTTTGAAAGTGAATATCGAAAATGAAATTAGGGACTTTTTATTATCTCTCTCTAAGCTGACCTGGCATTTCTTACAAGGCCCATTTTTGAGTCCAAACTTTTCCTAATGCTAGCAAAGTTGAGTATCTACAATGGGAAAAACTACATATGGCTGTGAAGGACTAGGAGCCAACTACTCGCAACACCAAGGTTGATGTGTGTCATTCAGTAGATGCGCTCTTTTTTATGTGTGTGACAAAGATGATTGGTCACAAGAATCTCAACAATTTTAAGGAGAACCTTCAGGTACTAAAAAAATCATTCAAGATAGCATGGACTAACACTCAGATTACTCATTACATGGTATTCTTCGAGCACTCTTGCAATTAGAAAGAACTATATCACTGTTTTCTTTGCTTAACAGCCTTGCTTAATTTGCAGCACATCATTTCAATCATTTACCGTACTTTATCCTTGCTTAATTTGCAGCACATCATTTCAATCATTTACTTTATCCATAAGTAGGGAAATTCAAGCTTATGGAATACCCAAGGCTTGGAAAAGTCTAATTACATGGTGAGGAATGCCTACTTTAGACACACACAGCATGGTGGCTCTTGGGACAAGGCAAACAGTTTCAAAGAGCTATTTCAATGGTACTATCACAAAATCCTTCACCGCATGCAACAAAAGCAAGTATTAGCCTCTTCGGCAAGATCATAAGCAATCAAGCATTTACAAAAAAGAGAGGAAATGATCAGAGGCATTCAACAAATCCAATGCTCATGAAGGCCAAAGGACGTGAAAGGAGCAATGGAATATGCAAACCATAGGTGGAGCAAGAGACCCTGAGTGTTTAACATAACATGTACAAGTTTGAATACTAAAGAAACAGTATTTTGTTTAACACAACATGTACAAGTTGTGTTTCAACTTGTTGAGGATTTTCATATATCTCTTGACACCCTTGTATTGCATCATTAAGTGTTTGCCATATTCTAAGAGTTCATTCCCTCTTCACGACGGCACAAGTTTCCTGCATCGTCAGCTTCACAGAGGTGAGTGACACATTTGTCTGTGTTCATGAGCTTACCTACATCTAGGTTGTGTGTTTGCAGTTCAGTGGCTCACACATAACGCACATCAAGGCCCCTGTGATCTAACATTTTTGGTGCCATTGTCAGGGGGAGGCGTTGTGCGTCAAGCTCCAGACACAGCTGTGCAGCTATTTTTTGTACTCTTTCTGTTTTCAACACAGATCTGTGTGCGGCAGACTAAATCTGTTAGTTTGAATGTTATTTTGTACATATATGTTATGGCAGCAATATAGATTTGCTGTTTTGGTTGAGAAAACGTGTTTTGTTAGTGTAGTTTCTATGTCTTTTGCATTTTCACTAGTTGCACTAAATCTCGATATATTTTGCATTTTTCGTTGTAAATTATGTATTCTTTGCATTAATTTCTACATTTCATGCATTAAATTATGCAATCTCTGCATTTTTTATTGTAATTTTTGTATTTTTGGAAATTTTGATTTTTACAATAATTTTGCAAAAAAATATTAAAAAAACAACAAACAAAAACAAAAACGCCAAGCAATTGACTCAGAATTTTGACTCAAGAATTTTTTGCTGGAAAAAATAGGTGAACAAAAAACCCCAATCGTCTTCGAGCTTGAGCTCGAGCTCGATCCTGAGCACGAGCTCAAGCACAGTCTTGGTCTTGATCTAGTGATAGTATTTAGACCTGGTTTCATATATATACCCTACTACTTGAAAGGTGGATTAGTCAATGTGGGATAAGGACTCCTCCTTTTCTCTCCACTAGCTTCCTTTAGATTTTCCCTCTTTTGTCTACACGCCCACCTAGAAATTGACTATTTTGGGGGTTATGAGATCTTTCAATAATTGAATTGTGTGTTGTAAAGCACACACCGTTCCTCTAAACGATATGCTCGTTTTGAGCTATCACATGACCTATTTCATGTCATGCACATTAAAAAGGTAAGAAAATAAGAAAAAATCAAGTGAAAATGGCCGATATAGCTAGTGGCAAGGCCTCTTCGAATACTCGTCAACGCTTTTAAGGTGCACACATCACATGTATCTATGCTCTGGTCGAGTCCTAGAGTCTAGAAAGGTTGAGAGTGCTTCAAATTACATGGGTACTCACTATTTACCTACATTAGGTTCCAGATCTTCGATCGAGACCCAAGGTAGTGTGACTCAAGACCCACATATCGCATCTAGTGACTCTTCCTCTCAATATGACATCATGGAAGGGTACCCTACATAAAACCATGAGAGTTCAAGTCAAGACATACATGTCTTGGCCCCACCGCCCTGGTCTAGCCACTCGCTCAGTAAACCAAGGGTGTGGGGAAGTAGAGACCTTTAGTAGAGCCACTCGCTCAGTAAACCAAGGGTGTGGGGAAGTAAATTCACCTTTCATGTCTAATGTAGATCCCACTCTCCTTGAGAGTGCCCATGCGAATATTCCATCCACTACACTCCCTGGCCCTTCAAAGCTATTCCCCTCTAAAGTTATATTACATGACGGTAGGAGTCTCGCCAAAGTGCAAGCGATTGAGGGCTATATCCTTGCAGCTAGGGAAAAGGAAATTCAAAGCTTACACAAGGCAGAACAACGTGGAGAACTAAAGGCAAAGGCCTCAATGGCAACATTCATGCCAGTGGAGCAATCGAGTACTCGTGAATTAGCAGCCATTGAGGGTCATACCATAGGGAGCCACATTGCCTCTTCTTCAAAGGACATCCCTAGTACCTCAATCCTAGATGGGGCATTTCTAAATGAAAATTGGGAGTTTGAACTACAAACAGAGACTTTAACCGACCTATACACGGTCACACATACCATGTGGGTTGGTTAGATGTTCTACAATCCACATTGGGTGCTACTAGCTTAGAGGAAGAGCAACAAAGAGCATGTGATGTCCTTCATAGGGTTGTCGAGTTGGATAGGAAAAACAAAGGGATTAACATGCCTTCAATGGGTCTCATGAGATTCTTGCATACGGGGAATGCCAAATAATTGACCTTATCACAAATAGAGACCCCCTCAGTGAGTCCAACGGATCCTTCATATGTTGTTTCAATGGGAGTCTTAGTAAAGTCTGAGCCCACAAGCAATAGTTTATTTTTCCAAATTTAGCTCATCTTTCTCTCAATGACACTATGACTACTATTCCTACCCCAGTGATGAGCATGGTGAAAAATACACCTTGGACCTCATTCGTTAGTAAAGCACCGCTACCTAGTAGCACAATGCCTACAACATTACCTACAAGTGTGTATCAATCATACGTACATGTTTCCCCTTATGCTCATGTAGCTCCTACACCCCCAATTGTTTTGACAACTTATGCTCCATGACCACCCTATCCAAGCCCTTATTCCAGTGGGGCCATACCAGCTAACATTAACATGTCACATCCTGCGTCTGCTATGCCTAGGGCCACCCATGAACTTTGGGCCATCACATGGTGCAATGTCACACCAAGCGCGGGACCCAAGAACTACGTGTATGCCAAACCCAATGCCAATTCCTAACCACATGCAGTCCTGGGAGCACCCCTGCCCCCTATATATGCTCACTTTGGTGACTTGGCAACATTTGCTTAGGCTATCGGTCAATCTATTGCTGAAAATATGCATAGCACACCCGATAGAGAGCATAGAAGCAAGGCAGAATAAGTAGCCAAGCTCACACAAAAATTTTGTGGAGATGAAGATGTTAGAAAGCATATCGAGGTACTTGAACATGTATGTGATTCCTTGGAAGAGTACAATGAATTACACAAGTCAAAGGCTTTAAGCTTGACTCTAAGTGGGAAGGCAAGGGATTGGTATAGAACCCTAAGGAATATAGAGCGCACACACTATCCTACTCTTAGGAGATTGTTCTTGAAAGAGTACATACGAGAGGGAGTGCTTTGAGGTGTAGCCTCTCAGCTCCAAAAAGCCCAATGGGAGGAAGGTGAGTTGGTGAGAGACTTTATTAGTCGCTTAAAGAATTTGAACTCTTTTTGTAGTCCAAATGAGCATTTTAACAATAACCAATTGCTTGATAAATTCATTAGGGGACTGTGACATACGGATATCTATAATGGCCTAGTCATTACAAATATCACTACTTGGGAAGCAGTCACCCCCAATGCAATCCAATTAGAAGATAATTTAATGTTTGCAAGAGAAAGAGTGTTTGTTGAGCCAAAGTCTAATAGCTCGCAAGCGATTGGGCATGAGCCGATGACCATAAAACCCATTGTCAAAGAGCAAAAGTTATCTGAGATGAATTTGGCTGACCTCACAAAGGCTATTCGGGAAACTCTCAAGGATAATTGTGTTTCACAAAACAATCATATGTATCCGAGAAGGGAGCATCAATGGTGCTCAGTTTGCTATGTTCCACATATAACTAGTGAATGCCCTATGTTTAGAGTAAAAGTTAATGAGAATTGCAATGCATGTGGGAGATATGGTCATCAAGCCCATGATAGTGTTTAAACGCGCGATGGAAAATGGACCATCTTTGGCATGGATGGACACACCTCAGGTGCATGCATTGATGCATGCCCCCCCTCTTGAACAACCATCATAGCACATGGTCCCTAGGGCCCAAAATGTTTTAAACGACACTATTACCACCTCTAGTATTAGGACCACAACCCTCGCATCTGAGAGTCACTCCTGTGAACCAAGTGGGTTCTGAGTCATCTAGTGCTTGTGTGGATTGCAAGGATGATATAGACCCTAGTATCGACTATGGAATCAATGCACTTGAAGATTTTCCATAATACTATATGGAGGACTATTGCGGACAAGTCAAGCATGTTCATCAAGTAGCTTCTCTTGCACCAACAAGAGGCCAGAATATCAATCTCATTGCCAAGAGACCACCTCTTCAATTCTATGAGTGTGGGGGGTCCACATCGTGTTAGTTGAGTGCCCTATTAGAGTACAAAAGAATGCCACACTAGTGTAAACCAAGGGAGCTCATCTACAATGTTGATACTCATGTGTAACCCATGTGGCATAGATCACTTGATTGCCCAATGCCCTAATAATCCCAATGCACCAAATATCACACCATTGAACTTAATTGAGATTACTGAAGCGTCATCACAAAGTACACTTGTGGTACAAGTAAATGTACTCACATGATCAATGCTCCAAAACCAAAATTATGTACTTAAATAAAGAGATGAGGCATTAATCGCCCAATCCAAGAAGAAGAAGAAAAACACAAAGGAAGATATTGCAAAAAGAAACAAAGCCATACCCCAGTTCAAAGACCAATATAAGGACTGGTGATGACCACGTGTATATGAACAACCTTGAAGATGATTCTAATTTAGATGAGACCATGGAGACTAAAATGGCCACTAGGAAAGAAAAAAACAAGGAGGATCATCATGAGCCACAATGGCCAGAATCCAAGGAACCGAGGAAAAAGATTGGAACTTACCCAAACCCTATAGAGGAGATCGAGCAATTCAAGCAATTAAGGAGTTTGGTAGAAGAGACCCAAAGGGAGCTAGAGTCAGCACCTAGGCATATCCAGATTAAAAACACAATGTTTCCTACACAAAATCATCCTCACAAGAACCATAGAGTGCTAGCCATACCTGGTGTGATCCAAGAAGAAAGTGACTTTAAGACATCAAAAAGTGGGCAACATACTCCTTTCTTGTTGGAGAGAATGTTCAAGGAGGGATTACCTGACCCCATTGAGGAAATGGAGATTCCATCTTCTCCACTCAAGGAATTGAAGCCTAAAAAGTGCCGTTAAATATTGCCAAATTGATGGATTTCATGGCTTCAAAAGCTAGAACCACCATCATGTTTAACTGTATGGAGACCCCAAGTTATTCCTAGCTCTTCGATATTTCCTCAATGGAGAATTGAAAGTTGGGTTACCACAACTTGCACAGATGGATAGGGCTAATGAAGTGCCAGCAGAGGTGGAACCCTTAGATCCACAACCCAACCTAGATGGGAACTCTGTTGTTGAGATACTTGTTAACAAGTTGGGACAATACTTTGAAGGCGATGAATCCAATGTGACCCTACCCATCACTACTAAATAACTAATTGTAAATGAATCCTTGATGGTGGCCCCAAGGTCATCATTGCAACTAAAAATTGTTTGGAATCTATGGGAAGACCTCACCTTGGGACTACAAACATAGTAATAGGTAAAGATGGCCAATGCGACTATCTTTAAACCTATTGGAATGTTAGAAGATCTCAAGATCGAGGTCCTTGGACACAAGGTAAGGCATACGTTCATAGTTATGGATTTTTCCAAGCACACTATGTCATTTAAGATGATCTTAGGACGTCCTTTCATGAGGGAAAAAAAAGTGGTGCATGATTGGTCTAAAAACCATGTCTACTTTTACAGTTCCAAGACTCTTTCATTCGAGTTGATCTTGTAACCGTTTGAGCATATCCTCTAGGAAAATAGATTTATAATTGACCATCAATTTGACACCACAATTCACTCAGCCCCATTGCAATATTGTTACACATGTAAAAAGGACATTGATGTTGGGGAAGATTCCCCTTATATGGATGTTCTACCTAGAATGGGCGAGTCTAACAATGTGGATTGGGTCCACCTTGTGGCAACCATAGATAGACACTTATGGAAATAGGGGGACGACCTAGGTAACACCTGAGGGGAATGAAGTGCCACAACTCGTACCTTTAAATATGATAGGAGCGATGCTTGTAACTCTTGATGACCTACAAGATGAAGGTTTGATGGACACTGAAACCAATAGTATCTCAGAAGACTGTAACCCACACGATTCAGAGCCTGAATCATCAGTTGAAATTGACTCTAAGCTGGATGAAGAATTTGATTTGAATATTGGCACAAATGTGGACACAAGCCATTTGAAGCCCAATAGTACCTTAATTGACAATCTATCCTGGAGAGGAGAAGACATGAGTGGCGCTTCATCTAGTGACTCTGCATTAGAGACAACTCATAATCAAAAATTAGACAAGAGGACCCTAAAATATTTAAGAGGAGATGATATCGAGCAAATGTGCATGCTTGGATTAATGATAAGAAGTCCATTGCGGATTGGCTCAGTTATTTGGGGGCATGTGATGCTCATCAAAAGTTGGTAGATAATTGGGGCGAATACCTTCAGAGTGTCATGTGTGTAGTCCACAACCCTTTGACATTGCACAATTAGAGATTGTAGAGAAGCCAAAGTTAAGTCGTACTGTAAGGAGACGCCAAAATCGAGAGTTAGCTCAACAACAAAGGGAAGCGGAAGTGAAATCACAGTCCAAGACACAACAAGATCACGTGGACTTATACGCATTCAAATCTACACCAAAGAGGAGTGTAAGGTTGTGTACACAAAGGCACAAAGAACACCTACCCATGGAAGTAATGGAGTCTACGATGGTCCGACAATAGAGTTAACAGACCTAGGTGAGGAGTCTAAACCGATTTTCATCACCCAAGACCTAAGGAAGATCGAGGAATATGTACTTAAGGAGCTCCTCAAGGAATATAAGGAAATATTTGCTTGGACATATCATGACATGAAGGTGTTCCACCTTCCATAGTGCAACATACAATTCCAATGATTAGCGCTGCTAAACCAATCCAACAATGACCCTACCCAATGAATCCTAAGTATGCAAAGATTGTTCAGGAAGAACTCAAAAAGCTACATGCTTGCGGTAGCTATGTCTCCCAAGCACCAAATGGATTAGTCATCCCTCTTGGAAAGATGTCGTAGGGTAAAAAGGGATCCTCTACCCGCTAAGCAAGATTGACTAATGACTAAGGATTTATCTCTTCTACCTCATAGTAGAGGACAACTATGATTTCAAGAGAGAGGTAATGTCATAAAATCAATATCTAACCAATCCAAATGATTTTCTTATATTAAATTGATCATTTAATGTGGGAGAATAAACGGGACCAAGGGTTAAGATATAGACATGTGCTTATAGATCTATCTCAACACGGGGTCAATGGTAAAGGGGCCCAAATGAGAGATGATCTATCAAAGAGCAAGGTTAACCAATGGAGAATAAAGACCTTATGGTTAGCTTCATTGAAGACCTCCAATAGTTAGTGTAAAATTCCTTTGACCTTAGGTAAGCTAGGGTTGAGCTTGAGGTGGGAACCCGACCCAAGCATAAGGTGCTTGAGGTGCTTGTCGTGCTTGATGACTAAGGTGCTTGAGGTGCTTGTCGTGCTTGATGACTAAGGTGCTTGAGGTGCTTGATGATTGAGATGCTTAAGGTGCTTGAGGTGCTTGTCATGATTGAGATGCTAGGGTTGTACTTGAGGTGGGAACCCGGTCCATGCTTGAGGGGCATAAGGGCCAAGCTTGTGGTGGGAACCGGACCCAAGGTTGAGTGGCTTGAGGTGTACAAAAGTCAACACCATTCCCTACAAGGAGAGGGGCGAGCCCTACAAGAGGGGGGATGAGAGAGAACACCCACACACTCACTCAAGGCAATCTTGGTACAAAGAAATCAAAAGGGACACTTGTCAAGTTCCTCCTCATGTTGCCCTCATGGTGTGCCTGAAGCCTATTGGTTGGCCTTCCAAGGGGTCCAATGATAATTTAGTGGATTTAATTCATTGTTTTAGCATTTATCAAGCCCTCTCTCTCCAAGGGGAAAGGGGGACACGTGTCCCAAGGCTACCCTTGTTGCTTGGTATGACTCTTGCTTGTGATTGTCTAGGCTTGGAGGGGTCCAATGAGCTTCAAGCATGAGCTACAAGGTGGGGTCGACCAAAGCAAGTAGGGGGCCTGCTTAGGGGGTATACTCTTACACACACACTCACACACCTTTTCATTGTGTTAAGTGCACAGTGCAAGAGCTCCCTCTCCTTCTCCATGCAAATAGAGAGGTTGAGAGCCTACACCAACACTCTTGGCTATGGAATGCAAATCGAACCAAGATCCATGCTTCAATGCTTAAGCTTGCCATCTTCTCCATCTTCATTACTATGCTATTATGTATGCTAGCAAGAAGAGTGATGATAAATGAGGAACTAACTCTTTCTTCTATGAAATGCTTCTTCTTCCTCTTCCCTAGCCTCATTCCCTACTAGCTCTCTACACCTTCAAAGGTGTTTGAGGTCTTGGGATAGTTAATGCTTTCTTCAAAGTTTATGTTATGCTTGTGATGCATGAAGATTTCCATCTTCATTGCATCATCTAGGTCACAAGGAACACAAAGATTGTATTGTAACAAGTCTCTCTTGATGGGAGAAATCATAATACAAATGCCTATTGGAGGGGGGACCGGCTCCACATAAATCCGATCCTCAATTGTTGTCATGTTCTCTAAATTCTCTCTCTTGCAAAAGTATTATTGTTCATGCCAAGTTAACTAAATGCTATGCTTATGTTGCTACCATCATTATATTCATCCGCTATGCTCACAAAGTAATTTCACAAAAGTACTCTCTCTAATTTTCGCTACTCTCAAGTTAATAGGCCAATTCCATTACACAACCAGGAGAACATAAATTGGACTACCCTATTAGCTTTGCAAGTTTCCAATTGGTGATGATGAAAGGAACTACACAACAACAGAGCGAGAAGGTTTAGCTATGATTTATGCAGTAAAGAAATTTTACTATTATCTTCTTGCTAATAAGTTTGTTTTTTATGTGGATCATCAAGAATTGTTGTATCTAATAAACAGACCATGTTCCACAGGAAGAATTACGCGAAAATTATTTATTCTTCTTGAGTTGTATTTCACGGTTGTGGTGAGACCCAGTAGAAGGCATGCCGTGGTTGATCATTTGTCTCGCATACCCAATGGTGAAGCCCCTACTGGAATTGATGCGATACTTCCCTATACCTAGTTGAGACCATGCCTAAATGGAGTGCAAAGATTGTCAACTTTTTAGTTAATGGTTTTCCACCCAAGGAGCTTCATAAGGATATAGCTTGGAAGCTACTAAAGGAATGTGAACCTTATTTTCTAATTGCGAGAACTCTCTACACGCTAGGGAAGGACGATATTCTTAGACGTTGTGCTCTTGAGGATGAGTATTTGTACATACTACAAGAAGCACATATGGGCATAGCTGGATGACACTTTCCAAGGGAATTAACTACTAAAAAGGTGTTGCAATCAGGCTATTAGTGGCCCACTTTATTCAAGGATGCATCACTTTTTGCAAAGGGGTGGGATGAATGCCAACGTTACAAAACCACACAGCAAAAGGATAAAATGCCCTTGCATCCTTTTAAAGTGACTCAACCATTTGAAAAATGGGGCTTAGACTTTGTAAGTCCAATTAGTCCAACAAATTGTAACACTCAATAGTGATACAATATTATTTCCACTAACTATGTGACAAAGTGGACGGAAGCTAAGGCGACATGCAAGGTTGATGCAAGGACAACAACTAAGTTTTTCTTTGAGAACATCATTACATGATTTGGTTGTTCCTTTGAAATTGTGAGTGATAAATGAAGTAACAAGGGAGCACAACAAACTTGATGATCTCCCACCATAACCCTACACCCTATTATCCACAAGGAAATGGCCATGCCAAGAACACCAACAAGTCTAATCTCTATTTCAACCAAAGCGGTGGAGGCTCATCGCACAGATTGGGATTTGAAGTTGACTTCAGCTCTATGGGCTTATCGTACTTCTTATAAAGTGGCTATTAATTGTACACCATTCAAGATGTTTATGGCCAAGAAGCAGTTATGCCATGGGAGTTTGTCATTCCTAGTCTTCAAGTAGCTTCACAAGAAGGTTGGGATGGTAACCCTTTAGTTGAGCATTTAAATATCCTTGAGAGATTAGATGAAGAGAGGAAATTGGCTATGCAAAATGCACCTGTGGAGAAAGATAGGAGAGAGAAATGGTTTGACCGTCATTAAAAGAACAAGGATATCAAGGTTGGGGATAAATTCCTTATGTATGGAGTGCGTAACGAGAAGAAAAAACTGAAATATGCCAAAAAAGGACCCTATAGACTTTGCAAAATAACCCCACAAGGTACCATTCGTGCGAAAACTCTAGATGGAGTTGAAACCATTGAATTCCTCAATGGGAGTAAATTTAAAAGATACTATGATCCTTTAAGCCAAGAGCAACTAAGTGCCATCCATCAAAAGATGGCAGCCAAGGCACAAGCAAAATTGAAAAAGATACAAGCTCAAGTTGAGGCTCAGGAGCGACAACAACCTACTAGGCACCAACAAGAGGTTAAAATTGGACTTACGCAAGCATTTCAAGTTGAATCAGAGGATGATTCAATAGACTCTCACCCACCTCTATGATACCCCATCGAGTTAAATAGCTCCTATGGGAAAGTGCTATATAATGCTTTATTGGACACGAGCTCAACATAATCTGCTATCGTATCAATAAGAAGAAAACTATTGTCTTCGGGATCTTGCACACTTATGCCAATCATGACAATGGGGTTGTGGCTCAAACTTTTTTGGTCATGCCTGGGAGGGCAACATAAACTTGGGATGTAAGCGGATGTCTGCAACTAAGTGTACTATTGATTGGGGAATCAAGAGTATCACAACATAGAAACAAACTCTCATCCCTACCATTCAAGCAAAAATCCTTGAGTTATTTCCGAGAGAGAGAGAGAGAGAGAGAGAGAGAGAGAGAGAGAGAGAGAGAGAGAGAGAGAGAGAGAGAGAGAGAGAGAGAGAGAGAGAGAGATGCAACAAGCCATGCAAGGCCATCTTTCCCCTTCCTCCATAGCTCTCCCCCCTGAGCTCAGATACCAATGTAAGATAGAGGGGACCGGAGCCTACTCATCACCACCAAGTCATGCCCTATATAGGCCCTTGGACTGTTGAACATAGGGACCCCCTTGAATACATGTCCATCCTGACCCTTGGCCCTGTCCGGTCCTACCCTTGGCATGACAGAGAAGCCAAGGATAGGGAGGGCCATTTAAGGGTGGAAAAAGTAAAGTGCAAGAGGAGTGTGCCTTGCCATCTATCTCTTTACGTAGTTCATCCACAAAAATACAAGCTTCTACACAACATGCACCTACCACTAATATCTATAAAAACAAAAAAGAATTAGCATCTTCCATTGTAAATTCATTAACTAAAGTAACATTTCAAGTAAGATAATGGGAAAGTACCTTTCCACCCTTGCAACTTGACGAAGCACTTAGGGTGGTGGAAAACTATTGGTCAAAGTCTTCACCCATTACAAATTAGAACAAGTGGTTTTAAAAGGTGACAACGACTTTCCAAAAGTATGATCCACCCAAGTAAGAGGGTTATTTGCTAACATCCATCATTCGCTTGCTTCCCTCTCAACCTTCCTCCCTGACCTCTTAACTTCCAAATCTTAGGAAATGTATATATATATCCTTATACTAAAACAAACCAAGAAAAAAGAGGGGTGAAAAAAGTAAAAGAGCAAGAGCTGAAGGTGCCGCGGGAAGCGCGAGTGCAAGTGTGAGAGCAGAGAGAGAGAGAGCTGCTTTGGGTGGAGCGCACAGAGCAACGTAATCCTGTTTGCAGCTCCTTATTTTGTTGTATTAAAGAATAAGTGTATAATGGTTAAATTAGTAGATGGGTTATTAGTAAGTGGGATGTCCGACCAGTTGGCCTGAATCCCAACAAACTCCCACTTGAAGGCCAACACAGCCCAAGTGACTTGGTATGTACAACCGTGAAGCAATCTAGTGGCTTCAACCTATACCCATCAAATCACTGCAATGTGTAAACCGTTCCAAAGCTAAGCCTTTCGTCAAAGCATCTGCTAGGTTGTCGTCAGTGTGTACCTTGACCAAATCAATGAGCTTTTTGGCCAAGAAATCTCTCACGAGATGATACCTGACTTCAATGTGTTTCGATTTGGAGTGAAACACGGGATTCCTTGCCAATGCTAGAGCACTCTGACTCACCGGAGTCTCATCAATGCCAATATTTTTGACCAAGCGAGATAACCATACAGCCTCTTTATTTGCATCCGACAATGCAATGTACTTTGCTTCCGTAGTGGAAGACAACGTACAATCTTGAAGACGTGACCTCCAAGATATTGCTGCTCCAGCAAATATGAAAACATAGCCAGATGTTGATCTCCTATTGTCAACAAAACCCGCATAGTCTGCATCTGCATAACCCACGATGGATGCATCACTGTTCCCGAAGCGTAAACACCTACTGATCGTACCTTTGAGGTACCTAAGAATGGGCTTCACTACTTGCCAATGCTTATTGCTAGGATTTGCCATATATCGGCTCACCATTCCCACCGCAAAAGCAATGTTTGGTCTTGTGTCCACCATAGCATACATGAGACTGCCCACTGCCGAAGAATATGGTACCTTATCCATTTCAGCTGGCTCAGCATCAGATTTGGGTGCACCTTCCTTGGTGAGTTTCAAGAATGCCTGCATTGAGGTACTCAATGCTTTCCCCCCCCTGCATATTGAAATGTTGCAAAACTTTCTCAATGTATGTTTCCTGAGATAACTCAAGAATACGACATTTGCGATCTCTTTTGATTCACATGCCAAGAAAGTGTGTAGCATCCCCCAAATCTTTCATTGCAAAATTGTTGCTAAGCGTTTTCTTCAAGTTGGCAATCTCCGCAATGGATTTCCCAGCTATAAGCATGTCATCAACATACATAACTAGAATGATCATCGAGCCATCATCTATATTTCTTGTGTACAAGCAGTGATCCTCTTCGCTCCTTTTATATCCTTGAGACCTCATACATGCATCAAATTTATGATACCACTACCTTGTACCCTGCTTTAAGCCATAAAGTGTCTTTTTGAGCTTACATACTAGCTCCTCACGAGACGTGTCTCTCCTGAACAAACCCCTTCAGGCTGCTGCATTTAAACATCCTCATCGAGATCCCCATGAAGAAATGTTGTCTTCACATCCATTTGGACAAGTTCTATGTCCTCAATCGCTACAATACCAAGTACGGTTCTAAGGTTGTCATCTTGACCACATGCGAGAAGATTTCATCAAAATCGACTCCCTTTTGTTGTTTGAACCCTTTGGCTACAAGTCTAGCCTTATACTTTGGATTTGGATCACCTGAGATAAATTTCTTCTTGTAAACCCACTTGCAAGGTAAAGCTTTCGCATCATTTGGCAGTTCTACCAAGTCCCAAGTGTCATTAGCTAGAATCAAGTTATACTCAGATTCCATAGCCTGCGCCGACTTCACCACATCATCCATCATCATGGCTTCTTGGTAGCAGCTTGGCTCACCGCAATCGATCAACATGAAGTAATCAAGACCTAGCTCGAAACGAGCAAGTGGACAAGAGACTCTAGTAGAACGTCTCACTCCTTGACCATTGCTATCGGCTCCCTCTGGAGAATTGCCAATGGAAGGTCATCACTAGCCCACTGAGTTGATTTCACTGTCTCTGAGGTAACATCCTCAAAAGTGACTCTCCGAATCTCTATTTCCTTGATAAGTTGTTTGTGCATCTTTGACTCATTGAAGATCGCATTTGAACTATGCATGACTCGACGAGATTTCGGGTACCAGAGATGATATCCTATCTCTCCATCTACACCATATCCAATGAAAATACATTTGTGTGACTTTGGCTCTAACTTCTATTGAAGTTGTTTAGGCACGTGAGCATAAGCTTCACAACTAAAAACACTTTGATGGTCATAGTGGGGCTTACATTTAGACCATAACTCTTCTGGAATCTCATAATTCAATGGCATACTAGGCGAACGATTTATAATGTGCACTGCAATCAAGATGGCTTCTGCCCAAAAGGCTTGTGTGAGATTTTCCCTAGAAAGCATGGTTGTGACTCTTTCCTGAATCGTATGATTCATGCACTCAGCAACTCCATTCTGAGTTGGTGTGTATGGTGCAGTAAACTGCCTTTTAATCCCCCTTTTAGCAGAGACATACCCTCCACCATTGTCAGTCCGCAACCTCTTGAGTTTCTTGCCAGACTGATTCTCAACGAGTGCTAAAAATTTCTAGAATACAGGAAGAACTTGATCCTTATGTTTCAAAGGAAATGCCCACACCTTTCGAGTAGAGTCATCTATGAATGTCATAAAATAGCTGCCCCCCCCTAGAGATTTGGTTGACATAGGACCACAAACATCACTATGTACTAAATCTAGAGGTTCAGCTCGCTTTTGACCCAATGGTAAGTGCATGGACCTAGTCTGTTTTCCATAGATACAATGCTCACAAACAGGAAAGTCAACATAAGACAAGACAGGTTAGTAGCCAAAACACGTCAGAGTTCTCATTCCTTTTTGGGTAATATGACCTAGCCGGCAATGCCACAACTCAGTAGACGGCAGCTCGGCTATAGATATGTAATCATGACCAACATCTACCACATGCATGGAATACAAGGTACCATGCTTCTGACCTCTGAGTACAACAAGATTACCTTTGCGTACTATCCACAAACCATTGCCAAATGTGGTGTTGTAGCCCAAATCATCAAGCTGACCAACAAAAATCAAGCTTTTAGTCAACTTGGGCACATGTCTGACATTACATAAAGTAATGTGTTCCATTCCTTAGATGCAATTTGACGTTTTCGACACCTTCAACGTCTAGTTCATAAGCATCACTAAGTCTCACTTTGCCACAAGAGTGAGAATAAGTAGAGAACCACTCTCTATGTGGTGTCACATGGAAACTCGCACCAAAATCTACTATCCAATTCTGTGCATACTGCGCATCTTTTGTAATAAGAGCCTCAACAGGTAGACTAATGTGAAGACCAATACATTGGCATAACATCCGCTGGAAGAGTCTCTACAATAGGAGCATTTGAAGAATCTAGCACATTGATCTCCTCATGCTTTGCCCTTGTTTGAATCATTAGACTTAGAAGTTTCACCGGATTGTTTATCCTTCTTGCTTTGCTGCCATTTCCTGCAATCCTTCTTCACATGCCCTTTTTTATGGCAGTGATAGCACTTGACATTACGCATAGAACCCCAAGACTTACTACGTGAGTCCCCACGTTCCTTGCTTTTGGCACGACTTTGAGTGCGACCCCTCTGTCTATCACTAGCAACGTACGCATCACCATCCTTCTTGCCTTTGAGAGATTTCATGCGGATCTCCTCGGTAAACAGACTCCCAAGGATGTCATTGTACACTAGACCGGTACCAGGTGCTGAGTTGCTAATTGCAGTACATAACGTATCCCAAGATGAGGGTAGATTGCATAGCAAGAAGATACATTTGATTTCTTTATCGAAGACCAAACCCTGAGTGGTCAACTGAGTGAAAATGATATTGAATTCATTAATGTGAGTAGAAATAGTGCCCTCTTCCTTCATACAAAGGTCAAAGAGCTTCTTCATCAAGAAAACCTTATTAGTGGCACTTTTGTTCTCATAACTGGAACACAACTTATTCCATACATCTCTAGCAGTCCTTTCTCCAACTATAGTAAAGTACACGGATTCGGCCAAATGCAAACGGAGGGTAGATTTGGCCTTAGCATCAAGTTTCTCCCACTCAACATCTGTATACTCGCCCTCTAGGCGCTCCATGATAGGATCTAGCTGGCCTTTTTGTATAAGAACATCTTGAATCTGCTCTTTCCAGATAGCAAAATTCATCCCATCAACTTTTCGAATATTGTAAATATCCTTTTCACCGCTAGATGACATGGCTGCAAGCTAAAGATAATATGGTGATAAACACTGGTAATTATGGAAAAAATTCGGCAGAGTTTCCTTAGAAAAACTGACAGAATTTCAGTCCAAAACTGTCACAAGAAATCAGTAACGCATGAAAAGTAATGCTCTCAGAGCATAAGACCGGTGCATCAACCACTAACTGTGCATAAAAAGTCAAAAAACTGGCCCAAGACTACCAACACGGCGTCAAATGCACCTAGCCCTCTCTATACATGTCCTATGGTGAGGCCACGAAAAAGGGGTACTCCAGCAACCTGTATCACCGAAAGGATCTCAACATTCGAGAATCCCCCAGCTCAAGAAAACCTCATGCTATCGACCCTCACAAAAGGTTATGCAGACAAGAAAACAGCCCACTCTCAGAAAGGGCCTCCGAACCGAGTCTCAAAAACGATCGGAACTGCCAGAAACAAGCCAAATTGCCTCCACAAAAGGTACATATGGCAGTTTTCGCAACTCAACGTACATCCATTGTCAACAATACTGCAAGGTGCAATATACGTGCTCAAACAGGCGCCAAATGAAATGGTGCAAGCAGTAAACAAATCCCAGCGAGGAGTAAAACCGCTCTCAAAAGAGCTCAAGCACTATCAAAAGTGCCATGTATGTATGCAAGAACCTGTGAGGAGATGGATGCCTGAAAAACCTGAGACAATGTCGATGCCAAAAAGTGCTCCTAATCAGCCCATAAACATCATCTCAATAGTACATAATAGCCATAAAACGGTTATATACCATCACAAAATAGTCTCTGAACAACTTGCACATGTGTCCTGTACCTGTTCCTATAGCTGTAGCAAAAGTGTAGTTGAAAAATACAACTCCTGAAGCGTAGCTCGGATGAAGCTTTCGACTACACGAACAACTTTGAAAGGGGGGTAAAACCTCGGGACACCTGGTGGAAACACTCTTGGAATGCTGAATTTGCCGATGCCAAAATCGGAAACTTGTTTGCACTTTTGAAAGTGCATGCACTCGTGGACGCGAAAACGGCAAGCACAAACCTTGCTCTGATACCAGTTGAAGGTGCCGCAGGAAGCGTGTGCGAGTGCAACACACACACACACACACACACACACACACACACACACACACACACACAGAGAGAGAGAGAGAGAGAGAGAGAGAGAGAGAGAGAGAGAGAGAGAGAGAGAGAGAGAGAGAGAGAGAGAGAGAGAGAGAGAGAGAGAGAGAGAGAACTGCTTTGGGTGGAGCGCACAGAGCAACGTAATCCTATTGGGTTGCAGCTCCTTATTCTGTTGTATTAAAGAATAAGTGTATAATGGTTAAGTTACTAGATGGGTTAGTAGTAAGTGGGATGTTCGGCTAGTTGGCATGAATCCCAACAAGAGCCACCAAACAATAAGACTGAAACCTACAAAATCTGGTCCATAAACCAAAATTCACAATGGCACATCATGCACAATGACACAACCCTTGTTTTGTCTGCAAACTAACCAAACTCTATTTGTGTGTACAAATATGGCTAGTTCACCAGAATCATCCACTCCCACTTTGGGTGAGAGGTATCCTCTTTACCTTTCTCAAGTGTTTCACATGATCTACCCTATACTTACCTTAGAATGGGACTTGGTATCTAATCTAGTATATGAGGAAAATTTTGAGGAGTTAGAATGGTTGATGTGTCTATTGATCATGAGTGATCCCTATGCGAGAGAGGATATTGTCCCATTGGCACATGCTTACCTCTTCTCACAAAATGACTACCCACGGATGGTAGCATTCTTGATTAGATTATATGCATGAGATATGAAGAAGAACGAATAGATAACACTGAGGAAGCCAATGGACTCAACGAGGATGACTATATCTATCTTGAAAATGAGGTTAGAGGCCTAGCCTTAGGACTGCCAACCAACCTATACAATATCATATTTCCTTGACCCTATAGGGTGGTGCAAATAAATAGGTTAGGGTTTTTTTTTTATTTTGCTTAATAAGGGTTGATGCATATTCCCACTGATGTGCCTCCTAGAGGTATTCCTATTGTTTTCTAGTGTGTACAGGAACGTATTGCAGTACCTCAGCTTTCAAATATCACACAATCTTTGTCAGGCCCACTCAGCGAATCAAGCACGATGGCTAGCACCAACATGTGTTCCTTGTCCATTATTATCGCAATCACACGCTGCAAGTTTTGGTCAATATCAATAATATGTTATTGCTTGCATAATGCTTACATCATGGATTCCAAGTCCTAGGTATCTATTCATGGTTTTAAAGGTGATATTTTCTATCTTCTTTCCAAATACCACAACTATAAAATGGTAGTATTGATATTCATATAATCACAGTTTTTTCCTCTTGCTTTGTAACGTTAGGGTTCTAGACCCTAACTTAACTTAGGTGGGTTCATATAGACATGTAACAGAGAGAGAGAGAGAGAGAGAGAGAGAGAGAGAGAGAGAGAGAGAACGTGTTTCATTGTCGACCAAGGGTGGGCACCCATATGTGGATGGGAGGACTCACATAAGTGGTTTGCAACCCTAACTTTTGCTCAATTTCAAATGTTTGGTTTTGCTCTTACTCTCCTCCTCTCGTGTGCTATCTTCTACTGTGTGTGAGCATGAGAGAGAGAGAGAGAGAGAGAGAGAGAGAGAGAGAGAGAGAGAGAGAGAGAGAGAGAGAGAGAGAGAGAGAGAGAGCATGTGCGATCAAGCTCGAGCAACAATACGGCAGTGCTGAGGCAGTTGAGTTGTGGTGGCGATCTCCCTCTTCAGGCAACCCAAGTTTCCTGTATGGGTAGCTACACAGAGGTGAGTGACACACCCGTCTGTCTCCGTGAGCTTACCTACATTTAGGTTGTGTGTTTGCAGCCTCAGTGGCTCACACACGACGCACATCAAGACCCTGTTATTTGACAAGCAATATGTTGGAGGACCACGTGCATACCCAGAACTACATCTGAAACACTCTTTCACAAAAACTTTATTGATGATAATAACTTTGTCCGCATTCTATGGTAGCATTGGTCCACCTAGGAATCATGAGAGTGTCTTCAAGGCAAATGTTGCGGTAGTCCCTTCTTGAAACATTCTATTGTGAAAGGCTAGGATGGGTGCCTCACAAAGTTTATCAAGATATTGTGCCAAAGCTACATCCCTTCCACGATACTCTCTCGTCTAACAACATAGAAATTTGCCCTTTTAAGCAATCTAGGATTGCAACCACAAAGAGAGAGAGGGGGGGGGGGGGGGGGGGGGGGGGGGGGGGGGGGGGGGCTTACCATGAAGCTCTCATCTTGCATCCAATTGTTTCCCTTCCATAGGTCCAACGACCCTGTCGACCCCTGTGCTGGGCGCTTATACCAATCCTCTACTTCGTGATTGTTGGTTGAGGGCCTCAGACTATTTCTGATTGCTTGAAAATTGGCCTCATCAAAGAGTGTCTCTTTATAAATTTCTACCTTCTAAAAGTAGATTTTGAGGCACTCCAATGAAGTTAGTGGAGGTTTCCGTTGCCTCATTATCACTACTATCTTTAGAAACAAACCTGCTACTCCCCTTGTGGAATCTCAAAATTACTCTTAATGTCATGGAGAAAAATGTATGTCATGTTTCCAATTGTAAAATCTAGCACGTTGGGTAGCATCAACTCAAATTTTCTCTCATTGAATCTAGATACATCTAAAGGTGTCTTGATTTCTAATGTTTTCACCAACAGCATTTTACTTCGTTCAACCTCCTTTGCTTCGGCCTCAAGGTTATTAACCTCCTCGATCTTGGCCATTTCATTGTAGTCTTTCTCCTTGTTCTCTTGTTCATATAGTGGTAAATCTTGCTCCTCCATAGTTTCCTTGAGCTTCTTCATAAGATTAGCAAATAGGAAATTCTCCTCGTCCATTTGTTCATTTGGTGGCAAATCTTGTTCCTCCATAATTTCCTCGGGTTTCTTTGGAATTTCCTTGGGTTTCTTCATAAGAATAGCAAATAAGCACTTTAGATATAGAAGAAAGCCAAATGATTTAGAAAGGCAAGCTGGGCGAACACCAAGCTACGCATGAAATTGGATTGAGATCCGCAGGCGGTTTCCCTGAGGTTGATTCCCACAGCTACTCTCGCACGCCCGCATCCAGATATCAAAGTGTTAAAAAAAATTCTTTATGTACCCCATCAGCTCCGTAAGAAAACTGTCCCACATCCACCACCTTTTGGATCCCACCCAACCTCCTCACTAGGGTGCATTCTTGCGAGCCACTGAGCCCAACATCCGTGGCATTGCTCTCTGTTAAGGGGGAGTGTCCACAGGTAGCAGGTAGCAAGCAAGTTAACAAAACCTCAACTTCAAAGCTTCAAAACTTGGGTGTCAAAGAAGTAATTTGAGAATAATTCTCTTTGGCTTTGGAAGAAACAGCTTCAAGAAAGAATGCTTTAAAGCTTCAAGAAAGATTATAAAGCATTCGAGGCTTTTCAAGGCATTAAAAAGTCCAGCTTCATTGTCCAATCATCAAAGGCCTTTAAAGGCCTTTAAAGGAGATTCAAACTTTAGGTATCAAAGAAGTTTTGGCTCAATCTGCAAGTGGAGGGTTTCAAGCACTTCTTCATCAAAGCTATCGAAGCTTCAACAAGGATACTCAAAGCTAACTTCAAGTAAAATTTACAAGCAATCAAAGACGAAAATTTCCCTCGAACTCCCGGTCTTTATTTAACTTCAAAAGAAACTTTCTCTCATTAAACATGATAATTCAAGGATAAATTTTGCATGTGAGCACAACCAAGCAAAATATGCCATAATCGTCATTAAGGATATTAGTATGTGCAATTGTACAAAGTTTAGACATTGGCTTTGGGTTAAATATCCAAATGCTAAGACTACTCCAAGGTACATTGGGAGCAAAAAGAAAAGGCAATATGTAAGGGGAGGAACATTGCCAATTAGTATTGCATCTAGTTTTTTGTTCTCCGGTTTTGCATTTAGATTTTCATTCAATAAAAGTGACAAAAAGTGCTACAAGCTTGGACATTTAAAGGATTGTTGGAAGTTTAAAGCATGTAGCAGAAGCAGAAGAGATGGATATGAAGCTAGTGGCATGTGACTTAAAAGTGACAGTGGCGACTTGTAGGAAAAATTTGGGTGAGCCCCCATTTTGGAGTCATCTTGATGGACAACTTGGTCCTAGGAGACTCATGTTTGAGGGGAGCCATCTTTAGCCTTCATGGAACTATAGTTCAAAGTCTCATTACAACCTACGTGGTCTGGTCTCTGTGACAATTGAACTCTTTATAGTTGGTCACTAGTCTAGTCCAAAGTCGAGGGGAGCTTTGTTGGGTTTGTGGCCTTTGGCCTAGCACCAACAACTGGCGTGTGAGAACCATCTCTTGTACAATAAGCAGTCCAGTAAGCATGTGAGGGCACATGACTTAGCACATATGACATATGAGTTGCACAAGAGTCCAAATGCCATCCCAGCTAGCATGGCTTTTCCACATTTTATGGATCCACTCTTGAACTTTGGAGAGTTACCCCTTGACCGTTGAGAGGTGCATCTAGCCATATGAGATACCACATAAGGAGCAAACTCTTGTACACACTTTTCAACCTCAACCTAATCAACCATTGCATAATATTATCAGTTTATGATTAATCAAGTTACCATGTTTTAAGTCTACTCCCCCCCCCCCCCCCCCCCCCCCCCCCCCCCTCTCTCTCTCTCTCTCTCTCTCTCTCTCTCTCTCTAATTACTAGTGTAATTACCAATGCTACCACCATGAATTCTAGTCTCGTCAATCCACCCTAGCCCAACATGCTCCACTCCCAATCCAAACTTTGATTGTATGGCTGGGAGGCCCATGGCTTGGGGAGTCTATTTGTGAAAATTGTTTGGATTTTGAGTTGGTTTTCCCCCTCTATGAGCATCTGACAGTTTGCAGATTTTGTGACTATTATTTGATTTGTGTAGCTAATCTGGTGTTTTTTATGTGACGTGACTCACATACATTTTTTGATGGATTTTAGATGCGCATACTTGTCAAATATAGTGGTCTCTGGTGGCTCTATGTGCCCGTAGCAAGCCGAAATGTGGTCAAACTCTCTAGGTCCAAAATGGCTAGAGCGCTCTCTTTCAAAGCTAGCAACTGCAAATGAGGCTAATTCTGCCCTATTTTGCCTATAAGTGTTCGACTTACCCGGAGTCCCAAGTGCATACTTAACTCTTTTGCCATGATTGCCTGTGGTAAATCACCTGCGGATCGGAGGGTTCATCATTTAAACACTCAATCGCTCATTGAGGAGATTTTTCAAATTTGGTATGCCGTAAGTTGTCTAAAAATTTGACTTGTACCAAATCTTTCCAAATTTGACATGCTTAAAGTTCTTGCTTTGTTGATCCAATGTTTGCTTTTAGAACTTGATTTTGGCTCTCCTGGTTCATTTTATTAAATTTTTTATCCTTATTATCTTAAAATTAAAGAAATTTATTGATTTTTTTTAATTTGGCAAAAAATTACCCAAATTATTGCACGTACTCATATATACATACTCTCACACTAAGCATCATGTTTGTCAAAAAATTGTCAATACGGCTTATTATTATCGGTGATAAGAGATAAAAACTTGATAAAAGCAACTAAAAAACAAAAACTTAAGTGAAAAACACACTTTAAACACTATATACTATACACATGTATTCTCATCATCTTGCATCTCAAGATCTTGCAATCGTCTGCCACACAGATATTGCTACTCCCCCCTTCCCATTCTAAATCGTCTCGGACAAAGGTTCGTGCAATGTGCATGGGCGCAAACATTGTGTCTATGGAAGGTTGTGTAATGAGCGTGTAATATGGCCCTATTATGCCAATGTAAGAGATGCATGGGGTAACAATATGTTGTGCTCGGGGTGTCCACTACAAAATATGTAAGATAGCACGTGTAAACAAAATAAGGGATTTATAATTAGGTACATTTACAGAAAAATGTACTTACATAAAGGGTTTTTTTAATTGAGAAAGTGAAAATTTTCATACATAAGGGCTAAGTTTTTTACAAAAATGCATACATAAGGGGTAGTTATAATACTTGAAAATATACAGATAAGGGATTATCTAAATACCTCTTGTTCGCACGACGTTGGTGCAACCAAAGTTAGTATGTGCTGGAAAGTGTTAAGTGCAATGTTGTGTAAACAGATAGGTGCATGGTAAAGGGCTAAAGCCAATGTGGGAGACCTAGGCAAGACAATGGTAGCAGAAACGTATACTCAAAGTGGTTTTTTAGGCCAGGGAGCCTCGAAATTGAGATAATCGGGATGGCGGATCAAGGTGTCCAAAATATGAGGAATGTGCTCTAAAGTGTAGTGTTCAAGATGCTCTAGAGGCCCGTCCAGACGGCTCGTCAAACGAAGCTTCAAGTTAAAGATATGCTAGTTCAAAGCTGAAAGGTTTTGCAGATCCTCAACGGATAGGACAGGTGGTAAGAGTTGACGTCAGCATATAGGTTTGAAGAGCTCAAATTGTGGAGAATGTTGGCCTTCTCGAATCGCCATTCGGGGCTCTAAAGTGCAAGTTATGGCCATTTGAAAATTTGACGGGGATCAGTTTTGGCATGGTTTGACTGTCCCATCGGACGCACCATCTGAAAGTTTCTTATCCTTGCCAAAATTCTGGAAGCGAGTGTACACTGTGTAGAGCAAGCCAAAAATGACGGTTCAACAATCGAGTTTACAGTTAGTAGAATACGGCTCAGCAAAGTCAGGTGCAATTCATGGGATCCTCCTCAAATTAGTTTTAAAAGACTCAAAAGAGAGCAACGACGGCACCTTCGTTGCCCCTTGAGTCAAAAGAAGGAAACCTTCGTTGCCCCTTGAGTCAAAAGAAGGGAGAAAGGGTTTCAAAAGAAGAGGGTAGTGAAAGGGTTTCAAAAGAAGAGGCTAGTGTTGCCCCTTGAGTCAAAAGAAGGGAGAAATTAAAGGGTTTCAAAAGAAGAGGCTAAGGAAAAGGGTAAAGAAAAGACAAAAGGGGCGTTGTCTAAGGGGGAAGGAAGAAAAGAAGAAGAGAAAGGAAAGGAGAAGGAAGGGAAAGAAGAGTAGGGAAAAAGAAGGAAAGAAAGAGGAAGAAGAAAGGAAGGAGTGGAAAAAAAAGAAAAAGGTGAAGAGGTTTTTTCCAAGGGAAGGACGAGGGAAAAAAAAAAAAGATTTTTCGGCTTCTTCTTTTTCTGTGATCAAGGAAGGGGGGAGTTTAAGGAGTTTTTTTTTTCTTCTTTCGAATGATGGAAGCTCGATGGAACATGTTCAAGTGTGCAGTTGCAATGAAGGCGGGAGGAGAGACTCCACCATAGTGATGGCATCAGTGAGGGTTATTGAAGTCTGTTTTTTTATGCTCGTCGAGATCGTTCCGACGAGGCTATTTGTTTTTGGTTATCTTGAATATAGTAACAATAGTCATTGTCCGCTTTTTGGCATGGTTTTCCTTTCCCCCTCTTTGTTCTACTGCTCTTGTGCTTTTGTCCGCGGTATCGGGTGGGTGTGTAGGCAAGTGTGTCCCCATCAAACCGGCAGTGTTTTGTGACAAAGAGAGAAAAAGAGGCTTTGGGTGTGCGTGGAAATTGAGGAAGCGTGTCATGCAGTGCGTATGTGTTCGATCGTGATCTGATATCGTGCGATCGACTCGAGAGGTGTGCAGGCAGTGGGCTGCTAGCAAGAAAGAGGATTTTGAAGGTGAGTTCCAGTGGATTGGGGTGTTGTGTTTACCTCGAGCTGTAGTGAGGCAAATTGTTTGTGTTCTAGGTGCAAACCCCCTATCTATCTTATGGTGCCCCCACTGAGGAGCATGCTAATTGCTCCTATTGGTGAAGTAAAAAAACAGGTTTTTATATTGGTAAAGATGGCGTCTCAAAGCTATGGTCCAATTTTTACAAGTGAAGAGAATCCAGACAAATGGCTTGCAGATTTTGAATTGTACATGTTGTCTTTGCGAATGCCTAATGAGGACAGCAAGATGCAAACCTTTCTATTGGTGATGCGCGAAAAGGTTAAACTGTGGTTTAAAGCTTTGGAGATTGAGCTGAGACAGACATGGCCAGCTCTACGGGCAAGATTTTTACATGATTTTCACAAAGAAGCATCCTCCAGTTGAGATGGATGCGAGGCTAAAGGCTCTAAAGCAGGATGTAGGTGAGGAATCCAGCTTGTTTCTGGATCGTTTTGAAGCATGTTGAGCAGAGTTAGCAGCGGCTATGTAGCTAACAATGGTGAGTACTTTAAATTGGATAAGTTTATGGCATGCTTACATCCGAAGGTGTGAGAGAAAGTGGACTTTGAAAGCCCAAAGAACTACAATGGGGCAGTGGCGATTGCAAGGTCAAAAAGTAGAATTAAAAAAAAAAAGATAGAACAGGGCGTAGCAGGGTATGAAGCAATGGCACCTGTTCAACCACAAAGTCCTCGAGAGTCAACTTAAGAGGAAAATCAAAAGAATAGGGCTACGATTGCTATTTTGTAGCAGTGGATATGTACGGTTTAGGATCCGGAGCAGATGCAAGAGCTGCGGTTTGAGTGTAATGGACAAGGGACAACCAGTAGGAGCAAGGGGCAAGGCAAGGCCGCTAACTGGGAGGTGCTATAATTGCGATGAAGAAGGGCATTATGCGCCATACTGTCCTCATCTAGTGAGGGAAAGAGGTGGTATCTACCCATTGTGTGGTAAGGAGAGAGGCCAAGCACCATTTAATGGTCCGAGGGAGCAGGCAATTGAGAATCCAATGCAGCAAGCCCAAACGGATGGCGGTGAAATCCGTAGGGTGAACATCTTTGGGGTGGATAAACACGATGTCAAAGTGTTGGCCCCGGGGGATTCACCATGGAAAACTTACCACACCACGTAAGTGCAAGGGAGGGGGGTTATTTTACAAGTTACATAAGCGTATAAGTTAGGGGTAGGCCCCTAATAATTTATCTCCCAAGTTTAAAAATAAGAGAGGGGGTATCATATTTAGGGGAGGGAGAGGGGGGGGGGGGGGTGACCCGGGTTGATTACTTGTAACGATTAGTCACCAGTGTGTACTAGAACTTGGATTAATTTTGGGAAAGTTTTTTATCAAGTCATACATAAAATCTTGCATCAAGCCGGTCATAAATAAGGGCTGATTTGGAGCAGGTCAAGGGTTGATTTACACAAGCTGTGGATGGGTCAGAATTGGACGAGTAGCCAGAGTGCAGGTTGATCAGGCACATAATTTGAAAGTCAAACTAAGACACATTGATAGTACATCTAGTTATCAACAGAAGTGGTTCCTTAGTATGTTGTAGATCACTATGCTACACACTCTTTAACTAGTTTTACTCAGTTAGATCATGTGAGACCTAAATTTTATATGTAAGATAGAGGTATGAAAATTTTCTTCATTGATTGTTGTATAAGCGTAGAAAGGGGGTCATATTTCCTACTATGAGTCGTATATAGGGGTTTTATCAAAGTTGTCCGCTCGCACGTGGCGTCCCATTTTATATATAGAGTGAATCCCTCGGGGTGTTGGCTAACAAAAGAGCTAGAGGTGAAAGGGAAACAAAAACTAAGCGAGAGACTAGAGCTTGTAAAGGACAAGGAGAAAGTATATGAGGGGAAAGCAAAGCCTAAACCTAGCAAGAAAAGAAGACGTTGCGGGATTAAACAATTGGATTTTCAGCTTGGGCACAACCATCTAGAGTATGATTTGGTGAGTGACGTCCAAAGTCAAAGAGCTAATATTACACTTGCTGGCATTGAACCCAACGTTGAGGCGACAATGGTCAACTAACGTTAGCACCAAACTACCAAGGGGTAAAGGCAATGTGCATGTGGTGCAAAGTATGGCACTCAAGGTCAGTAGCCCGACGGATGTTCTTCCTTTGGTGGATGTTGTCATCGAGAAAAGGATGCAGGTTCAAGCGTATATAGATAGTGGAGCACAATTTGCGTCATGAAAAAATCTGCGATGAGGGAAACATGTGCTATGGGGTAGCCAAGTCAAATGTGCGCGTGAGGATGGCTAACCATGCTAAAAGCTAGGTGTTTGGGCGTGGCCCAAGACGTAAGAGTGAAAGTTATGGGCATTGAGTGCCTAATTGACTCTTTTGTGATGAAAATAGGTGATAATGCTTATCCAATCATCTTGGGTAGGCTGTGGTTGTTGGAAATAGGTGCCAAACAGGATTGGGAAAGCCAGGTGTTTACCTTGCCTGATAAAGAAAAAGGGAGGCAGGTGGTGCTAGATCCATTTCCATCCTATGGCGGTGAGGGACAAGGATGCACCACCAACTATGAGTATGAGACTGAAATGGCCTATGATGAAGGTTATACATATACAGAGGAATAATAAAGCGAGGATGATATGCTCAAGATTGATGCTGACTTGTTTGGGGTCATTGTGGAAGAACCTTGTGCGAAAGAGGAGGTGCGAGCACATGTGCATGCCATAGGTACTGAAGAGGTGATCAATATGATAAGTGGAGACTTGATCAAGCAGGAGAAAGAAAGCCATGTCCAATTGTGCATTCTTTTCAAACTTATTTGCAAAGGAGTATAAGGATTTGCGAGGAGCCAAGGGTGTTGAGCACAAAATAATCCTCAAGGAAGGATACAAGCCTAAGGCGTAGAAGCTAAGGAGATTGGGTGAAATTCAAAAGGAATCCCTTTGGGAGGAGATCAATCAATTACTAGGTGCAGGTATTATATACCCCATGAAGGAGTCAGAGTGGGTTTCCCCGGTGGTTATCACTCCTAAAAAGAGTGGTGTTAGGAAATAAGACGTAGCTAAATAGATAATTGAGTAGATTACTTAATGGAGAGAGACAGATTTACATACACGAGATTATAGAGTAGAGAGAGAGAGTACACACGATATACGTGGTTCACCCAATGTGGGCTACGTCCACGGAAAAGCAGCCACTCAATGGCTTTAGTACTTCAAAACAAGAAGTAGTTTACAAAGGGATTATACCCTTAATGGAGCTCCCGCCTTGCTTCACTCTCACCACCTCACACTCACCTTGTTGCATCAACTTCACACTATAAAATGTGTGTAGAAATGGCCTTCTTTTATAGGCCAAAAGGGCTGCCCTCTCTTATGAGAGACAACCATGTGTAGCCGCCCTTGTGCGAATAAGTCCAAATCGGACCCTCCAATCCGCCCATGTGTGGCCGCCCTTGAGAAGACAAGTCCGCTTTTGAATTCGGCCACCGGCCACCGGCCATTGACTTCCGACCACCGGCCACCGGCCATTGACTTCCGACCATCGGCCATCGGCCATTGACTATCGGCCACCGGCCACCCGCCATTGTCTTCCGACCACCGGCCACCGGCCATTGACTTCCGACCACCGGTGAGTGATTTTCCTTCACGCACGATGGCTTCTCCTCATAATGGGGGCCTTAGCCTGTAGTGCTCCTTCGAGTATCTTTGTCACCTGCCATATCTGCATCAGCATACCCTTCTAGAAAAATATCAGTTCCTCCAAAATACAAAGCATTTGTTGTTGTCCCTTTTAGATACCTAAGTATCCACTTCACAGCTTGCCAATGCTCTTTACTTGGGTTGTCCATGAACCTACTCACAACTCCCACTGCATGTGCAATGTCTGGCCTTGTCCAGACCATAGCATACATTAGAGAACCTACCGCTGCAGCATATGGAACTTTAGACATATAGGCTATCTCCTCTTGTGTCTTTGGACACATATCCTTCGTTAGTTTAAAATGACCAGCCAAAGGTGTAGAAACTGGTTTTGCATTTTGCATTGCAAACCTTTCTAGTACCTTCTTGATGTAATCTTCTTGAGATAGCTTTATTGTCTTCTTCGTCCTGTCCCTTGATATTTTCATACCAAGTATCCTCTTTGCAGCACCTAAATCTTTCATTGAAAAAGATTTGGACAGCTCCTCTTTTAGGTCTTTGATGTCCTGCATGTTAGCACTTGCAATCAACATGTCATCAACATACAACATTAGGATGATGAATTTCCCATCTCCCAAATTCTTCGTGTAGACGCAGTGATCGGAGTTGCATCTTGTGAATCCATGATCCAACATCCATCGATCAAACTTCAAGTACCATTGTCTTGATGCTTGCTTTAAACCATACAAGCTCTTCTTTAATCTGCAAACCATTTTCTCCTTACCTTTTAATTCATACCCCTTTGGTTGAAGCATGTAGATTTCCTCCTCTAAGTCACCGTGAGGGAATGCCGTATTTACATCCATTTGCTCAAAATTTAGATCATGAGCAACCACAAGGCTTAAGACAAGCCTAATTGAGTTCATTTTTACAACAGGAGAAAATATTTCATTGAAGTCAATACCTTTCTTTTGAGAAAAACCTTTTACCACAAGCCTAGACTTGTATCTTTTCTTCCCACCTTCTTCTTCCTTTAGCTTGTACACCCATTTGTTTTGAAGTGCCCGCTTACCTTTAGGCAACTAAACCAACTCCCATGTTTGGTTGCGATGTAGTGAGTCCATCTCCACTTGCATGCTCTTCGTCCATTCTTCTTTGGATTCATGTTGCATAGCTTCTTTGTATGATTCCGGCTCTCCAGAATCTGAGATCAAGAGATGGTTGAAGGAAGGAACAAACCTTTCTGGAGGTCTACTTGCTCTTGTAGATCTTCGGGGATAGGTTGAGGCTCCTCATTTGGTTGCACATTGTCACCATTTCCAGTCCTTGAGTCTTCACGGTCCTCAAGCTCCATGTACTCATCACGTTGTCAAGAGTTTTTTTGAGCAAGGGATTGCGCATATGTACATACACATGCATGGTGCATCGAATAAAGGATTACTCAATTTCCATAGCGAGGTGGTTACGTGGGGCCCACATGTGTACAGGTAGGACAACATGTACATAGTGCAACGATTTTCACTATTATCAATACTAGTGTGTTTTTTCTACAATAAGGAGGAGTTGGTAGCGCGTAAAACTTCTCGAGGAATCTATCCGCGGGCCGATGACGTGAGATCAGCAGGTGCGTCGGACGGCATCTAGTGGCGTCAGGAGGGCGAACGAGGTCAATATTTGCACGCGGATGAGGACGGACAAAACGTGGGTGTTTTTTGGTGAGAGTTATGCAGAAAGGTCATCATTAGGACCACTTTTTGGGGCCACTTCACGTGGTGGCGAGATGCATTATTGGAAAAAAGCTGAGTGCCAGGTGTGCGAATGATGCAAAAAGGTGACAACTATGCACTGCGAGGTCAGTTTTTGGCCTGTTCGGGGTCCGTTTGAGGTCATCTAAAAGGCCAAGGGTGCCCAAGTAATAAAGCTAAGTGTGGGAACTGAAAAAAATGAGAGAAGACCAGAGAAAACGTGGAGAAGAGAGGAGGAACAGCCGAAGCTGTGTTTTTGCTCATTTTGGAGCCTGTTTTGGCCGTAAACTGCTCATCCGAGGTCGGATTTGAGCACTTTGACATTGTAGATTGGGGTTTTAGGCCGTTCCGAACGCGATGGCGCTGTCCATTTTGCCAAATTCCTCACTCTTTTCCTGCTGTTTTTCTGTGTAAGTTTCTCCTATGAGCGAAGTTTCTGCTCTAGTTTGTGATTGTATCTGGCTTATCTTACCCATATTGTGTGAGCTATTTGCCCCATTGGTGTTGGCCCAAGCTCAATTGTATCTAAACATCAGAAATTCTCCTCTTTTGAGCTGAGTTTTTTGGGTGTGTGTGTGTGTGTGTGTGTCTGTGTGGAGTGGGCAAGTGGATAGTCTCTCTCCTCTCACTCCAGAGGTGTGTTCCCTGTCTCGGCCAGGTGTGTTGTCTAAGCCGAGTGGTGCCCCATAGTGTGTGTGTGTGTATCTTCCCAAGAGTGTGTGTCGGGTCGTTATAGAGGCGCTGTGTGTGTTTTCATCCCGCTCACATTCTTTTGGCGCCCCCACGGAGGATCTTCTTCGAGTACCTTCTGCTTCGAGCTTCAAGCTTCGAGATTCGGGATTACAGATTACAGATTACAGGTTACAGGTTACAGGTTATAGGTTATAGGTTACAGGTACAGGTACAGGTGATTCACACAGCTACATGTAGTTGGAGTACAGTGATATACTAGCAGTGATGTCACTTGCAGTTGTGGGTATGCATCACTTGGCGCCTATTTGAGCGCATTGTCTGCTGGATTGTACGTTACTTGTGGAAACTGACATTGTACGCATTTGTGGAGCCATACTTGGTTGTATTTGGTAGTCCCAGCCATTTCTGAGACTTGGTCTAGAAGATAGTCATTTCTGAGACTTGACTATACGCGATTTGCATTAGCCTTCGTGTGAGGGTCGATAGCATGAGGTTTTTATTGAGCTGGGGGATTCTCAAATGTAGAGATCCTTTCGGTGATACAGGTAGCTGGAGCACCCTTTTTGTGACCTCGCCATAGGCTATGTACTAGTGAGTCCTACTTGATGCTCGGGTTCTATTGTTGACAGTTTATGCATACATAGACAGTATATTTTGGGTTCCTACTGCTCTACTTCTGGGGAAACTCTGTCGAAATTTTCCCAAGTTATGATGGCTGGTTTTTTGGTATTTTGAGCCATTTATGCTGTTATGCTGCTGAAATTTGGGCAAAAATCAGAGGATAAGTCAGGTGTGCCTTCTTGGGAGCTTCATGGTTGGCTTTAATGGATGATCAAAATGGCGCTCATTTCACTCCTTTTCATTTAACTCAAAGGATTCAGATTAATGTTCATGTGTCCAGGAAGATCTTTTTCCAGCAGCGCATAGTCTTTATGTTTGGGCCAAGAAGGTTACGAGAGATCTTGGAATGTCCTTTGCCTGTTGTAATTCCGATGATCAACTATGAAAACTCATTTGATGTGCATGTGTTTGTTCTCAACTAAACCTGAGCTCCATTGAAGTTTCTGGGGATTGGGTAGTGAAAAGTTTTGGGTTCTTGCACGTGTGTTTGAAGAGGTTCTCTAGCCATGGCTTTCTCTTATCTGGAGTTTCATGGAAGAAGTGATGAAGATGTGGAGGACTTTCTGGAAAAGATGGAGGTTGCCTGCATTAGCAACTAGATTCATGAACCGACGCAAATGTTACGTCTTCTCCAAATTTGTTTGAAGAGTGATTCACGAGCTTGGTCCAAAGCATTTGAAGAGGAGTTGCGTATGGCTGATCCACCTGTAAGATTGAGTTGGGACAATCTAAGGCATGGATTGAAAGTGGAGTTTGTGAAGATAGAAGATTATGACAAAGTGTGGCAAGAAGTACAAGTTTTGGTGCAAAAGGAAGGTGAGTCAGTAGATGCGTACATACGTAAGTTTTCATTGGCATGGGAGCGAATGTGCAAGGCTTTAGCACCACAGGTACCCCCGCCTGACATGATGAAGAAGGACAGGTTCTTGGCTGGTCTTTGGGAGAATATACGTTGGAGAGTGGAGCTAAAGAAGCCTAGGACATATGAGGATGCACTAGAGGTAGCAAGGAACAAAGAGTGGAAGCTGAGGAAAATGAGCCAGTTAGGGGTGGAGTCTTTGCCAATGAGGTCTGAATTTCAGCCTATAGAGTCTTTACAAGGGCGCATGTCAGGGGTTCATCATGAACCAGTGGTTCCTGTTACTACTCAGGTTATGCCAGCAGTGGTCACTACAGCAGTGCAAGATGATGGGCTAAGGCAAGACATGAGGCAAATGGTAGATTTGATGAAGAATCTCAGCCTAAACATGCTAGGTCAAGTGGGAAATAATCGAGGTCGAGGGAGGTTTGCAAATCAACCAAGAGGTGAAGAAAGGCCTAGGAATGGTGTTGGACAAAGCAATGGTAGGTTTTGGAGGCAGACGCCCACATGTTATAATTGTGGAGAGTTGGGTCACATCAGCCCGCAATGTGATAAGCCACCAAGGATGGGGGGAGACATGTATCCATTGCCAAGACAGGTGCTAACTAGGTCAAATGATTATGGCATCGAAATTAAGGGAGATGAAGGAACTAGCGGACTGACCCAGGAGGAAAAGGGAAAGACAAAAGTGCTAAGTGTAGTCACTTTGGAGAAGGCATCAAAGCTAGAGGATACATTAGTGATGCCTATTGGGAAGAGGACCACAGAGGATAAGGAAGGAAGAAGTGCCCCAGGTCCTAGTAAGAAGAAAGGAAAGAGCCATGAAGGCGAGGATGTCAAGGCCAAGAGGAAAAGGAGAGCTTGTCGAAAGTTTCATGTTTCAGATTTTCCACTAGGGGATGGGCAATTAAGCTATGACTTGAAGGAGGATCTGACAAGCAGGAAGGCAGATGTTACTTTTGGGCAGCTTATAGAGATGGTGCCTAAGCTAAAGCGACAGTGGAAGAGGATGGTTAACCCAATGGAGAAAGAGCCAGAGAGAGGTTCAGTGAAGGTGTTGGCAATGGACGAGCTACCAGACATTTGTCCAATAGTAGATGTGTGGCATAAAAGGAAAAATTTGGGACAAGGTTATGTGGATGGCGGAGCCCAAATATGCGTCATAACACACTCATGCGTTGAGAAGATGGGTCTCACAGTGGCTGGGGTGTCAGGGTTTCGGATCAGATTGGCAAACCATCAAAAAGTAAAATGCTTGGGTGTTGTAAAGAGCTTAGAAGTGGAGGCATATGATGCAAAGGCAGTGGTTGATTTTCATGTGATGCCAGCACGGTTGGGAGCATATCCTATTATACTGGGCAGACCATGGTTACGTGCAGTGGGAGCTGTTCAAGATTGGCGACATGGTACGATTAGCCTCTATGGAAAGACAGGTACCAAGAAGCTTTATAATATGGACACAAGGAAACAATTAGAGGAGCTTTATGAAGATGAGGATGAGTCTAGTGATGAAGACTCTTCCACGGTGACAGATGAGGACAGTGATAACACTACCAGCAGTGATGAGGATGCTGATGTTGCATTTCTTTTGATGGACAAAGAAATCCAGGAGATTGGTTTAGTTGCATTTGCGAATGAGGTTGAAGATGAAAGTGAAGGGCCTTATGAAGTGATTGAAGGGCTGATGCAAACCAAGGTTGAGTTGTCAAAGAAGAAGGAATTGATGACACAAATGATCACTGGAGACCTCTCAGCTATGGAGAAGGATATATATTTGCACATGCTGGCTAGTTTTCCTGATTTGTTCATTACTTCATATGAAGAGATCAGAGGGTTCAAGGGCAAAGAGATGCATATAGAGCTGAAAGAAGGTGCTAAGCCAGTGCGGCAAAGGCTAAGAAGGATGGGTCAAGAGCAAATGGAAGCCTTGCGGGTAGAGGTGGACAAGGCAGGGTTCATAGTTCCAGTGGAGACCACAGAATGGGTGAGTCCAGTTGTAGTCAGTCCAAAGAAGGATGGGAAGTGGAGAATTTGTGTGGATTTTAAACCCTTAAATGCAGCCACTAAGAAGAACTCATATCCTCTTCCATTCATCGATCAGATCTTGGATTCAGTGGCATGTTATGAGAGGTACAGTGTGTGTGATGGTTTTTCAGGCTATTTTCAATTGAAGATTTCTCTTAAAGACCGCACAAAGACAACTTTCATTATGCCATGGGGCTGCTATTGCTACACAGTGTTGCCGTTTGGGTTGTCAAATGGACCATCTTTCTATCAAGAGAGAGCGAATTGGGTGTTGGAACCATTCATTGGTAGTTGTGTTAAAGCTTTTATGGATGACTTCTGTGTTTATAGCAGTAGGGCTGAACACCATGAGAAGCTACAGATGGTATTGGCTCGATATGATGAATGTGGAGGACAACTAAATCCAAAGAAATGTCATCTAGCACAGCCAAGGGTGAAGTTATTGGGCCACATGGTGTCAGAAAATGGCATTGAGGCTGATCCAGACAAGGTTAAGTCTATTATTCTTCTTCCATCACCTACGAGTACGAAGCAATTGGCAACCTTTATACACAAAGTGAAGTACATGGCACGGTTTATTCCATTGTCTTCGTAGCTTCTTTATCCATTACAGCAAGTGGCAAAGCATGATCCATTGCAATGGGATGACAAGTGTGAAGAAGTGTTTCAAGAGGTGAAAGAGGTATTAGGGGGGTTGTCAGCCATGCAGGCTCCTGATTGGGAGAAAGTTTTTTATGTAAATCCATCAGTAGGGGATGATGCCATTGGAGCCATGCTATTGCAAAAGGGGAAGGGCAGCCATTATATGAGGCCAGTGTATTGTGCAAGCCGAGTGAAGTTGGTAGCCGAGAGAAAGTTATCGGAAGTAGAGCTAGTGATGGCCATTGTAATATTTGCTTGTCGACGATTTCGTCATTACTTGCTACCACGGCCTTTTGTTTTCTTGACAAGTTATGCCTTTTTGCCACAGTTAATTAATGGTATTAACATGTCAAATGTGGTGAAGAAATGGGTAATTGAGCTGCAAGAGTTTGAGTTCTCTTTTCTAGTAGAAGATAGTACAAGGGCTACCCTAGCTGATTTGTTGACCTACAAGGAGAATCCCCTTATTGTTAAGGAAGAGGTGGTGAGAAAGGTAGTTGAAGAAGTGCCACAGATCAGCAATGCACATGTGTTGTTCTTTGATGGTTCATACAGAAAGAGCCACGATGCAGCTTCAGGGGGTATAACACTTTATGACCCAGAGGGGAAGCTAGTATGCAAGAGAGGGTTCAAATTGGATGCGCATAGTAACAATGAGGCTGAATATGCTACATTGGAAGCCGGATTACACATTTGTTTGAAGCATGGGGTTCGAAGGTTGAGCATAAAAGGTGATGCCTTGTTAGTGGTGAAGCAAGTGCTGGGTGTGTGGAAGAGCAAGAACACCTCATTGAAGGAAATGTGCTTCAAAATTAAAGGCCTGTTAAAAAAGTTCGAAGCATGGATCATCAGACACATTGAACGTGCTCTAAATGGAGAGGCACATGAAGCAGCTCAAGGCATGATTGGGGAGCTATTTGTGTTGAGTACCACTTTACCTCTTTATCATGGCCGGGAAAGTTTGGCTCAAGAAGAGGAGTTTTTGCTAACAGGAATCATTCCAAAGGAGATTCAGAAGTTTAAGAAGTATGGCTTTGTGCGTAGAGCATACAGGTACAAATTGATTGGTGATGTCTTATACATGAAAGGGGCTGATCTCGTGTTGAGACGTGTACCTTGGCGGGAGGAGCTTTACAAAGTGTTGGAAGAGAATCATGAAGGCACATGTGGTGGCCATTTTGCTCTAAAGATCACCTTGCATAAGATTTTGCAAGAGGGGTATGTATGGCCTAGTTTGCACAAGGATGTTCACCATTGGTGTAGGTCTTGCAATAGATGTCAAGCATTTGGGAAGAGAGTGTTGAAGCCAGAGCTACGAAAAACCATTATGGCGTTTGATGTGTTTGAAAAGTGGGGGATTGATGCAATAGGCCCGTTACCTATCACAAGCAGGGGCAAAAGCTATATTTTGACGGCAGTGGACTATCTTTCTAGATGGGCAGAGGCTATAGCAGTAAAACAAATCACTGCAAAGGATGTGGCAAAATTTGTGTATGATGAAATATGTTGCAAGTTTGGGGTGCCATTAGAGCTACTTTCAGATAAGGGGCGAGGATTTAGAGCTAAACTGCTAGACTTCTTATGCACAAAGATGAAGATTAAGCACCAGCATACCACTCCTTATTACCCACAGTGTAATGGCTTAAATGAAAGATTCAATGGTGAGTTGGTACAGATTCTTTCGAAAGTGACAGAGCACCAAGGAAAGAATTGGGATTTGGAATTGCCTAGTGCATTATGGGCTTACCGTACTTCGGTGAAGACAGGTACAAGGTTTACTCCATTTCATTTGGTGTATGGAAAAGAAGCACTATTGCCTGTGGAAGTAGAGTTGCCTGCAATCAAGATGTTAGAGAAGTTGCTTGGCCGCCGATGTTGCCTTTTGTCTTGAGCCTCTGTCTCCTTCTTCTTCTTGGACCAGCAATCCTTCTTGACGTGGCCCTTCTTGCCGCAGTTCCAACATTCAAGAACTGACTTTGTGCGTGACTTGCTCCGCCTTGAGCGATCACGACCCTTTTGGTTTTTGAACCTCTCCTTAGGCCTTCCTCTTGTTTCCACTGATAGTGCAGCACTTGATGATTCTCCTGTGCTTCTCCTTCGCATTTCCTCGCTTAGGATAACACCCACAACATCATCAAACTTAAGAGTATTTGTGCCAGAGATAGAATTACTTAGAGCCATCACAAGGCTGTCCCAACTATCCGGTAGAGATGATAGTATAAGGAGAGCTTGCACTTCGTCATCGAAATTGATTTTCACTGATCGAAGTTGACTTATGTTTGTGTTAAAGTCATTTAGGTGTTCTGCAACTGAACCATTCTCTGCCATCTTTAGAGTGAACAAGCGCTTTATAAGAAATACCTTATTGGATGCCGATGGTTTCTCCTAGAAGTCGTTAAGTGACTTCATCAAGTCCTCCGTGGTCTTCATCTCCAAAACATTGAAGGCCACCGTTGACGCCAAGCTTAACCGGATTGTTCCCAATGCCTTTCGATCAAGGACAATCCATGCTTCATCTGACATCGTTGCGGGCTTCTTCGCAAGACCGCCTAGTGGCAAATAGAGGTCCTTCTGGTAGAGATAGTCTTCAATCTGCATCTTCCAATGTTGGTAGTTTTTGCCGTTGAACTTCTCAATCTTGAGCTTCCCTTCCTCCGCCATAACTCCCACTCAATTCAAGGAATCCTTTCCTTGAGATAATTTAGCTACGAGCAAACCTTGCTCTGATACCCGTTGTTAGGAAATAAGACGTAGCTAAATAGATAATTGAGTAGATTACTTAATGGAGAGAGACATATTTACATACACGAGATTATAGAGTAGAGAGAGAGAGAGAGAGAGAGAGAGAGAGAGAGAGAGAGAGAGAGAGAGAGTACACACGATATACGTGGTTCACCCAATGTGGACTACGTCCATGGGAACGTAGCCACTCAATGGCTTTAGTACTTCAAAACAAGAAGTAGTTTACAAAGGGATTATACCCTTAATGGAGCTCCCGCCTTACTTCACTCTCACCACCTCACACTCACCTTGTTGCATCAACTTCACACTATAAAATGTGTGTAGAAATGGCCTCCTTTTATAGGCCAAAAGGGTTGCCCTCTCTTATGAGAGACAGCCATGTGTAGCCGCCCTTGTGCGAATAAGTCCAAATCAGACCCTCCAATCCGCCCATGTGTGGCCGTCCTTGAGAAGACAAGTTCGCTTTTGAATTCGGCCACCGGCCACCGGCCATTGACTTGCGACCACCGGCCATCGGCCATTGACTATCGGCCACCGGCCACCGGCCATTGTCTTCCGACCACCAGCCACCGGCCATTGACTTTCGACCACCGGTGAGTGATTTTCCTTCACGCACGATGGCTTCTCCTCATAATGGGGGCCTTACAAATGTGCACTTTTACCACAGAAAATTACAAGGGTAAATCAGGCTCCATACTTAACAAATGGGAGATGGCGGGTGTGTGTTGATTATAAGCCATTGAATGCCGTGACCAAGAGAAACCACTACCCATCTCCATTTCAACATGAGATCTTAAATCAGGTGGCTAGCCATGAAAGGTATTCCATTATGGATGGATTTTCAGGATACTTTCAAATAGGGATTTCTCTTGAAGACTAATTGAAGACTACCTTCATCTCTCCATGGGGTTGTTTTGCTTATCATAGGATGACATTTGGGCTGGTAAATGCCTATGCTACCTTTCAAGACTGAATGAACAAGGTTTTTGGTCCATATGTTGTGTCTGAAACTGGCCAGTCCACGAAGTTCCAATTAGTTTGTAGAGGAATCTTTACCAATGTTCCTTTTTTATTCCTTTGGTGGAGTTGGTAGAAATGGTTGTAGAAGAACATGCTTTCATTTGCAAGGCTCTTGCTTGTTCTTCTCACATACTGTAAGATACCAATGTGAGCATGGGTTACAAAGATGAGGCATGTAATGTACTCCACTAGCTCCCATTCCTTGTATGAAGAAGGATAAAGATCTATAAGTGTAAGAGAACAAAAAGATATAAATGAAAGAGAACAAAAGAAGGATAAACATCTATGAGTGGAAGAGCTAATGTAAAAATACACTTACAATTGCATTGTGGATGATGTACCATTGAGACATTATTGCCATGAGCAATCACATCAAAGTGAGTGAATAGCTATGTCATTGAAATACTCCAACAAAGGTCTCTTGCTACCTCTTGAAGGGCCAGAAGAGCAATAGCCTTCCACCTCATTGTGCCTGCGCATGTCTCTTCACAGATGATCTGGCCAGCCTTTGAAATGGTAGCTTGGGTACACATAGCTCAATGTATTTTTGATCTTTTCTAATCTCTTTGAACAACCTCAATCTTCTTTGTAACTTTCTCATTCTTGTGACCTTTAGAATCTTCATTGGCTTTCTAGGTCTCTTCTTCTTGCTAGCCAACCTAGAAAGAAATGATTTATCTAACAATAGTTTGATTTCACAAACTATTGAACCATACAATGGGACTACAGATCAGTCAACGTGTAAATAACCAAACCCTATGTATACATTGGATACCAAGTAGATAAAGTTAAGATTACATCGACATTTAGAATTGATACTGACATATAGCGTATTACATCTTATTATCAAAGAATCATATACAAGGGTTATCTAGCACTAATAAAAATAATCGAACAGTGGATGATCTTCTGTTATTGATACAGTTGTCGTTGTAACCCCAAGGAAAGAATCTCTTATCTGCCACCATGCAAAAATTGTAAGTCCATCAGTACTGGCAATAATTGGGAAGACAGGTGTCAACAATTCCCTCCCCTTGTTATTTGTGTCAAGAATTATAACAAAAACTAGCAACTTAACATAAATCAAATATATTTGTATCCTATTTCCAAGACAAATCGGAAAACATCTCCTCTGTAATTTGGATCAATTTTCAAAAATTCCAATCCAACGCCATCTCAAATGAGACCCTCACGTGAGGATTAAGGCTATTTTATAAAAAAAAACATTGGAGTATGTTCAAAGTAAACCACTAACACTAATTTCAAAAGTCATAACTTATGCATCTATTCAACAAAGAGAAAAGTGTTGAAAAGCAGTTCCCAGTTTTGAATTTACTAAAGTGAATATTCTCAGCTACAGCCATACAACTATATCATACACCTAACATCATAAATGTGAAAAAGGCCAGCATCAACTGCAAAAAACCATGTAGTAACAAGAAGTTTGCATACGATTTACATACAAATTGTTTTTTTTTAATAAAAGCTAGTCATTACCACTTCTTCCAAAATCCTTACCAAAGGCATAAGAATATCTATATAATCAATTGAGCTTGAAAGATCAATAATACATTCAACTACTAAGTAAAAAATCAGAATTAACCCAATCTATGTAAATCAGATCTGAGAGTCGAGCTGCAATCCGTGGGGGTAACCCAATGGAAGCTGTGTGCCTAAAATGAACCAGGTTTGGCTGGTTCCCAAGTTCGCAACCGTGCGACAGTCCAAAGCCAGATGAACAATTTTCAATATGTCAATCCGCATCAAAGTAGTACGACAATCTGTCATAATATTTTAGTATATATGTCTAAATCAGTAAAAGAAAAAATTGAGATTCTAGCTAAATGGGATCCACTCCATTGGGAGCTTGTTTGACGGTGAGTCATATCAAGAATGAGATAGATTGGGGATTATGAATTCAATGGCTTGCAACATAGAGGGGCTTCTATCAAAAAGCTATCATGTATGCTATGGATAAACATATGGTAAGGTATCATCAACCAGAAATACAAGAATGGCTTGTTGATCGGGTCAGACACAATAGCCAAGCTTAAGATCTAATAGTGTCAAGCCAGATTAGTTTGGTAAGCATTCATGAAGTCATGATAAATGACTTCACAATGTGTTTAATAACAGACAACCAAATTGACTTTGAACATCATTTAAGCTTATGTATAGTAATATAACCAAGTTGATTTCAAGTGAGGACAAGGTAAAATCCATATACTTTATCAAGTTTCCATTAACATTCATATCCTTAATTTGTATGAAAATTTATATTTGCAACACTCTATTTGAAGCACTATGTAAGAGCATATCCCCCGTCATACAAGAAAACCATCTGCACAATAGCATCTTAACTTAATTAAGCATGAAAACGATATGTACTGAGTAGGTGCGACAGCATACCTAACTTATGAGCTTTCTATGTTGTAGTAGTGGAGATTCCGAATACCCATAGTGTATAGGGAGTCTTCTTGGATGAGAACCATCAAGACTTTTGAAGAAGGTTATATTGTATAACTCATGCTAGTTGGAAGAATTCCGTTGGATCTAGAGAGAGCAAGGTTGATTCTCACTGTATGAGTATGCGTGATTCTTGCAATCCCAGAACTGCAAAGAACACTTGCGGCAACCCATCATTATTTTTACGTGGGCATGTGTATGTTTGTGCAAATATGGAGCACACTCTGTAGAGGAGGGACACATATGGATGTGTGTGTGTGCATGTGTTTCAAACAACCACTTAGGGTGCAGGGTCAGTGGATGTAGATGATGCTCATCGTGCACCATAGAAGCAGAACACGACTTTGCAGGTGTGTGTGTGTGTGTGTGTGTGTGTGTGTGTGTCTCCTTTAAACAATGATGCAGACAACTCGCAAGAGCGAACTCTCTATGGAGGTGGGTGTGTGAGTGTGTACGCTTCATAGGTATTTGTGCATGCAAAAACCCATTACACGTGCGTTTATGTAATGAGAACAAGGAGTGAAGTACCATAATTATCGATGAGAAAATGTGTAATTGGTAATCACTAACCCCCTTATGCTATATTAAGTTGGAGAACCTTCACAAAAGGTAAGCCGGAGAACTAGCCCTAGTCTGCACAAGTATGTTACAAGCCAAGTATGGAACACCAATTTAGGGATTAAAAACCATTATATTATTGGACTACATTTATGAAGAAGGTGGTGTATGGCGAGTAGCACCGGATGCTTCTGAAAGCCATGCCGTAGGGTAAGCAAGATAGCAGGTGAGGTGTATTCACACATATGGAACCCCGCGTGAATGTGATTTTGGGTGTATGAACATATAGGTTATGTACAAAAAGTCAGCACCGAACTTTCCTATGCCAGTAATGAAGGCAAACACATGTAATCATGCTTAGCTGGGAAATAATGTAGATTAGAGTCTACCAATGGGGACACAATTACAGAAAGATCATATCCATAGAGTGATTGCAAAGGCTCAAACTAAGACGATGCCATAGGACATTATGATACTGCAATTCAAAACAAACCAATTGAATGTTCAAAGGATTTCATGATTGCATGTGAAGTTGCACGTTTCGGTTTTGTAAGATTGATATCCTTTATGAAAGAGATAGGGAGAGAGATGATTGACAATGTGCGAGCATGACTTGCTTTATACAAAGCTTGTGTGGGTATAGAATGTATAGATCTCTCATCTAGTAAGGGTAAAAGCAAACTATCATGTTTAAATATGTGTGTGTGTGTGTGTGTGTGTGTGTGTGCGTGTGCGTGTGTGTGGCCCTCCCCCAACCCTAGGAGAGGAGTCCACTCCCACCATGTGGAACCCTACCCCCAAACCTTGTTTAGAATGAATAATACAAACATCAAAGGAAATAATAAATAAGTGTTCCAAGTGGTATGCTTTACATGTAAAAGGGTTTCCATTTGGAGAAGTGGTGCCTTTAAGGTGCTAATATAGCAATATCCAAACATATTGAAGGAGCAATATAATCAAGTGTGTCAAGTCCCTTATTGAGTAAGAGAAGATCTCTTATTGTTTCTCTCTAGAGAAAAATGATATGTGTTTGTTAAGGCGGTTACGCCGCTAGCGGAAGCTAAATAGCGAGAACTCAACCAACAACAGAATTTGTCAGACGAGGACGGAGCTTGACCCGCAGGCGCATGGAAACAACTAGGTGGGTGTCAAATCACCTACTCGACCTTCTAATGACAATCACTACTAAGGAAATCAAATCTAAGTTCTAAAATACGCAAGTGACTGAAATCCATACTACGAACGAATGCTATACGAAACAGGATCTAGAATCATTGAATCAATCTCAAACTTAAGGGGAAGTCTATGCACTAGGTAAGAACAACACCCTAAAGACTTGAACTGCAAAATCAACCTATAATCACTCCGTGCGGTAAACGCGTATGAAGACAGGCCGAAAAATACAGGTGACCAAAACTTGACCCCGATGGTACTAATGCGTAGCTCTACTCGTCGTGGTTCTATAGATATGCTGCACACTCCATTCCGACACACGAGTTGGACGAAAACTCACACCGACGCTCGTAGGAACTTACCACACATAGAAGCCGATAGCGCGCACTCTTGGTATCTGTGCGTAGCTCTCGCCATTGCTAACACAATGGCGGTGTCGCTTCTCCAATGGCGGCTCCGTAGCTCGCGTAGCAAGTAGATAAGACTCTCTCTCTCTCTCTCTCTCTCTCTCTCTCTCTCTCTCTCTCTCAGACACAGTCACGGCGCTCCAAAAACTCACCTTGATTAATAATCTGAATCCTCCTAGGTTACAAAAAATTTGGCTTATATACCTCAGCCTTGGAGGTGAGAACATCTCTAACTAATTACATCAGCAAGTGAAATTACTTCGGGATTACAAGCTGGAAACTCAATTGAGTCCCGTTACTTAATGAATGGCTCAAATCAAAATTAATGTCGGAAAGACATTTATTACAATCAATGCTTACAAAAATGATGAGTGTGAGCAAAAATGTGGGTGTGATCCTCTGCTGGCTCTGCTGGCTCAACACTCCCCCCCTCCGCGTTCATGTCGTCCCTGACATGACTTTTATGCTTGGTCAAGAAAGTCCTGTCGTCTTAAGCATCTGCAAATGTGATTCGTATCGTAGGTTGCCGATGGTCAAGGTTGGGCCGAATATTTTGCTTTCGTGGGTGAAAAAGCCGGTGTAGAAAGCTTCTTCGAATGTTTGCATGTGGAAGCTAGGCAAAAACATAATTCTCTGGTATAGGAGGTGCAACATTTTTGGAGAAGGCTGCAATGAAAGATCATATATCATATCAGTCACTGTGTCGGCCGTCGATAGTAGACTCAAGGTCGTGGCTTTATCTGGCGCGAACACTTCAATGCAAGCTAAGAGAGTCTTGCAAATTTTCTTGAGCATCTGACACGAAAGGTCAGGAGAGCCAGTAAAGAGCTTGATGGTGCCCGTTAGGGTTTTCACCATGTAGGCTTTACCTATTCTCTCTCCTGCCTTTGGTCCTGGCATCCTGGGGTAATTAAGCCAATTTGGCTTCTTTTCTGCAATCCTGCCATGCTCTTTCCAGCTTCTGACTCTTGGCACCGGGCAGAAGGTTGCATCCTCCCGAATCTCCTTTGGTGCCTCTACCAAGTAGATGAGGTAGGCTGGGTATTTGTTCAGCCAACCTTTCCTCCATCTAGGCTGCGAGTCTACAATCTTCTTTGATTGTTCCTCTTTTGTGATGTCGCCTTCGTAAAGAGTGACATACTGCTCCTCCTCTATTTTCTTTTTCGTTTTTATCACTTCAAACTTCATCAAAGGGAAAGGCAGGCTGGGTTGCATCCACTCTTCATGGAGCACTTTTGTGTCTAATCCCTGAAGTCTAATGGAGATTAGAAGTCTCCTCTCCCATTCCATTTCCGCCTTGGCACTCTCCTCTGTTGACTTTGCTATTTGGTCATGGAGCCTTTGTTCTTCTTCTTCAGAGATTCCTGAAGTCGAGGCTACCTCGTGAACTGGGGCTAGATCTTCAATTGTGGTTGCCTCTCCAGTTTCTGGTAGCTCTATGGCTGCTCCACCTGATTCTTCTTGTGGTGTCTCTGTCTCTCTTCTTTGTTGCTCTTGTAGATCTTGGAGCTGTTTGCGGAGGGTCTCATTCTCTGTTCTTAATGTTTGATTTTCTAAAGTGAGCCTCTCCTCTGCTGCCAATGATCCCTCCGCAATGTGCAACCTTTGCACTTGCTCTAATCTTAGCTCTCTTTGTAAGCTTCGGACCTGGTCTTCCAGAGCTGGTACAAGAGCTCCCTCTTGTTCGGTTCTTGTTCTGCTAGCTCTAGGGGTAGTCTTGAGTCTAGTGATTGTTCTTTCTTGGAGCTCGACTCTTTCCCTTAGCTCAACGAGCTCATCTTTAGCCGCCAGTTTCTCTTCACTCTCTTTTGTAATCTTTATTTTTTCCTCTGTCCCTCTCCGATCATCTTGTTTTTGTAGGTGGATCCCATAGACTGCCTCAAGGGCCTCTTCTTCAGTGTACCCTATCGCTACCAGATCCTCATAATCGTTTTTCTTTTGCTGAATTGGATCTATCTCCTTTTCCTTGGTCCCGGCCTCCGGCTTTTCCATACCAGCCGTGTCCATATCTACTGTGGTCTCTTCCACAATGATTTCCGTCTTCTTCGGGCTTGGTACATCAGTAAAGGAGGGCTGATTGTCCTCAGTCATCTTGGCTTTCCCTTTGTTTGCTTGCCCGTCTTTCTCTTGAGGTTCAGTAGACTCATCTACTTTCTTCTTCCCCTTGTCGTCCTTTTTCAGCTCAGCTTTTAAAAGCTGTACTTCCTCTTCAGTGTATGGCTCGACAGGTTGCTGCTCCAGTATAGCCTCTGACTCCTCATAAGCTCTAATATATTGATCAACATGTGGCCTGGCTGAGCTAGTTCCGACTTTAGTGGGATCTGGAACCCACTTTTCTTCAAAGACCCCCTTTAGAGCTCTTTCCGCTCTAAACTGCTCCACCAGTCTTTCCATTCTTGCCGCTTTCTGACTTTTGGTTTGCTTGGGAGCAACCTTCTTCCTTGCTTTCTTCATAAGCGGCTCATCCACATTCTCTTCAGGTTCTGAAACTATTTCTAGTTTCCTGCGTGCTCTTGTGGACGCCCTCTTGGATACTTCAGGCTGTTCTTCCTCCTCATCGGCTTCTCTAAGCCACTCATTCTGGGAGGGAACCTTTGGCCATTGATCTCTGGCTCCAATAGCTTCATAAGCTATTCTTGTCAGAACTTCAGCTCCTCCTATATACTTTGGCTTCTCGTTGTGCATGGCAATTACTTGCTCGTGGATGTGTTGAGCGTAATTCACCTCTTTTGGCATATTGCTCTTCAATGCCCATGTGATGGTAGTTGCAATGGCATGGGGTGGTGTCGTATACTTTTGCGGTATTTTACTGCAAATATGGAGAAATTGGTTGTACAGTCGGCAAAGGGTTGCCGCTCTTTGGTCTGCCATATCTCCATAAGTTGCATTCTGTTTCTTGGACCCATAAACCTCTATAGCCTCCCTTCTTTCCTTGACAGAGCTCCCTTTGTTGTGCAGCTTCAATGCATCTGCAATGAGCTGTGGAGTGATCTGTACCTCTACTTTCTCTCCATCTATTGCTGTCAATGTGGCTTTCCCATCCTTCTGAATGGAGGTTGCCGACTCATACACTCTTCTTGTATCTACACCTGATGGTCTCGAGGTGAAGAATCTGTGCAAGTTTGCCCTTTCCAGGTACCTGCTGATGTTCTCTGACCTGCTATAATCCACCAATTCTTGTGGGATCATCAGTATATCCACCGCTTGCCCTTGAGGATCTCTGAAAGTCCCCTGGTAGATTTTTATTCCCTCTTGTTCCAGTACTGCTTCCTCCACCCAAGTTTTGGTTGGCTTGAGGGTTTCTGCTGGAATGTCAAAGGGTTCTGCTTCTGCAAGAGCATCTTTGATTGTCTGTCTTTTTCTCTTTGTTGCTGATGATTTGGCGGAATCCATGGATCCTGTAACTCCAATTTCAGAAGTTAGCGTCTTTTTAGTACTGAAAGCCGAAATGAAGCTTTTAACTATTCAAATGACTTGAAAATTGAAACATGAGCTATTCAGGGCCTAAGGATGCAAGGTAGGTGAAAAAATATGCAAACTGGGCTCAAAATCATGCTGGAGACATCATACGCGTATGATGTCTTTTGTGTCAAAATGACTTCATATTGGTTGTGCTTGTAGCTGATAGTGTATACCTGAGTATCATATGCTTGGATTTGAGTTTGGATCCCATTTGGTCAAGTTTTGGCCAGTTTAGTCCAATTCAGGCTCTTGGCAAAATTTTGAAAGGGAATTGGATTTTATGATCCAAATTGGATAAAACTTGGTGGTTCACCTTCAAATGGCATGTAGATCACTTCTGTTTGGTGGTTGAAGCCCTCAGGTGCCAAAATCACATAGTGAGACATCATACGCGTATGATGTGTTTTAGTGTATTTTTGGACCAAATTTCTCTATAAGCTTGGATTTGGCTTTAGATAGGCTTATTCAGTGGATTTATGAAGTTTGGTTAGATTTTGGGCTAAAAATGGCTCTGGAGACATCATACGCGTATGATGTCTTTTTCATCAATTTTTCATGGGATTGGTTCTGTGGACTCCCCATGTACTAGTGAAGGAGTGTCCCTACTCAAATCTTGGTTTGGACTTGAGTATGTTGGATTTGGGCTAAAATAGGCTTTGGATGAAGGATTTTCCCTCAATTGGGCTAATGGGGTGATCCACTTGACCAAATGGTTCCAAACTTCATATGTAGTATGTATTATATATATATAATGGATGTGTGATGTCCAATGAGCAGTTTTGGCTCTGTAAGTGCAAATAGACATCATACGCGTATGATGTCTTTTGTGTCAAAATGGTGCTTTTTGGTTCCAGATAGCTTATAGATGTGTTAATCAACAATCCTACAAAGTTTCAATGAGTTTGGAGTTATTTTGACAAAATTAGGACCAAAAATCAATTTTATGCCCTACTTTGCGTCTTTTTGGTTTTCCTTGGGTTTTCTAACTCCAATTCTCATGATACTTGGTTCATAGGATGTGATTAACATGTGGAATGAGGCCATGCACTCAAATGTTGAAATAGATGTGAAATTCATGCTGTGAGACATCATACGCGTATGATGTCTTTTCTTGAAATGTTGGTCTTTTTGTGCAAAGAATGCTTTGTGCTAGTGCCCTAAGCCCTGCTAACTAGTTTTCAACTTAAAAAGTCATCAGTTTAGCTAAAAAGCCCCCTTATAGGCATTTCAGTCTCCGAAGTCGTCTTTTTGCCTTGGAGTTGAATTTCTTCAACTTTTCTTCTCGAGAGTTGCATTTCCAGCTCATTGGATATGTTGTGAAGCCATCTATTTGGTTGAACTTGACTTTGGCTCCCCGTTCTCCATCTTTCTCCATTTGGTTGCCCGAAAGCGTCTTTTTCACCATCGGTAAGTGAATCAGCTTTCTTTTGGGTTTTGCTTGCAAACATAAGTCATCCATGTATATTTGAAGCTGCTTGTGAAGTTTCATGTCATTTGGTCGTCAATTTTAGCCGTTATGCCAAAATGACGCTTTGTGTGTCCGCAGCCGAATCGGTTTTTCCGACCTACTTTTGGTGATCCAAACCCGGAGATACTCCATGGTTGCATTGCCCTCGATGTTGTTAAGCTTCCTGAGAAGTTTTGTGTCGTTTCGACAACTTTTTCCTGTTTGCCTCTTGCAGGCTCTGTTGACCTAGGGTTTTTCAAGTCGTTCTTTCTCGAGCTTTGAGTGTTAAAAACCCATCTTCTATGTTAGGGTAACCCACCTATAAGTTCTTGCAAGGTTTGGTTAGGCGGTTGTGCCCCTACCTAGCGTTCTTCCCCATTCCCCGTCTGCTCTTGTTTCTTGGTTTTGGTCAGTTTTCGCGACAAAAGTTAACGATAAGCATCAAAAGCTTATGGCAACGAGTCTACCTCTCATGTCTGGTGTCCTCTGAGCTCTCGTAGCAGTCGTAGAAGGCGGTAGAAGGTCGGATGCTCCTGTGTGCTCTTTGCTCTCTCCAAGAAGGTAATAGTGGAAATGAGCTTGAAAGTGATGTGAAAAATACTTAACTTCGGGCTTCCCGGATCACTTGTTACCAAATTTGACATGTGCTCCTATCTCGTCGTGAAATGCACTTTAGGATTTGAAATTTCTCAAGTTGGACTCCGTTTGACCTGTTTCTGAGAAATCTGTCCACTTTGCCAAAATTCTGTCATTTCGGGCTTTCCGCAACTTTTTTAGAATTGTACCCAATTTTTACCATGGGTTGCCCTTGTCATTAGGACCATCACCGTCTATTCTTTTCTTTTTTTCGATCTCATTTCACTTGCTTTTTTATTTTTCTTTTACTTTTATCAAGAAAATCATAAAAAATAAAGGAAAATAGCAAATTGAAGCCAAAAAATTCCAAACATACACAATAAATAGCTGGTAACTCTGTGTATATGAATATACACTTATTTGTGATTTCTGGACTTGGATTACCACTTTTTTTCACTTTTTAGCTCCAAAAACACTCTTATTTAGTGATATTTACACGTCTAGAGACTCAAATTCATCATTTGATCTCTTCTTGTTGCAAAACAAGGTATATAAGGGCATAAATATTATCAATATCCGCAATCAAACATAAAAATTACAAAATCATGTAAGACACTGCCCTTGTAATATAATTTTTTGTTTTTTTTTTGTTATTTTTCGCTTGTAGCTGCTCTGTAGCTCCTGTATACCTGTATACCTCCCCCCCTCCTAGTCTGAGTCCTCCCGGACGACTATGAAGTGTTTGTGGGCGAAGCATTGTAGTTGTTTTGGTCATAAGTTCCAAATGCAATTGTAGAGCGACGATACAACATCCTTTCCAATAAAGCTGCTCTTTGTTTGATTGAAAGATTGTTGGTCGGGTTTCGGGTTGGTTTTGGCACTTCGGTAGTAGAATCAGTAGATGGATTCTTCTTCACTTTGTTGTTCTTTTTTACAATCCAAATCTGCTTCCGCTTCACTTGTGCTTGCCACAAACTCTTTGCGACCCAAACCTGCTTTGTTCTTTGTGTTGATTTCCTCGACTTGAAATACCTAGGAGTTTCCGTTGATTGTACTGAAGGGAGTTCCTGTTTACAAATCTTTGGGATCCAAATTTGCTTGCTATAGCTTTGTGCCGTCATGAACTTCTTTGGAATCCAGATCTGTTTCATTGTCCTTGATTGTCTGGAATCACTCTGTTGTCTGGTATTGAAGACTCTGTTTTCCACCTTTGTGTTCTCTGGCACAACCTTTTTTGGTCTCCATACCAACTTTGACTCCGTTTTTTCCCAAGGTTGAGCTGTTATATTATTGCTTGTCTTCCTTATCCAGTGTTGAGAATTCCTCGTCGAAGAGTAATCCGGTTGTATAGAAACTTTTGGTTGCCATTGCTTCTTCTTTTTCTCTGGTTGTTGTTTGCCCTTGTTCGTGGATTCTTCCTTTGGAGTTGGCTCTGCTCCTTTGGTGAACTTAACTGATTAACTTTCACCTTCGTATTTGATAAGCACTGATTCAGAACTCCAGTCAATCATTGCATTGTATTGCTTCTGCCATGGTTGTCCTAGCAATAATGGATGTTGTGTAGCTTGGTCTTCAACCACGTAAAACATATGAGGATACACATAACGGTTAATCTGTATATGTAAAAATGTGCATCCGACAGTTTTGATTGAATTCTCAGAGTAACTCTTTAACTCTTGCTTGGCAGTTTGTAGTTTAGTGTCATTTGTCAATTGTCTATACAAACTGAGTGAAAGTAGGTTAGTTTGAGCTCCTGAATCCAATAGTGCTCTGGCTTTGATTTGGTTGGTTCCTACTTTGCATTCAATGATGGGTTCTTCTTTGTCATTATCCATTTCTGTTATCCTGACTGCGTTTATTCGTATTGCTCCTCCATTGCGCTGTTTCTGACGCAGTAGTTTTATTTTCTCCATTCTTTCCTTCGCCTCGGCTTGCGCTTTCTCCACAATCTTTTTCTTTTTCTGGACACGCAGCTTTTCTTGATGTATTTTGAGAAGCATGTCTTGGGTTAGCGGCAAAAGATACTTTTTCACTCTGCATCCACTAATCCAAATGGGCATTTCTTCTCCGTCTAATGTAGCAAGCTTGATGGCTCCGCTTGGTGATAGATCTTTAATCACCAGAGGTCCCATCCCTCGCTTTTTAAGCTTCTTAGCATGTTGTTTCAGAGTGTAAACTATGACATAGTCCCCAACCTTAAACTCTTTAGTCCGCACATGCTTATCAAAAAATTCTTTTTGTCGCCTTTTTTGAGCGTAGATAGAAGCCACTGCTTTTAGGCGAAGCTCATCTAGCTTTTCCAGGTCATTTCTTCTATCAGAAAGCTCGTGCCCTGTCCACTCTAGATCCTTAGCCACCCTTAAGGTTGAAATCAAGAATTCTATTGGTAAGATAGCATTTAGCCCAAAAACCATGTTATATGGGGTCGTTCCTATTGATGTTTTATATGCTACCCTATATGCCCATAATGTTGAATGCAACTTCTGGTCCCAGTCGGTTCTCGACTCAGATACAATCTTCGTAAGGACCGTGCATATGGTTTTGTTTGTTGCTTCAGCTTGTCCGTTTGCTTGTGGATGATACGGGGCTGATTTCCTATGGATTACCATGAATTCATCTAGAAGGATCTCTATCACTTCATTTATAAAATGTGTGCCTCGATCACTCACAATTTCTATTGGCAATCCATATCGTACAAAGACGTATTCATATAGAAATTGTGCCGTGGTCCTGGCATCTGCTTTTTGAGTTGCCTTTGCTTCGACCCACTTTGTTAGATAGTCTGTAGCCACAACGATGTATTGTGCATGAGTCTTATATGCAGGAGGTGAAATGGGTCCGACATAATCAATCCCCCATTTTGCAAAAGCTCTTGCCCCCATCATTGGTCTAAGCGGCATATCATCTCTTTTAAGTGGTACTTTGGTCCGCTGACAGTCATCGCACCGTTTAACGTATTCCTCAGCGTCCATATGTAATGTTGGCCACCATATTCCTGCGGCTAAGACAAGTTTTGCTGTCTTATCACCTGAGAAATGGCCTCCACCTACTCCTCCATGAGCTTGCTCTAGTATTATCACATACTCAGTCTCTGATGCGCAAATCCTAAGCTGGTTGTCTTTACCTCTCTTATAGAGTTGATCTCCTATTAAAGCGTAATCTCTAGCTTCTGTCTCTACAGATTTCTGACGAGCTTTTGACGTTCCTTCTGGGAAAGTTCTATTTGTGAGATATTCAACAATATACTGACTCCATTCTGGAGCGATCATTATCTGATATAATGTCGAATACTCTGCTGGCGGTTTTGATGAACATACAATACATACAGTGACATATTCATGTACGCTTTCTTTCATTCCTGGCCAATAGACTCCCAATTGTAACAAATTCCTATATGTGTTCCTTCTTGAACAATGAAATGCACATTCCTGAACATGTGCTTCGCGCAGATATATATTATATTCCTCAGGATTGATGCATAGTCGTAAAACATGATCATTTCCCAATTGATACAACCTTCCTGCAACCAATTGAAGATTCTTGGATTGCTGAATAGCAATATGTTTCTGGTTGTATTCTCTTCTATCAAACTCTCCTCCATAGGTTAATAGGCCAACGACATTTTGAGACCACTTCGGTATCATTTCTATGTTGAACAAGTACGCGTCTGGCATGTCGTCATCTACTCCTATAGGATCTTCTCCATTCGTCAATCGCGAAAGATGATCAACTCTAAGATGTGTTTTTCCTTTCTTTACTACTACCGTGAAGTCGAATTCCAGTAAGATAATGAACCATCTCACTATTCTCCCAGTATTGCATGGTTTATTCACTAGGTAGAGCAAGGCTTGGTGATCCGTAAAAAACACAAACTTGTTGGCTAGAAGATAATGCCGAAATTTTTTCACAGCATATATCATTCCTAATCCTTCTCGCTCTGTTGTGGTGTAATTCTTCTCTGCATTTTTGAGCTGTCGACTGGCGTGACAGATAGGAAAATCCATGTTTCCTTCTTCTGGCTGAGCCAGAATGCATCCTATTGCATATGCAGAAGCATCTATATGCACATGGAATATCTACTCCCAATCTGGTGATTTCAAGACTGGAGCAGTAATGAGTGCCTCTTTCAATCTCTTGAACGATTCCTCACACTCCTCTGTCCATTCAAAGTTCACTATTAGCCTGTAAAGTGGTTGGCCTATTATAGCGTACATGTAAATGAATCGTCTATAATATCCGCAATGTCCCATAAAGCTTTGTACTTGTTTCGCATTGGTTGGTCTAGGCATATCCACTATAACTTTTATCTTCTCTAAACCCGTGGATATTCCGTTTTGTGAGACAATATGTCCTAGAATTCTGCCCTGTCGGACCATAAACACACATTTCTCAGGATTGAGACAAATGCGATATGTCCTACATTTCTCAAATACTTTTCTTAGGTGTTCTAGATGCTCATCTCTCAGAAGAGAATGTACGCATAAGTCATCCATGTATATTTCTAGAAACAACCTTAAGTATTCTTTGAAAGCATGCGTCATCAGCCTCTGGAAGGTTGCGGGAGCATTGGTTAGACCAAAAGGCATAACCCGATAAGCATAAATTCCCCACTTCGTTGCAAAAGCTGTTTTATGTTGATCTTCCGGTGCTATGGCTAGCTGGTTATATTCTGAAAAACCATCAAGAAAGGAGTATGCTGTTTTCCCTGATACACGCTCTAGAACATGATCAGTTATCGGTAGGGGATAATTGTCCCTGATTGTTGCAGCATTCACTTTCTTTAAGTTGACACACACTCGGAGTTTTCCGTTCTTCTTGGGTACCACCACAATCGGAGATACCCAATCGGTGTGTTCAATCTCGTTTATGAATTCAGCTTCCCTTAGCTTATCTATCTCTTCTTTGATTCGCTTAGCAAATGTATCATTATATGTGTATGGTCTCTGTCTGCTAGGCTTTGCGTCTTGTTTCAGTGGGATTGTGTATTGGCATAGCGATGGGTCAACTCCCTTTAAGTCCTTATAAGACCATGCAAACACATCCCTATACTCTCTGAGAAGACTCAAAAGTCTCTCTTCCTCGCCTGGAGACAAATCTGTGGCTATGTACACCGGTCTAGGTGTCTCACCTGGAGCTGCTAAATCAACTTTTTTTGCATCCTCCGGTCCGTCATAAGATTCGTTCTCCTTTCTCTCTCGAATAGGTTGGGTTAATACCACCTTCCTATCCTCTATTGTGAATTTCCTATAGTGAGAGGGAACATCCATGTTTTCCTTGATTTTGGCATTTTCGTCCTCTCCACTCTCAATTTCTGTCGTCCAAACTTCTTTCAGAGTTTTCTTGAGCTCTCTATACTTGTTTCTACGTTCTAACTTGGACTCCGTGTGTTCTCTGTTGCGTTTGTTCTTTTCTGATTTTTCTGTTTCGGTTTTCATTCCATTCCTTTGAACTTGATTTCTTGAGCCTCTTTTGTCTTTTCGTAAGCTCTTTTGATCATTGCCTCTTATTCTTCCAGAAATCTTGTCCTTAACACAATCTTCTGCCTTTACTAGCATTAGGAATTGATTTTTTCCTCTTATTCTAGGCATCGGATTGGTTCTAACCCCCTTTGTTTTTCTCTTTGCTCTATAGCGCCTCTGGCGTTGTTTAGTTTGGTTCGGAAAATCATAAAATCGGACATCCGTTATAGTTTCTTCGTTTCCGCTTGAATTGTCCATTGACTCGTTGTCTGCTTCATTTCCCCACTCAGGATGATCGGGAATGTCGTGAAACACCTCCTCGTCATATTCCTTTTCCAGTGTATCGTTCTTTTCAGTTTCTTTTTCGAGTACAGTTTTCAACATGAAGTACGGAACCACGTCGTACCCGTCCTTGTCACAAAATTTTGTTGTGGGACCATCCGGAATTGCACAAACATCTAGGGTTGCTAAAATGTGTGTCCATTCTAATGGTTCAAGCGTGTCCTCTGGAAAGGGTTCTCCTATATAAGTTTCGTCTTCGATAGCCCTTTCTAAAACACATTCTTCTCGTTTCAGACTTCCACATTTCGAAGCTCCACACATCCATAACTCCTTGGGTTTACCTAACCAAGCTGGAAATTCGGATCCCGCCAAAGTAGCTGAATCAAACTCCACCGGTGTTCGGTTCACATCTTTGTAGCTATGGTCTTTCAGGTTCACACGTGTAGTGGTTTCCATATTTCTCAGGTATATGTGATCGTAGCCCCAATCTTGGACCATTTTCAACTGTCTCATGAATGGTCTTCCCAATATGATATCATAGTTATTCTCCTTGCCAAAATCGACAATAGCAAAAGTATGTTCGTATTCAATGCCGCAAGAAGTCACTAGGACTTTCTCTAATAACCCCATAGGTTTCTCCATGTGTCCATCTGCTAATTGGAGTTTCAACCTAGTCTTCCTTATTGGTGGTTTCCCCCATCTTTTCCAGATTTCTTTTGTAGCAATGGCTACCCCAGCTCCGCTGTCTAGTATTGCCATCGTGTTCACTCCTTGGAATTCAACTGGTAAGGTTGTATTCCCCTCTTCACCTTCGCAATACTCTCCGACCTTGTTTAAGGGTACAGGCTTAGCGTTCTTTTGTGGTTTACTCAGCTCTTGTATACCCTCTTGCAGTCTCGATGTTGGGTCTTTTATCCCAAATTTCTCCAAGCATTTTCCTACAGTGGTCCATATATGTGGTCTTAGCCTCAAAAGCTCAGCTAGAGTGATAGTGCATGTCACTGGTGTTGACAAGATCTCTATCAATCCTTGCGAGTCCATGACTTTTTCTGATGAGATTCTTCATGAGGGAAGTGCTCTAATCTCGGATTTTGCTTCATACTCTCCTAAGTATGAAGGTAAGGTATTCAGTGAATGAGGTTTGCTCTCCATTGTTCTAACAGAGCCCCCATCTCCCCAGTAAGATTGCAGATCCAAGTCCACTTGAGATCTTGCCTCAAATTCCACTATGGGAGGATTCTTGATGTCCTTTTCCCAATTTGTCTGATTAGCTTGGCAACTTAGCTCATTTGCAAAGTTTGCCTCTCACTTGTTTCCAAAATTCATTGTAATCCTCATCACTTTCGTAAGACCTCTGTATGACTGGATGAAAACTCTCTATCTCCTGATCGGTTGTGTTCAATACTATGCGGTCATCCTTGTGTGTATTTTTAGGCTGTTGTGCATTGGGAGTCTTTTCAGCTACCCATGAAACAATAGTCTCTTGCTGAATTTGGTTTTCCGTTCCACAATTCATTGTTTATTTTGGTGGTTCTAATAAGGCTTGTGCAGTCTCGATCATCCTCTGGCACATTTCAAGTCTCTGCTTTTCCAATTCCGCGTTTGGGTATGTCATCCACCTCTGTTCTTGTGTTTGATTTTTCTTTAACCTAGCTTCGTAAGCTCTCATCCGTGCGTCCAATGGTTCGTGTACTTTGTCGACTAGCACTGATCCCCCTGAGCTTAAGCTCGTTGTTTCTTTGATACTCTTTTGTTTCGTTCTTTCAGGGCTCATCTCTCGTTTCCCGTTTTGACTCTCAAGTTTTTCTAATCTTTCTTTCGTTTGCTTTAGTTCCTCAGCTAGAATAGCGTCTTCACATTCTTTTCTCAACTTCATGCGTGCTTTTCTAGCTTTCCATGTGTTTCTCTGACTCCGCGGTCCTTGACTAACCACTTCAGTCGCTAACTTTCCATTCTCAGGTTCTCTAGTGGTTTTCTTAGCTTGAGCTCTAGTAACAACTTGCGTTGGTATCAGAGTTTCATTTTCAGACCCACTGCTGGTAGGAATAGTTTCTAGCATATTCAATGTCGTCTTTTGCACTTTGTTTGGATTCTTTGAACTTTGTTTGAATGAGTGAACCCCACACTCAGTGCAATAAGCGTTAATTCTAATGATTTCCGTATGTGGACAAACATTCATCAGATGGTCACCTCCACACTTGTAACAGGGTCCTAGTGCTGGTCTTGGTCCCACTTGATTCGTCCTTTGTGGATAGGATGGTCTTTGTCCTGTTAACCCTCCATGAGCTATGAACATCAATGTTCTTGCGTCCAAATTGTATCTCTCTTCATCAGAAGCACTTGTAACTGTTGGTATTCCAACATTCCCAATCATGCCCCATGGTTCTGGTTGTTTGGGTTCTTCTGGTGGGTAATACACAGTTGGAGACATGTGTGCACCAGATTCTTCATAATAGGCTTGAACAGGCACTAAGGCTTGTTCTTCCTGATTCTCTAAGGTTGGTGCATATCTAATGCCCACTGGTCTTGCTCCTGGTAAAGGTGGTTGTTGTCCCAATACCGGTTGCGGTCTTTCTATCCCCATAGGTCCTGGTACATTTCCCGTTGGGTATCGAGGTACTGGATGTACCTGAGGTGGTGCTAATTGAGCAGGAGGTGCATACTGACGCTCCCTTACATACCCTTTGTTGTAATAGCACTCCTCTGTTGGATGGTTTGTCCATTTTTGTTCAATAGCACACCATTTCAGTGTTTTTGGCAATGGTTTTTGGTATGGTGCCATCCTTTTTAGAGCATCTTCTATCATTTGCTCTACATTTGGCATGGTTGTTGTTTGAACATTCTTTTTAGTGGTAGTCTCGCTCACTACGGAGGAAGAGCTACTGGATGCAAAATCTGTATCCGCTGACACCTCTCCATAAACCGTACAGTTATCCACTAAGTACAATGCTTCTCTCGTTACTTGCTCGAAACTTGTACAAGCTTTCAAGTGCAAGTCCTTCTTGAGAGTGTCTTTCTCAGTCCCTCAATAAAGAGAACAGATAGTCTGTCATCTTGTGGTCGTTCACGTACTGGACATCTCTCAATGTATTGTTTGAAGCGAAGTGAAGCTTCCTTCACTTTTCGTGTTCTCTCTGTTTAAAAGCATATATTTGTGAGACCGTATTGTGCTTAATCCCTCGTTTTGAGAATTCCTCAGCAAACTCTCTTAGCAAATGGTCAATGTCATGGAATCCCCCTATGTTCAGTGGTTGAAACCATGTCAATGCCGTACCTTCTAGAGTAAGACCAAATCCCTCGTATTGTGTATGGAAATCTGTTATCTGCTCAGCTCTTAAGACTTGCTTAAAGAGTGACACATGTGCATACGGATCTCCTGAACCACCATACTTCTTTGGCATACACTTGGCTACTTGAGATAGTCTCATACGTCTATGGTCTGCTACCAATCTCATTGCTCCAGTGTCCCGGCTAAAGCTTTCTCTAGCATCATGGACCTCATGGGTTACCCTTGTCGGTTCCCCTGCTCTGAATCTACTACTAGGAGGTAATTGTGATGGTTCCGCTTCGAACATTGGACCTGGAGTGGTATACGTGGGGATTGAAACTGCACTACCTCGATTCGTATCCATTGACTCTCTGGAATGTAATGATCCCATTGGTCCGGGCTTCGAGTACTGAGGTTGACTGAAAGAGTCAGCAGCCTGAGTTCTTTGTCCTCCTGTCGTCATTGGGTTTTGCACTCCATTTGTTGGTGCTGGTCTTTGTGAGCTAGAAGTAACATAATACTGATGTAGTGGTCCCCCAAAGTATGTATATCCTTCTAATTCTTTCTTGCCCATTGTTGAGTATTGCCTCCCATACTTGTCGTAAGCGGCAATTTTCACTTCCGATCCCTCTGTGTAGGTAAAGACATAAAGTCTTTCTTGGTCTGTCAACTCTCCGGTGTAGGGTTCTTCACATCTATAATAGAGATCTTGCTCCCCATTATTATATTTGTATAGCCCCACATAGATGTTATCAGTGTTGATCCTTGTAGTTTCATTCTCTCTTCTTAACCTCGCATCAGGGAAGTTCATTATTGGTGCTTTCTCCTCAAGTTCTTCATCTACTTTGGCTTTGGTGCCCATCAATCCCCACTTGTCCACAATGTTAGGGTTTAGGACTACCAAGTACATGGTACCCTCGTCATCTAGATATCTATCTCCGCTATAGCTCACAGGCACTAAGTCCTTGAACTCACTAGGTCTCTCCTCTATCTTTACACAATAGCGGTCCATTCCATCTTTGTAGATCTTGGCACCTTGCTCATTGTCGTATTGGTATTTTATGAACAATAGCTTCATTGTGGCGGAAGGGTTTGATGATCCTGCTGCCATATTTTCTCTGTTGTTCAGGTTCAAGTGTTCCAAGTGTTCGGTGAAAATCTCGTAAGATCTCTCCGAAGAAGTATCAGAAACACTTCCTTCAAAGATCGGCTCTAATGGTTGCACCCAACTTTGGTTTACACTTCCCTCAGTTGATATGACACTTGCTTGTTCCCCTTGTTTTGGTTGGTTATTCTGGAGATTCCTGCCCGATCTCAAATTCATCAATTCCCCTAAAGGACTTTAACTTTTCCGTCTCGGCAATTTGTTCTCCCCAAGTTTTTGTGGTCAGAATTGATCCAAACTGATTGATACTTGGTCAATTGTTTAATCTTGTCAGTTGGACAACTTCTGTTTCATCAAGTGAGAATTTTGTTGCAGTTATGCTGAAAAAAACATTATACGCGTATGATGTCTTTTTTCACAGATTTAGACTATTTTGGTTATGCTCACTCTCAGTAGCCCCCTTATGCTCTGTCCACTCACAAAATTTAGTTTGAACTTTGTTTGAGCAAGTTATGGCTAATTTAGGCTTTTCTTGGCAATTTTCCGCTTTTGACTTGTTTTTTGGGTCAATTGTGATCCAAATGGGATGAAACTTGAAATATAACCTCTAGACAGCTATTACAATGGATCTGTGTTGACAAAGTATCAAAATATGTCCAAAATTAGGTCAAAGACATCATACGCGTATGATGTCTTTTTCACCAATTTGGGTCAAAACTTGATATTTATGCTTCCTACAGTGCTTGTAACAATCTTGTCAAGTCAGATATCAAAAATAAGCAGTGGATGTGCCAAAAGACATTATACGCGTATGATGTCTTTTGTCCCAGATTTTGACTATTCTTGGTTTTAAGCCTTCTCCAATGTTTACAATTGAGTTTCAAGTGTTTTTGTCAGGTTTGAATGTAAAAACAAGATCTGAATCCAAACTTTCCTATTCTTTGCGTTTCTTGGACTCCGACTTGTCTTTTTGGGTTTCTTTGAGTGTTAATGCTCTTGTTTTAAGTTGAAATTAGGGTATAACTCCCCTTTTGAACACTCTGGTAAAGTCAAAATTTTTGTTTTGGTCTCTGTTTGGTCATTTAGACATCATACGCGTATCATCGATGTCTAAAGTTGCAGATTTCCAGTTTTTTGGCACAGAATCCTTCCTAAAGCTTCCTCTAGTGCTCAGCAACTCCCAGATACACAGAAAATTTCTCCGACTTTTGTTTATTGCAAGTTTCACTACTAACTCGACGTTTTAGTGATCTAACATGCAATCAACCATATCAAGCAAATACTCCAATGATTACTAGCTCTAGATAAGGATCAAATGAAGTCCTACCTAAGCTATTCCTAATCATAAAATGGGTTTGGTAATTGTGATTTTAAAGAGATCCACTGCCACTCACGGACTAGCAAATTCTTCTTCTATCAACAACTACTCAACACCAACAAAACAACAAACAAATCTAAGCTAAACTAAAAATATTGTCAACACGGAAGACCCAGGAATACCCCACTTCCTAGTATCTCTAAAGATCTTCGGAGTCCACCACTCCTAGATCTTTTCTAACTAAAGTATACAAAGTAGTTTATACGACTCACCTCGTAGGATTAGTCTAAGGTCACCTACTTAGGGCTCTCGTCCCCGGCAGCGGCACCAAATGTTAAGGCGGTTACGCCGCTAGCGGAAGCTAAATAGCGAGAACTCAACCAACAACAGAATTTGTTAGACGAGGACGGAGCTTGACCCACAGGCGCATGGAAACAACTAGGTGGGTGTCAAATCACCTACTCGACCTTCTAATGACAATCACTACTAAGGAAATCAAATCTAAGTTCTAAAATACGCAAGTGACTGAAATCTGTACTACGAACGAATGCTATACGAAACAGGATCTAGAATCATTGAATCAATCTCAAACTCAAGGGGAAGTCTATGCAATAGGTAAGAACAACACCCTAAAGACTTGAACTGCAAAATCAACCTATAATCACTCCGTGCGGTAAACGCGTATGAAGACAGGCCGAAAAATACAGGTGACCAAAACTTGACCCCGATGGTACTAATGCGTAGCTCTACTCGTCGTGGTTCTATAGATATGCTGCACACTCCATTCCGACACACGAGTTGGACGAAAACTCACACCGAAGCTCGTAGGAACTTACCACACATAGAAGCCGATAGCGCGCACTCTTGGTATCTGTGCGTAGCTCTCGCCGTTGCTAACACAATGGTGGTGTCGCTTCTCCAATGGCGGCTCCGTAGCTCGCGTAGCAAGTAGATAAGACTCTCTCTCTCTCTCTCTCTCTCTCTCTCTCTCTCTCTCTCTCTCTCTCTCTCTCTCTCTCTCTCTCTCTCTCAGACACAGTCACGGCGCTCCAAAAACTCACCTTGATTCATAATCTGAATCCTCCTAGGTTACAAAAACTTTGGCTTATATACCTCACCCTTGGAGGTGAGAACATCTCTAACTAATTACATCAGCAAGTGAAATTACTTCGGGATTACAAGCTGGAAACTCAATTGAGTCCCGTTACTTAATGAATGGCTCAAATCAGAATTAATGTCGGAAAGACATTTATTACAATCAATGGTTACAAAAATGATGAGTGTGAGCAAAAATGTGGGTGTGATCCTCTGCTGGCTCTGCTGGCTCAACAATGTTTGATAAAATAGATCAAGTCTTTTGTGTATTAGCATAACATACTATGTTAATGTTGTCAAAAGTTCACAGTGATAAACACAAAGTTAACAAGTCTGAGGAACTTGACTGAAGGAGGAATTGAAGGATTCCAGACCCATCCCTTTGGATTGGGTAGGACACACACACACACACACACACACACATGGTCTATGGATAATATCTCTCTAAATACATCCCCATCCCTCTCTTTCTCTCTCGCGTTTGGTCCTTTTAGATGGCCCCATCTCTCTCTATATATGTGCCCATCTCTCCCCATCTCTCTCTCTCTCTCTCTCTCTCTCTCTCTCTCTCATATGCATTTTTACTGGATGGTGGATGGGGGGGCATAAGCCATAGGCAGGTCCTCTTATCTACTTTTTTGTCTAACAATTGACACCTATACTGGATGCTTGGCAATTGGCATGCATGCATCTTTTTTGGTTATAAAAAAAACACACACACACACTGCCACATATGTAGCTGTAAATGACTCAACAATATAATCGAGCCTGGTCACATGGGGCTCCAACACACACACAGAGGTTTGTTGACTAAATAAGGGTATGTTTATCTCTTGCCGAGGGTTGAATGGGTGTAGTCCGTGGCTCCTCCACAGGCGCTCACATGTAAATATGAAGGAAAGGCCATTCTAAGCGGGATCTCCCCCTATCAAATGTGCAGACTACTCATGCATGGGACATTTGAGTCCTCTGGTTCCACTGTTTTCACGACACACACACGCATACACTATCTCTCGACCTCTCCTGCTTTCTCACAATCAACCATGCACTTACTAAACCAATACTATACATCTATAAAAAGACAAGCTCTGAGGGTACCCACCACTACAAATGGCACTTCATGACATCGTATTGCCCTTTCTTAGTATCACACACATGTGCTTGCACTACTTTGGTAGGTGGGACATATGTTTTTTTTGGCTATTTGTGCCCAATCGTGGTCCGTTTCATAAACGTGAATTGTTATATTTTCTCTCATTCTAGTTTGACCTCCCATTCTGGCATTATCGCACCTACTACGCATCGCTATCCCTTGGTTTTGTAGACCTCTGCACTGGCTTCTCTCATAGCTGCACCCACCTTTTATATAGTGTAGCACTAAATCATTCTCTCTCTCACACCACACATGTGGGATCTCCTTAAGCATTGTTCTCCCTCTCTCTCTCTCTCTCTCTCTCTCTCTCTCTCTCTCTCACACACACACACACACACACACACACACACACACACACACACACACACACACACACATACGTGGTAATTTCCTTAGAGGGCAAATTGTCGCATCCTAGTGTTGATGAAGTTGGTGCGCTAGCCTATCTCCTCCTCCTCCTCAAAACGGAAAATTTGCAGCGTGCTCATCTTAACATGCGACCCATGTAGGCTGCCGAAGGATAGCTAAACTTTCTTGATAAGGTACACACACACACACACACACACACACACACATGTATACGCGCACACACACATGATCACATTACATGGACCTGTGGTTCATCAATCTACGTGGATCCACATGCAAATACACAATGTTTTGTTATCTTGCTTAGCACAGGGTTACACTAACTTTCGACCGACACACACACACACACACACACACACACACACACACACACACACACACACACACACACACACACACACACACACACACACACACACACACACACACACACTCACCTTATATTGTGGTTGATTAGATTATACACACATACATGTGTTAAATGACCATGGATACAATTTGGTATAGTATGTCCTTCTTTTAAGAATTATCCCAAACTCACACACATAACCTACTAGTCTGATTACTACATTGATAATCACAAAGATCAAAACTTGATACGTGTTGTAGGATTGCCTAGTATAAGACACTTTTTCCTTCTCTTAGAAATTGGCGGTTTTTCGTATGAGGGAGTATCCCAAACTAACACAAACACAGTACAAACCATTCAGTGATAGTCAATTGGTTTAAAATTTTTTATTTTATATCACTAGTTTTCTTGGGTTGGTCGCCTTGGTGCTCTCAGAAAAACACGAACACTAAAAATTTACAATGAGGACATCTTTTTTCTTTGGTGAGTACCTCTCATAGTCACTTTAAACATGCAGCATCAGTAAATTATCTTTTAGTTGTTTTTCAAAAGGCGATCTTTTGAGATATTTATTCAAAACTTTGTGTGTCAAACTCCTCCCGTTGAGGTTGCGTGGTAAACGTACTAGTGATTTTGAAATTTGGCTCTACATACAGAGGAGACTTTGTCTGTGTTTTTGCAATAGTTTGTTGAATTTATCAAAAGCTGGATCACATTCATGCTGGATCACATATATGCTAGTATTGTTGAAGGGTGTAATACTACCTTTCTTGAAGATATTGCTCTTGATTTATTTGGTGTAGCAAGAACCTCTCACTGCTCTCTTGAACTAGAAGCTTCACTATTAATTGATTGTCATAAGTCATTGGTTAGTAGATAATTTTTGGTAAAGTTTTCAAGTACTATTTTTGTCAAAATCCTCCCGTTGAGGTCGCTTCGTAAGCGTATGGTTTATTTTGAAATTTTGCTCTACATACAAAGGATACTCTGTCCAATTTTTTCCACCAGTATGTGGCAACATCTTAAAAGTATGCTTAGAGTTATCAAATTTTTCTTTTTTCAAAATGCTCCCGTTGAGATCGCTTGGTAAGCGTACAGTTGATTTGAAATTTAGCTCTACGAACAAAGGAGACTATGCCCAATTGTTTTCAATAGTTTGATTAGAGAGAGATGTCATGGACTTTCATAAAAACTTGGTTATGCTCTTAACGTTCAACTTATTTTTTGTCCTTAGGGTGTGCTTCTGCAGGACTCCAGGGGTGATAGGATAACAATTGGTTCCAGTTACGACACCTGCAAGACGCATCAACTCAGATTGGTTCTCACCCTGGGTTTTTGTATGGATGCAGGTAATAGCCGGACCCTTCTTCTGGTGGGACTGACGAGGTTGTATCGAAAGGACTATCCATAAAAGATTTAGTTTGGACTCTGTCCACAAAAATGGTGGCTTCGCTTACATATTATTAAACATTTTTGTAAGATTAAAAGATTATGAATTGCTTGGATGACATGGAACTAAACTCTTACCATGGTATCAATGATCTACACAATAGGAAATTGGTATTGACAATTTGATATTGTAAAAGTCGTTGGTGTAATATAATATATTTTTACTTGATGGAATAGGTAAAATATTGCTACTTGTATGGCTTGGTTTGTGAAGGAACATGGTAACAATTTGTATTTTAAAGATAGTGCATTGGAGTTATAAACTGTATGATGTATTGTCTTGGGTCTCATCCATTGTATAGTTCAATAGATTGTCTATTGCAATCTATTGTTGGGCTTTTTACATAAACACACACACACACTTTTCTAGACTAGACAATCCATTTGCTTGCACTTGGCCGACTATGGCTGAGGTTTTTCTGCCTTCCTTCTGAAGGAAATCTAAGATTTATTTGCTATAATTCGCCACAAACAAGAGTATGGCACATATGGACTATGATCCTTGTCCCACTCAAGGACACAGCAAGTTGTGCATTTTTGCCTTCCTTCTCGAAGAATTCAATACCACATCTTTTTGGTCATGTGCTCTAAATTGCTAACATCTCTAGAGCTTGTGATCCTTGTCCCACTAAAGGATGCATCAAATTATGTCTCATGTCTAAAGTTGAGGATGGATCACAGCTCGTATCTCGGTATAGTTCCTCATCTTATAGGTTTCAATGACAACTAGTGGGCATTGATCATTTTTGAATTGCTTTTGAGCTCCTTCTCTCTCTCCACACAACTACACATTCACTATCGATATAGTGGATAATAGCACCGATGATTACGATCGTACAATGACTAGCTAAAATCATATGTTTCTACCTTCGCAATACATGGATGCTACTCAATAAATATGAGAATTCACAACCTAGAGGTGCACATCATAGAGCACATGGATAAATTTTTTTGTTGATATTGCTCCACATGGGTGGCTTAATAAAGATATGTATGCCAAGGTTGGTTATATCAACTTCTTAACCAAATATAAACACTGAGTAATATGGACAACAACTCCTACCAGTTGAAAATGGAGGTATTTACACATGGCTTACTTGGTATAGGTTAGTGGTTGTGAACATGTGCATAATCTGGGATGGACTTGAATAAAAAAACCTTTATTGGGCACATGATCAATAACTTTAAGAGGACTCGAGTACCTCTTATGGTGCATGCACCACACACACACACACACTCGCACTCTAGATACGTTCGATGCTCGTTTTTTCTTTCCACACCCTCACCTCGAAATCCCATTTAGGAACGATGTTCAACTCAAGAAGAGCACTGCATAGATAGTCTCTTAAGTCCCCCTTCACCTTCACCAACCATAGGTTCTCTCTCTTGGGATAGAAATTCTCTTCTTCTTCTTCTTCTTCTTTCTCTCTCTCTCTCTCTCTCTCTCTCTCTCTCTCTCTCTCTCTCTCTCACACACACACACACACACACACACACACACACAAACACACACAAACACATACACGATGAGGTAACAATGTCTCTCTCTCTCTCTCTCTCTCTCTCTCTCTCTCTCTCTCTCTCTCTCTCTCTCTCTCTCCTTATGTCACACATACCATGATCGATCCTTCATTCTGGGATCCTAGCATACTATGTTGAGAAGCATCCAAGATGCTACATCAAGATGCACATGAAATACCGCGATGAGACAATCTCGCCTTCAAAATGTATGTAATTGGACTCTGCATACAAGATTGTATACAAAGCTTCATCAACCACGAATGATGATATCCCCTTTTCTACTTTAAGCTCCAAGAGTCCACGTAAGTCTACACCTATATTGCTTACATGAGCCCTTAGTTTAGAGCTTGTTATGAAATATGACAAGTAACATTGATAGTTATGAGATACTCTAGTAACGCTATGCACAAGAAACACATGTATGGATCTGCCTCCTATAAGTAGCATATTGGATGTATTTACACACACACATAGAATGCCAAGCACACATACCACACCCACATCATGATTTATCAGTTATGTGATAACAATCTGTGATAGGTTGTTCATATCCGCATGTAACATTTTCAGCTTGAACCCCCTCGCATACGCATAGTCGGCACCTAATAACCTTGACTTGCCCACTTGTAGGTGCTTAATAACAGCCTGCAGCCTATCTCTCTCTCTCTCTCTCTCTCTCTCTCTCTCTCTCTCTCTCTCTCTCTCTCTCTCTCTCTCTCATAAGCGCACACATACATCGCCATGCGAGAGGGTCAGCTCATTAGCTGAAAACGATTTTGACTAATTAAAGAATGGCAGTACTCATACATAGCCTATGGTCCAAAAGTTGGAGATGTCATCAATAAATTTCTCTCCACCGGATCACACGTCTTGATCGGCGTATACATTAGGAAAAGTTTGGACTCAAAAAAGGACTTTTTTGGCGTTAGAGAGAGAATGTTGTTCGACCAATAGAGTTTGAGTCACCACAACGATAGCTCCAACTTATTTGATTTTTATCTCAAATTTTTGCGTTTTCAAAAAAGAGTTTTTCCTTTTAAAAAGATCTGAATTAGAAGATACGACGTGATTTGTGCAAATTATTCCCCTGCCATGGGCGACGAACGCCGAATGTGCCATAACTCACATTCAATGAGGCACACCTTTTGATGAACACTTTTCAAGCTACTACTTCTTATGTAAACTAGTGAGCCTCTTTTCTTCTATCGTTGTTGCGTAGTGTCACTTCGCAGCTAATAGAAGCAGAGATGGAAGGAAGACCACCACGACGACCATCCGCCTCTGTTAAATCTGTGGAACTTAGACCATGGTCGCTGGATGTCTATCACAGTCACCATTGGTAGTTAGGTTTTGCTTCAAACAAGAAGAAGAAAACGGATGTCAAATGAATTCATCAACAGCTACAAAGGACGTGTGAAAGATTTTCATTTGTCTCAAACGGGAAAGACAGTGAAAGAGGTGCTCATTGAGCATGCATATATGCACTCTGAACTACGACTACAATAGTCACCTTTGGGGTTTCCTGCTCATAGACCAAACTGTAAGACTACTATATTGCTAAAAAGTCTTTAAAGATCCTTCAAGTTATTTTGTTGACTATTTCTTGTGACCATTCTCTTATCTTTTGTTTTTGCAGATATTTATCCTTCTAACAAAGAAGACTGGCAACCAGTTGAGTGCATAATTGGTATTTTTGATGCTTTTCATGCTTCGGTGGGAGAACTTATGTACAGAACTAGTGCTAGAAGAGCTCTTGCAGAGAGGGGAGTTTTCTTTTACGACTACTTTTACAACGCCCCTTGCTCTGTCCATGGATTTGGCACTTTGAAACCTTTCCCTCTTCCCCAACAAGATTCCCCAAAGTGGCTAGTTCCAACTTCAGAAACCTCTGAGTGTTTTAAACTCAATTTTCATCAGGAAATTTTGAAGTGTTTGCGACCAAACATTGCAAGCAAGCAAGTACGAGTCAGTCTATTTATGCCATTACATGTCTTTATAGATTTCTTCCACGATGAGGAGGTTAGAAAAACAGAAACCATGTTCATCTGCAAATCCCAAACTTGCCTTGATTTTTTGGATGATAATTGGGATGTCAGTGATTCTGAAGGCATTTTGTGCAAAGTTGACAAGCGCTCGGTTGTGTGCAAGTGTATGATAGCATCACATAATTTTATAGTTTCTTTCTACTACATGAGGTGGCATCGAGTGAATGGTCAGTTGGTAGCTATGGATCAAGATTTAAGTGACAATGATTTTAATCCCTTAATGTCCATCGAGATATGGTTTTCAAATTATTTGCTTACAGTTGTTGTGGTCAGATCAAATGTCACTTTAAGACAGGTTCAGGAGGATCTGTTAAATGAGGCCGATCTCAATTTGCTTTCAAAATTTGTTTTCAAGTGTAACATGCGAAAGGTACTAAGCTACATGTATTACTTTTATACGTTGATATTTCTATCGTGCTCATGTATTCCAATGTCTTATCGCGTACGTTGCATTGCAAGTACCTCACAGACAAGAAAATACGATCTTTGTGCACAGATTACGAGCGACAGACTTGAAATAGTGAACTAACTATACACAATGATTCAAATACTATTCTCAAATATTACACGACAAAGGCAGCTCTCTACATTACCAAACACCATTGGATCCTCACTCTCCCATTTTTTTGGAAAGCTGAACACAACATTTTGTAAACTTTGAACCATAATCAAAACAAAAGTCAAATTTCGATCCACTGCTTGTAATCAATTTGTCAAAAGTACATTTCATAATCTCTTTCTAATCTTGTGCGTGCGGTGATGTGGGGGCTGTTGGTTGAGGTTGAGGAGAGGTGGTGGCTTGGGGGTTTGGGGGCTCTGGAGCTGCTTCATGAGTAGGAGAGTTGTTGGGTGGGGGGTCTGGGGACTCTGGAGCTGCTTCACGAGCAAGAGAGGTGCTGGGTGGGGGGTTTGAGGGTTCTGGAGCTGTTTCTTCACGACGAGAGCTGGTGGGAGCTTGGGTTGGGGAGGCATCTGAGGAGATATTGATATGTGATTGTGTTGGTATGGAAAACAAGGGGTATCTTATCGGCGTGGGGCTTGGTGCTGGCGGGATAAAAGCATCACGTGCTCCATCTGGACGCATGGTCGCGCAATTGATCAAGTTTTCAATCATTCTATTTCTAAATGAAGAAACATCAGCCTTTGAATAATCTGCCAAATTTCTTACCTGCGCTAAGAACATCATGTTTATTAACATATCTACTAACTTATTAAGATACAAATCTGTAAACGAGTGTCAAATGCTTACACTTCTACGACTTCCATCAAGCATGACCCCTAATACAATTTCTGCATTGATTAAGACCCTCCATCCACAAGAGTAGGCATCGTCCTGCTTAGGGACTTTGCAACTAATAATCGTAAGATTCTCATATATCTGCTCTTGCATTAAAGCTTCAAGAGTAGACAAAAGCTTCCGAACAGATCTGGGCAAAATACAATTAAATGTCATAAGCGACTTTTAACAAAATTCTATGCGATGTCGAACAAAATACAAAACCTCTTACCTACGTACTTCACCATGAAATCCATGGGATGAATTAGCAAGGTAGCACCGGTTTCGTTCAAGGTGTAAGAGAACAAGACTCCAATGAGCGCTCTTACAAATAAACATAAGCAAAACATATGTCATCACAACAAATTAGATTTCAAGATACAATAATTTCACTATTGAAAACATTGCGTACCCTTCATGATAAGCCAGAACAAAAAATTTTGCCGTCTCCATGTTCACTGACTGGAACCAGTCAACTAATTCCACTAAAGATGTATCCTCGATCGTCAAAACGACCGCCCGACAGGTTCGAGTCAAGGACGGCGACATCATCTTGCATATTCCCTTTTTCTATTGTGTCCCGCTCGGGGTTGAGACGGGTGCTGTATCGATGCATTTGTGTAGACACTTCATGAACTTTGACCTTGTCAATAGGTGGTATTCTAAGAATATTTTCCATCCTTCGGTCTGAAATACCGGCAGGCGGTATTGTTTTGTCATACGTGAACCTGAGAAGGTGAAGTGTGTTGATGTCTCGCGGCATCAATGTTACCCTATGGGCGTGGGCCGAGAGAATGTAGTTGCCCTGGAAAAGCTCTACAAAAAAATCCTCGGCGGCCTCGTGCAAGCATCCCATTGCACTGCGAGTCCACCGAAAATTCAGGTTGTGTTGCTCGCAAATCTCGCCAACAAATCTCTGGAATGGCAGTTTAGGTATTGCCAATGAAATGTGCTTTTGGAGCTTACGAAGTTCGAGTAGAACGCTCCTATTCTGCTCGTATCTTCTTCTTCGCATTGTTGCCCGTAACTACAGCATGGTCTTGCCCGGAATCACCTGCGATGTTGACGGTTGCACTGTAGACGAGCTAGCCTGGCCCTGTGGACGAGACTGGCCAGGATAAACCTTCCTTGCTGTTTGCTTTGTGCGGGCCATGACTTGAACGAGGAGAATGTAAGGAAATATGGAAATTTGGATGTACGTAAAAATGCAGAGTGACTAGAGACACTTCGGAAAAAACGATGAGAAAAAAAAGGGGGGGGGGGGGGGGGTGTTTATATTAGCGGAATAAGTATAATGAGAAGAGGCGGCTGCATTAATCATGACATTGCGAGGTATGACGGGAAGCATGCGAGCATAATGATTAGGCGCCACGTGGCACATCGGGACTCAACGCGATATTAGTGGTGCCGAAATTAGTGGCACTACCTATTCGCGGTGTGGCACGACGATGAAAGAAGCGCCCCAACGGGTTGCCCTAGCAACAATGGTATGTCGCGGCACAACGCGAGAAGGCGAACCTGAGTACTCTGGACTGGCTGTATCGCGTTATGACGCGACAACAAGCTGTCGTGCCAAAATGCGATAGCGATGCTTTTGTGGAGTGGCGGCACCAGTTTTGCATTGTGGCGCGACCGTTCCACGGCGGCTGACACGTGGTGTAATCATCACGGCGACTGCATGATGCACGGGTGGTGTGACAAAAAGGCATCGCGGCACAACGCGAGGAGGCGGACCTGGGTACTCTGGACTGGTCGTATTGCGTTATGACGCGACAACAAGTTGTCACGCCAAAACGTGATAGCGGTGCTTTTCTGGAGTGGCGGCACCAGTTTCGCGTTGTGGTGCGACCGTTCCACGGTGGCTGACATGTGGTGTAATCATGACGGCGACTGCATGATGCACGCTAGCCCCATGATGCACGTCAATCGATGTAATCAATGTCCTCGGGAGTCCTATAAATATGACTTGCTCCCCCATTTTCCCTTTGTTTGGATGTTGTTCTCTCTTGGCTATCTTCGCTTTTGAATTTCCGCTATGGACCCCTTCAATGTTGAAGCAAAGGAGGAAGTGCCTTGCTCTCAGGATGCCCCCCAAGACAAACTATCTCATTTTCTATACCGCATTGGGCTTCAGCAATGCGAGACAGAGATCAGGCCGATGTTCAATCCAAATTTTTCTTTGCATGAGTGGATTGTCTCTACGCAACATTACCTATCAGGTTTTGAGCAGACCTACCAGCAGCAAACGTCCGGTGGCACTGTCGAGATACAAGGAGTTCGTTTGTTCACATGAAGGATATCAATTTGGACTCCTCCAAGAAACACATATTTTCTAGGAGTTGCCTTAAGCTGCCAGTGCACTTGCGGATAACAGACTACAAGTGTACACTTCATAACCGCAAGTGTCGAGTGGCTGAATATTATGCAGGTTTTATTTTATATTTTCATTTAATTTTGGATGAGCATGTTGATGCTGCAGAGGCCTCGCTAGAGGATAAGACTGGGGAGGGTCAAGAGCCCAAGTCTCGGGAAAGCCTTGCGTTGCAGGTTTCAGAGGGAGTCCAGCTTCAGGAGGGTGCTTTGCCTACTAGTGTTCTACCTACCATACCTATTGGTGATTTGTAGTATGTCATGCTTAACGACAATATGGAGCTTTTTGACCTTCGAGAGGACTATTGCCTTGCCATTGTGGCACAAAACCTCGAAGAGGATGATGCTGTCATTGACCCTGAGCACAACAAGTATTCTGTTATAGATGCCCATGTAAATGACGATGAGTTCGTTGACCGCGCAAGTGCACTTGTGATGATTTACAATGATGTTGCTAGGTATGAGCGCACGCTTCCAACAGAAAAGGAGTTCATGGAAGTGCAAAAAAAGCTTGGGATTGAAGAAATGGGTAAGGCAAGCACTTCTTCATCATCTTTGGCCTCAACCTCCAATGCACCCACTACAGGTCAGGGTGGCATCAACCTATGAAATGAGGACTTACTTGAGGAAGATGAAAACCAGAAGGTAATCTGTTTTTATTTGCCTTACCTTTTTGGTTTCTACTTATCTCATTTCATAACTTTAATTTGTTGCAGTTGGTGGTCTATGATGATACCTTCATTCCTCGCCCTCGTGGACGAGGCATGGGAGATTTAGGGAAGAATTCCTCTCTCGGCCAATACTTAAAGAATCTTAAGTATCCGAGTTTTTTGGTCTTCCATTCGTCCTTCTCCAATGACAACGCGGAGCTACCCTTGATGACGTTGAAGACACTTTCAAGATATTTAGGAGGGGCCGTCATTAGGTGGAATGCAGATAAAATAATGCTTTTAGAAAAAAAGGCCGCATTGTATATGTTTGGCCAAGGGCTAGGAATGTATGGTTTGCGTAGTCGCTATTTTTTGACCCAAGCAGCATATGGTTTGGCATGCAGAATCACTGAACCTGTGCAATTACTAGAGTATGACAAGCATGCTATGTTTCGCAATAAACAACCAATTGCGTATCTGCCTACTGAAGAAATGTCTCTTGTGGCTGTGGAGGTGGAGACAAATGTATTGTCGACAAACGAACCTGCAGGACTAGGTTGCAAAAGACCAAGGCAAGAAGAAGACGATAACACACAGCAGGCAAAAAGGTCAGAATATTTTGTAACTTTTTCTGACGAAGATGAAGAATAGAGAAGCTCCAATGTATATTGTCGATGCCAAAAAATAGTACATTTTCTATCAAAACAATGAGTACATTATGTTTCTCACTTTTGTGACTGGTTGTCCTCTCTTGGCACAAAAAATTATATTGTGTTACAATGCGCTATCTTTAGGAAGTCTCAAACAATTTGGGTCGGACTTGTCCAAGTTTTTCCAGTGCGTTCTTTTTGAAGTCGCCACTCTGCATGTCGCGATGCCGCAGAAGATGCCTCCCATATTTCCTTCTTCCGTCGTTTGCTTGCTAATCTCATTGCTTGGCCAATCTGACTCTCTTTGACACATTCCGTTCGGTGTGTTCTATGCATAAGTTTTCGATAAGTCCATTGATGCAGTTCCTCCAAACTGCTGGCTTTGTTTGCACCACCTACGTGACGAGTGTGGCTGAAATAGCCAGTACGGGCTTGGTAGTGAGTTTTCTCCATACCTTGTGTAGACCATATAGCCAAGCTACCATATTGCCTAGAAAACCAAGGCATGTGGTTGCATATGATATGGTGCAGAAAAGACCAACCTATTGTTTATATGTAAATATATAATCACAATTTTATCAAATAAAGTAATATACCATGTAATGAGTTATGTGTTGATTTGTCTGTTAAGTATGGAGCCTGATTTACCCTTGTAATTTTCTGTGGTAAAAGCGCACATTTGTAAGGCCCCCATTATGAGGAGAAGCCATCGTGCGTGAAAGAAAATCACTCACCGGAAACCAAAATTTTCACGGACAAGAATCAGGGGCAACTTTAAAGGCCGGAATATTCTTTTTCGCCAGAATACTATGGCCGAACGGCGGCCGGAAAGTGGTCGGAAAACAACCGGTCGGTTGGCCAGTGGCCGGTAGTCAATGGCCGATGGCCGGTGGTCGGAAGTCAATGGCCGGTGGCCGGTGGCCGAATTCAAAAGCGGACTTGTCTTCTCAAGGGCGGCCACACATGGGCGGATTGGAGGGTCCGATTTGGACTTATTCGCACAAGGGCGGCCACACATGGCTGTCTCTCATAAGAGAGGGCAGCCCTTTTGGCCTATAAAAGGAGGCCATTTCTACACACATTTCATAGTGTGAAGTTGATGCAACAAGGTGAGTGTGAGGTGGTGAGAGTGAAGCAAGGCGGGAGCTCCATTAAGGGTATAATCCCTTTGTAAACTACTTCTTGTTTTGAAGTACTAAAGCCATTGAGTGGCTGCTTTCCCGTGGACGTAGCCCACATTGGGTGAACCACGTATATCGTGTGTACTCTCTCTCTCTCTCTCTCTCTCTCTACTCTATAATCTCGTGTATATAAATCTGTCTCTCTCCATTAAGTAATCTACTCAATTATCTATTTAGCTACGTCTTATTTCCTAACATTGTCCATGCAGCTATGAAAGACCTGTGGAAGGTCTCCAGAGCATCTTGAAACAATGTATAGTCAGTATCTCTCCAAGTATTGAGCTCACAAAACTTGAATATGGAATCCAAACTTTTCCACACGTTCGCTTTGCGAGTCCTTGCTGCACCATTGTCTGCGTGGTCAACCGCTGCATTGTGCAAGTTTCTCCACCAGTTGTATCTCAATGTCAACCTTTCCTGAGAACTTTGGCTTTTGTGTTGTCTGCCACTTGTTGGCATCGACAAGAAGAGACGGGCTTTCACACCACCAATAGACAACTTCTTTGGCACATCTCGACCATTCTTAAACCTCTTCTCATCCTGCTCTATTTTCACATGTCCTCCATGCAAGCCCATATCTAAGAAAACTGTTTTCAATGATAATATAGCCCATTGTTCTGCTGATGCTGGCCGAGTGGTCCAAGAAAAACAAATGTATAGAAACATAAGTTTCTCAATGATTCTGCAGAGTGCATGCATCGTGAAAATATGTACTCTGGATAGTGGAATATCCAACACTGGACGGAAGTTAAGGTCCTGCAAGTGCCTGTCCGGTGCTCTTCTCCAATTTCTTTTTTCAAGACCAATGCCTCCTCCCATGCAATACAAACAAGGGCTTTTACTTGTTGCTCCTTTTGACATGTTGTACATACACTTTAGGGTTTTGAGATCTCCAGCCATATGCCACTCTACTGTGTATGAACCCATGCCTAATACATCAAGTGTCTTTCCATTTCTCTGTTCGCTTATGACTTCAGGAATACTTGTTTGATGAAAAACCTAGTTAAGAATATCGGAATTCTCTGCAGGCACCTGAAATGGGAAAACCAAACCAATCAAATGAAGCATGTCTAACCATTTTTTAAAGCAAAAACTTATTGATATCAAACCTTGAATGTGGCTAATAGGAAAATATTGTTTTCGGATTGCACGCTAAAGTTTCTAGGGTCGTCTGAAGCAATGCTTTCATCTAATGCTCTATTCATAAGTGTTATTGTGACACGCTCAACCTTTGTCTCTTTCACTAGCTCGCACTCATCTAGTTTAAGCACAAACTTCAAAACTCCATTGCATTCCTCTTAAGAAACCTCGAACAATTGAACGATATATGTGTGCAAAGCTACTAAATCATAAAATATATTCTTGTATTTGTCATAGACCACTTCCTTTGCTGATGGCGATCTGTACATTGCTTCAATGTGAAAAGGAGTGCCCAATGTCCGAAGCACTTCCTGGTTGACCTCCAGTCTTGTCTTTCGAATGGAGAAAGGATTTGGCAGCAACCTGTGCTTGAGATTGAACTTCTTACTTTGTTGCTGCATAGTTCTGTAAATAGAAAATTAAGTAAATGGACTATTTCCAAGTTTTCAAATGCTACACATATCCAATATACCTAAAAATTGCAAACATTTGATTTGACATGTGAAGACAATTGATTCAAACACCAGACATACCTAAAAATTATAGAATAACCTTTGTTGGATATTTCGGCTTCATCCAGAATTGACTGAACATCACGTGTTTGGGGTTGATTATGTTTCAAAAGAGTGTCAAGTTGCTTAGCAACAATCTTGCAGTAGTGCTTATCGTCCAAAAGTCCGGCGACATATTTGCGTTTTAGTATGAGACCATAAGGAATTGAAGAAGTTGGTGTGTTGCTGTCAATATTTGAATGAGGATGTAGCAACGATCTAAACATAAATATGAAAAGTAAGATATAAAACTACAAATGTAAAGATGAATTAAACCTGCTTGAATGATAATCGTACTTGATTGCTTTAACCCTCTTCTTCAAACCCCCAGAACCAACCTTCAATTGTTCAATGTCTCATAAGTGTCGTTCTCTTAACCAAGGACCCAAGACATTATTTTTTTCTCCTGAGATCCTACATGAGCTGCGTGATGCTTTCGTCCTTGCCTTTCAGTTGCTGAACGCACTCTGTCACAGTTTGCTTCAAGCAAAAGTTTTCTTTGTGTGCAAGGTCTCTCTCAAGCTTAAGAATATCACTTCTGGCCGCCAAATGCTTGGTGTAACCATATAAACCAGAATACGTAGTTCAGCAATGACGTTATGTTTCTGAGCGGTGGAGTTGAGTTGGTGATAGGATGCTCATGATATATCCTGCCATCCACCCAAAGATCGACGCTTTTTTTACCTTGAAATCTGAAGTTCTCTCTTGAAGCTTCGGAAAGGATGCCTCGCTTATTCTTCTTGTGGAGGGGCTCGTATTCTGTGGACAGCTCAATATGCATATGATACACATCGTTTTGACTCCTCGTCTGAGTTCTGTGTGAAGATGATAGTGACATTGAGATGACTTGGTGAATGAGAAAGCTCAAAACAGAGGAGAGCGCAAGAGTGGAGCAAATGGAAGAGAGCTCAAGGGAAGAGACTGCGCGCAGGCGGAAAGCAAGAGAGACGCAAAACTGAGGAGAAGAATAACATTCAATGCACCTCGTTGAGCGCCAAATCTTAGTTTTGAAAAATCCTAAAGATTGAGATAATCGGCGTTCAATTCGGAGCCGTCGTATGTTATCATTGTCTGAACACTTTTTGAGAGTTTTAATAAACATACCCCCCAAATCTGATATCCGAGTTTTTTTTAAAGTGAATATCAAAAATGAAATTAGAGACTTTTTATTATCTCTCTCTAAGCTGACCTGGCATTTCTTACAAGGCCCATTTTTGAGTCCAAAATTTTCCTAATGAGATAGGTGCTTGTGCACCTACTTAGTACAATAGCTTATTTACTTGCATATATATGAGATTAATCAGGGTTGTAATATTATTCAATTATTGTAGGTTTTGGCTTGTATTTCTCATGCAATGATACCTTTAAACCACAATCTCAGTATAGTTATGGTAGGCTAGTTTAACTGCTCACATAGAGATCATTTTGAAAATGGTCCTATAGACATGAACTTCTATGTTTTTATGCAGAAACTCACTTTTGATGAAGGTAAGTATATAATGGTGAACTCACAATTGTAAAGTACTTTTTGATGCTATCGGATAAATGCATAATTTTTGAAACAAATATTTAATTTGAAATTAGTCCAATGAATGTTAAAAAAGCCTTAATCCTCAAGTGGGGGTCTCGGATGAGATGGCATTAGACTGGACTTTACAAAGGAGATGTTGATCCAATTTACAAAGGAGATGTTGTCTGATTTTTTTTGGAATTAAATAATGTAAACATTATCATAAATAAATGGCTCAAACTTAATATGAGATCTTTGTTATGGTGTTAGTTTTTGTTGTAATTTTTTACACCAATAACAAGTGGAAGGAGTCGTTGACACATGTCTTCCCAAGTAATGACAGTTCTGACAGGCTTGTGTTTTTTGGATGGTGACAAGTAAGAGATTCCTTCCTTGAGATTGCAGCATGCACTGGATCAATAGCAAGAGATTTTCAACCATTACTCGATTTTATTTTTTACAATTAAAATATAATCCCTGTAAATTTTCCTAGGATAATTGTATACTCACTTTGTATAATGTCATGCATTTGCTCAGTTCTCTCTTTTTATGATTAATATGTAATTTGTGTAAATTCTTCTTCAATAATTGTTTACTTACATAGTATATTTTCATTCAATTGTATATTCTAAACTCTTCCATATGTACAAGTTTTTTAATGATTCTTGCAGTATTCTCTAGTAAACTTTGAGTTATCTCCAGGTATATATGTTCTATTTGATGTCTAGTCGTTTGTGAAATCAGAATATTGTTAGGTTTTTAATCATAAACACACACATACATGTTCCTAGCTAGCCTTTGGTCGGGCTAGCACCATACAATGGACCTAGACCCGTCATATGCCCTTACTTGACCTACTTAATCCAAAGGGATGGATTGCGGCCGTTGCTCCTAATTGGGTCAAGTGCATATAGAATATAATTTTTAATAATAAACAAGAGCTAGTTACTTGATTGGTTCACAAAGAAAGATATACTTAGCATACTTAAATCAATTCCTAATCCAAAAGGATGTACTTTGGCTTTTTTAGGTATCTACTTGTGATATAGGCTATATGATTTCATATTGTGCTAAATATGTATATATAGTGTTGTTATATCAAACTCTTATCTAGAAACAAATTTTATGATTGATAGACTTTTTAGTATATCATTCTTATATGTAGAACTTTTGCAAGATATGGAATGATGTCCTCCTACAAAGACTAGAAATTATCTCCTTGCTCAAGGCACATTTTAGCTATGGTAAACAATAGAGATTTTCTCTTAGTCAGTACTATGCTTAGTTAACCTTATGGCATATGATGCCTACATATCATCCCTATGGGCACCACTTCACCATATGGTAACATTTTTTACATAAGAATTTCTTGATCCACATTTTTCCATATTGAGTTACATCTACACTCACACATGACTTCCTTGGCAATTTTTGCTCCACAATTTTTAAACTTGGTTGGGGGTAGGGTTCCACATGATGAGCCCTACCTCCCACCATGTGGGCCTTCCCCTAGGGTTGGGGCTGGGCCACACACACACACACTTTTCTAGACTAGACAATCCCTTTGCTTGCACTTGGCCGACTATGGCTGAGGTTTTTTTGCCTTCCTTCTAAAGTAATCTAAGATTTATTTTCTCTAATTCACCACAAACAAGAGTATGGCACATATGGACTATGGACTATGATCCTTGTCCCACTCAAGGATACATTAAGTTGTGCATTTCTACCTTCCTTCTCAAAGAATTCAATACCACATCTTTTTGGTCATGTGCTCTAAATTGCCGACAACTTAGAGCTTGTGATCCTTGTCCCACTAAAGGATGCATCAAATTATGTCTCATGTTTGAAGCTGAGCATGGAAAATAGCTCGTATCTCGGTATAGTTCCTCATCTTATAGGTTGCAATGACAACTAGTGGGCATTGATCATTTTTGAATTTCTTCTGAGCCCCTTCTCTCTCTCCACACAACCACACTCACTATCAATATAGTGAATAATAGCACCGATGATTATGAGCATACAATGACTAGCTAATACCATATGTTTCTACCTAGTCAACACATGGATGCTACTCAATAAATATGATATATCACAACCTAGAGGTGCACATCATAGAGCACATGCATATTTTTTTTTGTTGATGTTGTTTCACATGGGTGGATTAATAAAGACATGTATGCCAAGGTTGGTTATATCAACTTCTTAACCAAATATAAACACTGAGTAATGTGGACAATAACTCCTACCAGTTGGAAAGGAGGTATTTACACATGGATTACTTGGTTTAGCTTAGTGGTTGTGAACGAGTGCATAATTTGGTATGGACTTGATAAAAAACCTTTATTGGGCACATGATCAATAACTTTAAGAGGATTCGAGTACCTCTTATGGTGCAACACCACACACACACACACACACTCGCACTCTAGATACGTTCAATCCTCGTTTTTCTCTCCTCACCCTCACCTTGCAATCCCATTTAGGAACGATGTTCAACTCAGGAAGAGCACAACACAGACAGTCTCTTGAGTCCTCCTTCATCTTCTTATGATCGACCCACCATAGGTTCTCTCTCTTGAGATAGAAATTCTCTTCTTCTTTCTCACTCTCTCTCTGTCTTTCTCTCTCTCTCTCTCTCTCTCACACACACACACACACTCACACACACACACACACACACACACACACAATGAGGTAACAATGTCTCTCTCTCTATATGTCTCACATACCATGATCGATCTTTCATTGTGGGATCTTGGCGTACTAGTTGAGAAGCGTCCAAGATGCTACATCAAGATACACATGAAATACCGAGATGAGACAATCTCGCCTTCAAAATGTATGTAATTGGACTCTGCATACAAGATTGTATACAAAGCTTCATCAACCACGAATGATGATATCCCCTTTTCTACTCTAAGCTCCAAGAGTCCAGGTAAGTCTACACCTATATTGCTTACATGAGCCCTTAGTTTAGAGCTTGTTATGAAATATGACAAGTAAAATTACTCATCGATAGTTATGAGATACACTGGTAATGCTATGCACAAGAAACACATGTATGGAGCTGCATTTTATAATTAGCATACTGGATGTCTTTACACACACACATAGAATTCCGAGCACACATACCACACCCACATCATGATTTATTAGTTATGTGATTACAATCTGTGATAGGTTGCTCATATCCGCATGTAGCATTTTCAGCTTGAACCCCCTCGCATATGCATAGTCAGCAACTAATAACCTTGACTTGCCCACTTGTAGGTGCTTAATAACAGCCTGCAGCCTATGTCATTTAACCTCTCTCTCTCTCTCTCTCTCTCTCTCTCTCTCTCTCTCTCTCTCTCTCTCTCTCTCTCTCTCTCTCTCTCTCTCTCTCTCTCTCTCTCTCTCTCTCTCTCTCTCGTAAGCGCACACATATATCGCCATGCGAGCGGGTCAACTCCTTAGCTGAAAACGGTTTTGACTAATTAAAGGATGACAGTACTCATACATAGTCTATGGTCCAAAAGCCGAAGATGACATCAATAAACTTCTCTCCACCGGATCACACGTCTTGATCGGCATATAGGTAGGTGCCTGTGCACCTAGTCAGTACAATAGCTTATTTACTGTATATAGATGAGATTAATCAGGGTTGTAATATTGTTCCATTATTGTGGGTTTTGGATTGTATTTTGTTAGGAAATATGACTAACTAAGTATAAATTGAGTGGATTACTTAATGGAGAGAGATAATTTACACAAGAGATTATAGAGTAGAGAGAGAGAGAGAGAGAGAGAGAGAGAGAGAGTGCACACGATATACCTGGTTCACCCAATGTGGGCTACTTCCACGGGAAAATAGCCACTCAATGGCTTTAGTACTTCAAATAAGAAGTAGGTTACAAAGGGTTATACCCTTAACACTAGGTTGGTAATGGGACACTTTTATGTCCTGGGACACTTTTATGTCCTGTTAAGTGACCATTTTCCTTGAATTATGTCAAGAGTTTCAAAATGGATTTTGAGGTGCTATCTATCTAGAAAGTTGTCTCATGAGCTGAAAAAAACTCGACATTTTTTTGGAATATCAATTCCATCTTTAACCTTGTCCTTGCACAACATTTCACAACCTAAACTGTGTGAAAAAACGAGTCCTGTTTTTGCCTTTTTTCAACTTTTTGCAACTATACCACTCTAGAATTCATGTTTGTGAGGTCTATAATGCTAGAGAATTATCTTTAGTAGTCCTTAACATGTCCTGATGCTTCTAGGGAGAAATAAATATTAAAGTTGTAAGTTATGACCAAATTACAAAAATTGTCAAATCCTGTATTTTAGCCAATTTTAGCTCTTCTATGATTTTTTTGGTGGATTTCATGATATCTAAATGCATTTTTTATTTTCTATGTCGCATATTGTAACATAAAGGTAATATTTCTTGAGTTTTGGGGCACCTAATACCCTATTTTGCATAGTACCCAACGATGGTTGATTTTTTCAATTATAGAAGAAAACGAAACATTCTAGTATATCAAGTATATCTTTTTCAATATTGTTAGTTTCTTGTGACAACTACATGCATTTTGTAGGTAGTGTTGGGTTAAAGGCCCGTGTGCCCGGCTGCCCGTTGTTCAGCCGCCCATGTACAGCCATTCATTTACTCATTCATAATAACTATACTCATAACTACACATTGTAGTGTGAGTACCGCCCCGCCACACACTGTGTCTATCTCCTTCTTCGTGCTGGCTCTCTGTGTGTGTGCTCTCCGATCCCAACAAGTGGTATCAGAGCTTGGTAGTGAGAGCATTGATAGCTTCATCATCATTGTTGAGTGTGTTAAAACTTGCTGCTGTTTCATTGCCGTTTTTCGGTTTCGCGCACGCGCGCATTTCTAAAGAGCAGAAGGTTTTTCTGAGCTTGGCATTGGAAAGTTCAGCACTCCGCGAGTATTTTCATCAGGCGTCCTGGGGTTTAACCCCCCTTTCGGAGCCATTCGTGCCATCAGAAATCCCATCCGAGCTACAAACTAGGAGCTGCGTTTTTCAGCTCTCTTTGGTAGTTTTCTGCTGCCAGAGCTTCCATAGCCATTACAAGTGCCATTGTTGTAGTGTCTTCCACTTACGTGAGCCCACAGCTCATTTGAGAGTGTGTAGCCTCTTCTTGGAGTGGCCTCATACACACAGATAGAGTGGGAGTTTGGCGACATTGTCTTCTTCGACTACAGGTACAGGTACAGGTGCAGGTACAGGTACAGGTACGGGTACAGGTTACAGGTTACAGGGAGCTTTTGGATACAGGTTTCTTCTGTGGTTACAAAACATGTATTTTGACTGTGGGACAGCCATGCATATGGTTGTGGTTTGAGTGGGAGCTTCTACTCTTCTGGGCAGTCTGTTTATGCGTGTTCTTGAGCTACAGGTTTACATCATCTATGTATGTTGATGGATGTGGATATGGCAGTTTGACAGACACTCTTTATGCATGATATTGTGGAGATTTGGTTCACTTATACATAGAGCGGGTTTGCTCTTGCTTGCAGTGTTGCGGTTTGAGTACGGACAGGTACTCGGTTGACAGTAGAGATTGGACTTCGTTGAGCTTGTGTATTGGTTATATGCTCACTTGGATCCATTTATGCTCACGGATTTGTGTAATCTTGGTCAGCTTATGTCTCTATTGTGGTTATTCATACATGGAGTATGTTTATGCCTCTATGACAGATTATTGTTGATGCATTTTGTGGCACAGTTTTCCTAGGCCGGTTGAGTTACAGGTTTCACGGGTTTATGCATTTGTTTGTGGATTTCTACGTACGTTTTTTGACCATACTATGGGCTGATTTATACTCTATGCGTTTGCTTTTTGATTGAGCAGCAGGTGTTGTCAGATTTGCAACACTACTTTGTTGTGGCAGTTTGTTGGTTGGTTACAAGTTTCTCATTGTTGCATTCTTGTTGTAATGGGCACTAAAGAGGACACAGTTTTCAATATTGAGAAGTTGGATGGTGCTAACTTCTCATATTGGAAAGATCAGATTTGGGATGTCTTGGTGCAGAAGAAACAGATTCGACCTCTAAAGTTGCAGGGAGTTAAGCCAGAGAACATGGAGAGGGATGATTGGGAGGAGTTGGATGAGATGTGCAGGTCTACCATTAGGCTTTCCCTTTCAAAGTCTGTTTATTACAATGTGAAAGATGCACAGGGTGGAGCTTATGAGCTATGGCAGCGGATTTGCGATATGTAAGATAAGCATTCGGCTGCTTCTATGGTGTATTGGATTAAAAAGATTATTGATTTGCGAATGGAGGAAGGTGCTTCCATGAATGCGCATTTGAATGAGTTCAATACAATTTTCAGCCAACTTGCTACGCAGGAAATTACGTTTGAGGAAAATGTAAAAGCTATGTTTTTACTTGTCACGTTGCCTGAGTCATGGGACACATTTAGGACAGCCATAAGTAACTCGGTTCCTGCGAATGAGTTGACAAGTACTAATGTGGAGTCTAGTCTTCTCACGGAAGAGATTAATCTAAAGAATAATGCAGGTAATAAGTCTTCTAGTGCAATGGTTGTCAGAGGCAGGATTATGGACAAGTATAAGTCCAACAGGGGTAAATCTAGAAGCAGGTCCCGTGCAGGCACAAGTAAAAAGGATGTGGAATGTTTCCATTGTGGTAGAAAAGGCCATTTCAAAAAGGATTGCTACAAGTGGAAAAGGGAAAATGGAGATGGTAAGAAGAAAGACCATGATGCTAAGGACAAGCCTAAATCCAATGTCAAGATTGAGGAGTTAAATGCAACACAGGGAGAGTGTAGCTTTCAAGATGACCATGTATGTGCTCCGACTAGTGCTACTAGTGAAGAGCTTGGTGATGTGTTGCTTGCATCCTATTTTGATGACGCTTTTCTTCTCACTCATGAGCGTAGTATGCATATGGATTGGGTCATTGACAGTGGTGCTTCTTTTCACGTTACGCCTCATAGGTCGTGGTTTCATGACTACGATGCTTCGAGCACAGGTACTGTCAAGATTGCCGATGGGCGTTCTATGCAGATTCATGGCATTGGGGATATTCATTTGGCTATGCCAAACTCTACTACGTTTGTCTTGCAGCGTGTGCGTCATGTGCCGGCTCTTGCAAAAAGCTTGATTAGTGTGGGTCAGTTGGATTCACTTGGTTTCAATGTATCTTTTGGTGATGGAGGTTGGAAGATCACTAAGGGCAGCCTTGTTTTGGTTAAAGGTGCTAAGAGGAATACGTTGTATTCCCTTTGTGTAGCTAGTGTGGCTGATCACATTGTGGGGATCACTGAGCAACCTCCTGCTTCTTTATGGCATCAGCGTTTGGGGCATATGTCACTGAAAGGTTTGAAGTTGTTGGCACGTGCGGATTACATTCCCGTTTCAGATTTTGGTGGTTTTGAGTTTTGTGAGCATTGCCTTTATGGTCGACATGCTCAATCTTCTCATAAGAAAAGTGTTCCACACAGATCTTTGGAAAAGCTAGCTTTGGTGCGTAGTGATGTATGTGGGCCGATGCCCAATGCTTCTCTTGGAGGTGCTATGTACTTTGTTACGTTCATTGATGATGCTAGCAGGAAGGTATGGGCATACCCCATTCGTAAGAAGGATATGGTGTTTGATATATTTAAGCAATGGTTGGCTCTTGTTGAGAACCAATCAGGTTGTAAGTTGAAGTGCTTACGTACGGACAATGGGGGTGAATTTATGTCTCATGCTTTCACAACATTATGTGTTGAGAAGGGTATACGGCGCGAGCTTAGTGCTCCCTATACACCTCCTCAAAATGGTGTGGCAGAGCGCATGAACAGGACTATACAGGAAAAAGTCCGTAGTATGCTTTCTATGGCTGGTTTGTCAAATGGATTTTGGGCTGAAGTTGTTGCCACTTCTGTGCATTTGATAAATCGTTCACCTAGTGTTCCTTTGGGCTTCAAAGTGCCTGAAGAGGTATGGACAGGTTTGCCACCTTCGTATGGTCACCTTCGTGTTTTTGGTTGTGAAGCTTATGTACATGTACCTAAGGCAAAACGCAGCAAATTGGATCCAAAGAGCAAGAGATGTATCTTCTTGGGTTATGGTAGCTCTGGTGAGATGGGTTATCGATTGTGGGATCCTATTGACAGGAAGATTGTGCGCAGCCATGATGTTGTTTTTCATGAGGACTCTATGTATAGAGCATCACCGCGAACGGTTGAGGTTCGGCGTGTGATATTTGAGGAGGATGGACATCGGTATGATGGTCCCATGGCTGCTCGAGGGCAGCCCATTGACCCTCAAGTGGGAGATCAGCCCTTGTTGGGAGATCATGTAGATGTGGGACAGTCAGATCAGCCCTTGTTGGGAGATCATGTAGATGTGGGACAGCCAGATGCACCTCCTGCACAGTCTTTGAGGCATTCAGAGCGGCGTGCAAGACAGCCTCAGCGTTTTGTGCCTTCTATGGATTATGTATTGTTGACTGATTGCGGGGAGCCATCATGTTATGATGAGGCCATGTCTAGTGTTGACAAGCTCAAGTGGGAGCAGGCTATGCAGTCAGAGATGGATTCGTTGATCCAAAATGAAACGTGGGAGCTTACTCCTTTGCCAAAGGGTAAGAAGGCACTACCATGCAAGTGGGTTTACAAGATAAAACTGTGTTCAATGGATGCAAAGCCTAGGTACAAAGCAAGGCTTGTGGCTAAAGGATTCAAGCAACAGAAGGGCATTGATTTTGACGAGATCTTCTCCCCAGTGGTGAAGATGTCTACTTTGCGTATGTTGTTTGCTTTGGTAGCTACAGAAGACATGGAATTGAAGCAAATGGATGTAAATACAACTTTCTTACATCCGGACTTGTACAAGGATTTGTACATGGAGCAACCAAGTGGGTTTGTTATTCATGGTTCAAAGAAGATGGTATGCCGGCTTCTTAAGACCTTGTATGGGCTGAAGCAATCATCTCGTGAATGGTATCGTAAGTTTGATGCATTCATGAGTTCATTGGGCTATGTACGCAGTTATGAGGACCCATGCCTCTATACTCGCAAGGCTGCAGATGGTAGTCTTATTGTTTTGGTTTTGTATGTGGATGACATGCTGATCGCAGGAAAGTGTATTTCTGATGTGGATGCCTTGAAACATAGGCTACATGAGACCTTTTCCATGAAGGATCTTGGGGATGCCAGTCATATTTTGGGTATGCGGATCACTCGTGATCGTTCTCACAAGATGCTCTTTCTTAGTCAGAAAGAGTACGTTGACAGGGTGCTTGAGCGTTTTCATATGGAGGGGGGGAAGGCCATTAGTACCCCGTTACCTCCATATGTAAAACTCAGCCATGATGACTGCCCTCAGACAGATTTGGAGACTACAGAGATGTCTCAGATTCCCTATGCGTCAGCTGTTGGTTCCTTGATGTATGCCATGGTGGCTACGCGTCCAGATCTTGCTCATGCAGTTGGTGTGGTTAGCAGGTACATGTCTAACCCGGGCAAGCGTCATTGGGATGCAGTGAGAGGTATTCTCAGATACTTGAGAGGGACTTCAGAGTTGCCCCTATGTTATGGTGAGAAGGATATGTCTGTTTGCGGATATACAGATTCAGACTATGCAGGGTCAGTGGACTCGAGGAAGTCTACTAGCGGCTATGTGTTCACAGTTGCAGGTGGACCGGTTTCGTGGGCATCACGTTTACAGCCATGCGTTGCTTTGAGCACTACAAAGGTTGAATATATGGCTGCCACTGAGGCTGCCAAGGAGGCCGTATGGCTCTCACGACTAGTGGGAGATCTTGGTATGGCTTGTGATGCTCCGATTCTACATTGTGATAGCCAGAGTGCCATAGCGTTGGCACGGAATCCTGTCTTCCATGCGAAGACAAAGCACATTGAGGTGAGGTATCCCTTCATACGAGAGGTGCTAGAGGACAAGCGCATAGAGCTTGTCAAGGTACACACTGACGATAACCCTGCTGATCTACTCACGAAGTCGTTAGCCTCACAGCGGTTTGCACACTGTAGATCGCTGATGGGTATGGCTTGACTTCTTTTGCTGTACTTTGGCCACTTTAAAGGCACACTGCCTTTAAGTGGGAGATTGTTGGGTTAAAGGCCCGTGTGCCCGGCTGCCCGTTGTTCAGCCGCCCATGTACAGCCATTCATTTACTCATTCATAATAACTATACTCATAACTACACATTGTAGTGTGAGTACCGCCCCGCCACACACTGCGTCTATCTCCTTCTTCGTGCTGGCTCTCTCTGTGTGTGTGCTCTCCAATCCCAACAGGTAGTAACCATATCTAGTCATAAGGATCAAATTTGGCTAGATATTGAATAGTTTCTATGGGATTCTACAACGCATAATGTTGAACCCAATTTTTTCATGTTTGCTGTATTTAGCACTTCATCTTTGTCCCCAAGATTCCCCTTGGTAAGAGATGTATTATTCTTTTTACATGCTCCATGGCTCCTTACGAACATAAAGGACAATAGAGAACTTTGATGATAGGTTTGCAGAATGGTAAAAATTTAACTTTTTTGTACCTATTTATTTTGGCAAAACAAAAAATAGTGAGTGAGAAGCAATCATATGTTCTAATCACCAACCCATTGAAGTTAACTAGGGAATTTATATCAAGTCCTACAAAAATCCCTAATCTTATTTTTATGCAACAAAACGTAAGAAATGACTGTTTTGATGAAAATGCACTGGTCCATCAACTTTGGACGCTTGGTGTGACCAAAAGATGATAAATTTTACAAGTTTCTTATTTTTTCCATGTATAGTAGGCCTTGAGCTATAACCACATGAAAGCATTTTACAAAATGAGTGGATGTACTATGGTTTTGGAGGTTTTTTTCAAAACCCTGAAAGGACACTTTTATGTCCTGTTAGGTTACCAACCTAGTGTTAATAGAGCTCCCGCCTTGCTTCACTCTCAACACCTCACAACCACCTTGTTGCATCAACTTCACACTAAAAAATGTGTGTAGAAATGGCCTGCTTTTATAGGCCAAAAGGGCTGCCCTCTCTCATGAGAGGCAGCATGTGTAGCCACCCTTGTGTAGATAAGTCCAAATTAGACCCTCCAATCTGCCCATGTGTGGCCGCCCTTGAGAAGACAAGTCCGCTTTTGAATTTGGCCACCGGCGATTGACTTCCGACCAGCGGCCATCGGCCATTGACTACAGACCACCGACCTACAGACCAAATGACTGACCGTTTTCCGACCACTTTTCGACCGTCGTCCGGCCATAATATTCTGGAGAAAATGAATATTTTGGTTTCCAATGAGTGATTTTTATTTCCGGCAAGTGATTTTTCTTCACGCACGATGGCTTCTCCTCATAATGGGGGCCTTACAAATGTGCGTTTTTAATACAAAAAATTACAAAGGGTAAATAAGGTTCCATACTTAACATATTTCTCATGCCATGATACCTGTAAGCCACAAATGGTAGGCTGGCTTAACTGTTCACATAGAGATCATTTTGAAAATGGTCCTATAGACATGTACTTCTATCTTTGTATGCAGAAACTCACTTTTGATGAAGGTAAGTATATAATGGTGAATTCACAATTGTAAAGTACTTTTTGATGCTATCGAACAAATGCATAATTTTTGAAACAAATGTTTAATTTGAAATTAGTTCAATGAATGTTAAAAGCCTTAATCCTCAAGCGGGGGTCTCGGATGAGATGGCAATAGGCTGGACTTTTGAGAATTGATCCAATTTACAAAGGAGATGTTGTCCAATTTTTTTTGGAATAAAATAATGTAAACAATATCATAAATAAATGGCTCAAACTTAATATTAGATCTATGTTATGGTGTTAGTTTTTGTTGTAATTTTTGACACCAATAACAAGTAGAGGGAGTCGTTGACACATGTCTTCCCAAGTAATGCCAGTTCTGGCAGGCTTGCATTTCTTGGATGGTGACAGGTAAGAGATTCCTTACTTGCTTGGTGAACCTTATGGCATGGCATATGATGCCTACATATCAGCCCTATGGGCACCACTTTACCAGATGGTAACCTTTTTTATATAAGAAGTTTTTTATCCATATTTTTCCATATTGAGTTACATCTACACTAACACATGACTTCCTTGGCAATTTTTGCTCCACATTTTTAAAACTTGGTTGGTGGTAGGGTTACACATGGTGGGCCCTACCTCCCACCATGTGGGCCTTCCCCTAGGGTTGGGGCTGGGCCACACACACACACACACTTTTCTAGACTAGACAATCCATTTGCTTGCACTTGGCCGACTATGGCTGAGGTTTTTCTGCCTTCCTTCTGAAGGAAATCTAAGATTTATTTGCTCTAATTCACCACAAACAACAGTATGGCACATATGGACTATGATCCTTGTCCCACTCAAGGACACAGTAAGTTGTGCATTTCTGCCTTTCTTCTCGAAGAATTCAATACCACATCTTTTTGGTCATGTGCTCTAAATTTCCGACAACTTAGAGCTTGTGATCCTTGTCCCACTAAAGTATGCATCAAATTATGTCTCATGTCTGAAGTTGAGCATGGCTCATAGCTTATATCTTGGTATAGTTCCTCATCTTATAGGTTTCAATGACAACTAGTGGGCATTGATCATTTTTGAATTGCTTTTGAACCCCTTCTCTCTCTCCACACAACTACACATTCACTATCGATATAGTGGATAATAGCACCGATGATTACGATTGTACAATGACTAGCTAAAACCATATGTTTCTACCTTCGCAATACATGGATGCTACTCAATAAATATGAGAATTCACAACCTAGAGGTGCACATCATAGAGCACATGGATATTTTTTTTTGTCGATATTGTTCCACATGGGTGGCTTAATAAAGATATGTATGCCAAGGTTGTTTATATCAACTTCTTAACCAAATATAAACACTGAGTAATGTGGACAACAACTCCTACGTACCAATTGAAAATGGAGGTATTTACACATGGCTTACTTGGTTTAGGTTAGTGGTTGTGAACGTGTGCATAATTTGGTATGGACTTGATAAAAAAACCTTTAATGGGCACATGATCAATAACTTTAAGAGGATTCGAGTACCTCTTATGGTGCATGCACCACACTCACACTCACACTCTAGATACGTTCAATCCTCGTTTTTTCTCTCCTCGCCAGGAACGATGTTCAACTCAAGAAGAGCACTCCACAGATAGTCTCTTGAGTCCTCCTTCATCTTCTCATGCTCGACCCACCATAGGTTTCTCTCTGCTGAGATAGAAATTATCTTCTTCTCTCTCACTCTCTCTCTCTCTCTCTCTCTCTCTCTCTCTCTCTCTCTCTCTCTCTCTCTCACACACACACACACACACACACACACACACACACACACACACAAACACATACACGATGAGGTAACAATGTCTCTCTCTCCTTATGTCACACATACCATGATCGATCCTTCATTCTGGGATCTTTGCGTACTATGTTAAGAAGAAGCATCCAAGATGCTACATCAAGATGCACATGAAATACCGCGATGAGACAATCTCGCCTTCAAAATGTATGTAATTGGACTCTGCATACAAGATTGTATACAAAGCTTCATCAACCACGAATGATGATATCCCCTTTTATACTTTAAGCTCCAAGAGTTCAGGTAAGTCTACACCTATATTGCTTACGAGAGCCCTTGATTTAGAGCTTGTTATGAAATATGACAAGTAAAATTACTCATTGATAGTTATCAGATATACTCGTAATGTTATGCACAAGAAACACATGTATGGAGTTGCATCCTATAAGTACCATACTGGATGTATTTACACACACATAGAATACCAGCACACAAACCACACCCATATCATAATTTACCAGTTATATGATTACAATTTGTGATGAGCTTCTCATATTCGCATGTAGCATTTTTAGCTTGAACCCCCCTCGCATACGTAAAGTCAGCAACTAATATACTTGACCTTCCCCCTTATAGGTGCTTAATAACAGCCTGTAACCTCTCTCTCTCTCTCTCTCTCTCTCTCTCTCTCTCTCTCTCTCTCTCTCTCTCTCTCTCTCTCTCTCTCTCTCTCTCTCTCTCTCTCTCTCTCTCTCTCTCTCTCTCTCTCTCCCCCCCCCCTAAGTGCACACAGACATCGCCATGCGAGTAGGTCAACTCATTTGCTGAAAACGCTTTTGACTAATTAAAGGATGGCAATACTCATACATAGCCTATGGTCCAAAAGCCGGAGAAGACATCAATAAACTTCTCTCCACCGGATCACACATCTTGATCACCATACAGGTAGGTGCCTATGCACCTACTCAGTACAATAGCCTATCTATTGGTATATATGTGAGATTAATCAGGGTTGTAATATTGTTTAATTCTTGTGGGTTTTGGATTGTATTTCTCATGCAATGATACCTTTAAACCACAATGTCAGTATAGTTATGTAGGTTGGTTTAGTTGTTCACATAGAGATCATTGTGAAAATGGTCCTATAGACATGTACTTCTATCTTTGTATGCAGAAACTCAATTTTGATGAAGGTAAGTATATAATGGTGAATTCACAATTGTAAAGTACTTTTTGATGCTATCGGATAAATGCATAATTTTTTAAACAAATTTTTACTTTGAAATTAGTTCAATGAATGTTAAAAAAGGCTTAATCCTGAAGTGGGGGTCTGATGAGATGGCAATAGATTGGACTTTTGAGAATTGATCCAATTTACAAAGGAGACGCTGTCCAATTTTTTCTAAAATTAAATAATGTAAACATTATCATAAATAAATGGCTCAAACTTAATATTAGATCTTTGTTATGGTGTTAGTTTTTGTTGTAATTCTTGACACCAACAACAAGGGGAGGGAGTCGTTGACACCTGTCTTCCCAAGCAATGCCAGTTCTGACAGGCTTGTGTTTCTTGGATGGTGACAGGTAAGAGATTCCTTCCTTGGGATTGCAGCATGAACTGCATCGATAGCAAGAGATTTTCATCCAATATTCGGTTTAATTTTTTACAATTAGAACATAATCCCTGTAAATTCTCCTAGGATAATTGTATGCTTTTCATGCATTTGCTCAGTTCTCTCTCTTTATGATTAATATGTAATCTTTGTAAATTCTTCTTCGATAATTGTTTACTTACGTAGTATATTTTCATTCAATTGTATATTTTAAACTCTTCCATATGTACACATTTTTTAATGACTCTTGCAGTATTGTCTTGTAAAATTTGAATTATTTTCAAGTATAAATGTTCTATTCAGTGTCTAGTCCCATTGTATGGTTCAATAGTTTGTGAAATCAAACAATTGTTAGGTATTCAATCAAATATATTTTGTATCCTACTTCCAAGAAAAATAAGACAGCATCTCCTTTGTAATTTGGATCAAATTTCAAAAAATTCCAGTCCAATGCCATGTCATCCGAGACCATCACGTGAGGATTAAGGATATTTTTATTTATAAAAAAAAACTTGGAGTATGTTCTAAGTAAACCACTAACATTAATTTCAAGTAAACCACTAACACTAATTTCAAAAGTTATGCATCTATTAAACAAAGAGAAAAGTGTTAAAAAGCAATTCCCATTTCTGAATTTACTAAAGTGAATATTCTCAGCTACAACCATACAACTATATTCATACACCTAGCATCATAAATGTGAAAAAGGCGAGCATCAACTGTAAAAAACCATGTAGTAACAAGAAGTTTGAACCGGGTAGTAACATCTTGCTCAATATCTTTCATTAATCACATGTAGTTAGCAAACACGCAAATACTAGTGCCAATGGAATCCCAAATTAGGTATACCAAAACCATGTTGTGAGGCGGATGTTTAAGTTGGGCAACATGCTATTTACACATAGAATGCATTAAGACCATATTAGGTAAAGTGGGAAAATCCCAATTCCCAGGTTGGACAACTTTCAATATATCATGTATAAAATATAGAGATTTTGTCAAAAATTTGAGTTTTCTTAAGGTCTCATTCCACTTTATGCACATACAATACACAATGAAAACAACTAAAATATCATGGTTTCAATCAATTGGATTATTAGGAGAGGAGTATATTGAATCCATTATCGTTGTCTATGTTCTACTGTCCTACCTACAACTTATCTCAACATGGAGAGCTTGGTTTCTAGGTCCAGCACTTGTCCAAGTTAATGTAAAAGTGACTCAAGGTTCACAACTTGTGAAAGCAAGGATCCATTGAGGAATACAATCCACTTGGCTATTTTTCCTTAATTTATTGCATGTGACATTTAAGCAAGGTCCACTTCTAATCTATAACTTCTTAATTTGAGGCATGGGGCATACATAAAATATGTAGCATATGCTCTATTGCCTCATAGGAAGGTTGGTTTCAAGGTGCACTTATCCATGCTAGCCTATCTTGGAGAAATGATGGAGCTTGCTTCTCTCCTTGTTTCAATGGAGACTAGCTTGGACAAGTGGTGGACCTTTGCTTCTCTCTATGTTTCAATAGAGTTAGCTTGGGCAAGTGGTGATCTTGGAACAAAACCCCCATGTAAAACATATCATGGGTATTCCAAGTGATTAAAAAGATTACCATTTAAGATATAACCTTATAGGTTGGACAACTAGATCTTGGCTTGGAGAAATGGTGGACCTTTGATTCTCTCCATGTTTCAATGGAGTCTATCTTGGAGAAATGGTGGAGCTTGCTTCTGTCCATGTTTCAATGGAGCCTAGCTTGAACAGTTGGTGGACCTTTGCTTCTCTCTATGTTTCAATAGAGTTAGCTTAGACACGTGGTGGATCTTCAAAATAAACCAACTACTATCAATGTTGCCTAGCTTGGACAAGTGGTGGAGTGTTTCTCTACTCCATGTTTCAATGGATCTTAGCTTGGACAAGTGTTGGACCTTAAAACAAAAACCCCATGTACAACATAGAATGGATTTTCTAGATTTCAATGGAGTCTAGCTTTAACAAATGGTGGAGCTTGTCTTCATCCATGTTTCAATGAAACTAGCTTGGACAAGTGGTGGACCTTGTAACAAACCCTCCCATGTACAACATATCATTGGTTTTCTAAGTGATGGGAAGGAATACCATTCAAGATATAAACTTATAGCTTGGATAAGTAGTTGACTTTAAAACCAAATTCATCATAATACAATGAAATACAGGTCAGCCAATTCCTAAATCTTGAGACCAAACCTCCCATGCTATTAGAGATAATATATTGGATAAGTGGTGGACCTTCTATTATTTTCCCATGCCTAGTTTAGACAACCGGTACACTTCGCAGCTATAAAGGTTGGACGAGTTGTGGAGCCTTGTTTCTATCCATGTTTTAATGGATCCTAGCTTGGACAAGTGGTGGACCTTGGAAAAAAGCTTCCATGTACAACATATATGAGGTTTTCCATGTTTTAATGGAACCTATCTTGGACAAATGGTGAATCTTTCTTCTCTCCATGTTGATTTTGGAACTACCTTAGACAAGTGGTGGAGCTTTTCTTTTCTACTCTTCATAATACAATGAAGTATATGTTGGTTACATGGTGAATCTTAAGGCCAAACCTCCCATTTTACTAGAGATGATAGGTTGGACAAGTGGATCAACCTTCTATCATTTATCCATGACTATATTGGACAATTAGTAGACATAACATCTCTCTATGTTGTCTAGAGATGAGCTTGGACAAGTGATGGACCCTGCTTCTCTCTTCCCTTGGTTTACTAGTTTGAAGACTCAGTATATATACTTTCTTAGATCTAGCTTGAACAAGTGGTGGACCTTGCATCCACAATCTTAATTCAGTATAAAAAAGTATATGAAAAAATAACATAGGAATCTTGGTTTGAAGGTCAAGCAATTAGGTTCCAAATGCACATAATAATATATTTTCCACCCATATTAAAAGAAAGTTAAATATGCACATAATAATATATTTTCCAAATGCACATAATAATATATTTTCCACCCATATTAAAAGAAAGTTAAATATGTTATTACCAAATTGACAAAGGTAACGTCCAAGAATTATATCTTTCCATCTTGTCAGATCTAAATCTTCATCAAGGCGACATGCATGTATACATCAACTTTCAAGCCATTCAAGAATACATGCACTTAGATTCCATAGTTTTGTTTTCAAAGTCTTTTAGGTTCTAAAACTCTTTCACATAAAGTATGTAATGACAAAATTCTTGAAGCAAACATTTGTGCCCAAGAAAAAGATCCCTCTCACATATTTAAAGTCCATGAATTCTCTGATCCACACTTACAAGTTTTATTTTGACATCAAACATCAATTCTTTCATAGTTCCAAATAAATGCAACCTCGATATGAATTGACAAAAAATGAATTTCTTTTACTATATGACCCAACATAGGCCCCAATCAAATAAAAAATGAGTCCCCAAAAATTTGGGTGCACTCTAGCAATACATCAGAGTCCCCTTACAATAGGATGCACTCCAATAGTACATTGAAGTCCCCTTAGAGTAAGGTGCACTCCATTCAAGTGTTCATAAAATTGACACACCTTTTATATTAAAAAAAAAGACTATATCAAATTATACAAATGTTGAAAGATACACACTAGAATAAAAAAAGCATCTTATAGCCATATTTATTCAATGCTTTCGTGTTGACAAGTACACACCAAGGACATAATTTGTCTCAGAATCACTATACTGATTTACAATTGTGTTGTATGTATAGACTCTCTTATCTCTTGCATACAACCATCCTACCAACCATGGAATTATGGTTCTCTGCAAGAAGTTTTGAAGTTGCTCGGAAGTTTTCCTCCACATCTTTGGAAATATAAGATATGTCACTGGCATGTTCCACATCACCCTATATGGAGTGTCATCAAAAATTAAGGTATTGTTTGCATCCAAATCCTCAAATATCTTCCAAATATCACTCAGATTTTTGTGATAAACCCTTGTAAATCCTAACATGATATTTGGATTTTGGCAATTTTTGTTACTCATAAACACCTTGAACTTGGTATACTGCTCAGGAAAACACTTTTGTGTGATGCGTTGCACCCTTGTTAAGTTATAGCAACTCCATATCCATAGCTCAAAGTATTCAGCACAAAAATCCAAAAAACTTTGTGCGTCTGGTCGCACCACATGATAAACTTCATCTTTGTCCTCCACAAGTCGCATGTGTTGAGCCCAAGATGGCATAGAATCTCCATGTTTCATTTCAACTGTCTTGAGAAGTAACCCCTCTAGATCCAAGATAAGTACTCTTTTGATGTCCTTGAAAGCAAGTGGTAGGTGATAAGGAGGTGATTCATTCCTTGGACAAGGTCTTGGAGGAGGTTGGATGGGTAATTCAATAGTTTTCTTCAATTTATGCCAGCATATAGCCAATCCATTTTTCTGTAATGGTTCTGAAATTAAAGAACAAGAACACTTAATGCAAACACAACAATAGACATGATTTTTACATTTTCTACCCTAAGGTTTTATTAGATACCAAAATCCATCTATGATCTACTCATTAATAGAAAGAAAGTCAAATTAAAATCCTGACTCTTTTTTATGCTACACTCTCTCTTAGTCTCAATACCATGGAGTTCAACTAGACTTAAGTCAACTAATAACTACTACTTGTTGTTAAAGGTATGCTTGAAGTGTATAAGGCTTAACCAATGCTCTAGTGTAGAATGGGTATTTAGGTCTCAAGGTCTACCACTTATCCAAGCAAAGATCCATTTAGATATGGAAACCCAATTTTTCTTAATATAATGATATAGAGTGGACAAGTGGTGAATCCTGAGACCAAGCCACTCATGCTACTAGGGATAATAGGTTGGACAAGTGGTGGACCTTGAATGTAAACCCCCCATGTACAAAGTATCAGGGGTTTTGGGTATTTCAATGGACTCTAGCATCTTGGAAACATGGTGGAGCTTACTTCTCTCCATGTTTCAATGGAGTCTATCTTGGATAAATGGTGGAGCATCATTCTCTCCATGTTTCAATGGAGCCTACCTTGGACAAGTGGTGCATGTTTGTTTCTCTCTATGTTTGAACAGATTTAGCTTGGACAAGTGGTGGACCTTGGAACAAAATCCCCATGTAAAACATATCATGGACATTACAAGTGGTGAGAAAAAATACCATTCAATATATAACCTTATAGGTTGGAAAAGTGGTGGACCTTAACACCCAATTATTATTAATATAATGACATAGAGTGGACAAGTGGTGAATCTTGCGACCAAACCTACTAGGAAAAGTACGTTGGACAAGTGGTGGACCTTGAATGCAAACCCCCCATGTACAAAATATTACTCATGCTACTAGGAATAATTTGGTATTAAGGTCCATGTTTCAATGGAGCCTAGCTTGGAAAAGTGGTGGACCTTTGTTTCTCTCTATGTTTCAATAGAATTTGCTTGGACAAGTGGTGAACCTTGGAACAAAACCCCCATGTAAAGCATGTCATGGGCATTACAAGTGGTGAGAAAAAATACCATTCAAGGTATAACCTTATGGGCTGGACAAGTGGTGGACCTTAGCACCCAATTCCTCTTATTATAATGACATATAGTGGAAAAGTGGTGAATTGTGAGACCAAACCTACTAGGGATAATAGGTTGGAGAAATGGTTGACCTTGAATGTAAATCACCCATGTAAAAATATCATGGGTTTTGCGTATTTCAATGGAGCCTAGCATCTTGGAGACATGGTGGAACTTACTTCTCTCCATGTTTTAATGGAGCCTATCTAGGAGAAATGGTGGAGGTTCCTTCTCTCCATGTTTCAATGGAGCCTAGCTTGGACAAGTCGTGGACCTTTGTTTCTCTCTATGTTTGAATATGGTTAGCTTGGACAAGTGGTGGATCTTGGAATGAAACTCCCATGTAAAACATATCATGGGCATTTCAAGTGGCGAGAAAGGATACCATTTAAGATATAACCTTATAGGTTGGACAAGTGGTGGACCTTAACACAATATAATGACATAGAGTGTACAAGTGGTGAATCTTGAAACCAAACCACTCATGCTACTAGGGATAATAGGTTAAACAAGTGGTGGGCCTTGAAATAAAACCCCCTAGAGTGTTTCAATGGATCCTAGCTTGGAAACATGGTAAAGCTTGCTTCTCTCCATGTTTCAATGCAGCCTATCTTGGATAAATGGTGCAGCATCATTCTCTCCATGTTTCAATGGAGCCTAGCTTGGACAAGTGGTGGACCTTTGTTTCTCTCTATGTTTAAATAGAGTTATCTTGGAAAAGTGGTGGACCTTGGAACAAAAACCCCATTTAAAACATATCATGGGCATTACAAGTGGTGAGAAAAAATACCATTCAATATATAACCTTATAGGTTGGACAAGTGGTGGACCTTAACACCCAATTATTCTTAATATAATGACATAGAGTGGATAAGTGGTGAAATTGGGACCAAACCTACTAGGGAAATAGGTTGGACAAGTGGTGGACCTTGAATGTAAACGCCCCATGTACAAAATATCACTCATGCTACTAGAATAATTTGGTATTAAGGTCCATGTTTCAATGCAGCCTAGCTTGGAAAAGTGGTGGACCTTTGTTTCTCTCTATGTTTCAATAGATTTATCTTGGATAAGTGGTGTACCTTGGAACAAAACCCCCATGTAAATCATGTCATGGGCATTACAAGTGGTGAGAAAAAATACCATTCAAGCTATAACATTATAGGTTGGACAAGTGGTGGACCTTAACACCTAATTCCTCTTAATATAATGACATAGAGTGGACAAGTGGTGAATCATGAGACCAAACCTACTAGGGATAATAGGTTGGACAAGTGGTGAACCTTGAATGTAAACCCCCCATGTACAAAAAATTATGGGTATTGGGTATTTCAATGGAGCCTAGCAACTTGGAGACATGGTGGAGCTTATTTCTCTCCATGTTTCAATGGAGCCTATCTAGGAGAAACAGTGGAGGTTCCTTCTCTCCATGTTTCAATGAGCTTAGCTTGGACAAGTGGTGGACCTTTCTTTCTCTATATGTTTTAATAGAGTTAGCTTGGACAAGTGGTGGACCTTGGAATGAAACCCCCATGTAAAACATATCATGGGCATTTCAAGTGGTGAGAAAGGATACTATTTAAAATATAACCTTATAGGCTGGACAAGTGGTGGACTTTAACACATATTTCTTCTTAATATAATGACATAGAGTGTACAAGTGGTGAATCTTGAGACCAAACCACTCTTGCTACTAGGGATAATAGGTTGGACAAGTGGTGGACCTTGAATGTAAACCCCTCATGTACAAAATTATGGGTTTAGGGTATTTCAATGGAGCCTAGCTTGGAGACATGGTGGAGATTGCTTCTCTCAATGTTTCAATGGAACCTATCTTGGAGAAATGGTGGATCATCCTTCTCTCCATGTTTCAATGGAGCCTATCTTGGACAAGTGGTGGACCTTTGCTTCTCTCTATGTTTTAATGGAGTTAGCTTGGACAAGTGGTGGGTCTTGGAACAAAACCCCTTTGTAAAAAATAGCATGGACATTACAAGTGATGAGGAAAAATATCATTCAAGATATAACCTTATAGGTTGGAAAAGTGGTGATGGACCTTGACAAGTGGTGAAGGATACCATTTAAGATATACCCTTATAGGTTGGACAAGTGGTGGACCTTAACACCCAGTTATTCTTAATATAATGACATAGAGTGGATAAGTGGTGAATCTTAAGACCAAATCACTCATGCTACTAGGTATAATACGTTAGAGAAGTTGTAGACCTTGAATGTAAACACCCCATGTACAAAATATCATGGTTTTAGGGTGTTTCAATGGAGCCTAGAATCTCGGAGACATGGTAGATCTTGATTCTTTCCATGTTTGAATGGCACCTATCTTGGAAAAATGATGGAGGTTACTTCTCTCCATACTTCAACGGAGCCTAGCTTTGACAAGTGGTGAACCTTTGCTTCTCTCTATGTTTGAATAGAGTTAGCTTGGACAAGTGGTGGACCTTTGCTTCTCTCTATGTTTGAATAGAGTTAGCTTGGACAAGTGGTGGACCTTGGAATGAAACCCCCGTGTAAAACATATCATGGGCATTTCAAGTGGTGAGAAAGGATACCATTTAAGATATAACCTTATAGGTTGGACAAGTGGTGGACCTTAATACATAGTTCTTCTTAATATAATGACATAGAGTGTACAAGTGGTGTATCTTGAGACCAAACCACTCGTGCTACTAGGGATCCTAGCTTGGACAAGTGGTGGACCTTGGAAAAAAGTCCCCCTGTACAACATAGATGAGTTTTTTCATGTTTTAATGGAAGAGAGATTCGACAAATGGTGGAGCTTGCTTATCTCCATGTGGATTTTAGAACTAGCTTGGACAAGTGGTGGAGCTTTGCTTTTTTACTCTTCATAATACAATGATGTATAGGTTGGTTACATGGTGAATCTTAAGGCCAAACCTCCCATCTTACTAGAGATGATAGGTTGGACAAGTGGTCAACCTTCTATCATTTCTCCATGCCTATAATTAGACAATTAGTAGAACTAGCATCTTTCTATGTTGTCTAGAGCTGAGCTTGGACAAGTAGTGGACCTTGCTACTCTCTTCCCTTGGATTATTAGTTTGAAGACTCATTATATATACTTGCTTAGATCTATATAATTACTCATTAGTTAGGTTACAAGTGGGTATGTAATTTGTTAGCCTCAAGGGACTTTGAATATTGAATAGTAAGACCAAGTGCTGGTTTGAAGATCTTTTGCTTATCTAAACTAGACTCTAACTCAATAATAAGTTTCATAAGTTCCACGAATTGTCCTATCTAGGCTCCAAAAGAGTCTTAATTGGTTTGTGCTAGATTATAACTTCCTTGATGGGGTAGAATCCTAGAAAAATGAGGCACTATAAGTTTTACCTTAGCTCAAATGGATTTTTCACTTAAACTCGACTGCAATTTGGCTATCTAGTCTTTGTCTCGATGGAGTTTAACACTAGATACATAGTAGTGATATTTAAGCTTCATGTCTCTTCACTTGATCGAGATATGAGACCATACTTTCAAGGTCACCACTTGTCTTACCTAAAGACCAATGTGAGACATGGGAGCAAGAAAGCCATCCGATATTGTTTTAAGGACTATTACATAGGCAATCAATAACTTAAGTAAAGCAAAAAGACTTGGATCTTTCACAATTAATAACTTAAGTAAAGCCAAAAGACTTGGATCTTTGACAGTTTTTTTCAAACTAAAAAAGCACAATCTCATGCTAACAAAACTATAAATCACAATTGAAAGGTTTGAACAAGAAAAAGATCAACAATCTTAATAAGAAGGATACTTTTCATTTCATTTGATGATTACAAACTAAAATAAAGTCTCTCAAGAAATTGATAAACAAAAAATGTAGGTGACTGCTTCATTATTTTGAGCAAAAATATCAAAATCTCTATTGATTGAGCTCCATCTAGTAGTATCCTTTGTAAGATCCTGCAAGAAGGAATAAAAAGAAAGATTTGTTAGATACCATGCACATGAGTGTTCAAGCATGTGTATCAAGAATATATGACATGTCACTAGTACCTTAGGGTTGCTTTCTATCCAGCCTTAGAAGATTGTTCTCAGCTTTCACCTTATTTATATAAGCCTTTGCTGTGGTTGCCTTCAAAACTCCTTTTGTGTTACAACCCAATTGCCTAGCTAAAGTGGTCAATTGTGACGCCTTCATGCTTTCAATGGGTGTACGCTCCTTTGCCAAGATCTCTTGTATTTGGGCTCTTCTCATTTCATTGCGGTGGCTTGTGTCACTTGCATCTTCAATGATAGTTTCATCTCTGTCACCTTTTGCAGGTGGTATTCTTCTTGTAAAGAACACCTTAGCTGACCAAACATCATTTTTCTGCTTCCAATACTCCATGATTTGTTTGTATTCACTATCATTTGTCACTATAGGTTGTCCATAACGATTAGAAGCAATTAAATCACGCACATCCCTTCTCTCATCAAGCTGAATCAAGTATGGCAGTAGCTCCTCCAAGAGCATATTGTCAACCATCTTCTCAGCATCAAATTGTGGTGGAAAAATGCAATTGTTTGCTGGTGAAATACATCCCTTGTAAGGAGAGTCATCAATAAGCACTGTTCTTTGTGGATCACATTCAAACCCCATGGCAATTTTGGCTAGAGGCTTGAACATTGCCTCAACGTTTGGATTGTCGGGTCTAAACAATTTTTGAGTTTGAGCGGTGTAGCAAACATCTTGCGACCAAATTGCAAAGAAAGGCAATGTATCCTCAGCTAAGTTGTTTAGTGCTGCAAGGATTTGATACACATTATTCCTAGTAGCTGTCGACCAAATTGCAACATTAAACCTTTGTAAAATAGTCTTCAAGAATTGGATGCAACCTGGCCTGAGTATAATATATCTTTTTGAATCCATTTGCACTGAGTTGTGGTGTGAGGATGGTTGAGGGGAACGTTTCAACAATAGACCATTTAAATCCAATATAATTGTAAGCATGGATTTCTCAACATCTACGCTACATGACGTAGTACCAATTGGCAATAGCTCGTGAGTGGACTTTTCAGTCTCTTTTGATGTATGTTGCATTTTTGAAGCATCGATTTCTTGGTTCTCATTATTGGAAGCTTGCTCAAGTTGCACAACACTAGACTCTAGTATAGAAATATCATCCATCTTGGGCACTTTAGAAACCATAGAATCTATGGATTCTATAGTTGTTGACTGAACCATAGGAGCATTATCCATCCCAGTTTGTGAATCTAAGAAAACACACACACAAATGGTATCTCAAAACCACTAGAATTTTATTCACCATATTTATATGTAGAACTCCTAGTAAGAAATTTATTTAAGGTAAAGTCGTTGTTAGAATCCTTGCAACCATTTTCAGCATTCGTACACCAAACACCACTTGTCTAAAATACAATCTACTAACTCAACATTTTCCATCCTACACTTTATTAAAGATGAGTACTTAAAGTGAAAACTAAAAGCCACCCTTGTTGAGGAAACATGGATACAAGGTCCACCAAATGTCCAACCTAGACTACAAGAAAATAATTAGAGATTTGGCTTAGATTTGGATTCAAAGGCCACCACTTATTCAAGTAAGATAACTCCACTTGTTTAAGACAGTAATGTTTGAAGCCCCACCACTTGTCCAACCTAGACATTGATTAAATTTTGGTAAGATTTATCACAAATCTAGAGTAGAATCAAGATTCTATGGCCAAGGTAGTCAAATATGTTAGACAACACACAAAGCATAAGAGCACTCTAGATTCTCGTTGAGCATAAACTAAACAATAATCAAATGTTATATTCACTTGAGATTTCATCCATGAAAAATGAAAATGATGCATGTACTTGAGATTTCCATCCATGTACAATACTTTACAATGTCAAGTAAAGTTATAGTCAGCAAACAACTCTTCTCCTGCTTCAACTTGACAAATAGTCTCAATGCATACATGGCCATATTCTTCTGACTTGATGTGTGAAGAGGTGCATTTATGCCAAGGTGGCAAATTTGGATCAAATGTATAGCGTACGTTGGGACAGACATTTGTACTGTGAGAACTATTTATATAGCCCGACACGTTTCCTTCTTCTACACAACCAATAATGTATGATTGATCTTCCTCTTCTTCTATGTTTGGATCCTCTAGAAGAGAATATTTATAAGCTCTTGGAAATATTTTGCATATCTTTTTCCAGTCTTGAAATCTATACTTATGCCCTCCATAGTTTAGAATAGTCAAACCACTTTCCAGGGTAGTATGCACAAATAGCCCATAACCAGCTCCTTCAATACATGAAAGTCGCACTTCAAAATCCACACCGTTAATATGGAAAATTACATCTTTGGGAATAGGAAAAGTTGGTGTCCCAAAAGGATCTTCATGCCAATCATAGTGTGAAATACATCTAGTTTTTATATCACTTAACTCCTTTGTGTCTGCAAAAAGAAGAAAATATTATGCATAAAATAATGACAATATCAAAGAAAGATATCATTATTTTATAGTCCAATAGGTCCATTGTATGGAAGACTTAGAGTGCCTCTTACATGGTGCCTCCAAGGTTTCCAAAAAATAAAATCATTGGAAAAAAAAGGCCACTGTGTCTCCAATCTATTGCCCATTTGAAGCATAGAGAGAACCAAGGTCCACCACTTGTCCAAGCTAGACATGGAGCATTGACACAAGATCCAACACTTATCCAAGAACCCTATAGTATATGTGGTAACATGGGATGCATTGATGCAACAAAAGTAGTCTAGCCTCCTCATCCATCTCTTTTTTCTTGTAGCCTAGAGGGATTAGTTTCAAGGTCTATCACTAGTCAAAAACTACACATAGAACATTGATACAAGGTTCCACCACATGTGAAACCTATCATCTCTAGTAGCATGGATGGTTTGATATCAAGGTTCATCGCGTGTCCTACCTATACTCTATTGTAGCATATAGATTCTGGTTTGGTGGTACTACACTTGTCCAAACTTGGCTTGTTGTTGATATCTGGAGGTAATCAAGGGTCCTCCACTTGTCCAAGTTAGGCATATAAAACAATTGCAAGGTCCACCATGTGTACAACATATGATTGATTATAGCATGCATGGTCTTATTTCATGGGCAACCATCTTCTCTCCAACATGTGTCCAACCTCGGCTCCATTGAAGCATGGAGAGAAGCAAGGTCCACCACTTATCAAAGCTATTATTTTCTCCCAGTGCTTTCAAAACCCATAATACGTTGTACATGGGGGGGGGGGATTCTTGTTTCAAGGTCCACCCCTTGGCTAAGATTGGATCCATTGAAACATAAAGAGAAGCAAGCTCTACCATTTGTCCAAGCTAGGAGCCATTGAAACATGAAAACCCCATAATATGTTGTATACGAGGGGTGTTTTTCAAGGTCTACCACTTGTCTAAGCTATGGTCCATTGGAACATGGAGAGAAGCAAAGCTCCACCACTTTTCTAAGCTAGGATCCATTGAAACATGGAGAGAAGCAAGCTCCATTGTTTGTCTAAGCTAGGCTCCATTGGAACAAGGAGAAAACAAGCTCCACCACTTGCCTATTATTGCATAGAGATTCTGGTTTGAAGGTCCACCACTTGTCCAACCTTGCCTTCATGTATGGAGATAATCAAGAGTGCAATGCTTCTCTAAGCTAGGGACATAAAAGAGTTTCAAGGTCCACTACATATACGATCTATGATGGGTTGTAGCATGGGAGGTTTCATTTTAAGGTTGACCACTTCTCCAGCTCCGCTTGTCCAACCTCAGATCCATTGAAGAATGGAGAATAAAGGTGTACCAACTCTCCAAAATAGGCAAGGACAATCTCTATAAAACCCATGAATTGTTAATATATGCTATGCTGTGGAGTTTTGTTTGAAGTTCCACTCCTTATCCAAGCTACAATCCATTGAAGCATGGAACTAAGTAAGATATATCTCTAGTCCAAGATAGGATCCATTGAAACATAGAGAGAATCAAGGTCCACCACTTGTCCAAGCTATGCATGGGTAATTGATATAAGGACCACTACGTTTTCACCTATACTATGCTCTATCATGGATGGTTTCATATCCCACCAATTTTCCAACCTATTTAGTAGGTTGTATTATGGGGGTTTGGTTTCAAGGTACTTCACTTGTCTAAGGTGGGTTCCATTGAACCATGGAGAGAAACTATGTCTACCACTTGTCCGAAATATGCTCCTTTAAAACATAAAAACAAGGTCCACCACTTGTCCAAGCTAAAGTTTCTCTCCATTGAAGCATGGAGAGAAACAAGGTCTACCACCTGTCCAAAATATGCTCCATTGAAACATAAAAGCAAGGTCCACCACTTGTCCAAGCTAATATAACAAATGGGTGTTGGTTACAAGGTGTACCACACTTGTCTAAACTAGTCTTCATGCAAGGTCTACCACATGTCCAAGCTATATGAGCTTGTTTTGAAGGTCTACCACACCTCTTGAAATTAGGATCCATGTAAGGTCCACCTTTTGTCAAGCTATGCATTTAATGAGTACTAAAACTAAGTAAATTGCAGTACTTAAATACCTTTCCAAGCTCATTAAGATTTTGGTCTCTAAGGCCGGCCACCACCACATGTCTAATCTATGCTCTAATTGATTACTTATGCTATTTCTCAAAGTCCAAACATAAGCTCCCTTCTAGCAAGGTTAGTTTAAATTTAGGCTCCAGCACCTGTCTAAGCTAGGTTCAATTTATGAAGCATCACCATTTAACCATGCTACGATCTAATGTATCATATCAAGGGGGTATTGATAAAAGGTCCAAAACTTATTGAGTTCAAGCTCTTAAGTAATTAAGTCTTTGTGAGTATTAAATGTTTAGTTTTAGTCTACAGATCCACCATTCAAAAACTCAAGTAATTTACTATTTACATTCAAACCTTGAATGCTTGAGATAAAAAATACAAGCTCAATCAATACTATATAAAGCAAAATCTAACATTAAGAGTATCAAATCAGTAACAAGAAACACTAACATGCACAAGAAACTCAAAACATACGTGTCTCCATTTCCAAAAAGTCCTCCATTGACAGAGGATGGTGTTGTTGTTGTTCTTCTTCTCTTTGTGGAGAGCACTCCTCTGTAACAGGCACAATGTCGCCTGATTGCGAAGTGGATTGTTGAAGTCCAGCCCATTTTTCTATATCTTCATGAGACTTAACAAAGTCTAGCAGCATGGTCTCCATGCTTTTTGCCTCCTCCACACTATCAATTAAGCAGATGACTTCTTTTTTCTGTTGTATTCCTTCTTGTGCAACCAAGGAGCCATCACCAAAAACATCAACAAGCTTGCGGTCTTCAAAACAATATGTACGAATGTAGTGCTTGACCAAAGCTCTTTTTTTGGCCTCCAAATATTGCAAATCTGACATATCGTTATCTGCTACTTGAAGAAGAGAACAATCAATTGGCATGGGATGTTCCTCTGATCTTCTTCTCAGGTCTTCAAATGCATTGCCTTGTCCCAAGAAGGCAATAACTGTTAGGAATTGAATTGCTCCTTTGCAAGGAGCTGATGGAAAGTGATGCAATGCACCACAACAATGGTAGCTCAGATTATCTCCCATGGCGTGAAAGGCACATTGCAATTTTGTGAAGTTAGTGAAATCCACAAATGCAAGAAAGACAAATCCAGGATCTGTTGACCCTCCAGCAATAGCCAAGATCCCATCCAAAGCATTGTTAAATGTCTCCTCACTCCACTTCAAATTGCCTCCAACGTTTTTTGTCATATCTAAAACACATAAGCCAATAGGCACTTTATTATTGAAGTGGCGCATCAAGTAGAGATTGCCTTCCATTTGTAGGCTCACCACATAGATTGACCATGGCAAATCTCTAGGCTCAGTTTTCTCCTTTTGAAGGTGAATTGCCCATTGCATGTATTTTATTGCTCCATCTGGAAAAGCCATTTTCTTTGTTCCACGCGTCAAACTAGATCTGATCCATTCCTCGCATAGCATTAAAATTGTTTTATAAACAACATCATTGATGTTATACATTTTGACCACCTCCTCCCAGTCTTTACATGGTGAAGACTCATTCAAATTGTTGAAGCCTTCAAGAAGTGCATCTTGAATCAATTTGTCTTGCTTCAACTGCTTGATTCGATCATACATGTCAGTTGCATCACCATCCTTTGCACTCTTTGACAGTAAAATCTTCTCATCTCTAATCTCTTCTTGAATAGTCTTTACCTCTGATTCCTCAAGGCCACAAAGATATCTAAATACAGTTGTTGGGGTTTTCTTATTCTCCTCTTCTAGATTTTCAATGATTTCTATCCAGCAATCATAAACTAAATCAGAGTAGGTGACCATGTGTGCCTGTTTAGCAATCCAACTTGCTGCTGCACTCATTCTTGCCAATCGAAGAAAAGCCTAAAAATAAATAGAGAAATAATTAAACTATTGAGCAAGATTTGTTAATTAAACACTATAAAAAAGACAAAGAAAATAACTTACATCCCATCCGGCACGAGATGCATGTCCCTCTGCAATTCCACTTGCTGCCTTTGGTGGTCATCCTGAGAAGATCCATTGACTCCGTAAATGTCTCAATATTTGGCTGTAAGGTTGCTTGACATACAATGCCTGAGCCTCCTCATTTGCAATGGCAGATATAGCAGTTGCAACAAATGGAGGAGCATTCACAACAATGCGAGCCTTTCTAAATTTATACACGCTAATCAGTCTTTCAAAGATCTCTTTGTTGTTTTGTTCATTGTGAAGCAAAACTTTTGCAGCATAGATTGAATGCTGCCCATCAAGAATCCAATAATGATAATCTTTAATTTTTTGCTCCTCTACCTCTTCTACTGCCAAAGGAGTCCCCTTCTTTGATTTTGCATTTCGAACAGGCATCAAATATGCACATGCTGCAGGCTTGGTCGTACTCCGTGAAAATCCAAATAACACACTTTCAGCGTGTTTTTTATCCATAATACGTGCATTATAGTGATCAGGAGCAAGCCAACAATTTTGAATAGGGATATCAAATTCCCTATATTGGAAAGGAAAATAATTTATGTACTTATTCATTCCACCTGTATCTTTTTCTTGTCCTTTCATGGCCTCAGCTTCTAAAACATCTGGATCCACAATTCTCATCTTTGACATTGAACCCTCTGTTGATGAGGATGCCAAAGATGCCTTGTCTACATCCAAAATGGAGCTAGTTCGCTTAGCTTCTACTTTCTGCACTTTTGCTTGCTTCTTTGTGGATGGTGGTCGTGAAGCTTTCACCTTTTTTCGTTGTAGTGTGGCAATGATGGAGCTTTGAAGTTGATCTGCTGTGATATTTGGATTTGATTCTGCAAACTTCCATCCTCGAGAAAACATTGTCTCTTCTTTTTTCTAGACATGCGCTCCAATGCATATGCTCCTGGAGATAGTTGAAATTCTAGATTCATTGGAACTAGAATTTCAATGCATTCCACCTCTGGATGACTATCAACTACAGAAACAGATGCTTCCACAACTTGTCCAACATCTTCAAACAAGCTGTCATTCTCCTTTTTGGCAATAAATAGATGCACCTTATGAAATTGTGCACCCTCTATACCATGTATGTCCAAATACCATTTCCTAAGATCATTGCAAGTATAGTCAACTGAAACAGCAACCCTTGCAACGTGTTTTTTTGGAGCCATCTTTCCTGAAACAAAAAAAACCAAATGTTATTTTAACATATACTTTTTTGTAATGGATTAAGTTTGTGTGAATACAAGTTCCACCACTTGTTCAAGCTAGATCTAAGCAAGTATACATAGTGATCATTTAAGCTAGTAAACTAAGGGAAGGGAGAAGTAAGGTCCACCACTTGTCCAAGCTTAGCTCTAGACAACATGGAGAGATTGGAGGTCTACTAATTGTCTAATATAGGCTAACTATATTGAAACATAGAGAGAAGCAAAGGTCCACCACTTGTCCAATCTAGGGTCCATTGAAACATGGAGAGAAGGATGCTCCACCATTTGTCCAAAATAGGCTCCATTGAAACATGAAGAGAAGCAAGATGCACCATGTCTTTGAGATGCTAGGCTCCATTGAAATACCTTAAACCCATGATATTTTGTATATGTGGGGTTTAAATTCAAGGTCCACCACTTGTCCAACCTATTATCCCTAGTAGCATGAGTGGTTTGGTCTCAAGATTCACCACTTTTCCACTCTATGTCATTATATTAAGAAGATCTGGGTGTTAAGGTCCACCACTTGTCCAACCTATAAGGCTATATCTTAAATGGTATTATTTACCACCACTTGGAATGCACATGATGGGTTTTACATAGGGGTATGGTTCCAAGGTCCACCACTTGTCCAAGCTAACTCTATTGAAACATAGAGAGAATCAAAGGTCCACCACTTGTCCAAGCTAGGCTCCATTGAAACATGGAGAGAAGGATGCTCCACCATTTGTCCAAGCCAGGTTGATTGAAACATGAAGAGAAGCAAGCTGCACCATGTCTCCAAAATGCTAGGCTCCATTGAAATATCTTAAACCCATGATATTTCGTACATGGGGGGTTTACATTCAAGGTCCACCACTTGTCCAACCTATTATCACTAGTAGCATGAGTGGTTTGATGTCAAGATTCACCACTTTTTCTACTCTATGTCATTATATTAAGAAGATCTGGGTGTTAAGGTCCACCACTTGTCCAACCTATAAGGCTATATCTTAAAGGGTATTCTTTCTCACCACTTGGAATGACCATGATAGGTTTTACATGGGGGTTTGGTTCCAAGTTCCACCACTTGTCCAAGCTAACTCTATTGAAACATAGAGAGAAGCAAAGGTCCACCACTTGTCTAAGCTAGGGTCCATTGAAACATGGAGAGAAGGATGCTCCACCATTTGTCCAAGATAGGCTCCATTGAAACATGAAGAAAGCAAGCTGCACCATGTCTCCAAGATGCTAAGATCCATTGAAATACCTTAACCCATGATATTTTGTACATGGGGAGTTTACATTCAAGGTCCACCACTTGTCCAACCTATTATCTCTAGTAGCATGAGTGGTTTGGTCTCAAGATTCACCACTTTTCCACTCTATGTCATTACGTTAAGAAGATCTGGGTGTTAAGGTCGACCACTTGTCCAACCTATAAGGGTATATCTTAAAGGGTATTCTTTCTCACCACTTGAAATGTCCATGATATGTTTTACATGGGGGTTTGGCTCCAAGGTCCACCACTTGTCCAAGCTAACTCTATTGAAACATAGAGAGAAACAAAGGTCCACCACTTGTCCAAGCTAGGCTCCATTGAAACATGGAGAGAAGGATGCTCTACCATTTGTCGAAGCTAACTCTATTGAAACATGGGGGGTTTACATTCAAAGTGCACTCCATCCAAATATTAACCCAGTAGCATGAGTGGTTCATTCAAGGTCCACACTTGGTCCCAATATTCACCACTTTTTCACTCTAGTCATTATATTAAGAATATTTGGTGTTAAGGTCCACCACTTGTCCAACCTATAAGGCTATATCTTAAGGGTTATTCTTTCTCACCACTTGGAGTGACCAGCATAGGTTTTACATGGGGGTTTTGTTTCAAGGTCCACCACTTGTCCAAGCTAACTCTATTGAAACATAGAGAGAATCAAAGGTCCACCACTTGTCCAAGCTAGGGTCCATTGAAACATGGAGAGAAGGATGCTCCACCATTTGTCCAAGATACGGCTCCATTGAAACATGAAGAGAAGCAAGCTACACCATGTCTCCAAGATGCTAGGCTCCATTGAAATACCTCAAACCCATGATATTTTGTACATGGGGGTTTACATTCAAGGTCCACCACTTGTCCAACCTATTATCTCTAGTAGCATGAGTGTTTGGTCTCAAGATTCACCATTTTTCCACTCTATGTCATTATATTAAGAATATCGGGTGCTAAGGTCCACCACTTGTCCAACCTATAAGGCTATATCTTAAACTTTATTCTTTCTCACCACTTGGAGTTACCAAGATAGGTTTTACATGGGAGTTGGTTCCAAGGCCCACCACTTGTCCAAGCTAACTCTATTGAAACATAGAGAGAAGCAAAGGTCCACCACTTGTCCAAGCTAGGCTCCATTGAAACATGGAGAGAAGGATGCTCCACCATTTGTCCAAGATAGGCTCCATTGAAACATGAAGAGAAGCAATCTGCACCATGTCTCCAAGATGCTAGGATCCATTGAAATACCTTAAACCCACGATATTTCGTACATGTGGGGTTTACATTCAAGGTCAGTCCACTTGTCCAAGCTATTATTCCTAGTAGCATGAGTGGTTTGGTCTCAAGATTCACCACTTTTACTTAATGAAAATGAGGGTGTTAAGGTCGACCACTTGTCCAACCTATAAAGGCTAGATCTTAAAGGTTATTATTTTCTCACCACTTGGAATGACCATGATATGTTTTACATGGGGGTTTGGTTCCAAGGTCCACCACTTGTCCAAGCTAACTCTATGGAAACATAGAGAGAAGCAAAGGTCCACCACTTGTCCAAGCTAGGCTCCACTGAGACATTTAGAGAAGGATGATCCCCCATTTGTGGAAGATAGGCTTCCATTGAAACATGAAAAGAAGCAAGTGCACCATGTCTCCAAGATTCTAGGCTCCATTGAAATACCTTAAACCCACGATATGTTTACATGTGGGGTTTACATCAAGGTCCAGTCACTTGTCCAAGCTATTATCGTAGCATGAGTGGTTTGGTCTCAAGATTCACCACTTTTCCACTCTATGTCATTATATTAAGATCTATGGTGTTAAGGTCGACCACTTGTCCAACCTATAAGCGTATCTTAAAGGTTATTCTTTCTCACCACTTGAAATGTCCATGATAGGTTTTACATAGGGGTTGGTTCCAAGGTCCACCACTTATCCAAGCTAACTTTATTTGAAACATAGAGAGAAGCAAAGGTCCACCACTTGTCCAAGCTAGGCTCCATTGAAACATGGAGAGAAGGATGCTCCACCATTTGTCGAGCTAACTCTATTGAAACATGAAGGAATTCAAGTTCCACCATGTCTCCAAGATGCTAGGCTCATCGAAATCATTCAACCCACGATAATTCATAGATAGGGGGTATTAAGGTCCACCACTTGTCAAGCAACTATTGCTATAGCCTAATGGTTGGTCTTTCAAGATTCAACCACTATTATTAAGGTTTATGTGTGTTAGGTCCACCACTTGTTCCAACCTAATAATGCTACATCATAAAGGTTATTCTTTCTTACCACTTGGAGTGACCATGATAGGGTTTAACATGGGGTTTGGTTCCAAGGTCCACCACTTGTCCAAGCTAACTCTATTGAAACATAGAGAGAAGCAAAGGTCCACCACTTGTCCAAGCTAGGGTCCATTGAAACATGAGAGAAGGATGCTCCACCATTTTGTCCAACCTATTATCCAAGAAACATGAGGAAGCAAGCTGCACCATGTCCCACAAGATGTTAGCTCCATCGAAATACATTAAAACCCCCGATAATTTCGTTAGAATGAGGGGTTACTTTCAAGTCCACCACTTGTCCAAGCTATTAATGCTAGTAGCCTGAGTGGTTTGGTCTCAAGATTCACCACTTTTATTAAGAATATGTGGGTGTTAAGGTCCACCACTTGTCCAACCTATAAGGCTACATCTTAAAGGTTATTCTTTCTTACTACTTGGAGTGACCATGATAGGTTTTACATGGGGGTTTGGTTCCAAGGTCCACCACTTGTCCAAGCTAACTCTATTGAAACATAGAGAGAAGCAAAGGTCCACCCTTGTCTAAGCTAGGGTCCATTGAAACATGGAGAGAAGGATGCTCCACCATTTGTCCAAGGTAGGCTCCATTGAAACATGAGGAGAAGCAAGGTGCACCATGTCTCCAAGATGCTAGGCTCCATCGAAAACATTAAACCCACGATATGTCGTAGATGAGGGGTTTACATTCAAGGTCCACCACTTGTCCAAGCTATTATTGGTAGTAGCCTGAGTGGTTTGGTCTCAAGATTCACCATTTTTCCACTCTATGTCATTATATTAAGAATATGCGCGTGTTAAGGTCCACCACTTGTCCAACCTATAAGGCTACATCTTAAAGGTTATTCTTTATACCACTTGGAGTGACCATGATAGGTTTTACATGGGGGTTTGGTTCCAAGGTCCACCACTTGTCCAAGCTAACTCTATTGAAACTAACTCCATTGAAGCAAAGAGAACATGGAAAGGTCCACCACTTGTCCAAGATAGGCTCCATTGAAACATGGAGAGAAGGATGCTCCACCATTTCTCCAAAGCTAACTCTAAAAGAAACATGGGTTTTGCATTCAGGTCCACCACTTGTCCAAGCTATTATTGCTAGTAGCATGAGTGGTTTGGTCTCAAGATTCACCACTTTTCACTCTATGTCATTATATTAAGAATATGTGGGTGTTAAGGTCCACCACTTGTCCAACCTATAAGGCTACATCTTAAAGGTTATTCTTTCTTACTACTTGGAGTGACCATGATAGGTTTTACATGGGGGTTTGGTTCCAAGGTCCACCACTTGTCCAAGCTAACTCTATTGAAACATAGAGAGAAGCAAAGGTCCACCACTTGTCCAAGCTAGGGTCCATTGAAACATGGAGAGAAGGATGCTCCACCATTTGTCCAAGATAGGCTCCATTGAAACATGACGAGAAGCAAGCTGCACCATGTCTCCAAGATGCTAGGCTCCATCGAAATACATTAAACCCACGATATGTTCGTAGATGAGGGGTTTACATTCAAGTCCACCACTTGTCCAAGCTATTATTGCTAGTAGCCTGAGTGGTTTGGTCTCAAGATTCACCACTTTTATTAAGAATATGTGAGTGTTAAGGTCCACCACTTGTCCAACCTATAAGGCTACATCTTAAAGGTTATTCTTTATTACCACTTGGAGTGACCATGATAGGTTTTACATGGGGGTTTGGTTCCAAGGTCCACCACTTGTCCAAGCTAACTCTATTGAAACATAGAGAGAACAAAGGTCCACCACTTGTCCAAGCTAGGGTCCATTGAAACATGGAGAGAAGGATGCTCCACCATTTGTCCAAGATAGGCTCCATTGAAACATGAGGAGAAGCAAGGTGCACCATGTCTCCAAGATGCTAGGCTCCATCGAAATACATTAAACCCACGATATTTCGTAGATGAGGGTTTTACATTCAAGGTCCACCACTTGTCCAAGCTATTATTGCTAGTAGCCTGAGTGGTTTGGTCTCAAGATTCACCACTTTTCACTCTATGTCAGTATATTAAGAATATTAGTGTTTAGGTCCACCACTTGTCCAACCTATAAGGCTACATCTTAAGGTTATTCTTTCTCACCACTTGGAGTGACCATGATAGGTTTTACATGGGGTTTTGGTTCCAAGGTCCACCACTTGTCCAAGCTAACTCTATTGAAACATAGAGAGAAACAAAGGTCCACCACTTGTCCAAGCTAGGGTCCATTGAAACATGGAGAAGGATGCTCCACCATTTGTCCAAGATAGGCTCCATGAAACATGACGAGAAGCAAGCTGCACCATGTCTCCAAGATGCTAGGCTCCATCGAAATACATTAAACCCACGATATTTCGTAGATGAGGGGTTTACATTCAAGGTCCACCACTTGTCCAAGCTATTATTGCTATAGCCTGAGTGGTTTGGTCTCAAGATCACCACTTATTATTAAGAATATGTGAGTGTTAAGGTCCACCACTTGTCCAACCTATAAGGCTACATCTTAAAGGTTATTCTTTCTTACCACTTGGAGTGACCATGATAGGTTTTACATGGGGGTTTGGTTCCAAGTCCACCACTTGTCCAAGCTAACTCTATTGAAACATAGAGAGAAGCAAAGGTCAACACCTTGTCTAAGCTAGGGTCCATTGAAACATGGAGAGAAGGATGCTCCACCATTTGTCCAAGATAGGCTCCATTGAAACATGAGGAGAAGCAAGTGCACCATGTCTCCAAGATGCTAGGCTCCATCGAAAAACATTAAACCCACGATATGTCGTAGATGAGGGGTTTACATTCAAGGTCCACCACTTGTCCAAGCTATTATTGCTAGTAGCCTGAGTGGTTTGGTCTCAAGATTCACCACTTTTCCACTCTATGTCATTATATTAAGAATATGGCGTGTTAAGGTCCACCACTTGTCCAACCTATAAGGCTACATCTTAAAGGTTATTCTTTCTTACCACTTGGAGTGACCATGATAGGTTTTACATGGGGGTTGGTTCCCAGGTCCACCACTTGTCCAAGCTAACTCTATTGAAACATAGAGAGAAGCAAAGGTCCACCACTTGTCCAAGCTAGGCTCCATTGAAACATGAGAGAAGAAATGCTCCACCATTTGTCGAAGCTAACTCTAATTGAAACATGGGGAGAACGTTCAAGTCCACCACTTGTCCAAGCTATTATGCTAGTAGCATGAAAAGTGTGTTTTGTCTCAAGATTCACCACTTTTTCGCTCTATGTCATTATATTAAGAATATAAGGGTGTTAAGGTCACACTTGTCCAACTATAAGGCTATATCTTAAAGGTTATTCTTTCTCACCACTTGGAGTGACCATGATAGGTTTTACATGGGGTTTGGTTCCAAGGTCCACCACTTGTCCAAGCTAACTCTATTGAATAATAGAGAGAAGCAAAGGTCCACCACTTGTCCAAGCTAGGGTCCATTGAAACATGGAGAGAAGGATGCTCCACCATTTGTCCAAGATAGGCTCCATTGAAACATGAAGAGAAGCAAGATGCACGATGTCTCCAAGATGATAGGCTCCATCGAAATACCTTAAACCCACTATATTTCGTAGATGGGGGGTTTACTTTCAAGGTCCACCACTTGTCCAAGCTATTATCGCTAGTAGCATGGTTTGGTCTCAAGATTCACCAGTTTTCCACTCTATGTCATTATATGAAGAATATCTGGGTGTTAAGGTCCACCACTTGTCCAACCTATAAGGCTATATCTTAAATGATATTGTTTTTGACCACTTGGAATGTGCATGATATGTTTTACATGGGGTTTTGTTCCAAGGTCCACCACTTGTCCAAGCTAGATCTATTACATATATATTATACGTACAATATTCAACTAGATTCCCTACCTATCATGTCCAGTAGCATGGATGCTCTAGCTTGAAGGTCCACCACTTGTCCAACCTATACTCTCTTATGTAAGGGAGATCTCGCTATAAATTCAAAACCTTCCCGCCTAAATTTAAAATATTCCTCCCAAATCTTAAATATCCGCCTAAATTTTAAAATATCCCGCCCAAATTTTAAAATTCAAACTTTTTTATAAAAATTTAAATTTTACTACTTAAATTTAAAATATTCCACGCGAAATTGATTTTAAATTCAAGTTTACCACAAAAAGATATCATTATACCACCTAAATTCAAATATGCAAACCTCAAAACATTATATTATACATAAATTCAAACAAATTCAAATTAACAAGCCTAAACTGATATTAGTTTGCATAGATATGAATTTATCACACCTAAATTATGTCACCATGTTAGAGAGAGTGGTTAGAGAATTTGAACAAGGTCCACCACTTGTCCAACCTAGATACCAAGAAGGATTGAGTGTACAAGGTATTGTTTGGAGGTCCTTATAGTCCACTGGTCTCAAGGTCCACCACTTGTGGTAAGGGTCACCAAAAAGTGTATATATTCATCCAAAGAAATACATGTATTTTTGGTCTACATGTCCTAGTTTAAACCATTTATGTCCATTAGGTGTATCACTAAACAACACTACTATTTTTGAGAAACAGAAGTTACAATCATATCTACAAATGGATTAGAGGAAAATCAACTCAGCATACATCCAGAACTCGCTACAAGAATCGACTTTAACAGATCACGCAAGTAAGTCTTCCATTCAATTTTACTAGTATTACAATGTGTTAGTTATTTGTGATATTTATGTATGTATATATACTATGTGTGCATATCGTAATTAAGTGTAATTGTGTATCTGCATTATGTATGAGTATTACAATGAAATAACACAAATATACATACATACACATAGATAACACAGACGCACACATACATGAGCATGTATTTTCAAGAGAGAGATAGCAAGATACAGAGATAGATAGATAGAGAGAGAGAGAGAGATAAATACCTGTTTTTTAGAGAGAGGAGAGAGAAAGATAACAGATTTCACTGTGTTTATGTATGTGGAAGAGAGGAAGACGATGTATGGGAATATGTGCACGTATTTTCAAGAGAGAGACAACAAGATAACAGATTTCATTGTGGTTATGTATGTGGAAGTGAGGAAGACGATGTGTGGGAATATGTGCATGTATTTTCAAGAGAGAGACAGCAAGATAACAGATTTCACTGTGGTTATGTATGTGGAAGAGAGGAAGACGATGTGTGGAATATGTGTATGTGTGCGGGGATACTTTTAAACTATGTATCTCTGTCTTTTGACGAGAGAGTGTGTGTGCAAGAAGAGTTACAGAGAACCATCTTCTCTATATGGAGAAAGACAGAGAGTGAGAGAGAGAGAAATACCTGTTTTTTCTCTATTCGTGAGGTGTGCAATGTCTCCCGAGAAGACTACCCGATCCTGCCCTTCTGGAAAGCGTTGTGTACGCTGCTGTTTCTTTATCTTGTGCGCGAACTTTCAATCCTGTGCACTCCACCTGTGTGTTGTGTACGATGCCGAGCTTGCTCCTCTACGCGCGCGTATACTCCAACTGTGTGCGATCCGTGTGCGATTTCTGTGTGTTTGCTGCTCGCCTGCTTTCTCTGTGTGCGTTGCTCGTGCGCTCTCTGTGTGCCTAATCTTGATAGGGTTTATTAGAATGCCACGTATGCTACAAGTCCATGTTTTATCATAGGATTAAAAAAAACAAAAGCAATATAAAAAATTAACCAATTCACACGACCAAAATTAAAGAAATCATGGTTGAAAATATGAAAAACATGCGTAACTCTATACTAGGAATTCACTTTTTAAAAAAAAATCTTTGGGCGCTGCCCCTAGCCCCGCGGGGGCGCTGCCCCTTGACCCCGCCCGGGGCGCTGCCGCCCCTTGACCCCGCCCAGAACAATATCCCAAAATCAACCTCCCAAGCCCCGCCATCGAGAGCGCTATATTTCACATCCCCATCAAGAGCGCTACCCCCAAACCTCACGTGGCATTGCCCTAAGACCCCGCATCTGGAGTGCTAAATGGGAACATTCTTCATTAGTGAAATTTTGAACATAAATTATATTAGCATATACTTAAATATAATACAAATATTAACATATTAGCTATACTACTAATTTACTGTAGCAGTTCTAGATTATGTCCCATACTATATTTAAGGTGCCAAAGGTTTGGCCTTATGGTCCTAAATTTAGCCAAGTGGTCAACACATATAGGACCAAGTGCACACTGTGCCACAAAACTTGGCCACCACTTCACTTGCCAAAGATTAGGCCACATGGTCAATCCTAAGTTTCCAATGTTCTTATTATGTCACCTTTTGCCTCGTGGAAAACCTAGGCTTGTTTTCACATACTCAGGCACTTCAAGCCACAATAAATTGTCATTACTCTTCGGCAACCCTTTTGTTCAAGTCTTTGAAAAAACATTGTTTAAGGCCACCCTAAACCATTTCCATTTAGGGGTGTCTAAAACTAGCTTTTTGGCAATTCGAGAAGAAAATGGTCAAAGTTTTATACTTAGTTTTAACCACTTGACCAATTCAAATATTGGAAAGCAAGGTCTTGTAATACTTTTCTTTGGACATCACACATTAAAACTAGGTCCCTCACTTGTCCAAGCTATGCTCTAATACAATAAAGGGCTTTTGGTTTCAAGATGCACCACTTTCCCAACCTTGATTCCATTAAAGAAGCTAGCTCTACTTAGATATTTAATAGCAAGGTCCTGCAGCAGTTCAGATTGAACATTTTCCATGGCAGCTAGGTCCACCACTTATCTAAGCTATGCTCTAATAGAGTAAGGGGGTTTTGGTTTCAAGATCCACCACTTGTCCAAACTTGATTTGGGAAGCAAGGTCCTATAATAGTTTGATTTGGACATTCACCATTACAACTAAGTCCACCACTTCTCCAAGCTATGTTCTAATACACTAAGGAGGTTTTGGTTTCAAGGAGAACCACTTGTACGACTTTGTTTTTGGAAGTAAGGTCTTTACATAGTTCACCTTGGACCTTGGACATTGGATACTACAACTAAGCCCACCACTTGTCTAAGATATCCTCTATATATAGCCAAAGGGTTTGGGTTTCAAGATTCACCACTTTTCCAACCTTTCTTCCATTAAATAAAGGAGGGGCATTATAACTAGGCCCACCACTTGTCCAAGCTATGCTCTGATATAGAAAGGGGATTTTGGTTTCAAGGTCCACCACGTGTTCAACCTTGCAAGACTCAAGGGATACTTGGACATTGGAAAGCATAGTCCTATAGTAGTTGATAGGTGGCAGTGGGTATTACAACTAGGTCCAACCTATGCTCTCATATAGCAAAGAGGCTTTGCTTTCAAGGTCCACCACTTGTCCAACCTTGCTTCCATTAAAGAAATGAGGGGCTACGTAAACATTGGCAAGCAAGGTAGCAAGGTCCTAAGGTGTTTCACCTTGGATATTGGGCATTATAACTAGGTCCACCACTTGTCCAAGCTATGCTCTGATAAAGAAAGGGGATTTTCGTTTCAAGGTCCACCATGTGTTCAACCTTGAAAGACTCAAGGGATACTTGGACATTGGAAAGCATAGTCCTCTAGTAGTTGATAGGTGGCAGTGGGTATTACAACTAGGTCCAACCTATGCTCTAATATAGCAAAGAGGCTTTGGTTTCAAGGTCCACCACTTGTCCAACCTTACTTCCATTAAAGAAATGAGGGGCTACGTAAACATTGGCAAGCAAGGTAGCAAAGTCCTAAGGTATTTCACCTTGGATATTGGGCATTATAACTAGGTCCACCACTTGTCCAAGCTATGCTCTGATATAGAAAGGGGATTTTTGTTTCAAGGTCCACCACGTGTTCAACCTTGAAAGACTCAAGGGATACTTGGACATTGGAAAGCATAGTCCTATAGTAGTTGATAGGTGGCAGTGGGTATTACAACTAGGTCCACCACTTGTCCAACCTATGCTCTCATATAGCAAAGAGGCTTTGGTTTCAAGGTCCACCACTTGTCCAACCTTGCTTCCATTAATATAGCAAGGAGGATTTGGTCTCAAGGTTCACCACTTGTCCAACCTATGCAAACCTTTTTCATGTTGTAGCATGATTTTTTGTTTGAAGAGTATTTTTCTATAACTATGGATTTAACAATGTAATCTTTTTACTTACAGGATGGACTTCGAATCTGGGGAGAAAGTACATATGATACTTGACAATGAAATCGTTGGTATTGGTTGTGTGTGTAGAACAGATCCAGATTCCACTTGTGGTGGTACAAAGATAGGGCTGGGAAATGTCTCCATACTGGTGGAGGAATGCTTGAAGGATGTGGTCCTACCTTTTCCTACAATGGATACTTCATCTCTCCAAGGCTCATTATGGAGTGCTGTTCGATGGTCAAAGCTTCTTTTGCAATCTTTTGTATTAAATGGGAACTTAATTGATCCACACAAAAGCTACAATGGTGATGAAGAACATGATCATTCTGATCCTCTAGTTACAGATGCAATACCTATGACAAGCCCAGAATTTGAAGCAATGATTCGAGAGTCTTGGAGAAATCAGAGGGTCCTTTTAAAAGATGACACAATGATGCAAACCATGAATGAAGGGACCATCTTATATGTATTTCCACATGATTATGTCAACTTTCAGGAACTTGGTCCTGATTGTGTGGGTGTGGGTATTGAAAGAGAAAATGCAAGCATTCATGATGTGGTTGAAGTGGGTAGCATCACTTTGCTAAAGTGGCCCATCAAGCAGACAACAATGTTGAATGGGAGCCCATTACAACGCTTTGTTCCTGTTGATGGCATGCATGCTACATATGAGGATGTATCCAACAATGGCAATGTTGGAAAAAAACTTGATGGGAGTAATGTTGTCCAGTTGTCAAGGAAGAGACGATACACTTTCATGAACAGGACTCAAAAATCAAAAGCAGCACCAGCTTCGACTTTTTACCTTTCAAACAAATCAATTCAAAGGGTATCATGCATTGATTGTTGTGCACAAAAATGCTGCCAATTTGCAGATCGTGATATGGTGACAAGGTTACGACAACAATTTTGGGGAGAGTCTCAAAAATCACGCACTAATTATGTTTATGATGTTCTTTCTATATGTTATCAGAAAGATGAGAAGTCACGATACCAATTCAGGCTAAATGGCTCTATTGTTTGTTGTAGAGCATGGTATGAGCTACATGGAATACCAAAGACATCATTTTATCGATACAAGGAGAACTTTGAAAATGGTGTGCGCCAATATGTACATGGGAACACATGTACATTGAGAAGGGGACTTCAACATACTAGTTTAGCAAGAGCACTACTAAACGAGTTTGTGGAAAACAACTCTGAGAAGATGCCACATAGAAGTAGAACACTGCTAGATGGCTCAAGAGAGACTCAATTGGTGATTCCATCAACATACAAACAAGTGGATATTTTATGTGAAATCAACACGACACTTGACCAAATGGGCTATGAGAAGAAGCTATCCCAATCTTCTTTTGGTAGAATTTGGAACAAAGAGTACCCACATGTCACTTTAACAAAGACGAGTGAGTTCTCTAAGTGCAATATTTGTAGCTCAATCAAGGCAAGGTTAGAAGCTAAACCTTCTCTTGAAGAGAGAGCTCTTCTCTTGAGGGAGACAGAAGTTCACATGGCACAACAAAAGAGTTGCAGAAGCCTATATTATGCATGGCGCACATATTCAGAAACTCAACCACAAAAGTATGTATGCATAATCCATGATAAGATGGATCAAAAGAAGACTGCCATTCCTAGATTACGCATTGTTCCCAAGGGTGTGGATTCAGGATATAATCTGCAGGTGGCATTGATTGGCATGATCACTCATGGACATGGAGAAGGTCATTACGGACACTTTGTCTTGAATGGTTTGTGGCCAGCTGATCCAAATCTTACAATTGGCTCAATTGCTAATTGTTTACATAACCTTGAGAGGATAGATAAGCATCCTCTTGGTGATCTAGTAACAAATGGACTTCCAAGGAGCAATATTTCACTACTACATGCTTTGAACTCAAGGGATGCTTTGGACTACCATAACTTGAGTGATGGAAAAGAGCCCATTGTGCAGTCGTCAGAAATTGCAGAAGAGGAATTGGGGTCAACATTTCGCAGATTGCCAGAGAACTTGTTGCTACAATTGGATAATTGTGCAGGGGAAAACAAAAATCGATACTTATTTGCCTATTTGTCAATGCTTGTTGCAAGGGGTGTTTTCAAAACCATCCAGCTGGGATTTTTAATGGTTGGGCATACACAAGAGGACATAGACGCCATGTTTAGTAGGTTTTCAGAGAAGTTGAGAGTTACACAAACCTATACTTTGCCACATTTGATGGATACATTACGAAACAGCTCATCTTCATCTCCAGCTCCATTTTTTCTCACAAAGATCCCCGATTTCAAGCAATATTGTGATGGCTATCTTTGTGATGGACAAGACATACTTGTTGGACATTCCAAACCGCTTCAGTTCAGGTTCTTTATGCAGGATGAGACACCAATGATGCAATATAAGGCACATGTAGGTGTATCAAGTTGGAGTGGAAGTATTCGCCTTTGGAAAACAGACACAGAAGGCAAGCCAATGTTACCACATGGAGATCCACCTCTAGTACAAATGGCGGAGTATGTCAAGGCCCACGAAGAAGTCATTTTGGGGCTAAAGAACTATATAAAATTTTGGAAAAATTTAGGGAATGGTTCAAGTATTCCGCGATATTATAGACCCATGATAGATTATTGGAGTAAGGTAATTGAAGAGATTGGAAAAGCAATCATATCAGAGGGAGTCTTGTATGAAATGTTTTGGCCAAAAACTCAAGAATATTCTCATCTACAAAGCACTACAATGAATTTGCAACAAGGAGCAGAAAGATTCCTAGGCCTTGAAGAGTTGAACGATCATTTTTGTGGGCCTCAACGAGATAGGCCAAGGGAAGAGTTTGACCCTATGTCTGATGTGCACCAAGGTGACTTTCTTATGCTTGTTCCGAGTGACACAGAAATCTATCCAGTGTGGCTTGCAATGGCTTTATCTGACATTGATAATGAGCCTACATCACCAAACTACAGAAAACTCTTGATTCAATATTGGGCACCTTGCGCGAGAAAAAGTGGGATGACAGATACTCAAGCTTACAGTAATTGTTGGAAGGGTTATTGGGCTGTCAACTATAAGGACCCACAAGTGTGGGAAACTATAGATGCAATTGTTTGGTCCTGGAGACCCAACAAAGAAGGACCATTTTCTAGAATAAAGATTCCAGAAAGACATGCTCTAAAAGCCAAAGAAGGCCTCACTCATGCACATCAGCCACACTTGGATCAAAGTTCAGATATGGTATCAAATGTGGAGTAGAATTATGTGGAGCTTCTATTGTGACTATACTAGTCAATTTGTAAACAAAATCTTTTTTGTATCTTCCTTTGTTTTATGTAATTTATAGTTATTATTCAAATCCATGTGTTGTACATCCTCTTGACTTTTGGTGTTTATCAACACCACAATCCTATGAGATTTTCACTTTATTTACTAGCCACACACCTCAATTTTTCCCACTTTAAGTGGAAAATTCCCAAATTACATGAATTCGGTCGATTTGGAGATTCCCATAATGTGAGATTTTTACCAAAATACCTAATATGGTCTTTATTTATTAAAAAAAAACAGTCATTATACCACTTCTTCCATTAACATTCATATGTCTTAATTTGTATGAAAATTTATATTTGCAACACTCTATTTGAAGCACTATGTAAAACCATATCCCCAGTCATACAAGAAAACCATCTGCAAAATAGCATCTTGACTTAATTAAGCGTGAAAATGATATGTGCTAAATAGGTGCGACATTAGAAAAAGTTTGGACTAAAAAATGGGCCTTGTAAGAATTGTTGATGTGGCATAGCTTTCAAAAAGTGGGGATCGGTAAATTTTTTGCAAATAAGATCCAAACTTGTCGGAGGTTGGATATTTAGAATCTACTCTTCAAATGCTATCTATTGATATATAGCATGTATGTATCGGACATTGCCTTCATGTAGATCTAGAAAAAGGTGATTTTAGATTACCGTAACGGTAACAAAACCTGGCTCATTGAAAAAAAAAATGGCATAACTTTCATAGAAGTCATCCAAACTTTTCGGACCTTGGCTCTTTAAAATCCATTTTTCAAGAACTTTCCAATGATAGGTCATATCATGGGGTTCTAAGCAATATTTATAGGGGTCTACGGGTTGCTTTCTTTTGTACAACTTTGATGATGTGGCACTCTTAAAAGGCCCAAAAATGAGTTCAAAATTTTCCTAATGCAACAATTACCTTAATCACGAGCTTCCTTTGTTGCAGTAGTGGAGATTTTGAATACCCATAGTGTATGGGGAGTCTTCTTGGATGAGAACCATCAGGACTTTTGAAGAAGGTTATATTGTATGAGTCATGCTAGTTGGAAGAATTCCGTTGGGTCCAGAGAGAGCAAGGTTGATTCTCACTATATGAGTATGCGTGATTCTTGCAATCCCAGAACTGCAAAGAACACATCGGTTGGGCAACCCATCATTATTTTTACACGGGCATGTGTATGTGTGTGCAAATGTGGAGCACACTCTATAGAGGAGGGTGAATCATTGCGGAGTAAGTTGTATAGAGATGTTCAAAGATCTCTCCACCAAAACTTTATACCCACTAAATTGCCGAAACTTGTAAACTTTTTGTCCTATTGGTAGTTTTTTCTTCGAATTCTAACTTCGTTACAAACTATGACCCCGAGGTTGTTGAGATTTTGGGGTTGCACCAAAGCCCCGTGAAACCAGAATTCGTTTTGTTTGTAGATGATACAACCTGTAACCTTTGCTTTCAACATTATTACCAACAAAAATACATTTGATAGCCTTATCATCAAATTTTTTGCATTGTGTTTGTGGCACCAAAGCATATGAGAAACAACCAAAAACACGCATGTGCTCAATAGAAGGCTTTCTATCATGCCATGCTTCATATGGAGTAATAGATTGCAAATCTTTCGTAGGACACCTGTTTAGTACATAAGTGGCGCACATGATGGCCTCAAGCCAAAAAGAATATGGCAAAGCTTGACTTTTGACCATACATTGTGCCATTTTCGTAAGTCACCTATTTTTCCTCTCAGCAACATCATTTTGCTGAGGTGTATAAGGCACTTTACATTGGTGTTTTATCCCACGACTAGCCAAAAATGCATTGAATTCATGAGACATATACTCCCCCCCTCGATCGGAACGGAGGGTGTCCATAGTACATTTCGAGACATTTTCAGCCATAGCCAGAAATTGTTTGAAGCACATAAAAACTTAGGACTTCGCTTTAAGCGGAAATACCCGTGCATGCCTGGAGTAATCATCAATGAAAGTCACGAAGTACAGGTAATTGCCCAAGGACAGAGTTTGCATGGGCCCACAAACATCACTATGCACAAGCTGCAACCTGCATCTGGCCCGAACTGAACCATCCTTTGGAAACTTAGAATGCTGCATCTTATTCAAAATACAGCCTTCACAAACATGATTGACAGGTGCTTCAAGAGGTGGAAAAGAAGTAACCATATCAGATTTCTGCAAACGCAGCAAAATGACAAAATTCAGATGACCAAAACATGCATGCCAAAGTTTTGCATCTGAAATAGCCCTTGAATCTACAACTGCATTTGCAAAATTTTATCCACACTTGTCATACAAAGTGAGTTTATACAGCCCATGGCACAAAAACCCAGATGCAACAATTTCATCACCAAAACTGAGATCATGAACTGTACATCTATCATCCATAAATTTGACTACAAGTCCAAGTCTAGCAAGTGCAGATATAGACAAAAGATTCTTCTTGATCCCAGTTACATAAAGTGCATCAACAAGTGTGAAAGAACTGCCATTAGCAGCAGTAAGCACAATCTTTCCAACTCCCTGAACCGGATAAGAGGCATTGTTGACATCAAAAGATTCTTCTTGATCCCAGGTACATAAAGTGCATCAACAAGTGTGAAAGAACTGCCATTAGCAGCAGTAAGCACAATCTTTCCAACTCCCTGAACCGGATAAGAGGCATTGTTGGCACAAGTGACTGAATTCCCATGGGGGACAGACTCGAGAGAGGTAAACAATTCACGATGTGAGGTAATGTGCTTTGTAGCACCACTATCAAAATATCACACATGTGAATCTGCAGCAACTAACAAGCATGCATCATGGACAACAGGATTGTAAGTGCACTCTGTGATAAAATCCCATTCTGCATCAACACCAGCACTATAGTCTCCATTTATAGAAGACTCAACAATGGCTGCATTAGTAGTGGAACCAGCATTTGCAATGGAACCACCCTCTTTCTTCTTAGCCTCTTTGGCCTTCAACTTAGGACACTGCTTGATCAAGTGATCATTAGCTTTACAATAATGGCAACGCATCTTCTTTTTGCCCTTATCACCAAAATTTCCAAACGAATTGCTGCTAGTAGAAGCATTAGGAACAGAAGTTTTGCCACTCGCAGCAGAACCATAAGAAGTGGCTGCATTGCTGTTACCACCCTTTCTTTGAGAAGCAATAAAAGCCTGTTCAACTGCACGCTGCCTAGTGTTGTTTTTTCTGGAAAGTGACTCTTGCAATAGCAATGTGCATAATGCATCAAACTTGACAACTTCAAGATTTCCTTGGGTCATCAGTCTCCAAGTACTAACAAAAGTCTGGTAGGAATCTGGTAAGGCATCAAGAACAGTCTCCACAAGGGAACTGTCTGAAATGACTTCACCTGTCAGAAGACTGCAAGGAACCTGTTCTGCAAAAAATGGCAATGACAAAAATTCTACACAAAATGGCAAAATAGCATGTGCAGACATGCCTATAGTGGAAAAGGAGGCCAAAATGAGCACTCTCTTTGAGTTCGATGTAACATTTGTCCAAGAAAACATTTTGTATCATGTGATAAGAAGGAGCTGAAAATCGTGGGCCAAACTCACCGATTTTCTTCCAAGCATCCTTCCAATGATTACTATCTACCATGACCAAAGCACTTCCAATAAAGAATATTGTTTTGGCCAGTGTAATTTGTGCTTCTTCTAGAGACTGCACTCGAAAGATTTGATGTATTGATTTTTGATTCATTTGACTAAGTCCACCTTCATTGTGACGCTTAAAAGGAACACTACCTGGAATTTCCTCTCCATGGGTAGGTTGTTCTCCAAGGTTAGTTGGTGTCACTACAGGATCTGCGAGTTAATATTTGGCTCTGAGAACTCTTGACTGGAAGCCTCAGAGCTATATATCTGTTGTCTCTTGCCACCCTTTTTGGTGAGCTCTTCTCTCAAACGCTTTGCAACTGCAGGTGCCTGAGGATGTTCACATTTCTTACAACTCTTTTTAACGCTACCCAGAAAATGATTCCTAATACGTGGTGCACCGCCTGATTTTGTTGTGTAACAAAATTTACATTGCCACTCCATATATCGGCTGCATATGTTATGAGCATAATCCCACTCTTTGCCAGGAGCTTTTTTATTCTTTGGCTTCTTCGTACCACTTGTGCCCACACTTTGCTCCATTGCTTTTAAATTAAAACTGAAGACAAAAGAACCAGATGTTCAATTTTTGGAATATTTTTCTTATATTCAATATATATTAAAATTTTAAAAAATTTCAATATGAAAGTAACCATGATGCACAATATGACATTTTCAATGCACGCTAGTTAATCCACATATCAATTACCTATATTGTGAGCAAACATACACATTGCAATACAGTCTATGCATGACATAATAACTACAACAATTCTATGAATCTCTCAATACAGTCTATGCACGGCATAGACTGTATTGCAAACATACACATTGCAATACAGTCTATGCACGGCATAATAACTACAACAATTCTATGAATCTCTCAATGCAATTATTGTTATAATGATTATTTATATGTCCACTTTGATTTGCAAACAATAAGACACATCTAATTTCAATTGCTACAAAAAACGAACGAAAGCAATAGTCTATCATAATACATAATGCACTCTCTGTATAAACCAATGCATGAACTAACGCAAAGATACAGGCAGATGGTTCTGTTGACATGGATAGAGTCGGGACTGAGATGCGACAGCGGATTCGTCAACTCGCGGAGCTGCAGTTTTTGACCAGCCTTCTGACGTCTTGGGGTGATTAGGATGGGGACAAAGTCAATTACATAGTGGAGACCATCCTAAGAGAGTACTAGCCTGCTCCGGGTTCTTCCGTTGTTTCGAGGAGGTGGATCAAGGGTGTTGCACGGGACACCGTGAAACATCGACGAGATGCAGCTTGGAAGGCTTTTAGGACCGGCTCGCCGAAGCCTTCGGGCATCCCACACGAGACGTGGCTACATATCAGGGAGGATGAGCGGACAGCGGACACGCAGTTCAGACAGCAGCGTGAGGCCGCGCAGGTACGATAGATGACGAGGGGGACATCTCATCTTGGCAGCGGAGGCTTCGACACCTTTCGCTATGAGTTTGTGAGTTTCTAATCCAATCTTAACTATGGCGTTTTTTAAAACGCGATGAATCATGTATTCTTATTACTTTGATTTTTGTATAAACGCAGAATCTTGCGATGCATCGAGCTCCGTCACGCCAGGACGAGTCAGATGGATATCGCAGAGGTATCTATGAAGTATTGAATGATCTTGAAGCTTCAGGAGAGCCTGTAGATTGGGAGGCCTTACAGTCTCGCTGATCGCTTGAGGTGAGACATTAATATATGTGAGTTGATTTAATTAAGTATATGTGAAGTAATATCCATACTAATTTTGTGAGTTGTCCTATGTGCAGGTTGCGACGCCTAGTCATTAGTGGACCGGATTTCATATATATGCTTTGTGAGACACAGACACGCTTCTGTGTCTCTTTTTTGTACAGACAGTTATTGTTCAGACAGTTATTGTTTCCCTTATGGTTATGATTATTGTCATTGTCATTGTATAGACATGGTTATTTCTCCTATTCTTGTATAGACATAGTTATGGTTCAGGTTTTGTTAATGGTTATGTTTAACTTTCTGGTTATGCTTATGGTTATTGTTAATTTTGTTTATGGTTATGGTTATCTGCATTATGGTTATGCTTTTAAGTTATGGTTATGGTTCGTCATGGTTATGCTTTTAAGTTATGGTTATGGTTCGTTATGGTTATGCTTTTAAGTTATGGTTATGGTTCGTTATGGTTATGCTTTTTAGTTAGTACGGTACTTGTCTTTCATTGGACTTAAATATCATGTGAGATCCTACATGGATAGCATGTAGGAGGCGTATACATGATATGGTTTTTTTTGAAAAGTTTATGTAAAAACAAAGGGAACTCTGCCAAAATTTTTGCGCGCGGGAGCAGGGTTGATTTTGGTGCTACTCGCTTTCTTGGGCAGAGGGTAGGAAGTCTGGCTGTGGCTGTGTCCATCTCTTAACTGGGCACAGGCCAGGCTACCTGCCCTCTGCCCAAGAATTTTTTTTTTGTTATGGTCGTCGCTATCTGCGTCTATATCTTCGTCGCAAATAGCAACAGGTTCACAGGGACGCGGATATCGACGCACATAGCGACGCAGTGCGTCGATATCTGCGTCGATGACACCTTTTTTTGTTGTAGTGATATAAGAGCTATAATCCTTAATTGGATTAAAATAGCTTTTATATATTGAATTGGTTTCATGGGGGGGCTACAATCCTTCATTGGGTACAAGTAGTCCTCAATTGAGTGATTATATTGATATATATATATATATAACTCTCTTTCTCTATCTCTCTATTTCCTATCTCTCTCTCTCTCTACTTACCTCTCTCTCTCTCTCTCTCTCTCTCTCTCTCTCTCTCTCTCTCTCTCTCTCTACTTCCCTATCTCTCTACTGATCGAACGAGCGACTGAGCTAGGGAGATCTAGACGCCCACGACTGCGGAGGACTACACAACATCGAAAAAGGCTGCATCAGAGGATCTAGCTAGGTCACTTAGGCTTGACATGCACAACGCCCGGTCAGACTACTGACCATGGAGGAGATTGATGAGATCCGCCAGTGACAGATGCTGGATCTCCTATGATCTACCTATCCCAGCTAGTTGGCTTAGCCGTTTAGTCCACACCTAGCAATTTAGGATTCCATAATATTTTATTTTGTCATCTTACTCTGACTTTGTATCAGATCCATCACATTGTAACTTTCTTGTCTCATGTCTCATAGGTCACTTTGGCCTTTTGAAGACGTTAATATAACATTTCATTTCATTTCTCTCTTTAATTTTTTTTCTTTAATTTTAATTTCCTAAGCATACATTAATTCTCTCTCTCTCTCTCTCTCTCTCTCTCTCTCTCTCTCTCTCTCTCTTTCCTACACACACACACACACACATCTCTCTCTCTCTCTCTCTCTCTCTCTCTCTCTCTCTCTCTCTCTCTCTCTCTCTCTCTCTCTCTCTCTTTCCTACACACACACACACACATTCTCTCTCTCTCTCTCTCTCTCTCTCTCTCTCTCTCTCTCTCTCTTTCCTACACACACACACCGCTCTCTCTCTCTCTCTCTCTCTCTCTCTCTCTCTCTCTCTCTCTCTCTCTCTCTCTCTCTCTCTCTCTCTCTCTCTCTCTCTATTTCCTACACACACACACACACACACACACACCTCTCTCTCTCTTTCCTACACACACACACATGCACACGCACACACCGCTCTCTCTCTTTCCTACACACACACACACATGCACACACACACACACACACTGCTCTCTCTCTCTCTCTCTCTCTCTCTCTCTCTCTCTCTCTCTCTTTCCTACACACACACACACGATGTAGAGAGAGAGAGAGGGAGGGGTTGGGGGGGGGGGGGGGGGGGGGGGGGGGGGATGGACATAATACCTGCGCAGCAGGTTTCGGCCAAGATCTGAGCAGGCGAAAATGGCCCCTGCGCACAGGTTTCGCTTTTTTTCCCCAAATTTTTTTGTGTCGCTATACGCGTGGCTATACGTATCGATATACGCGTGGCAAATAAAGCCTTTCTACGCGTATATCGACGCACACTGCGACGCGTATTTTGATGCGTATAGCGACGCACGCTAATTACGTCGATATACACGTGGAAAAGCACTGGCCGTCGATATATTTGCGTCGATATCTTCATGTAGTGTTGTAGTGTATTGTGGAATGACAAGTGTAAATCAACTGAAATCTAAGATGGTGAAAAATGCAAGACTTTAAGGATCTTTATATGCCCAGTACACTAGTACAGACATCCGACCCTTGACTATCGACTCGTCATTTACACATGCTCATCTTCTAATAGCCCTCATTTGGACCAATGGCTTCTTTGCAATGAGCATGACTCTCCAAGTTTTCGTTGTTTTGGTTTTGTACTTTTATGTCGATAAACGAATTAAAATTTTTTAGAAGTGGTTATCGAATTAAGAATCATGTTCAACCCAAAAAAGGACCTGTGACTCTGTAACCTTAGGTCAATTCACAAGGAGATGACTATACCCAGCACTCGGATACACTCCCCAAGGATTTTCCTAGCTATAAGATTGCGGTTAGCACACTGTTTACTATATATAATTACTCCCATCGGGCTTTTTTATTTTCCTGACGGGCCCAACATGTCATGTAAGCGCTTCAGATCCCAAGCCAAAGCGGCTGGGATTTTGATGGGTGGAAGCCCTTCTAGATCATCCCAAAACCCCAATAATGTAAAAAAAATTCTTTGATGTGTTGTGGGATGCCAACCCTGAAAGTTTCATGACAATTGAGCTATCAAGCTCTTGAGTAGGGGAGTGGAGGGAGCTTTTTATGGAAAATGGACCGTTGGGCTTTATTGACAAAGCTCTCTCTATTAACTTTGTGTTGGATTCCCTAATCTTATGTAAAAAGCTCCCTCTACCAAATGTCGGTGAATTTCGTAGCCTACCACCCAAAATTGTGATGCCACATCAATAGACACCACTATAAAGTGGTGGCTGGGTGGTTGAGGTCTTATGTGCACTTCTAACAATGTGCTTGCACACAAGCTACAATACATATGAAGACAAATGTATAAATTTCACACGCAAGAGCATTATATGACTCGCGATTCCACAAAACAAGCAATAGATTCTTCACCTTGGAATAAAATAGAATTAAAGTACGAGCATCTAAGTGAATGGTGTTGAATATAACTTCTTTGATGCAGCATTTGATCCATTGTAGAGGCGAGCCAAAAACAATTCAATTATTAAAGGATGCAATGCACGAGATCGGGCATGGGGGGGGGGGGGGGGGGGGGGGGGGGAGGGGAAAACACACCTCAGTTGGCATGTTGGAACAGGTGTGAGTGTCAATAAGACCCTTCGTGCTCCATCTGCAATTGTTTTTTAGTAGTTTCTCTAGTATCAATTCTCCACAATGACTTAGGGCAAGGTCATATAGTCCTACTTTAGTGTAGTGAAAGAGCAGCGATCTAATGGTGGGTAGCATGTAAAGCAAGGGTGTTGCTATTGTGCTTATATACATGACAAGTAGTGTGCTTCTTTTCATGGAAGTTGGGTGAATGTCATACCCGTCACCCAAAATTGTGTCGTCACATCAACAATGTTGACGGGATTTTGTATGCTGAGTCAAATTTAGCCGATTTGTTGAGTTTGAATTGCTGAATTGATACTTCTAAATCATGAATTAGATAGTGCTGAATCTGATATTTGCTAAGTTGGAATATTTGCCAAGTTAGAATATTGCAGGGTCAAAATATTGTTGGGTTTGAATATTGATGGGTCGGATTTCGGAGAGTCTGATCTTTATGCCAAGCACGTCTTGTTGGACAACTATAACTATCATTTTGCAGTTGTATATTGGACAAAATATGAGTAGGGAAATGATAGAGAAGCTTGAGCCATAGTTTTTACTGCTTTGTCTTATCTTTTCTTTACGTTGCATTTGCTGACTCTGAAGTTATCTGACTGTGTCTTTTGATGATTCTGATTATGGAGTAACTGTCTATTCTCTGTATGAGAGTATGTGTGTGAGAGAGACTCATGTGTTTGGACCCCAGCAAACAGACATCACTATAGAGTGGGGTTGGGTGGTTGGAGGTCTCATGTTTCCATCGCATAAGACCAAAGAAGAGCATAGAGAAAATATGACATTCACTAAGATCATCCTAAACATCCGACACGAGTGTTCAAAGTGTTGGGGTTAAGGCCTATGTGCCTTGACCGGTCGCCCAGGTCATGGGCGCCCGTCCACTGTTACCCTATACTTATAGTGAGTATACTGTATAGGGGAAGCTGCCACTTCACAGTCTCCCCACCCACATCGTGTGTGTGTCTCCTTCTCTCTCTCTCACTCTCTGTCTGTGGTGCTCCCCGATCCCCTTCAATTGGTATCAGAGCGTAGGTGCGGAGGGAGCGTGTGTGTGCACAGTCACGACGACAGCGGAGAGCCAGTTTCATTCCCGAAATCGCGTTCGCGCGCGCGCACTTTCAAGAGTGCAAATAGGGTTTCGACTTCGGCATCGGCAAATTCAGCTTTCCGAGAGCGTTTCCATCAAGTGTCCTGGCGTTTTACCCCCCTTTTGAAGCCATTCGAGCTACGATTGAGGAGCTGCATTTTTCAGCCCTCTTTTGGCAGTTTATGCTGCGTTTTTGGGTCGAAACGGAGGTTTTTGGCATAGCTTTCACACCCGGACTCGGATACATGTGATCCAGGAGTCTACCTTGGGGTTTTGGCACGCTCCGGACGCGCTCGTCATATCCGAATTTTAAATTATGAACACTGAATTTTCTGCAGCAGCAGTTGTTTATTGTGTATCGAAGATTCCACACATGGTTTGCTCTCAGATGTGAGAGTGATATTTGCCGCAAGTTTCCTCACAGGTGGGAGGATACGATGTATGCCTTATGTGGTTTGATGCTCAGGGAGACTAATGTGATTGCATTTTGAGCTCGACAATGTATGCCTCGAGCATGTTTTTTGGCAGTCACAGGTAGAGCAGATATTTGTGTACTAGATTTGCAGGTGTTTGCAATGATGTATGCAAAGTGTGGAGATTGGTGCATCCATTTGGAGTGCGGTTTGATGCGCTTTGGTTGCTCATGGTTTTGAGTGTGCAGTCAGTTTGGTTACTGGTTTTGTGGCTGTTTTACTGACGAAACTCTGGCGAAATTTTCCCAGGAGTGTTATGCGCATCACTTATGCGATCTAGGTAGAGATTGCGGGTTGCACTCAGCATTTGTGTGCGGTGTTCTCTGCAAGTGGGAGATTTTTGCATGTGTATGCATCGATACCTCAAAGTTTGGGCTTGGTGATTAGTTCACAGATTGCAGTGTGATACTAGAGCAGGAGAGGCTTGTATTGACATTGCGGGAGCTCTATTTTGGAGTGTGTCTCACAGGTTTTACATTGTGTTTTTGGCCATATTTGTAGACAATTTCCAGGTGTTGTTGGTGAGGTGGTTTTGCTTTCTAGTTTGCTACATTGTGCTCATGGCAGAGACAGGTGATCGCTCAGATTATGATCTCTCCGAAATGTGCATGTTTGATGGGTCAGACTTTGCAGCATGGAGAGAGTGTATGCTTGATGCATTGACACAGCGAGGGTTGCATCGACCATTGAGTGGTGATGTAGGTAGACCTTCAAACATGTCTGACGATCAGTGGCAGGAGCTAGAGGAGATGGCACTATCTACACTCTCTTTGCACCTTGCGGAATCTGTATATGCTCTTGTTATGTATGAGACTACTTCAAGAGCACTTTGGCGCAGATTACATGATCCTCAAGGACTCGTGTGAGACATGTACATTCACGAGTACGCCGACAGGTGATATGTTGGTATTGTGGTCATTCTGGACACGTTAGACGGCGCTGTTTTCGTCGTATGCGACATCGTAGGAGACATGGCAGTCTCAGAGATGTATGTAGTGATGCCATGGACTCAATTGCTTTGACAGTTGAGGCAGATGTAGTGTCGGAGTATACTAGTGACGGGGATGTCACTTTTACCTCGAGCTATGCAGGAGATGCTATACGTGTGGATAGTGCACTCCCTTCGCAGTGGTTGCTAGACGCGGATGCTATGTTCCATGTCACGCCGCATTGTGAATAGTTTTGTAGCTATTCTAACGGGATGCTTGGCAGTGTACGTTTGATCGATGGATCGGTGCATGCGATAGCAGGTGCAAGAGATGTGAAACTGTCATTACCGAGTGGTGCATCTTACTTGTTACGACATGTGCGCTATGTACCAGATTTGACAGTGAGTTTGATCTCGATTGGTCAGCTTAGAGATTGTGGATGTCAGATTTCGCTACGAGAGTGAGATTTTGTGATGCATTTGGGTTCGCTAATGATTGCGAGAGGTGCCAGGAGTGGTACAGGTTACCCATTGCATGTGGATCACGAGAGAGACGGTGCTGTCTCTGTGATCATGCAGCCAGGTAGAGATCGAGAGAGCAGGCGAGTCTCTTTTGCTTGTGGGTTGCAGGATGCTTTGCATGGAGTGCAGAGCAGTGACCTTGTTGTGCAGGTTGTGTCTACGGATGCACAGGTAGAGCGGGACAGCTCTAGTGAGTCACAGCAGGATGAGTCATCAGAGGTGATGACAGAGATGACTCGCATGGATGCTGAGATGTCGACTATTGTGGAGTCATTTCTTGATATGCTTATGCCAGAGCTTGATGCAGATTCAGGACAGATGGATAATCTTGGTACACATGTGATATGTGGTGGGCACGAGGAGTCACTCCAGAGCTCGGAGTCAGAGTGCCATGGTCTCTATGATAGGGGACAGGATTGCCATGAGTTGAGTTCTGAGTTGGAGGTGGCAGAGATTGCCAGGGTTGCATCAACGTTCGGTGTCTTCATGTACGAGATGCTGATCTCGAGGCCTAGCATAGCAGCTGCAGTGGGAGCATTTGCAGCAAGGTTGATTAGTTGTTCGATGACTGATCTCGGCATAGAGCATAGGGGAGGTTTGCAGGTATTGGACCGATACTTGCAGGAGTGCATGAGCTCTTGTAGACTCTTTGCAGAGCTTGGAGCTAGCTCTGTGTGGCTTTCGCAGTGCGATGTTTGTCTATCAGTAGAGCCGGATGCACTAGCTCATCGAGAGTCAGTGGGCATAGGTTGAGAGAATATCTCACCTTCTATTAGTTGTACACTAGTAGATCTTGCTTAAAGGCACATTGGCCTTTAAGTGGGAGGTTGTTGGGGTTAAGGTCTATGTGCCTTGACCAGTCGCCCAGGTCATGGGCGCCCGCCCACTGTTACCCTATACTTATAGTGAGTATACTGTATAGGGGGGGCTGCCACTTCACAGTCTCCCCACCCACATCGTGTGTGTGTCTCCTTCTCTCTCTCTCACTCTCTGTCTGTGGTGCTCCCCAATCCCCTTCACAAAGCAATTCACAAACACAAAATACTCATCATAAAAAAGAAGAGCAAGTATCATGTTTTTAAGAAGGAAGAGAGAGAGAGAGAGAGAGAGCGAGAGAGATTAGAGGAGAGAGGATGAATCACGATGTTAGAGTTGGGAACTTGTGAATGGTAAGCTCAACTACCAAGAAAGAACAAACACAAAGACTGCAAGTTCATGCAAGTCTTTCTCCATCTCTCTCTCTCTCTCTCTCTCTCTCTCTCTCTCTCTCTTTCTACACACACACACATTTTTCTCTCTCTTTGATTTTCTACACACACACACACACACACATTTTTCTCTTTCTCTCTCTCTCTCGCTCTCTCTCTCTCTTTCATTAGTTTCTTACACACACACGTTTCTCTCTCTCTCTCTCTCTCTCTCTCTCTCTCTCTCTCTCTCTCTCTCTCTCTCTCTCTCTCTCAAAAAACGTAGTCGTTTTTCGACCTAGTAGACAGAAGTCCACTCTTTTGATCATAACTTCTTCATCCGAACTCCGATTTGGGTGATCTATAGCCTCAATCGAAGAGCACAAAGTCCTCTACGCATTGATGTAAAGACAGAAATTTTCAGAGTTATGGAAGGCGTTTCTGTAGCAGCATTTTTGAAGTGAACAGGTTCAACAAAATTGATTCTCATCTCCTATTTTACATACAATGTCTTCCGGCACTCGCAAGGGTTCTTCTTCTTCAACAAGGTCCACAACCATTGTGGAAAATGATCCAAAATCTCCTAAGTGTGGAGATAGCAACACAACCACCCAACCAACGACATCGGAAACCATGATCATGGCGTACTTGGTATCATTGCAAGAGACCGTAAACAAACAAGGCGAAGACTTACGAGCACTTGCAATGGAGAATGGCACACTAAGGGTACTTGTGGTTGAGAATGAAAATCTCAAGAGGACACTTGAGATGCAGACAACACGTTTGATGCACCTTGAAGAGGAAGTCAAGGAATGTAAACGCTCTCTTGTGGACTTGAATGCTTTGAAGGAGCGGATGAGCAAAGTAGAGCATGACCATGTATTGAAAGAGGAGAAATTTGACACTATGAGCCGGGATGTATGCGACATGAAAAATGTATGCACAAACAAGTCTTGGGCTGATGTATGTGGTAGCAATGTGGTTTCTAATTCCTCACTCATGCAAGCTATGGTTCAAACAAAGAATGTTGAGAATGTGGATGTGGAGGAGTTGAAGGAAGGGGAGCGACGTTCCAAGAACATTGTTATTCGTGGGATTCCCGAAGAGAAGTTAGAGACACCTCCTTCTCTTGCCATTGTTATTGAAGATTTCTTCAAAACCCACTTTGGCATGTTCGGAGTTATGGTCTATGGAGCACATAGAGTGGGGAAGCAAGGAGCTCCTCGCTCGGGAGAACGGCCAATTGTATGCACCATGCTGGATGAGAGCAAGCGAAAAATTATCCTTCATAATAGTTGGATCTATTTGAGGGATACAAAATGTTTTGTATGTGAAGATTGCACTATTAAGCAACAAAATATGCGTCGCAAGGCATATGAGAAAAAGAATAATAAAAACAAGGAGATCTCTCATGAAGAAAATATGCCCAAGGAGGAGGCAAGTCTCTCAAGCAAATAGGGATGCGTGACCTATGAGACCGAGTTACAATTGAAAATATGCTTTTGGAATTGTAATGGATACCCATGGAATGCGGGGGTTGGCATTGATGAACTAACAAGCAAAGCCGATGTTGTACTTCTTGTTGAAACTTGGGAGCATGACACACAAAGGATTAACGGCTTGGAGGATTACAATGTACATTCATTGATGTGGTCAAAGAATCTCAAGCAACGAAGAGGACAAGGAGGGTTAGCATGTATGGTTAAGAAAAGATTGGAAGATTTTGTATCAATTGTGAAAGATGACAAGTACAAACGTTATGTATGGCTGAAAATTATGACACCAAAAAGAGCACCCATTTTTGTAGCCGGTTGCTACATTCCTCATCATGATTCTCCCTTTTATGCTTGCATGGATAGAGATCAACCATTTTCTGATTTGGAAGAGGACATTGCTTATTTCAAAGGTGAAGGTGATGTTATTGTATTTGGGGATATGAATGCTGGCACAAAAACATTGCAACATGATACTCAACAATTTGATATGCCATACATTTCAAGGGAGTTGGAGGAAGTTCACTTGTATGATCGTACTTCAATGGATGAGAAAGAGCCGGATCACTATGGAAAGTTACTTTTACACATGTGTAATAGCACGGGTATGCTCATTGCCAATGGTGTATCTTTGTGGAGTGGAACCAATGGATTTACATGTAGGAGACATAATGGGGATAGTGTGATTGACTATATGCTACTCTCTGAAGCCATCATGTATCGCATAAAGAGTTTTATGTTTGGTCAATGGACCCCGGAATCCGACCATCGCACCTTATGTATTGACCTTTCATGTGGAGAAGCAACTAAGCATGATAATCTCAGCCAAAGGAAAGAGAAGTTATCACTATGTATGGATTTCAAACGGGCACCAATGTACATTGAAATGGTTGAGAAAAAATTATGGATGACAAAGCACCATTGGAAACTAAATGGGAAGCTTTTAAGAAAGCTATTTGTTCTTATGCGGAAGAATGCTTTGCCATAAAGTATCTCCATGGTATCAACAAAAATAGATCACGTAAAAGGTGGTTTGATAAAGAAGGTCAAGATGCTCGAAAGTCCTTGATAAAGCTTGATGCAACTATGGAAAAAGACGACTATCAAAGTCATTTGCATACATACAAGGCATTGATTCAAAAGAAGAGAAGAAGATGGGAAGTAAAGCAACAAGAATTTCAAGTCCAAGAAAAGGCACATGCATGTGGAAGATTTTGGAGAAACTTGAGAGGCAAGCGGGTTGAGAATTTTGGTAACTTGAGTCTAGTGGATATGTACACACATTGTTGGCAATTATATGAGCAAGAAAATACTGAAAAAATGCCATTTTATGGTTCACTCCCATGTATTCCGTTTTTTTTTACTATTAAGGATGTATGCGGTGGGCTTGAAAAGTTGGCCACTCGCAAAGCGGGAGATCTTCAAGGTATCAAGCCGGAGATGATCAAATGGACAGGATATTTTACCCATGAGTGGATGTGTGATATGTTCAACCTTGCACTTCAACATGGTATGCCTTATGATTGGAGTACTAATTGGGTTAAGCCTTTGCTTAAAGGAGGGGATGTAAAGAATGTAAGCAACTACCGGACTATAATGATTGGGTCTCTTATGGCAAAGTTGTTTGGGTGCATAATGGAGATGAAATTGAGTGATTGGGCTGAAGAGAATGATAAGCGTGCAAAGGGACAAGCGGGTTTTCGTCGATGCCATAGCACCATTGATCATCTTGTCACTCTTCGTGTTCTCATGGAGGAAAGTCGGTTGAAAGGCAAGCGATTGTATTGTTGTTTTGTGGACTTTAAGAAAGCCTTTGATATAATTCCACGTAACAATTTGTGGAGAAGGATGGAAGAACTCCAAGTGCCAAGTGAGTTTATGCTTGCGGTTTCTCGAATCTATGAGAAGGTGATTTGTCAATTGCGCATGGGAAGAGAAATTTCAGAAATTTTTGTAAGCACTATTGGGGTTAAACAAGGATGTCCATTGTCACCAACTCTCTTTGGTCTACGCATCGATCAATTGGAACAAATGGTACTTGACTTTATGCAAGAAGAAGGCATTGAAGAGGTAATCATGCTTTTGTTGTATGCGGATGATGTAGTGCTTCTAGCACACACTTTAGAAGATGCACAAAAGCTTATGGTTGTCCTTGAGAACTTTTGCTTGCATAGTGGGCTGATTATAAATGAATCCAAAACAAAGGTTATGCTTGTGAAAACCAGTCATAAGGAGAAGCCATGCATTGTGTACAACAACGAGACACTTGAAGTTGTTGAGAGCTTTAAGTACCTTGGCCTTGAGGTTCCATCCAATCACAAGTGGCATGAATGTGCTATGCGTCGTTTGGAAGCGGGAAAGAAAGCATATTATGCATTTGAGAACATGTGCAATGCGGGAAACATCAAGTGTTGGGTTCTCAAGAAGTATCTTTTTGATGCATTGGTGACACCGGTTCTTCTTTATGGAGTTGAAGTGTGGGGCGGGAGCATCTCAAAGTCTACTTGGAAAGAGTTTGAGAATGTCCAAAAGCATTTCCTTACAAACTTTCTCCAAGTTAAGACACAAAGACCATATATGCTCCTACTTCTTGAGTTGGGATCTCTTCCAATTGAGGTTATGGGCATGGAAAGGGTTGTGGAGTACATGATAAAGATGCGTCAAAACCCCTCACATCGACTTCCTACAATTGCATGGGAAGCAAGCAAAAAAGTTCAAAAGACGCATAAAAGCAAGATCTTGAGCACGGGATGGATGCAAGACATAAAGAAGTGGTTTGGGAGATGGGATGCATTACACTTGCTACATGATGCTTCAATTGACTCTCAAGTGAATGAAGCTTTTCTACAACGCCAATGTATTACGGCTTGGGAGAAATCCGGTGGGTCACGCTTCATACATTACACCACCTATATTGGCCCCAACTACAAAACCATGTTCTTCGCTAAGAGAGGAAACCGTACTCACACTTACATGCTTGAGCCTATTCCCTTGTCCGCGATACGCACTATCGCAGCAATTCGGCTTAGCTCCCATTTCCTTCGATGCGAGATAGGGTGTTGGGGCAATGGAGAAGAGTCAAATCGATTGTGCACATTATGCTCACTGCAAGTTTGAGAGTCTGAGTACCACACACTACTAGAGTTCTCAGCTTTTGATCACATCCGAACTTGCTTCTCTCACATTTTCAGCCATAACTTAGACCTACACACTTTCCTCTCCCAGCCAAAGTGTGGGCTCTCCATTGCGACTCTCATCACTACAATTTTGGAGCATCGAGAGTCACTCATCAGCCATACACATACTACATCACATGTAACTTTGGTCCCATAGGTCATATTTGACCTCCGAGGACGATAATAAAATCTATCTCTCTCTCTCTCTCTCTCTCTCTCTCTCTCTCTCTCTCTCTCTCTTGCTCTCTTTGCCCCACATCAAGTCTATATCTCTCTCTTACATTTCACAAAAAGCATTACAAGAACAAAACAATCCTCTTAATTACAAGCTTAGACCACTTGAGTATAAGTATATCTCTATTCAAAAGAATCCAGGAAATAATTCATAACAGTTTACAAAAAATCACACTATACACTAAATGCGAGGTGCAGACTAAAATATATATCTAAGTCATGGTTTAGTGGATCTAACTCCACTTTTGTAGCGGCCCTAACATAGATGTTGCCTTCAGGGAACAATCCACCTCATATGCATGCCTCTTGTCTCGCTCTTGCATCTCTCTAAGTCGACGGGCTTGCATTTCCAAAACAGCACGTAGCTTGGTGGAGAACGTAACTCTTCGTTGCTCTCGAATATTTTCACCATACGACCCATATCGATCCCCAACAAAGCTAACTCCCCACAGTCTCCTCCATACTGGAGGCCAACACCGTTCTTGTTTGTATAATGCGTGAGCAATTGCCAAACAAGCCAATGCCTTAAGTTATTTTAAGGTCTAAATTATCTCCCATGATCATTTTCTAACTCTCTCACCCTCTCCATCTCTATCCCTCTTTTGCTCACCCTCTCTATCTCCCTCTCTCCCTTCGCAAGTGAGAGAGATAGGGAGGGAGATAGAGAGGGTGAGCAAAAGAGGGATAGAGATAGAGAGGGTGAGAGAGCGGGTAAACAAGAGGGACCATACCTTCCAAGGTTGAGGATCGTCATGAAAAATACTTAGAAAAGTCAAAAAAACTTAAGCACCCCATGCTTTTATATAGGCACCACCCATCCTCCCTCCCTCTCATACTTGCGAAAAGTGCAAGTGAGCGCTAACGCTTGCTTTTTTTAGAAAAAGCTCCTTGCAATCTCTCTCTCTCTCTCTCTCTCTCTCTCTCTCTCTCTCTCTCTCTCTCTCTCTCTCTCTCTCTCTCTCTCTCTCTCTCTCTCTCTCTTCGCAATCTCGCACTAAGCGTTGACACACACCTTGTCTAGAAAAAGCTTGGGTAAGAGAGAAAGAGGGAACATATGAAGACTGTTAATCATCATTTTATTTATTTTTACCAAAATACCCCTCTAATTTGTCGAAATTCCCAAAATACCCTTCAATCTTCAATCTTCAAAAATTCCCAAAAATTGTCGAAATTCCCAAAATACCGTTCAATCTTCAATCTTCAAAAATTCTCAAAATACCCCCAATATATTGTCATAAATTCCCAAAATGCCCTTCAAATTTTCCAAAATACCCTTGTGGGATTAAATTCCAAAGATAAAAAACTTTGTAGCTTTTCATAAGAAGACTGATTGTCTATCAATACAAGATGCTAAAACTAGAATTTGAGTTGATTATGTGCGCTTTGGAGATAAATTGCTTCGTTATTTTTTGTCCTAATTTTCTTTTCTACAAAGTAATTTGTGACAAATTACATGCTAAGCACTCATAACCAGACCTCAATTGTAAAAAAGAAATAAAGATTAGAACAATCCAACCAAAATAGCTAAAGGGTATCTTGGTAATTTTTTTAAAGGGTAACTTGGGAATTTTTTAAATTTGAGGGGTATTTTGGGAATTTCCACAAATCAAAGCGCTCTCTCCCTCTTGCGCAATATCTTCTGAGCGGTCGCGCTTGCAATGTTTAGAAAAGCCCATGAGATAGCGTTTGTGTGTGTGTGTGTGTGTGTGTGTGTGTGTGTGTGTGTGTGTGTGTGTGTGAGAGAGAGAGAGAGAGACGAGACTTAAGCGGAGACCTGAGCGAGATGTAGGCATTGTGCGTGGTTAAGTTGGCAGCTAGCTTACGACCACCTTCCTAGGATTGATGGGCGACCCCCAAGTTGTGAGCGCTAGCACTCAGCAAGAAGTCACCGTCTACTATTGTCACTGAATGCTTTCAATGTCTGATTGCAACCAAAGAAAACCTTTCATACCATCTTTTCATGACATTCGCAAGAGTATAATCAGTCTGGCCGAAACAACAAGCTCTTTATCATTATACTCAGCGTGCTTTCATGTCTTCAATTCATGGTGCCGCTCTATTAAATTTGAAGAAGAACGAGCTCATTAATCCTTGTGAACTAAATCCTTGCTGAAAATTTGAGGAAACAACAATATGCAAGATTGCTTATTAAAGTGGGCTGAGGGCAGACAAAGAATAGGGTGAGTCAAGGTTCCAAGCTACCAATATGGAACGGTTATCTCTCCTAAAACAGTTGGATGACCCAAGCAAGAAGCACCTTGTATCAGGTTCATTGTATGAGTCATCCATTCTTCTTGAGACATGTGGCATGTTGACTTGTTGTGTGTCGTGTTGTAACGTATTTGTGTGAGCATTCATGTCTCCAAAGACAATGACTTCACCCTGGTCCTTGTAACGAGCAATGTCTTCCTCTAGTTCAACAAAAGGCTGATCTCTATCCATATCCAAGCGAGCATAAAAGTTGGAGTCATAGTTAGGAATGTAGCAACCAGCCACAAACATGACTTGACCATTTGGTGGGATGATTTTCAGCCATAAGTAGCATTTATACTTATCTTCTTTGACAATGGAAACATCTTTCAAACCCTTTTTGGTCATACATGCTACGCCTCATTGGCCTCTACGTTGCTTTGCATTTTTGACCCACATCAAAGAATGCACATCGTATTTGTCAAATCCAAGAATTTGTTGCGCATCATGGTCTCATGTTTCAACAAGAAGTATCACATTGGAGTCATTGGTAAGCTCATCAATGCCAATTCTCGCATTCCATGGATACCCGTTACAATTCCAAAAGCTTATTCACAAGCGTGAGGTGGTCTCATAGATCATGTGTCCCAATTTGTTAAGTGGACTTGCATCCTCCTCAAGTGACTTTTCTTCTTGAGATGACACCTTAATCTTCTTGCTCCTTTCCTCACCTGCTTTGCGACGTACATTTTGTTGCATAAGAGTGCGATCCTTTTATACATTACAACCCGTTCCTTTGAGGTAGATCCAACTATTGTCAAGGATGATCTTTCTCTTTACCTCATCATCCATGGTACATACAATAGGTCTTTCTCCTTAGCGAGGGACTCCTTGTTTTCCAACTCAATGTGCACCATAAGCCATGATTCTAGATATGCCAAAGTATGTAGCAAAAAACTCTTCAATAGCAACCGCAAGAGATTGAGGTGTTTCCATGCTTTCCTCCTTGATTCCACAAATGACGATGTTCTTTGAGCATTTTTGTTGTTCTTGCAATTCTTGAGTGTCCACATTCTCTACATTCTTTGCTTGGACAACGGTTGCGTAATGATAGAAGATGTAGAAACCACATTATCCTTACATATATTAGCCCATGATTTGGATGCATTTATCATCTCACATATATCATGTCGTATTATATCTATCATTTCTTCTTTCAATACATAATCACTCTCAACTTTGCTCAAGCACTCTTTCAATACATTCATGTCAACAAGAGAGCGCTTACATTTTTGAACTTCATTCTCAAGATGCATCAAGCGTGTTGTTTGCATTTCAAGAACCTTCTTGAGGTGCTCATTCTCCACAACGAGAACTCTTAAAGTGCCATTCTCCATTGCAAGTGCGAGCAACTCTTCACCTTGCTTGTTAATGGTTTCTTGTAATGAGATCAAGTAAGCCATGATCATTGCTTCCGTTGTTGTAGACGATGTGGTTGGATTAGCATCCAAATTCCTTGGATATTTTGCATCACTCTCCATGGAGGGTGTAGATTTTTCACCCTTGCAAGTTTTTTCTGACATTGCCTTCAAGTCGACAATAAAAATGAAAAGTCTTGACAGTTTTTTTGATTCTGAGATGCTCTTACAGCAAAGCCTTCCATTGCTACGAATTTTTTTGTCTTTACATCAATGCGTAGAGGGCTTCGTGCTCTTTGATTGAGGCTATAGATCACCTAAAGCGGAGTTCAAATGAGCGAGTTATGGTCAAAAGAGTGAACTGTTGTCTACTAGGTCAAAAAACAGAGAGAGAGAGAGAGAGAGAGAGAGAGAGATTTTATTATCGTCCTTGGAAGTCAAATATGACCTATGGGACCAAAGTTACATGTGATGTAGTATGTATATGGATGATGAGTGATTCTCGATGGTCCAAAATTGTGGTGATAAGAGTCGCAACGAAAAACCCACATTGTGGTTGGGAGAGGAAAAGATGTAGGTCTAAGTCATGGCTGAAAATTTGAGAGAAGCAAGTTCGGATGTGACCAAAAGCTGAGCACTCTAATAGTGTGAGCACTCTAATGTAAGTGTGACTACGGTTTCCTCTTTCAGCGAAGAACATGATTTTGTAGTTGGGGGCAATATGGGTGGTGTAATGTATGAAGCATGACTCGCCGGATTTCTCCCAAGGCGTAATACATTGGCATTGTAGAAAAGCTTCATTCACTTGGGAGTCAGTTGAAGCATCATGTAGAAAATGTAATGCATTCCATCTCCCAAACCACTTCTTTATGTCTTGCATCCATCCCGTGCTCAAGATCTTGTTTTTATGCGCCTTTTGAACTTTTTTGCTTGCTTCCCATGCAATTGTAGGAAATCAATGCGAGGGGTTTTGACACATCTTTATCATGTACTCCACAACCCTTTCCATGCCCATAACCTCAATTGGAATATAACCAAGTCAAGAAGTAGGAGCATATATGGTGTTTGTGTCTTAACTTGGAGAAAGTTTATAAGAAAATGCTTTTGGACATTCTCAAACTCTTTCCAAGTAGACTTTGAGATTCTCCTACCCCACACTTCAACTCAATAAAGAAGAACCGGTGTCACCAATGCATCAAAAAGATACTTCTTGAGAGCCCAACACTTGATGTTTCCTGCATTACACATGTTCTCAAATGCATAATATGCTCTCTTTCCTGCTTCCAAATGACACATAGCACATTCATGCCACTTGTGATTGGACGGAACCTCAAGGCCAAGCTACTTAAAGCTCTCAACAACTTCAAGTGTCTCGTTGTTGTACACAATGCATGGCTTCTCCTTATGACTGGTTTTCACAAGCATAACCTTTGTTTTGGATTCATTTATAATCCACAAAACAACAATACAATCGCTTGCCTTTCAATCGACTTTCCTCCATGAGAACATGAAGAGTGACAAGACGATCAATGGTGCTATGGCATCGACAAAAACCCGCTTGTCCTTTTGCACGCTTGTCATTCTCTTTAGCAACCCAATCACTCAATTTCATCTCCATTATGCACCCAAACAACTTTGCCATAAGAGACCCAATCATTATAGTCCGGTAGTTGTTTATTGCAAAGGCTAACCCAATTATTACTCCAATAATAAGGCATACCATGTTGAAGTGCAAGGTTGAACATATCGCACATCCACTCATGGATAAAATCTCCCATCCATTTGATCATCTCCGGCTTGATACCTTGAAGATCTCCTGCTTTTTGAGTGGCCAAATTTTCAAGCCCACCGCATACATCCTCAATAATAAAAAAAGAGGGCATACATGGGAGTGAACCATAAAATGGTATTTTTTCAGCATTTGCTTGCTCATATAATTGCCTACAATGTGTGTATATATATCCACAAGACTCAAGTTACCAAAATTCTCAACCGGCTTGCCCCTCAAGTTTCTCCAAAATCTTCCACATGCATGTGCATTTTCTTGGACTTGAAAAAGTTGTTGCTTTACTTTCCATCTTCTTCTCTTTTTTTGAATCAATGCCTTTTATGTATGCAAACGACTTTGATAGTTGTCTTTGTCTATAGTTGCATCAAGATTTATCAAGGACTTTTGAGCATCTTGAAATTGTTTATCAACACAAGAACAAATAACTTTCTTGAAAGCTTCCCATTTAGTTTCCAATGGTGTATTATATCGAATCTTTGTCATCCATACTTTTGCTCAAACATTTCAATGTACATTGGTGGCCGTTTGAAATCCATACATAGTGATAATTTCTCTTTCCTTTGGCTGAGATTATCATGCTTAGTTGCTTCTCCACCTAAAAGGTCAATACATAAGGTCCGATGGTCAAATTCTGGGGTCCATTGGCCAAACATAAAACTCTTTATGCAATATATGATGGCTTAGGAGAGTAGAATATAGTCAATCACATTGTCCCCATTGCGTTTCCTACATGTAAATCCATTGGTTCCACTCCACAAAGATACACCATTGGCAATGATCATACCAATGCTATTACACATGTGTAAAAGTATCTTTCCATAGTGATCTAACTCTCTCTCTCATCCATTGAAGTACAATCATACAAGTGAACTTCCTCCAACTCCCTTGAAATGTATGGCATATCAAATTGTTGAGTATCATGTTGCAATGTTTTTGTGCCAGCATTCATATCCCCAAATACAATAGCATCACCTTGCCTTTGAAATAGGCAATGTCCTATTCTAAATAAAAACATGGATGAGCTCTATCCATGCAAGCATAAAAGGGGGAATTATGATGTGGAATGTAGCAATCGGCTACAAAAATGGGTGCTCTTTTTGGTGTCATAATTTTCAGCCATACATAACGTTTGTACTTGTCATCTTTTACAATTGATACAAAATATTCCAATCCTTTCTTAACCATACATGCTACCCCTCCTTGCCCTCTTCGGCTGCTTGAGATTCTTTGACCACATTAATGAATATACATTGTAATCCTCCAAGCCATTAATCCTTTGTGTATCAAGCTCCAAGTTTCAACAAGAAGTACAACATCACTTTGCTTGTTAGCTCATCAATGCCAACCCCCTAATTCCATGAATATCCATTACAATTCCAAAAGCATAGTTTCAATCATAACTCGGTCTCATAGGTCAGGAATCCCTATTTGCTCAAGGGACTTGCCTCCTCCTTGGGCATATTTTCTTCATGACAGATCTCCTTGTTTTTCTTAATCTTTTCCTCATATGCCTTGCAACGCATATTTTGTTTCTTAATAGTGCGATCTTCACATACAAAACATTTTGTATCTCTCAAATAGATCCAACTATTATCAAGGATAATCTTTCATTTGGTCTCATCCGACATGGTGCAAACAATTGGTCGTTCTCCATAGCGAGGAGCTCGGTAACATTGAGAGAGCTTCAATGCATGTATTTGAGTGTTGATTGTCTATAAATATAGGATTAGGTGTCAGCCTAAACATATCTAGACAACTAGTAAGCTCTAAAATATTCAGCGAGTGATGGTTGCCTCTTCGTCATGCAATGTGATTTTATTTCTTGAATACTGTTAGCGGTGAACCTTTGTGCTTGATTGCCCAACAAGATTTTCCATGGTAAATCTTGGAGATTATGGAGGTAGTAGTAGCAAGGATATGTTTTCCGTCATTTCCACTCCAGATGGCGACATTCAAACTAAGGTGAAAGATGGTGTGACATTAGGTCATGAATTTCAATTTGTGCTGGATTCAACCCTGTCTACAAAGTTTTTGTTAGTCATAAACAAGGTTGTGGATATGTCCTCAAGATCAAGTGTGGCAATTGTAGAGTTATCTAACAAAAGAAGCTCCCTCCAAAAATCTCTCTCCAAACAAGGCACGGAAAGCTTTATCCTTGCAAACACTACTCAAGTGAAAGGCTTAGAAAAAGCTCACTCCAAAAGCTCTCTCCATTTCCATCCCCCAAGCTCTTAAACTGTGAATGGAAATTCTCAAATGGAGGACTGAGACCAAAAGACCGAGACCAAGATGAAATGGCTAAACTAACGCTTGATCATGTGCGCTAGATCATGCGTAAACCTGAGGTTTTTTCACCGAAAGTGAATGAAGCTAGGAATAATCTCTTAAGGAGCATCAAGGCTATGTTTTTGCACTCTGAAGACAATCTCTTGGAGAGAGACTTCACTGAGGAGGATTGCTTCTACGAGCTAAAGGCCCTAGGTAAAGAGAAGTTCTTGAGGTAGGACAAATTGACTACAAAATTCTTTATTGAATATTGGGATTATCTCAAGTCCCCTATTACAAAAATGGCCAACCAAGCTTTGAATAATGGAACCTTAGTCTGAAGTATTAAAAGAGGCATCATCAAACTGATTGCAAAGCAAAATTTGTTGCTCTACGCTAAAACATTGGAGACCTATAACAATGATGTTAGTGGCCTACAAGATTAGTGTCAATACAGTTGCCCTAAGGCTGTCTCCCATTCTGGATAAAGCCATTACTGCTCATCAGCATGGCTTCATCAAAGGGAGGCCAATTTATGATAACATTTTGGCTACCATGGTTGACATGGAGTATGCAACATCCACCAAACAAGAGTGTATTTTGTTGCAACCTACTATGATAGAATTACTTGGTCTTTCATTGACAAGGTCACGAAATCTTTGGGTTTTGGGCTAGGATTGTGTAGGCTAGTTCTCACTCTTGGTGCCGATAGCCACTCTGAGCTACTTTTTAATGATAGAATTTTGGGCACATTGGAAGTCAGAAGATCAATTAAGCAGGGTTTCCCACTTGCCCCATTGCTTTTTGCCATCGGTTCGCACCCGCTAGTCACCATGTTGGAAGATAGTGCTACTAGAGGGGAAATCCAAGGGTTGTCCTTGCCTAACAAGAACCAGCTCCTTGCAAAGATCTTTGCAGATGATTCTCTGATCTTCCTCAAAGGTTGTCCACAGACACTTTGAAGGGCATTAGAGATTGTGGAGATGTTCGCGATAGCCTCTGGATAAAAATGAAACATTGAAAAATCTATATTGATTTCACTGACAAAAAATGACTCCCTTGATCCATTGGAACGGAGAGCTAGTGTCAAAAGGGAAGATCTTCTGCCACCTTGGTGCCCCGCTTGGGGTCGATGTAACACATAAGCAAAGATTCCAATGGGTTATGGATAAGAGTTAGAAGCAATATGAGATTAGAATATGTGTTGCTCACATTCCTGAGCAGGGCTAAAGTGATCAATTCATATCTGCTCCCATACATAGCTTTCACCAGCCCACTGCTTAAATTAGCCAAATGCAATTGGAAGGATCTCTTGAAACCGATGAAAAGGTTCCTATGAGAAAATAACACCAAAGACTTGACACCATGGCAATGGGCCAGTTGGGAGACTGTCATGAGGCTGATGAAGCAAGGAGGCACTGTGATTTTAAACCCCATTGACCATGCAGGAGCCCAATGTGCCAAGTTCTTGATGGTAATCACTATGGAGTACCATACTTGGGCCATCATGGCAAAGGACTTGGTTCACAAGGCAAAACTCATTGCTAAAGGGGTTGAGTGGACAAACCTAGAGGTATATGACAAGCTGCTTGCCCCTCAATAGACCTGCTTAAGACATGGAGGCATAACAGGCAAGATCGTACAAAAGTGTAATAGAGCTTCGGAGGCACTCGAATGGAGAGAGATGGCAAGGTACTTCCAAAACTCCATTACTCACTGGTCCCCTTGGCTCTCCAAAGTGGGGAGTCTCTAGCTTAACCCCTTCTTGAGAGAAATAGCTAGAAAGATAAACAACAAAGGGCTCAGACATCTTTGCCATTTTTGGGACAACATCAACATGAGCTAGAAAGGTGAATACCAATTGGCTACCCGATTCCACCTTAACAGGACCAAAAGACTACTGGTCAACAGAGTTTTGGATGGGTTGGGCAATTACTGTATGCCGATACTGTGAGTCAGTGTTAGAATGGAAGGCTTGGTGATGGCCCAAGGATAGACATTTTTGCAAACAAAAGACCAAAGACATCTACCTATATCTTATGGTTTTGCTTGATTGGTTATGTCCCCTTAACAAGCTCTAGGGGAAGCAGTGGCTAGAGGCTAGGTGGAGGGTGGTAACAAATAACATTTGGAAGATACAATGGCCTTTGAAGATGAAGAATTTTTTTTGGAAAGTGATACAAAGGGCTTTCCCGTTAGGAGTGAAGGTTTCCACTAAAGGGATTGGTTCTCATATATGTCTAGCCTCAAAATGACTAGCGAGGACCTCGTCCACTTGTTCTCAAGGAATGCCAAGCTATAAGTGGGTCGGTGTGCGCTCCTTGCCGCACTGTCGAAGCAAGGGACTTGCCAATACACCGTGTGCGAGCCACAAACGGCTCCAAGCACACAACAAGCCTAAACTAGCAAGCTCAAGAAAACAAAGGGTGTGTCACTCACCGCTCTACGCTCGCCTTCGTGGTGGATTCCTCGCTGCGATGAAGAAGAAGCTGCAGTCGTGCCGCGCTCAACCGCTTCGCCGCCGTCGTGCCGTGTGCCGTGAGGGTTAACATGCCCCCCTTCCTGATGTAGATTCCGTCCTCGGAAGCTATTGAGTTGAAGCTGGTTCGTCGAGGTGGAAGAGCATTTGAGATGAATGTCCTTAGCCTTCTTCAGTCACTGCAAAATCAAACAACATTGGCACAGTAATTGCATTCTCTTAAAAAGCATATGCAGTTTTAGATAGAAAAATTGATTGGTCAAAGAATTTCAAACAATTTGGTAGCAATGAACATTAAATTGCAATGTAATCAAATGCATAAACAAATGTAAAGGTAAAAAATTAAATAAGTCTGGGGTCACTAATTTGACGGTCGAAAAGCACTAGAGATCGAATATTAATACCATGGGTAAGCTTCTTAATTTTCTGTGGTCAATTAAGTTGTTTAATCGCGAGAGCCAAGTACTCATGTTCGAGGGCTGACTAGAGGCTATATCTAGAAGACTTTGTAGTTAAGCTACCATAAAAGGAATTTCTCATGAAATCATCGCCTGACTGATTACTTTTTCGTTGACCCCCAAAGTCTTTTCACACTGATTCAATTTTGATGTGTGTGCTTATTTTGTATGCCTTGGGTTTTTTGCTTTTCAAGGAAAAGCGCCCACGCTGGGAACCTCTAGGGCTCTAGTACCATAGGCGATACATGTGAGTGAAGTACCAAATCAAGCTGAGATTTCTCTTCCAGCTTAAAATTTTACATTGTGGCACTTTGATTTTTTGTTTGTTCATTTTCAACATTTTAATTTTGTAACTTTGGGGGGTCATATAACACTGTTACCCTCCCCAGGCTCATCACATTAGTTAACTCCCTTTATAATACTTAAGCTAAAGGTCAATAGGGTCAAGCCCACTAGAAAGCCCTAGTACATTTCATACAATGCTGCCTAAATCGGATTAAGAACCTAAGTAACCATTGCTTATTAGGAAGGCATTCCCCATGGTATTAAGAGAAGATTTCTAATACCTAGCTTGGTCAAACTAGTTTAGTCGGACTGCTTGATTTTTACACCTAAACAAGTGATTATGACAAAACATTACATTGAATTAAATGTTTGATACTAAGCAAATGCACTGAATATTATGCTACCAATCACAATCAAGGCAGACAAACATGGATGCACAAAAGATAAGGGCAATGCTAATGGACAAGAAACACCTGTTTGTGTTGATGGTCGCGCTTGATCTGAAGGTTCCATGAAGATCCAAATCCTATCAATAGCAACACGCTCCTGTACACACTAGGAAACAAAAACAATACCTCTAGGAGGCACATCAGTGGGAAAAGAGAACTTCGCTAATCTCTCAACTCTAAAACAGAAACACTCCTATCGTACTAATCTTACCTACCCTCCATCATTCAAGTGATGAGGATCAAAGGTGTTTTATGGCATAGGTTTCTGTTTCACTGTACCAAATGTGACATGTGTAGGTCTGAGTCAATGTTTTGACTTTTATGTGCATACTCGTTTGCTAATTGCTCTTGCTCTTCTTTTTTTTTTTGAGTATAAAGCTTTATATGTACATTCCCTAAGATCGGAGATTAAGAGGTCAGGGAGAAAGGTTGAGGGAAACAAATGAATGATGATTGTCAGCAAACACTCCCCCCTTCCTTGGGTAGATCATACCGTTTGAAATGATCTTGTCACCCTTTGAAACCAATTGTTCCAGTTGGTAATAGGTGAGGATTTTTGCCAGTAGTTTTCTATTACCCTAGGTGCCTCGTCAAGCTGCAAGGGTGGTAAGGTACTCTCCCACGATTGAACTTGAAGTGGTTCATCAGGTGATTCTTGAACACTGGGAGGTGTGGATTCTTTTGTAGCTTCATGGAGGTCCACTACTATAGATGGAGGCTGTGTAGAAGCTTTTACCTCTATGGATGTATTACATGAGGAGCTAGAATCTTCATGGGACTCCCCCCTTCCTGAGCTAGGTGGAACAAATCGTTCTTTCTTTGGTACCCAAACTAGCTCGGGAGCGGGTGTGTAGCATTTTGTGATTTTTTTCTTTCCACGATCATTGATTCGTTTTGGAGCTACGGGATTGGGCTCACTTGGGTCAGGTGATAGGTAAGAGCACAATCTACGTTTTGGCACCCACATTTGATCATTTCCTTGATAGTAGCCTTGGGCTTCCAATAGTCGTTTAGGGATCCATCGCAACATTTTCTTACTTTTCTTGGAGCGAGTGGTACGTTTCTTACAAGGCTTCTGTTTTTTAGCACTAGCTATGGTCACTAAAGAAGCTTTAGGGACCCACTTGTATGTTTTCTTCGTGACATTAGGATGAGTCTTGTCGGAAGCGATATGCATTGCTTGTAGCATATTTGAGGGTACATGCATTTCATCCCCCTCAGGTGTTACCCAGGTCGTCCCCCTATTTCCCCAAGTGTCTATGGTTGATGCTAGGTGGACCCAATCCACATTGTCTGATTCCGTCATAGCCGGTAACACATCCATGTAAGGAGAATCTTGGCCAATGTTTGTATCCTTCTTACAAGTGTAACAATATTGTAGTGGGGCCGAGTGAACTGTGGTGTCAGAGCGATGATCAATAATGGTTTTACTCCCTAAGGGGTGTACCTTACCAGTCACCAAATCCACTGTAAGGACAGAGTCTTGGAATTGCAAATAGACATGATTTTTAGACCAATCGTGAACCATTTGTGCTTCCCTCATGAATGGTCGTCCTAAAATCATTTCATATGACATAAGGTGTTTAGAGAAATCCATTACAATGAACGTATGTCGTACCTTGTGTCCTAGAACTTTGATCTTAAGATCCTTGAGCATCCCCATAGGTTTGGCTATGGTACCATTTGCCATCTTTACCACAATGTTAGTAACATTGAGGCGGGGTTTTCCCATGGATTCCCAACAATCTTTTGTAACGATGCTAACTCCCGCACCACCATCAAGAATTCCCTTTATAGTTAATCCCTTGGTAGTGATGGGTAGGGTCGCATTAGACTCGTCGCCTTCAAAATACTGCCCTAATTCGTTAATGGGTACCTCGATCACAGACTCGTGTCCATCTAAGTCAAGTGATTGCACATGATTTTCCTCATCAATCATAATCGAGTCAGGCCTATTTGGTTGCGCAAACTGCGGTAATCTCGTTCGTAGCTCTCCGTTAAGGAATGCTCGAAGTGCAAGGAATAACTCAGGATCTCCATACAGCTTTGCTATGATCGTGGTTCGGACCTCAGAAGACATGAAGCCCACTAGTTTGGCAACATTCATTGGCGTTTTGCAGGGTGTAGGTCCTTGACTAGGAACTGGTGAGGATGGAATCTCACATTCCTCAATGGGATCAGGTATTCCTTCGTTAAACATCCTTCCCAACAAGAAGGGTGTATGCTCACTTTCTGATGTCCTGTCCTCACTCCCTTCTTGGATGATACTAGATATGGCTAACGGTCTATGGTTCATGTGGGGTGGATGAACTTGCGTGGGAAACACTGTGTCATGAATTTTGATATGCATGGGTTCTGGTTCTAGTTTCCTTTGAGTCTCCTCTACTAAACCTCTTAGATGTTTCAACTGCTTAATCTCGTCTACTGGGTTTGGGTACGTCCCAATCTTCTTTTTACGATTCTTCCCTTTTTGCCCCTGCGGTTTTTCTTGGGGGTCTTGGATTGGATTTGGAAACACTTGTGGTGTTTTCAGAGGCTCTTTATGGTTTTCTCTTATTCGGTTTTCATTTGGTTCCATGTTACGGTTTTCTTTGTCGGTCTTTCCCTTTGTGGTATTGGTTCTAGTCTCCATTGTCTCGACTGAATCTGAATCATCCTCGAGGTCATTCATATACACGGGGTCATCTCCTGTTCCTATGTTTGTTTTGGAACTTGGCTTTGAATTTTCCGTATTCTGCGACTTCTTCCTTCGTGTCTTCTTTTTCTTTGCTTGGATAACTGACGCGGTATCTCTCTCTTCGAGGATATGTCCTGGCCCTTGAAGCATGGACCGTGTAATCACATAAGCGGGTGCGACGGGTGGTATTGGTGATGTCACACTAGCAATTTCAACCAAATTTAGGGGTGTAATTTTAGGCGCATTTGGGTTATAGGGGCATTGGGCAATCAAGTGATCTATGCCACAACGATTACATGTGAGTATTGGCATTGCAGACGTGCTCCCTTGATTCACTTGCATCTGTGCAGCATTCTTTTGCAGCCTAATAGGGCACTCCGCTACTCGATGTGGTCCACCACACTCGTAGCATTGAAGAGGTGGCCTCCTAGCCTGGGTGTTGATATTTTGACCTCTGGATGCGAGAGAAGCAGCTTGATAAACTGGCTTGACTTGTCCCCAACAATCTTCCATGTAGTATATAGGACATTCTTCCAATGTATCAAGTCCGTAGGCAATACTAGTGTCTATTTCCTCCTCACAACCATCTGCATAAGCATTTGATGGCTCGCAACCTACTTGGTTAATAGGGGCGACTCTTGGATGCGGGGGCTGCGGTCCTAGCACAGGAGGTGGTAGCGGTGTAGCTTGTACAACATTTTGAGGTCTAGGGACCATGTGTTGCGGTAGTTGCTCAACAGGTGGAGTAGGCATCAATACAGGAGCTCGAGGCGCATCCGTCCAGGCTACAGGTGGTCTATTTTCCATCATACGTTTGATCATTAAACAATCCTTAGCTTGGTGACCATACCTACCACATGCGTTGCAAGTTCCATTAAATTTTACTCTAAACGTAGGGCACTCACTAGTGCTATGTGGACCTAAGCAAATGGAACACCATTGTTGCTCCCTTCTTGGATACATGTGACTATTTTGAGGGGGTCGATTATCCTTAAGAGACTCTTGGATTGCCTTGGTGAGGTCTGTCAAGAATGTCTCAAATACCTTTGGCTCATTGGCAATGGGCTTTGCAGTCATGGGTCCATACTCAATGGCTTGTGAGCTAGTGGATCTCGTGTCAGTAGACACCCTCATGCCTGCTATCATCAAGTTGTCCTCTAATTGGATTGCATTGGCAGTGACATCTTCCCAGGTTGTGATACCTCTAATCACTAGTCCATTATAGATTCCTTCATTTCTCAACCCTCGAATGAATCGATCAAGCAGTTGGTTATTGTTGAAGCGCTCATTTACAGGGCAACGAGAGTTTAAGTGCTTTAGACGACTAATGAAGTCCCTTACTGACTCTCCTTCCTTACGTTCGGCCTTCTGTAGCTGAGATGCTACACCCCAAAGCACACCTTCTCGTATGTACTCCTTTAGAAACAACCTTCGAAGGGTAGGGTAGATTGTTTTCTCGTCCACCCTTAGGGTCCTATACCAATCTCCAGCCTTCCCACTTAATGTCAAGCTTAAGGCATTGCACTTATGTAGTTTGTTGCGTTCCCCTAAGGAATCACATACTTGTTCAAACACTTCAATGTGTTTTCTAGCATCTTCGTCCCCATTGAATTTTTGCGTGAGTTTGGCAATTTGTACTGCCTTAATTCTAGGCTCTCTATCAGATGCATGACGCATATTTTCCGCGATAGATCGACCTATGGTTTGAGCAAACGCTACCAAGTCACCTATATGAGGAGGCAGGGCCGGTGGAGGTACTCTTGGAATCATATGTGGGAGAGGAACGGGTACCGGTCTTGGCATATGTGTGGATGATGCAGGATATGGAACATAACCGGGCATAGGTCCACTCGGATAAGAGCTAGGGAGCGGCACTCGAGGAGCATAAGCAAGTGGTACAATTGGAGGTGTGGGGGCCATGTGTGCATAAGGGGCTAGAGGCACATATGGTTGAGGCCCCATATTAGGTACTACGACACTAGGTAGTGGCACTGCGCTAACCGTAGATGTCATCGGTACATTATCTGTCAGGCTTATCCCTGGAGTGAGCACTGTGTTTTCCTTGATAGAGGGTTGAGCCAAGTTAGGGAAGCTAATGTTTTCGCTCGGAGGCTCAGATTGCATAGAGACCCCAGGTGAAATGACGTAAGATGGGTCCATGGGGCTCATTAGAGGAGTCTCCATTTGTGATAGAGTAGGCTGTTGAGCCTTGCTCGTATCCAGAAATCTCATGGGGCCAGTTGAGAGTATATTTACCCCTCGGTTTTGCCTTTCTGATTGAATAATGCCATGGATAACATTACAGATCATTTTCTGTTGATCTTCGATGCTCGTGGCACTAGAGGTGGATTGTACAATCTCTATCCATCCTACATGGTAGGCGTGGCCAGAGTGTAGATCCGTCAACACCTCAGTGTGGAGGTCGTATGTCCAATGATCATTAATGAACCATCCTTCTAGAGTCGACGTGTTAACGGTTTCTTGTGAGGTAGAAGCAATGTTGCTCCCCGTGGTTTTACTTGTCACCAACGGTACTCTAGAGGGAACTTCTGAAGGAGGCAGCTCAACAGGGCCTTCTTGGTAAGAAGTTGGTAGGATATCCACATGGACACTCTTTGGGGGTGTGGGGTCCACGTGCGATGTGAAAGGAGAGTCCACTTCCCCACCCCCTTCGTGTGCTTCATTTGCATCAGGTTCCGAGCGAGTAGCTCTACCTAATGTTTCCATGAAACGGCTAAACATACTAGTACTAGGCTGTGGAGCTTCGGGAGGTGCATGGCCTTCTCTCTAAGTGTTTTGGTTAGGGTATGCTTCCATGATTTCTGAGTCGGAGGAGGAATCACTAGCGGCTATTTTAGGGTCTTGGGTGGTGCTACCTTGTGTCCCCGCTGAGGGTTTAGAGCTTATCGTGGATAGGTAATGGGTGTCCGTATGAACAGAGGCACCCTCAATATGCTCGTGTTCTAGCACCCGCCCAGAGCGTAAGTGCATGTGCTTTTGATACCCTAAGGTGTCAAAAAGCTGCTCTAGGAGGCCTTGTGACTAGTTTTTAGCGTGTTTTTTGTTTGTTTTTTTGCTAGATTTTTTAGAGCGTGTCGTGGAATGGGCCGTGTGATAGCTCGAAACGAGCGTATCGGTCAGAGGGTCGTGCCGTGCTTTACAGCCCTCCGTTTGGTCACTCTATGCCCTCAGAATCCCTAAAACTGTCAATTTCCAGTAGGGAACTAGGCCCAAACTAGAAAGTCTAAGGGTGCAAGTGGGAAGAGAAAGGAGGAGAGTGGAGGACTTGTCCCACATGCTCTCATTCTCTCTTGAGGGAGTAGGGTATATATATAAGAGTGAGTCTAGTATATATCATAAGACTGAGGACTGAGGCCTGGGTTTGGGCTTGGGCTTGGGATCCCGATCTATCTTTTATACAAACCAACCCGTCCGTTTTAAGAGTCACGTTTTTTATTTTCGAAAAATTTAGCTTGGGCTTGGGAAAATGATCCCGGTCCCGATCTATCTTTTATACAAACCAACCCGTCCGGCTAGGGCTTGGGAAAATGATCCCGATCCCGATCTATCTTTTATACAAACCAACCCGTCCGTTTTAAGAGTCACGTTTTTTATTTTCGAAAAATTTAGCCACCCGCTCGCTCGCGTTTTTAATTTTCAATTTTTTTAAAAAAAATAATTTTTTTTCAGAACTTTTTTTTTTTTTTTGGGTGCAGAAAATACAGAAATTGAAAAAAACGCAGATATGCAGAAAATTGAAAAACGCAGAAATGCAAAAATTGCAGAAAATTGCAGAAATTACAGAAAAAAACGTAGAAATTGCAGAAATTGCAGAAAATTAAAAAAACGCAGAAATGCAGAAATTGAAAACGCCGAACTTGAAAATGCAGAAATTGCAGAAATTAAAAAAACGCAGACAGTAGCAGAAATTGAAACTTGACAGCAAATGCAGAAAACGCAAAAAACAGAAATCTCCACACACTCCTTCCCTGCCTTTCCTATGATAGAAATTGCACCACAAGGAAGCGTAAAGTGCTAACCGAGCTTAGTGTAGGGCATATCCCCGGCAACGACGCCAAAAATGTGCGCTCCTTGCCGCACTGTCGAAGCAAGGGACTTGCCAATACACCGTGTGCGAGCCACAAACGGCTCCAAGCACACAACAAGCCTAAACTAGCAAGCTCAAGAAAACAAAGGGTGTGTCACTCACCGCTCTACGCTCGCCTTCGTGGTGGATTCCTCGCCGCGATGAAGAAGAAGCTGCAGTCGTGCCGCGCTCAACCGCTTCGCCGCCGTTGTGCCTTCGTAATGCTCGATCGCACACACACTCTCCCTCTCTCTCTCTCACACACACACACACACAAGGAGGTGAAGAAGAAGAAGATGGAGATGGAGCAAGAGCACTCTTCAATTGCACAAATGAGAGAATGAGTAAAAATTAGGTTTAGTTGGCTTTTATAAGAGCTCACCCCATTCACACTTGGGCGCCCATGCTTAACCAACTAATCCCTTGAATGTCCAAGTTAAAGTGCGCCTCTCATCGGCGATCACTCTACCTTTCCCTATTGGACCGACAAGCCCGGTACCTGACTCTAAATAATACAACGTTTATAGATCATAGGGTGTCCATGTGCCGTGAGGGTTAACAGTCGGTAGGGAAGACGTGCAAATGGGTTGAAGATACATGGAACATTGATTTCTTCAACAACAACCTGATCTTTGGAGGGATGAGGATGATAATCCAAGTGTTACTGATTTGCACGCAGTTTGTTAGGTTCTGCTACTTCAAGCAAGTACGGAAGGCTAGAAACTTTTGGATCTTTGAGTATTGTCTATCATGTGCCAATTTCTCAAATATTGTGCAAGAAAGTAGGGAATTGATCGTATCAATGGTAAAAGAAAGGAACTAAATGAATGGTATTGGGTTGTAAATGCCGTTTTGATAGGCTAGAGATAACATGAGTCTGTGGCACCTCTGGCTCTTGGTTGTACTTAGATGTATCCCTACGATCTTGTGGATGCCTTAGCTCTAGTTGTGAGCAAGGATTACCTTGTAATTTTTTTATATCTTTAATATAACTTCACTCACTTTGCTGAGTTTTGAAAAAAAAAAACATTTACAATGCAATGTCTTGAAACTTTAAATCTAAATGTTGTACTCGAACCAAAATACAGGATTCAATGAGGTTCGCTTGAAGAGAACACAAGGAAAACCTCATGTGTTCATGTGACCCAAGGTGGTTACTCACCACAAGCTCCTTATTTCACGAGGGTTTAGAGTCTAAGCATGTATTGGTGGTACCACTATTTCACCTTTTGGGGTACCACCAAGAGACTACTTTGGAAAGGAATTTGTGATAAATTCAAAAAAGAAAAGGGGAATTTTTTAATGTTAATGGCCTTAGTAGCTGGAAGGGGTCATTGATTGTAGGGAGAGGTGGCTCAATCATCATTTCAAGGTATGCGTGATGTGACTTGTCATAGGACGACGTCGTTGTCAACTTTTGATAGATTCTTCCCGCGAGCCAGGTGATCTCCCTAAGCTTTGAAACTCAAACGCTTGTCTCATTCACTCTCGCCTCTTCTCTCCCAAACTGAGAAGGTAAACCCTACTGCCGTTTTGAACTGCTAAGGTTTGCAGACATCTCATTCACTCTTGCCTCTACTATGCCAAATTGAGAAGGTAAACCCTACTGCCATTTTGAATTACTGAGGTTTCCATGTCTGCATGTTCCGTTTTTCCTGCTCCTTTTGAAGTGAAGCTTTGCATGCATTATTAATACTATAGCACTTGGAGCTGTATGCATTCATTAGTCTTTGTCCTCGTGCTCATAAGACATGCATCCTTGCCACAAACAAAGGTCGCCAGTCGTGCTCATAAATGGTTTTGATTTGCTGAGGCTTACATGTTTGCATGTCTTGTTTTGCATGTCTACTTTATCAAAGTCAAGCTTTGCATGCATCAAACTGTAGCACTTGGAAGATGTAGGCTGCAACATGAAGTCACCTGCACTTGGTTTACCAAGGCACAAGACCAGGAAGGGCACAATGTCTGAACCTGAACTTCAAGATCAAACCCCTCCAACCAATGAGCTCGCAATGCAAAGCAGTCTATCAAAAGTAGAGGTAAAGGATGTGCCTGGCACTCTGGAATGAGTTGCATCTAACTCAAAGCTGTCAACAAAGTCATCGAAAGGTATGCATGTGTATGTTTTTCATTGTTTTTTTCCATTGCTTCACTGCTTGCAAAGCTGGTCTTTCAACAAGCTCTATTTTCTGGTGCTTGCAACATTGGAGTACCCATGGGTATCAAGATTTTGCTTCTCGATCGAGGAACTGCATGAGGAGTACAGGCTCATCCTAGAGGGGAAGCTACCTAAAGAGCTCACACATAAAGATATCTCCAACGAGGAGTGGTTGAGTTCCTTCTAGTGCCTGCATAAGAAAAGCACAAAGCTATTTCTCAACCATGTGAGGGATGAGTTCGTTGATGAGTGCCGGCTTGTGTATCAGAAGGTATATCAATCAACCCAATCCAATGGTCAGTTGCTAGAAAAATTTGTACGCGGTTTCGTGTATGAGAGGTGTCAAGTAGCAGTGACTGGACATCGGATTGCATGGGCAAGGTTTGGTGGCAGTTTCCTTGAAAACTACAAGATGCAAAAAGGGGATTTGGAGCGGAAGATCAACAAGTTCCGCACCGATTATGGCTTGACAGGTGTCATTCAAATAGAAGCATCTATCTGTGATGCTACCTTGTCATCAATACCAACAATGTCGGCAAGCAAGCTGCAGCCATTTAAGGAAGTAGAGATGCCAATGTATATTTAGATGGTGCTTAGCATGGCGGAGGGACTTAATGGCCACGAGAATGGGCAAAAAAGGCTGCTAGGCGAGGTGAAAGTGCAGCTGTAGGAAAAGAGGGACCTGTGGCTTAGAAATGAAGGACATTTTTATGCTTACAGTGACTTCTATAGGGAATTGGACCAACTAAACAAGGAGTGGAGGTGCACAAGACCTTACCCAATTCAAATCCACGGGAGGTAGACCGCAAAGAGGTAGAGGTCACAACTATCACCAAGATGCTATACAAGGGAGGTGCCACTATTGATTTAGGGTGGCTTAAAGAAGATTTGGACTCCTTGCAGGTCAGCTTCTTGCTAAAAGTGCCTAAAAGGGCTTTTTGATAAATTCAAATTTCTTAATAGATAAGTAGAACGTGTTGACCAAGTGGTTAGACTTCAGACTAGAAGTGCTTCATGTTATGAAGTGCTTTGAGATAGGTCTAAACTGCTTACTTGGAGTAGAAAGTGCTGAGCAAGTGGTTAGAAAAAGCTTCATAGTACTCGCTGGAGCCTAGAAAGTGCTTACAAATGCCTTAAAAGCACTAAAAGTGCTCTGAAGTGCTCATTGGTGCCTACTATATGCTTGAAAATGCTTGATAGGTGGTAAGAAAGTATTTCAAAGTGTTGAAAGGGTCCTTCAAAGTACCTTGAAGTGCTTTGATATAGCTATATAGTGCTTACTAGGTGGTTATGAAGTTTCAACCATGTGATAAAATCTAATACCTAACCAACCCAAATGATTTTCTCATATTAAACTGATCATTTAATGTGGGAGAATAAACAAGAACAATGGTTAGAATATAGACATGTGCTTATGGATCTGTCTCAACAGGGGGCCAAGGTTAAAGGGGTCCAAATGAGAGATGGTATGTTAAAGAGCCATGCTACCTAATGGAGCTTAAAGACCTTAGCGTTAGCTTCATTAAAGACCTCCAAAAGTTAGCGTTAAAAAGTCCTTTGACCTTAGGCAAGCTAGGGCTGACCTTGAGGTGGGAACCCTACCCAAGCATGAGGTGGTTATCGGCTTGCTAACTAAAATACTTAAAAATGTTTGTGGGAACCTTGCCCAAAGCTTGAGGTTATTTTTATGCTTAGAATGACTAAGGTTCTTGAAGTGTTCAATTCAAAGATAAAATCTCAAGAGACATCAACGGTTTCCATGCTTGATTGACTAAGTGCTTGAAGTATTCAATTCGAACCAAATGACTTAAGAAGTATAAAAGACACAAGCTTGATTGACTAAGGGCTTGAAATATTCAATTCAAACCAAATGATTTAGGACTCCACATATGGCCCTCACGATGTGCTTGAATCCTATTGGATAGGCTTTAAAGAGGTCCAATGAGAATTTAGATGCATAAAAATAAATAATTAAGTTCTTTCTCTCAAAGAGGAAAAAGACGACACATGTCTCAAATGATATAATTAAATATTACTAGAGAGAGAGAGGGAGAGAGAGGTGTGGACCAAGCATGAGAGGGGGGTATCCTCTCCCACACACACACACACACACACACATTCTCTCATTGCGTGGAGTACATAGTGCAAGAGCTCCATGTCCTTCTCCAAGCTTGTTGAGAAGTGGAAAGCCTACACCAATACTTTTGGCTATGGAATGCAAACCCAACCAAGATCCATGCTTCAATGCTTAAGCTTGCCATCTTCTTCATCTTCATTACTATGCTATTATGCTATGCTAAGCAAGAAGAGTGATGATAAGTGAGGAACTATTTCTTTCTCCTATGGATGATTCTTCTTCCTCTTCTCTACCCTCATTCCCTGCTAGCTCTCTCCACCTTCGAAGGTGTTTGAGGCCTTGGGATTGAGGCTTGGGATAGTTAATGCTTTTTGCAAAGTTTATGGTATGCTTGTGATGCATGAAGCTTTCCATCTTCATTGCATCACCTAGGTCACAAGAAACACAAAGATTTGTATCAAGTCTCTCTTAATAGGAGAATCTATAATACAAACGTCTTTTGGAGGGGGGTCCGGCTCCAAGTAAATCCGGTCAACTATTGTCATGTTCTCTAATACTCTCTCTCTTGCAAAAATATTGTTCATGCCAAGTTAATTAAGTACTATGTTTATGTTGCTACCATCAATTACATTCACCCTATGTTCTTAAAGTAATCTCACAAAAATGCTCACTCGAATTCTCTTAATTCTACTATTCTCAAAGTTCATAGGTCATTTCCATTACATTGGTATCATAGCATTTGGTTTCTCTTTTCTTGTGTAAGAAGAGAGGTCCTTAAGTAGCCTATTAATGGTTTATTTTGTTAATTATATTAGGGTAAGTGGGATTGGGATCTACTATCGGTTTTGTCGAGGCCACTATGTGCGATATGGTGCGCTCCTCAGGAGCTTTGGTTTTAATAATGGGGTCTTTTTAAACTTGCCTATGGCTTTACCATTATTGAGCCATAAGAATTCCAAAAGGAGCTATCCCTCTGCATTTCTACTATGTTAGACCCATCCTACTACTCTCTATAATTAACCAATTGGAGCCATGGGTGTAGATACTAAAGTGCTTATTTTCAAAGGCTAAGAGGAGTAGCAACTAAGGTTTTGAATTGCCAAAGGATACACTAAGTAAACACATAAGTATAATTAGCATGGTTGACAATAACCAAGAGAGTAGAATGAACTTTGACAACTTTGATTTTGCAGATGAAGGTGCTAATGATGATGCCCTCATGTTTATCAATTATCTTGTTACTAGGTTGCATCAAGCTATGGGAAACACTACTTTGCAAGACAAAGTTACTCAACAACTTCGTGCTTATGGGATTTCCCTACTCACAACTTCAACGGAGTTGGCCACCAAGTTGGGCATTCAAGCTTTTGAGATGGGAGATATTGTAACGGATGACACAACTTTCAAGGGACATCAAGTCTCTGTTTCTCCCGTGATTGGGAAGTTGAGGCAACATGTCCAAAGCTATGTCAACAAAGAAGACTTTTTCATCTCTCCTCTCCAACAAGAGGTTGTTATCCTATGGGCGCCATGGTTTGATCGCATGGCTGCCAACATGAATTTCCCTGAAAGGTGAATCTACTTCACCTACAAGGAAAAGAACATGTATATAGATGCTAATGAGTCTGGTCATACTATACCACTTGTAAAATCACCACCTTTTGACAAGTCAATGAAAAGCTTGATTTTTGCGCACATGATTTTTGTCAAAGAATCCACTAATGAAGCTAATGGTTTATCAAATGAAAATGGTAGGAATCAAGAAGAGTTAGTCTTGTCTACTTTTCTAAATGGATTCCAAGATGTTTTCATCGATGATATCCCTATGGACTTACCTCCAAAATGAGGGGATTATGACCATCGAATTGAGCTCCTACCAGGAAGCTCACCACCTAACAAGCCTCCTTATCAAGTTTCCTAAGCTCAACAAGAGGAGATCACGAGGCAAGTACAAGAATCGGTAGACAAAGGGATGGTGAGGCCTAGCTCCTCTCCCTTTTGTTCTCTAGTCCTTTTAGTGCAAAAGAAAGATGGTACATACTGTAAGTGTGTGGATTATCGAGCACTAAACCATATCACTATCAAAAATAGTTTTCTCGTGCCTAGGATAGAAGATCTATTTGATAAGCTACAAGGCTCTACCTACTTCAATAGAATTAACCTTAAAAGTGGCTATCATAATATAAGGATAGTGGTGGATGAAGATATCATAAAGACCACATTTCGTACAATGTTTGGTCTTTATGAATATCTAGTCATGCCTTTTGGCTTGACCAATGCACCTACCACATTCAATCATTTGATGAAGAAAATATTTAGACTCTATCGCAAGTACACTGGAGTGTTCTTTGATAATATCATCATCTACTCCAAGTCCTTGGAGGAACACAAGCAACATCTCCAAGTGATTTTTAAAGCATTGAGGGAGAACAAGCTTTTTCTCAACCAAAAGAAAAGTGAATTTTTCCTTGAAGAGATTCAATACTTAGGTCATATTATTTCTCAACATGGTATCCGTATGGATCCATCAAAGTTAGAGGTAATAAAAGCATGGCCTAATCCAAGGAATCTACATGACCTAAGAAGCTTTATTGGTATGTGCGCATATTATAGACGCTTCATAGCAAAATTTTCTCAAATAGCAGGACCATTACATGACTTAACAAAGAAGAACATTAAGTATTCATGGATTGCTAAGGAGAAAAATGCTTTTGATAAGCTCAAAGAGAAGCTTACCTCTCAACCACTCCTCATGCTTCCGAATCTCTCAAAGCCATTTGAGGTCCAATGTGATGCTTGTGGTGATTGCCTTGGAGCAGTCTTTCTTCAAGGAGGGCATGCCATAGCATATGAGAGCTGAAGGCTCAATACGGATGAACGGGTATTGGGCATTTACGAATTTATGAGAAAGGGCTTTTAGCTGTTCTACATGCCCTAGACACATGGAAGCACTATTTATTGGGGACTCCATTCATTTTACGAACGGGCCACCAAAGTCTCAAGTACTTCATGATACAAACCAAGCTTTCCGACAAACAAATGAGGTGGGTAAATTTTCTTTCACAATTCTATTTTCATATTTCTCACATTGCTGGTAAGCACAATTAGGTGGCCGATACACTTTACGAGGATGACCAAAAGTCAATGCAGTGTCTATCACAACTCACAATGATCTATCTTCTATGATAGATGAGTATGCTACTGACCCTGACTTTAAAGATGTAATGTCATCCCTTGCTTTGGGGAAGAAAGAGGAACCATTCACCTTGCAGGATGGTTATCTTCTACATGGCAATAGGCTATGTATTACCCACTCCCTTCATGAGAAAGTCATGTATGAGTCCCATGCTCCTCCCTATGCCGGGCATAGAGGCATTTAACCTGATCTTCAAGGAGTAGAGACTAAGTATGTTTCAAAATGTGTGGTATACCAAAGACTAAGTATGATAGAGGGAAGAAACCTGGATTACTCCAGCCATTGCCAATCCCTAATTCACCATGGGAGAGTATATCCATGGATCTTTGGATTACCTAAGTCTATGAATACGAGAATATGGACAATAGTCGACAAGTTTAGCAAGCAATCACACTTTATTCCTGTCAAAAAGACTATTAAGGCACACCAAAGGGCAACCATCTTCATATCTCAAATTTTCAAACACCATGGATTACCAACATCCATCATGTCAGATAGAAATCCTAGAATGATCAGTAATTTTTGGAAAGGTCTCTTTGAAAATCTAGGTACAAGATTGAATTTCTCTTCGACCTATCACCCACAAATGGATGGCCAGAGTGAGATAGCCAATCTTACTACACTCGATCTACTAAAGACTTATGTTACAAAAGTAGATCAACACTCACAATAATGGGAGAATTACTTACCCCTTATAGAGTATGCGTACAATAATAATGTCCATACTACTACGGAAAAAGCACCTTTTGGATCATAGAGGAAAGACATAAAAGTCCCTTGTTACTTAAAATACATGGGAAGATCTTCGTTGCTGATGACTATAGCCGTGACCTACAAGAAGCTTTTCAAAAGGTTAAGGAGGCTATATCCATCTCTCAACAAAGGCAAAAAGCTATTGTTGATGTTGCTGACAAGCACAGATGGGCCTTAACGTTCAATGAAAATGATAGGGTCTTACTTAAGTTTCCCAAGGCTCGATTGAGGCAAACAACGGAAAAAAACCCTACGGGCAATCAAAAGTATTATGCTAAAAAGATACTATGGTCCTTTTCAAATCTTGAAGCCAATCAATGACATGGCTTATCAACTCAAGCTTCCCAACCATTGGCTCATACACAATTCTTTTCATGTGAGCCTACTTAAGCCCTACAAAGGAGAGCCACCAAGGGAACCAATTATTGAAGACATGCTTGATTGACTAAGTGCTTGAAGTATTCAATTCAAACCAAATGACTTAAGAATCATAAAAGACAATTGCTCAAAAAATTCTCCATATATGGCCCTCATGATGTGCTTGAATCCTATTGGATAGGATTCAAGCACATCCTATCCTATTGGATAGGATTTAAAGAGGCCCAATGAGAATTTAGATGCATAAAAATAAATAATTAAGTTCTTTATCTCAAAGAGGAAAAAGAGGACACATGTCCCAAATGATATAATTAAATATTACCAGAGAGAGAGAGAGAGAGAGAGAGAGAGAGAGAGAGAGAGAGAGAGAGGTATGGACCAAGCATGAGAGGGGGGTATACTCTACACACACATACACACACACACACACACACACATTCTCTCATTGTGTGGAGTGCAAAGTGCAAGAGCTCCATCTCCTTCTCCAAGCTTGTTGAGAAGTGGAGAGCCTACACCAACACTCTTGGCTATGGAATGCAAATCCAACCAAGAGTCATGCTTCAATGCTTAAGCTTACCATCTTCTTCATCTTCATTACTATGCTATTATGCTATGCTAAGCAAGAAGAGTGATGATAACTGAGGAACTATTTCTTTCTCCTATGGATGATTCTTCTTCCTCTTCCCTACTCTCATTCCCCGCTAGCTCTCTCCACCTTCGAAGGTGTTTGAGGCCTTGGGACTGAGGCTTGGGATAGTTAATGCTTTTTGCAAAGTTTATGGTATGCTTGTGATGCATGAATCTTTCCATCTTCATTGCATCACCTAGGTCACAAGGAACACAAAGATTGTATTGTATCAAGTCTCTCTTGATGGGAGAATCTATAATACAAATGGCTTTTGGAGGGGGACCGGCTCCAAGTAAATCCGGTCCTTAACTATTGTCATGTTCTCTAATACTCTCTCTCTTACAAAAGTATTGTTCATGCCAAGTTAATTAAGTATTATGTTTATGTTTCTACCATCAATTAAGTTCACCCTCTATGTTCTCAAAGTAATCTCGCAAAAACGCTCACTCGAATTCTCTTAATTCTGCTATTCTCAAAGTTCATAGGCCATTTTCATTATAGACCAAGTGGTAAGGATTGAGTGAAGAGACTGTTTTGAAGTGCTCCACAATGCTGAATGGTGCTAAGATGGAACTTCAAAGTGCTTTCAACGAATCAATCATCATTTTTTTGAAGCACTTAAACTCCTCACAAGGAGCACATAGTGGTGACTAGGTGGTAAGAAAGTGCTTTGAAGTGCTCAATGTTGCTTAATAGGTGGTCAGAAAGTTATTTGAAATGCTTTATGGTGGAAAAAAGTGGTAACCAGGTGGTTAGAAAGTGCTCCACAATACTGAATGTTGCTTAGAATGTGCTTCAAAGTGCTTTCAAGGAACCAATCTACAATCTGAAGCACTTTAACTGCTTGCAAGGAGTAAAAGTGGTGACTAGGTGGTAAGAAAGTGCTTTGAAGCACTTACTATTGATCAAATAGGTGGTCAAAAAGTGATTTGAAAAACTTTTTGGTTACAAGAAAGTGGTAACCAGGTGCTTTGAAAGTGCTTTTAAGGGCTCAATGGTGCCTACAATATGCTTGAAAGGGATTAATAGCTTGTCAGAAAGTGGTGAGAAATTGTTGAAAGGGTCCTTGAAAGTACTTTGAAGTACTTTGACATAGCTCCTAACTGCTTACTAGGTGGTTATAAATTCTAGACCAAGTGGAGTGAAGAGACTGCTTTGAAGTGCTCTACAATGATGAACGATGCTTAAAAAGTACTTCAAATTTCTTTCAAGGAACCAATCTGCACTCTGAAGCACTTTCTTTGCTCACAAGGAGTACAAAGTGGTGACTTGGTGGTAAGAAAGTGCTTTGAAGTGCTCAATGTTGTTAAATAGGTTGTTAGAAAGTGATTTGAAATGCTTTATGTTGTTAAGAAAGTGGTCACTAGGTGCTTAGAAAGTGGTGACCAGATGGTTAGAAAGTGCTCTGAAGTGCTCAATAGGTGGTCAACAAGTGCTAAACATTAGAAAGTGCTACAAAATGCCTAGAAAGCGTTTTGATAAGATTTGCCAAGCATTTTATTAATTGCTTTGAATTCTTTAGAAGAAGTTGAATAGAAGCATTCAAGCTTGTGCACTTAAGTCTATCCAAGCATGAAATGATCTTACTTGAAGGAGAGGATCCGGGAGCACAACGGAAGAGGAAGAGGAATACACATACACACTCACACACACACCACCATAGCCACACACACAGGTTGGAGGGGGAGAGTCAACATGCACTGTGTGCCCCCTTTCTTTCTTCTCTATCTTATGCACGTAGGCACAATACACACTCTACTTAGTGTTAGTGGCTCACACAAGTGTATAGTTGTACACTTAGGGTTAGTAGCGGTTAGTGATGGGAGGTTGACCACATGGCCATTAAACCTAACATTCTCCCACTTGATGTCCAATGTGGGAGACCATAAGAATGGAAGAGAACCACTCTTCACCCAATGCCCATCAACTCACGACAGTGTTGAAACTGATGGTTGGAGAGACTTTTAGTGAGTGCATCCGTTGTGTTCTCTGATGTAGGAATCTTCATTCAATGTGTTTTGTGCTGGAATGAAACACTGGATTTTTAGCCAAGGCAATAGCACTTTGACTGTCACAATGAAGAGCTGGTGTACATTGCTCCAATCCAAGGTCTTTCACTAGGCGAGCAAGCCAAATAGCTTCTTTGCATGCCTCACTCAATGCAACATACTCTGCCTCTATGGTAGAAATGGATTTACAGTCTTGAAGAACGGATTCCAAGAAATAGCAGAACCAGCAAATGTGTAAATCCAACCTGTTGTTGATTTACGCCTGTCAACAAGAATCTTGCATAATCGCTATCTACAAATCCCTGAATGGATAACTCTCTACGACCATAGAATAATTGTCTATCTGCAGTGCCACTCAAGTATCTGAGAATCGACTTGACAACATCTCAATGCTTTTTACCAGGGTTAGACATAAATCTGTTGACAACTCCCACTGCATGTGCAATGTCAGGTCTTGTAGCCACCATGGCATACATGAGACTACAACAAGCTGAAGCATAAGGAACCTTAGCCATCACAGCTTTTTCCTCAGCAGATTTGGGACAGTCGTTCTTGCTAAGTTTCAAATATGCAGGCAATGGAGTACTCAAAGCCTTCCCCATCTGCATGTTGAAACAATCAATAACCTTGTGTACATACTCTTTTTGAGAAAGGTACAACAAGCTCTTCTTACGGTCACGAGTAATGTGCATACCCAAAATGTGATTGGATTCACCCAAATCTTTCATGTCAAATTGACTTTTTAGCTTGGTTTTCAAGTCAGCAATGTCCTTCTTGGAGTGACCAATAATAAGCATGTCATCTACATAAAGGCTAAGCATAATAAGCTGTCCCTTGGGTTTTCTTTTCACGTAAATACATGGATCCTCATTATTGCGCCTATAGCCTAGGGAACGCATAAATGCATCAAACTTTTGATACCATTGTCTGGATGATTTCTTCAAGCCATAGAGATTTGTCAGAAGCTTACAGACCAGATGTTCCTTGCCCTTTAGCACAAACCCTTAAGGTTGCTGCATATAAATATCTTCCTCAAGATCACCATGTAAGAAAGTTGTAATGACATCCATTTGATCAAGCTTCATATCTTCAGTGGCAACCAAAGCAAGCAGCATTCTCAATGTGGTCATCTTGACCATTGGAGAAAAGATTTCCTAGAAATCGACACCATATTCTTGCTTGAAACCTTTGGCCACTAAACAAGCTTTGTAATTGTGAATCTTCTTCTTGTAGACCCATTTACAAGGCAATGTTTTCCTACCTTTTGGCAATGGAACAAGTTCCTATGTTTTGTTCTTTGCAATATTGGACAACTCCCTCTTCATAACATGTTCCCACAGTGAACCTTATCATTGGCTAGCATAGCCTCCTTGTAACAAGAAGGCTCACCACTATCTGTCATCAAAACAAAGGTTGGAATTACGGTTGCAGAGAGACACACACAGCTTGGAGAAGACGAAGGAAGCTCAAGGCACACAATAGAGAGTGTGTTACTTAGTATGCAATGGAAAGATAGATAGCCCTAGAGTGATGGGCGTATATACAATGCTCGGGGGAAAAAACCTCCTAGAGGGAAAAAATGCCCCGGTGGTCCTAGTGTGTTCACACACATCACTACCACATGTATATGGTAACAAATCCCCCCTGGAGTGATGCGGTGAACGAGAGCTAGCACATGAGTAAAGGGAAGTGCCATGCCCTGAGGACATGATCAGTCCACAAAGGGGAGTAAGCCCAAAGCTTTGACGAAAGCTTCAAGCTTCTCATGAGACAATGCCTTTGTGAAAAGATCTGCAAGGTTGTCCTGTGTTGGCACATAAGCCAAGCTAATCTCTTGTGCTGAGAGCCTCTCCCTGACATAGTGGTAATGCACCTCAATGTGCTTTGTGCGACTGCCAATGGCGCTCTGACTGTCAGTGTAGATAGTGTTGGCAGTGTCCTGTCCAACACCCAAATCAGCCATAAGGCGTCTGAGCCATACACACTCAACTGTAGTTGTGAAGACTGCCCTGTACTCAGACTCACAACTCGAAGTGGCCACAGTAGGTTGCTTCTTGCTCAACCATGATATACATGAACTGCCAAGCATGAAACAAAAACCACTTGTGGACTCTCGCGTATCAAAACAACAAGCCCAATATGAGTCCGAAAAAGCATGTAAGTCTAGCTGCAATGATCCCCCCTTGGGATAAAACAAGCCAAGATGTAAAGTACCACTAAGGTAGCAGAAAATACTCTTGATAGCCTGCCAATGCTTAGACCCTGGGCTATGCATAAATCTGCTGACCTGTGAGACTGCAAACTGAATATCCGGCCCCATGTTGCATACATAAATGAGGCAGCCAACAGCAGTTTGGTAAAGAGTGACATCAGCAGGATTGCCAGCATCATGTAGACTCAACTTCAAACCTATTTCCATGGGAGTGGCAGTAGGTTTGCAATCCTCAAGTCCAAACTTACATAGCAATGTCTCTATGTAACTTTTCTGACACAAGGCAATACCACCATCACACTTCTTAAACTGTATACCCAAGTAATGATGCAACAGCCCCAAATCTTTCATCTTGAAAGTAGCATTCAAATCAGCCTTAAATTCAGTAATATGTCTGTCATTTGGTCCAGTGATCAGCAAATTGTCGACATAAAGAACCACAATGAGAAGTACATCACCCTCACCCTTACATACAATGTGCTTTCTGTTGGACTGTTACGAAAGCCTCGTTTAACCAAATGAGTGTCAACTTTCTCATACCAAGCACGAGGAGATTGCTTCAACCCATACAAAGCCTTCTTACATCTGCACACTTTGTCCTCTTGTCCTTTTATGACAAAACCCCGAGGCTGCGTTACATAAACTTCCTCAAATATATCACCATTCAAGAAAGCAGTAACAATGTCTGATTGATGTACATCACAACCAAAATGAGCTACCAATGCACATAGAAAATGCACAGTAGTCATACGACAAGTGGGAGAAAAAGTCTCTTTATAATCTATGCCTTTTTGTTGTGCATAACCCTTTTGCAACAAGTCGAGCCTTATGGCGATCAATCTCACCATCTGGCTTGCGTTTCAACTTGTAAACCCACTTCGTACCAATGGCCTTTTTCCAGGAGACAAATCACATAAAGTCCATGTGTCATTTTCTATAAGTGCATCATATTCTGATTGCATGGAAGGCATCCAATTTTTTGAATTCAGTGCTTCATCAGAAGACAGAGGCTCCTCAACATCATGTAAGCTAGACACGTCCAAAGCATAACAATCTGATGCATAAGATGCATGGCGAGAGCCGCAACGAGTACGACTAGACAAAGGTGCATCCAATTTACTGTCACGCAAATTGTGCACCAGCCATTTTGGCATACCTCTAGCCTGCTCATTTTCAGCCCTTTCCTCATCAAGTACATCATGTACATTTGCATTAGTAATAGGCTGATCTAAAACATTTTCAGAAACCCCCATAGGCTGTACATTTGCCTCATTGGAACTTACATTCATATTTCCACCACTGAAAAGAGGCAACAAAGTGTCATAAATGTCGTGTGAGCTTACATTACTGTCTCAAGTACATGACAGCAAGGGCTAAACAGAATCTTCCACAAACACTACATCTCGTGAAACCAGAATACATTTTGTTTGCGGATGATACAACCTGTAACCTTTGCTTTCAGCACTATAACCAACAAAAATACATTTGACAGCCTTATCACCCAATTTTCTGCGCTGCACTTGTGGCACCAAAGCATATGCCAAACAGCCAAAAACATGCATGTGCTCAATAGAAGGCTTTCTATCATGCCATGCTTCATATGGAGTAAAAGACTGCAAAGCTTTAGTAGGACACCTGTTAAGTACATAAGTGGCACACATGATGGCCTCAAGCCAAAAAGAATGCGGCAAAGCTTGACTTTTGACCATACATCGTGCCATTTCCGTCAGTGACTTGTTTTTCCTCTCAGCAACACCATTTTGCTGAGGTGTATAAGGCACTGTACATTGGTGTTTTATCCCACGACTAGCCAAAAATGCATTAAATTCATGAGACATATACTCCCCCCCTCGATCAGAACGGAGGGTGTCCATAGTACATTTCGAGACATTTTCAGCCATAGCCAGAAATTGTTTGAAGCACATAAAAACTTAGGACTTCGCTTTAAGCGGAAATACCGATGCATGCCTGGAGTAATCATCAATGAAAGTCACGAAGTACAGGTAATTGCCCAAGGACAGAGTTTGCATGGGCCCACAAACATCACTATGCACAAGCTGCAACCTGCATGTGGCCCGAACTGAACCATCCTTTGGAAACTTAGAACGCTGCATCTTACCCAGAATACAACCTTCACAAACATGTTTTGACAGGTACTTCAAGAGGCGGCAAAGAAGCAACCATATCAGATTTCTGCAAACGCGGCAAACTGGCAAAATTTAGATGACCAAAACGTGCATGTCAAAGTTTTGCATCTGAAATAGCCCTTGAATCTGCAACAGCAGTTGCTAAATTTTGTCCACACTTGTCATACAAGGTGAGCTTATAGAGCCCACGGCACAAAAGGCCAGATGCAACAATTTCATCACCAAAACTGAGATCATGAACCGTACATCTGTCATCCACAAATTTGACTACAAGTCCAAGTCTAGCAAGTGCGGATACAGACAAGAGATTCTTCTTGATCCCAGGTACATAAAGTGCATCAACAAGTGTGAAGGAACTGCCATTGGCAGCAGTAAGCACAATCTTTCCAACTTCCTGAACTGGATAAGAGGCGTTGTTGGCACAAGTGACTGAATTCCCATGAGGGACAGACTCACGAGAGGTAAACAATTCACGATGTGAGATAATGTGCTTTGTAGCACCACTGTCGAAATACCACACATGTGAATCTGCAGCAACTGACAAGCATGCATCATGGACAGCAGGATTGTAAGTGCACTCTACGCTAAAAGCCCATTCTGCATCAACATCAGTAACACAATCTCCTTTCACAGAAGACTCAACAATGGCTGCATTTGTAGTGGAACCAGCATTTGCAGTGGAACCACCCTCTTTCTTCTTAGCCTCTTTGGCCTTCAACTTAGGACATGACTTGATCAAGTGATCATTGGCTTTACAATAATGGCAACGCATCTTCTTTTTTCCCTTATCACCAAAATTGCCAGACGAAGTGCTGCCAGCAGAAGCATTAGGAACAAAAGTTTTGCCACTCGCAGCAGAACCATAAGAAGTGGTTGCATTACTGTTACCACCCTTTCTTTGAGAAGCAATAAAATCATGTTCAACTGCACGCTGCCTAGTCCTGTTTTTCCTAGAAAATGACTCTTGCAATAGCAATGTGCATAATGCATCAAACTTGACAACTTCAGGATTTCCTTGGGTCATAAGTCTCCAAGTACTAGCAAAAGTCTGGTAAGAATCTGGCAAGGCATCAAGAACAGTCTGCACAAGGGAACTGTCTTAAATGACTTCACCTGCCGAAATAAGTTGCTCATTGATATCCTTGACACCAACAAGAAAAGTGTCCATATCATCTTCCTCATGCATAATCTTCGACTCCAGCTCTTTACGCAGCAAAGCAATTTTAGCCTCATTGCAGCTTGCATAAAGACCTGCTAGAATATCCCAAGCCTGTTTTGCAGATTTTGCTGAACGATGTGAGGAACAATGGTGCGCTTCACAGACAATGCAATCAATGCATGAGCCTGCGCATCCATAACATCCCAACGAGCTTGTTCTGTAGTAGGCAAAACAACTCTAACAGTTGCAATCCTTGCAGCAAGACCTGCAACATCCTCAATATCGCCCACATCCTCAGAACCAGGACGTACATCAATGCCTTACACAATATTCTAGATGCCCTTTGACACAAGAACGTGCTGCATCATATAAGCCCACATAGGGTAATTGTCCCCATCCAACCTGTCCTCGGCAGCAAACATCTTGAACACATCTGTGTTGTTATTGTCAGCCATGGTAAATGCTGCACCTTATGTGAGTGTCAATCTTAACTACAATTTATTGAGTGTGGTTTTTTGGGTGTTGTAGTAAAAATACAAGTGATTGGTAATGTTGGGCACCGACATTGTGCTCAAGAAGACCTAAGCACTTTGATCGGCCTAACGTGGACATGCTGCACTTTTGGAAGGTGAAGCAAGACAACAATCTGATCCACTATGTGCACCATTTTGTAGAGTGGTTTGTTCTTGGGGCTAGCTAGATTGTTGAAGTGTACATCTGGAACACAAGCCCTTATCGAGACTTGGAAGAGAGGTTAGAATTGTGCTTGCCTCAGGCCCGCAGGTGCTTGAATGGGTGGATTGCAAAGGAGGCATGCAGTAGAAGCTCATGGCTTGACGAGCAAGGGGAACAGATGCTCTTTCTAGTCTTGGGCAATTTTTGAAAAGAGTTTCCACAATTCAACAAAGATAACACCCTCCTGCTAGATGATAAATATCCCAGGTGCTGTTTGAACAACAGACTCCTATGTTATCTTGCCTTCTCTAGAGGACTAGACGAAAGACCAATGGGGGAGGTTTATGTATCATGAAGTTTTGCCATTTGTCTATGAGTGGAAGAAACCAGATAATCGATCGGAGATGATCACTGCTTGTAAAGTGGTTGCTAGAACAAGAGGGTGGCAGACTCTAGGAAAAGCTCAATCTATGAGGGAAAAATTATCAAGCGGCAAAGGCAAAGTGCTGCCTCCACCACCTCCACAACCACGTTATAAAAGGCCGCCTTCTGCTCTCCGGTCTCAACAAAAATCTTAAGAGTTGTGTACCTGTGATCATGTATGTAGATACCCATGATGAGTTTGCTAGTGTAACTCATGATGAGGACTTCTTTTGTTTTGTAAGATGGGAAAAAAACCGACATTGTATTGCGGGATTCAATACCGATTTCTAATGTAAAAACATGATTTTCCATTCAATTGACCATTTTGTTGTGTGCCTTGCAAGATGTCTTATTATAAGTTAATTTTAAATTATTTTAGCAGTTTTTCTTAGGGCTTTTGTTGAAGATAAAAATCAGCAGTTAGTGGGCAGAAGTGCAAGCTATACCACTTGTGAAGTGTGGACTACATGCAAGTGGTTGAAAACCATTTGCATTATGTAAATTAGTAGCCACTAGCAAGTGGTTAAGAACCACTTGAAAGAGGTTTTGAACCACTTGCAAAGGCCTTCTGGACCACTTGCTAGGTCTTCTTTTCCACTTGCAAGCACTTTGAAAGTGGTTTTGAACCACTTGTCCATAGGAGTTTATCAATCGTCTATAGGAGCTAATGTTCATGTTGATTGGAAAAGCATCATCCATAGTGTAACGAAGGTTGGGAGGACTGAGAGGGCCAACACACCCCAGCGGACTGTCAACCATCACAGCTCAGAGGTCCACACCCGCCATTGCTAGAGCGTGAGGCTTTATTGGACAAAATTGGCTTAAGTCACCAACGACGTGAGTTGCAAAGACAAGAGGTCCTTAATCCGACGCAGATGGAAGATTGAAAAGAACGTTCTCTCTGCTGCTAATTATTCCAAGACAGTTCCATCTTATCCACATCTGGTAAGTTGGCATACTGACATGGTAACATCTTATGCTGCTCAACCCCATGACAAGTTTGGGCCACACTCTTTCTCATCGCCTAAGCCCTCTTCACCATCACCCTTATGCTTCTTGTTGCCATCACCATTAAGCTCCTGTCGTGTTCACCTTAAGCTTTTATGAAGGAAAAAAAATCTGAAAAAGGGGGACTGGAGCCCGTGCCCATCATCCGCATGCGAGCGGATGATGGGGGGGCTCCAGCCTCCCCTTTTTTTCCGCCTTTACTCCCTTTTAATAATGGATTTTTGGCTTCTAGTCCCCCCTGACTCACATGATGCGAGGGGGGTTGGAGCCTGCCCATCATCCACGTGTGCGCAGATGATGGAGGGGCTCTAGCCTCCCCTTTTTTTCATCCTTTTCTCCCTTTTGATAATCGATTTTTGGCTTCTAATCCCCCGTGACTCACATGATGCGAGGTGGTGACTACATGGTTAGGGATTTGAGGGTAGGGGTGGAGGATCAGAGTTAAGATAAAGCAATGTAGGTAGAACCCGAACACGTGTGAGGTTAAAAATCTTTGGAGGGCTTTTCACTTATAATATTCAATTGGACTCAAATGTTACCAATTTGAATCTCTCTCTCTCTCTCTCTCTCTCTCTCTCTCTCTCTCTCACATCACAAATGAGCAACACCTAGCATGCCTACATCACTACATCTTGTTCAGTAAAATTTCCTAAAAGGACCACCCTCGAGTACACCACATTTGGCATACATGTCGACCCAGGTAGTGAAAACGGCGAGTTGCTAATCCCTTTCAAATATTAGCCATGAAACATGGTCAGACAAGGGCTGCATAGCATGGGGCAAGAGCCACATTTAGCATCACCAATATGGCCACCTAATTGATGCACGAGAGCCACGAAAGGAACTCATAGCCAAAAAAGTTTGAAAAAAAAAAGGGAGGGGCTAGAGCCTATGTGCTGCACGGATGATGGGGGGGCTCCAGCCCCTCCCCTTTTCTTCTTCTTTGCATGGTTTGAGTGTGCTGACACTATCGCCTCCACGGATCAGTTTTGAGCTCTCTCTCTCTCTCTCTCTCTCTCTCTCTCTCTCTCTCACACACACACACACACACACACACACACACACATAGTGGATCACCACGGCAAATCTCATAGCAGTGATATAAGAAGATGTAGGGAGAGGCCTCTAGTCTACATGATCTCTCGAGTAATTTGGCATGAGGCCTCAGTGCCATTGAATCTTTGTAGATCCCACTTCAACTTAGCGATTCAAGCTTGGTACGTCTCAAATAAGCACCACATAGTGAGTGCCCTCAACCTCACGATATAACCAAGCAAGAGAGAGATCTTCATGCTGAGCCACTCCACCTACGAGCTGTTCGTTGCATGCAATGCGAGCACAAATGTATTAAAAAAGGCAATCTCCTTCTCCTAGCTCTTTAATGTAGTCTCTCTTATCAATCCTTAGATCACTCTCCCACCTCCAATTGGCTAGTTGCTCACCATTTTTGACCTCCCTCTGACTTTGCTTGTTATTTTCTCCCTTCTACATAACAACATCTCACTTAGATTCTTACTAAAAAGACCAACCCAAAAATAGTAAACACATATTTCCTATGAATATAATGTTTAATAGTTTGTTCTCTACAGTCATTTCAAGCATGTCCAAAAAGTGAATGTAGGCTTTCAAGAATAGCATTTAAAATATTTAAAAGGCTAAGACTTTTAAAGCTCTTAAGGACACTTTAAAAAATGCATGCTCGACGGGTCGGGGGAGAGAACAGGGGAGGGTGTTTCACCTTGTTAGGGTTTCTATGGCAACTCGGGCGCTCTCGTGCGGAGTGGGGGATCCATTGGCGGGTGTCTTGGGACTCATGTGACCTCGACGGTGTGGTGCAGCTTTCCTGCAAGCAACACGAGAAATTTTGAAGGGGTGGCTTGGCGCCAATGGGTAGGGGTGGCTTAGGAGAGGGTCTCCCGACTGTCCTTACCTCCTTTCTCTGCTTTTCCCTCCTCTTAGGGCGACCATAATTTTTGCATGAAGGGTGTTCTAGTCGGCAACCCTTCTCCGCTCCGGAGTGAATCTTTCCGGCTTGGTCTTTTGGTGATATGGGTGTCCCTTTCTCGGCTTTGTCTGCTGGTGGTGTTTGGGTATGTGATCTGGTCGATGTGATGTTTCGATCGGTGGTCCTAGGTCGGAGGGGAAATGTCTCAGTGTTGACAATGCTGGTCCATTCTGTGGCACCCTTCGAGAGTTTCGATGTGCTATGTGGCATCATATTGTGTTGTAGTTTGGCCCTCCATAGAGGCATGAGGGGTGCTTTGGTTGGAGACTCTCTGTCCGGCTTCAATTGCTCGTTTGCACATTATCAGTGAAATGGAGTGATCAGGCTCCGCCCGTACTCGGTATTACTTCTTTTTGTTCTTTTGGAATTTAGTCTCGGTAAATTTGAAGGGTGGCTCCCTATCTAGGTGTTGTAAAAGTGTCTCCATCTTAAGGGTGACAGGGTCTAGGGGTGGCAGACCTATCTTGTCTAAGGCAACCTCATGATGTTTATTATATTTGGATATCAGTTGTATTAGAGTTTTGAGTGGTGGTAGCTTGAGGTTTTGGCTTGTTCTTTAGGGTCATCTAGTCTACTTTGGCTCAGATCGTGAGTAGAGTATGCAATGTTATTTTTTTGGCATGTCTGATATAATTTCACTCACAAATATAAATTTTGCACAAAAAAAACAAGTGAAAGGGTCACGATGGCTTTTTAAAACAATAAGAAAGTGATAAAATCATTAGGTTGAGTTTAACTAGAATTATCTGAGGTGAAATAGTGTTCGGGAATGTCTCTTTTAGTAAGCGATCGAGTGTCTTCCTCGCAAAAAAGTAGACCAAAAATACTAGCTTTTTGAACTAAGTTTTGACATCATTACACTGATTTTTCTTCTCTTTACCATGGTTTACTCATTAATGTGTGTGTATGTGTGTAAATAGATAAATAAATAAATAATTTACATACATAATAACAAGAACTCATCAATATATATTATATATTTACTTATAGAGCATCCACATGTCACACTCACTCTCTGGTTCAATTCAAAGAAAGCTTTAAAAAACACTTTGATTTGAAATACAAAAGTGAAGGGTAAGCGGTGGTAAGTACTAATATCTATGATGGTAGAAAATGAAAAGACATAGTTTTTAGTTCCAAGTTATGTCAAAAAGTCAAAAAGCTTAGTACTTTATCTATATTTATATTATTTATAGTTCTTGGCAAGCCCATGGAGTGAACTCCAGCGAGTGTTTGGGAAAAGTCAATTTCACATACATACAAAAATTTCTGTAGGGTAGATTCAAAGAGGAAATTTTCCAAAATAATCGGTATTTTTTATAATGCACCTCTATTTTCTTAAATTTTTCAAGCGGATTTTTTTCTTTTCCCCCTCACTTTAACCAATTGTTTTGAGTTTTCAGCTCGCTCACGACAAATCTAAGACACACTTTTTTCGAACACGGACTCAAACCTTCAAATTTGAAAGGTACTTTGCATTTTCAAGGCCATAAAGAACGCCAAGCACTACATGGCATTTGCATGCTCAAATGGGATCAGGGGTGGAGGTGACGGATAATGACATGCATGCATTGTAGACCATGCGCACATGAATTCACAAATCAGTCCGCACTTACAATGTAATGCATTGGAGTACCATGAACTTCAGTAAAAGCATGCGGGCGTGGTGGTTAGAGTCCATGTCTTGAACGGGGCAAGTCGTGGGCTCGACGTGCAAGGTGCAAGACAATCTTGACTGGCTTGAATTTACTTACTGGCCTGAATTTACTTTTTTGCACTGATTAGCTCAACAATTCGAATCTGATGATTCGAATGACCCCCACCATCCATCCCATTTGAATCTGCATGTGCTAGATAGTGCAGAGGATAAAGAACTCCCTTTTTCCTTTTATACAAAATGCACACCTAGCCTTGAAATTTATACTTGAGCTTCAAAAAATGTAGAACTTTCAAATATTCCACGCATTGTATAATGTTGAGTTAAAATCTCGCACTTGACACCTCCATGTATAATTGTCCTTCTAGCCCCGACAATGTGCGCATTGTACATTGTAGCTTTGTGCAAAGGGACATAGTCGAATGGTCTCGGAGTTGAATTGGGGTGTGTGTGTGTGTGTGTGTGTGTGTGAGAGAGAGAGAGAGAGAGGTCTCAAATAGAACCTACCAACAAATAATTTTTTAATCGAGAAAATCTTAAAATAAAAAAATTGCACCATAAAAATATTTTGAATTTTAAGTTGAAAAGAATTGAGGATATTTACACTAAAACTTACAAAATTTTACGGATTTTCTACAAGGCAAGCTTGAAGTCTAGCCAGAAATTTGCAATTTTAGTGGTAAAATACACTAAACCTTGGCTTATTGCAAACATTGGAAATCTCAAATAACCCCAAAATTGAAGAGCATAATAGACATAGAAAAAGTTGAATGCCCAGTATATCCACGAAACCACCTCGAGAACATTCTATGCCAAGAAAGGATGGACATACCTATTGAAAATCTGTTACAACCTCCCATGGGGCACTGATGTGTGTGTGTGTGTGTGTGTGTGAGAGAGAGAGAGAGAGAGAGAGAGAGAGAAAGAGAGATGAGCCCTGGAGGCATCCATGTGTCATTTAAGTGTGACTCTATTTTTTCTATTGAAGGTCATAAAGAAAATCCAACCCTCAAATCCGATGGGTGACTCTACTTTGATATTTCATCTTAAAGAGCTTAAAGAAATCTGAGCGCTCAAAGCTTCTATGCATCATGCGATGTCATGAGAGAGAGAGAGAGAGAGAGAGAGAGAGAGAGAGAGAGAGAGAGAGAGAGAGAGAAGGAGACAGGTTTTAATGCCAAAGGAACACATCAAGAGACCTCAAATCTCTTGAACTTAAGACATGGTATTCAATAGGGACCCCAAACATCTAGCCAACAAGTCTAGAACTCAAAAATTGTGTGTGTGTGTGTGTGTGTGTGTGTGTGTGTGTGTGTGTTAGAGAGAGAGAGAGAGGGGAGGAGGGTTTCATAAGAATAATCCGAATAGATATAAAATATATACTCAATGAGTCTTGATCTCAAGGTCTAGAGAGAGAGTGAGGATTTTCATCTTTGTGGAGTGATTATAGGGACTACAATCCACTCTCCTCACTTTTGCGTTCACACGCACACACACGTACGCACACACACACACACACAAAAATAATTGCATCTCCCTACGAGCCTACAATTGTCCATACGGAGATAAAGATTGATGGAGGGAGATAGAGGTAACTGACACCTTGAACGCATGTGTGTGTGTGTGTGTGTGTGTGTGTGTGTGTGTGTGTGTGTGTGTGTGTGTGTGAGAGAGAGAGAGAGAGAGAGAGAGAGAGAGTTCCAACCCACCAAAAAAAAAATCCAAAAAACTTCAATTTGGCCAAGACAAAGTTGGAGAGAGAGAGAGAGAGAGAGAGAGAGAGAGAGAGAAGTTTTGATGTCATAGAAACACATCAAGAGATCTCAAAGCTCCATTTGACAAGTCTTGAACTTAAGACCTGGTATTTAAGAAAGAATTGTGATAACCAATCTGCCACACCCAAAGGTTACTATAGTTTCCTTTTCTTATTCGCTGAGAGAGATCCCAAAGATCTACCCGATAACTATTAAACTCAAAATTGTGTGTGTGTGTGTGTGTGTGTGTGTGTGTGTGTGTGTGTGTGTGTGTGTGTGTGTGTGTGTGAGAGAGAGAGAGAGAGAGAGAGAGAGAGAGAGAGAGAGAGAGAGAAAAGGGGGAGAGGCGAGAAGAGAATTTTTATTGTCATAAGAGTAATCAAAACAGATATCAAAGGTCTACTGGACGAAGCTTGGTCTCAAGATCTAATAAGAAAGAGAGAGGGAATTGCAATCTTCTTGAAGTGATTATAGGGACTAAAATACACCCTCCTCGCTTGTCCACATGCGCGCGCGTACACACACACACACACACACACACACACCCCTACAAATATGTGTATGTGTGTGACCCAATGTCCATGCTTTCTTAACCGTAGCAACGTGAGAGTCATACACTAGTACTATGATTATGCAAAGTGAAGCTTCACTTTATCATTCTAAAAGAATAGAATCCAAGAGAATTCAAGCCATACGAGGAAGTAAAATGAAAGGTGAAATAAAAATATCCATTTAATACTTTAAAACCAAAATAACATTTAAGGTAGCTCTCAATCAGACATGTGGGAGCCCCCTTGGGGGTGGATGTGACTCACAAGCAAAGATTTTAGTGGGTGCTTGAAAAAATCAAAACAAAAATGAGTAGGTGGGAGTATGCTCTTCTCCCATTCCCAAGTCGGATAAAAGTGATGAATGCCTATATGATTCCTTACATTGCCTTCACTAGCCCGCTTCTCAAGATGGCTAAGTGTCACTGAAAAGAGTCCTTAAAACCAGTAAAAAGGTTTTTATGGAAAAACAACATGAAATCCTCCAGGCCATGGCGATGGGCCCGGTGGGAATCAGTTGCTCGACTAGTGAATCAAGGAGGCCTCGGAATTCTCAACCCTGTGGCCCATGCAGAAGCTTGTTGCGCCAAGTTTGTTGTTTCCTTGGCTAAACAGGATCAAGTTTGGGCTGTCATGGTCAGAGATATGATAGAAGCAGCTAAACTTGGCTCGGATGGTGGAAAGTGGAGAGGGATGGAGGTTCATGACAAACTGCTAGCCCCGGAGTGGTCTACCTTAAGACTGGGGAACAGCTCAGGAGAATTGATAAGAAAATGCAAGAGAGCAGCAGGAGTCTTAAAGTGGGGGGAAGAAGTCAGATACTTCAAGAACTCCATTTTGCATTGGTCCCCCTAGTTGTCCAAAGTTGTAGATCCGCTCCCTATTGGATTGAGATAGTCAGGAAGGAAACTGAATAATAAGGGTCTGAAGCGACTTGGGCACTTCTGGGACAGTGGCAACAAGAGTTGGAAAACCATTGACCTTCTGGTTACCCAGTACCAACTCAGTAGCTTGGAGGTCTTGCTTGTCCACAAAGTGATGAAGAAGCTTGACAATTTAGTGATGCCAATCTATGATTCGGTGTTTGACTGGAATGCCTGGAAACGGCCCGGAAGTAGTCTCGTATGGAAACCCCATCCTAAAAGCATTTATCAGACAATGATGCATAAGAAGAATTGGTCTAGTCCCCCTTAACAAGCTATCGAAAAAGCAATGGCCGGAGGAAAGATGGGAGCAAGTAATGGAGGACATATGGAAGCCAAAGGTTCCATAGCACATGAAGGTCTTTCTATGGAAGGTAATTTGGGGTGCTCTACCGACGGGGGTGAAGATTTAGGAGGGAGAGATTGGGTCAGATCGATGCTTGGGGTGCAAGATGGCTAGAGAAGATCTGGCCCACCTATTCATGGACTGCCCAACTATAAAAGGCCACACAAGGAAAATATGCAAGTGGGTCCAAAGAACATGGAAAATTAGTTTCTTCAAGACTAGCCTATTCCTTGGAGGCAAGAATTCAGAAAGTCCTGCCCTCCTCGTCAGCACTCAAATCTTCAGATACTTCTTCTTACATAATGTATGGCAGACAAGGAACTGCCGTGTGTTTGAAGGAGGTTCTGAGGTGGCAAGCTTCGCAGAAATTACTCAAGAAATCAAAGTGCTAATATGGACCCTCGGGCACAAGCAACACTCGGAGGATCGGTCTAGGACTACTTGTGTCCTGTTGTGAGCAGATAAAATGCCTAGGACGGGAGAAACTCTTGGCCATCGATAAATAAAAGATCTCAAAATGACAACTTTATGGACCTTGTGTATTGAGGAGGCGGCGGGTTGATGGGAGTGGCTGCCCTTTAGCCGGTGTAATTATAGTTCGTGGATGATGCCATGGCTCAACAAGAGCATGACACGACCTTGTAATGTTTTGGGGTGTTCAATATAATTCACTCACAATTGTGAGTTTTGCCATTTTAAAAAAAAGGTGACTCTCAATCATCCCTCAAAACATTGAAAGTATGCCTGTTGGGTTGAAAGTATGCCTAACCCAACACTTATGCTTCTTTTTAAAAAGCCAAAAAGCTCCGAAGGACATTTGTTCAACAAACAAAATTGAACGACCTTACCCTTGGAATACTAAAGCCTTTACAAAGTCAATAATATCTCTATGTCTATGTCCTATATTTAAACTACTACACAAGCGATACTTTTTTAAGTAGGAGGGGAACAAACCCCCCACCTCCCCTCCCCATTTTTTTTCTTTTTTTCAAAAAAAAGGGAAAAAAAAACCAAGAATCAACATACCTGATGTGGTACATTTTTGTAAAAGTGACCACACTGACGTGCGTGTGTGTGGCAGAGAGAAAATAAGAGACCGAAGAGTGAGGGAGCGGAGGGACATTCTTTTCCACGAGAATCTCCTAGGCATAGAACTTATAAAAAAGGTATTGAACGCATGCAATAATCAAATATGCATTGACTTATTCCAAGGGATCACAATTTTCTTATCACCTTTACTTTGTGCTATGGTCAGAAAAAGTGGTGCATCCCCCGCCCGCCGGCCCGCCCCCCCCCCCCCCCCCACCCAACACCAAAAAACAAAAAAAAACAAAAGTGAAAAAAAAAAGGTAAAACCTTCAACAATTCACACTGCTTCTATGTTAGACGCTTTTGTTTGGAAGTTTTCACCACAAAAGATTCAAGAATGCTAAAATCAAGCTAGTGCTTTTCGTGTGAAAATATTCTCAAGATAACTAAGCAACCAACAATGTGAACCATGATCTTCAGAAGGAAGGTAACGCATTTGGTCTGCCACCCTTCAACGAGGTCATTGTTGGCCTGTCAAACACCATGCACGGAGTTGCCAATTGGCTACAATTTACACAAGCTCCATTCGTGAACTAGCATGCCCGCCACCTGGCACACCATCCACTCTTCTTCTTTGATCCAAGGAGGGTATCTTGTAGGGAGGGTACCTTAAAAGATACCTTCTAATAAATACCAACTCAAGATGGTTGCTACATACCTGCTGCTTTTATCCAAACTAGTATGTAGGCATCGCCTTTGGCGGCGGCGCCTCTCTCTCTCTCTCGAAGCATGGACAATAGGTAAATGGGCTATCTATAGCGGAGGTAAGGCCATTATCAAGTATTTTCGGGTCCCAAGAACTCCCAAGCCACCCTCCCCTACCCTTACCCCCACTCTCTTAGTGACATGTGTCACAATTTTGAATCTACATTTAGATATCTCCTTTATGTACCCTCTTGTTAAAAGACATCTCAGCGTATGTTTTCTATGATCCCATAGGTCATATTTGACCTTCGAGGATGATAATGAAATCTCTCTCTCTCTCTCTCTCTCTCTCTCTCTCTCTCTCATGTTGCCCGATGTGCATTGACCTAAAGCTAGGATATGAGGACACGTGAGGGGCTAGAATCCCTCCCCAGTGCTAGAAAAAAATCGGAGTCTAGTGTGTTTTAACCGGCTAAAATCCTAAAATCCCAATTAGATTTTGAGCTTGCCTTGAAGAAATCCGGGAAATTTTCACAAGTTTTAGTGTAATTACCGGCAAAAGCTTCAAATTTTGACCTGAACACCGAAAGAATTTCAAGTTTGCCCTTATTTTCTTCATTAGGAAATACATATTTTTCTAGCCCTGTCCCTCCCCCCTTCATATATGTTTTTGGTGATTTACATTATTCTATGACAATGGAAAATAGTTTGATATATTTTAAGCAAAACTCTTATGGGAAACTCTATCATAGGATTATTTTCAAAACTTTCACATATTGTGAGATTTGCAACAAAAAAAAAAGGACTTTCACTCTATTTAAAAATGCTACATCACATGCCACCACATATTTTGTAGAGTTATTTGTGAATTTCTCAAGATCATAACATCTCTGTTTCCTAATCAGTCCTTTTTTTTTTTTCTTCCTTATATGATATTCCGCTCTAGACAAATTTGTGATAACTTTTGAAACTCCTTATGTTGACCCTTGTGATAGAAAATATATCACAGGTCATGAAGTTGGTATGTGGTAGGGGCGACTTCATGGTGGCAACCTTGAGCACTCTCTACACGTGATGGAGACTCGGGCTCTGCCCTTGATGTGGCGTTATGTGGGCGGCTTGGTGGTAGATATTAGATATTTTTGTCAAGTTCGTGACGAGTCATGATAACATATCCAAAAAATTAGATATTCTTGCCATACTCGTGATGAGCCATGATCACTTCAACGGATTCTAGATACATCGATTGATGACCATGGATTATCCCCACACATTCACTTTTGCACATCCAATACATCGGCTCCGAGGGTCTCGCTTCAGTCTTCTGAGTTCCTTTGCTTTCCAATGGCGATGATCATAAAAAATGAAAGAAAAATCAATATTTCACTGTGGTCAAACAATGAGTGGAGTAACCAAAGAAAATGGTAAGGAGAAGAATCCTAAAAAGTTTCCATTGCAGCTTAAAAACACTTTCTTAGATATGAAATGGCAGAAAGAAGAAAGTTAGAATTCTTTCCATCATGCTAGAGTCCTTCTTTTTTTTTTTTTAGTATAACTCACAATTGTAAGTGAATTATATTGAGCAGCCGAAAAAATTACAAGGTTTTGTCATGATCATGTTAAGCCATGACAACATCCAAGAATCATAATTACAACGACTATTAGGGTAGCCACTCCTATCGATGGCCAAGGTTTGCCCCCGTCCCGGGTATTCCGTTTGCTGACAACAAGGCACAAGTAGTCATAAACAAAACTTTTACAAAAGAATGTGTCAAATTTTACCAGTTCTCTTGAAGGCTTGTGAATTTTTGGCCAAGAAATTCCAATTTTAACCATAAAAAGTAGACTTATATATTGACATTGGTATGGTTTTTTTTAAAAAAAGAGAAAAACAACTAAGTTAGGAGAAAAGAGAATTTTAATCATCATGGGAACAATTCCAAGAGATCTATCCCAATAACACCAAAGTACTCGATGAGGACACTACATATCTTGGAGAAGAGCATAGAGCACAAGTTACATATAAATGAACTAGTGTGTGATCCGCACATTGCTACAACCAAAAAAGCATAGCCATTGGGTTACACACATATACATATTTGTAGGTGTGTCCACTGTCAGTGCACAAAGTGAAGAGGGTGTACTTTAGTCCTTGTAATCACTCCAAGAAGATGGCGATTCTTTCTCTCTTTCTTATTAGATCTTGAGATCAAGACTCATCGAGTAGATCTTTGATATCTATTTAGACTATTCTTATCTATACTAATAGATAAAAGGGGAGGGGATTCCGCCCCCCCCCTGGCCACGTGTCGTGAGCAGCTTCAACCGGCCAACTCCGGAGGTGTGCGCACTGCAACCTGCCGCTGAGAGAGAGAGAGAGAGAGAGAGAGAGAGAGAGAGAGAGAGAGAGAGAGAGAGAAAAAGAAAGAGGCGGCGAAGCCGCCGGCCACACTAGTGACAATAAAAACTCTCTTCTTCTTCCTCTCTCTCTCTCTCTCTCTCTCTCTCTCTCTCTCTCTCTCTCACACACACACACACACACACACACACACACACAAAGTTTTGAGTTCAATACTTGTCAACTAGATCTTTGTGATCTTTCTCAATGAATAAGAAAGGGAAAGTATAGTAACCTTTGAGTGTGGCAGATTGGTTATCATTGTTCCCTCTTAAATACCAGGTCTCAAGTTCAAGACTTGTCAAATAGAGCTTTGGGGTCTCTTGATGTGTTCCTATGACTCTCTCTCTCTCTCTCTCTCTCTCTCTCTCTCTCACACACACACACACACACACACACACACACACACATGGAGGCATTCAAGCCCTCGATTACCTTCGTATCTTTCTCCATTGATCTTTATATGCCTATGGACAAATGTAGGCTCGTAGGGAGCTGTAATTATTTGTGTGTGTGTGCACAAGCAAGGAGGGTGGATTTTATTTCATATAATCACTTCACAAAGATGACAATTCTCTCTCTCTCTCTCTCTCTCTCTCTCTCTCTCTCTCTCTTCAAACCTTGAGATTAAGACTCGTTAAGTAGATCTATTATATCTCTTCAAATTATTCTTATGACAATAAAAATTATCTTCTTTTTCCTCCCCTCTCTCTCTTTGTCTCTCTCACCCTATTTCTCTTGTGCTCTCTCTCTCTCTCTCTCTCTCTCTCTCTCTCATACACACACACACACATGTATGCATGCACGCACATTCACACACAAACATACATACACAGAAAGTTTTGAGTTCTAGACTTGTTGGCTAGATATTTGGGATCTCTCTTAGTGAATAAGAAGAGGAAGGCTATAAATAATCTTTAAGTGTGGTAAATTGGTTATCATAGTTCCCTCTTAAATACCAAGTCTTTAGTTCAAAACTTGTCAGATAGAGATTTGAGGTCTCTTGATGTGTTCCTTTGATTAAAACCTCCCTCTCTCTCTCTCTCTCTCTCTCTCTCTCTCTCTCTCTCTCTCTCTCATACACACACACACACACACACACACAATGCATGGAAGCGTTGAGTGCTCGGATTTCTTGAAGCTCTTTAAAATAAAATATCAAAGTAGAGTTACCCATATAATTTTGGGGCTAAATTTTCTTATGGCCTTTAGAAGCAAAAGTAGAGTCACCCTTTAAAATGACACATGGATGTCTCCAAGGCTCTCTCTCTCTCTCTCTCTCTCTAGGTATGTCCCTCCTCTCTTGGCATAGCATGTCCTCGGGAAAGAGCGATCGTGGATGTACGGGACATTTAGCTTTTCTACGTCCATCATGCACTTTCTTTCTAGGGCTACTTAAGATTTCTAATCTTTGTAATAAACCAAGGTTTCGTGTTTTCTTACCACTAAAATTGCAAATTTCCGACTAGATTCCAAGCTTGCCTTGAGAAAAACTGACAAAATTTTACAAGTTTTAGTGTAAATACCATCAATTCTTTAACTTTTGACCTAACATTCAAAAGAGTTTTGTAGTGTCCTTATTTAAATTTGTTTAAATCATTAGAAAAAATATTTTTGGCAAACCATTTTGGAGACCCTTCTCTCTCTCTCTCTCTCTCTCTCAACACGATCATGTTGTCGCACATTAGGTATAGGTAGTGCCAATTCGACTCTAAGTCCATCCAACTTTGGCTCTTTGCGCAAAGCTGCAACGTGCAATGTGCACATTCTTGGGGTTAGAAGGACAATGATACATGGAGGTGCCAAGTGTGAGATTTTAGCTCAACATTATACGATGCATGAAAGATTTAAAAGTTTGGCATTTTTTGAAGCTTAAGTATAAGTTTCACAGCTAGGTGTGTATTTGTATAGAAAGGAAAGGGGAATTTTTTATAGCCTTCAAAATGCAAAGCATAGCCACCCTTCAAATGGAGTTCAAAAACAAAAATAGTCACCCTTCAAATTTGAGGGCTCATTGAAATTCCATGGCCTTGCCAAAGACTATAAATAATATGATTATAGATAGTTTTTTACTTTTTGCAAAAACTCAGAACTCAATCTTTTTTATTTTCTACCATCATAGTACTTACTACTTACCATTTAATTTTGCATTTCAAATTAAATTTTTTTAATGTTTTCTTTGAAATAAACCAAAGTGTGACACATGGATACCCTCTCCTTCCTTGAAAATTTTAAGGTCCATTATTAGTATGCCTAACAAAGGGCAAAGGACTTAGAGTTGTGTTTTATTTTTCTAGCTATAAATAGAAAAAATATTCTCTGTTAAAAAATGGTGATTAATCTTGTGAGTGGCTTCAAGTGATAGCGAATACTTATGATGAGGCAAGGGTGTAATAAGTGAGAAGAGTATTAGTGTGGTCTATAGTCATGTTTTCAAGAAATAGTATTTTTGCCCTATAAAGGAAGGAGGATGGGGTGAATAGAGCGAGTCTCGGTAGGGAGAATAGAGTGAGTGTGGATAGGGTGTGTTTAAAGGTTCCCAAATTTTGGAAGCGTGGATAGGGGGAATAGAGTGAGTGTAGGTAGGGCTTGTTTAAAGGTTTCCAAATTTTGAAGTGGGGATAGGGGGAATAGAGTGAGTGTAGGTAGGCTTTGTTTAAAGGTTTCCAAATTCCAGCCCTTAAGACGCCTTGTGAGTTTGAGGGCATATATCACGAGATATCTATGAAGATTGCAAAATCGCAGCGGTGATGGAGTTAACTTCTCATTCAAGCAATGTAATGATGTGAGGGCTTATTGCTAGCCACGACCAATGCAAGCTGTGATATCTTTGTGCCTTGCCATGCTGCCTATCTCATGTCACCCTCTGCATTAATCAACTATCGCTTTGTGCACTGCCATTTACCCCGTTTCCACCATCTGCTTTGTTGCTCAATGCTCCAACCCCACCATGTGTTTCTCCCTACACCTCCCCACTATCTACAACTGATAAGAGTGCTTGACTTGGTTACTGCCAGCACCCCCCTGGCCTCTTTGTCGGTGCCAAACTTGCTGCCAAGTGGATTTGCCTGAACTGCTTTCGTTGGCATTCTGGTCCATTGGTGCCAACTTGACTTTTCATTGTTTCACCGGTTGCCCATACTTGGTGCCATTCCCTCTTGATCACCCCCCATGTACCCTGTGTCATCCAGGCCAGCTTGCCATTGTCTACAATTGTGAACTAGCTCCCACCATTGACCACCTCTCTTGTATGCACCCTGCTATGAGCCATCGACTAGTGCCCTACCCTGCCACCTCTAATCGATAGGTGTTGCTTCATCTCTGTAACACCCGCCCCTGGTGCTTTGCACCATGGAAGCTTTATGTGCACCCATGAACACTTTCAGATGTATCAAATATCCTACTTGGTTTTATCGTGCTCTACCACTCTAAAGATGCGGCCACAAGACATGGGCTTTGGATAGTTGAACACTGACTGCAAGACCTTCTCTTCATGCATGGAAGTTCAGCCCTAAGATTTCTGCACGGACAAGGAAAGAAACCTCCCTAGTTTGCTAGGCAAAGAATCCCTAATCCTGAATACAGGTGTTTTTGCTCTTGTTCTAGTAATTTCAAAATGATTGGTGTTCTATCGTTTGATCATGCTTTGGTCGTGCCTTTCTAGTGTATGTGGGATGTATCATGTATGGTTCGGATTGGATCTCCTTTGGGTGATGATAGGGCCTCATATTTTTGTTGTCTTTTTACATTCCCTTTATGCTTGGCTTGGACTTGCAACCAGCAAGAACCTTGCTCAACTTGGTTCTCTGTTATTTGGTTGTGATAATGTCTTTGCAAAAATGCATCTAGCACAAGTCATGAGTAACCTACTACCATCTTTCTGAACCACCACTTTGGATATAGAGGCATTAGGAAACAAAATGGTATTATCCTATTCTTACACTTGCAAGGCATACTCAATGGCTAGTGGTAGATGCCGGTATCAAAAATACTTACTGAGTTAAACCCTTGTTGTTTTTGTCCACTCATTAATATTTTAGGCTTACATTGGAGGATTGTTGTGCCTTGAAAGTCTCAGTCAAATCCTGGAAACAATAGCATAAATCACTTTATTTGCATCACGTTTCATAGATAGTACTACAATGAGACTAAAGGCCTCCGGCCTCAAGATAGAACATGGTAGAAATTAGACGACACCAAGGGAAAATGTAGTCCCAGCTCGGAGGCGTCAAGAGAGAACATGGTAGAAATTAGACGACACCAAGGGCAAATGTAGTCTCAGCTTGTTAACATATTGTCCCAATATGTTGTTAGGTATATTGGTGGATACTAGAGATGAAACTACCTTTACTTTCAAGAACTTGAAATGAAAATAACAAGAGCCCAACTTACTGCAGTATAAATACAACAACCTGAAACGATAACGTCTTCAAGATGATGTTGATTAATTTTTTAATCATTTGAAACAAGCCTCGTGATTTTATCACTTGTACATATAGTATAGATGAGTTGCAAGCACAAGATATTTGTCATATATAAAGAAATTTGAGGGTTTGGCAGAGCTCGCAGCTTCGTTAGGGTTTGCTACGTCTAGCTTGCGAGAGACCATGAGCAGAGTCGCTCCTTTGAGTCGTCTGTGGTGGCAGGAGTTACACGTGATGTTGCACGTTTTAAGCAGGGCACAAGAGGCACTGGCTTGTGGGACGAGGGCTCCTTTTTTGCCTCAGCCAATGGTTTTCCAATGCAATCATTAGCCTCTCTTATTCTTGGCATCAGGAGAAGTTGCCCTCCCATCTCGCCTATAGGAAACAACGACGGCTCATGCGTCTGAGGGCTTCTGGCATGGAGGGAGGTTTGTGCTAGAAGCTGCCTTCCTTGGTGGCACCAGGGGCCTTCTTTCGATGTGGTGGACTCTCCTCAAAGCCTGCTTTGTTGATCAACAAACTTTCTTCTAGAGACATCGGTTATTGAATACGATGCTAGGCTCTTTGTAAGAGCCTACGGCTTTTGTTTTCCAACAAATTTGGTGGTTGGCTCTACTTCCTGTGAGGCTCCCCCCTTATCCAACTTTACCTAGGTATGCCGCATGGTTGTTCCATTTTGTAGAGTGGCTCCCTTATCAGCGTGATGCCATGGTATTGTCTGAACTATATATGGTGGATGTACTGGGCTAGCTTATGAGTCAACTTGTAAAAAAAAATTGTCTTCGTTCAATTGGAGCATGGATGATTTGTGGTGTATCTAGTTGTTGATTATTTATTTTATTTTAACTCTCTCTACCGGAGAGCATACTTCAAAAGAAAAATGTGGATATTTGTCATATATATATATATATATATATATATAACCTTACAAGCTTACAACGTTTATTGCAAAGATGCATCATTCTTATTAGCAAGAGTAGGAGATTGATCACATACCCTGGAGGCACACACACCCACTCTCATACCCATCTGAACAAGCAAATGCAGAGTGACATATGAAAGGATGTTTGCTAAAGTAGATGCCATGATTAGACCATAAAAGTTTCCAACATGGGAGGGGGAGGGAGAGAGAGAGAGAGAGAGGGAGAGAAGGGGGGATCTTTATTTATGCGAAAAGGGGGCATTAATAAGAAGTAAAGATAGAGAAATAGAGATGGAGGATGAGCCATGTGGGCTAGGAGGTAAAAAGTGATCGGAGCTTTTCGAGGGGCTTTGGGCGGACACCCGTTGTTAGGGCAAGGAAACTGGAGAGAAGGGCATTAAAGAGGAATTACTTGGAGCAGATACAACGCGTGGGAGCGGGAAACGAGATGACTGCCTTCCCTCGGCGGCTCGCGTTTTGCATGGCAGCCCCTCATGCGCACTGCGCCATGCCCCCCCCCCTCCTTCTTTCTCTCTCTCTCACACACACACCTACCTGCTCGCTCCTCTCCCTCCGCTCGGCCCCCCGCACTCGTGAGTTCATGATGAAGGCTCCATGCACTACACTCCCTCAGTGCCCTCACGCAAATCCTCTCTCTCTCTCTCTCTCTCTCTCTCTCTCTCGAGCGCGCGCGCTCTTCCTACGTCGTCAAAAATTCTCGTTCTTGTTCTTGTTCCTCTATCTCTCTCACTCTCTCTCTCTAGCTTCCTCCTCCCGCCCGCATGAGTGTCGCGACTCGCCTTGCATCCTCTCTCTAGCTCCTTGTGCGGCCTCACACCACACACCATCCGTACCGCAGTTCTATTTATTCTCGCAGCGAGCCGCATGCATCGGCATCTGCGGTCGAGCAAGCAGACCAGACCAGACCAGACCATACGTTCTTGCAACTACAAGTACGCACTTCGTCAAAGGGACATGTAGCACTCATTATTCACTCTCTCTCTCTCTCTCTCTCTCTCTCTCTCTAATTTGTGCACACTCGCACACACGCATGCAGAGAGGCGCAGGGCCTTGACAGAGATAATGAAGGGCCGCGGACGGACGATGAGCGCTGCTCATGAGCTTGCCGTGAGAAATATCGCCAGGCTAATCGAAGCTCATGGAGTGGAGAAGCATGTGGGTAGAGGACGATAGCGTTCATGATATTACCTCTGTCAAGACCGTGCACCTGTCTGATTTTGTGCGCTGTCCTCCTTGTCGTGATTTTCTTGGCTGGAGCTCTGCAGGTGGGATGGTGGCCAGCTCTTACAATTTTCTCATACGGTACACCCGCTCGACTCTCTCTGTTTCATCATCATTTTCCTGTGATCGTTTGTCTTAGTCATCCGCCCCCCTCTCTAATATGTCTATGTGTCTTGTGAATGCTTAGTTTGTGTCTGTCTGTTGTTATGTGCTTAAATTCTCTGTCGTTTTTCTCTACGGGGGGTGGCGGTTCGCTAGGGGTTCCAGCTCTTTGCATATGATCATTTCTCTGGTTCTGATACGCTACATGGCTCGATAAAAAAAATTGTAAACATGTTGGTCGTAACTATCCATGCTGAGTATTCTGTTTTCTATGCCTTGTAGAGACTAGAGTCTCTAGAAATGGTCGTTTATTAGTACCTCAAAGCCTTGGCCAAATTGAACTTGCCTTAAGTACTTTTTAAGGAATGACCTATCCCACTGCGTTAATTAATCATCCAGTTCATCCTTCAAAGCTCTCTTGATCAAAGTTTTTCCGGTACAAGTGCCTTTAAGATCCTCTTGCCATTTGGAGCAATATGTTGTCGGAGCACATAACACCTTTGAGTTATTATACTAGAAAACTATACACAACAATATGCAAGTACCGCACATATTGTTCTGATGTACATGAATAAGAAATTTAATGTTGACAAGAACTATATATCTGTACGCTAATAATTAATTGCATCAATTTTCAAGGAGGACTTGTTTAGTATGTACCTTAGCTTCTCTCATGAAACTAATTATATATAAGTTGCTCTATACCACGTCTTCAATCAATCATGTGTAGCATTTAGTTGTATCTCTGGACCTTAAGACAGAGTGAATGCTTAAATGTGTGCGGTATATGCGTCTATCTGAGCTTTATGTGATCGATATGTGCAGTCTATTCTATTATCTGTAACGAATGTGATGGGTTGTTGTAGAGTCTACAAGTATACCGTTTTTACATATTGTGCATTATATTACAATAGATTCTCCAAGATCTATTCTGAAAGTCTGTGTTTGCCATATCCAACACATCCTCCATCATCTTCTCCTTGATGAGGTCTGTGGGCAAGGATTTAGTGAAGTAGATATGCTAGTCAAATATAGCTCATGATCAGTTCGTGATGCTCATTATGATGGAGGAGGATGAAGCGTATCATTCTACTTGCAGTTTTTGCACTGAATCCTATCTTGCAGTAATTAAAGCTAATTCTATGATAGGATTGTTCATTATCAAAAGCTCATCATATATTATTGCCAAACGTTGCTTGTTTGCTATCTTACATAAGAGTTGATTGTTGCCCTATTAAGGGGACTGTAACGTCGTGGGGACAATTTCTAGCTAACTTAAAACTAAATCAACTTCATTGCTCACATGAAAGAAACAAGCCTCTTTAAACATACAACTTTAATGGTTGTTTCTTCAAAGATAGTGTTTCATCTCATGTGTTTTCCTTATGGTTGGAAGTGTATAATTTGCATATTTACAAAGTCATGCAATCACTAATTACCATCCGGATAAAATTTGAGTGCTCAGTGTAGCGTGGCACAATTGAACGCCCTTTGACTCATCTCATCAAAATATTTGAAGTGTGCTCGCTAGTGCCACGTAGGCACTAACGTTCGAAATCTATCATCGCCCATCATCAAAAGTATTGTCTATAGGATTGTGTAAAGATTAATTAATAATTACATAAATTATGACTAACAACATTTATTGTTGTCAACTCTGTAGTACCAAAAAGAGTTTATCTGAATTTATTGAAGTGTAGATGTTATAATAAACATGAAGCTTATATTGAATACAAAGCATATTTTGTGCACTTCAACAATTTGTGAGGAAGGTTGAGAAGAATTAGTGCACCAAGTACTAACCGCTTTATTTGAAAAAGTATATAGAAGTTCTCAAACACCATTCCTTATCCTTTCAGAAACTTTGAACTGATCAAGCATGATCACAATGAGATCTCAATCTATCTAAGAAGATAAAAGGTATGTCCTTCTTACAAACATGCAGTGGTTTCTTTAATTTAGTCTTTTTACTTCTTGCATACTTTAATTATTACTAGCACTATATTTTTCTTAAGAACAATTTTCTTGGTTTCAATGAAATTTGTTGTTTCCTTACAACAAATATAGCTAATGACAAGGGTATCCTTCAAGAATAACTTTGATATATGTGCTACCTATGGAAATATCTATCTTAAGTCTTGGAACGTTAAGTTTTATTCCAAATAAATGTAATCAAACGTAACTGTGAAAAAATATTCTTAGGAAGGATTGAAATTTGTGTGTTGTTTGTGTATTATATATGTATATGCACAAACATAGAATTGATACATATTGTGGTGTGTGGATCCTTTAGGTTGTGTGTCCGACCAATGTGGGAGGACACTTGGTAGTTCTTGATGCTAGCCATCTTGGAATGTAACCCCGCCCTTTAGTATAAGAAGAGGTGCTCTCCTTTGAGAGAGGACATGCTCAGTTTAGTGTACTCTCTCTCTCTCTCTCTCTCTCTCTCTCTCTCTCTCTCTCTCCCCGGTACACCACATTGGTGGAGGAGACGGGCACTTTCTTGATTGGGTGGGTTAGTTTTTCTAAGGTTCTTGGGTTTGTGTCTACCGGCATGGCGACCTTCCTCCTTGACACAGGCTAGCTGCCACCTGATTGCAGCGCCCCATGGAACTCGCCAACCCCATAGCTGCCCCCTTTCTAATTATTTCTCATTGGCCTTGGCCTGGGCTTTCTATTTGTTTCTCGTTGGCGCCGTCTGCACACAAGTGACGCTGTTGCATTTTACGACTTGTCGCAGGTAGCCCTTTGCGAGAGTGAAGATGGCGCCCACAGGCAAGACGGCCTCAAGGATGGCGATGAAGCGGCCGGGGAAGGAGGCCAAAGTGGGGGCAACCAAGAAAGCCAAGCTTGTAGAGGCAATTGAGGAAGCTCCAGAGGAGGTATGCGCAGATGGCGAGGTGAATGTCAGCATAGAGGTTAATGCAGGAAGGGTTCGCCTTCTCAAGCAGGCCACCCAACAAGCAACACAAGGTGCCCCTATTGTCTACTGGATGTCTCGTGATCAACGCTTTCACGATAACTGGACACTCCTATATGCTGCCCAGCAGGCCCGCCAATAGCGCTATCCCCTATGTGTTTCCTTTAACCTCGTCGAGTCCTTTCTTCATGCACAGGCTCGCCATTTTGGCTTTATGCTGCATGGCCTCCGCGTTGTCCAACAGAATCTCTCCTCCCTCGGCATCCCTTTCTTTCTTCTCCGAGGAAAAGTGGAGGACAATATTCCTGCCTTTGTTGAAAGATGTGGTGCATCGATTCTTGTCATGGATTTTTCTCCCTTGCGAATTGGCAGAGCATGGAGAGAAGCTGTTTGTAGAGGAGTCCCATCTTCTGTTTCTGTCTTTGAGGTAGATGCCCATAATGTAGTCCCAGTTTGGGTTGCTTCTGAGAAGCAGGAGTATGGTGCTCGAACAGTTCGCAGTAAAATTCAGAGGCATCTACTAGAGTATTTGGTTGAGTATCCACCACTCACAGCTCCTAGCCACAAATGGACACTGGATACACCTGAAATTATTGATTGGAACTCCCTTATTGATGAAGTCATTAAGAAAGGTGCAGAGGTACCTGATCTTCTAGTCTTGCTGGTCATGAAGCAGAGTGTCAATCGTGAAGCTCAAATTGTGTTTAGTGGTAGTCTTTTCATCTTTGGTTCCTTTCACAATCTAGTTTTTATTGAATAACCGTTACCATCACACCAAGCTCCTTCGGGAGGGGATGCATGTCGCAAAAATTTCGCACCCAATCCTCAGACAGTCCTTCCTCGTTTTGTCCATTTCATTGGGATAGCGACCCAATGTTTGCACAAGCGAGATGTATGAGTTCCATGCCTTGATGATGTTCGGCATGATGACGAGTCCAGCCCCCAAGTTCAGTCCCTTAGCCCTTAAGCCGTTGTAAGCTCACTCCCCATGGATGAGGCATTGGAGTGATGGAGTCCCTTCTGTCATGTCGAGTCCCTTCTTAGTCCAATCTTGTAAAAAGATGTTCATCTCTTTCTCCCTAAGGGGGGAGGTGTGGTGTGTGGATCCTTTAGGTTGTGTGTCCGACCAATGTGGGAGGACACTTGGTAGTTCTTGATGCTAGCCATATTGGAATGTAACCCCGCCCTTTAGTATAAGAAGAGGTGCTCTCCTTTGAGAGAGGACACGCTCAGTTTGGTGTTCTCTCTCTCTCTCTCTCTCTCTCTCTCTCTCTCTCTCTCTCTCTCTCTCTCTCTCTCTCCCCGGTACACCACAATATCTATATTTTACCCACATGTGATAAATCTCTATTTAATGGGAATGTTTTTGATAAGTCAAAACATAAAATGATGGACCTAACAAATTATTTAGCTAACAATACATTTCACGTTGCAGGGCTTGTCAAAAAACTAATTAATATGTCTCTAATACGTATTGTTGCTCTTGCTTAACACTAGTTTGGTAACCTAACAGGACACAAAAGTGGTCTTTCATGATTTTGAAAAATAAATTCCAAAACCATAGTATATCTGCTCATTTTGAAAAATCCTTTCATCAGCTTATAGTTCTATGACGACTATATATGACAAAAATAAAAAACTTTATAAAAATTTTCATCCCTTGTTCACAATAAGCCCTCAAATGACGAACTGTTCCATTTTCCCAAAATAATCATTTCTTACAGTTGATTATATATAAATGAAGCTGGAAACTTTTGTAGGACATAAGGTAAAATATCTAATCTCAATGGGTTGTCGATGATTAAAACATTTAGTTGCTGTTGTCTCACTTTTCTTTTGGGCATAAAAATAAGTACAAAAAAGTTACATTTTTTCGCCCTATGGATCTACAATCAAAGTTTCTATAGTCACGCTCATGAATCAAATACTATATACATGTTTTCTTAGTCTCCTTTGGGTCTTTGGATTCAAAAGAATCCATGCGTCGTGTCAAAAGAATAATGGATTTCTTACCAAGTGAAACTTTGGGGAACAATGATTAAGTGTCCAATATAGCAAATTTTCATCCTCTGGATCTATAATCAAAGTTTCTATAGTCACGCTCATGAATCAAATACTATATACATGTTTTCTTAGTCTCCTTTGGGTCTTTGGATTCAAAAGAATCCATGCGTCATGGCAAAAGAATAATGGATTTCTTACCAAGTGAAACTTTGGGGAACAATGATGAAGTGTCAAGTATGGCAAACTTAGAAAACTGAGTTTAGTATCATGACCTCTAGAAGCTCATAGAAAGTCCTCAATATATAGCCAAATTTAAAGTTTATAATTAGATATGGTTACTACTTACAGAATATACACAATTGGCTTAAGAAACTAGTAATATTGAGAAAGCTATACTTACTACACTCAATTGTTTAGGTACTCCAAAATTTAAGAAAGAATAGATGTAGATATCAAGAAAACCACTCAAAAAATTATAAAAGTGTTTAATTTGGCCAAAAAATAGGAGTAGATTTTTTTTGTAATTTAATCATAACTTTCAACTTCAATACTTAATTTTTCCTAAGAGCCTCAAAATATGTTGAGAACTACTAAGGCCAATTTTCTAGCAATCTAGACCTCATAAACATAAATTTTAGAGTACTGTAGTTGTAAAACTTTGAGAAAAAAGCAAAAAAATAGCATATATGTTTGCACACAATTTGGGTTTAGAAATGTTGTTCAAGAGTAAAGTTACTCTGGTAAAACTAATATTCCAAAAATTATCAAGTTTTTTTCAGCTCCGTAGGAAGCTTTGTGGATATATATAAAATGGTCATGTAACAAGATATAAAAGTGTCATATTACCAATCTAGTGTTATAAACTGTCTATAAATCTACATGTATTGATATATGATATTCAAGTTGTGTAGACACATATCTTTTCTTAAGGGTAAATGTACAAGATTTAAATGCATGCATGTGGCTTGAAGACAAGATTCTTTATAATAGAAACAAAGAAACTCACACCCATTCGAAAAGGCACAAATCATTATGAGAATCTTTGTAATTTCAAGTTTAACATCTATACAAATTTTAATTTACATATAATAATGCTTTTAATTCCTCTTCTCTCTCAAAAGTTTAATTATTACTTCCACCTATTGCATTGTAATTTGTTATTTTCACCTCTTATTTAATTATCACTATGCCACATCTATAGACCTTTCAATATAGACATCTACTTCTCAGTTTATAGCTTTGTTTTTCTTTATGTAATTGAATTCTTGTAACAGCCTAAACTTTTCCCAAAGGAAGCATTTAGATATATCTTCTTATTTCTTTATTTTTGTGTGTAATTTTTGATTGAATATGCTATTAAACTTTTTAACGACTTTTCTAATAAAAAAGAAATGAAAGAGTAGCTACCTAGTGTGCAAACAGCCTGAAACAACCAACAAATTCGGTTTTAAAGTTTTATTTCCAAATAAAAATTGGGATGTGATATAGAAATATATTATAGAACACATCCACAAATCAAACTCAATGTGTATATCGTAGATGTAGAAGACTCTCTCAACTCAAAAATTATACATAGAAGCTACAAAATGTTGCCTTTGTGGGAAAGAACAACAATTGACCTCTTATCTACACACCCAATAGTCTCGCACACATGGCATATATCTTTTATCCAAATTTTTAAGAACTTGTTAATTTTGTGCAAAATTAAGAAACGCTCCTACACCTCATGTTTCATAATAAAAATTAATGGCTCTATACAACACAAAAGGAAATATTATCTAGCCTCCTTATAAGAGAATTAATTTAACTTATTTACATAAATTTGCTACTATGCTATTTAGTTTAGCCTATGCTAAGTATATCAAGTTCCTTGGCTTTAAATAAAATAATTGGACTACCAATGTGCATTATACGTCCATCATGTATTTCTTCCAAGAACTTTTACACATTGTGTTGCAAATTTAATAGCCTTTGTATGCTTTTTTTTTCCCCAAAGTTTCGATTCTTTCTTGTGAGAACCCAGAGAACTATCTTGAAGATTCTTTGTCTTACCACCTTTTATATAGGCCTTTGGCCATCCTAATCTAGAATCCTTTGTCCACACTTCGTAGCCGGTCCTTGGAGTGGGTCCGTGACTCCCTGGGTTTTTCCTTGCCATTACATTACTCCCTCCTTGGAGAAGCGTTTACGACCTTAAAAACAAAAGTGGTGATAGCTCCATATAGAACACTAATGTTTGGGTAGTGGCATCCTTTATGGATCCAACTATCTTCTTTACTCGAATACAACACAATAGAAGGTTCAATAAAATGAAGATGAACATTTCGGTTTTTCACATTATTGTTCCTTTGCAACCATTATATGTAACCGATCTACATATGTTAAAATAGCGATAAGATTCCATTCAAAACTCACTTGAGATGTTAAACGAGTTATTGTAATGAAGATGTATACAGAAGAGTATCTATTTTCACTTTTCATGAAAGTAATTGAATGACATAATTTATTAGTAAAGTATAACTCCTTGACTTAATATTATTATTCGTCAATAAACAACTCCATAATAATCGGTGTTTTGATTTAAGCATAAGGAAGCTAAACTTTATCACAACATGCGATGTCTTATGGTAAGCAAACTCCAAGTAGAGAGATAATTTTTCTAATTACTTTGCTTTGTGCTAACGTCGCACTTAGCATATACTAACTTAACGCTTGTCATCTGCATATTCTCTCTAGATAATTGACAGTGTTGAGGTATGTTTTTTCATCATTTATAGATAGTTCTCCAAAATGACTAGTAAATAGGACTCACAATTCCTTGCATAATTGTCAATATGTAATCGATAATTTTCTAGGAGCAACAGTCTTGGTTAATTGTAGAGAATTGAATCTACAAGCATCCAGAGCGATCCATGATCTCTATTCGTGATTGATAGATCTACAATTAATTTTGTAGAGATAGTGCACATAGAGTGCAAAATGCTTTAGCAATTATTAATGTCATGAATGTACATGTTTGTAACATTTAATGGCCTAATAACTTATGTGTAGCGTAAATTAGCATGAACATAGTGGGCATTTCATTAGAATAGATTCCTAATGAGAATTACAAGAGTGCTTGGGTGGAGAGAGCAACAAAAAGCATAACACCTAGTGAGATAGCATCGACAATACTTTCAAAAGAGAGAGAAATTAAGCTATTGACAACAGTTGAGGACCGGATTTGCATGGAGCCGGTCCCCCCTCCAAAAGGTTTTGTATTATGGTTTCTCCCATCAAGAGAGACATTGTACAATACAATTCTTTGTGTTCCTTCAAGACTAGCTAGTGCAATGAAGATGGAAGCTTCATGCACCAAGCAAAACACTTAATCAAACACAACTTGAATTATCCCCGTTCTCAGACCCAAGACCTCACACACCTTCGAAGAAGGTGAGAGCTAGCAGGGTATGAGAGTAGATTGAGAGGAAGAAGGAGTATCTTACGAGAAAGATGTACATCTCCTCACATAATCACTCATATTAGCATAGCTTAGCTTAGTAATTAGCTTGGTAGAGAAGATGAGCATGCATTGTAGCTTGGCTCTTGGTTGGATTTGCATCCACATGCCAAGAGAGTGTTGATGTAAGCTTCTATCTCACAAGCTTGGAGTAGGTGATGAGCTCTCCATTAAAGCTTGGGAGAAGATAGAGTATTCTTCCTTCACACATGAGCTTATGTGTGTGTGTGTGTGTGTGTGTTAATGCCTAGCAAAAATCAGCCCCCTCTCTCTCTTGGGCGAGCCCTCTTGCTAATTGCTCTTGCTGAAGCCTCATTGGCCCTCCCCAAGTCAAGTAATTACAATTAAACAGCATAAGTGATAGCCTTCTGACATGTGTCCCCCTTTTCCCTTTTGTGAGACCTTTAGGTAATTAAATAATTAAACTAAACTCTCATTGGACCCCTTTGCCTCCTGGCCAATAGGAATCAGGCAAGCCATGGGGCTCTTGAATGCTCATTGGACCCCTTGGGAGACTGCCCAATAGTCTTCTAGGAGACTTAATTCTCATTGGTTTCTTTTATTAAATGTTTTTAAATTAATTAAACTAGATTTACTCTAGCTTAATTCTCATTGGTCCACTTCAAGGGTCATCCAATAGAAATTGGGCACACCTTGTGGGCATCTGGCCTAGGGAGCTGACATGTGTCCCTCATTCCCTTTGTGTAAAGGGAGCCTGTGTGTGTGTGTGTGTGTGTGGCTTTTTCTCTCATCCCCTACTTTTAGGGCTCGCCCCCTCCCATGTAGGGATGTGCAAAGACTTTTAGGGCACACACAAAGCATTCAATTTTCCCTAGGGTTGACCTTTGGACACAACCTTTGAATTTTGGAACCTTAGCATTTTGGAACTCTTAATGGGCTGAACCTTAGGGTCTTTTTAGCCCATTGTTGCACATGGCTCTTTTGCAGATGGCCCCCCCTTTGGATCCCTATTTTCCCTCCTTTGGATCCCTACTGTGGCCGGTCTGCTAGCTTAACGAATATTTTAGCTTTTTCTCCCCTGGCCTTCCCCACATTAAATGATCAGTTTAATATGAGAAAATCATTTAAGGAGAATTAGATATTGATTATTATGACATTACCTCTCTTTTGAAATCATAGTCATCCTCGACTATGGTGTAGAGAAGATAAAGCATGTTCATGAGTCCTTTTCTTAGCAGGTAGAGGATCCCTATGTTACCCTACGACTTCATTCCACAATGGATGACTAGTCCATTTGGCGCTTGAGAGCCTGAGGCTGCCGCAAGCATGTCTGCACATCAGTCCTATCAGTCTTCCATAGTAGAGTGACAAGCTCTACTTGGTGTTTGGGAGACGTCGTCTCCGCAAACTTGATCTAAGCATGCATACTACTTCATTTTTGTGCACAAATAAAAAAAGAGAGAGTCTTATAAGACAAAAATTTTGTTCATTTTTAACATTTTGTACATTTGCTTACTCTTGGGAAGCATTGTAAGCATTGACAAGGTTTAGGTTATCCTTTAATTGTATGCCTTGCATCCATCTAGCATCTTCAAAAGGATAATTCTTAAACTTAATAAGATATCGTCGGATAGTCTTACCGCCTCTTAATACCTTGTCTTCATGTCGGAGAATGGACTCGGGCTGCAGCACCTCCTCTTGGTCCTCGATCTCCGGTGGGTCTTCAATAGTTGGTTCTTGAGGTGGCTCTCCTTTGTAAGGCTTTAATAGGCTCACATGAAAAGCATTGTGTATGAGCCAATGATTGGGCAACTTAAGTTGATAGGCCATGTCATTGATTGGCCTAAGAATCTGGAAGGGACCATAGTACTTTTTTGCTAGTTTAGCATAGTACTTTTGGTGGCCCGTAGGATTCTTGCCCGTCGTGTGCCTTAATCGAGCCTTAGGAAACTTTAACAAGACCCAATCGTTTTCTTTAAAGGCTTGGGCTCTTCTGTGCTTGTCAGCAGCAGCCTTTTGCCTTTGCTGTGAGATAGAGATAGCATCCTTAATCTTTTGGAAATATTCTTGTAGGTCTCGGCTATACTCATCTGCAGCGAAGATCTTCCCATGTACCTTAAGTAGCAAGGGACTTTTTGATCTTCCCTCAATTACCTCGAAAGGTGCTTTTCTCGTGGAAGTATGTACAATGTTATTGTAAGCATACTCCACTAAGGGTAAGTACTTCTCCCATTGGGATCTTTGATCTACTTCCGTTACATAGGCTTTTAGTAGATCGAGAATGGTTAGGTTAGCTATTTCACCTTGGCCATCAGTTTGTGGATGATAGGCCGAAGAGAAGTTTAGCCTTGTTCCTAAATTCTCAAAGAGACCCTTCCAGAAATTACTGGTCATTCTAGGATCTCTATCCGACACTATAGACATTGGCAAGCCATGGTATTTGAAAATTTGTGAAATGAAGAGGGTTGCCATTTATTGGGCTTTGATAGTCTTTTTGATAGGTATAAAATGAGCTTGTTTACTGAACCTGTCTACTATCGTCCATATTCCCGTATTCCCATGGATAGACTTAGGCAATCCAAAGATAAAATCCATGGATATGCTCTCCCATGGTGAATTAGGGATTGGCAAGGGTTGAAGCAATCCAGGTTGCTTCCCTCTATCAAATTTTGTCTTTTGGCATACCACACATTTGGAAACATACTCTTGTATGTTCACTTTCATGGTAGGCCAATAGAAATATGTTTCAATTTCCTTTAAGGTAGACTGAATCCCTCTATGCCCCGCATAAGGTGGAGCATGAGATTCATACATTACTTTCTCACGTAGTGAGTTAGTAACGCATAGTCTATTGCCATAGAGAAGATAACCATCTTGTAAAGTAAATGGTTCTTCTTTCTTCCCTAATGCAAGGGCTGAAATCACATCTCTAAAATCGGGATCAATAGCATACTCATCTATCATTGAAGATAGATCATTGTGAGTTGCTATGGAAACCGCATTCACTCTCGGCCGTCTTGAGAGTGCATCAGCTACTTGATTATGCTTGCCAGCAATGTGAGCAATATGAAAATGAAATTGCGAAAGGAAATTTGCCCACCTCATTTGTTTTTCGGAGAGCTTGGTCTGCGTCATGAAGTACTTAAGACTTTGGTGATCCGTTCGCAGAATGAAAGGAGTCCCCAATAAATAGTGCTTCCATGAGTCTAAGGCATGTAGAACTGCAAGGAGTTCCTTTTCGTATATGCCTAGAGCTTGCTCAACAGGGTCGAGCCTTCGACTCTCATAGCCTATGGCGTGCCCTTCTTGGAGCAAAACAGCTCCAAGGCAATCACCACAAGCATCACATTGGACCTCAAATGGTTTTGAGAGATCCGGTAGTGTAAGCACAGGTTGAGAGATAAGCTTTTCTTTAAGCTTTTCGAAAGCATTGTTCTCCTTAGCAGACCATGTATACCTAACGCTTTTTTTGTTAGGTCATGTAATGGTCCCGCAATTTGTGAGAACTTTTCTATGAAGCGTCTATAGTATGCACACATACCTATGAAGCTTCTTAGTTCATGAAGATTCCTTGGTTTAGGCCATCCTTTTATTACCTCTAACTTGGATGGATCCATTTGGATGCCATCTTGAGAGATAATGTGACCTAAATACTGAATCTCTTGCAAGAAAAATTCACTTTTCTTTCGATTAACATAAAGTTTATTCTCTCTTAAAACTTGAAATATTACCTGGAGGTGTTGCTTGTGTTCCTCCAATGAATTAGAGTAGATGATAATATCATCAAAGAACACTCCAGTGAAGGTTCGATGAGGCCTGAACAGCTTCTCCATCAAGCGGTTGAATGTGGCTGGTGCATTGGTCAAGCCAAAAGGCATGACAATGTATTCGTAAAGACCAAATGTAGTACGAAATGCGGTCTTTACAATGTCTTGATCAACTATCCTTATTTGATGATAGCCACTTTTTAGGTCAATCCTACTGAAGTAGGTCGATCCTTGTAGCTTATCAAATAGGTCTTCTACCCGTGGAACGGGAAACCTATTCTTGATAGTGATCCTATTTAGTGCTCTATAGTTGACACACATACGATATGTGCCATCTTTCTTTTGCACTAATAGCACAGGTGAGCAAAATGGAGATGAGCTTGGCCTAACCATACCCTTCTCAACTAACTCATGCACTTGCCGCATAATCTCCTCTTGTTGAGCTTGAGAAACTCTATAAGGAGGTTTATTAGGCGGTGAACTTCCTGGAAGAAGTTCAATTGCATGGTCATCATTACCTCGTTTAGGAGGTAGCTCACAAGGGATGTCGTCAATAAAAACATCTTGAAACCCCTTGAGAAAATTGGATAACTCTAATTCCTTTTGGTTGCTTTTATTTTCTTTTGCTAAAGCATTAGGTTCATTTTGAGAGTCTTTAACAAAAATCATGTACACGGAAATAGAGCTCTTTATTGACTTGTTGAAAGCTGGTGTATGTACAATGGGGATGGTGTTACCCATTTCCTTAGCATCTATATACATGTCTTTTTCCCTGAACTTAAAGGAGATTCTCCTTTCAGGAAATTTAACATCGGCAGCCAGGCGGTCAAACCATGGTGCCCCTAGGATTACATCCTCATGCTTGAGAGGAGAGATAAAGAAGTCCTCTTTGTCCACATAGCCTTGGACATGAAGCCTCAATTTCCCAATTAAGGGAGTGACTGAAGCTTCTTGCCCCTTGAAGGCACTGTCTGCGGGTAGGACATCTCCCATCTCGTAGGATTGTATGCCTAGCTTGGTGGCTAACTCCATAGATATAAAATTGTGAGTAGAACCAGGGTCAAAGAGAATAAAAGCATCATGTTCTCTTACCTTTTCCCAAGCATGGCATAGAGGAGATCCTTTGTGGTGAGTTTGGTGAGTCTCCTCCTCTTGGATTTCAACCAAGGAAGCTCTAGGAGGATCTTGGCGGTTGTTCTTTTGGGGACAAGCGCGGTACGCATGCCCTTGTTCGCCGCACTTGAAACACCGGTTATCCTTACGATAACGCTCAAGCTCTTCAGGAGAGAGTTTATTCTTACCTTTGTAAACTCCCTTCTCTTTAGCTTTGTTGGAGTTGCCCTTAGGAGACTTTTGGACATTGTCCTTCCCCTTAGGCTCATTGGAACCCTTGTTTTCCAGGGGCTTATTATTTCTTTTTGCCCCCGTTTGGAAATTGATTCGAGAGGCGACCATAGTGTGGTGTATTACCGTCGATATGGTACGTGGTCTTTGGGAGTTGACATACTCCGCCATTTCTTCGGTTAAGCCCGCACAAAATTGTTGCTTTTGCTCTCCAAAATCCAACCTTTTGAAGACAGTGGCTTTGAGTTGTAGGTCCCAAACCTTGTCTACATATTTGTGGATGGATTCATTGGGAGAGAGCTTTAAGCTTCGCCATTCGGTGAGTACTTTGTCTTTGGCATCGGTGGCCAAAAATTGCTTCATAATGGAAGCTCTTAAAGCTTTCCATGTTCGTGGAGCTTCACCGTTGGCTCGTAGGCTAGACCACCATTGTCTGGCGGACTTTTGAAAGTGCATAGCTACATGGCATAGCTTAGAGGACTCCGTGAAGCCCTCATCTCTAAACGCCGCATCGAATTGCTGGATAAAGGCCAAGACTTTGTCCGTAGCACCAAAGGTACCATCATAGGTAAGGAAAGAGATGCTCTTCCCTCCCTCTTTGAATTTCTTCAACTTGGACGAACTCTTCCATGCGGCATAGGATTTCCTATGGCCTCTTCTTTTTTATGGTTCAAAGGTTGCACCATCACTTTCTTCAGAGGGTGAAGAATTTGAAGAAGGTGGAGAAGAGGGTGACCTCTTTCTCGCCTTTTTCTTGTCTTGATCTTTGTCATCTTCACCATAGTTTTCATAAGAGGAAGAGGATGAAGAAGATGGAGAAGAGGGTGTCCTCTTTCTCGCCTTTTTCTTCTCTTGCTTTTTATCATCTCTCTTTGAATTGTGGTGGGGAGAAGAATATGATGGTCTCCTCCGCTTTGGTGGTGATGGAGAGCGTTTAGCCCGCCGACTTCGTGGAGCCATCTCCTCCGAGGTGGCGGGAGACTCGCTTCTTTCTCGTTCCTTCGGTGGAGGCTCTTGAATTCTCCTTTGGGAAGGAGATACATCATCAAGAAGTAAATTCTTGAGCCCTTCATATGGATTCTCTTCTTCTTCCCGAATCGGAGAGAGACCTCTTTTGGTAGTCTCACAAGGAGGCTTCCTAGGTGTTCTCTCGTCATGGTGATGAGCTTGGAGAATCCCATGAGCACGAAGCTGCCATTGCACTTCACTTTGGAGAGATGGATTGTCCATGGCTTGTCGAAGCCTAGAAACAAGATAGTTAACAAGCATTGAAGCATCATTAGTAGCTTGCTCATGAGCAAAATCAAAGTTATCAACATTAATTTCACTCTCTTTACTATTGTCAGCCATTCTAACAACTTTTAGGTGTAAACTTTTTAGGTGTACTTTGGCACTTCAAGCCCTAGTTGGTACTCCTCTTTACCCCTTTAGAAAAAAGCACTCAAGCTACTGTATCCGCGGCTCGAATACCATTAATTGCAAGGAATAGAAGAGAGGGTCTTTCGACACCAAAACAGCACCGGCTCCTGTCAAGCTTCTAATAGCTCAATAGTGGTTAAGTCGTAGGCAAGCCCCGTAGGACTCCACTATTAAAACCATAGCTCTCGACGGTGATGCCCCGTTAACTGCACGAAGACAGGCGCACTGCAAGGCTGCAAAAACCCTATTCTACTTACTCATAGGCAATTAATAATACCAACCATTTGCAGCTAGCTTGAGGACCTCCCTTCTTGAGCAAGAAAAGAGAAATCTTGAGCTCTGATACCAATGTAACATTTAATGGCCTAATAACTTATGTGTAGCGGAAATTAGCATGAACATAGTGGGCATTTCATTAGAATAGATTCCTAATGAGAATTACAAGAGTGCTTGGGTGGAGAGAGCAACAAAAAGCATAACACCTAGTGAGATAGCATCGACAATACTTTCAAAAGAGAGAGAAATTAAGCTATTGACAACAGTTGAGGACCGGATTTGCATGGAGCCGGTCCCCCCTCCAAAAGGCTTTGTATTATGGTTTCTCCCATCAAGAGAGACATTGTACAATACAATTATTTGTGTTCCTTCAAGACTAGCTAGTGCAATGAAGATGGAAGCTTCATGCACCAAGCAAAACACTTAATCAAACACAACTTGAATTATCCCCGTTCTCAGACCCAAGACATCACACACCTTCGAAGATGGTGAGAGCTAGCAGGGTATGAGAGTAGATTGAGAGGAAGAAGGAGTATCTTACGAGAAAGATGTACATCTCCTCACATAATCACTCATATTAGCATAGCTTAGCTTAGTAATTAGCTTGGTAGAGAAGATGAGCATGCATTGTAGCTTGGCTCTTGGTTGGATTTGCATCCACATGCCAAGAGAGTGTTGATGTAGGCTTCTATCTCACAAGCTTAGAGTAGGTGATGAGCTCTTCATTAAAGCTTGGGAGGAGATAGAGTATTCTTCCTTCACACATGAGCTTATGTGTGTGTGTGTGTGTGTGTGTTAATGCCTAGCAAAAATCAGCCCCCTCTCTCTCTTGGGCGAGCCCTCTTGCTAATTGCTCTTGCTGAAGCCTCATTGGCCCTCCCCAAGTCAAGCTAATTACAATTAAACAGCATAAGTGATAGCCTTCTGACATGTGTCCCCCTTTTCCCTTTTGTGAGACCTTTAGGTAATTAAATAATTAAACTAAACTCTCATTGGACCCCTTTGCCTCCTGGCCAATAGGAATCAGCAACCCATGGGGCTCCTGAATGCTCATTGGACCCCTTGGGAGATTGCCCAATAGTCTTCTAGGAGACTTAATTCTCATTGGTTTCTTTTATTAAATGTTTTTAAATTAATTAAACTAGATTTACTCTAGCTTAATTCTCATTGGTCCACTTCAAGGGTCATCCAATAGAAATTGGGCACACCTTGTGGACATCTGGCCTAGGGAGCTGACATGTGTCCCTCATTCCCTTTGTGTAAAGGGAGCCTGTGTGTGTGTCTGTGTGGCTTTCTCTCTCATCCCCTACCTTTAGGGCTCGCCCCCTCCCATGTAGGGATGTGCAAAGACTTTTAGGGCACACACAAAGCATCCAATTTTCCCTAGGGTTGACCTTTGGACACAACCTTTGAATTTTGGAACCTTAGCATTTTGGAAGTGTTAATGGGCTGAACCTTAGGGTCTTTTTAGCCCATTGTTGCACATGGCTCTTTTGCAAATGGCCCCCCCTTTGGATCCCTATTTTCCCTCCTTTGGATCCTTACTGTGGCCGGTCTGCTAGCTTAACGAATATTCTAGCTTTTTCTCCCCTGGCCTTCCCCACATTAAATGATCAGTTTAATATGAGAAAATCATTTAGGAGAATTAGATATTGATTATTACGACATGTTGCTCCAAATCAACCTTTGTTAAATACTAGGATCCATTAAACCTAGTTTATTTGCATTTAGTAAATGTAGATCTTAAACATGCATATCCATAACTGTACCTGTCAATCCTGATAATTAATGTTAAGCTCATGGCTCATGAAAAAATAACTAAATACGTTCCACATAAAAACCGTGATAACATATTTAGACCATAATACAATATGAAAATCCATGACATCTAGGTTTCAAATGAACTAGTCCATTAACAGAACATAACTTTGTTGCATATATAAACAATCATGAATTAAAGTTGTTTAAATGTACTTGTAACCTTACAAGTTGTACTAGGTATTCGATAATTTTTTACCACTGAATTTACTCCTGACGTCATGTGCTCAAAATGGTCTAATAAATGGATTTGATCAACACCTAGGTATTGCGACTGTTGAAACTAGGGTTGCAAAAAAAAACACACACACAACTTGGAGAATACAAAGGAAGCTCAAGGCACAAAAGAGAGAGTATATTACTTAGTGGGCAATGGAAAGATAGATAGCCCTAGAATGATGGACGTATATACAATGCACGTGGAAAAAACCTCCTAGTGACGGAAAAATATCCCGACGATCTTTAGTATGTTCACACACATCACTACCACATGTATGTGGTAACAAATCTCCCTTGGAGTGATAGGATGAATGAGAGCTGGTACATGAGTAAAGGGAAGTGCAATGTCCTGAGGACATGATCAATCCACAAAGGGGAGTAAGGCCAAAGCTTTGAGGAAAGCTTCGAACTTCTCATGAGACAATGGCTTTGTAAAAAGATATGCAAGGTTGTCCTGTGTTGGTACATAAGCCAAGCTGATCTCTCATGTTGAAAGCCTCTCCCTGACATAATGGTAATGCATCTCAATGTCCTTTATGCGAGCATGAAAAATTGGGTTCCTCGCAACTACCAATGTGCTCCGACTGTCAGTGTAGATAGTGTTGGCAGTGTCCTGTCTAACACCCAAATCAGTCATAACCCAAATCAGTCATAAGACGTCTGAACCATACACACTTAATCATACTTGGGATTCCCTGTACTCAGGCTCACAACTACAAGTGGCCACAGTAGCTTGCTTCTTACTCAACCATGATATACATGAATTGCCAAACATGCAACAAAATCAACTTGTGGATACTCGCATGTCAAAACAACCAGCCCAATTTGAGTCTGAAAAATCATATAAGTCTGGCAGTAATGATCCTCCCTTGGGATAAAATAAGCCAAGATATAAAGTATTACTCAAGCAAAAAATCCTCTTGACAACCTGTCAATGCTTAGACTCTGGACTATACATAAATTTGCTTACCTGTGAGACTTTAAACTGAATATCCGGCCTCGTATTGCATATATAAATGAAGCATCCACCATCAGTTTGATAAAGAGTGACATCTGCAGGATCATCAGCATCATAAAGACTCAATTTCAAATCTGTTTCAATGGGAGTGATAATAGGTTTGCAATCCTCAAGTCCAAACTTACATAGCAATGTCTCTGTAACTTTTTTGATACAAGAGAATACCACCATCACACTACTTAAATTGTATACCCAAGTAATGATGCAATCCCAAATCTTTCATCTTGAAAATAGCATTCAAATCAACGTTAAATTCAATAATATGTGTCTCATTTGATCCAAGTGACCAGCAAATCATCTACATAAAGAACCACAATGAGAAGTGCATCACCCTTACACTTTACATATAATGTACTGCTTTCTATTGGACTGTTACAAAAGCCTCGTTTGACTAAATGAGTGTCAGCCTTCTCATACAAAGCATGAGAAGGTTGCTTCAACCCATACAAAGCTTTTTTACATTTGCACACCTTATCCTCTTGTCCTTTCTTCATAAATCAGAGAGGCTGCGTTACATAAACTTCCTCAAAAATGTCACCATTTAAGAAAGTAGTAACAATGTCTAACTGATATACATCCCAACCAAAATGAGATGCCAATGCACATAGAAAACACACAGTAGTTGTACAACAAGTGGGATCAAAAGTCCCTTTATAATCTATACTTTTTGCTATGCATAACCCTTTGTAACAAGTCGAGCCTTATGACAATTAATCTCACCATCCGGCTTGCGTGTCAACTTGTAAATCCACTTTGTATCAATGGCCTTCTTGCGAGGAGGCAAATCACATAAAGTCCGTGTGTCATTTTCTATAAGTGCATCATGTTTTGATTACATGACAACCATCTAGTTTTTTAAACTACGTGCTTCATCAAAAGACAGAGGTTCCTCTATATCATGTAAGCTAGACACAGCCAAAGTATAAAAATCTGATAAATAAGATGCATGTCGAGAGCCTGAACAAGTACGACTAGACAAAGGAGCACCAATTTCAAACAATCAATTAAATTTGACACGTTTTCTAGATATTGAGATGATTCGAAGGCTTTGGCCTTTATATAGCAGTTTGACATAGCTTTCTGTCGATGGATTTACTCAGAGCACTCCAAGATTGGGAGGGCTATCTCTTACTTCAAGTAAAATGCTCAAACTTGGTGGTCCACGCTTCTATTGAAGAAGACAGTGCCAATTAAATGGTTGAAATTGAAAAGGTTTTTTATTTCTTCTTGGTTGACTCAAGAGTACGAACGCGACATACAAACTACTTGGAACCATCTTCAGATGACCAAGAAGGATACATTGGACGCATATTGCGAGAGATTTTGGAGCTCTTTTATGCCAACCTCTTCATTTAAGAAGATCTCGTTTCAAAAACAGATTGAGTGGTTTACCTTGGGACTTCCTATAGAGCTCCAAGATCACTGCTTAGAGCAAAAGTCAGATTCCATTCTGGAACTGATGAGTCATGTGAAATGGGATTTTGCCATTCATTCAAGCAGTTTGACCTACCCCACATATGAAATCATGAGGTAAAGGACCTAACAGACTTCGAACAATGAAAGTAGAAAGAGGAAGAGCAACCCAAAAAAGAAAGAAAACTTCTACATAATGCCCTTGGAAGGTTGTGGTGTTCTCTTGGAAATTCCCTAGTACCACAAGAACAATGCCATGGTCGACTATCGGGCGAGAAAAGTGACTTCGACTACAGAGAAGGGCCGAACTATTATACTTGATGTAAAACTTAAGGGCGAGTCTGTCCCTATTGTATCGGCTTCGGCCGTTTTAAAATTAATGAAATCCAGTCTGTTTGGTCATCGATCCTTTTCAAAGAGTTGAATGATGAGGATAAGACAAATATGTCTGAACTTGATAAAGAATGCCAAGATTTTCTCCATACTCATGCCGATTGCTTTTCAGAGGGCCTGCCAGACAAGTTACCACCCGTCCTGAGGATCATACCATTGATCTGATACCTCGAAGCACACCACCGAATAGGCCACCTTACCATGTGAGTCGAGCCCAAAACGAATAAATTATATACCAAGTGAAAGACCTCTTGGAAAAGGGTCTTGTCCAGCCTAGTACTTTACCATATTGCTATCCAGTGTTGTTGGTTTTAAAGAAAGACGGATCTTGGAGAATGTGCATCGATTATAGAGCTCTCAAAAAAATCACCATCAAGAACAGATTTTTGATTCCTAGGATCGATGATATTATTGACCGACTACAAGGATCCTCGTGTTTTAGCAAGATCGACTTGAAGAGCGGATATTATCATATCCGAATCGCGCCAGGAGATGTCTACAAGACAGATTTTCAGACAACTTTTGGGTTATTTGAGTTTTTGGTGATGCATTCTAGCCTAACCAATGCTCCTACGACATTTAACTGGATGATGGATATGATTTTTCGAGAGTACGAACTATTTGTTGGCTCTTTCTTTGACGACATCATTGTTTTCTCCAAGGATGAGGCAGAACATAGAGAACACCTGCTATATATATTTCAGACATTACGAGATCACAAGTTAGTGATTAATGCAAATAAAAGTGAACTTTTTCTATCAGAGATACGCTTTCTGGAACTCATAGTGTTGGCAGCAGGAGTGCGGATGGACCCGACCAAGATAGAGACTATCAGTGATTGATCTGATTTGAAGAATGTCTATGTAGTTAGAAGCTTCTTAGGCTTGTGCTCGTACTACAGGTGGTTCATTAGAAAGCTTGCAGAGCTTGCTTCCCCTTTGCATATCTTGACACAAAAAGGAGTCCCTTTCTCATGGAGACCCACAGAGGTGACTGCCTTTCGGACATTGAAAGAGAAATTGATTACAGGACCAATTTTGACTTTGCCGGATTTCCAAAAGTCATTCAAAGTATATTCTGATGCTTGTGGTTGTGGTCTGGGTGCTTAATTCGATTCGGGATGGGTACTTGATGAGAAAAACCATCTTGTGTGTTACACAGACGGTGAGGAAAAAGTTTATGACCGAATGCCACTATTCACATTTTACAGGTCACCGCGGCATTGCTACCACCTTGAAAGGGGTAGAGAAATACTTCTTTTGGTCGAGACTCAAGAAGGATGTGGACGATTTTGTGCGTAGTTGCTTGGTATGTCAAAAGGTCAAGTTTGACCGGCTTTGCAAAAATCTCAAGAAAGATAGAAAAAGGCAGCAAATCGTCATCGTCGCGATTTGAAATTGAAGGAGAACGATTGGGTGCTCCTACGTTTTGAGAAGGCACGCCTGAGAAAGAAAAGTGAAAAGGAGAGGCTTTTTCCAAAGCTTAGTATGTGATACTACGGACCTTTCCAGATCTCCCAAAAGATAAATGATGTCTTCTTTTGACTGAAGTTGTTCGATACTTGGAGAATTCATAATGCTTTTCATGTGAGTCTCTTGAAGTCTTTTAAAGGCGATGTGCCCGAAGATGGGGAGATTGATGAGCAACCCAAAGTGAAAGAAAACGAGGATATCCTTATTCCCAAACAGATATTGATACATAAAGACAGAAAGATTAAGGGTAAAGTGATTAGGCAGTTCTTGGTTAAATTCAAGAACTATCGTGCATAGGACAAGTGGATGGAGGAGGAGGACCTAGCAGATACTCCTCAGATTATGAATCTTTACCTTGAAGCATTTGGATCAGCATAGTCTATTCTAAATGGAACCCCGAACTTAGCTTGGGTGGAATCTAGTGCAGCGTTATGCACAAGTGGGGAGTTGCTCTGCTCCTTTGTCAACAGATTCCCTCGATTTTTTGATATTAAAGTCACTGATGTCTCTTTGCGTTTCAAGGATACTGTGAGCTGACAGTATTCTGTTGTATGACTATAAACTGGAATTCTCGATAATATGATATTCGTTTATTCTTGACTTGTTTGAGTGTAGGAACTGATAGACGAAATGACTGTAGCATTTTGGTTTGAAAGATCTTGTTAGACATGGTTACAATAAGGATTAGTCAATCGGGCATTTGTGAGGTCTCGACTGGATCTAGATGCGATTGCTAAGTACATTGCCGATAAATCATGGTCTGAGATCCGAATAAATATTGAATGTTATTTTTCATGTGATGTCAAGTGATGTCCTGTGATATCATGTGATGTGACTGTCGATTGGTACATGTGCTAGATGTGTGTTCCTAGTGCATCGGTACTAATAGTCAGTGTCTGCTAAGACAATTTATGAATTTTGTCTATTTTACATGCGTAATCGAGGGTAATTACAATGTTTTCAAGAGGGGGTATGTCACAAACTAGTGACGTGGCTGCCCAGTACTCACACACATCCTCCCTTTGCAAGGACTCTTGGAAATGTGGACTGAATGTTGACGTGGCTATGTCGTACGGCCCTTTAGAATTTGCGGTAAAAAAAGCGATGCGCTCTACGAAAAGGCAACCACGTCACAACAGTGTACGAACACAGCTTTTGGACGTGCTTTTTGTCTACGTAAGGCATAAGAGAAAGAGAGAGAACTTTTGCTTTATTTATTGCAAGGCTTTTGATTTACAGCTTTTGGGGCTCTGCTTTTGGCATCCCTTATGAATTCTTTATAAGTGTGGGTAGGGCTCCCACTTCTCAAAGCATCTGGACGAAGAGTCTGAGAGTGAGACCCTCCCACTCCCTTGTACTTTGAGTTGCAGATTAATACAAAAGGAAATATCGAAAGGGGCGCTAGTCTTTGGGACCAATATCTCTAGGCACGGAACTCCATTGGGCCGTTTCAAATAAATTGTGAATTGTGAACTATTTTGAAGTGAATTCCTGTCGTGTCACGGTAGAATGCTGACTTGGAGTGTCCAAGTCTATTACGCATAACTAGCCAGAAATGCATTAAATTCATGAGACATATACTCCCCCCCTCGATCGGAACAGAGGGTGTCCATAGTACATTTCGAGACATTTTAAGCCATAGCCAGAAATTTTTTGAAGCACACAAAAACTTCGGACTTCTCTTTAAGCGGAAATATCCATGCATGCTTGGAGTAATCATCAATGAAAGTCACAAAGTAAAGGTAATTTTCCAAGGACGGAGTTTGCATAGGTCCACAAACATTACTATGCACAAGCTGCAACCTGCATGTGGCCCTAATTGAACCATCCTTTGGAAACTTAGAACACTACATCTTACCCAAAATAGAGCCTTCACAAACATGTTTGATAGGTGCTTCAAGAGGCGGCAAAGAAGCAACCATATTAGATTTCTGCAAACAAAGTAAACTCGCAAAATTCAATTGATTAAAATGTGCATGCTAAAGTTTTGCATTTGAAATAGTCTTTGAATCCACAACTGCATTTGCAAAATTCTGCCCACACTTGTTATACAAAGTGATCTTATACAACTCATGGCATAAAATGCCAGATGCAACAATTTCATTACCGAAAGTGAGATCATGTACTGTACATCTATCATCCATAAATTTTACTACTAGACAAAGTCTAGCAAATGCAGGTACAGACAAAAGATCCTTCTTGATCCCAGCTACACATAGTGTATGAACAAGTGTGAAAGAATTTCCATTTGCAGTAGTAAGCATAATCTTTCCAACTCCCTTAATCGGATAAGAGGCATTGTTGGCACAAGTAATTGGATTCCCGTGAGGGACAGACTCAAGAGAGGTGAACAAATCACAATGTGAGGTATGTGCTTTGTAGCACTACTGTCAAAATACCACAGATATGAATCTGCAGCAACTGACATGCATGCATCATGGACATCAGAATTATAGGTACACTCTGCACTAAAAGCCCATTCTGCATCAACAACAGTATCACAATCTTCTTTCACAGAAGACTCAACAACAGTTGCATTTGTAGTGGATCTAGTATTTGTAGTGGAACCACCCTCTTTCTTCTTAGCCTCTCCTTCAACTTAGAACACTCCTTGATCAAGTGATCATTAGCTTTGCAATAATGGCAACACATCTTGTTTTTGCTCTTATCACCAGAATTTCCAAACAAATTGCTGCTAGCAAAAGCATTAGGAACATGTGATTTCTCACTCACAGAAGAACCATAAGAAGTGGTTGCATTGCTGTTACCACCCTTTCTTTGAGCAGTAATAAGAGCATGTTCAACTACACGTTGTCTAGTCTTGTTTTTCTTGGAAAATGACTCTTGCAATAGCAATGTGCACAATGAATCAAACTTGACGGTCATACGTCTCCAAGTACTAGAAAAAGTTTAGTAAGAATTTGACAAGGCATCAAGAACAAAAGAGAACTGTCTGAAATGACTTCACTTGCAAAAATAAGTTGGTAATTGATATCCTTGATCCTTGATACCAGCAAGGAAAGTGTCCATGTCATCTTCCTCATGCATAATCTTCGACTCGAGCTCTTTATGCATCAATGCAATTTTTGCCTCCTTGCGACTTGCATAAAGACCAGCCAGAATATCCCAAGCCTGTTTGGCAGATCTCGTTGAACGAATGTGGAAAATAATAGTGTGCTTCACAGACAACCCAATCAATGCATGAGCCTGCACATCTTTTACATCCCAATGAGCTTGCTCATCTGTAGGCAAAACAACTCTAACAACGATATCCTTGCAACAAGACCTACAACATCGCCTACATCCTCAGAACTAGGACATACATCAGTGCCCTGCACAATATTTCAAACGCCCTTTGACACAAGAACTTGTTGCATCATATAAGCCCACATAGGATGATTGTCCCCATCCAATCTGTCCTCAGCAACAAACACTTGAACACATCTATGGTGTTGTCAATCATAGTAAATGTTGCACCTAATGTGAAAACTGCCCAAAAAAAAGAGAAACAAAGCGGAAACAACACATGCTATACAACACAAACCATAGAAGACTATAGGGGACCTGTTATGCAGAAAATGGCACTAACAAAAATTTTGTACAAGATGACAAAATAGCATGTGCAAGACTGCTTGTGGTGAAAACGAAGGCCAACATGAGCCCGAGTTAGAAATCTGAGCAGACTGAGCTTTTCGAGCTCTCCCAAAATTTTGTCGGCTTGCAAACGCTCACCAAAGCTCACACTGAAATTGAAAAAAGTGAGCAGGCGTGTGCTGGAGCTGCTGGGGCGACTAAGCCCAGAAGGACGCAATCTGCACTGATACCAATTGTTGAAATTAGGGTTGCAGGAAAACACACACACAACTTGGAGAATTAGAGGAAGAAAGCTCAAGGCACACAACAAAGAGCATATTACTTAGTGTGCAATGGAAAGATAGATAGCCCTAGAATGATGGACGTATATACAATGCACGGGGAAAAAACCTCCTAGTGAGGGAAAAAATGCCCCGAATGTCCTACGTGTGTTCATACACATCACTACCATATGTATATGGTAACAACGACACATAATTCAAATAATAGATATTAGTGTCAGTCCCAAAGACTCATATTCTCCACATGTGGAATATGTCTCAGATAAAGATTACAAAAGAAGAACATCCTTTAAGTACGAGATGTACTTATGTGTAGAGGTAACTGTAAATATTTTGCGACATGAGGAAGAGGGACACTTGTTATCCTTGCTCCACACTGGCTAAACCAAACTCCATGAGTTCCTCGACCATGTTGCTCCTCTTGTGACAATATGTACCAAATAAAACTCTACCATGTAGGTCCTTAACTGCATTATATCGAAATGTACCTAGGACACTACATCCCAAAATTATGTTATTGTACATGACCTCGTCATGTCTCAAAAGAGCAAAATGGATAAAAGCATTCAAGCTAACACATCCTATGTAGAAAATTCAATCAAACATAATTTATCAAAGCACTTTGCTTTGCACAACAGAGAAATCTTATTCAAAAAAAATTGAAAGATAGAAATACAAGTAGAACGTGAAATTGTCTAACCTGTCCATTTGAGAGCAGTTGCCTTCGCTTGAATATGGCTTGTAGCCATTTATGCTAAAAAAAACTAGAGCTATTAGGAGTACCTTGTATGCCCTTGGGGCTTGGTTCATACCGACCTTCAATAAGTAGGCAGATATGTTGCCAAAGTCTTTTCAAGTTTGTATGCTAACATCATATTTTCAACTTTGGAAGTTGACATACAATATGTTCATATGAGGCCTTGCCTCACATAATTCATTGAAAAGGTGAAATAGAACACAATCTCAATGCTCATAGCTAACAAATGCTTCTGTTGACACACAAATGTCAAAGCCAAAGAGAATCGACATTGTCGATCTCTCATAGAAAAATGGCCTTGTCAAATCATGTAGCTTATTAAAAATCATGAGATTGCCAAATATTACAAGAGTTAGTTCCTAAATCTTAGCTATCAAATCTCATATAGCTACCAAACTCCGCGGATTTCTCATGACTCCACCCTTAGCCTCGAAGATTGTATCACCCGTGATATGTTTGGCTTATACGGAATACTGCATATGTGTAGAAGCCATGGTGCACCTTGGACCACTGTCTTGATCAACTTAAATGCAGAGACATGTTGCCTAGGACTCATGCCCCAACAAAAATTTAAACCCCAAACTCATAGATTGAGAAAGAGAGATTTATGTCGGTGTCTTGGGCTACAAAGAACCGGCTATGTCAAAACTCTTTGTATCCATCAGAGAGCTTAACAATAGGCCTTATTGTAATGCTTGATTCTTGTCTTCAAACCAATCTTTGGTCTTTGCTACAAGTGTATTTTTAAAAAAATTGGTGCTTATGGTAATTGCCAAAGCCTTGCTTGTGCCTTCAGTAATTAGAATCGAAACCTTGCTTCACATAAGTTTGACAAAAGAATGAACAAGATGCCAACCCACATTCTTGCCAAGAATAGAATATGCTTTGTAAACCATTCATAGCCGTGCTTGCTTATGTAGAGATGAATTGAGAAACATGTTAATGGGGTGACAACCTTCTTGTTACTCAATATTGGAATTACAATTGTAGGACAACACACACAACTTGGAGAAGACGAAGGAAGCTCAAGGCACACAACAAAGAGTATATTACTTAGTGTGCAAAGGAAAGATAAGATAGTCCTAGAGTGATAGGCGTATATACAATGCACGGGGGGAAAACCTCCTAGCGAGAGAAAAAATGTTGCGACAATCCTAAGTGTGTTCACACACATCACTACCACATGTATATGGTAACAAATCCCCCCTGGGAGTGATGCGGTGAACAAGAGATGGCACATATAGGGAAGTGACATGCCCTGAGGACATGATGAGTCCACAAAGAGGAGTAAGCCCAAAGCTTTGTGGAAAGCTTCAAACTTCTCACAGGCCTTTGTGAAAAGATCTTCAAGGTTGTCCTATGTTGGCACATAAGCCGAGCTCATCTCTCCTGTTGAGAGCCTCTCCTTGACATAATGGTAATGCACCTCAATTTGCTTTGTGCGAGCATGAAAAACTGGGTTCCTCGCAATTGCCAATGCGGTTTGACTGTTAGTGTAGATTGTATTGGCAGTGTCCTAAATCAGCCATAAGGCGTCTGAGCCATACACACTCAATCGTAGCTGTGAAAATTGCCTTGTACTTAGCCTCACAACTAGAAGTGGCCACAGTATGTTGCTTCTTACTCAACCATGATATGCATGAGCTTCCAAGCATGAAACAAAAACCACTTGTGGACACTCGTGTGTCAAAACAATAAGCCCAATCTAAGTCTAAAAAAGTATGTAAATATGGCGACAATGATCCCCCTTGGGATAAAACAAGCCAAAATATAAAGTGTTACTCAAGTAGCAAAAAATCCTCTTGACAGCCTACCAATGCTTAGACCCTGGGCTATACATGAATCTGCAGACCTGTGAGACTGCAAAGGCACTTCAGTCAAACATTGTTACTGCTTTCTTGAATTGTGATATATTTGAGGAAGTTTATGTAATGTAGCCTCACAGTTATTTCAAGAAATAACAACAGGATAAAGTGTGTAAATGTAAGAAAGCTTTGTATGGGTTGAAGCAATCTCCTTGTGCTTGATATGAGAAGGCTGACACTCATTTGGTCAAATGAGGCTTTTGTACCAATCCAACAGAAAGCACATTGCATGTTAAGCGTGAGGGTGATGTACTTCTCATTGTGGTTCTCTATGTAGATGATTTACTGATCACTGGACCAAATGAGAGATATTATTGAATTTAAGGCTGATTTAAATACTACTTTCAAGATGAAAGATTTGGAGCTTTTGCATCATTACTTGGGTATAAGGTTTAAGCAATGTGATGGTGGTATTGCCTTGTGCAGCCAATGCACAAAGAAAATGCACAGTAGTCATACAAAAGTGGGAGTAAATCTCTTCATAATCTATGCATTTCTATTGTGTATAGCCTTTTGCAACAACAAGTCAAGCCTTATAGCGATCAATCTCACCATCCGGCTTGCATTTCAACTTGTAAACCCACTTTGTACCAATGGACTTTTTTCCATGAGGCAAATCACATAAAGTCCACATGTCATTTTCTATAAGTGCATCATATTTTGATTGCATGGCAGCCATCAAATTTTTTTAAATTTTGTGCTACATCAAAAGACAGAGGGTCCTCAACATCATGTAAGCTAGACAGAGCCAAAGCATAACAATCTGATGCATAAGATGCATGGCAAGAACCTGAATGAGTACGACTAGACAAAGGTGCATCCAATTTAGTATAACACAAAGTATGCACCAACCATTTAGGCATACATGTAGCCTGCTCATTCTCAGTCCTTTCCTCATCAAGCACATCATGTACATCTGCATCAGTAAATAGGCTTATCAATAACATTTTTAAAAACCCCCATAGGCTATACATTTGTCTCATCGAATTTACATTCAAACTTTCACCAACTGAAAGAGGCAACAAAGTGTTGTAAATGTCATTTGAGTTTACATTACTGTTTCTACTACATGACAGCAAGGGCTGAATAGAATCTTCCATAAACCCAACATCCCGTGAGACCAACATACGCTTTGTTTGTGGATGATACAACTTGAAATGTTTGCTTTTAGCACTATAACCAACAAAAATACATTTGACAGTCTTATCATCCAATTTTCTGTGCTACGTTTGTGGCACTAAAGCATGTGCCAAACAGCCAAAATACGCATGTGCTCAATAGAAGGCTTTCTATCATGCCATGCTTCTTATGGAGTCATAGACTGAATCTTTTGTAGGACACACTCTTAGTACATAAGTGGCACACATGATGGCCTCAAGCCAAAACAAACGCGGTAAAGCTTGACTCTTGACCATACATCGTGCCATTTTCATAAGTGACCTATTTTTTTTCTTAGCAACACCATTTTGCTGAGACGTATAAGGCACTATACATTGGTGTTTTATCCCACGACTAGCCAGAAATGCATTAAACTCATGAGACATATACTCCTCCCCTCGATCAGAATGGAGGGTGTCCATAGTACATTTTGAGACATTTTCAGCCGTTAGCCGAAAATTGTTTGAAGCACATAAATACTTTCGACTTTGCTTTAAGTGGATATACCCATGCATTCCTGGAGTAATCATCAATGAATGTCACAAAGTAAAGGTGATTGCCTAAGGACGGAGTTTGTAAGGGCCCACAAACATCACTATACACAAGATGTAACCTGCATGTGGTCTGAACTAAACCATCCTTTAGAAACTTTGAACGCCGCATCTTACCCAAAATATAGCCTTCACAAACATGTTCGATAGGTGTTTTAAGAGGCTGCAAAGAAGCATCCATATTAGATTTTTGCAAACGTAGTAAACTAGCAAAATTCAGATGTCCAAAACATGCATACCAAAGTTTTACACGTGAAATAGCCTTAGAATCCACAATTGCATTTGTAATATTATGCCCACACTTGTCATAAAGTGAGCTTATAGAGCTCCACGTCATATAATGTCAAATGCAACAATTCCATCACCGAAACTAAGATCATGTACTGTACCTTTTTCATCCACAAATTTGACTACAAGACCAAGTCTAGCAAGTGCAGATATAGACAAAAGGTTCTTCTTGATCTCAGGTACATACCATGCATCAACAAGTGTGAAAGAATTGCCATTTGTAGTAGTAAGCATAATCTTTCCAACTCCCTTGACCGGATAAGAGACATTGTTGGCACAAGTGATTGAATTCCCATGAGCGACATCCTCGAGAAAGAAAAACAAGTCATGATGAGAGGTAATGTGTTTTGTAGCACCACTATTAAAGTACCACACTTGAGCATCTACAGTGACAAACATGCATTATGGACATTAGGATCATAAGTGTACTCTGCATTAATAGCCCATTCTGCATCAACATCACCATCACAATCTTCTTTCACAAAAGACTCAACAGTAGCTGCATTTATAGTGGAACCAGTATTTGCAGTGGAACTAGCCTCTTTGGCCTTCAACTTAGGACACTCCTTGATCAAGTGATTATTAGCTTTACAATAATGGCAACGCATCTTCTTTTTATCCTTATCACACCAAAATTTCCAGACGAATTGTTTCCAGCAAAAGCATTAGAAACAGGTGATTTTTCACTCGTAGAAGAACCATGAGAAGTGGCTAAATTGTTGTTATCACCTTTTCTTTGAGTAGCAATAAAGGCATGTTCAACTGCATGTTGACTAGTCTTGTTTTTCCTGGAAAGTGACTCTTGTAACATCAATGTGCATAATGCATCAAACTTGACAACTTCAAGATTTCCTTGGGTCATAAGTCTCCAAGTACTAGCAAAAGTCTAGTAAGAATCTGGCAAGGCATCAAGAACGGTCTGCACAAGGGAACTGTCTGAAATGACTTCACCTACATAAATAATTTGCTCATTGATATCCTTGACACCAGCAAGGAAAGTGTCCATATCATCCTTCCTCATGCATAATCTTCAACTCCAGCTCTTTACGCAGCAATGCAATTTTTGCCTCATTGCGACTTGCATAAGGACCAGCCATAATATCCCAAGCATGTTTTGCAAATTTCATTGAACGAATGTGGATAGTAATAATGCGCTTCACAGACAACACAATTAATGCATGAGCCTGTGCAACGTTTATATCCCAAGGAGCTTGCTTAGTCATAAGCAAAACAGCTCTAACAGGAGTAATCCTTGCAGCAAGACCTGCAACATCCTCAACTCTGCCTAAATCCTCACAACCATGACGTACATCCATGTCCTACACAATGTTCCAAACGCTCTTCGACACAAGAAAATGTTGCATCATATAAGCCCACATAGGGTAATTGTCCCCATCTAATCTGTCTTGTGTAGCAAACATCTTGAACACATGTGTTATTGTCAGCCATGATAATTGTTGCACCTGATGTGAAAACTGTCCATTATAATGTTTTGGCTACATGCCTGTGTTAAACTATTTTGATTTAAATTTGTGTGAGCATTGCATATACTGAAAATACACTAGGCTTACCTCATCACCATCAGATAGAAAGTTAGGAAATCCTCTAGATTTGGTTCATAGCAATCTATGCAGGCCAATCTTTGTGAGTCTCTAAGGAGGCACTATATTTTGTGAATTTCATAGGTAACTCTACTCAAAAGATATGGTTCTACCTTTTGAAGAGGCAAGACAAAATCTTTAGTGTATCTCAAAAGTTCTAGCTATGCTAGAAAATCAGTAAGGCAAGAAGCTGAAGACTTTGCACATTGACAACAAGAGAGAGTACGTCACCATTGAGTTTAAGGACTATTGTCGCAAACTAGGCATTAGGAGGTAGTTTACTACGTTGTACACACTCACTTAGAATGGAGTTGTTGAGTGCATGACTACGATTATTTAGGACAGGGTCACCTACATTCTATCTATGACAAATTTACCTCCAAAGTTTATGGAGAAACTGTTATGACAATGATAGACATAATTAATAGGTCACGTAGTACACCATTGAACTAGGAGATGTAGACAAACAAGAAGCCCAAATATGATAGATTATGTGTGTTTGGATGTGAGACACTCTCATGTTAGAAAAAAACTGGATCCCAAGTCACACAAATGCATCTTCATTGGCTATGGTGCAAATAGAGAGATAGGTTATTATCTCTAGTATCCGGAACTCAGAGAGTTTTTGTAGCTCACAAGTGATCTTTAATGAATCAAAGATGCACATACAACTCATAAAACGAGGTTGAATATTGCAATGTATACTTGGAAGTTGAACAATAATTCTCATTTATTATCATCTTGATCCTTTATGTCGATGATATGCTCATTGCTGAGAAGTCTAAAGACAAGATTTCCATCTTCAAGAAGTCACTTGGCACATAATTTTCTATGAAGGATTTGTGAGATGCAAGTCATTTTCTTGGTATGCATGTCAAGAGGGATAGAAAAGGTGAAATACTAGAGTTATCTCAACAAATGTATATCCACAAGCTCTTACAATGTTTTAATACTTAGGAAGGACAGCTACATTGACTACCCCAATGCAAGCATGTGTATAACTTAGCAAGAATGATGCTCCAAAGACTGACACTGTGAAAGTAGAAATGGCCAAGGTGTCATATTCTTTAGTTGTTGGTAGTCTTATGTACACCATTGTAGCCACGAGATCATACATTGCTTTTGATGTGGGAGTGGTTAGCATATTTATAGAAAAACCTAGTAGTAAAAAACACTGGGAAGCAGTGAAGTACATCTTGAGATATCTAAAAGGTATGGCAGACAAGTGCTTACGCTTTGGGAACAATAATGCATCCATTGTGGGTTACATGGATGCCGATTATACAAGTTGTGTAGATAGTAGAAGATCCACATTTAGCTATGTCTTTCTCTCCATTGCAACAACCATGTCATCGAGATCATGTCTCCAAGATTGTATGCCATCTTCTACCTCAGAGGCAGAGTATGTGGCAGTTTTTTATTCTAGCAAGGAAGTTGTTTGGTTAGCTAACCTAGTAGGAGATCTTGGCATCACTCAAAATGTTGAAAAAACCTCGTCTGGGAGTTCAAAAAGGCAAAAAGAAGATATGTAGCCAATATAGCAAGGCTAATGATCACTTGATAAAACGGTGTCCTAAATTGAAAGCAAAAGAAGCCAAGAAGAAAGAGGCTAGTTCCACTATAAGTGTAGCTATTGTAGAATCTTTGGTGAAAGAAGATTATGATATTGATGTAGATACAAAGTGGAAATTTAGTGTAGAGTGTACTTATGATCCTTTTATCCATGATGCATGTATGATAGTACTTTGATAGTGGTACACATCTGTGGTACTTTGATAGTGGTGATACAAAGGCTGATAGTACTTGTGTATATCAAAGGCTGAAGATTCACATCTGTGGTACTTTGATAGTGGTGATACAAAGCACACTACTTTACATCGTGACTTGTTTACCTCTCTCGAGTCTGTCCCTCAGGGGAATACGGTCGCTTGTGACAATAATGCCTCTTATCCGGTCAAGGAAGTTGGAAAGATTGTGCTGACTACTACGAATAGAAGTTCTTTTACGCATGTTGATGCACTTTATGTACCTAGCATAAAAAAGAATCTTTCTTTTGAATTTTCACTTGCTAGACTTGGTTTGGTTGTCAAATTTGTGGATGACAGATTTATAGATCATCATCTCAGGTTTGGTGAGCTGAAATTGTTGTGTCTGGTATTTTGTGTCGTGAGTTGTATAAGCTCACTTTGTATGACAAGTGTGGATAAAATTCTGCAAATGCCATTGCAGATTTAAAGGCTCTTTCATATTCAAAACGTTGGCATGCACGTTTTGGGCATTTGAATTTTACCATTTAATTACGTTTGTAAAAACTTGATATGGATGCTTCTTTACCTCCTTTTGAAGCACCTTTGAAGTGTGTTTGTGAAGGTTGTAGCTTTGGGTAAGATGCAGCGTTCAAAGTTTCCAAAGGATGGTTCACTAAGGGCTACATGTAGATTGCAACTTATGCATAGTGATGTTTGTGGACCTATGCAAACTTCGTCCTTAGGCAATTACCTATACTTTGTGACTTTCATTGATGATTGCTCCAGACATGCATGGATGTATTTGCTTAAAGCTAATTCAAAAGTGTTTATGTGCTTCAAGAAATTTCTAGCTATGGCTGGAAATGTCTCTAAATGTACTAGGAGAACCCTACATTCTGATTGAGGGTGGAGTATATGTTGAGTTTAATGCATTCTCTGATAATCGTGGGATAAAACATCAAAGTACAATGTCATATACACCTCAATAAAATGGTATTGCTAAAGAAAAAAAAGGTCGCTTATTGAGATGGCACGATGTATAATCAAGAGTCAAGCTTTACTACATTTGTTTTGGCTCAAGGCTATCATGTGTACTACTTACGTACTTAACATTTATCCTATGAAATCTTTGCAGTCTATGACTCCTTATGAAGCATGGCATGATAAGAAACAATCTATTGATCACATATGCATTTTTGGTTGTTTAACTTATACTTTGGTGCCACAAATGAAGCGCAAAAAATTGGATGATAAGGCTATCAAATAAATTTTTGTTGTTACAGTACTGAAAAAAAAGGTTATAGGCTATACCATCCACAAACAAAGTGTAACTTGGTTTCACAAGATGTTGTGTTTGTGAAAAATTTTGTTGAGTCTATGTTATCATGTGCCAGAGACAATAATGTAAGCTCACAGGACATTTACGACACTTTGTTGCCTCTTTTAATTGTGAAAACTTGAATGTAAATTTCAATGAGCTAAATGTATAGCCTATAGGGTTTCTAAAAATACTATGGATCAGCTTATTACTGATGCATATGTACTTGATGTGGAAAGAGATGAGAATGAGGAGGCTACAGGTATGCCAAAATGGCTTGTGTGTACTTTGCATGACAGTAAATTGGATTCACCTATGTCAAGTCGTAGGCGTTCAGGTTCTCACCATGTATCATATGTGTCTGATTTTTATGTTTTGGTTGTGTCTCACCATGTATCGTATGTGTCTGATTGTTATGTTTTGGTTATGTCTACTTATTATTGGTCCAAATGAGACACATTTTCTATATTCAAGGCTGATTTGAATGCTACTTTCAAGATGAAAGACTTGGGGATTTTGCATCATTATTTGGGCATATAGTTTAAACAGTGTGATGGTGGTATTGCCTTGTGTCCAACAAGCTACATAGAGACATTATTGTGTAAGTTTGGAGTTGAGGACTACAAACCTATTACTACTCCAATGAAAATAGGTTTGAAATTAAGTCTTCAAGATGTTGGTGATCCTGCCAATGCCACTCTTAACCAAGCTGCTATTGGATGCCTTATTTATGTATGCAATACAAGGCTAGATATTCAGTTTGCAGTCTCACATGTTATCATATTTATACACAGCCCAGGATCTAAGCATTGACAAGATGTCAAGAGGATTTTTTGCTACTTGGGTGGCACTTTACATCTTGGCTTATTTATTCCAACTGGGGATCATTGCCACTAGATTTACATGCTTTTTTTATCTCGAATTGGGCTGGTTGTTATGACACGAGAGTGTCAACAAATGGTTTTTGTTTCGCTCGGGATTTCATGCATATCATGGTTGAGTAAGAAGAAACCTAATATGTCCACCTCTAGTTGTGAAGCAGAGTACATAATAGTCATCACAGGTATGGTTGAGTGTGTATGACTCAAACGTCTTATGACTAATTTATGTGTTGGATAGGACACTACCAACTTCATCTACACTAACAGTGAGAGCACATTGGAGTTGCGGGGAACCCAATTTTTCATGCTCGCACAAAGCACATTGAGGTATATCACCACTATGTTAAAGGGAGACTCTCAACAAGAGAGTACAACTTGGCTTATGTGCCGGCATAGGACAACCTTACAGATATTTTTACAAAGGCATTCCTTGTGAAAAGTTCAAAGCATTCTGCAAAGCTTTGGGGTTGCTTTTCTTTGTGCATTGATCATGTCCTCAAGGCATGGCACTTCTCTAGTCCCGTGCCAGCTTTCATTCACCGCATCACTCCCAAGGAAAATTTGTTACCATATATATATGATAGTGATGTGTGTGAACACACTTAGGATCGTCGGGGCATTTTTTCCCTCACTAGGAGGTCTTTCCCCACGTGCACTGTATATACGCTCATCACTCTATATATAACTTATCTTTCCATTGTGCACTAAGCAATATACTCTGTGTTGTGTGCCTTGAGCTTCTTCATCTTCTCCAAGTTGTGTGTGTTTTCTTGCAACCCCAATTCCAACACTGTGAGTTCGATTTTCTTTCTCGTGGGCTTTTCTCCTTTCTTCCTCGTCTTCTTCCTTCCTTTTGGCTTCATCCTAGTTGATTTTTCTTCTACTATGGCTCTCAAGACTGCTTCTTCTACCCATCTTATTTGAGCCATCGTTTGTCTTTCTACCTCAGCTTCTTCTTGCTATCAAAGTTCTTCATCTTCTTGTGCTTTTTGTTGATCTTCCAGTTGTTTATATGCTCGTTTATAGGCTTGAGATTGTGTTGCTTTGACTTTTAATTTTTATTCTTTTGATTCTTTATGTGCTCATTTGTAGGATTTAGGATGTGCTGCTTTGACTTTTCTTTTGGCTGCCACTCCCTTTGTTGATTTACAAAAACCAATTTTGATGCTATCCTCTTTATCTTCCTCATCTGAGGTACTTTGATCCTTTTTTGACCCTTCATTACTAGAGTCTTGTACTGCCTCTAGTTTTCTCCCAAATTGGGTATTCAACCTTGGTGCCTTTTGCTTGACTTCCTCCTCAGGCTTTAACACTAGAATGGTAACAGGACACTTTTATGTCCTTGGACACTTTTGTGTCCTGTTAAGTGACCATTTTGCTTGAATTATTTGAAGAGTATGAAAATGAATTTCTAGGTGCTATATATCCACAAAGTTGCCTTAAGAGCTGAAAAAAACTTAGCATTTTTTTTTTGAGTATCGATCTCACCATTAACCTTACTCTTGCACAACATTTTTGAACCTAAATTGTGTGAAAAAACGCGTCTTGTTTTTGGCTTTTTTTCAATTTTTGGCAACTATACCACTCTAAACTTCATTTTGTGAGGTTTAGATGGCTAGAGGTTAGGCCTTCATAGTTCTCAACATGTTTTGATGCTTGTAGGGAGAGCTAAGTGTTAAAATTGAAAGTTATGACCAATTTCCAAGAATTACATAATCCTGTTTTTTGGCCAAAATTAGCACTTTTATGATTTTTTTGGTGGCTTTCTTGATATCCAAATTCAATTTTGATTGTGTAAGTGTAATGTACAACATAAAGCTAATCTTCCTTGAGTTTTGGGGGACCTAATATGCTATATAGCATAGTATATGATGATGGTTGAGTTTTTTGATTGCTAAAGAATACAAGACATTTTAGAGTAGCAAGTATAAATTTCTCAATATTGCTAGTTTCTTAGGCCAATTGTGTGTATTTTGTAGGTAGTAACCATATCTACTCATAGACTACAAACTTGGCTAGATATTGAGTAGTTTCTATGGGTTTCTAGAGGTCATAATGCTAAACCCTGTTTTTTCATGTTTGCTGTATTTAGCACTTTATCATTGCCCCCAAAGGTTCCAATTGTAAGAGATCCATTATCCTTTTGACATGCTCCATGGCTCCTTTTGAATCCAGAGGCCCAAATGGAACTAAGAAAACATGTATATAGTATCTGTATTGAGCGTGACTATAGAAACTTTGATGATAGGTCTGCAGAATGACAAAAATGCAACTTTTTTGTACCTATTTTTTTTGCCCAAAAAAACATTAGTGAAGTAAAAGCAACCGTATGTTTTGGTCACCAACCCATTGAAGTTAACAGGGCATTTTATCTCATGTCCTACAAAAATCTCCACTCTTATTTATATGCAATCAACCGTAAGAAATTGTTGTTTTGGGCAAAATGCACTGGTCCATCAACTTTGGAGGCTTGTAGTGACCAAGGGATGAGAAACATTACAAGTTTCTCATTTTTTCCATATGTAGTAGTTATTGAACTATAAGCTCATGAAAGGATTTTTCAAAATGAGTGGATCTACTATGGTTTTGGAAATTTTTCCCAAAATCCTGAAAGGACAGTTTTATGTCCTGTTAGGTTACCATTCTAGTGTTAACCATAGATTTTGCTCTAGGACTAGGGAAAGGTCGTTTTTCATTCCTAAATCATAGTATGCTAGACTTGTCAAAGTATTAGTCCCATGGATATACTTTAGCTTGTCAAATTTATTTTTTGGGATCTTGACCAACCCTTCATGGAAGTATTGGACTAGGTTAAATTGCTTTTTCTGGCCTTGTTTACATTTTGATACGCCATAAAGTTGGCAACGGCATGGTTGGGGTTTTTGTAATGGATTGGTATGGACCTTGATATGGCTAGATGCTATCGGCAGGTAGAAGGGTACCTTGAGATCCTTCCTTTTCAAGTCTATAATGGTTACCAATGACCCTACTTTGCCATCTCTATGGTTGTTACTTCTTTTGCCTGATCTGTCTCAAACTCTTGAAATTGCAATGCTTCTACCTTTATTTCGTTGGTTATGTTCATTGTGATCTTTTCTAGGAGCTTTCTAGGTTGGAGTCTAAAAGAGTAGGTGGTCTATCTTCGTAGATAATGGACACAAGCTCATAGCCACGATAGTAATCAACCTTGCAAGGAGATAATTGGAAGTATCCCTTGAGCCTGATCTTCTTGAATATCCTAACTTTTATTTATTTTCTAAAGTCTCCATTTCTTTGGGTGTGTTTGGTATCTCTACCTTGGTACCTTCTTCATCTTTGAATTTTCCTTGAAAGACTGTGGTTGTATGGTCATGGAGGTACTCCTAGTTCATCCAACATATTGAATCCTATTTGATGGTATCTTTGTCTAGCTCGGAAGGCACTAGATCCATAAGCTTATCCTTTTTTCTTTTCTTCTTCGAGGTTGTCTTGCGGTGGCTAGTCATAGATCTTGCACTTGTCAAGTTGAAACGCAAAAGGCAAGTTAGAACCATTTTCCATTGGAGACATACTTTGGCAATTAGAGCACAAAGTTTAACTTTCATAATTTCAATAAGCGCAAACATGGTTGACATGCACTAAGGGAAAGAATTCAATAATTTTTAGCTATTGACTAGCATCACAATACTAGACCCATGTGCATTTTGTTGTAGTACTCTAATATTATGTTTTCTTATTATTGAAGAAATTTTGTGTTTCCACTTTGGTGAAATATTGATGTGCAATGTGTTGAATACTTACTAATACAAACCCACTCCCCAAATTGGCATTAAAGTTTAGCATCGCAATACTCGTGATTTGCTTCAATTTTGGTTTATTTCCATACCACATGTTTACCTTGGCCTACAAAAGACATTTATACATTCTTAATCAATTTTGGGGTATGGACTCTAAAATAGACAACTTTGATCGTGGCTAATCATCCTACGGTCACTTTGACCTATCATGGTATCATTGAAGTTTCCATTGACTTGCAAATGCCAGTGGTGCCATAAGTTGTATTTTTTTACATGTGGGACCAGTATCACGATATCAATCTATATTGTCATTTCTAGTATTTTCAACTTTGGTTTGACTCCTTGCATCCCTTGGAAAAAGTTGATGGCCTTGGAGTTGAATTTGGAGTTGCGGACCTCTAGTAGGGTGCCTCCACAACTTGAAGGTCTCTAATTGCACTTTCTATCCCTTGCTTAAGTTTTTGACACCAACTTGCTCTATGATAGTTCTTGCAACCGGGCCATAGCTTGTTTAGCTACTAGGTTCGAAATTCTCAACTTTTGCACAGGATTTGGCCTTGGTGAGACACTTTTCCTCTCTGTCATGTCATTTTACCCATCTGTTGGTTTGACGCTCCTTTAGGTTCCTGACTTGCATTCTGACCTTTGAGTAATTCCCTCGTGTCCTCTAAAGCATGCGTGGTGATCTTGGTCCGCTTTGGACCACTCTTTGTTGCCGGGTACAAAATGACACTTTGTAATTTTCCCAATCTTGATGATATGGTAACCCTTTGGACATTTACCTTGCAACCTAGTGACCTCAGGTTTCTATATGACATGTCCTTGAGCTGTGAGTTGTCAAATTCAACATTGAGACAGTTGCCATTTTGGGCCCTTCCCATGATAGCCATGATTGCACCTTTGCCAATATGAAATTTGTCACTACTATATTGTTCTAAACTATATCCAAAACCCATCATTCAATTTTGATAGGAATTGGTCTAGAGATCTATTCCCTAGGGCCATTTTTCTCCCTAGATTCTGCAATTTTTTGTCGATTGTGTTCTCCATTCTCCAAAAAATTGAGATGGTCAAATGGTAGCTACACAAGAGCGCTCTCTCTCTCTCTCTCTCTCTCTCTCTCTCTCTCTCTCTCTCTCACTCACACACACACACACACACACACACACACACACACACAAAGTTAAATGGCAAAAATGAGCTTGGATTTGGCCATTTTGACTATATGAACTAGGCTATTTCTGACCTCAACTTGCCCTAACCTACCCTGGGTCCTATAAGAGTTCATTTTACACTCTCGAGTGAAAAATTACCTAATTTGGACATGTATGGCCTGGCCTACTTCTGGACGGCTCAGCTTAGCTAGCCAATTAGGCTTTTCATCAACCTGCTCCGAATTGCCTCAAACTTTTATGTTCTATCCACTATACCCTTTAGACCAATTTTTTGAAGTTCGTTTGTTCATTGGACCCTCGTGGTCTTTTATTATTAATTTTAAACCATTTTATTAGGAAATCGATAGAAAATAGCAAAAATTATCATGAAAGTATCAAATCACTTCAAAACATCAAATTGGCTCTCTACAATGAAACCCGCCCTCAATTGCCCACCTAGTGACTAAAAACTAGTTAGCAACTCATGGACTGTCCTAACGCAATAGGTGATCTGCCAAAGAAAGGTTCAACGATATGTGTTATAAAACATTGAAAGCTTGCAAGTCTATTTTTGGCACCAAAAGGCGTCACAATTTAAGGAAAACATCACCACGGTGTTATAAAATTGGTCTTGCTTTGATCCTCTTCTTCAATCCTTATCTAAAAATACCCTATGTAGCCATCACATGATACTACATAGCATTCATATCCTACCACCTCATTCATTATCTCATCTTAGCTAGAGACTCAAAAAAGTGATCCCTTTTAGTGAATGCATTGAGCAACTTGTAGTCCACACAAACCCATAACTTTCCATTCATCTTGTGTGTTACTGCTATTGGAGATACCCACTTTGAATATTTCAAAGTATGAATAAGACTTGTATTAAGTAGCTTCTTGACCTCAATGAGCAAGTCTTCTTGTTGGACTACACCAAGTCACCGTAGTCTTTGCACCATTGGCTTGTTTCCTTCCTTTGGGTTGATATGGTGCTTTACCAGTAAAACACTAGTGTTTTTCTTGTTTCCATCAATGAAGAGTATGCGGAAGGTGAACGCGTGTATTAATCGTGTCACTTACTACCTTTCCTAAGCAGTAGGCTTAGGAAGGATGGGGACTAGTCAACTATTTGCAAATGTGCTCAAGACTTTGTGGAGCTTACAATTTTAGTGTCTCCTTCTTCAAAAGTTAAATCTCAAATTTGCAAGATAAAAATGAGAGCCTTAAACTATCAAAAACTAAGTTCTCGCCTTATAGAAGAAGGAATGAAAGAAGTGTAAGAAATCGGCAGAGGCAAAGGCACACATTAGAAAAACTGGTGAGGAGAACATTCACTGTATCTTGGGTGGCTCGATCTACCCAAAGCTACTAGGGTAAGCCTTTAGCTTACACTCAATATATGACCAATCCCTAAATCCAAGCATACTAGCATGCACCCAATGTGCATGGATACAACCTCACTATATCTTGGGTGGCTCGATCTACCCAAAGCTACTAGGGTAAGCCTTTAGCTTACACTCAATATATGACCAATCCCTAAATCCAAGCATACTAGCATGCACCCCAATGTGCATGGATACAACCTCCTACATAGGGTAAGCATGTAGCTTACATTTAACATATAACCAACCTCCTAAATCCAAGCATACTAGAGTGCACGCGTATGTGCATGGATATAACTCTCCTTATAGGAATATAAGTAAGCCTTTAGCTTACACTCAATATATGACCATTGACCAATCCCGAAATCCAAGCATACAACCTCCTACATAGGAAACCTTAGCACATGCTTCTAATTCCATGCACACATGCTACACTTGATAGCCACGTGCTTCATATTGTAGCCCACATGCTAATTGCCCCTTTTCATTTGTGGTATATATCCCTCTTGCCTTAATTTCCAACTTCCATCATTGAGCATGTATAAGGTCACTATGCTAAACTTCTAACTCTTTCTCTTATTTCAATCAATCAAGCAAGTTTATTTTATTATATTCAGTACACTATCTCTAATCTACTCACTCTTTATTGTTATGATGCTCTCACAATGATAAATGCATCATTGGTAAATCCACCATAGCCACTACATGTGATATCAAAGCTAACATGTAATTAGTATCTCCTAATTACATTAGTTAGATCCTTATGCTAGATTTGGTGCTATCCCTCTAAGCACTACAATGATTCATAACTCTTTAGGAGTAGTTAATTAAGCTCAAACCTAATTATCTCTCTCTTTGGATTTGGGTATGTCTACACAGCCACTTCCCTAACCAGGTGATTAGAGCTAATTGGGATTGAGCTCTAAGTTTTATGTCTTTTTTGTTTTCTCTTTTTCTTGATTGTGTGTGCTTTGTTTCTTGCTCTTCTTGTATTCTCCGAGCCAATTTACCTTGTTGGAGAGCATGAATTGAACATTGAAATGTATGTAAATGCATAATTCCTTCTACAAGCTTTCGATTGCACTAATTTGTGTCATTCTTGGCGAAAGAATCAAGAGGTAGTCCCATGATTTTTTAAGCATTCTTGAGTAGATTCTTTGCTAAATCAAAAGGCTAGTCTTATTGTATCAAAGTGCGTGCATATAATTCTTTGTTTATAGCTTTCGTTTGAGCCCTTAATCACCTAATTTAAGAGAGATTAATACATGTGCGCATCTGTCGTACGTGTCACAAAGCAAGGGACTTGGTGTATGCTGTGTACGAGCCACAAATGGCTGCAAGCACACAACCAGATTAATCTAGCAAGCTCAAGAGAGCAAGGGTGTGTCACTCTCCGCCCTACACTCGCCTTCGTGAAGGATTCCTTTCCGCGAAGAAGAGGGAGCTACCACCGTGCCGCGCTCAACTGCCTAGTTGCCACCGTGACGTCGCAATGCTCTCTCTCTCTCTCTCTCTCTCTCTCTCTCTCTCTCTCTCTCACACACACACACACACACACACACACACACAAGGAGATGAAGAAGAAGATGGAGATGGAGCAAGAGCACTCTTCAATTGCACAAATGAGAGAATGAGTGATTTTTAAGTTTAAGTGACTTTTATATAAGCTCGCCCATCCACACTTGGACGTCCATGCTTAGCCAACTAACCCTTGAATGTTCTAGTTAGAGTGTGCCTCTAATCGGCGATCACTCTTACTCTTTTCCTATTGAACGGACAAGCCCGGCTCATAACTACTAGAAGTGGACGTCGGTGGTTAACAGTACCACTAACTACTCAGAAAGAGTGCTTCAAAAAATCAACCAAAATGCATGAAACATCTTCTCCCTCAACTCGGAGATGTATATCCATGTACGTTGTGATCTCTTGGAAGATGTCTATGTGGAGGTGTACAATGGCCTTCATGTTGATGGAATTCTCAAACCCATATAGAATCTTTTCCACCAAGAGAAGGTTAATATCCTCCATTTGTGAAATTAGTGCATCATGGGGGGTTGACATGGCCTAAGTAGATGAGATTTCCGAAGTCGACATAGTATGGCTCAAAGGTTCCCATGGGGAGCTTCCATGGGATCCCATTCTATGAATGATGATGGAAAAATGCCTACATCATAAGCATGAGAGTCATCACATACATAAAGAGCCTTACCATACACAAGAGGTGATGAAGGGAAGAATGAGTCGAGACATCTAAAGTAGAAAGGGAGACTTACAATTTGCAAGAAAGTGTTGGTGATCTTCCTATGCAAGCTGCATTTGTGTCACTTTTCAAGCATTCTACACCTTCACCATCTTGCTTCCTTTAATGAAATTTTTTTTCCGAGAAAGAGATCCTTCTATTAGTTAATGAAAACTGCCCATAGGGCTACATCCTCCTCTGCAAGAGAGGGCTACAACAAGCATGATGGGGAGACTCTCCCAATGAAAAAACAACATATATACAATGAGGCTAAATCAAGAGATGGGAGGAGGGAAGAGCCACACAGGTGGACAGTAGTGCCATCTGAGCACCCCCTGGACAATGGTGTAAAAAGGCCCAGGGTGCCAGAGTTGAAGGAAAGCCTCGCGGCGCTCCCGCATGCGGTCGGAGCTACCTTGTAGTCCCTCAAGCTGTCCTTTGAGAGTATGGATCAGCTCTAGCCAAAAGTCACGAACAGTCTCTGCTGGTGGCACAGGGCGAGCCTCAAAGATGCGGAAACAGTGGGCCCGCCAGATGAACCACAGTGTCAGGCCACTGATGAGCTCTCAACACTCCTCTCTCTCACTGCACCACTCCTGTGGAGTAAGCTCTGTGGCAGGATGGAGTGTAGGTCGCCCCCCCCTGCATCACTATCATCCTGTTGGTAGAAGATATCTCAAACTGAAGTGCCGGGCCGCTGAGTGTGGACCAGGCCGCTGCCCCCCAAGTGTACTGTCGAGCCGTGGAGAGAGCAGGCATCAACCGAAGAACTCGTAGCCACACCTTCTGGGCCGAGGGACAGTCCCAAAGACAATGACGTTGACTCTCCACCAACTGGTCACAGGCTGCACATGCGGCCGGGAGACCACCATGCACAAGCCAACTCCCTACTGCCGTGGCTCTGTGTGCAACCAACCACTGAAACAAAGTGACGCGCCTCGGCTGTCTGGAGTCCCACAGCCTCTGCCAAAAGGCTGCCAAGAACTCGACTGTGAGGCCCTCCTCCTGCCAATGACGCGCCTCGGCTGTCTGGAGTCCCACAGCCTCTACCAAAAGGCTGCCAAGAACTCGACTGTGAGGCCCTCCTCCTACCAATGACGTGCTGCAGTGGGGCGGGCCTCTCTCTGTTCTACAAGTATATGATGTCCAAGCCGAGCAGTGTACTGAAAGAAGGGGACTCGTGGGCGGTCTGCAGAAGAGAGGGGGTCCCTCCATAGCCACTCACCAGGATCCCACTGTACTCGTGCCAGTGGACAACACTCCCAAGCCCATAGCCTCCAGTGTCCAGTCTCAAGAGCTGATGGGTCAAGGTCTATGACGCAAGTCCTCCCACAGATGCCCGCAACTCGCATCCTCTGGAAACAGCACTCTGCTACCTGCGGGGCCTCTACTGCAACTTGATGTAATCGTCCCCCACCCTGAAGCTCGAAGAACAGGGCTGGGACAGTCTCTGAGCAGGCCCTGACGAAAATGAGAACCTCCAGTCCTGTGAAGGCTCCCATCCACCTGGGTGCTACTGGCTCGAGAGGCATGAGCCACTCAGCTGGAACTGACTCTGAGATGTCATGACACATGCTCTGCACCCCTCTCATGCCCTGTAGCTGGAAACCCTGCACCTCCTCTGACAAACCTGTGAACTCTAGCCAGTCACCTAGAGAGCGCGTTGGACCTGCTGCCATGGGACCCCAAGAAACATGAGGCCGACTTTCAACCAAGTGGCCTCTCTGAGTGCTAACCATGGGGTTCTAGACGAGGAGCTGCCCGTAGGCACTCCTCCGTGCATGTCGGCTGTCTCTGCTCTAGGCCACGCCGTAAGAGCTCCCAAGATCGAAGCAAACTCAAAGCAAAACGGTCCTCCAGTCTCCTGCTCAAACCAACTCGGCGCAACTCTGTAAAGATCCATCTGGTCGAAGGTTGCCAAGGGCCTCCTGACTAAGGCACCCTGGCACGAAGCCTCTGTAGCAAGAACTCCTTCCAGGGCTCCTCGCCTGGAAGAAGTCCTCTGATGACGAACTTCCCAAGAAGTGCTCTGCTCTGCTGTGTTGGATCAATGATCCCAAGCCCTCCCTGAGAACAAGGAAGTGTGATGATCGACCAAGCCACCTTGGCTCGGGCAATCTGAGTGTCACAACCTTACCAAAGGAAGTTCTTGATCAGCCTCTCAACCTGGCTGAGACAAGAACTCGAGAAGATCCAACAAGAAGTGATGTACCACATAGTCGCCAACAGCACCTGTTGGAAACTACTACTCTACCAGCCAGCGAAAGTCGTGTTGAGCTCCAATGTAGCAGCTTTCTCCTGATGGACAGGAGAAGAGGAGCAATCTGCTGCTCGGGGGACAAGTCCAAACCAACATGACAACCCAAGTACCGAACTGCAGTCCCTGGGGGAATCCACCTGAAACCCTCTCCTGGCATCCAATCTGGCACAGGAGCACTGCCAATCGAGAAAGCCACTGTCTTTCTCCAGTTGATCAGTGCGCCCGATGCACAATAGAAGGTCTCCAAAGCCTGCTCACATCTGTGTAGATTGGCCTCCTGGCCCTCTAAGTACAAGGCTGAGTCGTCGGCAAACTCAGTGTTCAGAAGCTCATCCCCCCGTATAGGGAGTGCTAAGCCCCTCAGACCAACCTGCTGTGACACCAAAAATCTGCTCATCGCCTTCACATACAACAGAAAGAGAAAGGGGGCAAGAGGACAACCCTGTCTGACCGATCGTGTGAGCATGAAGCGCTCACCTCTACCTCCTGCCAAAAGCACCTGACTGTGAGCCTGTCTGTACAAAGCTGACACCCCTCTGATCCAAGCATCTGAGAAGCCCATCCTGCGTAGAGTGCCCTCTAGAAAGTCCCAGTCAACTGTATCGTATGCCTTCTCAAAATCGAGAAGAAGAATCACAAGGTCCTTCCCACAGAGTCGTGCCAGGGCAGAAGCCTCCCAAAAAGTGAAGATGTTGTCAAGGATACTGCGTTCCTTGACAAAACCTGTCTGAGTCCCATGTATAAGGCTCTCCAAAAGTGGCTGAATCCTCACACTCAGAGCCTTGGCAAGAATTTTGTAGGCTGAGTTGAGGATGGTGATGGGGCGCCACTGTCGAATCTCATCCAAGGAGCCACCCTCCTTTGGAATGAGGTAAATCAGACCCTCACTCATGCTATCCGGCAACACGCTTGTGTGCAGAATGTACTGAAAGGCACTACAAAGATATGGGCCAAGCAGGTCCTAGTACTCCAAGAAAAAGCTGGGAATCAGCCCATCCTCACCTGGACAACTACCACGAGGGAGGGCCCTAAGAGCCGTATGCAGCTCCTCAAGCTGAAGAGGCATCTCTAGCCTCTGGCGCATCTCCTCAGTCACAAGACAAGGCATCTGTGCCCAAACCTGCTCCCTGCATGCATCCTGTCGCTCTGACTGGGGCTCAGCCGACAGTAACTCACGGTAAAAGTCAGTAGCAGCTACAAGCATATCCTCGGGCTCACAAACATCTGACCCATCGGGTCTCCTCGACTGATTGACCTTGACATGCGAGTGCCAAGGTCCCACTGTCTCAAAAAAAGCACCTGTCACTCTGTCACCCACCTGAGTCCACTGAGATGCATGTCGGTGAAAGGCAAACTCATGACGCCTCTCCTCTATGCAAGCAAGCTCCTGTCGAGCCTACTGTAACTGCTCCTCCAACCATGGACTGTCTGGATGCTGCTCCTGCATCCTCTGTAGTGAAGCAATGCCTCGTCTCAGACGCTGCTCCTCCTCTCTCGCTGCAGCCCGTCGAGCCAGAGACTCCTGGAGAAAAAAGTGGCTAAGTTGAGCTAGGCCTAAGGCCACTCTGTCTGCAGGTAGAGCCTGGCTGTCCATGCCCTCTGTCCAGAGAGCCTCTACCCTCTCTCTGAGTGCTGAGTCCAACAAAACCCGCTCTGGGATGCAAAGCAACGTGCTCCCACTCCTCTGCATGTCTGCCACTGTGAGGATCACTGGTGCATGGTCCGAGAAGGATGTCCCTGCCAGGATGCCCACTGATCCCCCCAAGTCACTGAAGTGGTCACTAGTGTAGAAGCGATCTATCCACGATAGATTCACTCCTCCCACTCTGCGGTCCGATCTAGAGAAGGCAAGACTCTCTGGAGGCCTCATAAAGCCAGAATGCTGCCATGTATCCGAGACCCTCAAAGTCTCTCCCAAGCTGCTAACTCGATTCCATGCACAGTAGCATGGTTGCCTCCGATCCTGTCAGAAGGGTCCTCCAACATGTTGAAGTCCCCTCCTACACACCAATGGTCAACCTATGGCAAAGACTCAACAATCTGTGACCAAAACTCTGCACGAGCACTCGCCACATTGGGCGCATAGATGTTCAGGAAGCCCACAAGGCCACCCTGAACCTACATAGTAATCCATTGAGCCCTGCCTAGCACAATAATCCCTCTGCCCACAATGGCCTGCTGCAATGAGTCCGCAATAGTCATACATACCCCACCCTGGATGCCTCCATGTCCAAAAGCAGCTGACCAAAAGGTATCCTATCCCACGCAAAATCTGACCACATCGCCGAATGCGGCTCTCAGACAAATGGTGCTCCTGAAGCATAAGGAGATCAATCTCTCCTCCCACAAGGCAACGCTGAAGCTCTTGACGCAATCGGCCCCGCTGTCACTGAAACTGGGGCCCACCTAGTCCCTGCACGTTCCACGAGACGATCCTCATGGGGAGCGAGAGCGAATAGATGCTGCCACAGAAGCAAGACGGGCTATCTTCGAGGCTGGCTTGGATGGGGAGTAATCCGCATCCGAGCGTCCTCTAGATAGGCGAGACTGCAGTGAGTGCCTAGCCCAAGCCCAAGCAGAGCGAGCCGTGCGTAAGCAACCTCCTCTGTCTAGGAGTCCTCATGAATGTATACATAGCAAGGCAAACACTGCGTATCGGCAAAAAAGTACACCACAATGTGCCTACATCCTGCTGAGTCTGGGGGTGTCACCGTAAACTTGGCCAGTGGCCACAAAGTCTGCAGCAAATCTGTAACTCCAAGTTCTCCCATGTGGTGAGAGAACTCGAGAACCTGTGTATGCAACCATCCCACCACTGAGTCGAGGGACCACTCTGTCTCAGTCCTACCACAGAGGGGGAAGGAGAAACCAACTGCTGAGTCCAAGGCCTCTGTCCCCCTAGCGGCGAGGAACAAAGCATGGACCCTGAAGTAGGCTGCCTCGTGGTCTACTGCGGAATCACCGAGAAAGCGAGTGAACCCGTAATCGAAGAAGTCCCAGCAGCATCGGAGGTCAATGCTCGTCAGACCAGGAGGGATAGCTGCAAGGGAAGATGTCCGAATGTGCAGAGGGGGCCGCAAGAAGGGCTGACCCTCTCTCGCTAGGTGACTCGTGGCAAAAGCACTGCGAAGAGATCTCCTAGCCGCCGGCGAGGGACCAGTCTTCTGAGTCAACTGTGGTACTGAAGCAGGAGGAGGGGGAGAAGGAGCTGGGGGGGGTGGAGAGGAAGAGAAGCGGGGTGGGGCGACAGAGGCAGGGGGGCGAGGTGGGGATTGGACGGGAGCAGAGGGCGGGGGGGAGGATGAGGAGGAGGAGGGGAACTCTGAAGGTGGGGCAGCTAGCGAGGGTGAAGCGGAGGTGGAGGCTGGCGTAGGGGGCTCCTCCTGCTCAAGAGGACCAAAGCGGTTCCCCGTGGGAACCCACTGCTGCTGAGTAGACACCTAAGGGCCACTCTGAGTGCCAGGCTATCGTTGTGGCCCCTGGCGTCGATGGCCACGGGCCTGCTGCCACCCCTCCTCCGATGGAGCCCCAGGCTCGGAGGGTGGCTCTGAAATTGTGCGTTGTGCCCTTGGCTGTGGCTGCGGCCCAGCCTTGGCGGGCTGGGGCTGAGGCTGAGGTGTAGGTCGTGGCCTCCTCCGTGGACAGGCCTTCGCTAGGTGGCCCATCTGTCTGCAAATGAAGCACGGGTTCGGGAGACCCGAGTACTCCACACTCTGTCTAAACCAACCCCCACTCACACGAGGCAGAAGGATGACCTTTGGGAGCGTGTGGGTATCTCTGACCAAAACTCGAACTGAAGAGATGCCAGCCGCCTTGGCAGCTACTGATGCTGTCGTACGAGGTGTCTCCAAGACAGTCCCGATGGCGGAGCCAATCCTGGAGAGAAGTGGAAGGTACTCCCTCCGTAAACCCGGAAAGCAGACTGAGATGGGGATGTCTACCTCCTCTACTAGCACATCCGAAGTCGAGTCAAAACCATGTTGCCACTGTCGAAAGTGGGCGCGTGATGCTCGGATGGCCAGTGGACTCATAGCTATGACCTTGGAGGCCATCTCGGAGGTCTCGAACTCGATCTGGTAGCACCCCCGTCCAAGAATCTGGACATCCAAGATCTTGTCCACCTCTGCGAGAAGGCAGGGCTGGAGAAGGTCTCGCAGCTCTCCTCTACTAGGTCGGGTGCCGAGAACCTTGCAGATGATCGAAGTCGCCTGCAAACGCTCTACCTCTGCAGCAAGGCTCACTTGCTCTGTCGGCGAAAGAGCAAGTCGAATGGTGGGCTTAGCGGGGTCGGGCGAGGGGGCTTCAGGCGAGTCCCTCTATGGCGAAGCTGGAGCCTCCATCTGTGTCTACTGCTGTGGCGTAAGAAGAGGATGGCGGGCGGAATCTGCAACTGGGCATGCAAAGCACTGCCCCAAAACAGATTCAATGCTGTATGTACTAATTTGCAGGATGCAACTCGGAGAAAAAAAAGCAGGCGACCGGGGGGGCAACGGGCGGGGACGGCTAATGCGGGAGCGCTAGCAACAGCGGGCGGGGGCAGCCATGGTGGGAGCGGCTGCACAACAGGGGGTCAGCAGCGGGTGGCAGTGGCGGCAGGGGTGGCAGTGGCGGGCAGGGCTGCAGCAGCGGCAATGTCGCGAGCTGCTACAGCAGGGGTGGGGCAGCGCACGGACAAACAGGGCAGCAAGGGGGCAAGGAGAGCTGGCGGGGGGGCAGAGAGGGAAGGCAGGCAATGGCTGGGGGGGGGGGGGGGGGGGGGGGGGGGGGGAGGCGATGGCGCAGCGAAGGGGAAACAGCAGCAGCGAGAGGGCTCAAATCATTTGCTTCCTTTAATGATTTGCTTGAGGTCCACACTGCATTACTTCCAATGATGACTCTACAAGCCAATGTGCGAACCAAAGACCTTGTGAGCTCCTCTTGTGCTTGGTTGCAACATCACTCACATTGACTTTGCACAGATTGTGGTGATCCAATGGCCATCTTTGTATTGGCTATTGCTAGTGCACAAGGTCTCAATTCTTCATCAGGTTCTACAATTCATGGTAGTGGCAAGATGGTGGGTTCTCGGACAATGGCAAAGGAGAAGAGAATCCATAGGTGTTTGATGTTGCCCTAAATTATAATGTATATGTAGGAGCTTCACAATGAGATTATCCTAAGAGTAAATGAAGAAAATCTGAGAGAAGAAGCTGGCAGGAGGAAAAGGAGCTATGTAGAGATCCTGTTGGGTGTAGGTGAATCTTTCCAAAGTTGGTTTTTGAAGTAGCATATCATATCTAGTCTTGGAAGAGTGGGGAGAGGGAGAAAGGAATGTGAGAGAGGCAAAAAGTTGTCCTTCCACCTAGGGAGAAAGTGAGAAACAATTTTGGAGCCTATAGAGAGAAGGGAAGATCCAAATCTGAGAGAGAGAGAGATAGAGAGAGAGAGAGAGAGAGAGAGAGAGAGAGAGAGAGAGGGGGGGGGGGGGGGAAGAGTGATTGGAGGAGGGGAAACAAGTATTTGATGAGGAGTAATTATGGTAAGGGTATTTTTGAGCTTAGCCCACTTTTTGAAAGTGGCCCATCAATGGCTACAACAAAAGGACTCTGTAGAAAATGTAAGGAAAATCTAAAATATAGAAGATTTTTCATTTTTCATAAATGTTAGTGGGTTGCCACAATGGACGTCTATAGCATAGCCTTGTGGCACTGACATACTCATGTCAATACTCAGGGAAGTGACTCAGATGGGGCACGGAGGCTCTTTGGGAGTGTCAATCCTCAATAAGTGAGCCTAACAAGCAACATGTCAAACTCAATAAGCAAATCACCAACTCATGGATCAAAAATTATGCAAATGTCTTATCTCAGCACTCTCGATCATCATGCCATTTCAATGATTAAACGGATTCAGTTAGCCATAAAACTTTAAGAGAAACTATATTAGGTCCAAGGGGACAAGTCTACAAATTCTGGTAGCATTATGACAAGGTACACAAATCAGGATCCATCATTTTCCAAGTCATAAAAACTACAACCAAACTACTCAACCAGGTTGTCATAAGGTCTAGTTACACTCTCCTATGGTCAAAATGTCATAAAACAATAATGTAAACACGCAAAATTGAAGGTAACTCTCACAGACACACAAGGTCACAAACCATGACCGAACTTGGAATGCTTACACTTGAATGAAAGAGCAAAAGAGGAGGAACACAATGTAATTTTTGGAATTCGATTTGAATTACCCAATCATGAGATATGTTGATTACAAATCTGAGATGAGAAGCCGCTTGAGAGTGCTTCTTTCTTTTTCCAAAAAAGAATGTCTAAGGTCTCTTTCAAACTAGAGCTATTGGCTTTTATACCTAGGGCTTTCAAAAATGGCCATCGGTCGGCTACTCTGGGCCTTGCGTACATAATAGACATTTACAGGTCGAAAATCTATAGCTCTAGGATCAAATTACATATGCTCATTTACATGGTTTTCAGAAAAAATATGGCTCTAAATTGTGTGTGTGACTAGGAGGGGTGCCCATCAGCTATACTAGCCAAACACTCCCCCCTTCCTAGCCAATGCACGTCCTCGTGCATGTTGCAGGATGTCATTCGTAATTTTCAAACTATAGTTTCTCCAAAGGCTTGAGTACTTTGAGATAGATCTCTGAGAGATTGTTGAGTAGTCTGCTTTGGTAGGCCACATGTCACGCTTGAAGCTCCTTTGTTAATGGATTGAAAATGTTCAAATCCATGAATGCCTCTTCATGTAATGCGAAGGCAAGAACATGATGTGTGTGTACATTCCCATGATGACATTCTTGGACGGAGCCTCTTGCAAAACCTAATCGATGCCATTGGTGCCTTCAAGAAAGACCTCGAATGGATAATTCGCTCTATCAATGTCGTTGAAAGCTTCTATGCAAATGATTATCATCTTTGCTATTTTTCATGCCATGTGGCATGTCAGATCTGGTGCATTTTGCAACATTGTTATTATAGCCCTAAAAGTGTGTAGCATATATGCTTCTATGGACTAAGTGTTCTGTTTTAGATTGGAAAGGACGCAGTAATTCAACACCATCTTTCTCCTACTCTTCCACACTCCATATGTATCACAGTACTGCCTTCTAGGGATTTGACAATAAGGGGGTCGATCCTCAGCTACTACTGGGTTACATTTCTATAGATAGTTTCATCCTAAGCCCACTTGTCAAATCATCTTTTTCTCCATAGCATCTAGCTCTCAAGGATGAGTAGTACTTGTTCTTTTGTAATTGCAACTCCTTCATAATCTCCATGTGCATTGAGCTCTAAGGAAGTAAGTAACTTCTTTTCTTATAAGATAGCTTCCTGCTTCATTAAGGGTACGGCCACCATGTCGTGGCCGAAATTTTTTGTTTGCTCATGTGGTTATATCATCAAAAGTGTTGCAGACTCTAGAACCTTTAGCTCATGTTCTATGTATTCTTTAGCTACTCTGCCGAGCATGTCTGCTATCCATTGTTTGAGCTCATCTTGAGCATCCACTTCTAGTCTTTCTTCTTCGAGATCCTAAATTCCACCCCTAGTTGAAGTACCGGGAAGGTCTAATAATGGTAGATTATCAACACTTTTAAACTCTAAGTGTGTGGTTTCGATAATTGACACATGTTCAGTGCTTGTGAGGTGCCACCTAAATCCATAGCTTTTGCCTTTATTTTAGGAGCATTCTCTGATTGTGCAGTCAAATCTGCTTTGGCTTTGGCCAGCTGTCCTTGCAACTCTTTAATCTGTTGTTCTTTCTAGGCATTGGTCATAAGCATGCCAATCATCAATAGTTTCTTTTGCGACTTCTCTTGTTTCCAACTCGACTTTGAGTGCTTTTAGTTTATCAAAATCTATTGTTGAAGGGAGAGAAGTGGATCTTGCTGGTGTCGCATCTTGATTGGCAAGGAGAATAGAGAATGTATGCTTCACAGCGTCATATGAGTTGCATAGCTTTAGATACTTCTTCTTTCCCTTTCCAATTGCTCTTTGAATTTATCCAACTCTGCTTGGAAATGGCTACACTACAAGAGGTTGTGTGCTCTTGTGACGCTGTTAGCGACGGAAATACATTGGATTTTTATAACCCCCGGCGTCGCTAAAACCGTCGCTACGAGCGTCGCTATGAGAGCGTCGCTATAGGCGTCGCTATATGCGTCTCTATCAGCGTCGCTATATAGCGACGCATATAGCGACGGTCTCACAGAAGACTATAGCGACGCTCATAGCGACGCTACAGAGCCATAAATAGCGACGCTTATAGCGACGCCCGAGAGAATATTTTTTTGGTGGCAGGGCATTGAATGCCCTGCCACCCATCAACCATATTGTACTTGATTCACTTTTTAAAAAAAAGTGCAAAGGTAAATAAGAGACCCAAAATAGTCACCCACAAGACGCATTGTTTGCAAAATTGACAATTGTACACATCATAAGCAAAATGAATTGATTGGCAAATGTAATAATGACAATTGCACAACATCATAGGCATAAAGAATTTATTGGCAAAAGGAACTGCGGTGACAAATGTAATAATATACATGGTTCAAAAAGACGTATAAAATCCGTCTCATGATACATAAGCTATGAGAAACCCTAAACTAATGCTATCTAGCTACGGCTAAACTGACGTCGTTTAGTCAGACGTCTCATCGTGTCCAAGCGGCGTATCTGTCGGATTTTGCAAAAAAAGACAATAAGACAGTTTTCAGTAAATATAAACATATAACGACATTTATAAAACAATACAAAAAATAAAAAAGAGTAAACCCTAATACTAACCATGCCGCCGCGAGAACTGAGAATGTCCATCAGGGCGTTTAAGCCCTTCCTGCCTGCGTACTCGTGCTCGTACGGTGTGGGATCACGTCCTGTCATCGACCACTGTCAAAACATACAAAGATTTCATTATGTTAGAACTAAAAAACTCATAAACCCTAAACTATCGAACATGCATAAAGAGCAATGTGAAAAGACTTTGTAGGATGAAATACTACCTGCCAGAGCCACATAACTTACATGAGAGCTTTCAAGCACATAACTTGTAAAAGGGGGATGTTAACTATTTATATACTTACTTGTTCACAATGCTCGGGTAGTACGAAAGTGTCTCTTAGGTCAGTCCATTTCTTAGTAGAATCCACCTCAAGAAAACCAGACTCTCCTCTACGCACAGTAGCGTTGCGACCCTCCATGATTATCTTGAACCATTGCACGTCGAATAAGTCGACAAAAAATCCTCTGTAATCGATCCTCAAAATCTCTTGCAGCGTGCCGAAGTAAGTGAGTTCCGCCACCACAGGATCTGCATCAGAGGAACGTCGTCGACTAGACTGTTCAAATTTTGCCATGATTCCACAATCTTGAGTAAAACGCTTTTTGTCGATTCGTTCCACCCTAAAATGTCGACCTTTACACCATGCTGCTGTGTATGACTTATACTACAACGAACAAAGATTATGAGTGGCCGTTCAAACGTTTATAAATAAAGTCACTTGCTAGTCGTACATTGCAAACTTACCTTGGTCGCGCAACCCCGAGAGTACTCCCACTCTTCTTCAGTCACTTCGTCACCGCATTGTTGTGCGCTTTTCAATTGGTTGTGCAACCATCTTAAGCTCATGAAGGTTGGTAGGCTCTCCAGAACCGCTGGATAGTGCATTGGTGGTCGTCTTCCCCATCTCCACTCAATTCGTGCCCTTTGTCGCTCTTGCTTTGCATCCTCATATTGTGAAATCCACTTTTGCATCACTGGATTGTGAAGCATGCAAAATCGGTTGATTTTAGCCTCTAGATCTTCCGTCATCTTCTTCTCAACACCGAGATTGCACATGACAATCCCAGATATGCGCTCATCATCTATGGTTCGCCATAGCGTGTCCCGGGATTTATCAAATCCGTCTAGCCACTCTCCAATGTACACTAGGGACTCTGATACCAACCAACCTTCTGCCATGCTACCCTCCGGACGTGCCTTTTGACGCACATATCCCTTAAGCGTTTTCATGAAACGCTCTAAGAAGAACATCCATCTGGAATGAACTGTGCCAGCTATTTCCACCTCATCAACTATGTGAACAAGAAGATGCACCTGAATGGTTAGCATTGTAGTAGGAAAATGTTTCTCAAACATGCACACAAGCTCCGCAACATTTAGTTTGGCGAATGGTATGGAGTCTACGTCGATCTCCTTTTGTGAGATCCATTGCACCAGCTTTGCAAGTTTGTAGATTGTGTTACGGATGTCGAGAGACAAACATCCCTCAATGGCAACCGGTAAGATAAACTGTAAAGTATGTGTAGCAATGATATTAAAGTCCACATTTTATGCAATGATATTAAAGTCCACTATGAACGTACCTGACACATTTTATGCCAATCGTGTGACTTCAAACCAGTAAGCTTTCCTTCTTTAGTAAAACACGTTCGGAGCGAGTGCATTACGCCAGTGGGGGTCCGCAAAGATCGAATGGCCTCTTTTACTTTGCGTTCTTGGGCTCCTGTGAAAATCCATGGTGCTTTAGGGAGTTTTATCGATCCATCAGATGCTGTTTGCGGCCAATATTGCTCCATACGATCCACATTTCTAAGGTCAACTCTGGCTCCCAAAGTATCTTTCTTGCCGGTCAAATGGTCCCATAGTAGATTACCCACATTCTTGAATATGTGCATTGGATCGAGCAAGTGATTGATCACGAGTCGGGGCCAGTATGGTAACTCGTACCATAGAGATAGTCTCTTCATCCCTGGAGGCAATCCGTCATCGCACATCTCCTTCTGCTCTAACCATGCTTGTGCAGACATCCTTGGTGGCTCTCTTCCCAAAAAGCCGTCGCGTAACACATGATTCTCTGGAAGATACGCTTGATGACCTTCGTAGATTTGCTTCTTCAGTGAGGGTGCCCTACGTGCATTCAGTCTAGGTCCACATGTGACACATGCTCTGTATCCGCTTGTTTGAAGCCCTGCATATATACACATGATAATAGATCAACTATGGGAAAAAACAAGATTTACAGTGTCTGAGTGAGGAGTGTCAATAGATCACCTGAGCATTCTGTTAGCCCGGGATAGTCATGCATGGTCCACATTAGAATACCTCTGATCAAAGCATTCCGTCGTCCTGTGTGTCGGCTCATATCCACCACCTCTATGCCAATCCACAATTGTTGTAGCTCTTCCAATAGTGGACGAAGATACACATCCATATTCCCCACTTTATATCGCCCTGGCACAATCAAGCTTAGCCATAGGTGCCCCTTCTTCGTAGTCAACCACGGGGGAATGTTGTAGTTGACGATGACAACGGGCCATACACTGTAAGATGTTGATCTTTGACCAAATGGATTTACGCCATCCATAGCCAGGCCTAAGCGCAAATTTCGAGCTTCCCTGGCAAAATCCGACCATGTTCCATCTATATGTTTCCAGGCTGCGCAATCTGCAAGAATTCGTAGCACACCATCCGAAGATTTATTCTCCTCATGCCATGATGCTAGGGCGGCCATGGACTTACATTCGAAGAAATGCTTGATGCGAGGAAGCAAAGGAAAATGTCACAAAACCTTTTGTGGAATTTTTGTCCCGTGGAGATCTACTCGATATCTTTCGGAATCACATTTCGGACACTTCTCCATGTCTGTGTATTCCCCTCTGAAAAGAATGCAGTCATTAGGACAAGCGTGGATAGAATTGTAATCCATCCCCAAGTTTCGCAAAATCTTTCTTGCTTCATCTCGGGAATCTGGCATCACATTGTCAGCTGGTAGTATGTGCTCTTTCAGCAATCTACACAACATAAAAATATGATACAGTCGTGTAAAAATCTATCAGATCATTATACATTTAGAGTTCTATTAAAGTAAACTAATTGTAATAGATCACCTGAAAAGCGCTGTGACGCTAGTGTCACTCCATCCAAACTTTGCCTGCATGTTGAGAAGAACCAGGAGTGCTTTCAATCTAGACATACGTGCTCCATTATACAATGACGTATCGGCTTCACTTTTCATATCATCATAGATAAGCCTTTCTGAATCCATGATCGTCTCGATCATTTCATCAATCTCGGGCTCAGACATTGCCTCGTTGGGAATGTGCTCTGCATGATCATCCCCCGAGCTGTCAGAGGCTACATCTTGTGGCCTCACATATGCTGCTTGACCAAAGCGCCTGCGAACACGTCTATTGGGTTGCAAGATTGCTGCTTGTTGGCCAGCGTCAGAGTCCGACGAGTTATAATTGGCAACAACTCGATCTATAATAGATGGATCGAACTCGCCAAATTCGCGAACGTGCTGCAAAGAAACACGTCTTGTCCGTCGCACAGCATGCTTGCATTGATTACAAGGACATAAGACCCTCGTTGAGAGATAGGTGTTTCGATTGGACGGTCCCACATCCTCGTCGCTACTCATAATGAGGATAAAAAACTTATAACCTGGACAACAAATTTAATATTCTATTGGCATTCTTCGTCTTATCTCTCTCTCTCTCTCTCTCTCTCTCTCTCTCTCTCTCTCTCTCTCTCTCTCTCTCTCTTTATCTCACATTCTCTAGTCATGTCCAATCCCCGCACACCTCGGTCTAGAGGTGCACGGAGATCAGAACCACCGGGTTATCATCTCGTCTTTATTGGTCAATACCTATATTTGTGGGTACAAGAAATCTACACACCCACGTCTACATGATACTGCATGTAGTGGACAAAATCCCTTTGCCTCTTCTCTAGCTGTAGCACTTCACTTCATCTTAACATCTTTTCACAGTAGATCTTTTCACTGTTCGTCTAACTCTAAACCCTAAACCGTAAGTAATTCTTGCGTGGACTCGATCTAACGTAAATAAGCGTAAATCTAAATAAACGTAAATCTAACTAAAAATAAAGCTAAATCTAATTTAACGTAAGTCTAATGACTAGAGGTTGTCTAGATGGTCATTGTGTCGGGGATGTAGTGACTCTTGCCGCCCTGAAGATCCACCTTCTTCCCTATCTTCTGAAGACATTTCACCAGTACTTTTGGATCGACGGAGCCCACCATGAGTGAAGACAGCAATACCCTATATTCCATTGAGGGCTTTCTTCACCCGCTTCATGTAGGCATCGCAGTCTATGGAGACCTAAATCTAATCTAATATAACATAAATCTAAATCTAGCTTAAATAAACGTAAATCTAGTTAAAAATAAACCTAAATCTAATTTAATGTAAGTCTACATATAACCTAATCTTTAACGTCTTTTAAGATAGTTTCCTACGACGTTATAACTCTCTTCTTCTTGTGTGTGTACGCGTGTGTGGATGTGTGTGCCAATAAAAAGAGATAAACGGTATAACCTTTCTATCACCCATGCCAAGTATGATAGATTGATTATGCCATTTCTCTCTTGAATAATAGGTCTTCAGTTCAACTCCTCGTCGGTTAGATCTTTAGGTCTTTTAATTTTAATTAGTTTCCTACGACGTTAAATTAGTTTCTCTCTCTTTCTCTTTCAATGTGTGTGCGTTTTTTTGGATCGTATGCATGTTTTCTCTCTCTTTTCCTCTCTCAATGTGTGCGTTTTTTGTTTATGCATGTTCTCTCTCTCTTTTCCTCTCTCAATGCGTGCGTTTTTTGTTTATGCATGCTCTCTCTCTCTTTTTCTCTCTCAATGTGTGTGCATTCTTTGTTTATGTATGTGTGTATGCGTTTTTGTTTTTGTATGTACTCTCTCTCTCTCTCTCTCTCTCTCTCTCTCTCTCTCTCTCTCTCTCTCTCTCTCTCTCTCTCACAAAACACTGTGTGTGTGTGTATGTGTGTGTGTGAGAGAGAAAGAGAGGGAGAGAGAAAGAGGGGAAGGGAACATGAGAATGAGGAGAGGGAAGGAGCATACCTGGCTCTCCTTCCTCTCCTCGTGTGTGTGTGTGTGTGTGTGTGTGTGTGTGTGTGTGTGTGTGGAGAAGAAAAAGAGAGAGAGTGAGGGAGAGCGTTACCTGCTCTTTGCTTGAGGGCGTCGAAAAACTCAGATCTGAGATCTGAGTTTTTGGGCGCGCTCGGTTATTTTTTTTACCCCAGCCGGCGTCGCTATGAGCGTCGCAAATTTACAAATAAATTTGCGACGCTCATAGCGACGCCGGGAAATTTTTTTTTTGAGCGTCGCTGTGTGAGCGTCGCTAATATGAAGAACCTCTTGTAGTGCTATTAGCCTCAATCTCCCTTTCTAGATCTTTGTAAATATTTTTAGCATCTTTATTTTCCTTCTGTAGATCTGTTTGTAGCCTTTGCTTATCCTTTTACAGACTGTCCACTAGCTGTTTAAGCTCTGCTATCTCTTGATTTTCTTTCGCCGTGGCAACTTTGGCCTCTTCTGCTTCTTTGATCCAAACCCCAGTCACCATTTTGTGAGAGTTGAATTTAAGTTCTAACATGTCGAGGGTCTCACAAAAATCAAACTTCTTTAGTGTCCTTAGGGCCACTTTCTCATCTATTGGCTGCAAAGGAGGAACATCTTTTGTCATCATCTCTTTCGTTTCTTGTGATTGGTTGGCATGTCCTTTTGGTTGTGGAGGAGATTTTGGTACGTTGGCAGCTTCGTCTTGTGTATGGTGATGCACTTCAAGATGAGAGGTTCTATATCGAGTCAATCTTGCATCTCTTCTTCATTTAGAGATTCCAAAATTTGCTACTATGATTTAATTTAAGCTTGGAAGTCAAGCTGTGTGGAAGCATGTCCTTCGTCGTGTCCAATTGTAGGTGGTGGAGAAGGTGTTTTGGGAGATGTGGTCTCCCCTATTCTCTCTACTACATTTGTTGTAGTTGCTATTTTTGGAATATCTCCTTATGTTGTGTAGGTGGACTATGAGGAGAATCCAAGATGGAATCTAATTCTATGGTCCATTGTCCACCTCTCTCTCATGATATCTGTGATTCAACACTGTATGGATTCTTTGTCTTACAGCGTCAACCAATTTGAGGCCGTTTTTCACAATCTTTCTTCTCTCTTCTTTGAAATTTTACAGCCTCACATCTAGTTGTGAGTCATCCAAATCTAAGGATGATGAAATATAATGTGTTGCCACATCTTTCTTTTGCTCTTCAGCTTTCTTTTCTAGCCTTTCGGCTCTCAACCCCATGGATCTTTCCATTTGCGTCCTTGGAATATGTTCTTTGTTACCATATACATGTGGTAGTGATGTGTGTGAACACACTCGGACCGCCGGGGCATTTTTTCCCTCTTTAGGAGGTTTTTTCCCCCGTGCATTGTATATACGCCCATCACTCTAGGGCTATCTATCTTTCCATTGCACACTAAGGAATACACTCTCTATTGTGTACCTTGAGCTTCCTTCGTCTTCTCCAAGCTGTGTGTGTTTCTCTGCAACCCTAATTCCAACAATTGGTATCAGAGCAGGTCACGTCCTCCCGGGCTTAGTCGCCAGCTGCTCCAGCACACGCCTGCTCACTTTCTCCGATTTCAGTGAGCTTTGGCAAGCGTTCGCAAGTCGACAAATATTTTGGGAGAGCTCGAAGAGCTCGGTCTGCTCAGAATTTTGATTTGGGCTCATTTCGGCTATGGCTGAAAATGTCTCAAAATGTACTATGGGCACCCTCCATTCCGATCGAGGGGGGGAGTATATGTCTCATGAATTTAATGCATTTCTGGCTAGTTGTGGGATAAAACACCAATGTACAGTGCCTTATACACCTCAGCAAAATGGTGTTGCTGAGAGGAAAAACAGGTCACTAACGGAAATGGCACGATGTATGGTCAAAAGTCAAGCTTTACCGCATTCTTTTTGGCTTGAGGCCATCATGTGTGCCACTTATGTACTTAACAGGTGTCCTACGAAAGCTTTGCAGTCTATTACTCCATATGAAGCATGGCATGATAGAAAACCTTCTATTGAGCACATGCGTGTTTTTGGCTGTTTGGCATATGCTTTGGTGCCACAAGTGCAGCGCAGAAAATTGGATGATAAGGCTGTCAAATGTATTTTTGTTGGTTATAGTGCTGAAAGCAAAGGTTACAGGTTGTATCATCCGCAAACAAAACGTATTTTGGTTTCACGGGATGTAGTGTTTGTGGAAGATTCTGTTCAACCCTTGCTGTCATGTACTAGAGACAGTAATGTAAGCTCACAGGACATTTATGACACTTTGTTGCCTCTTTTCAGTGGTGGAAATACGAATGTAAGTTCCAATGAGGCAAATGTACAGCCTATGGGGGTTTCTGAAAATGTTTTAGAACAGCCTATTACTGATGCAGATGTACATGATGTACTTGATGAGGAAAGGGCTGAAAATGAGCAGGCTAGAGGTATGCCAAAATGGCTGGTGCACACTTTGCGTGACAGTAAATTGGATGCACCTTTATCCAGTCGTACTCGTTCAGGCTCTCGCCATGCATCTTATGCATCAGATTGTTATGCTTTGGCTGTGTCTAGTTTACATGATGTTGAGGAGCCTCTCTCTTTTGATGAAGCACAGAATTCAGAAAATTGGATTGCTGCCATGAAATCAGAATATGATGCACTTATAGAGAATGACACATGGACTTTATGTGATTTGCCTCCTGGCAAAAAGGCCATTGGTACCAAGTGGGTTTATAAGTTGAAACGCAAGCCGGATGGTGAGATCGATCGCCATAAGGCTCGACTTGTTGCAAAGGGTTATGCACAACAAAAAGGCATAGATTATGAAGAGACTTTTGCTCCCACTTGTCGTATGACTACTGTGCGTTTTCTATGTGCATTGGCAGCTCATTTTGGTTGGGATGTACATCAATCAGACATTGTTACTGCTTTCTTGAATGGTGACATATTTGAGGAAGTTTATGTAACGCAGCCTCGCGGTTTTGTCATAAAAGGACAAGAGGACAAAGTGTGCAAATGTAAGAAGGCTTTGTATGGGTTGAAGCAATCTCCTCGTGCTTGGTATGAGAAAGCTGACACTCATTTGGTTAAACGAGGCTTTCGTAACAGTCCAACAGAAAGCACATTGTATGTAAAGCGTGAGGATGATGTATTTCTCATTGTGGTTCTTTATGTTGATGATTTGCTGATCACTGGACCAAATGAGAGACATATTGCTGAATTTAAGGCTGATTTGAATGCTACTTTCAAGATGAAAGATTTGGGGCTGTTGCATCATTACTTGGGTATACAGTTTAAGCAGTGTGATGGTGGTATTGCCTTGTGTCAGAAAAGTTACATAGAGACATTGCTATGTAAGTTTGGACTTGAGGATTGCAAACCTATTGCCACTCCCATGGAAACAGGTTTGAAGTTGAGTCTACATGATGCTGGCGATCCTGCTGATGTCACTCTTTACCAAACTGCTGTTGGCTGCCTCATTTATGTATGCAACACGAGGCCAGATATTCAGTTTGCAGTCTCGCAGGTCAGCAGATTTATGCATAGCCCAGGGTCTAAGCATTGGCAGGCTGTCAAGAGGATTTTCCGCTACCTTAGTGGCACTTTACATCTTGGCTTGTTTTATCCCAAGGGGGGATCATTGCCGCCAGACTTACATGCTTTTTCGGACTCAGATTGGGCTGGTTGTTTTGACACGCGAGTGTCCACAAGTGGTTTTTGTTTCATGCTTGGCAGTTCATGTATATCATGGTTGAGCAAGAAGCAACCTACTGTGGCCACTTCGAGTTGTGAGGCTGAGTACAGGGCAGTCTTCACAGCTACGGTTGAGTGTGTATGGCTCAGACGCCTTATGGCTGACTTGGGTGTTGGACAAGACACTGCCAACACTATCTACACTGACAGTCAGAGCGCATTGGTAGTTGCGAGGAACCCAGTTTTTCATGCTCGCACAAAGCACATTGAGGTGCATTACCACTATGTCAGGGAGAGGCTCTCAGCAGGAGAGATCAGCTTGGCTTATGTGCCAACACAGGACAACCTTGCAGATCTTTTCACAAAGGCATTGTCTCGTGAGAAGCTTGAAGCTTTCCGCAAAGCTTTGGGCTTACTCCCCTTTGTGGACTGATCCTGTCCTCAGGGCATGGCACTTCCCTTTACTCATGTGCCAGCTCTCGTTCACCGCATCACTCCAGGGGGGATTTGTTACCATATACATGTGGTAGTGATGTGTGTGAACACACTAGGACCGCCGGGGCATTTTTTCCCTCTTTAGGAGGTTTTTTCCCCCGTGCATTGTATATACGCCCATCACTCTAGGGCTATCTATCTTTCCATTGCACACTAAGGAATACACTCTCTATTGTGTACCTTGAGCTTCCTTCGTCTTCTCCAAGCTGTGTGTGTTTCTCTGCAACCCTAATTCCAACATTCTTCTTGTTGTGGTTTCTTCTTAAAAAGGAAATCTCTATTTCTTTTTCCTCTTCAATTGTTTGATACTCTGAAAGGGATATCCTCTTTCCTCATGATCTCTCCATGGAGCTCTTTGTTGAGGACTTCATGGCTTTGCTAATTGCGCTTGGTGCTTTCAAGCTAGATCCACGCATCTTTCTCTTTGTGGGCATTGTAGAAGCACTCCTCGCTGCTTGGACACTATCCTTTGACTTGTGTAGAAAGTCTAATTGGAAATCTGCTTCAAAAAGGTCCTCAATCATTTCAAGAGCCTGATAAGCAATGTGGGTGATCATCGGTTCAACATTCATGTAGCTCTTATTCTTTTTGTTGTTCTTTAAGCTAGCTTCGACCAAATTTTCTAGAATGTAGTTGTCCAAGTCTCAGTTGATGATAGGCCACTCTGATAAGCCAATGGCCATCACCACCGCCAAGTGTAAGAGTGGCTTGGTGTATTTGGGCAGCTTTTGCACTTTGAGATGTTGTGAGATGAGCTATAGTGAAAGATTTTCTTCTGAATAGATCAAGTCTTTATATGTAAGCTTGTGGCCCTTCGGCTTGATGAATCCTTTTTTGTTATCAATTGAATTTATCTTTAGCAGCAAGTTATGGTGGCATGCCGGCAAGTGGAGTGCTTGGCAAATGATCTCACCGGTGATCTTCACTTGCACTGCTACTCCATCTTTGTCTATGAGAGTTGCTTCTCCATTGTATTGGATGCTTGAATCGGTTCATGTGCTCTCTAAAATTTGGTACCCCGTAGTGGTAGGAAAAAAAATTGTTTAGTTGCAGGAATCTCGCACTATCCATCACTTCAAGCTTCTGGTGTAGAGTCCATAGCTCTTTTAGGAAAGATGGTCACCTTTACTTTGATTCCATCCACTACTTGGAACTTTCCAATGAAGATATTTGCCGGAATCTACTCCAAATCTTCATCTTTGATGTGGGCCTTCTCATTGGACAAGATGTCCACAATCTCATAAGGTGCAGCTCCACATTCCCTTGGTGCATGTCTGCTTGGCATCCTGCTAACAAAGTTTATCATTTTAATGCCAAAAATTTGGTCGAAAGCTTGTTAAAAACTCCGCTTTAGCATAAACTTGACCATAAACTGAAAATTGAGCATAACTTAAGCAAATGTGATCCAAATTTGACCAAACTTCACCAGCGTGTCTAAGATAACTACATGCACTAGGAAGAAATGGTTTATGTCAATTTTGGGTTAGAGGAGGTACATGGATCACCGATTCATGTTTGGAAGCTAAATTAAGTTTTCTTGGTACCATCAGGTCCGACATGATTGGTAGATGCTATGGTAGCAAACTTTTTGGATTTGGATGTTTGGTTTGTAGTCAATTTTTGCCTCCTTTTTTTTCAAACTTCAAGAAATTTAGGATTTTCACGAGGAATTTTGTATTCAAATAGCCTGAAACTTTGGGGTTGACCAATGATTATCATGTGGATCAAGATGGCTAGATTGTTAGCTTAGAAATCTAGGATGGATACATGGATCACAATTGTAATGGAAATGGCCTATTAACTTTGAGAGTAGCAGAAATTAGAGAAAGTACTTTTGTGAAATTACTTTGTGAGCATAGCCGGTGAACTTAATTGATGGTACCAACATAAACATAACATTTAGTTACCTTGGCATGAACAATACTTTTGCAAGAGAGAGAGTTTAGAAAACATGACAATAGTTGAGGACCGGATTTATGTAGAGCCGATCCCCCCTCCAATAGGTATTTGTATTATAGTTTCTCCCTTCAAGAGAGACTTGTTACAATACAATCTTTGGGTTCCTTGTGACCTAGGTGATGCAATGAAGATGGAAAGCTTCATGCATCACGAGCATAACATAAACTTTGTGGAAATCATTCACTATCCCAAGCCTCAGTCCCAAGGCCTCAAACACCTTCGAAGGTGGAGAGAGCTAGCAGGGAATGAAGGTAGGGAAGAGGCCCAGAAGAAACATTTCATAGGAGAAAGAATTAGTTCCTCACTTATCATCACTCTTCTTGCTAGCATACATAATAGCATAGTAATGAAGATGGAGAAGATGGTGAGCTTAAGCATTGAAGCATGGCTCTTGGTTGGATTTGCATTCCATAGCAAACAGTGTTGGTGTAGGCTCTCTACTTCTCTATTAGCTTGGAGAAAGAGATGGAGCTCTTGCACTTTGCACTTCACGCAATGAGGGTGTGTGTGAGTGTGTGTGGGAGAGTATACCCCTCAAGCAACCCCCTAGATTGCTTTGGTCGACCCCCCCTTGTAGCCCATGCTTCAGGCTCATTGGACCCCTCCATGCTTAGCCAATCACAAGCAAGAGGCATATCAAGCAAGCATGCTAGTCTTGGGACAAGTGTCCCCCGTTCCCCTTTGAGAGTGAGGACTTGATAAATGCAAAAACAATTAATTGAATTAACTAATTTATTATTGGACCCCTTGGGAGGCCAACCAATAGGCTTTAGGCACTCCATAGAGGGCAACATGAGGAGGAGCTTCCCTTTTGCTTTCTTTGTACCAAGCTTGCCTTGTGTGAGGGTGTGTGTGTTCTCTCTCATCCCCCCTCTTGTAGGGCTCGCCCCCTCCTTGTAGGGATAGTTGTTGAATTTTGCACACCTTACCCCCAAGCACCTTAGTCAGCAAGCATGACAAAGCACCCTAAGCCTGGGTAGTGTTCCCACAAGCACCTCATGCTCCCTTAGACGGTAAGCACGACAAGCACCTCAAGCATCTTAGTCATCAAGCATGACAAGCACCTCAAGCACCTTAGTCAACAAGCACCTCAAGCACCTTAGTCAGCAACAAGCACGATAAGTGCCTCAAGCTTGGACCGGGTTCCCACCTCAAGCTTAGTCCTAGCTTACCTAAGTCAAAGGACTTTTAACACTAACCTTTGGAGGTCTTTAATGAAGCTAACCCTAAGGTCTTTTAAGCTCCATTAGTTAACCTTGATCTTTGACAGATCATCTCTCATTTGGGCCCCTTTACCATTGGCCCCGTGTTGAGATAGACCCGAAAGCACATGTCTATACTCTAACCCTTGTTCCTGTCTATTCTCCCATATTAAAAGATCAGTCTAATATGAGAAAATCATTTGGGTTGGTTAGATATTAGACTTTATGACAGCAATCCATGTTTGTTAGATATTAGATTTTATGACAGCAATCCATGTTTGTTCATAGAATGAGTTAAGAATTGGGGGATGTGTCCTAATAGCTATTCCTAGCACACTGATGAAATCTTTTCAAATTCAGATCTAAATTTGCTAAGTTAACCCAATTTTCTAATTTATGGCCATATTTTTTTGACTTTCACCAAAGTTATTTCTTGGAGCGTTCCTGCTTTCAATTGTGTGGTTAGTAGGCGTTAGTTTTCCTTGATTTGTTGTATGAATCTTGTAGGATAGTATCTTGGCATGTTTCTACAGTCATTGGAAACCAACTTTTGGATTTTACACCAATTTTCCTTGCTTTGAGTCAAAATGACCATTTGGACCCCGAGTTTTTGCATTTTGGGATTTTGAAATTAAACTATGTCCCAATTCGCCCAAATTTGAGGAGGAACTTTCCGAAGCTATGCTCTAGGTACCTGCAAGATTTCCCCTAATTCTTAGAGAGTTGGGGACCTAGATTGCGATCCATGCTAGAACTTCTTTTTTCAATGTTATTGCTGAAGAGTATTGGCGCAAGGTAGGGAAGTCTCGTGCTGAAATCTTTTTGAAGTTTTGGTACTGGGGAATAAGGATTGCGATCCATGCTCCTCCTCCAAACTGGGAACTGATTATATAGCCTTGAAGTACATAACTTGTTGACCATTTTGCCCAACTCTTTTGGAGTTTGGACCTTTTTTAATCCTTCTATTAGCACTGAACTCTTTGGAAAAATTCGGATTCAATTTTGATTGATGTGATCTTTCTGGTGTTTTTTGTGTTGTGCAGACCACACAGACATGTCGAGTAAGAGATGTAGACCGTATCTATCGATTATGGTAAAGAGTGGTGGCCTCGGTGGCTCGTAGCAGTCATAAAAGTAGCACATGATCTAGGTCGCCAAAAGCTCGCTCTCTCTCTCTCTCTCTCTCTCTCTCTCTCTCTCTCACACACACACACACACACACACACACACACACACACACACACACACACAAATGCAAAGTTCTCTCTCTCTCTCTCACACACACACACACACAAATGCAAAGGAGGCCTATTTTTCCCTACTTTGGATATATGAAGTCAACTTACCTGGAACCCCGAGCATACTTTTAACTTCCTTGCCTTGATTGCTCATGTCATATCACTTGTGGCTCAAACGATGCGTAATTTGGATATCTTATCGTTGTTTGCCCTTAATTTTGTGGGTTTGATCAGTCATAAGTTTGTCAAAATTTTGATTTACACCAAATCTTTCGAAACTTGCTATGCTTAAAGCTCTTGTTATGCTGATTTGACGTTTGCTTTTACAACTCGATTTCGACTCTCTTGGATAATTTTTTTATTTTTTATTCTTATTATCTAAAAATAAAAAATATTTAAATTTATTATTATTTGGCTAAACATTAGCAAAAATTATTCCTTACACTCATATATACATACTCTCACTATAAGCATCATGATTGCTACAATTTGATCAATGTGGCTCATTAATACACTTGATAAGAGGTAAAAAACCAAATACAAAGTAAAAACTAAGCAGGAAAATACACTTTGTACATTGTACACATGAATACTCATCATCTTGGAGTAGCCATAGGATGCTACTCCCCCCTTTCCATTCTGAGTCATCTCAGACAAAAGGCTGTGCAATGTGCATGGGCTATAACGTTGTGTCTATGCAAAGCTATGTAATGTGGCCCTATTATGCCAATGAAATAAATGCATGGGGTAACACTATGATATGCAAGATGTGGATATTGAATTGTTTGTTTAGAGATCTTCGGTGTCGAGGCTTCATCTATGCTACTTTTGCCAAACAAAAGTGTTTGAAGATGTCACACTTTCTCTCTTATTATTGTGGGTTTTAAAAGTGCATGTGTTGTTATTGCATTTGTCTTCGGTTGCTTAGGCAACCACTTGAACTTGGTGGTTGTGGTTGGTGGAGACAACTGAGTTTGGTGTTGAGTCTGTAGTTTCGGTCTCCATTGCCTAGTTGTTTGCATTGGTTGGGGTTAGGTTTGTCTTTTCTTTGGAATCCATTAATACTGAGGTAGGCTTGCTTTGGATTTTGATGTCCATTTCGGCTGCCCCACTGCCAAGTACAACTACTTTGAGGTTGCCGAGATTTCGTAGGAGAACTCTACCATTTTGTTTTGGCTGGAGGCATGGACGTAAGCATCAAACTATACCTTTTAGATGGAGCGACAGAGGGCACACACGGACACTGGAGCAAGAGCCAATGTCATCAATTATTCAACATGCATGAAGATGACAAATGTACCATCATCAACAAATTAGATAGAGCTAAAGGTTGCAAATTGAGGGAAGATTGTCAACTTAGGCCAAGGCAATTTGTCAATCAGTATCGCGACGGCCATCAATCCCACATTGCTTTCATGTAAGGGTAGATACAAACCTCAATGAAGTAGTCATCCTAGGTGTTCCTTGAATGCACACATACAAAGAAACTATGGATTGGCAAGAGGATGCATTAAAGTTCATCATAAATGACACCTCTTAGATCCCTCCACTAGCTAAGAGTGATCATGACTGGGAAGTACATCCCATTTTTGCAGTTCCAAAGCAATTGATGACACCTATGCTTGTACGACTTTCCAACGAACAATCCACAAGGCAAGTATGGATGAAGAAATCCAAAGAAGAAGAGGCCAATTGACTCAAATTACAAAGATGACAGGAAAGAAAAGAAGCTCATATCCATGGACGGTTTAGTGCCGGATATGGTGGAGGGTAGGCCAAATTTTGGTGCCAGTGAGCTATGCACAACATTGGATAAAGTCAGGGATCAAACAACACTTATTTTCTTAGATTCGGGTGCAAAGACAAACTTTATCTCACTAGAGTTGGCTATCAAGTTGTATAATAAAGCTGAAGAGATGGGGCACAATGTTGAGGCAGGCTTGATATGCCCTGGCCATTTAGATTGTGTAACTCCCATCATTGGAAAGATGGGTCTACATATACAGACAGTCATATGTAGACACAGAAGAGTTTTATACCATGCCTTTGGAAGGGTGCGATAATTTGCTCAACGCTTCTCTAGACCTCGCCAATCAGAGCAACAAACCTGGTAGCCATGTCATCGACCTCCGTATACGGTTAGCGTAGCCCAACAATAAGAGATTATGAGCCAAGTAGAAGACCTGTTAAAAAAAAGGGTTGATTCAACCTAGTTCTTCACCCTTTTGATCTCCAATGCTCTTAGTGTATAAGACAGGTGGTTCTTGGTGCATGGGTATTGATTATTATGCATTGAATAAGAATACCATTAAGAACACGTTTTCTATTCCAAGGATTGATGATATTCTTGATCGCTTGGAGGGTGCTTAAGTGGATACCATCATATTCGTATCAGGCCACAATTTTTCTCTACTTGAATTGCTTCGATTTGAGGAGGTGCCATTTTTTTATGTGTCAAAATTTGCAAGTTGTTTCCGCATTCTTTGCACTTTAAAATCCGTAACTTAGCTTCCTCTTGAGCCTTTAATTTCTTAGCCTTGGCGTGCTTCTTCCTTTCAATAACTTCATGGATCTTCTCCAACATTTTAGTGGTTAGTGGCAAATGATACTTTTTTAACCTGCATCCACTAATCCAATTGGGCATCTCTTCTCCCGCAAATGTAGCAAGGTTTATGGCTCTAGTCTCTGACCCTGATTCCCAAATAACACTCATTATTTGGAAAGGTGCTATATCATATCTCTCTTCATCACAAGTCATGTTTGGTCAAGATTCTATGGAGGACAACTAGAGCGAAAAAGGTACCACAGTGCTACTACTTTCCTTCCCTAAATGTAGTGAGAAATTGTTACAGTTACCCCATACTACCAAGTTTTAATCTTACTTAATGCTACTCCTAATGGTGGTAGAGATCTCAACCATTGGGGAATGCAGGAGCACACCACAAGCACATGCAATGGTGGTCTCCTAGATGAACCTCGGTACTTACTCTTTGGCAACGACACTGAGAAAAGGTTGTGTAGTCATCATTGCATAGTGCTCACTACAATCCACTAAAAGTCAAAACTAGGAGCAAGTAAGCTAGCCCTAACCTACAATATAGAGACTATATAATCCTACTACCACTCAAGAGGTCCACCATACATTTGGGTGTGAGCTCAATCCCAACCTACTCCCTCAGAATGCAATGCAATGCAGTGCTTATTATCTCATATGTCCTATCCACTTGCTCTTTGTGTGGTTACCTCAACTCAACTAGATACCGAGGGTTTATCACTTCCTTGAATACCTAAGGAGTCAATGAACAAGCCCCAATGAAACCCCTCTTTCCTCTTCCACTTTAAACCTTATATGATGCATGCACATCCCAAAAAGAGCCTAAAAACAAGAGAATTTGCAAAGAATCTCAAGCACCTTGATTAACCAAACACACAAGCATGAACTTAGTGATTAAAAGCTTAACCAAGACTCATGAAAACATCAAATGACAAAAAAACATTGATTATTTATTATGCTTAACCACCATGCATTAAGGAGCATGTGGGAGATATTGAATACAAGTGACATGGTATAGAGAAGTGATGAGAGCTACATAATTTCCTTTGTGCTCATGAAACTCTTGGATCCATAGCATAAACTAGGTCTCATGAACTTTGAAACTCTAAAATGACAAGACGTTGGCTATGTATATTAATGAGGTGATAAAATTAGGGCTCACATTTAGTCGTCTGAAGCTAGTTAAACATAGTGTGGTCCTCTAGTTTTAGGCTTTATGAGCATGGATAAACTACATAAAAAGCATCCCAAGGCTTTGAACCATTCAAAATGTCTTTCTTATACATAAAGGAGAGTTTAATGAAACAATCATGGATAAACATGGTTCTCATAGCTATAACCACCTTGGGCAAAATAGTAGCTTTCGACCAAATTATGGCCAAATCCTCGTAACTCCACTTAGACCAAAGTGTCCCTTAAGTTCTTTTTCACTTTATCCTTTGATTCATATATTTTTTTCTCACTTTAGTTGTTGTTCCGTAGCTTTGGCATGCATATTTCCTTTTGTGTGCACTTGTGGACAAACATGTCTAGAAACAATGCTAAAAAATGCCTCTAGCTGGGCTAAAAATAGAGAGATTGGCCAAGCCACATAAATTGTTATTCTTAATAGATTTTGGAACATCCAAAGTCCACAAGGTAGTTTACTAGGCATTTTGGCAAGCCATTACGAGCGTAGAACAAACTAGAAAAGCCTTGAAATGTGACTTTCTCTCTCTAGAAGTGGTGGTCAAGGGAGCTGAGTGGTGATGCTAACAATGAGATAAACCACCAAATCTAACAAAATTTTAGCTGGATTCCAATAAGGCATTTTGTGACAAAAGGGGTGAAAATGGCCCCAAAAAGTGGTCATTTTCTCTCTCTAGCCGTACCCAAGAATGAGAAAACATGGTCTAGTAAGTAGATATGGGTGGAGATCAACATGGGTGATCATTCTTTGGTAGTGAAGTGCCCTAGATAGTGTTGATCAACCCCATAAAAAGAGGAGAAGAAGAAAAAAATTTAGCTTTAAAGAGATGATGGAACATGGCTTGCCACCTCATAGTCCTATCTTGCAAGAGTGAGGGCACCCTCTCTCAACTTTGGGTATGTCTAGGCTAAAGAATCTCTACCTAGGCTCCTAGAGAATTTAAGGCTTATATAGAATCTCTCCTCCTCCTCTGCTTAGTTAGCTCTCTCTCTTAGATTAACAATGCATCACATCCTCATTAAAATGTAATAATGATGATTAGTAATCATCCATAAGGATTACTAAAAGAATCAAGGGGAGCTCTGGGTGCTCTTCTCCAACCAACCACTTCCTTTTATAGGCCTCTTCACCTATCTTTAGGAAACATTTTGAGAGTCCCCCCCCCCCGCCGTTCTGCATTCGCTCACAAAATATTCTACGATTATTGGGCATTGCTCATTGTGACATCACGATCCACATCTCAAAAGACATCTTAACTTAGAATGCCTAGCCAGTCCTACTTAGGATCTGTGTCCTACCCTTGTCATGACATTCCTTGGTCCTACCCTTATCTTGACATTAATCCCCCTTTTAAGGAGCGTTTTTATACTAAAAAACATCAATGTAAAAAATCTTCTTAAGAACATGAATGTTTTCCTCGTTCATCTTAACTTGCATCAGGTAAACAAATCCACTTGCAAATCTAGTATTCATATGTCGAACTATTTGTTCAAAGAAAAGGTTGAAGAACGTTATAAAACTAAATGATTACGATCAAAATAACCCCTAAAGAGATTATCCCTTTGACCAAAAGGAACCTCTACCTCAGACTAATAGAAGATCCTACCTGAAGCGAGATGCTCTAATTGAGCAAAACATATTGCTCTTACTCTTGAAGAAATTCCTCTATGGAATGCTTAGTACTCATGTACAAATGCGGATTAATCAAGCAATTTATTATCATTTGGACATGCTTATGACACATAAGAAATTTTGGTGCATGGTGTTTAAGTCCATGGGTACATTTACTCTCCACATGTAAAGTAAATCCCAAAGGTGTTGTTCTCCAAAAAGAAGAAGAGCCTGTCGTGGACTACCTCTATTAAACTGAATGGGATCTCTAAAATATCTTAATTCCACAATCTGATGGATGTTATAGTGTGTTCAATCATGACAACATAAAAATTAAACCTACATACCTTTGCTTAAATGTGTGTGTGTGTGTGTAGGGCTGTACATTGCTTCTAGTTTGCATTGCCAAAGATAACCCCAGATGTGACCAAAGCTAACATCAATGTAGACACTTGTAAGGTGAAGCAATCCTATGGCTTTAACCTACACCCATCACTTCCATGCAATGTGCAAACTGCTCAAAGGTTAGGCTCTTCATGAGAGCATCCGCAGGGTTGTCATCCGTATGAACCTTGACTAACTCAATGCGCTTGCTAGCCAATATGTCACGTATCACATGATGATGAACTTCTATGTGTTTCGACTTGGGGCAAGATCTCCCACTAGGCCATCTACCCATGTGGCTTCCTTGCTAGCATAAAAAACTATCACATACTCTACCTTTGTGGTGGAAGATGACGTGTTGTTTTGGAGACATGATATCCATGACACACCTGCTCTAGAAAGTAGGAAAACATAGTTAGGCATGGATCTGCAACTATCCACACAACCTGCATAATCCACATGCGTGTTACCCACAATGGATGCATCATTAGTCCCAAAGCATAAACACTTGTTTGTTGTACCTTTCAGATAACTCAAAATGTGCTTCACTTCTTCCCAGTGCTTTCTGCCAAGTTTTGTCAATAAATTTGCTAACCACTCCTGCTGCAAAGGCAATGTCCCCGGTCTCGTGGCTACTATGGCATACATAAGGCTGTCAACTACTAAAGAATATGGCACCTCGGCCACTTTTTCTTTATGAGCATCAGACTTGGGAGCATCATTCTTGATAAGTTTTTCATATGCCTGCATTGGGGTACTCAATGTAGCCTTCCCCCCTGCAAATTAAAATGTTGCAAGACCTCGTGGACATATGTTTCCTGTGACAACTCAAGTATTCCACATTTTCTATCCCTCTAAATATGCATACCAAGAAAGTGGCTTGCATGTCCCGATTCCTTCATAGAAAACTGTGTGCTAAGTCACTTCTTCAAGATGGCAATCTCATCTTTAGACTTCCCAACGATGAGCATATCATCGACATAGAGTATCACAATGATAAGTGAAACTTCTTGGTATACAAGCAGTGATCTGTATGGATCCTTGCATAAGCTTGGGACTGCATGTACTTATCAAATTTCTTGTACCATTGCCTTGAGCCCTACTTTAGTCCATACAAAGAATGCTTTACACAATCTCCTAGGGAATCATGTAATGCAATGGTGTACTGGGAGATCTATTGATTATATGCATTGATGTCATAACAACTTCTCCCCAAGACTCTTGAGGTAAAATTTTCATAAATAGCATGGAGTGACTCTTTCCTGGATAGTTCTATTCATGCACTCAACAACTCCACTTGAAACAGGCATGTATAATGTAGTAAACTATCTTTCAACCCTTGTTTGGTACAAAAGTCCTTAAACTCGGCGGAGACATACTCTTCCCCATTTAGTGCGCAAAGCCTTCAACTTCTTGCTTGACTGGTTCTCAAGCATAGCTAATGCTATGAACTTTTGGAAAACACTAAAGACTTCATCTTTCCTCTTCAAGAGGTAGACCCCACAGCTTTCAAGTAGAGTCATCTATGAAAGGCAAGAAATATAATGCCCCCCCTCATAGACTTATGTGGCATAGGCCCACACAGATCACTATGAACCAAATCTAGAGGATTCCCTAACTTTCTATCTAATGGAAAAGTGGAAATCCTAGTATGTTTTTTGTTTATGCAATGTTCACATAAACAAAAATCAAAATAGTTTAACATTGGGATATATCCAAAACGTTGTGACTACTTCATTCCTTTTTTACTCATATGATCAAACCGGCTATACCATAACTCAGTAGAAGGCAGTTTAGCTACATAGATAGAATTTTCTTTTACAGAAGAGAAATGCAAGGAATATAATGAGCCATACTTTTGGCCTTTAAGCATGACCAAGTTACCTTTTCTTATTATCCACGAACCATTGCTAAACATTGTAGTGTATCCACGATTATCAAGCTATCATGTTGAAACCAAGCTCTTAGTTAGCTTTGGCACATGTCTAACACCTCGCAACATGAACTTGGTACCATTGCGCATACACAAACTTCACATCTCCAATGCCACTCAGCTTAACAAAACCATGTGTAGAAGCATAACTGAAGAACCACTCCGTGCGAGGAGTAACATGAAAATTGGCACCTGAGTTTATGATTCAATTTTGCACATAGCATTCATCAAGAGCTAATAATGCCTCTAGACTCAAATCAGAAGTGAAGACTAGTACATCTAATGGCTACTACATGTCAAGAGCAAAACATCAACATGTGGAGACTCAATGACATTGAGCTCCTCTATCTTCACACTACTCTTAAGAGGTGCAGGACCTCTGATAATGGCTTTACCCTTTTCTTTTTGCAACAAATGAAAATCCTTCTTTATGTGTCCTTTCTTATGACAATGGTAGCATTCAATGTTCTTCGTGTCACATCCATGATTCTTGCTACATGCATTCTTGCAATCCTAAGAACGGTCGTGATTACAACTGGCCTCTTTGCCATTGATGGTTTTTTTGGCTACTTCCACTAGCAATATATGCATCACCATGCCCACTAGTGTCCAAAGAGATTGACATCAAATCTCTTGCATGAGTAAAGCACTAGTAACATCACTAAAAACAAGCTTGCCTTAAGGAACATCAAAATTCAGCCCTTTAGAAGTAAACTGTGTGAAAACACTATTGAACTCGTTCAAATGCGAACTGACACTACTACCTTCTTTCATATTGAAACTCATAAGCTTCTTCATAAAAAAATGCTTTGCTAGAAGCACTCTTACCATCCCATTGTGATCATAATGACTCCCATAATTCCTTTGCAGTAGTCTTGTCCATAATCCTAAAGAAAATGGACTCACCAAGGTGTAGTTGAATGGTCCCCATAGCAAGAGCATCAAGCTCCTCACACTCATCATCAATAAAACACCCTCTTTATGCTCTTTCAATGGCATTGCAAGGTCTCATTGACCAAGACATCATGAATACATTGCTTTCATATCATGAAGTTTGTGCCATCAAACTTCTTGATATAATACTCTTCATTCTCAGAAGTTTCAGTCATTATTGACCAAAGAGAATGCATGAGAGTGAGACTAGGAATTTATGGTAAAATTTTTGCAAATTTTTTGACAGAGTCCCCTTTGTATAGAGATCAAAATCTCAACCAAAAACTAGCCAAAATCACTACGATGTTAATGCAAAAGAGTACTATAAGCAAGCTAGAGGAGATACATGAAAAATTCAACAGTCTCCTCTGTATGGAGATGAAAATCTCGAGCAAAACTCAAGACAAAACAATGCATAAAATATCACGTGTGGGCATAAACTGGCATGTATTGCTCAAAAGGATGGTCAACAAACAACTGCCAACTTGGCATCAAAGCACCTATACATGTCTATACATATCCTCTAGCAAGGCCACGAATAGGGATCTCCATCAACCTAATCCACCTCACATTGTGTAACTCGGCCCCCACTACTCGGCTTCAAAACCTAACCTCACGCAATAACCCTCACAAAAGGCGATGCAAACACGACTAGCCACAGTCTCAGAAAGGACTCTTCCAGACTGAATCTCGAAAATGGCCGGGACTGCCAAAACAAGCCAAAATCGGCTTCACAATGACTTACAATGGTAGTATTCGCAACACAACGTACATCCAAAATGTAGAATCGTCACTGCAGAACTGTAGAACACGTGCTCAAACAGACGCCAATGAGTATGCAAGCAAAAAGCACAAAACCAACCCCCTATAAGAAGTAAAATTCTCTCAACAGAGCACAAGTACTCTCGAGTTCTAGTGACACATACACCATCTGTATCCAAACTCCCACTGGAACTATAATGTCTATCACTGCTAAAGATGCTTACCAATCTGATGTGTCCAATAAACCTGTGATTGTCTTGTGTGTGACAAACCGTATTTGAGTGCTATCTCTGAGAAGCTATCAGCAGCTATACATAAGCAATACCACAAAGAACATACATCATGGACAAGCACGCATATGGAAATCCAAATCCACTCTTAGGAAATGCATAGAATTGCTGCTAACAACAATCTATAACATGTCTCCTTGTGTGCGTCTCTACAATGTTAGAGAAGAGGCACCTCACATGTGCATGTCGATGTCGGAGGAGAAGTCAAAGTTGCAAGCTGGGAAAACTGGTTGCCGATGTCAAGAGAGAGTGTGTGTATATGTGTCTTACTATGCACACAATCCCTCTCTCTTTCTGTCAAATCCGTTCTCTCTTCTTTGTCAAGAGTATGTGTATTCAAGGCCTTCAATGTTGAAGTTGAGATGAATCTATCTCTTTTTCTCTCTCCTCTCTTACTCAACTCAAATGCACAATCTGTCTTGCCAAAACAGCTTCCATCTTTTCGATTTTAGACATATCTTCACTTTGAACCGGTTGGCTACAAAGTCATAAACCTCAAAGAGATCTACGTTTTGATAAAAAGTTATGTAGCTCAAGTTATGAGCAAAAGAGTGACCTGGTACTATCACTCTTCCCTAACCTAAGCAAGTTGCTTCTCTTTCTCTCTCTCTTTGAGGTCATAGAAAGCTCAATTTCTCACCCCTTGTGGCTTGTAGAGTTTAGCCCCTTGCCACCTTGATGCATGAGCTCTATGTGTGGAGCTCACAATGTCTCCATAACCATGCAAGCTCCGAGATTCTATTTGTTATCGATGTGAAGCTCGCCCTGGAGGAAAACATTGAGAGAGAAGTAGCACTGGAACCTTCGCCACTTGAAGAGTGCATGGTGCATGTAGAGTACGAAGGAGAAGAAGAGCAGAAACAAAGTGTTGGTGGAGCTCTCATTGAGGGTTCGAATGCCTCACTACTCATTATTTTTCTATATGATCAAAAGAATAGATAAGGTTAGTATGGTCAATGTGATGTGTGTCCGGCCAATTGGCTGAACACCAACAATGCTAACAAGAAAACTCAAAATTAGCAACATAGTGCATACTTTCTCATAGCCATATAATTACATCATAATATTCTAAAACAGAAATACTAATGTGAAAATTTGAAATGTAAATACATGTATAGCACACTTTGTGTAAAACAAAGATTGTATATAATTCCAAAGAGAAACATATGATAAAAGATCATCTAACCAAACTTTAAGAATCAATAGCGTCTATTGTAGTTGAGGTGATAATCTAAAACTAAAATGATAAAAAAGATCCAAACTTGAGAGATTTCTTATGACTATGGAGATTCTAGTTGATGAAGGGGGCTCTGATTGTCATCTTGCTCAATTGCCCAAAGCATAGGGAAACCTCTTTTGGTATGTGAATCTGACAAGTAACAGAAGCACAAATTTTATCTCCTAGCTCATGCAAAATCAGTTGCAGATAGAGAACTTGTAGAGCCTATGGCCCTCCTGGGAGTTTTCGTATTTGAGATATGTTGTGTCTAATGCAACTCTTTCTCATATGCATCATATATCAAAGTTTGTCTAATTGCATCTTCCAATATCTTTGGATGCAAATGAGTAATTGAAGATATGATATCAGGATGTACATTGTGAAGAAAACCTCAAATTTTGTGAAACTCGTTTAGCTTATCTTGTGATACCTAGAGATACAGAAGAATTGTGTGTGTAACAGTTGCCCATGCATTCCAATTCTTCTATGCTTCATTATTGAGAAAAAATTATATCAAACACAGATGGTTATTCAAGTATGGTTATGCACTAGGATTGGCCAGTTTGGTGGTAGCTTTTTACATTCTTGGGATCATCATATTTAGTATTGGCTATGTAATTTGCAACTTCCATTCTATAGGTAATTAAGGTACACACAATCAAAGCCAAGCTTTGCTCAAAACCAACTAATCATGCGCAAACATACATAATGCGCACACATACATAAACCAACTAATCATGCAATACACACAAATTTGTGCACATGCTTTCTTTTGTAATTGTACGAGCCTCTTTAACACAATCAATCCGAGCTCTTTAGGCACAATCAATATCCAAAAGGAGGAAGGTGACCTAGTGGGAGGTAGAACAAAGAACCTATGATTGCTTTTTGTTGCATATACGAGTGCGCAAGTACATGAAGGACTGTGGGGTACCATAAGTTCTACCTATACTATAAATATGCACCAACCACTTCAAGCCCCCTTTACTTAATCATTGTTCAAGTCTTAAGCTTGCACATCTCACCACCCTCATGACTGAGTGACTCAAGGGGTAAGAGGGGGCATTGCGGCAAGAGGGGGTAGGGGAGGAGCGAGGGGAGGATTAATGAAGCATGAGTGCCTTTCAGATCCCCAAACCACATTTGTCCTCCAATTTGTGGGGAAATAAACTTGACCCAAAACGAAAAGTAGGCACAAGGTCCAAAGTTAGGGTGAAAATAGGCGTATGGAGCATCTCAAGAATAGATCATGTGGGCAATGCTAGTTAGTTTTGACTTGTTGCCATGTCTAATATGCCCAAAAATGTAGAGTCATACAAAGTCAGCCATGGATCCCCGTGCCCCCCTCATAATGCGTGATGGCTTTAGTGTGGAGGCATCAAGTGCTCACAACCAAATTTTGATTGTAAATGAATTACACATCTATCTATCTATACTATAATAAAAGGGGGAGGGATCCCCCCCCACCCCCACTACACGTGTCACCGTTCCTTGAGTCCGCGCCTTGTGGTAGAGAGCTCTGAGAGAGAGAGAGAGAGAGAGAGAGAGAGAGAGAGAGAGAGAGTATTTCTCTAATCTCTAAAGATAATTTTTTTTGTAGCTTTTCATGAGAAGAGTGATTGTCTATCAACACAAGATGCTAAAACTAGAATTTGAGTTGGTTATGTAGGCTTTGGAGACGAATCACTCCCTTTTTTTAAGACATGCTAAGCACTCAAAAACGGATTTCAAGTATCAAATAAAAAAGGAATAAAAATTAGAAGATCTTGAACGATCCGACCAAAATAGATAAAGGGTATTTTGGGAATTTCCACAAATTAGAAGGGTATCCATGGTAGCCTTGGTGCTGGCTCTCGAGAAGTGCAAGGTGTCGACCTCCACAGGTATGTAGACGTTGTGTGTGCCCTCTAGCATCCAGTCGGTTTGCACGGCCTGCATGTGGAGAGAGAGAGAGAGAGAGAGAGAGAGAGAGAGAGGAAGAGAGCAAAATGTTGCCACTACATGTTCGTCTTCTTCTTCGAAGATGTGAAAGCTCAAAGCTGATGGTGTAGCTACACGTGGAGCTACGTGCCACTCTCAAGAATCCGGACTATAGGGACCTGCAATTGCTCTGCGATGACTGCATAGTGGTGCACACGCTTCAATCCCTGCTCACCACTCGCTCCCCCTTCTTCCACGCCACTGTTCTCTCTCTCTCTCTCTCTCTCTCTCTCTCTCTCTCTCTCTCTCTCGTTTGTAGGTTCCATTGCATGAGGAGATAAAGATAACATTGAATATTTCTATGGACGATACAATGTCATCAAAAGTGGACGAGGCAATTGCAAAGCTTATGGTGATTGTGATTGTAGCGATGGTGGGTAGATTGTGTAAATAGAGGAATGTAATAACAACGGAAGCAGATGGTTATGAGGCAGATGTAATGTTGCCTGTTGAGGAACCGTTCAACGTCTTGACAGCTCGAGATGGGTTTTGCCGTATTAAATTTGACAATGGGCCCATGGATGTTGTTGGCAATGGGTCTTTGCAAATTTTAGGGATGGTAAAAAAGGTAGAGGGTTCTTTTGTATGTGATTGTGTGACAACGTTGAAAGGTAAGAGACTGGTTCTCTCAAATTTGTCCATAGATTGTGGTGTTGATGAGGATGAGTCAATCGTAGTAGTCGTCACATTTGGTGAAGAACCCCACAATGAGCGAATGCTTGATATCCCTAACCGCAAAAATCGTGATGTCGATGTGCACACATTCAGCTTTGATATGGAAGAAGGGCCAACGGTGATGGCATGCAAGGGTATGTATAAGCATCCACATGGATTTTGCTAGCGATCCATTTGCAGCCCACGACTCAGAAGAGGCCCAACATAGAAAGAGGAACAATAATGTTGGGAAGGTAAGGGATACCCGCAGTGCAGATGGCAAAGAACATGGTTTTGTAGTTGGGGGCAATATGGGTGGTGTAATCTATGAAGCGTGACCCACCGAATTCCTCCCAAACCATAATACATTGGTGTTGTAGGAAAGCTTCATGCACTTGGAAGTCTATCGAGGCATCATGTAGTTGCCCTATCTTCAACTCCACCCAAATGCATTCACCAAGCAATCTAGCTTGCCTTTGGTAACATAAGAAGCGCCCGAGAGTCCCCAAAAGCACAATAGGAGTCTCTCTCTCTCTCTCTCTCTCTCTCTCTCACACACACACACACACACACACACACACACACACACACACACACACACACACACACACACACACACCCACACCCGTGGTTGTTGCTCACTTGAATGGTAGCGTAGTGTGTGGGCACAATCCTCGGCTACATTGGACGTCTCTCTCTCTCTCTCTCTCTCTCTCTCTCTCTCTCTCTCTCTCTCTCAACTGTCTTTCATGGCCACTCCCCAGCCTGCCCAAAGGCATTGCCAAAAGGGATTCTTCTCCCCCCCTCCCCCTAATACACAAGCAAGAGAGAAATTACATACACTGCTTGTGTTGGAGAGAGGAGGTGACGAAAATTGTTTTTCCATGCATAATAATTGATGCGACAACCATTGCTATCACGGAAACCAAGTGAGATGACTTGCATTGAGCAGCAAACGGGGAGATGTGACTCTGGGGAAGCAAATTCAGGACTCGAGGAGGACCACAAAGGTCAAAGTCGTGCTTTGCAGTGCAAAAGCTGCTCTCATAAGACTATTATTTGTATCTCTCTCTCTCTCTTTATTATCCACAACTCTCTCTCTCTCTCTCTCTCTCTCTCTCTCTCTCTCTCTCTCTAGTCAGCATGCTTCAACCACTGCACAAATGCCATGTATGAGGTAGACCCGTGCAAGCTCTTATGCGCTGAAGGAGAGGGACGTCAATGTTGTTTTCAAACCTGGCGTTCAAGTGGCCTAAAAAATCAAACAAAGAGAAAGCAATCAAAAGACTCCCCTCCTAAGTACGTTCACATCACAAACACACGAATTGCCCCAGCACCATATCAGTGCTTTAATCTCATTTGCTCATCCAAACTTGGTCATCATTTCTTATTTACTCCTACTTTCAATCACTGTCCGCAAAAAAAACCAAGGTTTAGTATATTTGCAACCGATTAGAATTGCAAAGTCTCGGCTAGATTCTTGAAGTGCGGACTGCCAATTTTTTGCACATGTCAGGTTGCAAGCTCTTGCTGCAAGGATGAGTGGGTTGGGATCTTGGAAGGCAGGGTGGGGGCAAGTGAGGGAAAGAGGGGCCATGCCGCCGCCGGAGGTGGCATCGCTTTACTAATGGTTCTTCATATACACTTGCTATTTTAGATTCTAGAATATTTTGTGTAGTCTTCTTAGCTTAGTTTGTTACATCTATACTATAGCCAATAGAAAAATTGGGACAAGAGGAGTTTGTTGGGTTGGGAGTGTCCTTTAAGCGTTTTGTTGTCTCCTCCTCTCTCACTCATTCTTGTTCCACTTTTGATCTCACATACTCCTTAGTTTGTTGAATATATTAGAGAGAATTTCCCTCATCGATAAGATAGGTAGACTCTCTTTTGATGCTTTTGCTTGTGGACAAAGAATAGTCACACAAGGTCTTTTGGACGACATACAATTTGATAAGAGGAGTTTTATAATCTTTATAGATTGAAGACTTTGCTTAGGCTATGGTCACGCGAGGCTTAGTTTCCACAGACAACATTCGACCAAGTCTGACAACGTGTAGCTTTGCACCGGCATAGTGGTGTGAAATTTTGTAACTATGCCTTTTTTGGTTTAGTTTTCAAACTAAGCCCGTTGCTCGCCGGTGATTTCTCCTTTTCTCTCTCCTATCTACGCCTCACACTCCCTCTCACTACTGGCTGCTCCCCATTACCCTTTGAGCTGCCGTACTTGCTGTGGTCAGATTCTGTCGCGAGTTATTGAAAACTAAGCTTCGCGTGACCATGCTCTTAGTCCTTATAACGTGAGGGAGTAAGTTTGACTCGCTTATGTTATTACAAGAAGCACACTTGCATGTGTGTATCGTAGGGTCTTTATTGTAATCTATGCGAGATGCAAGATCTTTTTTCCTTTGAGAGTGGATTAACACCTTTTTACTATTCAATCTATTCTACTATCTCAATCACAATTTGGCATTTGCGTCAACTATTGTTGCTGATGCACGCGGATTATAAGGAGTGAGAGTCGAGCAAAATACAATTTTCCATCTCTTTCGCACCTCTCTCTCTTTCGTTTTCAGTATGGTCAATCTTCCTCTCCCTCTTTTCATCCATGTGATAAGCGAATGATGAAGGAATCCTCTTTAGCTATTAAAGCTAGTGATGGTGTTGGTCTTATGGTGTAAAACCAAGCAAGTTGCATCTACTAACATGATATGGCGGAAGGGGGAGCCCTTTACATGTGTCGTAATCTACTAACATAATATAGCAGAAAGGGGAGCCTTTTACACGTGTCACAATCTGCAACCTGAAGGTTAAAGTCCAAAACTAAAAAAAGCCCCTTTGCACATGATAAAAAGGAGAGAGAGAGGTCGTCTTCGGATGACCGTACTGGTGATTATTAATGGGTAAAACCAAGCAAGTTGCATGAAGTATGGTTACGAATACAATGCGTAGAGGTTAGATGTGCAATACGTAGGCCTATGTAACAGATACAAATGTTGAAGGTACGAAGCATGTGGCAGTGGGAAATTTATGAGGTTACTTGTAAATATTTTAAAGGCATCCCTGATTCCCCTAAGGTGCGAACAATTTGAAGGCGGGTGCTCCCGCGGAGAGTTTGCCTTTCCAACTGCACTCCTCGCTCGCTTTTCATTTTCTGCTTGCTTTCCATTTCCGTAGCTCTTGATCTTCTGCATTCGCAACCTTCGTCCATGGCAGCTCGCTTTTCCATGTTATGTCCTGTCCTTCGCTCACTTCTCTGCACGTTCCTCCCCGCGTTCTCTCAGCACGTTTCCCTCCGTTTGATCGCATTGTATAAGATTGCTCACTTCTAAACCCGAAACTTTTGTTCGCTCCTTCCTTTTCAACTTGTACGCTCCTTCTTGTCAGTTCTGGCTGCTGCAATCACAGGAAGAATGAGCTTATCAGCTGCTGGCTCTTGAAGCCAGAGCTCTGCTGCACCTTTGCCTTGCGGAAAATGAGGGATGCTATCTTGGCTAGGAAAGCTGTTTTCGGCATGCTGGCGGCCCGTTCAAACACGCTATGCACGAATGAACAAGGATACGGGTGATCATGCACTCATGCGGTACAAGGACCTGGTGCAGCATGCTTGTGGTGCCATTTCCATGGCTGTTGTCCAAGGTAACAACGTCATGGAAGATGAGAGCCAAGTGGAAATAGGTGCTGCCGGAACGTTTATTGGTATCTATGATGGTCATGGAGGACCTGAGGCAGCTCAGTATGCTTGTAATCACCTTTATAACCATCTTCAAGGTAACAATCTCTCTCCCTTTCCTGTTTACTTGCATCATTGCATCTTGGCACAGCGTTTTACAATCTTTGAGGTTAGTACCACTAATTTTCAGCGAGTTAATATGTGCCGAGTGCCACAATGTACATAAGACAATTGTAAAGTGTTTCCGCTATAAGTCGACTTTGAATGTTGAACAAAGAAACTAGTGTGTATTTGTAATTTGTGACTCCTTCATTCTGCTAAAGTTTTAGGGATAATGTCTCCTTCATTCTCGAAAGTTGTGGATGTGAGATATGACTACTCGGCACTTGTTTCTGTTTCTCAAACATGCATTTATAGTTTTAACACCCTCTTATGGCATTCATTTCATAAATGAAGGACTCAGCACGCAGTTCTTGTGGCAGTTAGGCATTCAAAATCAGGAATGACTTGATCGAAGTTGCATAAGTCATCTTCGTTTTATTGTGGCAAAAGAGTCTGTAATGCCTGCAGTCAAGTTACTGTAATCAAGTGATAAAAGCTTGATACTCTTATGCTTTGTTGTTTAAGTCATCTTGTTTCTATCGTGGCAAAAGAGTCTGTAATTAAATAACAAAAGCTAGATATTCTTATGCTTTGTTGTATACATATGGCATATTCCATCACATCAATAAAATTCTGCCCAATGCCCAGTGGAGGGCTTTCTTCAGTAATTTATGTGTCAGGAATGATTTCAGAAAAACTGCTATATGTTTTTGACAATCGTCTGTAAGACTTGATCGATCTTGTTTTTAGTGTGGCAAAAGAGTCTGTAATGCCTGGAGTTAAGTTACTGTAATTAAGTAATAAAAGTTTGATACTCTTATGCTTTGTTGTGTAAGTCATCTTGTTTCTATTGTGGCAAAAGAGTCTGTAATTAATAACAAAAGTTGGCATATTCCATCACATCAGTAAAATTCTGCCCAATGCCTTCTTCAGTAATTAATGTGTCTTGCACAGTGGAGGGCTTCATTCGAGAGTATAGAGCGGCTAATTGGAAATTTCCTTTTGACAAGCAATGTGTCATGCTCAGGGCTTCATCATTATCTTTGTGTTGCCTCTCTCAGAGAGAGAGAGAGAGAGCGGGGGGGGGGTTGTGGGTGTTGGTCAGTGGTCTTTCATGCATCGAAATGAATGGAAAGCCAATATTGCTTATTCTGTGGTCATTGACTTTGAAGAGGTTAACCTTTTTTTTCCCTACACCTGTAAATAGACCTTTAGAATTTGAGATTTCCACTTGTATATTTGGTTCATCATTTGCTACTAAGTATTTGGCTTGCTCTATTACGTTTGAAGGATTTGCAACAAGTGACAATGGAGGCATGTCTGAAGATGCCATGCAAAGAGCTTTTCAGGCCACTGAAGAGGGGTTTTTAGCCTACGTAAGGCGGTCTAGTCAAGACCTAATGACGGTTGGAGCTTGCTGCCTAGTTGGAGTCATTCAGGGGCATCTGCTGTACATCGCCAACCTTGGAGATTCACGAGCTGTTTTGGGGAGTGTTTCAACTGTAACTGGTGACATCATGGCCACACAATTAACAGCTGATGATAATGCAAATTATGAGGAAGTTCGAGAAGAGCTGAAAGCTAAGCACCCTGATGATGAACAAATTGTATCATTCAAGGGGGGTTCCTGGAGGGTGAAGGGTATCATTCAGGTAAAACGAGCCTCATTAAAAATGTATATTCTCTTTTTTTGAATAGGTTTGTTGTTGATCAGGGTTTGGAGTGTAGTCGTAGCAAGGGTGATTGTCTTTTCTATAGCATTATTTTTGTCAATAAAACTTGAATAGCAAACCTCATGGATTTCTGAACAATCTTGGAGATTATCTGCCCCATGAAAAATATTTCGCCCAGGTGTAGTGTCTAGTGCAGGTTACCAGGTGTGTCGGTTCCCTGTTGTCAACTTTCTGGACTCTAAATAGAATTCGCAGTTTGATGAGCAAGGTTTTTGGACTTGTGCATTAGCAATACAATCACGTAAGATTTGTGAGAGGTTAGGGATGTGTGTTGGGATGGGTCGTGGGTGCTTCTACCCTCAATTATGACAAGTTAGCGAGTTCAAAAGTACAAGCATTCTCCAAGGCTTCTACAAGACCCTTTGCACAGCTTTACCATAATCTAACAAGTAAGATGGATACCATTGCATTTGTTCATGGCTACAATAATATAATGATATTTCTTTTCTATGACATGAAATTGATACTAACAAAGTATTTCTTGTATCTATGCTGTGCGTGTTTCGAAGATGCAGTATCTAGATGAGAAACGATTTGAATATGATGTAGCTTGTGAGGAAGTATCAATGTTGGATGAGATGTCTTCATTCACCCAGAAGTGGGATGTTTTTCAAGAGGACCGTAAGAATCACTCTCTGTTAGGCGTAGCCGAAGTGTTGATGGTGATAGCTTAGGATGAGTGCTCCACACGTATACAAGGTTTTTTTTACTTAGTGAGAGATGTGCATCGAATAAAGAGAGAAGAGAGAATGAAACTGTGAGTGAAGGTTCTGTGAGTGAGAGAGGGAGAAACGAGGGACGGAGATGGCCAGGGACAGAGGGGGATGGGGCTGTTTCCGGCGGATGACAGGGCTGGCTGTTCGGAAAGCTGTACTGGAACGGCAGCTGGTTAGTAACGGCAAGGGATGACCAAATGGACATATTTTTTTTGAAAAAAAACTGAACTTCAATGGCTTTAAACGGTCACTTTTTGGGGAGTTTTAGGGCCAAGGCCAAGGGGCTCTTTTAGGAGGTGTTTTGTAGCCCCTTTTAAAAGAAGGCCTCCTCAATGCATTATGCAATACTGAGTACTCAAGCCTCAAGGTCAAGCTCTCTACTCTCGAGTCCTATGCTTTAGCTCAGGCCTCAAGCCTCAGTTGTTGCCTCCCTTTACTCTTGCAAGCTTTCAAGCTTCCTCTACTCTCTCAAGCATCAAGCTCCGAAGGCTTGATCTTCTACTCTCTATCTAGTATCTAGTATTTACTCTCTTGAGCATCAAGGCTTCAAAGTTTGAGCTCTCAAGGCTTGAGCCTTGATCTTTCTATCTACTCTAGTCTCTATCTATCTACTCTTTATCTGGATTCCGCATCAATGGCGTCCTCTCAATGTGGCACCTCTCGAAGATGCGCTGCCGTGCAAACATGGACACAGTGGGATGAGGAGGTGAATCCAATGGTCAAGGCCAAGGTGGTAGTGCTTGGACTTGCAAGCTTTGCAACTACAAGAGGACCGCCGGCGCCAACAAAGTGCGCGCTCACTTTTTGCATGAAGACGGCCAGGAGGTGAAGTTTTGCATGCGCATCACCCCTGAAAAAAGATCGGAGCTTCTTGAGAAGCTCAAGGTGTTTGAGGCCGTCGAGGTGGCGAAGAGAGGCCAATGTACGTGTTGCGGTTGATGAGACCGAGAGAACAACCGGCGCCGATGGAGGTGAAGGGTGGCTTCAATTTTGAGGAACCTTTGAGCTCTCAAGCACATCATCATGCTCCTTCCACATTGGGTGTTTCCGTTGCCAATCATTCCCATCGCACAATCCACCCTCAAAGAAAATTGAAATCCAAGATTGAAGGAAGAAGTGGATAGGTCGGTCGGTGGCTTGCTTCTTCTACCACAATTACATTTCTATCATGTGGCTCAGTGAGCAAAATATATAGTTCTATGCAACATTGCAAGGCCTCTTTGATTGCATACTAATTGGAGTCTCTATTTGTAAATTGAAATAAGTCTCCATGTTTCAAGGCTATAGCTACAAAAATTGGGGAGTATGGGTCCTCTTATATGCCCGCATCATCGGAAACACTCCGCACGACTTTGCTTGATGTGGAGAAGCGGAGTGTAGAGCAAGCCGCGCAAACAACGAAAGAAAATTGGGCTACCAACGAAGTCTCCCTTATTGTTAGGGTGGAGTGACATTTGCAAGAGGTCCGGCCATGGAGGGGAGATGTACTTCAACGACTCTCATGATGCATTCGACAATGGAAAGGCCGCCAACGTGCTTGCTGTCGAAATAATTGATGACCATTGAGATCATTGGGCCGGAGAATGTGGTGGACATGGTTGCGGATGGAGAGGCATCAATTAGGGCGGCTGAGGCTATCATCCATAGTTACTCAGAATGGAAAATCGGAATGGGGAACGGGGAATGGCAACCGGTATAAAATGCGATTCCGTGTTTTGGACACTCACATTTGAAACACGAAACGGGGTTTCGAAACAGGAAGCTAGATTGGGAATGGGGAACAGCGACCTGAAAAGGGCCATTCCCTGTAACTATGCTATTATCGAGCGTATGTATGGGCAACTCACCTTCTCATTTTGCATGGCGCATTGCCTCAACAACCTTCTTAAGGACATAGGAGCATTGTCATTGAAACCGGTCCATAGGGTGGTAGACTTTAGCTTTCACCCGATTCTTTACTTGAACTTTACAACGCAGAGAAACTTGGCCCCAAAGTCTGGCACCCCTTACGGTATTTCAATTTTCTTTATTCTTATTGCAAATACACGATCGGAATGCTTTCACCTAACTCTCACCAAGCTGTCCAAACCTGTCCATGACTGTAATTGCAGGTTTTTGACCCAATTTCGCCAGCATAACAGAGCAAAAACCCCCGTAGGTCAAAAAAGCACACATCAAGGACATTTTCCCTTGCAATTTGGAAGCTTTCCAGTGAGCTGCAGGTCAACTTCAGCATGCTGTAATTCTCTGTTTTGTCACTGTCAGGTGCCTAAAGCCCTGTTTAAGCATCCCAAGGCTTTCCCGAGGCTCCTCTTGCGATGTCCTGCAGTTTAGGTGCGAAACCCTAAACCTACAAAAAAACACAGCAGGCTATAATTTTCTGTTTTGGATCGTTTTGGGTGGAGGAAACACGTCTATGCGTGTCTTAGGTGCTCCTGCACGCAATGGGACAATTCCCCTTTGAATCGGACGAGTTTTCATGCTAGAAAACTTTCTGATTTTGCAATCCTTGCAGTGGAACTGTGCGTACCTGTGGGGGATTAGCAATTAGCTAATTCGATTCCTATACAAAAGGCTCTTGCCTTGGTAAACACGCATAAAGCCTTGAGAAGTGTACATGGTCATCTGAGAAGCCCAACTAGTGGGGCATTACCATACGTGCAAAGGGGAGAGAGATGCACGAGAGCAAATCATCGTGCTACATGAGACAAGGGAAAAGGCAAGCTTTTTGTTAAAGCTGTGATCACTTGCATCCACTACTCGCGCATACATACCGGAGTCATTATGAACAAAAATCAGCCTCTTCTCTCAATTTGGGTGCCCCCTCTTCATGCAAATCTGGCAAAGCCCTCACAAACCACCTAGAATGTCATTGTGCACACAAAGATCGACACCTTGTAGGCCCCAAAGATTGGCACCCCTCTCGGTATTTCTTTATTGAGTTAAGAACAAACGAAACGGACACGTAGATCAAAGTATCACAAAGCTGTTCAAACCTAACGAGGGCTGAAATTGCATGTTTTTGACCTAATTTCGGCAGCATAACGACGCCAAAACCCCTGTAGGTCAAAAGCACATGTCTAGGACGGATTCCCTCACCACTTAGAAGCTTTTTGGTGAGCTGTCACAGAATTTCAACGTGCTGTAATTCCCTGTTTTGTCATTGCTAGGTGCTTGAAGCCTTGTACACACATCCCAAGGCTTTCCCGAGGCTCTCATGGTGCTAATTTGCAATTTAGGTGCGAAACCCTAAAGCTGCAGAAACTCCTCATTTTTGGGCGCCTCCCTCTTGGGATGAGAGCCTAGAGTGTGTGTTGACCTGCAGGTTGCTCTCCTACTGCCACGTGTCTAGTTGGTCCCTTTAGTTTAAAATTTCTAGTTCCCACCAACTTATAAAGCTGGAAGTGACTTGTCGAGTGGCCCAAATTCCATTTGGTGCACACATGCTTCCATACTCATTAGAATTTAGTGCTAACTGGCCTGACGAGTCCTAGACTGACCGACCTAGATTGCTGATGTGAGAAACCCGTTCGGGCCGCAGTCGTTTCACACTGGCCATGCAATGTCCACTTGCACCTTTTCAAGGGTTTTGGGAAAAACAAGTAAAAATAAAATAAATAAAAATATATAAAAATATATAGTACATATTTAAAGAAGGCAACAGGAAAAATACACCTCCTGGTGACACAGCCCACCCTTGAAATCCTGCAAGCGACCTCGCTTGCATGCCAATAATACATGCTGATATCTCCTGATATCACATTTTTTCTATGATGGGAATCTAAGATATATGCTTCCGGAAATGTAGCGTTCGACGATTAGACAATCCCATCAACTTGGCTACCACACATATACCAAGCATAGAAGTCTTCTAGTGTACTCTCTAGCACAGACTTCTCTAGCCAAATTGTGTATGGAAAGAGTAGATACAATTGCTTAACTACTCCTTTGAGCATCATGAACCATGCTCTTACCTTGCTCCAAAGGGCTAGATCAAGTCACTATAGGTTCCATCTGAAAGGCTTCAAGATATAGTTGCAATAGCTGAGGTGAATCCACCAGTTTGTTAGATTTACACCACTCTGTTGCTTCACACAGGTCTAGGGCACTTCCTTGTACGCTTGGGAACTCCTATATATGGGGCCAGGAGGGTACCCATTTCACATATATCATTTGATGTATTGAGGGTCTCTTGTTTTGGTAGTCATGGGGAGCTGATCGCCCCCTCTTCCACACGTAGCATTTTGTGTTGTCTACTCTCTCTCTCTCTCTCTCTCTCTCTCTCACGCTTTTGCACACGCGCACTCACATAGTATCAGAGCTTCAGGCTCTTCATGATCCAAGGCGCTTCACATGCGTGAGGTTCTTTGTTAGGTGCAACGGAAGTGAATCTTGAACTTTGCTCAAGATGAGTGCTCCGAACTGTGCTCAAGGGTTCCTTTTACTTACGGAGAGCCTTCCATTCATTTAGTGAGAGAGTGAAAAGGACACAAACAAAGTGAATGGACACTGTGCGTGAAGGTACATGAGATTGAGAGATAGAGAGAGAAGAATACGACACCTGGAAGTTGTCAAACCTTCCTCCGAAGGCCCCACTCTCTATGGCGAGAGCGGTCTACTTATGATTGCACAAATCTCTACAATGCTTGGACTTGCCGATGATGTCGACGACGATGAGGACGACGACAAGACGGGCTGAAATCTGAAAATGCCAATGGCTGAAATCTGCAAATCTTTATCTGCTGAATTCTGACTCTATGTCGGTGACGACGTCGATGACGACGTCGATGACGACGATGACGTCCTGAAAAAGTAGATGCTGAAATCTGTGTTTTCTAGGCTGAATCTGCAAACTTTGCGGGATTTGACCGTGCGGCGAGGATCTACTGCGAGAAGGTGAGATCTGCGAGGTTCGGGGGTTCTACTGCGGGATCAGACTGCTAAAAACTGAAAACGCTTGTGCTATTGTTGATTTTGTCGCGAAGGATCTGCAAAACGCTAGGTCGCCTGTTGCTCCAAAAACGCTAGGGCTGAATTCTGCTAACTCTAGGGCTGATCTGTTGTTGTGGGGGAATTTGCTAACGCTAGGGCTGATCTGCTGTCTATTGTCGCCGTGAATCTGTAAATGCAAAAACACTGGTTGATCTGATGCAAAAACGTCATGCCTTCTGCAATGCTGAAAACGCTAGAGTTGTCGTGGGGGTTGGTCTTGCTGAGAAGTTGCCTGTTGAGCAAGGTGCTCTTGCTGCCTCTTCTGCCAGAAAGTGCTAGCGCTAGGTTTCTATATATACAAATTTAGCAAAATTGCCCTACCTACTTTCCAACAAAAGTCAATGAATAAGTGAAAAATGTCAAAAATAGGGAAAATAGGTTTTAATGCACTGGAAAATTCCCTTGATGGAATCTGATGGTCATGCTATGTGCAACCGGAGGATATGCATCTAAATTAAGCATGCATGGTCTACGAACAGACTCACAAAAGTGCCAGATTGACTTGACTGAACTGAACCCTGGTCATGTTGTAGCTTGTCCACGGACACATAGGGTTGGATGTGTCACGTGACATCCCCTCCTTTTCAAAGTGAGGTACTGTTACCGAACTGTATGGCGTCGAGGGAGATCGCCAATAGCATTCGGAATCCTGGAAAGGACTCTTCGTCTGTCCACTTTGATGTGTGGGTCGTGCGATACTTGAACTTCAGAAAGGTCTGCAACGCTTGCTTCTTTGGGCCGTGCCGAAAGCAACTCAAAATCATCTATAGCTCCTTCAATGCTTCAACTTTGTCTATGGACGTAGGTCCATCTTCTTCAAGAATCTTCAAGGTTGAAAATTCCTGAAACCACTTCCAACACAAAAACATGAACATACTTATTCCATGTAAAGTGACTAGAAAAAATCTCGTCTTCCTCAAAGAATGTGCATGCAATGTGGCTGAACAAATAGACGGAGTGCCAAACCGTTCACCAAACACATGTAAACAATGAGATCGAATCTTGTCTTTCTGATCGAAATCAATCAACTGTGGCAAAACACAATGGAAATGCCGATGCTGGATGCCAAGAAAGAGACATGGAATGTGACTTCCTTAAATGCAGACTTTTCAGCTTTTCATGAATAATCCGCATACATCCGTGCTCATTCATGAGTGAAACATGTCCAACGTACAATATGTCATGCCTAGGAAAAGGGATCACATAAAGACTTTAATTAAAATACAGGAAACGATCCTGAATGTGTAGGCGAAGATTGAAGAGATTCGGGAAAAGGAAACTCTCCTTCTCCCAAGCATGACACATAGGATTTGCATGATGATTTGAATGACAAGCATGATGATTTGCATGATGATCAAGATGTGATTTCTCACAAGCATGATAATTTGCATGATGATCAAGATGTGATTTCTCTCAAGCATGATGATTTGCAGGAAGATGATGTGATTGTTCACAAGGATGATGGTTTAGTTGATACTTTCTCTAGTGAAGCTAACCTCATTGCAGATTCGATCAATCATGAAGAACCGATCTTGGCTCTCGAGTCGAGATCCACAGAACCCCAACAGGAAGATTCGATCAATCATGAAGAACCAATCTTGGCTCTCGAGTCGAGGTCCAAAGAACCCTCACAAGAAATACTATGTGTTCGAATGATTAGTCAGCATTAGAAATGAGAGATGGAGAATGAACAACTTGCTCGCCACGAACGACAAGGGGAGAGTCACTTTTGGCATTGAAAGTGAACGTATTTTCCGCCCAATCAATGAGAGGGTTATGCTCACGAAACCATCGAATGCCCAAAATCATATCACATCCGGAGAGAGGAGAGACTAAAAATTTTCTATAGAAAGCAGCTTGTTGATCTGTAAACAACACATCAAGGCACTCTGTTGTGACGAGAGAGTCCATACCGGGAGCGAAGCTAGCGACCTCAAGAGGAGATTTCTGACTAACCTCTAGGCGGGCTCTCTCAATAAGAGAGGGACTAATCACATCATGCATATTGCCTGGGTCAAACAATATGCCAAAACGTTTCCCCCGTCATATGACCATAACATTTAATGAGAGACTCATCAATCGGAGGGTCATGAGAAACTTGGGGTACACTCGTGTTATTTATTGCATTGACAGAGGAAGTGGGTTCTGTGGATTCTTTAGATTCATTAGAGTCAAGCTTAGGACATGTTGTTTTTTGTGTGACCCTTAATGTGACAATGAAAACAACGACCTTCCTTAGAATAAGTGCTTTGCTCTTCCGACGTGATGTATCCTCCTAAAATTCCTTGTGCTACCTTTTTATCTGGAGTGAGCTTAGGTTTAACAATTGTGTTAGCTTTTACCCTTAGGGTCATTGGAAGAGTTCTTTTCTGAGAGACTATTGGAAGATTGGTTAGAAGAGTTACCGTTCTTACCATTCTTACCATTCTTACCGTTCTTACCATTCTGAGGGTTCTGAGAAGTCTGAGAGGTACTTGTGGAAGTCTTGTTTTCCTTAAGCTTTCCCTTGTTGTGCTTCATCTCCTGTGCGAGAGCAATCGCTACCGCCTTGTTGAGATCGATTGGATTGAGTACCTCGACATCATATTTGATATACTCGTCTAATCGATAAAGGAGTGCCTCCTTGCGCTCCGCATCCGATTTGCGTAATTGAGTGCCGAGCTGCAAAACACGATTAGAGAAAGACATAACTGGCATACCATTTTGCTTGAGACCGAGCCAATCGTCCTTCAGTCGTGCGAGGTACTGAGGTGGCATAAACCGCGCCTTGAGCTTGTCTTGGAAATCGGCCCAATTGAAGGAAAGGGGTATGAATTCGTTGGCTTCCTCTAGGCGCACGGCTAACTTGCCTCTTGTCATGCGTGGTACCAATTGATGGCATCACCGGCAAAATACATAACTGCCGTCAAAACTTCGTTATTTCCTGTCTTCTTAGTTGTCGCAAAATAAGCATTTAATTGATGCAACCAACAATGATTAACCGTAGCATCCATCTTACCATCATACTTACTGAACTGGATCTTCTCTGTGACTGGGTTGTTGGAGTCCGAATCTTGGCTTGCGCCAGTTGATGAACTATCAACATCTTTGGCTGGCTCGGACTTCGAGGCGAGAACATGTCGTACCAACTCTTGCATGCGTCGTTCACTCTGTGCCGCACGCTCTACCTGTCTTTCTTCAGCCGCCAAACGATTTGCTTCTTGTTGTGCGATCATGTCCAGCATTGTCTTGACCAAAGCCTCCATAAGATTTGATACAATCCGTGGTGTAGATGGGGAAGGGGGAGGGTCGGGAAAACCTCTTGGTGGGGAAAGCTCTTCTTCGCCACTCCCATGCTGACCACCTCCATGCGAAGTATCCATTCCGCTTTGGGTGATGACCATGCATTGTGATCGTGGTTCTTAAGTTCTCGAGGAACTTGGGTTCTTGTGGGTCTTGGGTTCTTGGGGGTTTTGAGTTCTTGAGGTTCTTCTTTCGCTTGCAATCTGTGTTAGAGAAGGATCTTCTCTTCACCTGAGTTCTGCTCTTTTCCGCGGGCACCCCTTGGCGGCCTTGCGCTCACACCAAGGTTGCTTTTTTCCACCTCACGTCGATTGGCCGGCCACTAAGTGCACGGTCCGCTCTCAATGAGTGAAAAGAGGCACAAGGGGAGGTTGGACAAGCCCTTCTTTCTTGGGTTTCCCGTCACTCTTCAAAAACACGGTTAGGAATCGACTCGCCCAAGTGGTCTTGGGTTATGTGCGACCGCAACAAGCAAAAAAAATTCTGTGGTTCTTGTGGTTCTTTCCTTGAGTGATACAAAACACTACCAAAGCTCTGATACCAATGTAAGGTGCAGCGGAAGTGAATGTTGAACTTTGCTCAAGATGAGTGCTCCGAACTGTGCTCAAGGGTCCCTTTTACTTACGGAAGGGAGAACCTTCCGTTTTTTTTAATGAGAGTGCAATGGACACAAACAAAGTGAATGGACACTGTGCGTGAAGGTACATGAAACTGAGAGATAGAGAGAGAAGACGACACGAGGAAGTTGTCAAACCCTCCTCCGAAGGCCCCACTCTCTATGGCGAGAGCGGTCTACTTATGATTGCACAAATCTCTACAATGCTTGGACTTGCCGACGATGAGGACTGAAATCTGAAAATGCTAATGGCTGAAATTTGCAAATCTTTATCTGTTGAATTCTGACTCTATGTCGGTGACGATGTCGATGAAGACGATGTGATGACGACGTGCTGAAAATGTAGATGCTGAAATCTGCGTTTTCCTGGCTGAATCTGTAAACTTTGTGGGATTTGATCGTGCGGCAAGGATCTGTTGCGAGAAGGTGAGATCTGCAAGGTTCGGGGGTTCTATTGCGGGATCTGACTGCTAAAAACTGGAAACGCTGGTGCTGCCATGGATTCCGTCGTGAAGGAACTGCAAAACGCTAGGTCGCCTGCTGCTTCAAAAACGCTAGGGCTGAATTCTGCTAACGCTAGGGCTGATCTGCTGTTGTGGGGGAATTTGCTAACGCTAGGGCTGATCTGCTGTCTATTATCGCCGTGAATCTGCAAATGCAAAAGCACTGGTTGATCTGATGCAAAAACGCTAGGCCTTCTGCAATGTTGAAAACACTAGAGTTGTCGCGGGGGTTTTTCTTACTGAGAAGTTGCTTGTTGAGCAAGGTGCTCTTGCTGACTCTTCTGCTAGAAAGTGCTAGCGCTAGGTTTTTCTATATACAAACTTAGCAAATTTGCCTTACCTCTTTCCAACAAGTCACTTAATAAATAAGCGAAAAATGTCAAAAATAGGGAAAATAGGTTTTAATGCACTGGAAAATTCCCTTGATGGATTCTTATGGTCATGCTATATGCAACTGGAGGATATGCATCTAATCTAAGTGTCTGGTCATGCATGGTCTGCGAACAGACTCACAAAAGTGCCATATCACTTCTTATTCTAGACTGACTTGACTGAACTGAACCTTGGTCATGCTGTAGCTTGTCCACGGACACATAGGGTTGGATGTGCCACATGACATTCTTCTCCCATGATTAGATCAGCCAGTGTTTCTGGCAACGTTTTTACACCAAGAGGGGGGTGCCATCAGTTGGAGTCTTTTCATCGTAGAGACACCCTTCTTCCCTTGGGTTTTTGCTGGAGAACACTAGATCTGCATTCCCCACAACACGCGCTAGCAGCAGAACAATTTTCCTCTGTATGGTCCGTGCCGCACAACAGAAAGGAAGAAACCTACCACTGTATCCAGAGCCTTAGTGCCTCGGGCCGCTAAGAAGAGGACATGAACTTGAAAGCAAGCTTCCTCCAGGTCGGAAGAAGGGTCGTCAAGGAAGCGTGTGAAGCTGTAGTCGAAGAAGTCTCATCATCTGCGAATATTGAAGCTAGTCAAATCACGAGGGACTAGTGCAAAAGGAGAGGTCTGGACCAAGAGATACGTCTAGGTGGGGCTGTCCCTCTCGAGCCATGCGACTTGAAGCAAAAGCACTACCAAGAGAACGTCTCGCTGCAGATGTGTGTCCAGTCCCTGTGTCTAAGGAGTGTGGGATGGGTTGGAAGATGAGACTGAGAGTCCCACTGGGGCAAGAGGAGCGGGAGGAGGGGATGGAGGTGGGAAAGGCGGAGTGGAGTCGTCTGAAGGTGGAGGCAGTAGAGGTGTTGCGGTGGAGGGGGCCTCCTCAGGGGGGACTCCTACTGTTGGAGGGAGTCAAAACGGTTGCTTGTCGGAACCAAATGCTCCTTAGTTGCAGGAGGACAACCATCGGGGGTGCAATGTGGCGAGCCCGTCCCTATCGACGGCGGCCGGGCACCTGTTGTCAATCGTCAACTGGTTGATTGTTGGCCTCTGTCGAGATACCAACTTGTGTCCTGGGTACTTATCTGCTGGGCATGCTCAGCTTGAGAGGCTGCACATGCGCTGTGGATCAAGATCTTTTGCAAGGACATGTCTTCGCTAAGTGGCCCATCTGTCTACAAATGAAGCACTGGTTCGGGAGCCTCGAATACTCCACCCTCTGGCGTCACGATCCCCCATTCTCCCTAGGTAGGACCACCTTCAGGGGGAGTGTCTCATGAACTAGGATGCGAATTAAAGGCACACCAACAGCCTTGGCTGCAACTAAAGCTTCCGTGCGCGGGGTCTCCAAGATTGTCCCGATCTCGGAACCAATCCTGGAAAAAAGCGGTAAGTACTCCCTTCGCAGGCCAGGGAAGTAGACCGAAATAAGCAAGTTGATCTCCTCGACAAGAATATCCGATGCTCGATCGAACCCATGGCGTCACTGTCGGAAATGAGCTTTGATCACTCGAAGGGCCAACGGGCTCATTAAGATGGCCATGGCAGCCATCTTGGGAGTCTCAAACTCTATTTGATAGTATCCTCATCCAAGAAGCTGATCTTTCCCATCTCTGCTTGAAGGTCGACGAAGGTCGCGTACCTCTCCTCAACTGGGACGATTGCCAATAATCTTGCAGATGACACAGGTGGCGTGGAGACGCTCCACCTCTGTTGCAAGGCTCGCTTACTCTACTGGCGACAGAGTAAGTCGAATGGTGGGCTCTGCTTGGTCGGTCGAGGGGGCTTCGTCAGAGTCCCTCTGTGGTGTAGCACGAGTCTCCATTTCTGTCTGCTACAGTGGAAGAAGGCGAGTGACAGGGGTGATGGAGCGTTTGCTGATGAGCTAAAATCAGCACACCAACATTGCTGCCGAAACGAGAAAAGGGGCAGGGGGGTGGATAAGGCGGGCGGGGGCACGCGACATTGGTTGGGGGACTGTGCTGCTGGGTTGGCGCGCCCTGCAAAGTGCACAAGCAAGCTGTCAAGCGCACTCTTCGCTATCTGTACACCACCCAACACTACGTCCTCACTTACGATTACGACCCCTCTAGCCCTATTTCTATTTCAGGATATGTTGATGCCAATTGGGTTGGCGATTACCCTAGATGTTTTTCTAGTGGGAGCTATGTGTTCACTTTGGCTGGTGGTTCTATTCTTTGGCAAATCAAAGGGCAATCTTCTATTGCAAGCTCTTCTACTGAAGTGGAATATGTTGTTACTCCTCTTGCCTCCTGCGAGGCTCTTTGGATCTGAATTAATTAAGAGTTGAAGCTACCCTTCAATGTCTCTTCCGATTTAATCACTCTTTTTTGTGACACCCAATCTACTATTGCACTCACAGAATCACCCTTCTCCTCCAAGCTCAAACGCATTAAGTTAAGTTTTCATCTTTTGAAAGAATTGGTTGCAAATGGTTTTATCAAGCTGATGTATGTACTATATGTAGAAAATTGGGTAGATTTTCTCACCAAGTCTGTGCCTGTCACCAAACAAAAAGCTTCATCTCGCGGTTTGAGTTTGATTCTTACTGGATGAGCTTCTCTTTGAGGGGGGATCTCATCAATCTCAATGTGTTGCAACGAGAAGTCCACCCTTAAGGGGGGATATAAAAGTTACATAGTAACTTGGTAAGGGTGGAATCTTTTCACCCACCTACCTCAATTCTCACTCTCTCCACCCGCCTATCTCAATTTCCATATGTACTATTTTACATACCTAACTTTCCACATGCGCTATCCCACCTATTTAAATTTCCACATGTGAGATATATTCAATGTATTGAATCTATACCTCAACTTGTATATAAAGCACATATGCTGTCCTCTTTTGTACACAATTGATTTTTCACTCATGAAGTGCAATCTAGTCTCATTGCTGCAATTTTATCTTGCACTCTCTTCTTATTGGTATTAACATATTAATTTGCATTAGTATTACTTACATTAAGCTAATCTTTAAGTATCATGTGAGAACTTAGAGATTAGCTTACATAGTACTTAAAGATTAGCTTAATGTGAGTAATACTAATGCTAATTAATATGCTAATACCACTAACAAGAGAGTACAAGATAAGATTGCATCAATGAGAGTAAAATCAACTGTGAACAAAAGAGGGCAGCATATGTGTTTTATATACAAGTTGAGGTATAGACTCAAGACATTGAATATATCTCACATGTGGAATTTTAGGTAGGTGGGATAGCACATGTGGAAAGTTAGATAGGTTGAATAGTACGTATGGGAATTGAGGTAGGCGGGTGGAGAGAGTGTGGGAATTGAGGTAGGTGGGTGGAAAGAGTCCACCTTTATTAAGTTACTAGGTAACTTTTACATCCTCCTTTAAAGGTTGACTTCTCGTTGCAACACATTGAGATTGATGAGATCCCCCCTCAAAGAGAAATCAAACTCAAACCGCTATTTGTTTGGTGGCGAACATATACTTGGTGAGAAAATCTGGCTAATTTTTTACAAATGATATATACGTCAACTTGATAAAACTATTTGCAACCAATTCTTTCAAAAGATGACATCTTAATGTGTTTGAGCTTGGAGGAGGAGGGTGATTGTATAAGTTTGATAGTAGATTGGTTGTCAGAAAAGAGAGTGATTGGTTCAGTAGAGACATTGAAGGGTAGCTTTAATGATCTAATTGATTCAAAGATCCAAAAAGCTTTGCGGGAGGCAAGAGTAGCAACAACATATTCCGCTTCGGTAGAAGAGCTTGCATAGAAGATTGCCGTTTGGTTTGCCAGGAGATAGGACCACCAACCAAAGCGAACACATGTCTCCGAGTAGAAAAACATCTAGGGTCGTCGCCAGTCGAATTGACACCTACATATCTTGAAATAGAGACGGGGCTAGAGGGGTCGTAATAGTATATGAGAACTAGTGTTGTGTGGTGCATAGATAGCGAAGAGTGCGCTTGACAACTTGCTTGTGCACTTTGCAGGGCTTTGACATAGAGCGAGGTAGATTGTGACTAGTGTAGCAATGATCAAAGCGGGTGTAAGAGATAAGGTAGCGTATTTGTTTGCAGAATTTTAGAAAATGAAAGGATGGACAGTCACGGCAACTGTAATCATGAAATTCGGGAGCAAGCTTGTGCTTAACAGGCAAAGAGGTAAACTCAGGGGCTGAAGCAGACATACCATAGAAGAGGAGGAGTTCTTCAATGTATTTTGATTGGGATAATTGAATAAAGTTACCTTTTGGATCTCATACGACTTCAATGCCAAGAAAATAAGTCATCGGTCCTTTATCGGTCATTGGGAATTCGTGAGAGATGCAATCGATTGCTTGCAAAAGCGTGTACTCCGAAGAGGGATGCCATCTACAAAAAGGCCTTAGATAGCCATTCTGTAAGGTGCAACGGAATGAATGTTTGAACTTTGCTCAAGATGAGTGCTCCGAATTGTGCTCAAGGTTCCTTTTACTTACGGAAGGGAGAGCCTTCCGTTCCTTTAGTGAGAGAGAGCAATGGACACAAACAAAGTGAATGGACAGTGTGAATGGAAGTGCATGAGACTGAGAGATACAGAAGAGAATACAGCACCAGAGACGTTGTAAAACCCTTCTCCGAAGGTCCCACTTTCCATGGCGAGAGCGGTCTACTTATGATTGCGCAAATCTCTACAATGCTTCGACTTGTCGACGACGACGACGACGACGAGACGGGCTGAAAACTGAAAATGCTAAGGGCTGAAATCTACAAATCTTTATCTGCTGAATTCTGACTCTATGTCGGTGATGATGTCGATGGCGACGATGCAACGACGACGCGCTGAAAACGCAGATGCTGAAATCTGCGTTTTCCGGGCTGAAATTGTAAACCTTGTGGAAACTACCGTGCGGCGAGGAACTGCTGCGGGAAGGTGAGGTCTGCGAGGTCCGGGACTTGATCTGCGGTGTCCAAGGACTGAAAACTGAAAACGCAAATGCTTCTTCGTGTTCCGTCGCGATGAATTTGCAAAACGCCGGGGCTGATCTGCAAACCAAAAATGCTAGGGCTGAAAACTGTTCTACTGTCGTCGGATGTCCTGCAAATGCAAAATGCCGGGCTGATCTTCTCTTCTCCCGAGTTATGCTCTTTTCCATGGGCGCACCCCTTGGCGGCCTTGCGCTCACACCAAGGTTGCTTTTTCCCACCTCACGTCGATTGTCCGGCCGCTAAGTGCACGGTCAGCTCTCAATGAGTGAAAAGAGGTACAAGGGGAGGTTGGAAAAGCCCTTCTTTCTTGGGTTTCTTGTCACTCTTCAAAAACACGGTTAGGAATCGACTCGCCCAAGTGGTCTTGGGTTACGTGCGACCGCAACAAGCAAAAAAACAAAGTGGTTCTTGTGGTTCTTTCCTTGAGTGATACAGAACACTGCCAAAGCTTTGATACCAATGTAAGGTGCAACGGAAGTGAATGTTGAACTTTGCTCAAGATGAGTGCTCCGAACTGTGCTCAAGGGTTCCTTTTACGTACAGAAGGGAGAGCCTTCCGTTTATTTAGTGAGAGAGTGCAATAGACACAAACAAAGTGAATGGACACTGTGCGTGAAGGTACATGAGACTGAGAGATAGAGAGAGAAGAATACGACACGAGGAAGTTGTCAAACCTGCCTCCGAAGGCCCCACTCTCTATGGCGAGAGCGGTCTACTTATGATTGCACAAATCTCTACAATGCTTGGACTTGCCGACGATGTCGACGACGATGAGGATGACGACGAGACGGGTTGAAAACTGAAAACGCTAAGGGCTGAAATCTGCAAATCTTTATCTGCTGAATTCTGAATCTATGTCGGTGATGATGTCGATGGCGACAATGCAACAACGACGCGCTAAAAACGCAGATGCTGAAATCTGCGTCTTCCGGGCTGAAACTGTAAAACCTTGCGAAAACTGACCGCGCGGCGAGGAACTGCTACGAGAAGGTGAGATCTGCGAGGTTCGGGACTTGATCTGCGGTGTCTAAGGGCTGAAAACCCTAAACGCTGATGCTTCTTGGTGTTGCGTCGTGGTGAATCTGCAAAACGCTGGGGCTGATCTGCAAAAACGCTAGGGCTGAAAACTGTTCTGCTATCACCGGATGTCCTGCAAATGCAAAACTCTAGGCTGGTCTGCTGTGTCGTGATGACGCCAGGTTGATCTGCTGTGCACAAATCGCCAAGGCTGGTCTTGTAGATGAAAAACGCTAGGGCTGTCCTGCTGATGCAGAAAACGCTAGGCCTCTTAGGTTCTGTTGAGAAGTTGCCTGTTGAGCGAGTGCTCCTGCTGCCTCTTCTGCCAGAAAGTGCTAACTCTGGTTTGCTTATATATTAACTTAGCAAAATTGCCCTACCTACTTTCCAACAAAAGTCACTTAAAAATAATAAGTGAAAAATGTCAAAAATAGGAAAAATAGGCTAAATGCACTGAAAATTTCCCCTGAAGGATTCTGATAGGAATGTTGCTAGATCACTTCCTATTGTAGACCGACTTTACTTAACTGAACCTTGGTCATGCTGTAGCTTGTCCACGGACACATAGGGTTGGATGTGTCACGTGACACATTCCTTTAGAGGTCTGCCCCTAAGTTTACCCCTTTACCTGTTAAGCACAAGCTTGCTCCTGAATCTCATGATTACACTTGCATTGATGCATTGTATTGCCCATCCTTTTATTTCTTAAAATTCTACGGGCAATTATGCTACCTTATCTCTTGCACCCGCTTTGATCTTTTCTACACTGGCCACATCCTATCTCGCTCTATGTCAAAGCCCTGCAAAGTGCACAAGTAAGCTACAAAGCGCACTCCTCGCTACCTACGCACAACCCAACACTACGCCTTCACTTACTATTACGACCCCCCCAGCCCTATCTCTATTTTAGGATATGTTGATGCCAATTGGGTTGGCGACGACCCTAGATGTTTTTCTACGGGGGGATATGTGTTCACATTGGCTACGTAAGAAATAAAGGCTAAGTGCCTTATGGCCGGCCGGACGGGTGTGAACACCCTCTAGGTTACTTATTCTTTTAATGAAATAAAGAATAAGCCCATAAACACTTATCGTGGGCAGCATTTACGATCTCTCTCTCTCTCTCTCTCTCTGTGCTCATCTTCTTGCGCACGTTCCTCCTCTCTCTCCCTCCTGCTTCCATCGCCCCCTTCTCAAGCACCTTGAGCACCGGCTTCTACTCCAATAACTGGTATTAGAGCTTGGTTTCCCAGAAGAGTCCCTTTTTCGCGAGCACAGATGAGAATTTCCTTTTTGCTCGTTGCGCGTAGGGAATTCAGCTAATTTGCCTCAACTTTGTCGCGAAGGAGTCTCCTCACCGTGTAGAATAGACCTACCGTGACCGTTTTTGAGAAATTAGGGCTTCAAAAACTGGCACACAACAGTCAATTCTCACTAAAATTGACCGATTTCGGAGATATTTCGACATAATTTCAGCAGGACAAGTCTCACAGGTCATTCTTATAGGTATTTCCACGAGTACCGGACTGAAAATTCAGCAAAATAGGTGTTTACAGGTCTGATTTTTGCCCTGAAACAGTGAATTTCAGCAAGCAAGAGATGTATTACACCTTGTGGAAACCTTTGGTAAGGGTTTGACAGTGAATGTAAGCCGTTCTTCAGGGTGTTTTTGAGTGAAAATCGAGGGTGTTTTTGAGTGAAAATCGGTTGCTGTTTTTATGGTACAGCAAGCTGTTTTTAGCTTATTTGTGCATATTTGGGCGTGGTTAAGCCGTAAAATCAGGGTTTTAGCGTTTGCACTCACTTGCAATGGCTTCCGGTAGTGGAAGTGGCAATTTGCTGCACATCAAGAAGCTTGAAGGTGTGCATAACTATGCCATTTGGAAGAAGCAATTGCCAATGCTACAATGTGATGTCGCAAAAGAAACAGGCGAAGCCTATCAAGACAGAGGGTGAGAAGCTTGCATACATGACAAATGAGGAATGGGAAGAGGTGGATGAGTTGGCTCGCTCCACCATTATGCTTTTTGTGTCTGACAGTTTGCTTTTTCAATGTAGAGAAAAGGACATTGCATGGGGCATGTGGAAGAGGTTAGAGGATCTCTATGCGCAGCAGACTGCAGCTAGTAAAGTTTACTAGCTAAAGAACCTTATGGATCTCCGCATGAAGGAGGGTACGCAAATGTCAATACACCTCAATGAGTTCAACTCAATTTTCAGCCAGTTGACGAACTTGAAATTTGAGATTGAGGATGAATTCAAAGCTACTTTTCTGCTATGCACATTGCCTGAAAGCTGGGATACTTTCCAGACAGCTTTGAGTACTTTGTCTTATACGGATGTAGAGAGCTCTCTTCTTATGGAAGAGATGAACAGGAAGAATAATGCTTCGGTGACTACTTCTAATGCATTGCACTTGAGGGGCAGGTCCCAGCAGAGGGAGAAATTTGACCATAAGGGCAAAAGGCGTAGCAAGTCCTGTAGTAAAAAGGATGTGGAGTGTCATCATTGTGGCAAAAAGGGCCACTATAAACGGGAATGTTATGCGTGGAAGAAAGAGAAGAACAAGGGTGTTGACACAGATGCAAAGGACAAGGGAAATGCAAAGAAGAGCAATGTTTTGATTGAGGAAATAAACGTTGCAAGTAGCTGTGAGTGACAGCAGCAATGATGTACTCAATGCCTCTTCTTTTGATGCACATACCTTGGCAATGGGTTTAGTGAGGACATGCATACATGGATCCTTGACTCAGGTGTCTCTTTTCATGTGACGCCTCACAGGGATTGGTTTTCTTTGTACACAGGTGAGGTGCAGGGCACTGTCTATTTGGGGGATAATTATGCATGTAATATTGCTTGTATTGATAGCGTGCAGTTATCTTTTGCTGATGTTATGACTTTTGTTTTGCATAAAGTGTGTTATGTGTCACAACTCAAGAAGAGTTTGATCAATGCAAGGCAGCTGGATGATGTAGGCTATCACACCACTTTTGGTGATAGCAAATGGAAGATTTGTAAAGGGTCACGGATTGTAGCCAAGGGTTGCAAAGTGGACACCTTATATCCTTTACATGTATCCAGTGTACGTGACCATGTTGTCGCCGTAACCGAGCAGCCAAGTGTTTCTTTGTGGCATGGCCGGTTGGGACACATGAGTAAAAGAGGAATGGAAACTCTGTTTCGTTGTGGTTATTTGCCGTGTTTGAGGTATGCTGATTTTTCTCATTGTGAGCACTGTATTTATGATAAGCACACTCAAATACCGCACAAGAGATCTCTTTCTTTAAAGTCTGACAGGTTAGACTTAATCCATTCAGATGTATGTGAAATGCCCTAGTTGTCCTTAGGGGAAAGAAGTATTTTGTCTCGTTTATCGATGATGCTACACGTGAGGTGTGGGTGTACCCAATACGTGCTAAAAGTGATGTTTTGGATACTTTTAAGAAGTTTCTTGCGTTTGTTGAGAATCATATTGGCAAGAAGCTTAAGTCTTTGCGCTCAGATAATGGTGGAGAGTATGTATCAAAAGCATTTATTGACTTTTATGCTGCTAAAAGCATTAAAAGATGTTAGGGAATAAAGGCCTAAGTGCCTTGTACTTATTAACTTATAAGTTAAAAGACTTATAAGTGAGGGGACCCAAGTGTGAATGGCCCCCTAGTCACTTACTCATATACTCAAAGGTGAAGCCCAAAAGAAAAAAGCGTGACTTCTCCCAGATTTTGACGAACGTTCTCTCTCTCTCTCACGTTCTTTCTCTGCGTGTGCTTCTTCAGCGCCAATCTCCTCTTCTCCTTCACTCTCATCACATAGAGTAGCAAGTGGGCTCTCTCTCCTGCTCCCCCACACATGGTATCAGAGCTTTAGGGTTTCCAAGAGAGCCATTTTCGCAACATAGATCAGAATTCTGTTCTTGCTCGCTGCGGGAAGGATATTCAACCGTTTTCGATCAACTCTGTCGCGAAGGGATCCTCTCACCGTGTAGAATCGACCTCCGGTGACAGTTTTCCCAAAATTAGGGTTTCAAAAACTGGCGAACAGCAGCCTATTTCTGCTGAAATTGACCAATTTCGGGGTCAATTTGATGCAATTTCATTAGGGCAAGTCTCACAGGTCAATCTTACAGGTGTTTCCACCAACGAGGTTCTGAAAATTCAGCAAAACTGGTGTTTACAGGTCTGATTTTTGCCCTAAAACAGGGAATTTCAGCAAGCAAATGATGTATACACCTTGTGGAAACCTTTGGTAAGGGTTTGGCAGTGAATGCACGCCGTTTTGGGGTGATTTCGCGTGAAATTTGCTCGCTGTTTTTCTGTAACAGCAAGCTGTTTTTTGCCCGATTGCGCACATTTGGGCGTGTTTAGGTCGGCAAAACAGGGTTTCAGTGTTTGCAATCACTCAGAATGGCTTCTAGCAGTGAAAGTGGCAATTTGTTGCACATTCTCAAGCTTGAAGGTGCCCATAACTTTGCTATATGGAAGAAGCAATGTTATAATGTGATGTTGCAGAAGAAACAGGCGAAACCTATTAAGTTACAGGGTGTGAAACCGGTTGATATGGAGGTTGAAGAATGGGAAGAAGTGGACGAGTTGGCTCGCTCCACGATCATGCTTTCGGTGTCTGACAATTTACTCTTCAATGTAGAGAATGAGCAGACAGCATGGGGCATGTGGAAGCGTTTAGACGAGTTGTATGCACAGCAGAGTGCTGCAGTAAAGTGTATTGGCTTACGAAGCTTATGGATCTCCACATGAAGGAGGGAACGCACATGTCAGTGCACCTCAATGAATTCAATTTTATTTTCAGCCAACTGACAGAGCTGAAATTCATGATTGATGAGGAGTTCAAAGCTACTTTTCTGCTATGCACACTGCCCGAGAGTTGGGATGTATTCCGGACAGCTCTTAGTAACTCAAGTGCGTCACTTAAGTATGCAGATGTAGAGAGTTCTCTCTTGATGGAAGAGATGAACAGGAAGAACACCACAGGTGGGTCTTCTAATGCATTGCACTTGAGAGGCAGGTCTCAACAGAGGGAGAAATCTGACAGTAAGGACAGGGCACGCAGCAAATCTCGTAGGAAAGATGTCGTGTGTCATCATTGTGGAAAGAAAGGGCATTATAAACGGGAATGCTATGAGTGGAAGAAAGAGAAGAACAAGGGTGCTGAAACTGATGCAAAGGACAAGGGAAATGCCAAGAAGAGCACTGTGTTGATTGAGGAAATCAATGTTGCTAGTAGTTGTGACAGTGACAGCAGCACTTATGTACTCAATGCCTCTTCTGTGGATGCACATACCCTTGCTATGGGTTCTGATGTGGACATGCATACTTGGATTCTTGATTCAGGTGCCTCCTTTCATGTAACACCTCATAGGGATTGGTTTACACAGTACTCAGGTGAGGTGCAGGGCACTGTTTATTTGGGAGATAACTATGCATGTGACATTGCAGGTATTGGCAGTGTCCAGTTTTCCTTTGCTGATGGTATGACTTTTGTTTTGCACAAAGTGCGCCATGTACCACAACTCAAGAAGAGTTTGATTAGTACAGGGCAGCTAGATGATGCAGGCTATCACACCACTTTTGGTGATAGCAAGTGGAAAATTTGTAAAGGGGTTCGGATTGTAGCCAAGGGTTGTAAATCGGACACTTTGTATCCTTTGCATGTATCTAGTGTGCGTAACCATGTTGTCGCCGTAATCGAGCAGCCAAGTGTTTCTTTGTGGCATGGCCGGTTGGGACACATGAGTAAAAGAGGAATGGAAACCCTGTCTCGTTGTGGTTATTTGCCGTGTTTGAGGTATGCTGATTTTTCTCATTGTGAGCACTGTATTTATGGTAAGCACAGTCAAACACCGCACAAAAGGTCTCTTTCTTTGAAGTCTGACAGGTTAGGCTTAGTGCATTCCGATGTATGTGAAATGCCACAGTTGTCCTTAGGGGGAAAGAAATATTTTGTCTCGTTTATCGATGATGCTACATGTAAGGTGTGGGTGTTTCCAATACGTGCTAAAAGCGATGTTTTGGATACTTTCAAGAAGTTTCTTGCGTTTGTTGAGAATCAAACTGACAAGAAGCTTAGGTCTTTGCGCTCAGACAATGGGGGGGAGTATGTATCAAAAGCATTTATTGACTTTTGTGCTACTAAAGGTATTAAAAGAGAGCTCACGGCTCCTTTTAATCCCTCTCAGAATGGAGTTGCAGAGAGGTTGAACCGGACGATCCAAGAGAAAGTTCGGAGTATGCTGTCACATGCTGCATTACCTCATGGTTTTTGGGCAGAAGCTGTACAAACAGCTATTCACTTGATTAATCGCTCACCTAGCAAGGCTTTGGGTGGAAAGGTGCCTGAGGAGGTGTGGTCTGGCAAGCCACCCTCATATGCACATTTAAGAGTGTTTGGTTGTGAGGCCTATGTTCACATCCGGAGTGAACTGCGCACCAAACTAGAACCAAAGTCTCATAAATGCATTTTCCTAGGATATGGTGAGGATGGTGAAATGGGGTATAGATTATGGGATCCCGCATTACGGAAAATCATACGCAGCAATGATGTCATCTTCAATGAGAATTGCATGCACAAACAGCCCACAAAGGTCGAGGAAGTGCGCTGGGTTGTTTTTCGTGAAGATGTTACATATGGACAGCCAAGAAGGCCCAATGTTCAGCAGCCTTTACATGCTGAAAACGGTGCTGAAAATCAGCCATTAGCTGCTGAAAATCAGCCCCAACAAGTTGCCATTGATGCACCACAGGTAGGGGAATAGGTTGATGCTCCTAGACCGCCCGTTGTTGCGATGCAACCGGCTGAACAGCCTGTTGTTTTTGATGGTTTACAGGCTGAAAATCCACCTGTTATGGATCATTGGGTGCGTAGATCTACTCGGGTGACAAGGCCCCCCGATAGATATGAACCGTCTTTGGACTATGTCATGCTTACTGATTGTGGTGAGCCGTCTTGCTATAAAGAAGCTATGCAACGGGAAGACAGTAAGAAATGGTTCAAAGCAATGGTTTCGGAAATGCAGTCTTTGGAGAAAAACCATACATGGGACTTGGTTGATTTGCCTAAAGGGCATAAGGCTCTGCCATGTAAATGGGTTTACAAGACCAAGGTCACATCTGATGCTTCTTCTAAGTACAAGGCACGTTTGGTTGCTAAAGGGTACAAGCAAAAGCATGGTGTTGATTTTGATGAGATTTTTTCTCCTGTTGTAAAGCTTGCCACATTACGTCTTGTTTTAGGCCTGGTTGCTTCTGAAGATATGGAGTTAAAGCAAATGGATGTCAAAACAGCGTTTTTGCATTGCGATTTGCTTGAGATGATCTATATGATGCAACCAAAAGGTTTTGTGTCAAAGGGGCAAGAGAAGAAAGTATGTAGACTCTTGAAGAGCTTGTATGGTTTGAAACAGTCTCCCCGTGCATGGTATCACAAGTTTGATACATTCATGAGGTCTCAAGGATACAAAAGAAGTAATTCTGATCACTGTTTGTATATCAAAACGGCAAGTGATGGATCTCGTCTATTGCTGATTTTGTATGTTGATGACATGCTTATTGCGGGTAAAAATGTCACGGAGTTGGATGCATTACAGCAAAGCTTAAAGAATCGCTTTGACATGAAGGATCTTGGTGATGCTAATCATATTTTGGGCATGCGTATCTCTCGAGATAGACCTAACAGGCGTTTGTATCTATCTCAACGAGATTATGTTAATAAGGTGCTACATCGTTTTCATATGGATGGGGGAAAGGCACTTGGTACTCCGCTGCCTCCATATGTAAAACTGACTGCACATGACTGTCCAAACACAGATGATATGCGGGCTGAAATGGCCAAGATTCCTTATGCATCAGCCGTTGGCAGTTTGATGTATGCTATGGTTGCTACACGTCCGGACATTGCATTTGCGGTGGGAGTAGTAAGCAGGTACATGAGCAATCCTGGCAAAAAGCATTGGGAAGCAGTGAAGTGTATCTTGAGATACTTGAAAGGCACTAAAGACTTGTGCATTTGTTTTGGGAAGAGTGAGACATCTGTGCATGGTTTTACAGATGCAGATTTTGCTGGACATCCAGATTGCAGGAAGTCTACCTCTGGATATGTGTTTACATTCACAGGAGGTGCAGTTTCTTGGATTTCTAGACTGCAAAAATGTGTTGCTTTGTCTACCACTGAGGCTGAGTATGTGGCTGCCACTGAGGCATGCAAAGAAGCTTTGTGGCTCATGCGTTTGGTAGAAGAGCTTGGCATTAAGTCACCGGTTCCTGTGCTACACTGTGATAGTCAGAGTGCTATTATGCTTGCAAGGAATCCTGTTTTTCATGCCAAGACAAAGCACATAGAGGTGAAGTATCATTTTATCAGGAGTGTGCTTGATGACAAGAGCATTACACTTGTCAAGGTGCACACAGATGACAATCCTGCAGATCTTTTGACCAAGAGTCTTCCAGCAGAGCGGTTTGCATATTGCAGACAGATGATGGGTGTTGGATGAGTAAGTGCATGATCAGCTGATGTATCATAGTTAGTTGATTCTTTGATCTCCCAAGGTACATTGCCTTTAGGTGGGAGGTTGTTAGGGAATAAAGGCCTACGTGCCTTGTACTTATTAACTTATAAGTTAAAAGACTTATAAGTGAGGGGGCCCAAGTGTGAATGGCCCCCTAGTCACTTACTCATATACTCAAAGGTGAAGCCCAAAAGAAAAAAGCGTGACTTCTCCCAAATTTTGATGAACGTTCTCTCTCTCTCTCACGTTCTTTCTCTGCGTGTGCTTCTTCAGCGCCAATCTCCTCTTCTCCTTCACTCTCATCACATAGAGTAGCAAGTGGGCTCTCTCTCCTGCTCCCCCACAAAAGAGAGCTCACTGCTCCTTTTAATCCTTCCCAAAATGGAGTTGCAGAGAGGTTAAACGGGACTATCCAAGAGAAAGTTAAGTTCGGAGTATGCTGTCACATGCTGCATTACCTCATGGTTTTTGGGCAGAAGCTGTGCTAACAGCTATTCACTTGATTAATCGCTCACTGAGTAAGACTTTGGGTGGAAAGGTGCCTGAGGAGGTGTGGTCTGGCAACTCACCCTCATATGCACAATTACGAGTGTTTGGTTGCGAGGCCTATGTTCACATCCGGAGTGAACTGTGCACCAAACTTGAACCCAAGTCTAGTAAATGTATTTTCCTAGGATATGGTGAGGATGGTGAAATGGGGTATAGATTATGGGATCCCACATTGCGGAAAATCATACGCAACAATGATGTCATCTTCAATGAAAATTGCATGCATAAACAACCCATAAGAGTCGAGGAAGTGCGGCGGGTTGTTTTTCGTGAAGGTGTGACTTATGGACAGCCAAGAAGGCCCAATGTTCAGCAGCAAATGCATGCTGAAAATGGTGCTGAAAATCAGCCCAAAGAAGTTGCCATTGATGCACCACAGGTTGGGGAATAGGTTGATGGCTATAGGCAGCCCGTTGATGTGATGCAACCGGTTGAACAGCCTGCTGTTTTTGATGACTTACAGGCTGAAAATCCACCTGTCATGGACCATTGGGTGCGTAGATCTACTCAGGAGACTAGGGCTCTTGATAGATATGTTCCTTCCATGGACTATGTGATGCTTACTGACTGTGGGGAGCCGTCTTGTTATCAAGAGGCTATTAATAGCATGGACAGTGAGAAGTGGTACAAAGCAATGCTCTCTGAGATGGATTCCTTAGAGAAAAACCATACATAGGACTTGGTAGATTTGCGAGCAGGGGCAAAAGCATTGCCATATAAATGGGTCTACCAAAAGAAAGGCACTACAAATGCTTCTTCTAAATACAAGGCACGTTTGGTTACAAAAGGGTATAAGCAGAAGCATGGTGTTGATTTTGATGAGATTTTCTCTCCTTTAGTAAAGCTTACTACATTGCGGATAGATTCAGCCTTGGTTGCTACTCTGGGTATGGACTTAAGGCAAATGGATGTAAAAACAACGTTTTGACATGGTGTTTTGAGGTCATATATATGTTGCAACCTGAAGGTTTTGTGGTCAAGGGCAAGGAGAAGAAAGTATGTAGACTCCTTAAGAGCTTGTATGGATTGAAACAGTCTCCGCGTGCATGATATCACATATTTGATACTTTTATGAGATCTCAAGGGTACAAGAGAAGTAATGCAGATCACTGTTTATATACAAAAAGGGCAAGTGATGGAAGTCTTCTATTGCTTGCTTTGTATGTAGATGACATGCTTATTGGGGGTACAAATGTCAAAGGGCTTGATGCATTACAAAACAGCTTATGTGAGCATTTTGACATGAAGGATCTTGGTGATGCAAGTCATATTTTGGGCATGTGTATCTTTCGAGATAAGGAGAAGGGTCTTCTTTATTTATCTCAGAAAGAATACATTACCAAAGTATTGCAGCGTTTCAATATGGAGGGGCGAAAGGCACTTGGTACATCACTACCTCCATATGTGAAACTTAGTGCAGATGATTGCCCAAAATCGGATGACATGCCGGTTGGAATAGCCAAGATTCCCTATGCATCAACAATTGGCAGCTTAATGTATGCTATGGTCGCCACACGTCCAGACATTGCATTTACGGTGGGAGTGGTGAGTAGATACACGAGCAACCTTGGCAAAAAGCATTGGGAAGCAGTGAAAGGCATCTTGAGATATTTGAAGGGAGGACTTGTGCATTTGCTTTGGGAAGTTTCCTTTGAGTGTAGATGGCTTTACAGATGCAGACTTTGCTGGACACCCAGATTGCAGAAAGTCTACTTCAAGATATGTGTTTACTTGCACAGGTGGTGCAGTGTCTTGGATATCTTGACTGCAAAAGTGTGTTGCTTTATCCACCACTGAGGCTGAGTATGTAGCAGCTACTGAGGCCTGTAAGGAAGCTGTATGGCTTATGCGTTTGGTGGATGATCTTGGCATTAAGGCAAAGGTTCCCGTGTTGCATTGTGATAGTCAGAGTGTTATCATGTTGGCAAAGAACCCTGTCTTTCATGCCAAGACAAAGCACATTGAGGTGAAGTATCACTTTATCAGAAGTGTACTTAAGGATAAAGCTATTGAGCTTGTCAGAGTACACACGAATGACAATTTTGTAGACCTTTTGACAAAAGCCTTACCAACAGAGCGGTTTGCATATTGCCGTCAGTTGATGGGCATGGTGTGAGTAAGTCACAAAATCAGCTCTTGTATCATAGTTAGCTGATTTTTTATCTCCCCAAGGCACATTGCCTTTATGTGGGAGTTTGTAAGAAATAAAGGCTAAGTGCCTTATGGCCGGTTGGACGGGTGTGAACACCCACACCCTCTAGGTTATTTACTCACTTATTCTTTTAATGAAACAAAGAATAAGCCCATAAACACTTATCGTGTGCAGCACTTACGATTCTCTCTCTCTCTCTCTCTCTCTCTTTGCTCATCTTCCTGGGCACGTTCCTCCTCTCTCTCCCTGCTGCTTCCATCTCTCTCTCTCTCTCTCTCTCTCTCTCTCTCTCTCTCTCTCTCTCTCTCTCTCTCTCTCTCTCTGCTCATCTTCCTGGGCACGTTCCTCCTCTCTCTCCCTCTTGCTTCCATCGCCCCCTTCTTAAGCACCTTGAGCACCTACTTCTACTCCAACTGGCTGGTGGTCCTATCTTCTGGCAAACCAAACAACAATCTTTTATTGCAAGCTCTTCTACGAAATATGTTGCTGTTGCTCTTGCCTCCTGCGAGGCTCTTTGGGTCTCTGAATTAATCAAAGAATTGAAGCTACCCTTCATTGTCTCTATTGATCCAATCACTTTTTTCTGTGACAAGCAATCTGTAGCACGGATAGCGTGTCGTGCTCTCTAAAGTGGGTGCTCATTGGTGCAATGTACGTGACATCCCACTCAAAATAGTATGAAAACAAAGGAAACAATAGATAACAGCTGATCAACGCAGACACACAACAATAGACCAGAATATATGGACTCGACTATCTCAAAGAACTATAGACTCTGGCGTGGCAACACACTCAGCTCCAGCCCAAAACTCACGGGTACTATGGGGGTGTCGAGGCTCAATGTGCAGGGAGTAGACGACGACGCTGAACCATATATAAAGAAGATGATAATCTTGACCCAACAGCTACTACTTACATGTACCATCGTAAAGAGCCACCAACGGCTCATAAATGTCAGCCATCTAAGTCTATCTCCAAACTGAGTGGTGGTGGTGACCTGGCCACGATGTCCAATAGACCACCGTTCGTATCCCTGTCACGTGTCACTGCTCAGCCCAGAGAGTTCGTCCAGTGTGAACCAGACTAGACCAACTGTACTAACTGTGTGTCTTGTGAAAGTGACACTGTAGCTTGCTATAGGTTGCCCACCACAAGACCGCTCACCGTCTCGATGAGAGGAATACTGAAAAACTATGAAAGAAAACCACTAGGTACCGCATCCGTACATCTTTCGTGAAGAAGGCCAACCATGACCTTACATGCCTCAAAATTGGAGTTAAAAACACTGCACTGCTTGCAAATGCCTTAAGCCTTTGAATAGGCAGGAACCCAGTATGATTGCATAGTCCAAGAATCCCAATTGGCAAAATAGAATGAGGCTCCACAACAAAGAGATATGCTCGGTTTGTATTCAGCGCATCTTTATCCTCCATAACCATAGTGAGAGGAAAATGACCTGGTCCATGCTTGCAGATGAACCTCGCAACACTTTCTGCACAACACTCTTCTCAAAAGAGGGATAACCATAAGGTGGAGTAACACTACAAATAAGGTTAAGCTCCATCGTGATGACAGAACGAAAAGCATTAACAGCAACAGGATGGCAACAAGGTGAATGCTTGAAAGCCACAAGGAAACAGCCAAAAGGCTCTTCATCTTGCTCGTGTGTTGTGAAACACCAAAAGACTTGCTTCAGAACTCCAAAAGCTAGCAGCCCTTGCAGAGCAGAGTGTACTACATGAGGTGTACAAATGCTTTCTTTTTTCTGCATTTTTTTCTAGAGGGGAAGAGGTGGGTGGGGCTAGATAGGGGCGAGAGAGGGAGATTGGGTGGGTAGGGGCGAGGGGTGGGTAGGGGACACTAGGGGCGAGGGGGGAAAGGGTAGGGGCGAGGGAGAGAAAGGGTAGGGGCGAGGGCAAAGGGAGGGGGTGGGTAGGGGGGGGCGAGAGGTGAGTAGGGGGCGAGGGCTGGTGAGGGGGAACTAGGGGCGAGGTTAGGGAGGGAGAGAGGGGTAGTGAGAGGTGAGCCTTCTGATGGTACTCCAAGGGTCGTGGGTTCTAGTAGGTGAAGAGGTTGGAATGACATGGAGCAGAGAGATATTATGAGCATGAGCAGGGAATTTATCAAGCTTGAAATCAACATCTTTTTGGTTGTATCCCGTCTTAAGGAAGCTCTGTGAAGGGAGTTTGCTAGACACAGAGGAGAGCTTTGTTTAGGTGGGAGAAGCAGACACCGATGGGTTGATGTTGAAGGTTGTTTAACTTCTCTTTCTTTCCGCTTCTATGATTCTTCATAGGTTCACCAGATCCAAAGGCTACCACCAAGGGCACACAGGGAGTAGCTTCTGTGACCTTCAACCTTTGTGCTGGCTCAGGTGGCCTATTAGGTTTAGTTACTGTGGAAATATTGGAAGAGGGTTTACCTTCAGGCAAAGAGTGAATAGAGACTCCATAACAAAGCATAGATTTGGTAGCGTCCAACCACTCCAACAGATCCTCATCTTTTGACCCGTCAGGTGGAGTAGGCTGTTCCAATTCAAGGCTGGTTGCTAGGGACAAAGAACTATGTTGCATGATGGGATCCATGCCTCCTCCTAGGCGAATGGGTTGCATCGGGGAGCCAGGAGTATGTATCCACATGGCATCAAGGTGGAAAGGTACGGAGTGTACGATACATAGTCAGTATGTAAGGTACGTACTTCTGTACGGATCGGCCTTTAAGGTATGTGACCAGTACGTAACATTTGTAACAACAAAAAGAATAGCGACTTTAGCCTTTTTCAGCCTATACATACTAAGAACTACATAGAGTCTAGACATAGATACTACTTCAAACATCCACCATTAGATACTGCTTCAATATGGTTCCTAAAAACAATCTCAATGGCTGTGTAACGGACAACAACGTTTTCTTCATCAAGTAGCCATCCCGAATGGAATATCCCGCTACTACCTCCCCATTCTGTAATCGATTGATTACGTCTAAAATCTAGATACTAATGGCAAGATGTCCCTAAAAAAAAATAAAAAACAAAAAAAATTTGAAAAAAAACGTACACTACCTATCTATACGTACGGAATCGTACCGTACGGATGCAACCTTGCATGACATCATTTCACCAATCATGAAGTGCTTTAGTGTGTCGCAGCCATGGTCTACCGATGAGCAAGGGAAATCCGCCCTCCACCTGTGGAAGACGAATCACAACAAAATCCAAACTAAAAGTGAAATCTTGTATCCGCAGAGGCACCTTTTTCACTATGCCCATAGGGTATACTGTCCTCTGGTCGGCCAATGTTACTGTGAAGGGGGCAGGTTGAGTAGATTGCAGGCCTAAAGCTATCATAGTGAACTCAGGCATCATATTGATGCCAGATCCACCATCCACAACTACTCTTGAAAATTGTTGCCCCAAGACGGACTCGGTGAGACGAGGGCTTCTATAATCCGTGAGGAGAGCAGCGTGATGGGATATCATAAGGACTCGGATGGCTGCACTAGGAGGTGCCCGCCACTAGGACGTGCTCCGTGGTAAAGTGATTGAATAACTGTAAGGGTGTCACTTCGAAAACTCACATCTAGCCGCAGCTGTCATAGAGCGACACTTGTTGAAAAGTGTTCTTTAAGATTGTCTCTGTTGTAGGCTTTTCTTTTTCTTCCAGTGGCTTTTCTGGTAACTTGATCTGCTGTTGATCAGCCACTACTTCCAAGAAGGCTTCATCAATATTGGAGAGCAAAGATTTGGATTCTTGCTTGTCATTGAGTGAGGGCTTGGCGCCAGCTGAAGGCAGAGTATCCACTGTTGGGAGAATGTGTGGGGGAGTTGAACGTGTTGAAATACTAAGACCGAGTGCGGCTCTCTGGGCCCGGGTGAGGACGCCTGCTGGCTTCTCTACCAACTGCAACTTCTCTTGAGTGGTAACGACATGGGCAGAAGGGGGTGGTTGAGGAGTGGTGCTAACTGCTATCAAATTGAGCTTCGGAAAGGTAAACTCATTTTGGCTTTGACTTATGTTCGTAGCCGTGGATGCACGAAGTTTAGGGAAACCTTTACTGTAGTGATCCTTCGTTTCAGGGCAATGACGGCAGGGAGGGGACCCTTCGGGCAGAGGGAATTTGCTTTGGTAATGACTATATTCCCCGCATATGTAGCACAAAATGGGCCGATTCAATGGGCGAGTCGAAGGGCGAGGTGGTCCTTGCTCCTGTTGCATGGAGTTGGAGGTGGAGGCATAGAAGTTTTGAGGTGATGAGGGAGCATGGGTATGATAAAAGCTCTGAGACGGAAAAGTACTTCGCATACCTTGCATAGGAGGGGCTATCAGCAAAGGTGGCATATCGACATCACAGGACATCACTTGACATTCAACATTCATTCAGATCTTAGACCATGATTTATCGGCAATGTAGCTAGCAATCGCATCTAGATCCAGTCGGGACCTCATTGATGCTCGGGTTGACTAACTTCTATTGCAACCACGTCTATTTGAGATCATTTAGACCAAAATGCTGCAATCATTTCATCTATAAGTTCCTGCACTTAAAAACAAGTCAAGAATAAATCAGTTTCATATTTAGAAATTCCATTTCATAAAGTCATACAACAGAATACTGTCAGCTCTCAGTAGTCGTGAAGCTCAAAGAGACATCAGTGACTCTAGTATTCTAAAAATCAAGGCATCTGTTGACAAAGGAGCAGAGTAACTCCCCTCTTGTGCATCCCACTGCACCAGATCTGCGGCCAAGCTGAATTCTGTGTTCCATTTGGAGTAAACCATTTTAAACCAAAAGTTTCAAGGTAAAGGTTTACGCTCTGAGAAGTATTTGCTAGGTCCTCCTCCTCCATCCACTTTGCATCCAATGCAGGATAGTTCTTGAATTTAACCAAGAATCGCCTTCTTACTTTACCCTTATTCTTTGTGTCCTTATGTGCCAAAATTTGTTCAGGAACAAGGATCTCCTCGTTTTCCTCCACTTCGGGTTGCTCATCGGGCTCCTTATTATCAAGCACATTACCTTTGAAAGGTTTCAAGAGACTCACATGAAATGCATTGTGAATCCTCCAAGGTAAACCGCTCAATCTGCTCCTTGAACAAGATCTTCTTAAATGAAGAGACGGGTAGAAAACAGCTCCAGAATCTCTCGCAATAAGCGTCCAGTGTATCTTTCTTGGTCATCCGAAGATGGTTCCAAGCAGTTCGAATATCCCGTTCATACTCTCGAGTCAACCAAGAAGAAATAAAAAGCCTCTTGAATTTCTGCCATTTAATTGGCGTAGTCTTGCTTTATAGAAGCATACACCACTAAGTTCGAGCATTCCCTTTAAAGTAAGAGGCAGCTCTCCGAATCTTAGAGTGCTTTGAGGAACGTCCTCCTGCGAAAGCGATGTCAAACTGTTGTACAAAAGACAAAGCCTTGAAGCATCTCTATATCTTGAAAACGTGTCAAATTTAATTGATTGTCCACCTTCCTTAAACTCTCGGACTTTCTTGCTTTTGTCTTCGAGAAAGTCATATTGGTTGGCTTTGTAAAAATTCTTCTTCTTTGCATAAAAGTTGCTCTCATCAGAGTTTGAACTTTCTGTAGACCAGTCCTCTGTAAAACTGTCACTCACGGGGCGAGATTTAGACGTCTTTGCCTTTTTCTTGCCCTTTCCGAAGCGTTGCTTCTTGCTTCGCTTTTTGCCTTTTCGGTCTTCTTCGCTCGAATCAGATGAGCTAGAAGAACTGTTAGAAGAAGAAGAATTGGGTACTCCTTCAAATCGAACACGCTTCTTCTGTTTTCTTGCTTTTTCAAAAGTAGACTGACGACCCAAATAACCCGGGAAGTCAGTGCCTTTCTTCTGCTTTTTGCCGTGCTTTTTAGCTTTGTTTTTGCGCGTCAAAAAGCTGAGCAAGTCGTGCATCCTTCTTTGTATACTTATTGGGAATAAGAGGTTTCTTGAGAGCGGGTTTTGGGGGTTGTGGTGTGGTTTTTTGCCACTGCGTGTGCACCTCGTCCAAAGAGGTCTTGCTCATATATTTTACCATTTTCGGGTCCTTGGGGCAAAATTAAGCATCATCTTTGTTGCATCGCCGATCAATTGTCGGTGCTCCATCTCTTGACGCTCCGCCTGAGTAGGCTGAGGCGGGCCATACTCATCGCGTGAATCTTCGTTGTGATCCCTTCCCACATCTCCCGGATGCAGAGGCAGTCGACTTCTCCTTGCCTGAAGCCATAGATGCCGTGGAAAAAAAAAAATTGGGATCGGATTTCCCGTAGAAGAGAAATCGGCCGTGCTCTGATACCATTGTAACAGACTTGGACACTCCAAGCCAAGAATCTACCACGACAGCACCAAATAACAACTTCAAAACAATTCACAATTTATTCGACACTGGCCCGACGGAGTTTCGTGCCTAGAGATATTGGCCCCAAAGACTGGCGCCCCTTTTGGTATTTCTTTTTGTATTAATCCGAGTTCAAAGTACAAGAGTGCGGGCAAGCGCTCACACTCGGACTTTGCGTCCAGATGCTCTGAGTTGTGATAGGTCTGCCCACAAATTTAAACGTACAAGGGATGTCAAAAGCAGAACCCCAAAAGCTGAAAATCAAAAGCTTAAAAGCTTTGCAAAAATAAAGCAGTTTCTCTTTCTCTCTCTTGCTAAAATAAAGCAAAGAGGTTTCTCTCTCTCTCTCTCTCTCTCTCTCTCTCTCTCTCTCTCAGTAAATTAAAGCAAAGAGGCTCTCTCTCCCAATTGCGTAGGAAAAAAGCAAACCAAAAAGTTGCCCAAAGCTTCCGTGAATCTCCCGCAAATCACAGAGATCTGTACAGCTGCTACGTCAGCAAAATCAGGGTTACTGCAGTTAGGGTTAGGATTAGGGTTAGTGTTTTTGATTTTAGGGTTAGGGTTTCATCAGAATTAGGTTTTTGATTTTAGGATTAGGGTTTCAACAAAATTAGGCTTTCTGGCAGCCACGTCATCACTTTGTGACAATATGGACTCAACTATCTCAAAGAATTGATACAGACTCTGGCGTGGCAGCACACTCAGCTCCAGCCCAAAACTCACGGGTACAATGGGGGTGTCGAGGCTCAGATGTGAAGGGATGGTGCAGACGTGTTGTGTATAGTCTCGCTATCCTAGACGATGATGCTGGACCATATATGAAGAAGATGATAATCCTGACCCAACAGCTACTGCTCATATGTACCACCGCAAAGAGCCACCAACGGCTCATAAATGTCAGCCATCCAAGTCTATCTCCAAACTGGTGGTGGTGACTTGGCCACGATGTCCAATAGACCACCGTCCGTATCCCTGCCACGTGTCACTGCCCAGCCTAGAGAGTCCGTGTAGTGGACCCAGACCAGACCAACTATACTAATTGCGTGTCTTGTGAAAGTGACACTGTAGCCTGCTACACAATCTACTATCGCACTTACACAATCACCCTCCTTCTTCTCCAAGCTCAAACACATTAAGGTAAGCTTTCATCTTTTGAAAGAATTGGTCGCAAATGGTCTTATCAAGTTGGTGTATGTACCATTTGTAGAAAATTGGGTAGATTTTCTCACCAAATCTGTGCTCGCCACCAAACAAATAACCTCATCTCGCGATTTGAGTTTGATCATATTGGATGATCTTCTCTTTGAGAGGGTGTTGATGTATGCTCATGTGTGTGTGCATGTGGTGTGTGTTGTGTTGGGGAGCATATGTTAGTATCTAGTTCTACACCCACTATTGGGCATTGATTGTTAGGTGCAACGGAATGAATGTTGTATTTTCTCAAGATTAGTGATCCATATTTGCTCAAGGTTCCTTTTGTTCTTATGGAAGGTAGAGCCTTCCGTTCTTAAAGAGAGAATGCTATGATCACAAACAAAGTGAATGGACACTGTGCGTGCAAGTGTATGAGATTGAAAGATAGAGAGAAGAGAGATACGACACCAGAGACGTTGTAAAACCCTCCTCCGAAAGCCCCACTCTCGTTGGCGAGAGTGGTCTTCTATTGATTGCACAATCTGGTACAAATGGTATGCATGAGACTAATGCAAGTCTAGGCTATGTCGACGATGACGACGGTGATGACGAAGTCGACCTAAGGGCTGAAATCTGCAATCTTTCTACTGTTGTCCAAAAATGCTATGGGCTGAAATCTGCTAATCTTCTATCTGCTGAATTCTGACTCTATGTCGGTGACGATGTCGATGATGATGCGCTGAAAATCTGGGACTGTTTTGGGTGGCTGAAAAATGCTGTTTTGGCTGCATTTTTTATGGCTGAAAATGCCGATCTTTTGCAAGTGGCTAGGGTTGAATCTGCTGCTGTTCCTAAGGCTGAAAACGCTGGTCCATCTGCTGCAACAAGGGCTGAAAATGGAAAACGCTGGGGCTGCCTGTAGCGTTAGTAAAAACGTTGGCCTATCTGATACTATGGCGATGAAGGGACTGAAACGCCAGGGCTAGGGACTGTGGTGATGAACAAAAACGCTAGCTGAATGTGTTGGCGATGAGGCAAAGCTGAAAACGCCAGGTGCTTGTGGGTGTTGAGGGGTTCTTGCCTGAAGGCCTGTTGTGCTCCTTGCTCATCTGCCCAAGAGTGCTAGTCTAGGGTTGCTTATATATTAACTTAGCAAAATTGCCCTACCTACTTTTGTTGGAAAGTCACTTAAAAATAATAAGTGAAAAATGTCAAAAATGGGAAAAATAGACTAAATGCATTGGAAAAATCCCCGAACTGATGCTAATGGATTCTAATGGGAATACTGATGATCATGCTGTGTGCAACCATAGGATATGCATCTACTCTAAGTGACTGGGCATGCACGGTCTACGAATAGACTCACAAAAGTGCCAGATCACTTCTAAATCTAGACTGACTGGACTCACTGAACCCTGATCATGCTGTAGCTTGTCCACGGACACATAGGGTTGGATGTGTCACGTGACATCCCCTCCTTTTCAAAGTGAGGTACTGGTATCGAAATGTATGGCGTCGAGGGAGATCGTTAATAGCATCCGGAATCTTGGAAGGGACTCTTCGTCGGCCCACTCTGACGTGTGGGTCGTGCGGTACTTGAACTTCATAAAGGTTTGCAACACTTGCTTCTTTGGGCCGCGCCAAAAGCGACACAAAAGTCTTCTATGGCTCCTTCAATGCTTCAACTTCGTCTAGAGACGTACTTCTTTCGTCTTCAAGAATCTCCATGGTTGAAAATTCTTGAAACCATTTCCAACACAAAACCATGAACATACCCATTCCATGTAAAGTGAGTGGAAAAAATCTTGTCTTCCTCAAAGACTGTGCATGCAATGTAGATGAACAAAGAGACGGAGTGACAACCCGTTCATCAAACACATGCAAACAATGAGATCGAATCTCTCTCTTATGATCTAGAGCAATCAACTGTGGCAAAACACAATGGAAATGCCCACGCTTGGTGCTCATACTTTCATGTGCTCTTTCGGAAACTGTGTCATGCCAAGGAAGAGACATGGAATGTGACTTCCTTACATACATACTTTTCAGCTTTTCATGAAAAATCCGCATACATTCGTGCTCATCCATGAGAGAAACGTGCTCAACATACAATATGTCATGCGTAGGAAAAGGGATCACATAATGATGCTGACTAAAATACATGAAACGATCACGAATGAAACACTCGAACAATGCGTGCGTATCAATCATGTGAACACATAATACTTCCTGTGAGGGTTCTTTGGACTTAGGCTCGAGAGCCAAGATCGAATCTGCAACGAGGTTAGCTTCGCTAGAAAAAGCGTCAACTAACTCATCATCCTTGTGAACAATCACGTCTTCTTCCTGCAACTCATCATACTTGTGAGAAATCACATCTTGATCATGCAAATCATCATGCTGCTCACAAATATGCAAATCCTGTGTGTTAGGCTTGGGTAAAGAAGAGACTAAGAGACTCTCCTTTTCCCGAATCCTTTCAATCTTGTCCTGCATAGCAATGAGAGGGGGAGAATGAACAATGTCTTCTCCATGAATGACAATGGGAGAATCACTTTTGGCATTGAGAGTGAAAGTGTTAGCCTCAAAACCAATGAGAGGGTTATTATCACGAAACCATCGAACGCCCAAAATCATATCACATCCTGAGAGAGGAGAAACAACAAATCTTCTAGTGAAGGCAGCTTGTTGAATTGCAAACAACACATCAAGGCACTCCTTCGTGATGAGAGCGTCCATACCGAGAGCAAAGCCAGAGACCTCGATAGGAGATCTCGGACTAACTTCGAGGCGGGTTCTCTCAACGAGAGGGATTGATCACATCATGCATACTACCTGGGTCAAACAATATGACAAAACGTTGCCCCGACGTACGACCATAACATTTAATGAGAGAATCATCAACGGGAGGGTCATGAGAAACATGGGCACACTCGTATTGTCATTAGAGTCGAGCTTAGGACATGTTCTTTTTATGTGACCCTTAATGTGACAATGATAACAACGACCTTCCTTAGAATAAGTGCTTTGCTCTTCCGACGTGATGTATCCTCCTACAATTCCTTGTGCTACCTTTTCATCTGGAGTAAGCTTAGGTTTAGCAATTGTGTTAGCCTTACCCTTAGATTCATTGGAAGAATTCTTTTCTGAGAGACTGTTGGAAGATTGGTTAGAAGAGTTACCGTTCTTACCGTCCTGACGGTTTTGAGAAGTTTGCGAGGTACTTGTGGACGTCTTGTTTTCCTTAGGCTTTCCCTTGTTGTGCTTCATCTCCTGTGCGAGAGCAATCATTAGCGCCTTGTTGAGATCGATTGGATCGAAGACTTCTACATCAAACTTGATATAGTCGTCTAATCCAAAAAGGAATGCCTCTTTGCGTTCATCATCCGACTTGTGTAATTGGGTACCGAGCTGCAAAACACGATTAGAAAAAGACATAACCGGCATACCATTTTGCTTGAGAGCACGCTAATCGTCCTTCAATCGTGCAAGGTACTGAGGTGGCATAAACCGCGCCTTGAGCTTGTCTTGGAAATCAGCCCAATTGAAGGAAAGGGACGTGAATTCGTCGGCTTCCTCTAGGTGCGCGGCTAACTGTGCCTCTTGCCATGCGTGGTACCAATTGATGGCATCACCGGCAAAGTACATAGTTGCCGTCAAAACTTTGCTACTCCTTGTCTTCTTAGTTGTCGCAAAATAAGCATTAAATTGATGCAACCAAGAATGAATAACCGTAGCATCTATCTTACCGTCATACTCATTGGAAGTTAACTTCTCTGTGATTGGATGGTTGGAATCCGCATCGTGGCTTGCACCACTTGAGGAACTCCCAGGATCTTTGGGTGGTTCGGTCTTCGAGGCAAGTATCTGTCGAACCAATTCTTGAGTTCGTAGTTCTCTTTGAGCCTCTCGCTCGATCTCCAAGGCCGCGCTTTGTGCGGCCGCTTCATCCTTTCTTAGTTCTTTTCTTTCTTTCCGTGCGTCGCGTTCGCGTTCTAAAGCAATGCGATTGTCTTCTTGTTGTGCGGCAAGTCTTGCGTTTCTTTCGTCGCGCTCACGGTCCTTAGTTGCTTGTTCTGCGGTAAGTCTTGCGTTTCTTTCGTCGCACTCACGGTCCTTAGCTTTTTGTTGTTCTGCTTTGCTTGCGAGTTGTGCCAACGCCACTCGATTCGTTTCTTTTTGTTGTGCCATCATGTCCAACATCGACTTGACCATCGCCTCCATTGACGTGAGTCCAACTCGTGGCATAGATGGCGAAGGGGGAGGGTTGGAAAAATCTCCTGGTGGGGAGATCCTTCGTCGCCTCTCTTATGCTCATCACCTGTATGCGAAGTATCCATTCCGCTTCGGGTGACGACCATGCACTATGATCTTTGGTTCTTAAGTTCACGAGGAACTTGGGTTCTTGAGGGTCTTGGGTTCTTGAGGATCTTGCGGTTTTCTTTCGCTTGCAAACCGTGTTTGAGAAGGATCTTCTCTTCACCCGAGTTCTACTCCTTTCTGCGGGCGCACTCCTTGGCGGCCTTGCGCTCACACCAAGGTTGCTTTTTCCCACCTCACGTCGATTGGCTGTCTACGAATAGACTCACAAAAGTGCCAGATCACTTCTAAATCTAGACTGATTGGATTGACTGAACCCTGATCATGCTGTAGCTTGTCCACGGACACATAGGGTTGGATGTGTCACGTGACACTGACGAGGTTAGTGGGGATGTCGTGGTATTTAGTCAATACTATGCGTGATGTAGCTGATGGTTTTATTGTCTTGTGGTGACTATCATGGGTCTGTACCCCGCACTTTCCCTCAAAGGTGAATCTGGGCATTTAGGTATATGTCATCAATCTCAATGTGTTGCAACGAGAAGTCTACTCTAAAGGGGGGATGTAACTTAATAAGGGTAGACTCTTTCCACCCATATATCTCAACTCCAATATATACTATTCCACCTACCTAACTTTTCACATGTGCTATCCCACTTACCTAAAATTCCACATGTGAGAAATATCCAATGTCTTGAGTCCACCCATATATCTCAACTCCAATATATACTATTCCACCTACCTAACTTTTCACATGTGCTATCCCACTTACCTAAAATTCCACATGTGAGAAATATCCAATGTCTTGAGTCCACCCATATATCTCAACTCCAATATATACTATTCCACCTACCTAACTTTTCACATGTGCTATCCCACTTACCTAAAATTCCACATGTAAGAAATATCCAATGTCTTGAGTGTTTACCTCAACTTGTATAGAAAGCACATATGCTGCTCTCATTTGTACATGGTTGAGTTTTCGCTTATTAAGTGCAATCTCCTATCTTGCACTCTCTTGTTATTGGTATTAGCATATTAATTAGCATTAGTATTACACACATTAAGCTAATCTCTAAGTTCTCACATTGAGAGAGAACGCTTTGCTCTAGTGAATGCCTTCCAACCGAAGGAAGGTACCTTGAGAGGATTGGCGACCATGCTAGGACAAGTGCAAGGTAATAGCCTTCCAATCAACAACCAAGGATGAAGTAAAGGGACATTTTGGTATATGACCCTCAAGTTGCCCAAAGATGTCCTCCCAATACGAGGGGTGTCAGTGAGACCAAAGGAAGACGTGACAATACTACCACATAAATGCGAAATCATAAGCATCAAGGGCTGTTGCTGCTCCACCAAAACAGGCAAGAGCATGGCTTTCTTGGTGAGAACATGTGGACGTAAATCCAAAAAGAATTATTTGGAGGCACGCCCCTTCTCAGCAAAAGTATGTTGCCATGCACGAATTTGCCATTTAGCCAATTTTCTCTCATCATTATGTTGTATAATCGTGCGGGCTATTAAGTTCGGCTTGCGAAAGCGGGAGAAGTTAGCCTTATGCATTAATTGTTGACATACATCTCGTGTGTGCTGAACATTGCCCCACAACTGAGACATATAATACTTGCTATAATCACTAAAAATACATTGAATACACGTAATGAAACGGAACCATGCAACATCCATATCCATGTGCATCTGCAAGATCAAGGGTGGAATTATATTCCTAATCATATCATGAAAAGCTTCATGCTTCGGATACGCATTATTGACATGTAAAAGCTACTGCCGGGTAAAGAAGCAGCATCAAATGACGGGCCGAAGCACAAAGTCAGACATATGGGAGATGAGTCGAAAGGCCTAAAGTATAATCAATCCTCAGATCACACACAAAGGCATCATACTCCTGTTTGTGAAAAAGATACCAACGAAGAAGTCGGGCTCTGTAAGAGGATTGAACAATGTGCTGGAAAGTGAATCCTGCATCTTCATCGTGTAAAAGCGGCCACAAGTCCAATGCATCACAAGAGCGCATCATATGATCCCATGCCTGACATTCTACATGCAACATATGCGATCTACCAGTAGTATTATCCACATGGTTTAGAGCATTATTAAAATCTCCAAAATGGAATGCATCAGAACGCCAACAGTAAGAAGAGATGTCACACCATAATCTGGCACTCTTGCTAGAGGCTGTGAAAGCATATACTCCTCCAAATTCACCATGTCCCATTTGGGTGTTAAAAAACAAGGGGATAATTCCAAGCTGGCATCTCTGGCTTCATTGTCGGTCACCAAAACCTCATAAAACCCACGGGGCCCGAAATAAACTCCTTGATTCACTTGCCGCTTAAGCAAAAAATCCACCCATTGTCCCACATCTTGTGCCGTAGGCATTTTAACAGGAAAGAAAAGTATTACCTCATTCAACGTGTATTGGGCAACAAGATCCATTAACTGCTAGACTGAAATGAAGACCTCTTTCTCAGGTTCTAGACCCTCCCATGATCTACAAGCATCCTCAAAATCCTCATGCAGGCACTCCCTTACTGAGAGACAAAGCATCCGTTGATGATGAGCCCATTGCTTTATGCTGTTTGTAGATGCAAAAGTGATCTGTCATGTATCTTCAAAATTCGAAATGCAGCACCTTCTCTGAAGCAAAACACACTCTGGAAGGAGGCCCTCACTTCACAATCAATCACTTCACTCCTTCCAGATGCCTAATACGCACTCTAACAGATGTTCACACACACTCACTCTTTTTTTATTTTTTTTGCTTTTGCAAGTTCTCTCTCTCTCTCTCTCTCTCTCTCTCTCTCTCTCTCTCTCTCTCTCTCTCTCTCTCTCTCTCTCTCTCTCTCACAAAGCTTAGGGACATGCACTCAAAGCTGTACAAAAACTGATGACGGAAGGCTGTGGACTCTCACCACACACTCTTTTTGTTGTGTATATTTTGATTTAATTTACAAGTGGGAAACCTCAAAGTGAGGAAAACCCACAATAACGGAATACAAAAGACGAGCATTGTGATGCTCCGAAAGCTAGAGACAATCAAAGAAAATCCTATATGCTTCAAGAGAGATGTCTCCCACATCAGAAGCATAGTGTAGTGTTGCGAGCGTGCAAAGGCAAAGAAAATCCTATAGGCTTCAAGAGAGATGTCTCCCACATTATAAGCACACTGCCGCGAGCGCGCAGAGGCAAAGACAACGCAGGAGCAGTCGATACTGCAAATACTCTCACGCACGCGCGCGCGCGCGCACACACACACACACACACACACACACACACACACACACACACACACACACACACACACACACCACACACATGATGGTATCAGACTTTATTTGTTTTTCCATTGCATTTAGTACGGTTTGCAACAATCACACTTGGACGTCTCTCACATGTTGTGAGTCATATATTAGCTGTCATATACTCGTATCTCTTCATTTTCATATGCTTGTGCATACCTTCTTTTGAGTACTTGAGATTTAAAAAAAACTTGGATCCTTTGTATTGCCAATCTACTTTGATTTCCCGCATGCTCTAAGTGATGCCCATTTTGCTCATTATCCCCCTTTTCATATGTTTGTGCATACCTTCTTTTGAGTACTTGAGATTTTTAAAAAACTTGGATCCACATCTTTCGGATTTCCCGCATGCTCTAAGTGATGCCCATTTTGCTCATTATCCCCCTTTTCATCAATATTTTGATTATGGTTGCTAATGAAGTTCAAGTTTTTGCGTTATCCTCATGGGTTTTTGTTTTTTGTGTGTTGAGGAACATATGAACGAAATCGTGAAGTAAGTCCCTGTCAAATGAGATTTTGCTTGAGGCAATTTCATTGACGTGATACATAATGAACAGATTAACTTGTTGTTTTTTATGTCCTCAAATCGTGAAGTAGATCCCTGTCAAATGAGATTTTGCTTGAGTCAATTTCAGTGACATGATACATAACAAACAGATATTAACTTGTGCAGGTAACAAAGTCGATTGGAGATCTTTATTTGAAGTCTCCAGATGTGAATGGACAAATACTGCAGGGTAACTTTAGACTTGCTGAGCCTCTGAAGCGGGCCGTCTTGTCAGCTGACCCAACAGTGAAGGCCTGGAACTTTCAGCGACATCACAAGTTTTGCATTTTTGCTTCTGATGGGCTATGGGAGTACTTGAGCAATGAAGATGCATGCAAGATTGTGCACAATCATCCAAGATCAGTAGGTTATAATTAGCACTTTCTGTTCTTACAGTGGCAAACAATAAACCAGCTCTAGTCTCTAATTAAGTTTTTCAAGTTGTGAAATCCTACTAGCAATGAGGGAAAACATAGCAATATGTTGGAACTCCTTTTTTCTTGCGCATAGAATATTTTCTGAAATATGCATGTGGAATGCTAATCTAGGTGCTGGCATAGTTTCTTTTCGTCTTTCAAAGAGTGAGTGAGTCATAGAAATAGCTGGTCTTTGACACCTGATGCAAGGCTATGTATGTATGTGGCTGTGGGTGTTTCGATGAACTATCGGAAACTTGCGGAGACGTAATAGCATTCACTGGTCTATGGCTTTTACGAGACCCTTTAAAGTGCAAGAGCTATAAAAGAAAATCTTCTTCCCTGCTGAATATTTTGACAGAACTCCTATAAATGATTCGGAGGGCATACATATTTATTTCTGTAGGCTTGTTTCCGACGTATTTTAAGCATACATCTCAGGAAGGTGTAAAAACCCATGAAGAAATGCTGTCTCCTTATGAGCCTACACCTCCATTACGTGCAGATAAAAGTCATCAGTCAGCATAATTTGGAAAGCTTTCCTTCATTTCTCTGCTGAATGATCTTGATGGTAAATCCTGGGATAATTCTTGTTGATTTTTTAGACTTTTCTCCTTCATTAGTGACAGGGAAACAAGGGAGAGAGAGATGAAATGAAATGTTATATTATCGTCTTCAAAAGGCCAAAATGACCTATGAGGCTTAACTGTTACAAAATTGTGAATCTGATACCATGTCTGGGTACAAAAAGACTAGAACAAAAATACTACTACTACTAGAATCCATCCTCGTAGCCGTCTGTATCTCCGTAGCTCCAGTGCTCGGCCGATGAGAGTGCCGGTAGTGGTCAAATGAGTGTGGGCCGAGCTCTGCAGTGATGGCTGCTCCTCTGGCTGTCTCATATCTAGTGAAAAGAAACCTGTAATCTGTCTCTGGGAGTGTCTCTCTCTAGCTCTTCACAGTAAAGTGTCTATATCTGTGTAACTCAAGTATAGCCCAAGACATCTCTGATCCTCATAACTCATGACCCTAGAGAAAGGACCGAAACCCTCTCTGAATAAGGCCATGAATCTCATTGTGCAATGACAAGCTCTGTCTCTCGCTCTAGCTGGCATAAGCGGCATATCCTGTTGTCTGCCGGTATCCCTCTGAATCTACCAGTCTCAATCTCCAGCTGATGTGAGTATGTGCGTATCTGACCAATGAGAGAGAGAGAGAGAGAGAGAGAGAGAGAGAGAGAGAGAGAGAGAGAGAGAGAGAGAGAGAGAGAGAGAGAGAGAGAGAGAGAGAGAGAGAGATATGAAATGAAATGAAATGATATATTAACGTCTACAAAAGGCCAAAATGACCTATGAGACCAACTGATTACAATGATGAGTCTAGTACCAAGTCTGGGTACAAACAAAGAAAACTACAAACAAGGAAACTGATAGGAGTACCGACTCCTATGGGTGGCTGGTAGGCTGATCAATGGTATCATACCATAAAGGTACAAAGTGGGGATAAATGTCACCATGATACAATATAACAGTAGCATGAAGCCTATCCTGATCGACACTCTGGGTGTCGTGCTAGAATTGTGTGGATCCTCTGCCGCAATCTCCGCCGGTGCTGCGTGGCTCCCCTCCTCATCAGTCGCGGTCGTCTCGATCTCCCTAACTCTATAGCTCGATCAATGAGAGTACCGTTGGTGTGTGTATGGATGGGAACCGAGCTCTGTGATGGTGGTGTCCCCTCTGCCTCTGTGGTACTCAGACTGAAGAAATCTGAGATGCGTCTTTGGGACTGTCTCTGTCTTTGCCCATTCAATAGAGCGTCTCTATGTCTCTGTATCTCAAGTAGGAATAATCCGAGACATCTTTGATCCTGATATCTCATGACTCTATCTAGCGAGTCAAAACCATCTCTGAATAAACAATGAAAGCGTCCCCGTATCTCATAGTAGACTGTGCAGCGACATATGTAGTGAAACTCTGTCTCTGGCTCTACATGGCATAACTGACATATCCTACTGTCTGCTGGTATGCCTCTGAATCTACCTGTCTCAATCCCAAGCTGGTGTGAAGATGTGCGAATCTGGCCTATAGCACATCGTAACCCATGAGATAGATGTGTGTCCATGTAACTGGCCCGTGTGACAAATCCGTCTGTCGTGAGTTGGAGAAGATGCTCTCTATAGAAAACCCTCTTCGTACCCAACTCCCGTGCTGGCTCTATCCATGTCCTCTTGCTATCAAAAGGTAATGGCGAGAGTTCAAAAGGACGGGCTCTCATTTTGTGCTTTCCCTCCATGGAAGAAAAGAAAGAATTTTTAAAGAAGAGGCCAACCCTCAAGAAAACAGGTATCTTTTTAGGAGATGATCTTATGCTCTCACAGCTTGCACATATGAGAGAGGTCATGCCAGAGATTATAGCAGCAAGGGAGAAGGGAAAGTTAGCTTTCTACAGAAATGGACGAGTAGTGATTACAGAGCACCGCTCTACATGACGGTGCGAGACCTATGGGACCACTCTCAGGATGGCGGTTTGGAACTGTAATGGTTCGTATAGACTTGATGTGGGGGCCTTTGAGGACAGCTTCAAAGACAGAGACATTGTTTTCTACTCAGAGACTCATCAGGCTCCAGGACAGTTGATGCCGCACATATCAGGATACAGATGGGAGACAGCTTGCCGGACAAGCACCAGATCTGCGCATGGGACTAGAGGATCAGGAGGTGTAGCAGTTCTTTTCAGAGAGGAGCTCCAACCACTACTGCACATAGTTCGGAGAGATGATCAAGCCAGATACTTGTGGGTGAGGTTGAGGGCAGAGACTGGACGTTTCTTGTACATCGCCATATGCTATTTTCCTCCCAGCACTTCAGTATATGCTTCACCCAGAGGACAGTCTCCTTACTCTGTACTTGATGATGATATCTGGGAGTTCTCCAGAGATGGAGACATCATACTCCTGGGGGGATTTCAATGCCCGTACAGGCAGCTCACAGACGGTCTTCTATGACACCTCAGAGGAGATGCTTAGAGAGCTGGAGCCAGAGGAGATGGGACTTGAGAGATGCTCACACGACAGAGAGCATACAGAGTATGGGAGATAACTGAGGGAGATGACGACTACTCACACAGTTTAGCCATAGTGAATGGCTTACCGACTTTCCCATTGTCTACAGGTTTTACTTGTTTTCCACACAGGCATGGGTCCAGCACTGTAGACTATGTTCTGACACATCCGAGCTTTATCTCTCACATTCAGGATTTCACAGTGGGGCCCAGGCCTCTAGGGATAGCAATAGATTATGCACTTTTGACATTATCAGTCTCCTTTGAGTACAGTACATCTCACGCCTCACGGGGTGGTAGACATCCACGCTATACTTTTACACCAGAGACTGACTCAATCTATGCAGAGGAGATACGTAGGCTTTTATGCACATCAGAGCTAGTATATACAGTGGAGGAGATCACATCTATGCTGACAGTGACATTACATTGGGCAGACAGAGGCATACCCACACACTCAGCCTGGTCAGAACGTCGTTCTGGGCACATGCCTCAAAACAGCTGGTATGATGAGGAGTGTCGACAGAGTAGAGCTCAGATACAGCGCGAGCTTACATTGGGAGTGATCAGGTACTTATAGACAGTCTCGTATTGCTACACGACGACTAGTGCGACGGAAGAAGCGAGCTTTCTTGGTCTAGATGGAGCAAGATTTATATCAGCTCTTCCTTAATAGAGATTCAGGAGAGGCTTGGCGTCTATTCCATGAGAAGTCTCCCCCACCAGTGATTACTTCTACAGAGATATGGGGGCAGTATGCAACATCTTTATACACTGTACCTGGACAACCACCACTACTAGACCCACCACAGCCATGTCCGGCTACGAGCACCTTCTTTACCACTGAGATGGTAAAGGAGGCCATTGACAGGATGAAGACCAGACGGGCAGAGGATCATGAGGGTTTGGTAGCAGAGCACATTATACATGCTGGGGATTTGTTGGCAGAGATGCTTGCACGGTTATTCAACCGTGTCATGTGTGAGGGCTTCCTTGAGTCTTGGAGATTATCTACTATCGTACCTATCTTCAAGACAGGAGACCCCACAGTGCCGGGGAATTACCGTACTATCATGGTAGGACACACATTGGCACGTTTATATGCATCCATCCTTGAGCATAGGCTGAGCAGTTGGGCAGAGATTATGGGCATACGGGCACCTGGGCAGGCTGGTTTCAGGAGGGGTTTCTCCACACTAGATCATGTCTTTACACTCAGAGCTATCATTGAGGAGGGTCGAGCACATGGTAGACGGATATACTGCAGCTTTGTGGATTTCCGCAAAGCTTTTGACACAGTACCGAGGGCCAGATTGATGCGCCGACTTATAGAATTGGGGGTACCCACAGAGCTGATATGGGGGATTATGGCATTGTACAGTTCAGTGATGGGCCATGTACGCACATCAGAGGGGATATCTGACATAGTTCACAGAGAGAGAGAGAGAGAGAGAGAGAGAGAGAGAGAGAGAGAGAGAGAGAGAGAGAGAGAGAGAGAGAGAGAGAGAGAGAGAGAGAGAGAGAGAGAGAGAGAGAGAGAGAGAGAGAGAGAGAGAGAGAGAGAGAGAGATGAAATGAAATGATATATTAACGTCTTCAAAAGGCCAAAATGACCTATGAGACCATCAGATACAAAGTGGTGAATCTACAACGTCTGAAGTACAAGTACAAAAAGTACTGAAAGTAAAAATGAAAACTGAAAATGAGTGTGAAATGTGAAAATGTAGAATAGACCCTCAATGACAATTTGGGTGTCGTGCTAGAATGCCTCTGATCCTCTGTTGGAGTCTCCGTCGATGGAGTTTGCTCCTGTGTCTCGGTCGTGGTCGTCTCGATCTCCCGAGCTTAGTCGCCCTGTCAATGAGGGTGCCTCTCGTATGAATGCGGGTACAACTCTGTGCTGGTGGTTGGTCTCTTGGCTCCCTCGATCCAAAGAAGTCTGTGATCTGTCTCTGCGACTGTCGTGCTCCATGTCTCCTCAACAGACTATCTCTATGTCGGTGTAGCTCAAGTAGATATAAGCCAAGGCATCTCTGATCTTGATACCTCATGACTCTATCTAGGGGTCCAAAACCCTCCCTGAATAAGCAATGGAAGCGCCCTCGCCCTCGTATCTCATAATACATAGTGCAGTGCAGAGAGAGAGAGAGAGAGAGAGAGAGAGAGAGAGAGAGAGAGAGAGAGAGAGAGAGAGAGAGAGAGAGAGAGAGAGAGAGAGAGAGAGAGAGAGAGAGAGAGAGAGAGAGAGAGAGAGAGAGAGAGAGAGAGAGAGAGAGAGAGAGAAATGAAATGATATATTAACGTCTTCAAAAGGCCAAAATGACCTATGAGACCATCAGATACAAAGTGGCGAGTCTAATACAATGTCTGAAGTACAAGTACAAAAAGTACTGAAAGTAAAAATGAAAACTGAAAATGAAGTGTGAAATGTGAAATGTGAAATGTGAAAATGTAGAATAGGCCCTCAATGACAATCTGGGTGTCGTGCTAGAATGCCTCTGATCCTCTATTGGAGTCTCCGCCGATGGAGTGTGCTCCTGTGTCTCGGTCGTGGTCGTCTCGATCTCCCTAGCTCAGTCGCCCTGTCAATGAGGGTGCCTCTGGTATGAATGCGGGTACCACCTTGTGCTGGTGGTTGGTCTCCTGGCTCCCTCGATCCAAAGAAGTTTGTGATCTGTCTCTGTGACTGTCGTACTCCATGTCTTCTCAACAGACTATCTCTACGTCGGTGTAACTCAAGTAGATATAAGCCAAGGCATCTCTGATCCTGGTACCTCATGACTCTAGCTAGGGGTCCAAAACCCTCCTTGAATAAGCAATGGAAGCGCCCTCCTATCTCATAATACACAGTGCAGTGGCATATGTAGTGTAGCTTTGTCTCTGGCTCTCTACCGCATAGTTGGCATATCCTAGACTCCGGTGGTATCCCTCTGAATCTACCCGTCTCAATCCCCAGCTGGTGTGAGGATGTGCGAATCTGACCAATAGCAGATCGTAGACCATGAGACAAATGAGTGTCCATGTAGCTCGGACGAGTCACAAACCCATCTCCCGAAAGTTGGAGAAGATGCTCTTTGTAGAAAGCCATCTTCGTGTCCAACTCTTGCATCGGCTCTACCCATGTCCTCCTGGTGTCCAACTGTATAAGATCCTGACGAATGAGTCTAGTGATCTCCGTCCGAGTGACTGGCAGGGAGGGTGCATCCAGGGAATATTGAAAAGGAGGCAATCTATCCATGCTGAGACCATGCCTCTGAAACCATGAGGTCATCTGCGCATACCAACATGATGCGTCTTCGTGCATCGCTAACTGTCTAGAGGACTCAAGAGCCAATCTAGTATATCTGCCTCTATGTGTATCCCATAGACTGTGCATAAAGGACATTGATCTGGTAAGAGCCTCAATCTCTATAGGAGGGGCGGCTACCTCCGCTCGAATAATCGCATGTGGTACGGAGACCTTGGCTCTAATCATCCGGGATATCATAAATACCAAGGGTCTTTCCATGTTCCTCCAACTGTCATGATTCACAGATGGTCCCCAAACCTGGACCCCATAAAGCATAGCTGAAGCAACCAAAGTATCAAAGAGCCATAGCTTTGTCCGTGGTTCTTGAAACTGAACCTGCGAACACATCCTCTCTAGCCCTCCCAAGGCTGCATAGGCTCTGAACAGTCTAGTCTCTGTTGCTCTCCTCAGAGTAAACCTCGGTCCTGTGAATACCACCCCCAGATATGTATATTCATTTGCGTACTCCACAGTGTCCTGACCATATACGAGTGTAGGTGCCGATCTCTTGACCCATTGTGATGTGGTGTTAAACACCATAACCTTGGTTTTACCAAGGTTCATAGACAGTCCACTATCCTCTGCAAAGTTGTGCAATGCATCCAACTGTCTCTGCATGCCTTCTGGCGACTCTGATATTAACACAATATCATCAGCATATAATAATAAAGGGATCCATGTCCCTGCTAGCTGAGCGCCTCTGTCACCCTCTCTGTCAATGTAGTCAGAGACCTCATCTACATACATACCAAAAAGTGTAGGGGACAAAGGACACCCCTGTTTCACTCCAATAGTGGAATGAACAATGTCAGAAATCCCCTCAAGGGTGCATACCTGGCCAGTCACTGAGCCGTATAAAGCCATGATCCCCCATATGATCTCTGTGGGTACTCCCAATTGTAGTGACCTGTGCATCAATCTCGCCCTCGGCACTGTGTCAAATGCTTTGCGGAAGTCCACAAAGCAACAATACATCTGTCTCCCATGTGCCCGATCCTCCTCAATAATGGCTCTGAGTGTAAGAATATGGTCCAAAGTGGAGAAACCCCTCCTGAATCGAGCTTGTCCTGCTGCTCGTATGCCCTCACTTTCTGCCCATTTACTCAGTTGCTATTTAAGAATGGATGCATACAACCGTGCCAATGTGTGCCCTATCATAATAGTTCGGTAGTTCCCTTGCACCGTGGGGTTCCCTGCCTTGAAGAGAGGTACAATTGTAGATAACCTCCAAGACTCGGGTAGTCCCTCACACATGACACGGTTAAACAACCACGCAAGAACCTCTGACAGTAAATCTCTAGCATGTATCAAGTGCTATGCCACCAAACCATCATGATCATATGCTCGCCTAGTCCTCATCCTGTTAATGGCGTTCTTCACCATCTCAGTGGTAAAGAAGGTACTAGTGGCTGGACATGGCTCTAGAGGGTCTGGTAATGGTGGTTGCCTAGGTACTGTATATAATGATGCTGCATACTGACCCCAAATCTCGGGAGAAGTAATCACTGGAGGAGGTGAGTGCTCATGGAAGAGACGCCAGGCCTCACCTGAATCTCGACTCAAAAAGAGCTGATACAAATCATGTTCCATTTGGGCTAAGAAGGTCCGCTTCTTCCGTCGCACTAAACGTCGAAGGGCAATCCGAGACTGTCTATATGTAATGACTTCAAGTATAAGCTCGCTTTGAATCTGAACTCTCATCTCTCTGCACTCCTCATCATACCAACTATTCTGAGGCATGTTCCCAGAACGTCTTCTCTGATCTAGTTGAGTGTGTGGGTATGCCTTTGCTGCTGCCCCATGCAAGATCTCCATCAATAAAGTGGTGATCTCCTCCACGGTATATACAGGCTCGGCTGCCCACATCCGTCTGTAAATCTCTTCCACATAAATTGAGTCCGCCGTCTCTGGTGTAAAAGTATACCGTGTGTGTGCAATCCTCCGTGGTGTCTGAGAGGCACTATACTGGAAAGAGATTGAAAAAGTCAGGAGAGCATGGTCCACTGCTACTCCAACAAGCCTAGGACCCACATTGAGATCCTGAATATTAGAGATGAAGCTCGGTGAAGTCATGACATAGTCCACTGTACTGGCTCCATGTCTGTGTGGAAAGCATGTGAATCCCCCAGACGAAGGAAAAATCTCTAGACCATTAAGTATGGCCAGACCATGCGTAGTAGTCATCTCCATGAGATATCTCCCATACTCTGTGTGCTCTCTATCCTGTGAGTGTCTGTCAAGCCCCATCCCCGATATATCCATCTCTCTAAGCATCTCCTCCGAGGTATCATAAAATACCGTTTGGGAGTTGGCCGTCCTGGTATTAAAGTCTCCCAAGAGAATGATATCTCCATCTCTAGAGAACTCCCATATGTCATCATCAAGTATAGAGAAAGGGGATTGCCCTCTAGGTGAGGTATAGACTGATGTGCTAGGGGGAAAGTAACATATAGCAATGTATAAGAATCTGCCTGTCTCAGCTCTCAGTCTCACCCACACAGAGAGAGATGAAATGTTATATTAACGTCTTCAAAAGGCCAAAGTGACCTATGAGACCAGAAAGTTACAATGTGGTGGATCTGATACAAAGTCAAAGTAACAAGATGACAAAAATGACAAAATAAAATACTATGGATTCGTAAACTGCTAGGTGTGGACTAAGCAGCTAAACAGCTAGCTGGGATAGCTAGATCACAGGAGATCCAGCATTGGTTGTTGGCGGATCTCATCAATCTCCTCCATGGTCAGTAGTCTGATCAAGTGTCGTGCATGTCAAGCCAAAGTGACCCGAATCCTCTGATGCAGCCTCCGTTGATGCTGTGTAGTCCTCTGCAATCGTGGGCGTCTGGATCTCCCCAGCTCAGTCGCTCGGTCCATCAGTATGCCTCTGGTGTAAAGCGACGAGCTCTGCTGTGGTAGTAACTCCTCCGGGTGTCCAATGGCAGCTCTAAAGAAGTCTGTGATCTGTCTCTGAGATTGGCTAGCCTCTCCTCTCATCAAGCTCTCTGTGTGTGCGCAGCTCGAGCAAAAACAAACCCAAGCATCTCTGATCCTCGTACCGCATGACTCTAGAGAATGGGCCAAAGCCCTCTTTGAACAAGCAATGGAAGCGGCCTCGTATCTTGTAGTAGATGGGGTAGTGGCAAGTGTAGTGCAACTCTGTCTCAGGCTCGATGTCACACAGGGGGCATGTCCAGGGCTCTGCTGGTACTCCACTGTATCTCCTTGTTTCGATCTGCAATTGGTGTGAAGATGTGCGTATCTGGCCAATAGCACATCGTATCCCATGAGACAAGTGGGTGTCCATGTATCTGGGCCTAGTCACAAAACCATCCTCCGTAAGCTGGAGGAGATGCTGTCTATAGAAAGCCATCTTCGTGCCCAGCTCCTGTGCTAGCTGTATCCATGTCCTCTTGGTGTCTAACTGAGTCAAGTCCTGGCGAATGAGCCTGACGATCTGTCTATGTTGAACCCATGCGCTTGAAACCATGATGTCATCTCCCCATACCAGCATGCTATATCTCCCTGCATGGCTAACTGTTGAGAGGACTCAAGTGCAAGGTGTGCATATCTGTCTCTGGGAAGTTCCCACATGCGGTGTATGAAGGAGACAGATTTGGTGAGCGCCTCAACCACCAGTGGGGGGCAGCTAGCTCTGCTCGTACAATAGCACGTGGCACTGAAGCCTTGGCATTAATAAGCCGCGAGATCATAGAGACCAGAGGCTTCTCCATGTCCCCCATCCATCACTGCGGCCTGTCCTCCCTTGAAGATTCAGTGAAGGTCCCCAAATCTCAGCTCCATAAAGCAATGTGAAGCCACCAAAGTGTCAAAGAGCCAGAGCTTTGTCCGAGGCTCCTGAAACTGAACCTGTGAACACATCCTTTGCAATCTACCGAATGTTGCATGGGCTCTGGTCAATCTAGTCTCTGCTGCCCTCCTCAATGAAAATGCTGGCCCACTAAAAACCACTCCATGGTAAGTGTAAGCATCTGTATACTCCACCTTCTCCTGGCCGTATGTGAAGGCGGGTGCTAACCTCCTGATCCATTGTGGGGTGGTATTAAATACCATGACCTTGGTTTTACCAAGGTTGACGGACAAACCACTTTCTTGGGCAAACCTATGCAAAGCATCCAAGTGACGTTGCATCCCCTCCGGAGAGTCGGAGATCAACACAATATCATCAGCATATAACAATAGTGGAATCCATGTCCCTGCCAGCTGTGCACCTCTATCACCATCTCTCTCAGTGCAGTCAAAAACCTCATCTACATACATACCAAATAGAGTAGGAGAAAGTGAGCAGCCCTGCTTCACCCCAATAGTGGAGTAAACCGGTGTGGATAGACCCTCTGGGGTGCGTACATGCCCCACTATTGACCTGTATAATGCCATGACCCCCCAAATGAGCTCTGTGGGTACTCCTGTCTGCTGTAATCTGCGCATCAATCTAGCTCTGGGCACTGTGTCAAATGCTTTGCGGAAATCCACAAAGCTACAATAGATCCGTCTCCCATGCGATCTGCCCTCCTCAATGATGGCTATGAGTGTCAAGATATGGTCAAGAGTAGAAAAACCCCTCCTGAAACCTGCCTGCCCGGTTGCGCGTATCCCCTCCCTCTCTGCCCATCTACTCAGCTGCTGCTCAAGAATAGATGCATACAACCGTGCCAATGTGTGTCCAATCATGATAGTGCGATAGTTCCGAGGCTCCATAGGGTCCTCCCGACCTGAAGATAGATACAATAGTAGATAGGCTCCAAGTATCAGGCAAGCATTCACACATGGCACGATTAAACATAATTGCTAGAAGCTCTGCTAGTAAATCTCTGGCATGTGTGAAATGCTCAACCACTAAGCCATCATGATCATATGCTCTCCCAGTCCTCATCTTGTCAATGGCCTTCCTCACCATCTCAGCGGTGAAAAAAGCACATGTGTGTGGGCATGGATCGGGGGGGTCGGGAAGGGGGGGGGGGGTTGCTCAGGGACTGTGTACAAAGATGATGCATACTGGCCCCAGGCCTCTGTAGAAGTGATGGCAGGGAGGGGGGGGGTAGTGCTCATGAAAGAGCCTCCATGCCTCATGTGAGTCCTGACTCAAGAATAGCTGGTATAGATCCTGCTCTAGGCGAGCCAAAAATGCCCTCTTCTTCCGTCGCACTAGGCGTCGAAAGTCAATCTGTGACCGCTTGTGAGTGATGTCCCCCAAAAGCACCTCCCTCTGAAGTCTAGCTCTAGTGTCTTGGCATTCCCCATCATACCAACTGTTCTGGGGCATGCTCCCCGAATGACGTCTCTGCTCAGGCTGGGTATGTGGATTTTTCCTGCTGTTGCATCATGTAGTGTCTGTGCCAGTATAGTAGTAAGCTCCTCCAGAGGTCGCCCTGGCTCCTCTGTGCACAGGCGTCTGTAGATCCCATCTATGTATACAGAGTCCGTCTCCTGAGTGAAGGTGTAGCGAGTAGGGGCTGTTGCTCGTAGCCTGTGCGCTAGAGAGAGAGAGAGAGAGAGAGAGAGAGAGAGAGAGAGAGAGAGAGAGAGAGAGAGAGAGAGAGAGAGAGAGAGAGAGAGAGAGAGAGAGAGAGAGAGAGAGAGAGAGAGAGAGAGAGAGAGAGAGAGAGAGAGAGAGAGAGAGAGAGAGAGAGAGAGAGATGAAATGAAATGTTAAACGTGTTCAAAAGGCCAAAATGACCTATGAGACCAAATTGATACATCTTGGTGGATCTAATCCAAGGTCTGGGTACAAAAATAAAAATGAAGTAAAGTGAAATACTAAATTCATGAAGATCATCATCAATGCCCGAGGATGCCCGGCATCAAGCATTGTCTAAGAAAGTATTGCATCGATCGTTGAAGAGCTTCGTCAATGTCTGCCTCTGTAAATAGTCTTACTAGGCATCTCCCATGTCGTGCTAGAATAGTCCCGATCCTCTGATGGAGCCTCCGTCGATGTCGTGGTCGCCCTTGTAGACGTGGGCATCTAGCTCTCTTGAGCTCAATGGCTATGTCGACTAATATACCTCTGGTATAAGTGGGCTTTGAAGTCTGCTTGAAGCATGCTCATCTGGTTGCTGAGTCCCTGCTCTAAAGAAGTCAATGATCTCCCTCTGTGAATGTCTCCCACTGCCTGATCTCCTCCAAGAGACTCTCCCTGTGTCTGCGCAGCTCTAGCAGAAACAACTTGGGGCATCTCTGATTCTGATATCTCATGACTCTAGCCAACGGTCCAAAGCCCTCTCTGAATAGACATTGAAAGTGGCCTCGTATCTCATGGTATACCGGACAATGACAAATGTGATGTAACTCTATCTCTGGCTCTATATGACACAAATGACATATCCTAGCCTCTGTTGATACTCTCCTAAAATCTGCAAGTTTGAATCTCTAGCTGATGCGATGATGTGCGCATCTGACCAATAGCACATGGTATTCGATAGGATAAATGAGTGTCCATATAGGCAGGTTTGATCACATATCCATCCTTTGTTAGTTGGAGAAGATGCTCTCTATAGAAAGCCATCTTCGTGCCCAACTCTTGTATCGGTTGTGTCCATGTGCTTTTGGTATCTAGCTGAATCAAACCTTGACGTATGAGTCTAGTGATCTCTATCCGTGTGAGAGATAGGGAGGGTGCATCCAAGGAGTACTGGAACGGAGGTAGTCTATCCATGCTGAAGCCATGCAACTGAAACCATGATGTCATCTGCCCATACTAGCATGCTGTGTCCCCTTATAGCGCTAGTTGTTGGGATGACTCAAGGGCTAGCCGAGTCCCATAACTTATGCATGGAGGATACTGATCTAGTAAGGGCCTCGACCACAAGAGGGGGGGCAGCTAGCTCGGCTCGAATCATCCAAGAGATCATAGAGACTAGAGGCCTCTCCATACATCTCCATCCTACCAGATCTGCCATGGTGGTCCACCAAGGGTCCCCAAATCTGAACCCCGTAAAGCATGACTGAAGCCACTAGAGTGTCAAAAAGCCATAGCTTTGTTCGAGGTTCTGAAACTGAACTTATGAACACATCTTCTCCAATCTTCCCAAGGTTGCATAAGCTCTCGTCAATCTATTCTCTGCTGCTCTCCTCAATGAAAGTACCGGTTCACTGAAGACTACCCCAAGATAGGTGTATGCATATGTATACTTTATCGTCTCCTGGCCATATGTAAATGCGGGTGCTTTCCTCCTGACTTACTGTGGTGTGGAGTCCGAACGTAACCGCGAAACGTTTCACCCTGAAACGTGGCGTTTCACCACGAAACGTTTCAGTCCAAAATGAGAGCACAGTGAAACGTGAGACCGAAACGTGCATTTGAGGACTTTGAAACTAAAACTATGGTAACTTCTTGTTAGTGAAACGGCTTGTGTTTCACTTGGTGAGCGAAACGTTTCAAGGCCCGAAACGTTTCACCTGTCCTGACCTATCGAAACGCGTTTCATGGTGACGCTTGGTGTGGTGTTAAACACCATAAGTTAACATTGGTTTTCCCCAAGTTAACAAAAAATCCACTATCGTGGGCAAATGTGTACAAAGCATCCAAATGATGTTGCATCGCCTTCGGGGAGTGAAAAATCAACAATATCATCAGCATATAACAATAGTGGGATCCATGTCCTTGCTAAGTGTGCTCCTCTATCACTATCCCTCTTAATCTAGTCAGTAACCTCGTCCACATACATGCCAAATAGTGTAGGAGATAGTGTGCAGCCTTGTTTCACCCCGAAAGTGGAGTGAACCAAATCAGAAATCCCCTCTGGAGTGCGTACATGCCCTACTACTGGCTTGTATTGAACCATGATCCCCAATCAACTCTGTGGGTACCCCCATCTCCTGCAACCTGCACATCAATCTAGCTCTGGGCACTGTATCAAAGGCTTTGCGGAAGTGCAAGCTCTCGTCAATCTAGTCTTTGCTGCTCTCCTCGATGAAAATGCCGGTCCACTGAAGACTACCCCAAGATAGGTGTATGCATTTGTGTACTCTATCGTCTCCTGGCCATATGTAAAAGTAGGTGCTCCTCTATCACCATCCCTCTCAATGTAGTCAACAACCTCATCCACATACATGCCAAATAGTGTAGGAGATAGCGGGCAGCCCTGTTTCACCCCAATAGTTGAGTGAACCAAATCAGAAATCTCTTGGAGTGCGTACATGCCCCACTACTGACTTGTATAGAGCAGTGATCCCCCAAATCAACTCCTTTGGAACCTCCATCTCTTGCAGTCTGCGCATCAATCTAGCTCTGGGCACTGTATCGAAGGCTTTGCGAAAGTCCACAAAGCAACGATAGAGCCGTCTCCCACGTGATCTCCCCTCAATAATAGCTATGAGTGTGAAGATATGATCAAGAGTAGAGAAATATCTCCTGAAACCCGCCTGTCTTGTTGCTCGTACACCCTCTCTCTCTGCCCATCTACTCAACTGTTGCTCAAGAATAGATGCGTACAACTGTGCCAATGTGTGTCCAATCATGATAGTGCGGTAGTTCCAAGGCTCCATAGGGTCATTTGACTTGAAGATAGGTACAATCGTGGACAAAATCCAAGTATCAGGTAGGCCCTCACACATGGCACGGTTGAACATCCTGCTAGAAGCTCTGCACGCAAATCTTTGGCAAGTATAAAATGCACTGCTACCAGGCCATCGTGATCATATGCTCTCCTAGTCTTCATCGTGTCAATGGCTTTCTTTACCAGCTCAGCGGTAAAGAAAGCACATGTGTGTGGGCATGGCTTTGGCGGATCTGGAAGAGGTGGTTGCCTCGAGACGCTGAAGAGAGATGATGCATACTGACCCCATACCTCCGTGAAAGTGATGACGGGTGGGGAGGAGTGCTCATGGAAGAGTCGCCATGCCTCGCCTAAATCCATACTAAATCCATGTTGTCACAAGACGGGCACTACGTGCCAAAAGAAAAGAACAGACTGAACATACTTTTAGCACTTCAATAACAACTGGATTGAAAGAGAGATGACACACAACGCGGAGTGGCGGAATTTCACCCCAGAGAGTATTGGCCCCAAACCTTGGCACCCCTTTCGGTATTTCTTTATATTGCATCAACACAGTACAAGCCGGTACTCTAGACTCCGCACCTTCTCCAGGAAGCTGCCAGAGAATGGGCCCTAGCCTCATATTTAAAGGCCCTAGGCCCCAAAAGCAGTTTTACATGAAAATCCTTCAAACTGAAAAGCTTATGGTCCAAAAGCAATGCAAAAAAGCTGCTAGCGTAAATCACAAAAATCCGTACACCAGTCAGCACAAAATGCGGAAATCCGTACAGTCTACCACGTCATCATGTCAGGGCAATTTTTGAAAATCTGCCACATCATCAGTTTGTGTGTGTGTGTGTGTGTGTGTGCGTCCTGCTTTATTTTAATCCTTTATGTCACTTGGGGCCCCATCGGATAGGGTCCCCATAAGTTGGTAGGACTTCTTCTTCTGTTACTTGTTCTTCTTAGGGTTTAGGCCCCTCGGCCGACATCTGCAAGTAGGCTCCCTTCTTCAGGGCTTTGACGCGTCAGCAGTTTGTGACACATGTAGCCGAAACAAGGATGTCATCTGTGCATACCAACAAGATGTGTCTCCCCGTGAGGCAAGCTGTCGAGAAGACCCCAAAGTTAGGCGAGCATATCCATCTTTGGGGAGATCCCAAATATTATCTATAAAAGAGATTGGACCTGGTAAGTACCTCTATGACTAGCGGGGTAGTAGCAAGCTCTACACGAATAATCTCATGTGGTACAGAAGCCTCGGCCCTAGTCATCCAGGAAATCATAGAGACTAGAGGCCTCTCCAAACATCTTCATTCATTGGTACTTCCAGCTTGGCTATGATGATCTAGTGATGGTCCCCAATTTTGCACCCCATATAGCATGGATGAGATAACCGATGTGTCAAAAAGCCATAGCTTTGTTCGAGGTTCCTGAAATTGAATCTGCGAACACATCCTCCCCATCCTCCCTAAAGCTGCATTTGCTCTCGTTAGTCTAGTCTCCGTTGCTCTCCTCAAGAACATTGGATCACTGAAGACCACTCAAGGTAAGTGTATGCGTTTGTATACTCAATTGTCTGCTAACCATATGTGAAAGTCGGTGCAGATCGAGTGACCCATTGTGTTGTGGTGTTGAACACCATAATTTTGGTCTTGCCAAGGTTCACGCCTGTAACATTGGTATCAGCTCAGAATGATTCTTCTTCTATAGAGGATCCGATCCTTTCTACAACACACATGGGTTGTCGTGGAGAATCCGATAGAGACGACACCCCTTCGACCTTTGGTCTACGGGGAGATGAAGAAAAGCTGAAACCCAATGTGGGAACATAAGAAACCAACGGAGATTTTGGTAAATTTTCGGCGGGGAAACTCAATATCTACGGGGAGATGAAGAAAAGCTGAAAACTAGCGTAGGAACAAAAGAAACCAACGGAGATTTCGGTAAATTTTCAGCGGGGAAACTCGATAGAGCGGAGTAGAAACATTTGACACGTGTATGAAAAGATTGATTAAGTACTCCAAAGACCCGAAATATGTGAATCACCTAAAGAATTACCAAGATCCACTCTAGATGGTGAGAGGCCGTTGATTCTCCTCTCAAGACGATAATGAATCAGAAAGCAAAGCTGAGTGTAGAAAAGCGAAAACTCTACTCGAGAAAGAGTTTGACAAAGCTCTGAAAAAGAAGGCGAATCAATGAATGAAAGGCTTGAAGCACTCTCGAAAGCAAAAGGAAATGAGCAAATTTCCCCGAATATTTATGCCGGAAGTTGACTTCCGATGTGGTAAGAGGATCCAAGAAGCGTGTTCATTTCGAGAACGACCCAACTTTTTCTTTGTCTTCAAAGAGTTCCGACAGTTCATCGTCCTCTAGTTCCAAAGAGGATGAGAAAAAGCGGAGAAAAGTAAGAGCAACAGATTTTTGAAAAAGCCTAGAAGGCAGAGGGAGCCAACTAGCAGTTTAGAGGAGGATGAATATCCTCCACTGATAGTTCAAACAATGAGCAAAAGAACAAAAAGACTAAGGAGTTTAAGGATGGGAGTCCAGTAGTCAAGTTTGACACGTTTTCAGGCTATTAGGACACCCATCAAGCCCTTGCAATGCCCGCCTCTCAGTTTTGCCACCACAATGTATGTTGCACGATTTGTAAGGCCCCCATATGAGGAGAAGCCAATAGTGCACATATATTTGGTGGATTCCAGCTTGGTGGTCTACTCTGTTGTTATGTAGAGAAGCACCTAAGAAGTGGGTAAAATTCAAGAGAGTTTTCACTTCTGCTTGGATAACGGAAGAATATGAAGAAGATGTCATCGCGGCTTGGAATGATCTGAGAATGACTAAGAAAGACACTTTAGATGGCTATTGCCAAAGGTTTTGGGATACCTATTTGCCAGTGTCCTCCTTTCGGCTCCTTTTGGAGGATCACTTTGAAGGAGCAAATTGAGCGGTTTTGTTGTGGTTTGCAAAAAGAGATTCGAAGGTATTGTTAGTAACTGAAGTCTGACTCCATTCAAAGACTTATGGGACATGCCAAGCAAGGTTTTGGTATGCATGCCGGCTCATTGACCTATCCTATGACAAGCCAATGTCCACCTCAATTGGGCAAGAGTCTTCTAAGGAAAAGAAAAGAACCAAGGATCCGGATGTTAGTTCATCAAAGAACTCCAAAGAGGTAAGGGAATCAACCGATAGTGCATCCAAGGCTTCTGACGAAGCAAGGGAATCTACTGATGACTCATGAGAGAATTCCGACGATTCAAATTGAGGTGTCAATGGACAAGGGAGAGAAGCGGGGCTATCAACAGGCTACATGGCACAAGAAAAGAACATAAAGATGAGCTAGGTCCATCTTGGATGCAAAGTGGATGGAAAAGGAGAACATCGCTTCTCCTCATTTTGAGTTGTGCCTTGAAGCTTTTGTATTATTAGCAGTGTCTATGCCAAAAGTTACTGATGAATTAGTAGGTTGAATCTGGTGCAATGCGGATTGCACAAGAGGGGAGCCACTTTACTCCTTCGTCATAGATTGCCTAGATTAAATAAAGTCACTAAATTCTCCTTGAGATTTTAGGGATACCGACAAGTTGACAGTATTTTGTGGAATGCCTTTATGAAAATATGTACATTGAATTGGAAATTTTCTTGATTGAATTGAATACATGTGCTCTTTCATGTGTGTATTGTTAGAGACACGTAGAGAAAGATGAAATGTATTTTGTGTGATAAATGATTTGAACTTGGTCCATCTAGACATTTGTTTGAGATCAACAAGATCTGTAGTGATGGCTAAGTGAATGAGAATTGAATGTGATTCTAGGGCATCAAGATTTCTATCTAGATGAGATGACTGGATACTATAACAAGAGCATCAAGAGTTCCGAAAGGATGAGATGGCTATACATGGATCTAGGGGATCAAGAGTTCCTAGACGGGATGAGATGGCTAGATTGAAAGATTGAAACTATAGCGCAGATAGTGTGTCGTGCTCTCTACAATGGGTGCTCCTCAGTGCAATGTGCGTGACAATCTCACTCAAAACAGACTGAAAATAGGAAACAATAGACAACAAATGAGCTCACAGAGACACAACAGCAACAGTAGACCAGACCACAACAAATGACTCCACCATCTCAAAGAACTGATACAGACTCTGGCGTGGCAGCACATGCAGCTCCAGCTCAGGACTCTCAGGTACAATGGGGTGTCGAGGCTCAGATGTGCAGGGATGGTGAAGAGGTGCCCTGTGTATAGACTTACTCTAGACGACTACGTAAAGATCCTCCTGACCAAACCGCTACTACTCATATATACAACCACAAAGAGCCACCAACGGCTCATAAATGACAACACCTAAGTCTATCTCCATTGAGTGGTGGTGGTGACCTGGCCACGATGTCCACTAGACCACCGTATTCGTGCCATGTGTCACTGCCCAACGAGTCCGTCTAGTGTGAACTGACCATCCAGTGCGAGCCGACCAGAACAAAGACCAATTGTAAAGTCCAAACTGTACTAACTGTCCTCTGAAAGTGACTGTAGCTTGCTACAGGTTGCCCACCACAAGACCGCTCACCGTCTCGGTGAGAGGAAGAGTGAAAAACTGTGAAAGAAAACCACTAGCTACTGCATATATGCAATAGTGAGCTCCTGAACCTGTCAACCAAGAGATAGAGTGGTGGCCACTGTTGCACCCGAAGTATCAGCCTCTGGAGGTGGAGCCATTAAATCAATGGTGGGGCCCTGCTGTATGTGAGCTCTCCTGTCCGTAACTGGGCCCCTTGGGAAGGGACCAGCCACGTGCTGCTGGGCAAATGGTAGCACCTATCCTGTAGTGTACTGAGGACGTCGAGTAACACAGCCATGGCGGTGTGCTTCAGCAATTCTGTCGCAGCAAGTCACATTTTGCATCTGAGGCAATGTTGATGACTGAAACCCCTGAGGAGGATACTGTTGTTGATTGTAGTATTGAACTGGAGTCTGTTGGTAAAGTCCCATAAATTGCTGAGAAGGACCCATTGCTGCATTCTGCACTGGTGTACCTGCTCAAGTCCACCCATACCCCATACCCATCATCATAGGCTGGGTTGCCCTATTTTCATGTAAGAGCAGTTCTCTAAATCCTTGTACTTGATTTTGAAGGTCACCAGTGTGACATGAAACGTTTTGTGGTTTCGGTCGTTTCAGGGTTTGGAGGTTTTGAAACGTTTCATTTCATAAAGTCAAAAACATGAAACAGGTTTCATAAACGACATTAAATTATATATTAGTAAAATATGATAAATATGTATACAATGTAGCACACATGACTCTAGACTTTAATGTCCGAGAGAGAGAGAGAGAGAGAGAGAGAGAGAGAGAGAGAGAGAGAGAGAGAGAGAGAGAGAGAGAGAGAGAGAGAGAGAGAGAGAGAGAGAGAGAGAGAGACGTGCTCACTGCTTAGAAGCGACTTCAAGCGAGCACAATCAAAGAGATGTTCAGTATTGATGAAAGTTAAAACACAACCACTAGTTTCATGAATCATAACTGATGCATCATTGATTCATTTAGCAAAGTACTTCTATTGAACAAAGTTAAAACTTAATTCAATTTCACAAACCATAAGTTTTAGGGACCACAATCATCTGTTAGCTGGAGCTAGACCTCAAAAAAAAAGGAAAAAAAGCCCCAATTTTAAACGTTTCATAGAAAATGCATGTCCGTTTCATGCGTTTCGGCAAAACGTTTCATAGGTTTCGGGGTTTCGAGGTTTCATCTGCATGAAACACGTTTTTATGTCACACTGAAGGTCACTAATCACTTGAGACTTTAACTTCAAGGCCTGTTGGAGTGCGAAAATAGTAGCATCCAGATCAGCGATGGCGCTCTCAGCAACTTGCAGAGATCCCTCCATAGCTCCGTAAGTAGCTGCGTGACGCTGGTGTGTAGCTGCTAACTGCTCTGCTCCAAGCTCAATGGTGGCAATGGCTTGTCTGGACTCCTGCAATATATCCTCAGATAGCCGAAAAAGTGATGTAGAGTCCGACACTGTGGAAGGTCCTGTAACAGTGTCAGGGTGAAGAGAGCTGGCAAGTGGTACAGTTGGTGGCACTGGGGTGGCAAGTGGCACTGCTCGTGGTGGTGGATTGGGAGCATGCCTCTCTGGCGGAGTAGAGACGGTGGGAGTGGTTGCAGCAGGACTAGGCATAGGGAAGAAGCAACTCTCACTGGGGCTTGGGAGCTAGTCATTGTGGTAGGAGTAAAAATAGCAGCAGTAGAGAGAGGAACACATATTGTATAAGCCACAACTATGACATGCATAGTGTGATCTGCAGCGCTTGAACTTACCATCGAACGAGTAGCAGAAGTATGCGAGGAACGTCGAACACGTTGCTGCACTCGAAGCTGTTGGCTTTCCGAAACTGGCAGTGATATTAAAGATTCTACTGTGTCCTTCACTACCTTCGTCCTCTTTTTCTTAGGCTTCCGAGGTAGATCCAGTTTCCATTCATTATCTTTCCCTTTTCCCTTAGAGCTTTTACGCCGCATATCCGGATCCACATCCATAGGACGAACAGGTATGTTAATGACCCAGGCAAACATGGGAGTTGCAAAGCATTGAAAGCTAGATTGCACAGATTGCACCTGAGCTCTGAATCTTTTTGCCCGCAATTGTAAAGAGGTAAATAGAATTTGATGAAAGCCACACGGGATGGTGTGGATGAGGCAGTATAGGCCTTCGCAGTGCGAGAATATAGTAGGGACGTCACATTTGCCTTTGCTTACTTTAGCAGCTCGGACCAAAAAGTAGTACTTGAAAATGGCCCAGATCTTTTTATTCCTTGCATAGTCAGCATGACTCGTACTAAGTAGCTCTTTGCATGCCTCGATGGTCGCATTTTTCGAAAGTTGTGAATAGGTTCTTGTAGCCGGTTAAACTGTAGGAAAGGTTGTTATCCCCAAAGCGTGACCAATGCGTGTAGTAGTTAGTGGGTGCCCTCTGACTTTGGGAAAAAACTTGAGAACCTCATCCACCATATCCATGGGAATATCAGAAGGCAGATCGGCCTCTGCTAATGCTGACAGACCTAGCATATGTAGCTGATCTTTTGATAAGACTTCTCGAAGAGACGGATGAGGCTGCTGCAGATGGAAGTTCAAAGTGAATTTGGTTTGAGTTTTGGAAGAAGGAGGCCGAGGAATTCGATGGCTCAGTACCTGCGTGATGGCCTTCCTCTTCTTTTGGTTTTTCATAGCATCTTCGTGTTCATCATCTTCCTCTTCCTGTTGTCTAGAAGACTCAGAGTCAGAGTCAGAAGCAGAGCCTGAGTCAGACGCTTTGTAATTCTCATCACTGTGATCAGTGGAGGACAGATCGGTGAGGCCATGGCTGGAGGTATCCACATCCTCTTCCTCTGCAGAACTTTGGGATGTTTTAGTTGGCCTCTGTCGAGACAAAGCTTTCTTCTTCCTAGTTTGTTTGCTTGTACCAGCCATCGTGAAGTGTGCTTGAAAATTTCAAACCTGAAAAGCGTCAGTCGAAGATTTTTGAATAGTTCTTGTTCGAAAAGCTAGCTGCCTGAATCAAATCAGTATAGAAGAGCAAGCTGCAAGTGCGCTCCTCACAGATGTAACGCTCTCTGACGAGTGTGCAGGTGAACTCTACTCCCAGATTCCCAGATGTAGCGCTGCACTTGGAAAAAGCTTGAATATGCAAGGAAGAAGAGGTAGCGGCAGATGCAGGAGGAGGGCAATAACAGGTAGCAGATGTAGGAGGAGGAGGGCGATATCAGGGAGGGATGAGGCTATCGGCGAAAGGTCTTAGAGATGGACGATATAAGGTCGAGGGAGGGTTGGTTAGGGACGAAGTTAAAATTAGATTGGGTAGGGGAGGCGAATATGCTAGGTAGGGTACGTTGAGTAGGGATTGGTGAGGGGGGGTTGGTGGGTAGGGGCGAGGGGATTGGTGAGGGGCGGGTGTTTGGTGGGTAGGGGCGAGGGGGGGTATGTTGGGGGGGGGGGGGGGGGGGGGGGTTTGGTGGGTAGGGGCGAGGGATACTGGTGAGGGTGGTTAGGGACGAGGGGGATAAGTTGGGTAGGGCGAGGGGTAATTTAGAGAGTAGGGGTGAGGTTGTTATTTTAGGGGGTAGGGGCGAGGAGGGTGTTTTTTAGAGAATGGATGCGAAGGGATTAGTTTGTAGGGGCGAGGGCAATAGAGTGTGGGGCGAGAGGGGGTTTAGAGGGTAAGGACGAGGGAGAATTAATGAGTAGGAGGGAGGGAAAAATTAGGTGGAATTGGAGTGTAGGTGATTTGCAGCAAAAGTACGTAAGATCTATAGAGCACCAGAGAGATAGGAAAGAATTGAAGTTATAATGTGAAGGAGAGAAACGAGAAAGGAAGAAAACAGAAGTTGTAAAGTGCTGCCAAGTGCTGCTAGTATAACAATTTGCATGCTAGAGCAACCATTCCCAGACCTAGCCAACTTGACTGTAAGTGTAAGAGCAGAGCGATGATGAGCAATGAAGGAGTAGGCAGCAGTGAAACTACGAAAAAGAGGTCGCACCAGAAGGGCAAGGAACTAGATGTATATTTGTGAGAGCTTACCACAAGAGAGAGGGGAAGGAAGATACATCAGAGCAGGTTTGAACGTGCTAGGAATAATACTAAAATCAAAGCTCTATCGACGAGATCTTCAACAAATCCATGAGGAGAGAGATGCAGTAGAAACAACAGAGCAATAACGTTGGATCGTAGCAGGACTCCAAAAATCCCAATCTCTATCAATGAGAGGAGAGCAGAATTTGATGCACTCAATCAAACGAGGAGAATTTGAAAGATAACACTGATTACAACTGAGAATGGACTGACATGAGAAAGACCTGAGAATAGGGAAAAGGGAAAGCCAGAGAGAGCTGAGACGAGACAGTCATCAAGGTTGTTGGTGGGATGGATAAAATACCAGATTCCTAAAGAGTCAGGGAAGCGAGTGATACTCTTAATTCTTGATCCATGTACCAGTGGCAAAAGAACGCCTGCCAGAGTGACTAACTGGACAGCCCCCTGTGGCAAAATCTCTTGTACTATGAATGGCCTTTGCCAGGCTGGGACCGACTTCTTAGCTTTCTTTAGATACTTTGCTTGATAGAGTAGCATCAAGGAACCCTGCATTATTTTCGGCTTTCGAAGATGACGATCATGCCACGCTTTGCGACGAAGTTGCTCGGCTTGGAGAGCATATGAAGCTAACCTCCTGCTTTCTTCTAACATTGAGAGACGAGAGAGGTTTGCTGAAGCAATCCCTGCTATGACACGAACACTGTGTGATAAGCCCAAACTGTGCCGAGGATAGCCCGAGCCCAAGATGTTGGATGCAGGTGACAAGCTTTCTTGAGAAGTGCGATTAGCACTTTGTTAGTGCTTTCAGCCTGCCCATTTGCTCTAGGATAGTAAGAGCAAGACTTGCGATGAACAATCTTGTAATTCGTGAGGAGTGTGGAGATCAGTTTGTTGACAAAATGACTACCTCGATCACTGGTGACTTCTAGAGGGCACCCAAACCTGCAAAAAATATTTTCATACAAAAATGTTGCGACAGTGGCGACTTTACAGTCGATGGTAGCCACCACTTCGGCCCATTTTGTTGCATAATCCGTTGCTACCAGGAGATACTTACGATTGCCTGGTTGAGAAGATGGCGTAACTGGACCAACAAAGTCTAAGCCCCATCGCTCAAAGGGCAACCATGCCATAGATACCTGCAGAGGATGATTTGATTTCTTACTAGGCTTGGGCGCACATTGCTGGCAGACATCACAAATCTTGACATGAGCAATAGCATCTCTAAATATATAGGGCCACCATAAGCCTGTCTGTAAGATTTTTTGCGTCGTGATGTGACCAGGGTAGTGGCCACCTGTAGGACCGCTGTGTGCATCCTCCAGAATGTGGTCTACCTCATGAGGGGAGACGCACCTGCCCAGCACACTATCTTGCCCAGATCTGTAGAGCTGTCCGCCAATCAAAGAAGAAGGGTCTAGACTTCAGCAAGAGTCTTCTTTTTAGCAAGGGAGAAGCATTCTCAGGATATAGGCCAGTAGAGAGCAGATGTAACACATCTCCATACCAATTTGGGATTGTGTCGACCTTAAAGAGATGACTATCAGGAAAGTCATCCTCAACCCCAGTATCGGGCTTACCTGTGTGTATGTGAGAGAGATGGTTGGCCATGACGTGCTGCTTGCCTGGACTAAGAACTACTTCGAAGTCGAACTCCTGGAATATCAGTAGCCACCTCCAGACTCTTCCTGCAACTTGGGGTTTATTCAGAAGATAGCGTAGCGCATGATGATCTGTGATGATAGTGAAGTGAACCCCTAACAAGTAATTTCGAAACTTTTGTAAAGAATACACCATAGCCAAACCTTCCCTGTCTGTGGTGCTATAGTTGCGCTCTGCTTTGGTGAGCAGGCGACTTGCATAGTGAACATGGCGATCCATGTTGTACTCTTTACTAGGCCGAGTCAGCACATCCCCCACAGCGAGTTGACTGGCATCAGTATGCACTTGAAAAGGGAGAGACCAATCTGGAGCCACTAAAATAGGTGCTTCAGTGAGGCGCTTTTTGAGGTATTCAAATGCTTCAGCCTTAGGTTTTGACCATTTAAAGGGTATTGTAGCACTAGTGAGTCGGGTGAATGGTTGAGCCACCTGTGCATACATTCGTATGAACCTAGGATGATAGCCTGTGTGGCCTACAAAGCTCTGAACACCTTTTGGGTTGATGAGAGGTGGTAACTTCAAGATTGCCACAATCTTCTCTGGGTCAGGTGCTAAACCTTTGGCAGACACCACATGGCCTAGAAGTATGCCCTCAGTGACCAAAAAGTGACATTTGTTAGGATTGAGTTTTAGCCGTGCCTCTCTGCACCTGAGGAAGACAACAAAGAGTTGAGCGAAGTGCTCCTCTAGATTTTCCAGTGGGGTTGAACATTGGGCACCTGAGAAGGTCGAAAAATCGTCCATGAAGATGCAAATATGATCCGTAAGTAAAGGACAAAATTTAAGATATATTGCTCGATTGAAGGAAGGCGGAGCGTTTTTCATCCCAAACAACATCCTAGTGTAGATAAAAATACCCCAAGGAGTCACAAAGGCCGTTTTAAGCTGATCACCTAGATGGATGCCCAACTGATTGTATCCACTGAACCCATCCATGAAACTGTACAATATATGCCCTGCTACGTCTTCGAGCACACAGTGTATCTGGGATAGTTATCTTGTTCAGAGCGCGGTAATCTACGCACACACGGATTTTATTGGACTACTTCTTGGGTGCTATCACCATGGGTGATAACCACTCAGAGTGCTCCACAAGTATAATGATCCCTATCTCTTGTATTTTTTCGAGCTCTGACTTGACAGCCTCTGCATACTTTGGGTTGAGCTTGTAAGCTCGGCCTCTGACAGGCTTAGCCCCTTCAACCAGAGGGATAGTGTGGAGACCCAATTTTGGTGGGATCCCTTCCAAATCCTTGTAGGACCAAGCAAAAACATCCTTAAAAGAGTGTATAAAAGAAACTATCTGATCAAGTAATACGGGATGCTTCCATAACCAAGTTGCTAAGAGGACGTGTTGAGGGTTGTTAGGGTCGCCCAGGTTGACTTTTTTGACCGGGTCAAGAGGTGTAACTATGGAGGGTACTTCAAAAGTTGAGAAGTGAGCTGCCTCTTGGAGCTTCGAGACATCATGTGCTCGTGTTTGATCGATTGGAAACTCCGCATACTCTTCTTGTAACCATCCTGGTGGAAGCTCCTCGAAGGGTAAATCTTCAGACACAGATATAACAGAGTTCTTTTGAGGGGGCGGGGCGTCCGACTTGGGAGATGCTAGAGGAAGGGGGGAATCATTGGCGAGTTCATGCAGAGGAGATTTCTTTCTCCTTCAGTGATGTGTTATAGGTTCCCCGAGGCCGACGGCTTTTATTAGAGGAGCATTTGAATCATGAGAATCAGGGACTAACACACTTACTTCTTCGAGTGGTACACTGTCTGCTGTAGAACTATTGTCTGCTGTAGGGCTTGGGACATTGGTGTCCGCCTGAGGAGTTGGGAGAGAGAGTGTTACAGGCACAGGTGAGTTTTGAATAGAGACCACATAGCATGGCATCGAGGTGGTAGCTTCCAACCACTGCAGCAGGTCTTCGTCAGACCCGTCAGGTGGGATGGGATGCTCAGGGCCGGGGTTGGACTGTACTGACAATGAGTTGTGATGAACCATTGGATCCATACCTCCTTCGAGCCGAATTGGTTGCATGGGGGAGCTAGGAGTATGTATCCACATGGCGTCGTTTCCCCAATCATGAAGTGCCTTAGTATGCCGCAACCATGGTCTACCGCTCTTCCACTTGCTTCAACCCATCGAGAGGCAACTACAAGAGTGGAAGGTGGGGCCTGTGGAATGGTGCTTACTGTGTTGAGGTTAAGCTTTGGGAATGTAAACTCCTGCTGGTTATGGTTTGTACTTGCAGATGTGGATGCTCGTTGTTTTGGGCAGTCCTTACTATAGTGATCCTTAGCTTCAGGACAATGTCAGCAAGGAGGGGACCCTTCTGGCAATTGACATTTGCTCTGATAATGTCCATACTCTCCGCAACTGTAGCACAAAATAGGCCTATTGCAGGGGCGAGGTGGTCTCTGCCCTTGTTGCATGGGACCGGATGCTGGCGTGTAGAAGCTTTTGGGAACTGAAGGAGTACTAGCATGATAAAAGCTGGGGGATGCAAAGTTGTTGTGCATACCTTGCTGCATAGAAGGTGTTGTCAGCAGAGGTGGCAACGGGTTTTACTGGCCATAGGGCGAGACCATGTTGGATGCAGGTGCTAGCCCTTGTTGGAGAGAAGGACCTAGACTTTGTTGTATTTGCCGCAATCCCTTGATATAGTAGCAATCCTTGTCTTCGTGCCCAGATTTTTCGCAGAAGTGGCAATAAGCCCGAAGGGGACAGTCTTGTGGAGGATGTCCTAGAGAGCGACAAGAGATGCACCATACCATAGCTTTAGTCTCCTGCTGAGACCGAAGCTCTTCTATCTCTCTCTTGATTTGATCCAAAGCCTCAAGATGTGGTGGTTTCTCTTGTCTAAGAAAGAGTGATTTCTCTTCTTGGAGAGCGCGTTGTAGTTTTAGGGCTTCAAGTTCTCTGCGCAAAGAAGTCAATGGATCAGCATGACTTTCCGAAAACACAGAGGGAGTCTCTATGTGAGGGGGATTGGTGAACAGCTTCCTAGCCCTCTCTATCCTATTAGCAGCTACGATGAACTCCTCCAGAGTGGCGTCGGGTCGGAGATCCTCACGGAGTTTTTGCTAAGAAGTTTTGGGAAGCACCTTCTCTATCCACTTCTTAACCATAAATTCATCGGGTTGCTGGGCAACCAGAGACTTGGTTTTCGTCATAAGTTCTGCAAAAGTCTTCTTTGGCTGGAGCACCATGTTGGCCAACTCATCCAGAACCTTCTCCTGATAGTCACCTGGCCTGAATGTTGCACATAATTGTTGCCTTAAGGCTGCCTAAGTTGCAAAATGGTTCTTTGCAAACTGGTTGTACCATTTGTCTGCTAAGCCATCCAAGGTCGATGGAAAGAGTACCAAATAAGCATCCTCTCTATTGACCACGACCCCTACAGAGAGATACAAACCTCTTTGCATGGTCATCAGCATCTTTTGAAGAGTCCTTTGAAGGTAGGGAACTTGATGTTCACCTTGGCCAAAACACTTGCTAAAGCCTCCATGGCCCCTTGCTCATGAGCCCGTTGATCAATAGCTTGTTGCTCAATAGCCTGCTGTAGCAGAATAGGAGAGAGCTTTACTGGAGAAGGTGATCTGGAAGATGTGGAACCGAATGGAGGAATGGGAGATGTCCTGTGTGGAGGTATGGGTGATGAGGTTGATGGACTTCTACTAGGTACCAAGGGTCGTCTTCCGTTGTAGTACTTCAGAGGACTCAATAGTGCGCTTTGACGCTCGATTGACCGCCGTGTATGTGTCATGCAGCGACCACCAATCCAACCAAGCTTTTGGCAAGAAAACCTTGAACTGGCTGAAGATTGGTCTAGACTCTCCTAGACCAGGCAAGTGACTAGACCAGGCTGGACCAGGGACGAGGAGGACTAGACCAGGGTCAAGGAGGACTAGACCAAGGACGAGGACTGGTTGGACCAGGGCGAGAGATGACTAGGCCCTAGGGCGAGAGAGGACTAGACCAGTTGGACCAGGCGAGAGGAGAACAGTTCAAGGCAAGGTAGGCGAAGCTAGATAGACTCAACTAGCTTCAAGATTTGTACCTCACAGAGTGAGATTTCAGTTGAGATCCCATCGTGGTCGCCAAAATGAGAACATCTGTAGTGCAGATAGTGTGTAGTGATATACAATGGGTGCTCCTCAGTGCAATATGCGTGACAATCTTACTCAAAACAAACTGAAAACAGGAAACAATAGACAACAACTGAGCTCACAGAGACACAACAGCAGCAGTAGACTAGACCACAACAAATGACTCGACTATCTCAAAGAACTGATACAGACTCTGGCGTGGTTGGCGTGGCAACACACACAGCTCCAGCCCAGGACTCTCAGGTACAATGGGCTGTCGAGGCTCAGATGTGCAGGGATGGTGAAGACGTGCCCTGTGTATAGACTCACTCTATACGACTACGTAAAGATCCTCCTGACCAAACCGCTACTACTCATATATACAACCATAAAGAGCCACCAACGGCTCATAAATGACAACACCTAAGTCTATCTCCATTGAGTGGTGGTGGTGACCTGGCCACGATGTCCACTAGACCACCGTATCCTTGCCACGTGTCACTGCCCAGCGAGTCCGTCCAGTGTGAACCAACCGTAAAGTCCAAACTGTACTAACTGTCCTGTGAAAGTGACATTGTAGCCTGCTACAGAAACACAGTGTTCAATGTGAACTAAGTGTGTGGCATGTGAATGTACTGTCTTATGGGGATGGTCATGAGCATGGTTTCCTTATAAAAGGGCCACCAAGAGGCACACTATATGACACTGTCACCAATATAGGAGGGGAAAATCAATGGCGGGAACATGCCAAAAATGACAAAACTACCTCACATAGGTCGTACATAGCCACATAATAGCCCTCACTTCCTATGAACAACTCCTGGGAGATACTGGAGCACTAGCAGCTTCACTAAGACCGGCTAGAGAGGTGGCAAACTCTAACACCCCATCTTTACTCCGGGTCGGTCTACACAATTGTGGAGCTGCTAAGTGACATCTGAAGAAGAAGCTCGTCCATCCCGAGCGCAAGAAGACAACAAGGCAAGGCATACCTCCATCTACTGTGCATCAGAAACTCTACTGTGTAACTATAACTGTGACCGGCATCTGCAAGTGTCGACACTGGCTCGCACATCTGGTAGCAAATCTAACTCGCCTGAACCCCAAAGAGTAGCGGATATGTACTTGAGGATTTCTGCCATCCGCACCTTATGAACTAGAGTACACTGTTGGTCTCCATCGGTCTTCGAAGAACATGGCTGACTCTATCCAACCTGGTGTATTCCTTTGTAATCTGTTGCCAAAGCCTCAGTTGAATCAGAAGATCTTGATCCAACTCAGTATTTGAGGTGCTTCTCTGGTCCTCCCACGTAATAATATTCACTCGTCCACTTGTAATCAAAGAAGAATAAAAACCCGAGTAATATGGTGGTAATTGGGACATCAAATAAATGGCTTGCAATGTTCTTCCCTATGTGAAGAAATTTCTTGCAGCAGTCATTGCATCTTGTTGATATGAAACCTCATGGAAGTGGCTTTGGCTACATCCAGGTTGATCAACTACACTTGTAAAGCAACACGTTTCATAGCTTAGCTTGTCGTTGCCTTTACATGATCCAAAATATCTAGGTACAATTTAAGATGTGATAAAAGACCGCACTCGAGCATTGACATGCTCCCAAAGTGCACCCTCTTCCTCTATAGACCATACGACTCAAATATCGTCATCGTCGTTATCCACCAAGTACTATAGTTGGTACCATCCAATTGATGGTTAGCTGGAAAAGTCAGAAGGGTAGGTATCTTGGCCGGTTTGTCATGGATCTCCTTGTGATACACATCCCATGTAGCACTTGACGGTAGTACATCACCACCATTTGAGTCATTATCCGTCATGTGGGCAAGAAGAGTTTGGTCGTGTGAAGAGGAAGGGGGTGGGTACTTGGAAGAAACCTAAAACTCCAAATCAGCCTAAAACTCCAAATGTGAGACACATTGGACAGCCAGCAAACTGACCCTCTCTAAATCCGGGTCCAAAGTCCATGAAAATGACGGCTCTGAATCTGAAATTTATTGTAGCCAATAGTCAGCCTCTCTGTATTTGCAAAGCTTGCACCAGATCTTCAAACACACGCACCGGATGCGACAAAACCAGTTCTGAATCTGGAAATACAGCAAGCTAACTTCTCTCCAGAAACGCCAGAAAACCACCAAACACGCTGCACAAATGCTGCAAGGTTGGATCTCAAGACCGGAGCTCTGATACCATGTGAGAAGTGGCAGCTAAAGACGGACGAATCTAGCTGAAAACAGTGGAAACAGGTGCACAATCCCTCGGATTAGCATGAACATTCTCAGCGTAAGAATTCTCAGTGAGCAAGAGAGACAATGTTTGTACACCCTTGTGTGCTACTTTTGTCCCAGCTCACTGTTTTGCCCTTGATGTACCTGCACGTTTTCTATCTCCTATGTGCTGCTATTCAGTACTCTAGTCTATCCCTGGCCTACGCTGTTGCCGTCACCCCAGCCTATTTGTTGGAGCTCCCATTACCCCAGCCTTTGTCACATCCAGCTCTTGATTTCCCCTTGCTGCACTGCTTGACATAGGTGTCTGCTGTGGCCGTGCCAGTTTTGCCTCAGCCAGAGTAGCTCAGGTTGCACTGCTACACAGAACACTTTTTCCAATTGAGCTATGAACTTTGAAGACGTTTTGTTTGGTGCCGTAGCATAGTCAGTGCCTCAGTTAGCATCACAAAATTGATGGAAACCTCATTGCATCGGAGGGATTGACATGTGGCAGAGATTGATGATTGGCAATGACATGTGGCTCCTGCCCCATAAAGTACATGGAGAAGGGACTTTGGAAAGCAACTTACTGAACCCAGTTTTCCAAGAGAGGGCTGTGAGTGGTGCATGCAAATTATCTGTATACTCAGAGAACAACTCATTAGCAAGTCTATGCCAACCTGGGATTTTGGTTTTGAGCAAGCGATAAAGGACATCCTCAACCTCATACTATTTAGAGGGACTTCCTGTGTTGCCTCCGAAAGAGCCCTGAAGGTGCCGCTGATTAAAAGTACTGGAACTGTAGGCCTGCAGCTGGTGTAGCGGGTGGTCGAACCACCCTCCACAAAAACCTCACACCTCTAGAACCAGCTCCTGCCCGTGAATGGCTGCCCTACACGACTGGTACTGTGGACTGGCGTAACCGGAGAGTCGGCATGAATGGGAATGCATCAGAAATGCTAGACGGGCCCCAGGGTCTTGTTATCCAGGGTAGGGGAAGGCACCCTCAAGTGACAGCTATGTCAGGTGACACATTAGCATCCACCAAATCATACATAGAATTCCCGGCTGCGGTCCAGTAAACATTTACAGGTGGATCTAACAAAGATTCAAGGAATACACGCACATAGAAGTTATCTTAGAGCTATCCACGATCATGTATCTTGCATCATTTTGCAGCTTAATAATGTCAGGGTGTAAACCATGATAAAGGTGACTTGGTAGATCACTCGTAATTTTTGATCCAGTAGTGACCAGGTCATAGTTGTCACTCTTGCCTGTTGAGGGTGAGGAGTTCCCAAATCATCAATATGTTTTGACCATAGAGTCTACAGCCGAGAGAAGGGCGTCGTCACCAATATCATAAACTAGTTGTGCAAAAGTCTTGTGGAGCAAGGCTTGCAATATGGACATTTTCTGGCTTTGGTGTGCGCACTTAAGCAAGATGGATTCTATTGCTGTTCCACCCTTCCCATATCAGCAACATGTCTCCCAAGCTTGAAAACAAAAAGAGGAAATGGAGGAAATGGGGAGAAACCCCCCCCCCCCCCCCCACCCCCCCCCACACACACACACCCACCCACCTTGTCCCTTTCAGGCGTTCCATGCCACTGCCATGGGGTGCCCCAGGTGTGAGGATGCGAGGGACAAGCAAGCAAGCATACATCAGGAGAGCCCAGCTTTAACACCATTTTCGTGTCACTCTGTCGTCCTCTCCAAGGTAGCCTCTTCCATGTATATATCTCAAGATAGAATTTGTGACAATCCATGGTTTTTTCCATCTTTAGAGAAATACTAAATGAGCAGCTAAAGGGATGTTTTTGAAATTCTTTTGGCTGGCTCTACATTAAAAACACATTCCCAATTGTCACAAAATTCTAATCAAGGTTTCTCTATCTGCTACACAGGGAATTGCAAGGAAGTTGATTAGAGCAGCCCTTACTGCAGCTGCTAAGAGATACAAATTGCGATATGAAGATCTGAAAAAAGTGGATAAGAAATTCAAGAGATCATATCACGATGACATTACTGTAATTGTTGTTTTTATAGATCATGGTAAACAGGAAAGCGTTCAGGAAGTCTCTTTTAGAGGTGGCATCGACCACTGAGTACACAATACATGTCAATAGCAGGTGATACACAGGGTGCCCTTTCTCTTCGAGGTGGCATCAACCACTGAGTACATAGTACGACTTTCGACAGCAGGTGATACAGGGTGCCCATGGAATATGAACTTCTGCAATCCTCCCCTCCCAAAGTTTCTGAGTACATGTTTCAATAGCAAGTCAGTCATACATGGGGTATCCATGAAATATGGACCTCTGTAATCTTGCCAGAAAAGTTTTGTTAATATTGAAGTGGGTGACCTCATCTTTTTGTTGTCGGTGATAGTTGCAATTGATGGTGGTGACTTAAAAATGCTGCACTTTTCTTTCAACGAGTAATTCTGCATCATTTTTATAAAATACTACTGTAGCTCATCTTGCTAGAACAGACAGCTGATGACAGACCGGATCTTTGGCTGTAAAAGAAGTGATACAAGAACCACTTCATCAGCTTCTATCTCACTAGTATATTCCCACCAAAAGTATTTCAATGTTGATGAACAGATTCAACTCCAATGACTCAAATGACATTCCTCTCTGGGACGAAATTTTTTCTGTGTATGCTTGTTGAACATTGATTAAGAAGGCGTCTTAAATTTCAAACGGGAGATAGTTTCCAAAAGCACACCTGCACGGTGCACAATCTGTTAATTCTAGAGGTCATCTCTTTTAAAGAGCACAAAGAAGCTAAACCTCATGTATAGAGGACGCTATGCCTATTGGGTTTTTACTTAATCCCGAGACTTTTGGGTTTTTTCTCATCGAGCAAAGAGTCTAGCTCTTCGTAAAGAATGCTTTGTTAGTATCTTTGTCTCCTTGAGCTTCGTCTTGAACAGCAGCTACTACTTACAGAAATTTGCACCCAACATTCGCATCAAGAGTTTGCATTCATTCCAGCGGGTCAAATTTTTACTCGCGCGTGCTCGCATTTTGTCAGGCAAAAGTTGAAAATTCAGAGGCGTAGATGTTCTGGCACTCTTAAAGCTTCTGGAGGACATATGTTGTGCTAGTGGTGCGTCAATCCTGCCCATTGTCCTCGGAAGTGCTTGCTTTTTACCATGATCATGTACTAGCACCAACTAGTTTGCCTTGATTGCTTCATTGTGAAAATGGTATGAGTAGTGTCTTACCTTTCACCTCTTATCCATAGGCTTCTTAGCATCTCTCCTTGAAGCTTTAAACGATGTGTCAAGGAGAAGATTTTGGAGATAAAAATGCAAACAGATGCATTTCGCGCATGAGGATGCTTGTGCACATCAAAAACAAGAAAAGGTCATGCATCGTATTGATGAGTTGACACCGTCCACATTGTTAATAATACCATAGGGAATGTGCACTTTCCTAGCTACTTTTATCCATTCTTATTATAAGTATATTGCATTGTACAATGAGGAGTTATATACTATTGAATACCATACTGTGACACCCTCTCTATGTGCCCATTCGTTGGACACCATAGAAACTAAACCGAGCTATCACTTGTTACTTGAGTCCTTGTCACCTTAACCTATAATCTTTTCAATAAAGATGATGTAAATTGGTTGCTTTAATTCACACATATTTGAGTACTTTTGAGAACACAAACAAAATTGAAATACGGAGTGTAAATTTACCTTTTGTATTGGTTGTATCTTTCAAGGCACAACCTTAGATGGATCAACACCTAAGACTTCCATTCGCTATTCCACCACCTGGTCATTGATATGTTTTGGTGATGAGTTTAAATGGTGTCGAACGCTCTAGACCAAGAGTGTCGTTGCGGGTTTGCGAAAGGTTAGTCCTTTTTGGGACTTTTACCTTCCGCACCCTTGAACGCTTGGCTGCTTTGGCTATAGCACCCGCGAACGCTTGGCTGCTTTGGCTATAGCTCTCACCCCTTAAGGTTTGCTGCAATCGAACCCTCAATTTGGTGATGAGTTTAAATGGTGTTGAACGCTCTAGACCAAGAGTGTTGCTGCGGGTTTGCGAAAGGTTAGTCCTTTTTGACACTTTTACCTTCCGTACCCGCGAACCTTAAGGGGTGAGAGTTGTAGTCATTGATATGTTTTGATAATAGCTGCCATCAAACCACAACCTTGGATTGCTAGACTCGTTAACCTTCCACTTGTTGTTCCACCACCTGGCAACTAGTCTACAATCAAACCTCTTCTCCATAGTTATAGAGTTGGTCTTACTCTAACCAATAAGTTTATCCTTATTGGACTTTACTTTTTTTAGAGTTTTAAGTAGTGCTTGCTTATCAAATGGTTTAGTAAACAATCGTGCTCTATTTTCTTTGAGGCATACAATTGCGCCTCTCCTCCTCCTCTATCACAAGCTTCCAAACTCCCACACTAACTCTCTCCCATGGCTCTTCAATCTCATCCACCTCCTCCCTCTTGTCCACACAAAACCCCTCAACTATAATCTTCTATTTTCACGTTGTCTTTGCTTGCCATGTGTGATCACCCTTGCTATCATGATTGACCAGCTACACGAGGTTCTCATCTGCAAGGAAGCTGTCATTGGTTGAGCAATTGGCATGCGACCTATTCTCCTTCTCCTCTACTTGCGTGGCAGCATCCTCACATAGCTTGTGAGACAGTCAAAGACAATGGCAACGTAATCCTCTATTGCATCGAGCATGTGGACCAAGGCACACATTAGGCCTCCCACAATGGCTATCAAGATAGGATTAGTGCTTGAACTAGTGCAAGAAGCTATAGTGCATTCTACCAAGCAAGGTTATACTTTCCAAGATTCAAGCCAGGAAAAGAGAGCATCGTTACTAAAGACCACGGGGTCTTGAATGAAGACTGAGCTGTAGAATCAACAGTGGGCAACACAAGCACGATTTTCATGACAACGGGCGTCCGTTTGGTTAGTTTTGCCTACGCATGTTCACCTTATTATGTTGCGAAGTGGAGTGCTTGACAACCAAACCCACATGGGCACGCGGGTTTTACACTCAGCTAGGGAGTGAGAAAATAAACACGGTCCCTATTTTCTGGGCCGTCCACCCCCTTCGAGATCTGTGAGAACCGCTGGCCGTCGTTGACCCCATCTCTCAAGCTCCATTGCGAGGCACAAGGAACTGCTATTCATTTTTAGGTCGTCTTTTCTATGCTATTGAAGCCCCTGAAATCCAAACTCGTTCATTGTACAGAAATGGTTAGGACTTGATAAAGCAATATTTTTCTTGTTGCTCAAAATCTTACAAGTGCTTCTAGGTTGGAAACAGGAGCATGGAGAAGATGAGATGGAAAGACGTCATGAGCTGAGCAACATCATGCCTTCTAGTGTACACTTCTTCCCCTTCCTCCTTCCTTGGTTCAATTGCCCAACGATCCTAGAGTGCTTATATCTGAGACCAAGCGGGGGCATCATTCACCCGGGGGTTACATCTCATTGCGGATCCACTTGGCTGGATCTTCCTTTGCTCTATGGATCAAAATGGCGAATGTGACCAAAGTTAGAGAAGCAGAAAACAATCTCATCCATTCCAAGCTGGGTGTAACTTTCCATAAGAGCGCTCCATGAAACCAAATTCTTGATAGGTAAAGAATCAAATACTCCTTGGTTTTTTGCAAGCACGCCACATGTAGTGCTCATGCATGTCAAAGATCGCTCCTGAAGGTAACACTACTATCTCGTCAAGGTGGGGGGCAGGGAATCTGGGCCCTCCATTCATTCTCGATTCCTGGCTAGTGGATGGCTGCCAACTCAGCGTGTGGAATACAAATATTTTACATGCAAGTGATCGCAAGCCACATCAGCACTAGGAATGTCCCCTCCTACTCAACACACAGAATCTGTGATAGTGACCATTGTTGGAATCTGCCCCCCACCCCCCCCGACCCGTGATGGCCGAGAATGGTCCTGCAATCAGAGTGCCCTTGGAATTCTATCGTTGGTGGTGATTTTAAAAACGAGGGTGCTTTTATACCCCCAATCCAACTAGTAAGCCAAGAAACCTTCCCTATTCAAGGTAGGCAGACATTCCAGATCCTTATTGATGACTTCCATATCACTCATATTGCTATGTATGTATGTATGCCCGCCCAAACCCAGGCTCCATACACCATGAGATAGTAGGCCCACAAAGCATGGGCCTATTTCCTCATGAATGTGATGAGCATATCAATGTCTGTCCTTATTCCACACCATAGTCCATAAATTTACATATGGTTTAGATGAGATCTTTTCTATTGAACCCATTGGTCATGAATTTAGTAATGAGTTTCAATTATCTTCAAAGGCAATAAAGTTGTCAGCCGAGGAATATAGTATAAGATAGACCATGCCCAAACATGTTTTATGGAGTTATTGTTATAGGGTCGGTTACTTTTTGGTTTTACAAATTTTGTAGACGTAAGCATCGGTTTATCTCTCTTCCACAAGTACCTTGTAGTAAACTGCCCAATGTACGACAGTATTAGTGTTATTTCTAAATTAAGAAATGAAGTTTTTGTGACCTTTTAATACCCTGCTATGGCAATTTCTTCCACATTGAGAGTCAATTTAACCTTAAGTACATTTGGGTAGATATCTTTGACAATTGCTTCAAAACAAGAATTATTAATGTTGAAGATATCATCCATGTATCAAAAAGTATTATCAAAGGATTGAAGTAATTCTGAGGTTTCAAGTTGCTTCATCATTTTGGAGACCCATTTGAATTCAAAGTATGCTAAGTATAGATTACACATTATAGGAGATCAAGAAATACCTATAGGGATTCCATGTACCTGTTGGTAATATGCATTGCCTAATCTGACATAACAATTAAGGAGTAGCCATTCAATAAGATCAACCAACTCACCCAATCCATAATACGTAGTTATTCTCTTAGTGGACTGTTTCATCCATCTTGGTTATTTGATCATAGAGATACTGGAATATCTCTCCTTTCTTCTCTAGTCAAATACAATTTTAATAAGTTGTTGAGTAAATCAATAACTTTAATTGAACTTGTAAGAGGAATTTTCTCATAGCACTTCATGATATCAACAATTTAGAGATGCGTAATTCCTTAAGATAGATTGAGAAATACCTTCGTATAATTCCCTACTAACCAAAATGTAGAAACCTCCTTAAATAGGAAGTTTTTATACATTTATTTCTTGACAACACAAATCTTTTCAAAATCTTGTATAACTATATTTAGACACATAGTAATGACGTCAGTAACAAGTGTAGTTTAAAGTTTGAATCATTAGAGATCCACCTAAAGTTGTGCTTGTGGCTTTTGTATATAGGGGAAAAATGGGTATTTAATTCCTAGTTGCTGTCTACCTGAACGCTTCAAGGCATTCTCGAATAAAGCTAATTGTATTAGAGATTGGCACACGTTAGGCTCAAATTTGCTACCATCAAGTCTATGGATAGTTATAATCTTAGCCAAACATTTTCAAATCAGTGTTGGTATGTTGGGTGCTTTGTCTAACCCCACAAAAAACCAATGGTCTTTTAGCATATTAAATCATGCTATTGCTTCAAGACTGATCCCAACTAGTTTCCTCCTTAAGCTAGTAAGAAGGTAGGAGAGATATACTATGTTTAAACACTCCAAGAAGTGTATCAAAAATCTGAGACTGAATGTTATTATTGAGATTTAGTAGATTGGCTATGTCAGCCAAACAGTGTAACAGTGCGACAAAAGCCACATGTGGATTCATGGGATGAAGTGGAATATGATTCAACCCTTTACTGCGTAGTCTACGAGTATGGTCATCTGCAATAATCCTGAGATCCGTTGTGCAAACATGTAACCCATAATCACCAAACCCTTTACAATATTATGAATATTTATCGCAATTACTTTCACTTCCTAAAGGTTTGGATAACAACTCTGTAGAGTATAGATTTTTTTTAAAAAAAATCCTCATATTTCTAGCCAATCTTAATAGCTTCAAGAAGAGAGTGACTACCAAGCACAATGTTAAAATACTCTGAAAAAATATGGTTAGGAGGAGAATACTATAAAATCCTTCTTGTAAACATACAATGAACTTACAATTTTTGCTACTAGGGCTCCTTTTGGATACATACTTGCATGCTGCATTTTTGTTTACTTATTAAAAAAAGTCAAGAGTTAAGGAGTTGTCATACAGGATACCCTTTTCCTCTCCCTTGAATATTGCTTTTAGCTTTACCTCTCCCATTAGGAAAAGTTTGGACTCAAAAAAGGACTTTTTGGTGTTAGAGAGAGAATGATGTTCGACCAATAGAGTTTGAGTCACCACAACGGTAGCTCTAATTTATTTGATTTTTATCTCAAATTTGTGCGTTTTCAAAAAAGAGTTTTTTCTGTTAAAAAGATCTCAATAAAAAGATACGACGCGATTTATGCAAATTATTATCCTGCCATGGACGACGAACGCCGAATGTGCCATAACTCATATTCAATGAGGAACGTCTTTTGATGAACACTTTTCAAGCTACTACTTCTTGTGTAAACTAGTGAGCCTCTTTTCTTTTATCGTTTTTGCGTAGTGTCACTTCATAGCTAATAGAAGCAGAGATGGAAGGAAGACGACCACGACGACTATCCGCCTCTGTTAAATCTGTGGAACTATTCAACAGCTTTGACTTAGACCATGGTCGCTGGATGTCTACCACAATCACCATTGGTAGTTGGGTTCTGCTTCAAACAAGAAGAAGAAAACGGATGTCAAATGAATTCATCAACAACTACAAAGGACGTGTGAAAGATTTTCGTTTGTCTCAAACGGGAAAGACAGTGAAAGAGGTGCTCATTGAGCATGCATATATACACTCCGAACTACGACTACAACAGTCGCCTTTGGGGTTTCCTGCTCATAGACCAAACTGTGTGACTACTATATTGCTAAAAAGTCTTTAAAGATCCTTCAAGTTATTTTGTTGACTATTTCTTGTGACCATTCTCTTATCTTTTGTTTTTGCAGATATTTATCCTTCTAACAAAGAAGACTGGCAACCAGTTGAGTGCGTAATTGGTATTTTTTATGCTTTCCATGAGAACTTATGTACAGAACTAGTGCGAGAAGAGCTCTCGCAGAGAGGGGAGTTTTCTTTTACGACTACTTTTACAACGCCCCTTGCTCTGTCCATGGATTTGGAACTTTGAAACCTTTCCCTCTTCCCCAACAAGATTCCCCAAAGTGGCCAGTTTCAACTTCAGAAACCTCTGAGTGTTTTAAACTCAAGATTCATCAGGAAATTTTGAAGTGTTTGCGGCCAAACATTGCAAGCAGACAAGTACGAGTCAGTCTATTTATGCCATTACATGTCTTTATAGATTTCTTCCACGATGAGGAGGTTAGAAAACCAGGAACCATGTTCATTTGAAAATCCCAAACTTGCCTTGATTTTTTGGATGATAATTGGGATGTCAGTGATTCTGAAGGCATTTTGTGCAAAGTTGATAAGCGCTCGGTTGTGTGCAAGTGTATGATAGCATCACAGAATTTTATAGTTTCTTTCTACTACATGAGGTGGCATCGAGTGAATGGTCAGTTGGTAGCTATGGATCAAGATTTAAGTGACGATGCTTTTAATCCCTTGATGTCCATCGAGATATGGTTTTCAAATTATTTGCTTACAGTTGTTGTGGTTAGATCAAATGTCACTTTAAGATAGGTTCGAGAGGATCTGTTAAATGAGTTCGATCTCAATTTGCCTTCAAAATTTGTTTTCAAGTGTAACATGCGAAAGGTACTAAGCTACATGTATTACTTTTATACGTTGATGTCTCTATCGTGCTCATGTATCCCAATGTCTTATCGCGTACGTTGCATTGCAGGTACCTCACAGACAAGAAAAAACGACTCATTTTGTGCACAAATTACCAGCGACAGACTTGAAATAGTGAACTAACTTTACACAATGATTCAAATACTATTCTCAAAGATTACTCGACAAAAGCAGCTCTCTACATTACCAAACACCATTGGATCCTCACTCTCTCATTTTTTTGGAAAAATGTACTTAACATTTTGTAAACTTTGAACCATAACCAAAACAAAAGTCAAATTTCAATCCACTGCTTGTAATCAATTTGTCAAAAGTACATTTCATAATCTCTTTCTAATCTTGTGCGTGCGGTGATGTGGGGGCTGTTGGAGGTTGAGGAGAGGTGGTGGCTTGGGGGTTTGGAGGCTTTGGAGCTGCTTCATGAGTAGGAGAGCTGCTGGGTGGGGGGTTTAGGGGCTCCGGAGCTGCTTCATGAGCAGGAGAGGTGCTGGGTGGGGGGTTTGAGGGTTCTGGAGTTGTTTCTTCAGGACAAGAGCTGGTGGGAGCTTGGGTTGGGGAGGCATCTGTGGAGATATTGATATGTGCTTGTGTTGGTGTGGCAGACACGAGGTATCTTGTCGGCGGAGGCCTAGGCGCGGGCCTTGGTGCTGGTGGGATAAAAGCATCACGTGCTCCGTCTGGACGCATGTTCGCGCAATTGATCAAGTTTTCAATCATTCTGTTTCTAAACGAAGAAACATCAGCCTTTGAATAATCTGCCAAATTTCTTACCTGCGTTAAGAACATCATGTTTATTAACATAGCTACTAACTTATTAAAATACAAATCTGTAAACGAGTGTCAAATGCTTACACTTCTACGACTTCCATCAAGCATGACCCCTAACAAAATTTCTGCATTGAATAACACCCTCCATCCACAAGAGTAGGCATCGTCCTGCTTAGGGACTTTGCAACTAATAATCGTAAGATTCTCATATATCTGCTCTTGCGTTAAAGCTTCAAGAGCAGACAAAAGCTTCCGAACAGATCTGCGGAAAATACAATTAAATTTCATAAACGACTTTTAACAAAATTCTATGCGATGTCGAATAAAATACAAAACCTCTTACCTACATACTTCACCATGAAATCCATGGGATGGATTAGCAAGGTAGCACCGGTTTCGTTCAAGGTGTAAGAGAACAAGACTCCAATGAGATCTGTTACAAATAAACATAAGCAAAACATATGTCATCACAATAAATTAGAGTTCAAGATAAAATAATTTAACTATTGAAAACATTGCGTACTCTTCATGATAAGCCAGAACAAAAAAAATTTCCGTATCCATGTTCACAGACTGGAACCAGTCAACTACTTCCACTAAAGATGTATCCTCGGACGTCAAAACGATCGAGAGGTTCGAGTCAAGGACGACGACATCATCTTGCATATTCCAGGGCAAATTTGAAACTACAAAACTGTAAAGAAATTTGTGTCATACAAAATTGAATATATTAAAAGAATTTATTGTGAAAAAAAGAATAGCACGCACCAAAGCAAGCAATTGATGATTGAGTCTGTGAGTTCCCTCGTCCGGTTCTATAAAATTGCAATCTCCTGGGGGTGATAAGGAAAATACAGAATGCGTCCCCACACAGGAAGGCCAACATGGAAGTAGGGAAACAGCAATGACAAATCATCAGCGTTGGCGTCGCTGATGGCATTTGCCATTTGTTCCTCCATCATCTCAAGGCGTAACAGCTCCAATCTCTCACTATCGTCTTCTGTTGTGTCTCGCTCGGTGTTGAGACGGGTGCTGTATTGATGCATTTGTGTAGACACTTCATGAACTTTGACCTTGTCAATAGGTGGTATTCTGAGAATAGTGTCCATCTTTCGGTCTGAAATATCGGCAGGCGGTATTGTTTTGTCATACCTGAACCTGAGAAGGCAAAGTGTGTTGATGTCTCACGGCATCAATGTTGTCCTATGGGCATGGGCCGAGAGAATGTAGCCGTCCTGGAAAAGCTCTACAAAAAAATCCTCGGTGGCCTCTTGCAAGCACCCCATTGCACTTCGAGACCACCGGAAATTCAGGTTGTTTTGCTCGCAAATCTCGCGAACTACTCTCTGGAATGGCAGTTTAGGTATTGCCAATGAAATGTGCTTTTGGAGCTTACGAAGTTCGAGTAGAACGCTCCTATTCTGCTCGTATCTTCTTCTTCGCATTGTTGCACGTAACTGCGGCATGGTCTTGCTCGGAATCACATGCGATGTTGACGGTTTCACAGTAGACGAGCTAGCCTGGCCTTGTGGAACAGACTGGCCAGGATAAACCTTCCTTGCTGTTTGCTTTGTGCGGGCCATGACCTGAACGAGAAAAATGCGAGGATATATGGAAATCTGGATGTGGGTAAAAAGGTAGAGTGACTAGAGACACTTCGAAAAAAACGGTGAGAAAAAAATGGGGGGGGGGGGGGGGGGGGTGTTTATATTAGCGGAATAAGTATAATGAGAAGAGGCGGCTGCATTAATCATGACATCGCGAAGTATGACGGGAAGCGTGCGAGCATAATGATTACGCACCACGTGGCACATCAGGACAAAAGCGTCCCAACGGGTTGCCCTAGCGACAATGGTATGTCGCGACACAACGCGAGGAAGCGGACCAGAATACTCTACATTGGTCGTATTGCGTTATGACGCGACAATTGGCTGTCGCGCCAGAACACGTTCGCGGTGCTTTTGTATAGCGGCGGCACCCATTTCGCGTTGTCGCGCGACCGTTCCACGGCGTCTGACACGTGGCATAATAATCGCATGATGCACGCGTGGTGCGATAAAAAAGGCATCGTGGCACAACACGAGGAGGCGGACCGCAGTACTCTTGACTGGCCGTATCGCGTTATGACACGACAACAAGTTGTCGTGCCAAAACGCGATAGCGGTGCTTTTTTTGTGTGGCGGCACCAATTTCGCGTTGTGGCGCGACCGTTCAACGGCGGCTGACACGTGGCGTAATCATCACGGCGACTGCATGATGCACGCCGGCCCCATGATGCACGTCAATCAATGTCATCATTGTCCTCGGGAGTCCTATAAATATGACTTGCTCTCCCTTTGTTTGGATGTTGTGCTCTCTCGTCTATCTTCGCTTTTGAATTTCCGTTATGGACCCCTTCAATGTTGAAGTAGAGGAGGAAGTGCCTTGCTCTGAGGATGCCCCCCAAGACAAACTATCTCATTTTCTATACCGCATTGGGCTTCAACAGCGCGAGACAGAGATCAAGCCGATGTTCAATCTAGATTTTTCTTTGCATGAGTGGATTGTCTCTGCGCAACATTACCTATCAGGTTTTGAGCAAACCTACCAGCAGCAAACGTCTAGTGGCATTGTCAAGATACAAGGAGTTCGTTTTGTTTACATGAAGGATATCAATTCGGACTCCTCCAAGAAACACATATTTTCTAGGAGTTGCCTTAAGCTGCTAGTGCACTTGCGGATAACAGACCACAAGTGTACACTTCATAACCGCAAGTATCGAGTGGTTGATTATTATGCAGGTTTTATTTTATATTTGCAGTTAATTTTGGATGAGCATGTTGATGCTGCAGAGGCCTCGCTAGAGGATCAAACTGGGGAGGGTCAAGAGCCCAAGTCTCGGGGAAGCCTTGCCTTGCAGGTTTCAGAGGGAGTGCAGCTTCCGGAGGGTGCTTTGCCTACTAGTGTTCTACCTACCATACCTATTGGTGATTTGCAGTATGTCTTTCTTAACGACATAATGGAGCTTTTTGACCTTCGAGAGGACTATTGCCTTGCCATTGTGGCACAGAATCTCGAAGAGAATGATGCTGTCATTGACCCTGAGCACGACAAGTATTCTGTTATAGATGCCCATGTAAATGACGATGAGTTCGTTGACCCCGTAAGTGCACTTGTGATGATTTACAATGATGTTGCTAGGTATGAGCGCACGCTTCCAACAGAAAAGGAGTTCATGGAAGTGCAAAAAAAGCTAGGGATTGAAGAAATGGGTAAGGCAAGCACTTCTTCATCATCTTTGGCCTCAACCTCCAATGCGCCCACTGGAGGTCAGGGCGGCATCAACCTATGGAATGAGGACTTACTTGAGGAAGATGAAAACCAGAAGGTAATCTTTTTTTATTTGCCTTACCTTTTTGATTTCTACTTATCTCATTTCATAACTTTAATTTGTTGCAGTTGGTGGTCTATGATGATACCTTCATTCCTCGCCCTCGTGGACGAGGCATGGGAGATTTAGGGAAGAATTCCTCTCTAATTGGCCAATACTTAAAGAATCTTAAGTATCCGAGTTTTTTGGTCTTCCATTCGTCCTTCTCCAATGACAACGCGGAGCTACCCTTGATGACGTTAAAGACACTTTCAAGATATTTAGGAGGGGCCGTCATCAGGTGGAACGCAGATAAAATAATGCTTTTAGAAAAAAAGGCCGCATTGTATATGTTTGAACAAGTGCCAGGAATGTATGGTTTGCGTAGTCGCTATTTTTTGACCCAAGCAGCATATGGTTTGGCATGCGGAATCACTGACCCTGCGCAATTACTAGAGTATGACAAGCATGCTATGTTTCGCAATAAACAACCAATTGCGCATCTGCCTACTGAAGAAATGTCTCTTGTGGCTGTGGAGGTGGAGGCAAATGTACTGTCGACAAACGAACCTGCAGGACTAGGTTGCAAAAGACCAAGGCAAGAAGAAGACAATAACACACAGCAGGCAAAAAGGCCATAATATTTTGTAACTTTTCCTGATGAAGATGAAGAATAGAGAAGCTCCAATGTATATTGTCGATGCCAAAAAATCGTACGTTTTCTATCAAAACAATGAGTACATTATGTTTCTCACTTTTGTGACTGGTTGTCTTCTCTTGGCACAAAAAATTATATTGTGTTACAATGCGCTATGTTTAGGAAGTCTCAAACAACTTGGATCGGAGTTGTCCAAGTTTTTCTAGTGCATTCGTGATGCCACAGAAGATGCCTCCCATATTTCCTTCTTCCATCGTTTGCTTGCTAATCTCATTGCTTGGCCAATCTGACTGTCTTTGACACATTCCTTTCGATGTGTTCTATGCATAAGTTTTCGATAAGTCCATTGATGTAGTTCCTCCAAACTGTTGGCTTTGTTTGCACCACCTCCGTGACGAGTGTGTCTGAAATAGCCAGTACGGGCTTCGTAGTGAGTTTTCTCCATACCTTGTGTAGACCATATAGCCAAGCTACCATACTGCCTAGCAAACCAAGGCATGTGGTTGCATATGATATGCTGCAAAAAAAAACCAGCCTATTGTTTATATGTAAATATATAATCACAATTTTATCAAATAAATTAGTTATGTGTTGATTTGTCCATGCAGCTATGAAAGACCTGTGGAAGGTCTCGAGAGCGTCTTGAAACAATGTATAGTTAGTATCTCTCCAAGTATTGAGCTCACAAAACTTGAATATGGAATCCAAACTTTTCCACACGTTCGCTTTGCGAGTCCTTGCTGCACCATTGTCTGCGTGGTCAACCACTGCATTGTGCAGGTTTCTCCACCGGTTGTATCTCAATGTCAACCTTTCCTGAGCACTTTGGCTTTTGTGTTGTCTGCCACTTGTTGGCATCGACAAGAAGAGACGGGCTTTCACACCGCCAGTAGACAACTTCTCATTAGAAAAATTTTGAACTCATTTTTGGGCCTTTTAAGAGTGCCACATCATCAAAGTTGTACAAAAGAAAGCAATCCAGTAGACCCCTCTAAATATTGCTTAGAACCCCATGATATGACCTATCATTGGAAAGTTCTTGAAAAATGGATTCTAAAGAGCCAAGGTCCGAAAATTTTGGATGACTTCTATGAAAGTTATGCCATTTTTTTTCAATCAGCCAGGTTTTGTTACCGTTACGGTAATCTAAAATCACCTTTTTCTAGATCTACATGAAGGCAATGTCCGATACATGCATGCTATATATCAATAGATAGCATTTGAAGAGTAGATTCTAAATATCCAACCTCCGACAAGTTTGGATCTTATTTGCCAAAAAATTACCAATCCCCACTTTTTGAAAGCTATGCCATATCAACAATTCTTACAAGGCCCATTTTTTAGTCCAAACTTTTCCTAATGTTGGCACATCTCGACCATTCTTAGACCTCTTCTCGTCCTTCTCTATTTTCACATGTCCTCCATGCAAGCCCATACCTGAGAAAACTGTTTCCAATGATAATATAGCCCTTTGTTTTGTTGATGCTGGCCGAGTGGTCCAAGCAAAACAAATGTACAGAAACATAAGTTTCTCAATGATTCTGCAGAGTGCATGCATCGTGCAAATATGTACTTTGGATAGTGGAATATCCAACACTGTGCAGAAGTTAAGGTCCTGCAAGTGCCTGTCCGGTGCTCTCCTCCAATTTCTTTTGTCAAGACCAATGACTCCTCCCATGCAATACAAACAAGGGCTTTTACTTGTTGCTCCTTTTGAGATGTTGTACATACACTTTAGGGTTTTGAGATCTCCAGCCATATGCCACTCTACTGTGTATGAACCCATGCCTAATACATCAAGTGTCTTTCCATTTCTCTGTTCGCTTATGACTTTAGGAATACTTGCTTGATGGAAAACCTAGTTAAGAATATCGAAATTCTCTCCAGGCACCTGAAATGGGAAAACCAAACCAATCAAATGAAACATGTCTAACCATTTTTTAAAGCAAAAACTTGTTGATATCAAACCTTGAATGTGGCTAATAAGAAAATATTGTTTTCGGATTGCACGCTAAAGTTTCTAGGGTCGTCTGAAGCAATGCTTTCATCTAATGCTCTATTCATAAGTGTTATTGTGACACGCTCAACCTTTGTCTCTTTCACGAGCTCGCACTCATCCAGTTTAAGCACAAACTTTAAGACTCCATTGCATTCCTCTTGAGAAACCTCGAACAATTGAACAATATATGTCTGCAAAGCTACTAAATCATAAAATATATTATTGTATTTGTCATAGACCACTTCCTCTGCTTTGATGGCGATCTGTACATTGCTTCAATGTGAAAAGGAGTGACCAATGTCCGAAGCACTTCCTGGTTGACCTCCAGTCTTGTCTTTCGAATGGAGAAAGGATTTGGCAGCAACGTGTGCTTGAGATTTAACTTCTTACTTTGTTGCTGCATAGTTCTGTAAACAGAAAATTAAGTAAATGGACTATTTTCAAGTTTTCAAATGGTACACATATCCAATATACCTAAAAATTGCAGACATTTGATTTGACAGGTGAAGACAATTGATTCAAACACCAGACATACCTAAAAATTGCAGAATAACCTTTGTTGGATATTTCGGCTTCATCCAAAATTGACTGAACATCACGTGTTTGGAGTTGATTCTGTTTCAAAAGAGTGTCAAGTTGCTTAGCAACAATCTTGCAGTAGCGCTTATCGTCCAAAAGTCCGCCGACATCTTTGCGTTTTAGTATGAGACCATAAGGAATTGAAGAAGTTAGTGTGTTGCTGTCAATATTTGACTGAGAATGTAACAACGATCTAAGCATAAATATGAAAAGTAAGATATAAAACTACAAATATAAAGATGAATTAAACCTGCTTGAATGATAATCTTACTTGATTGCTTTAACCCTCTTCTTCAAACCCCCAGAACCAACCTTCAGTTGTTCAATGTCTCATAAGCGTCGTTCTCTTAACCGAGGACCCAAGACAGTGTTTTCTTCTTTGAGATCCTGCGTGAGCTGCGTGATGCTTTCGTCCTTGCCTTTCAGTTGTTGAGCGCACTCTAAAAAGTTTGCTTCAAGCAAAAGTTTTCTTTGTGTGCAAGGTCTCTCTCAAGCTTAAGAATATCACTTTTGGCCGCCAAATGCTTGGTGTAGCCATATAAACCAGAATAACCATCTCCTACATAGTTCAACAATGACGTTATATTTCTGAACGGCGGAGTTGAGTTGGTGATAGGATGCTCAGGATATATCCTGCCATCCACCCAAAGATCGACGCTTTTTTTACCTTGAAATCTGAAGTTCTCTTTTGAAGCTTCGGAAAGGATGCCTCACTTATTCTTCTTGTGGAGGGGCTCGTATTCTCTGGACAGTTCGATATGAATATGATACACATCGTTTTGACTCCTCGTCTGAGTTCTATGTGAAGATGATAATGACATTGAGATGACTTGGTGAATGAGAAAGCTCAAAACAGAGGAGAGCGCAAGAGTGAAGCAAATGGAAGAGAGATCAAAGGAGGAGACTGCGCACAGGCGAAAAGCAAGAGAGACGCAAAAATGAGAAGAAGAATAACATTCAATGCACCTCGTTGAGCGCCAAATCTTAGTTTTGAAAAATCCAAAAGATTGAGACAATCGGCGTTCAATTCGGAGCCGTCGTATGTTATCATTATCTGAACACTTTTTGAGAGTTTTAATAAACGTATCCCCCAAATCTGATATCGAGTTTTTTTGAAAGTGAATATCAAAAATGAAATTAGGGACTTTTTATTATCTCTCTCTAAGCTGACCTGGCATTTCTTACAAGGCCCATTTTTGAGTCCAAACTTTTCCTAATGCCAAGTTCGAATCCGAAGAAGAAGAAGGAGTGAGGAAAGAAGTAATAGAGTGAGAAGGGATGGAGAGGGCTAGAGGGCGTTTGAGAGATGGCGCATTATCCTCTTCCACGCTGGGTTGGAGGAGGCTAACAATGTGTTTTACTCCTTTGAAGTTATCGATGGAGATGATAGTGCTTCCAGGGTTATCTTCCTTGAGATCTTTCAATACATCATACATAAGCGGTCTAAATTGCATGAAGGAAATTTGAGCTTTTACTACCTCTTTAGCTTGTCCGCCTAGCTAGGAACATATCAATGGAAGGTGGTGGAAAATAGGGTAATTAGGAAAGAGAAGACCAAGGTGGTTAAGCAGAAACCAAATTGCATGTTCAAACCAGAGAATATTTGACTCAGAGTGCCTTGGGATCTTGAAATTTTACAACCGCATTTGATTTACAACATCTACACATTCCAGGTAGATTCACTGTAGAATCTATTTTTACTTCTAGGAAGACTCATTGTGCCTTTTTTTCCTGACATAAATCCCCACCATTGAAGCAAATTTTTGTCATCCAAAAAATTCACGTTGAATGGTGCCTTTATCAGTTTACCTTTGTCCAAGTATTGTACACCTTTGAGAATTTAAAGTCGACCATCCTCCAAGGTTGAAGCAACCAAGTTTGTAAGGTAAACCAATGACTCCTTGGGAATCGTTGCCAATATAGCTTTATTCTTAAAGGTCCATATATAGTTGAAAATATGCCCTCCCCCCTTCAACTTCAATCTGTCGATTGTGCAATAGAGGGAAAACTTAGAAACCTTGAGAATAAGTTCTACCAATGATGAATCACTTATAGAACATAAACCAGTATGGATTTACCTTTAATAGCTTCCAAAGTAGTTGCATCATTGCAAAAAATACCACCCATGGGAGGAACAACATGAGTGGATTGAGAGGAGGCAAAAAATGGGTTAAGCCCACAAAGCTTTTTTTGTAAGTTGGCCAATTCAGATAGAAATTTTCCAAGTCTTGATGGTGGGACTTAGCAATCTGACTTACACCATTGATTAAGTTGGACATGTACTGCATGCCCTCCTGACCATCCTTTGCAAGAAAAACATGAATGATGAAAAAATCATTGAAGGTTAGAAGATGTATGAATGACTCTTGATGCTCATTTTGTTGGGTTGCAAGCCGATAAGAGTGATAGAAGTCTCATCCTTGATACAACTAAGTATAAGAAGAGAGGCAGGTGATAACAATGCCATCTCAAATTTGAGCTCATTATCCAAGATAGAGAACTAAAAGTATCAATGCAATCAAAGGTAAGAAAGGGTAAAAGAAAAAGGTAATAGTATCCATCCTTCAACCATCAAGATTTGCATCATGATTGTTGTGTGGATTTACCCCGTAGCTAGATTAGTAATGCACAAGAACAAAATTTAGCTGACCCAGAAAGACCCATCTATACCACTAAAATACTGACGCATCATGGGTCAAGGAGATAGAGATTTATCTCTCCCTCCCATGTGATTATTATGTATGTATTTAGGTTACATTACTACTGATAACACAAACGACTTTAGAAACAAAGTACAAGAACCAAAAAAGAATCGGTCAATACCTGTGAACATATTATCTTTTGAGTATCCAAAATAATAATACATCTCAAAGTAAGGAGGAGATTTAGTAGTGAACTTCCTTCAAGTAAATAGAAGAGTTAAGAGATTTTTCAAAAACTAAAAGTCGTCAGTAGCATATCATTAGATAGACCTTTACATTCTTGCATCCATAGTAAAAACAAACGACCGCTTGATTAGTGCCTGGACAACATTGTAGGTAAATGGGTCTACCAGTTGTTATCCATGTACATCCCTCAACAAAAGAAAACATAACTGTTAAAAGTGAAAAAAATGTAATTTCAAAAGAAACTTTATATTCCACACAGTATAACCCTTCCATACTAGGGTATCTAGGTTATTATAATCCCTTATGTGATGTCAAATCCTGTCATATGCTAGCCAAAACAATAGGCACTCACCACTGTGTTTCTCCCAAGTGCTCTCTATCAGTGTAAAAAAAGGTCAGAGGCAATGCAAGGAGAGGTCTTACAAAGCTTGTGTATAAGCAGCCCTAGATATCTTATGTATATACTTTCCCTACTATAACATGACCTAATCCTGAAGCTTAACAATTTCAACTATGTATTACGATTGTCAAAGCATTTTAGCATTGTTCATTTGTGCTATACACACTAGCATACCACATGTATAATTAAGAACATGAGTGAGCACCACCTGTACTTTGTGTCCATGGTAACGCCATGTATTGGCCCATATACCTGATGATCCCATTTTGGAATACCAAAACCCACACATACTTAGTAATTAACCTTCTGATAATAGTCCATACAAGATATTGTGATCACTTACCAACCATTCACCTCATTAGGATTGACAATACAAGTCAAAACAAGGTCTCCCAAGCCAATCATTGCCCTTATGTAGGCTCAAATATGTGCTACCTATCCAGGTCACTGCCTATACACAAATAACCCTAGAACTTGCATGTTCTAGTCTCTTCTTCATGCCCGATGCATAGTGCAAACAAATACTACAATCAATCATGCAAACGTATACATGCCTATGCATGAGTCTATTCGAGAAAGCGTCTCAATGCCTTATCCCAACAACCACCATCACATGAGCTAGACAAGAATACCACCTATACTATTCATTTTATTTTCCCAGCCACTGTAATTGTTAGAGAAAAATCCATGAAATTATGCAAACTTTTGTGGAATTATAGCCATTTATATGATGCAATCTATTGTATACTCCCAATTGGAAGCATTTTCAATATTATAGTCATCAGACCTTCGACCAACAGTCCTGACATTTGTTCAATGCTAACATTAAGCATGATTTTTGCTAGTTTTATCAAGGTACAAGGGCATTCCAATCATACTACAAAAGGTATTCAAGACCATGCAATAGAAAATTGCCACAAGGTATGAATTTTTCTAGAAACAAATCAGTAAGCACCAACCTCGGATGATCTAATATCAATGATTGTAGTTCCCTTTTCCATAGTGTAGAGTGTCATGCTACTCCTACTCTAAAGCATGTGTTCTCTTTCACACACATTAACATGCACTAAGTGTGTACTTCACAAGTACTCACCTCCCCTTTAAGTAGTGGGTGCCGGCTCGTTGTGGATGCGTGTCCGTGGTCTGCCATGGAGGTTGTATTACATTCTACCATGTACAAGGTCCCACAATCCATATTACAATGTTCAATGCAAGGTAATCTTCTATCCATTTTTTTGTGCGAATCTGCATCGTTTGGATCTCTGTATCATGCATGTGAGAAGAGACCTCATGAATGCACGTCACATGATAATAAGTAACTTTCTCAGTCGTGTTGGGAGTCTCCTCATTAAAGGAGAATAGAAATACCTATTTAAGGTAATCAACCCACACTAGCCATCATAATAGAGGAGGGAACTGAGTACACCTAGAACAAATGCATTTCTTGGTTAACACTAGGATACACTAAAAAAAGGTTCTAGTTCAATAAGAAACCTATGTGCCAATTAGAGTTTCCTTGGAATTCTATCCGGGGGTGTCTATACCCCTGGTCCAACCAAGAAACCTTCCCTACTCAAGGTTGATAAACATTCCAGATCCTTACCAATGTGGTAATAGGATTCCATGTTGCTCATAGTGCTATATATATGCATGTATGTATGCTCTCCCAAACCCAGCCTCCATACCCCATGAGGTAGTAGGTCCATAGAGCATGGGCCTATTGCCTCATTAGTGTGATGAGAATATCAATGTATGTCCTTATTCCATGCCATATTCTATTTTTCAAAAACTTCCAAATGGTGTAGATGAGATCTTTCCTATTGAATTCATTGGTCATGAATTTAGAAATGAGTTTTGGAATGTCTTCAAAGGCAATAAAGGTGTCAGTCGAGGGATATAGTATAAGATAGACCATGCCCAAACATGTTTTAATGGAGTTATTTAGGGCCGATTACTTTTCCTTTTTACAAATTTTGTAGAAGTAAGCATCGGTTTATCTCTCTTCCATGGTACTGTAGTAAACTCCCCAGTGTATGGCGGTAACATTGTTATTTCTAAATTAAGAAATGAATTTTTTGTGACCTTTCAGTACTCTGGTATGGTAATTTCTTTTACGAGAGTTGATTCAATCTTAAGTACACCTGGGTAGGTATATTTGATAATTGCTTCAAAAAAAGGATTATTGAAGCTAAAGATATCATCCATGTATCAAAAAGTACTTTCAAAGGATTGGAGTAATTTTGAGGTTTCAAGTTGCTCCATCATTTTAGTTGCCCATTTGAATTCAAAGTATGCTAAGTATAGGTTACACAATATAGGAGAGGAAGAAGGACTACATGTACCTATTGGTAACATGAGTTACCTTATATAACATAACAATTCAATAGTAGCCATTCAATAAGATCAACCAACTCACCCAATCCATAACGGGCTGGTATTCTCCTAGTAGACTATTTTATCCACCTAGGTTCTTTGATCATATAGATATTAGAATAGCCCTCCTTTCTTCTTTGGTCAAATACCATTTTAATAAGTTTGTTCAGTACATCAATATGTCCAATTGGACCAGTAAGAGGAATGTTGCATAGCACTGCGTGGTATCATCAATGCATTTGTTCAATATAAACATTAAACATGAGTTTTTCTAGTTTTATAATACGGGAATTCCAACTGTACAACAAACGGTACTCAAGACCACACAACCAAAAAATGCAACAAGTTACAATTTTTTCTAGAAATAAATCAATAATCACCAAACTCAGATGATCCAATCTCAATGATCGCATTCCCCTTTTCCATAATGCAGAGTGCCATTCTACTCCTTGTCTAAAATAGGTGTCCTCTCTCTCACACACTAACATGCACTAAGTGTGTACTTCACAAGTACTCACCTCCCCTTTAAGTAGTGGGCATCGCCTTGCTGCAGATGCGTGTTCATCTACCACCATGGAGGTTGTATTGCAGTCTACCATGTAAAAGGTCCCACTTGCCATCCTATAGTGTTCAATGCAGGATAATGATCTCCCATCCATTCATTTGCACAAATCTGCATTGGTTGGATCTCTGCATTGTGCAGGTGAGAAGAACCCTCATGAATGCCTGCCACATGATAATAAGTGACTTTATCAGTCATGCTGGGAGTCTCCTCATTAAAGGAGAATAAACATACCTATTTAAGGTAACCCACGCTAGCCCTCATAATAAAGGAGGGAACTACGTACACCTAGAACAACTGCCAAATCTCTGTTAACACTAGAATACAGTAAAAAAATGTTGTAGTTCAATGGGAAACCATGTGCCAATCAAAGTGCCCTTGGAATTCTATCGTCGGTGACTTTAATAATGAGGGTGTTTTTGTACCTCCACCAGTCCAACCAATAAGCCAAGAAACCTTCTCTATTCAAGGTAGGCAAACATTCTAGATCCTTACCAATGTGGTAAAAGACTTCCATGTTGCTCACAGTGCTATGTATGTATGTATGTATATATCTCATCATTGTTTTGTATGTAGATTACTTGCTAATTATTGGTCCAAATGAGACACACATTGCTTAAGTCAAGGCTCAATTGAATGCTACTTTCAATATGAAAGACTTGGTGCTTTTGCATCATTACTTGGGCATATAGTTAAGTAATGTGATGGAGGTAGTGCTTTGTGTCAAGAAAAATATATAGAGAAATTACTATGTACATTGGGACTTGAGGACTGCAAACCTATTGCTACTCCAATGGAAACACATTTGAATTGAGTCTTCATGATGCTAGAGATCTTGCAGATGTCAGTCTTTATCAGACTTCTATTGGATGCCTTGTTTATGTATGCAAAACTAGGATGAAGATTCAATTTGCAATCTCACAAGTCAACAAATTTATGCATAGCTGAGGGTCTAAGCATTGGTAGGCTATGAAAGATCTTTTTCTACTTGAGTGGAACTTTACATCTTGGGTTGTTTTATCCCAAGGGAGATCATTGCCACCACATTTAGATGCTTTTTTGGACTCAGACTGGGGTGTTTGTTATGACACACGAGTGTCCACAAGTGGTTTTTGTTTCATGCTCAGTAGATCATGTATTTTTGTGGTTGAGCAAGAAGCAACCTATTGTGGTCACTTCTAGTTGTGAGGCTAAGTATAAGGCAGTCTTCACAGCTATGGTTGAGTGTGTATGGCTCAGACGCCTTATGGATGATTTGGGTGTTGGATAGGACATTGAGAACATCATCTACATTGACAATGAGAGCACACTGGTAGTTGTAAGGAACCCAATTTTTCGTGCTCTCACAAAGCACATTGGGTGCATTATCACTATGTCAGGAAAAGACTCTCAGCACGAGAGATCAACTTGGCTTATGTATCAACACAGCATAACCTTGCAAATTTGTTCACAAATATATTGCCTCATGAGAATTTTGAAGTTTTCCACAAAGCTTTGGGCTTGCTTCCCTTTGTGGACTGATCATGTCCTTAGGGCATGGCACTTCCCTATACACTATGTGCCAGATCTCACTGCACCACGGGCATTTGTTACCATATATGTGATAGTGATGTGAGAGTAATAAAGAGGAGCACTGCAACTTCTATGTCTTCTTTCAAGGTAATACATTTGTCCATTTTTGTTTGCTAGTAAGAATTTTTATGCTAGACGGGGTTTAAACATCCTGTTGCACAGCACACCCACTGAAACTTATGGGAAAGAGGCCCTCTTTCCCTTATGTTTCCCTATAGCTAGGTGCGGGGGGGAAAGTGGGTTGGGGGGGATGACAAACCCTTGCAAGAAGATTGGAGAAGATGGGGGGGAAGGGGTGGGGCGGATTCCTTTACACACAAGAGGTGGAGGGTGAGGGGTCTGAGGTAGTGTCCAATTGCAAAGGTCCATAGTGGTTTCTCATGGGGAAACCCATTTTTGTCTATGAATAGTAGAACTACCACTAGAGAAAAAAGCCTAGAGGATACTTCCATAGGAAAGGCATCCTTTGAAGTGATTGAAGGAAGAACCAAGCTCCCATTTATAGGCAAGACAGATGGAATATCTTTGTGTGTTGATGATGAGTATAGTAGAGACCTTAAAGAATCTTGTAATAAGATTAGGAAAACTATATTTATCATGCAACAAAAGAAAAAATCTGCTACCTATGCTAATCTATACACCCTCCCTCGGACATGTGGCAACATTTGCTTGCTCCGACACCTTCAAGCAGTCGCCAGTGTGCCATGCACAAACACAGTGAGGCACCATGCGGATTGAAGAGAGGGAGAAATTAGAATAGAGCACGTTGGTTCTCAGAGTGAGAAGGCTGCTTTATTATCATGAAAGAAAACATGCGACAGTGCAGCCTTCGAGAGTTCCACACGGAATGCAGTGCTGGTGGGCGAAGGTGAAAACGAGGCCATTGCTTTATGTGGTGTGTGTGTGTGTGTGTGTGTGAGAGAGAGAGAGAGAGAGAGAGAGAGTAAAGTTCTGTGTCTAAACTTCCTTGCCTACGTACGTAAAGGTCTCTCTCTCTCTCTCTCTCTCTCTCTCTCTCTCTCTCTCTTTTTGATGAGGAGCACCTTGTCAAATAAGCAACCCACAATTGCCATCCGAATTGCCTTGGCTACAAAACAGGTTGTGCCATTTTGTTTAAGCTGAGAAGCTCGCGTGAATGATGCATCAGAGCAGGTCTCTCGACAACCTAAGGACCGTGGTGGTAAGCTTGTTATGCTGGGTGGTAGGTGAGTGGATCTCATGTGGGCTCGACGCTTGGGAGGAGGAACACACCACGTTCTATGGAGGCAGCAACACATCGGGCACAATTGGTAAGCAGCAATATATGTTGATATTGGTATACACCTGCATAGCAAGCATGTGAATGGGGTTGTGATTAATGTTGTGGTGAATAGTGTCGCAGTTGCAGCGTGTGGCTATGGCTATCTATACAATTAGGGCTATGACACAAACACGACAACATTGAGCACAACACTCTTCAATGGGGGTGGGACATGCGGGGGATGTTTTGAGCTGGCATGCGGGAACGATATTCAGTTAGAATGGTGCCTGCCTGGTGGAAAATCCATCATCATCACAGCCACCAACTTCTCTCCGTCCAACTATGCACCAGCAAATGACAACGTTGGCTGTTGCAATCCCCCTTTAAAGCACTTCGACATGGTGTAGCCGGCATTTGAGTAGATTCCCAAGTACAGGGGCAAGATTGTCCCATAGTGATATAGGAGGTGAGTCCTGGCACACAAGCACAGTACTCTGTGAGACCGGTAGGCTAATTGAGCTCAAGAACAACAGATTGGAGGCAAGAGGAGGAAGGGGTGGTTCTTGCCGCCTCCCAATTGGAAGGCTAACCATGCTCTAGAACAGCAGACTAAGCAGGCTGGGGACGAGAGAAAGGGATGGTTCTTGCGCATGATTGGAATGCACAAATCTGCAAGCGAGGGGTGGCTCTTCCTCTGTGCTCCATGAAGCTAATGGGATTTGTAGCTCGTGAAAATTAATCATGGATAGATAATGAGGAGAAGCAAGGATGTTGCAGACCTTCATGTTGAGCCCATTCGCATGCTTTTGATCATCTCTCTCTCTCTCTCTCTCTCTCTCTCTCTCTCTCTAGCCTCTCTTAGCTTTCCAGCTATGACTTCCTGTAGCTATTGTGGAAAATAAAGGTGCTAGGATGGATCTGCAAAGACCCTTCTATTCATGTCGGCATCATAAGTTGCAAAGGGTTAGAGGTTGATCTTTGTTTGTTGTTAAATGCATGCCGTAAGGGGTGATCCGGGCCGTTTATTTTGCTTGCCCATTGGCTGCCAAATTAGAGGGTGACTATTTTGTTGAGGCTTGATCATGAGTTGGTGGGTCCAAGGCTGATAATGGTTTTGCAGGTTGCACACAATATTGCAGGAGTTGGGGCCGGTTATGAAGTTGGGGTGTCCAATACTCAACAAACCGATGGCCAGGTTGTCAGAAGGGATGTTGAGGTGGAGGTTAAAGAGGATGTTGGGGTTTCCAACAAAGAGGCGGGTTTGCCTCCCGGTTGATCCACCTTCCCCAATGACCTCGCCAACCCTTGAGAGCTATGGAGGAGTAGTAGCTCAAGCAGCTAGAAGGCCATCAGCCTCTTTACCACAACCTACTTGATGGTGTCCGGTAGACTAGCACCTTCAAAAAAAATTGTCTTTGTGATGATGAACATAGCGAGTGTTATGAGTATTTGGTTGATTCTATATGTTTTGCATGCAACAAGGCTTTTGAACCTAAGGGCAAGTATCCAACATGCAAACATCCTTCTTATCATAATCAAACCTGATCATAGTGCAACATCAAGTAGAGCCAGTTGGAATGAATTGTTCAACCATATATGTGGTAGTGACGTGTGTGAACACACATCCTAAGTGTGAAAACACTTAGGACCATTGATGTACTTTTCACTCACTAGGAGGTTTTTTTTCATGCTTTGTATATATTCCCATCAAGGCTATCTTATCTTTCTAGTTGCAATAAGTAATATCTTCTCTATTGTGTGCCTTGAGCTTTTTCTAATTCTCCAAGCTATGTGTGCATCCCTACAACCCTAATCCCAACAATATACATTGAACTTGACAATCCAATAGTGTGGACTCTAAATTCAACTCAAGGAAGCCATTCATAACTAAAGGTGTGAGTATTCAGATTTTGAAATTAGTATTTTATGGGTTTGCAATTAGTATAATTTGACCAGTCATTTTTTGTGTTTGCAGCTACATAAATTGATTGTTGCATGCATATGGAAAGCTTTCTGGCAACTATGAAATGTACAAGGTAGATATAAAAGAATTCAAAGTGCTAAATGAAACAAATGCAAACTCTTATGGATGGATATGTCTCCTCCATGTGGAGTACATATTGCAGAGCCTCTTTGCATTAAAGCCATTAATGTCAAAGGTAGCCATTTTGCAATGCTCTATAATGATTATAGATTGAAGGATTGATCCAAAACTTTTTTAATTTTGTAGAGTGCATTGGAGATATACATTGCTCCATATTTACAATGAAGCCATGCTACAATTGTCCAATATCTACTAGCTATCTCCCAACCTCAACTTTCAAATACAAAAGATAGCTTTTGTATGACGTGGAGGTAACAATGAATGATGAGGTCATGCCCAACAAGAGCGAGGGACCTAAGCCAATAAATGAAAAAGTGGATCCAATGGATGATGAAGAAAAGAAAGAGTTATCTTCAAGAGACCAGGTCTTTGAAAATACCAAGGAGGAGGGAGTACAAAGGAGAAGCCTATGGAAGACGAACACACTACCAATGAAGAGGAAGATGAAGTTGAGGAACACAATCACCATTCAAATGGAGGGGCTAAGGAGGAGAAAAGAGAAGTACGCCAATTGGGGGTTTAAAGTTAAGCTAAACAGAGAGGAACTAAAGGAGTGTAAAGCTTATGGTGGATAGACCAATGATGCATTCATGGTTGCACCATTACCAATAGATAATTAGGATTAGACTAGAGAATGAGCTCAATACATGATGTAGAATGAAAATAGCTTGCTTGGTAGATTGAAATCAGAGAAAGTTTTTACAATCTTTGCGTATTGGCCATATATGGACTCAATGTAGAGAAGTACAATCAATGGTTGAATGGATATGCACCAGAAGTAGAAATTGCAAGGGTAGTGTGAGCTACCACAAGTGGCATGTGGCCATCAAGTGTGTAGCATGTGTGAGACTTTGTAGGTTTCATAGGGAAAATGTCACTATGTACTTTTATGGTGTATGCTTGAATTTTAGGGAGTGTTCTCACCGTGAGTGTAAGCTAAGCTTACCCCAACAGATGCCCCTGTAAGTTGAAGCTTACACAAAATGCATGGATTTTGATCAATGAGTCTACCATGGGTTACATTGGGTAACTTCACGGGCCTCATAAGATGAAATCTGATGAAACAATATTGTAGGTCTTACCTCCAAACTTTATGGTTTGGGACAGTTTCTAAATACTTACAATGTAGGTCATCATTTTCCTTTAGGGAACTTCGTTAGGGCCTCATCTTCTATGCTTTTATTTCCTTGCTTTCAGAATCTAGAGGATTATGTCGATGGTGCACATATGGGTTGCACATAGTTTGATCCATATTAGGTGCATATACATCATGGAAGAAAATTTTGGGTATGTGTATGATGATTTTGGTGCTTTGGCCATGGGGTGGTCCTACCAATATATATTGGTAGTGTCTATAACCCCTTACAATCTCAAAATTTGTGTATGACATACATGGCATGAATGGTGTGATTGAGCTTTGATGACTTGAATATCTGCATACATTACACTTATTACCAAAGCTTGAATGCGTGAAGGCATTCTCATGCTTGAATGCCTTGCGCGCTTGGTGGCTTGAGTGCTCTTTACTGTAGACTGGGGTTTCAATGTTGAATATAGCACTAATGGGAGGGATTTTGACTTAAGGATGTAAAGCCAAGGGATGGCTTTAATGAGCGAATAGACTTTAAGGTCAAGGCTTGACCACCATACGTAGGGTGCAATGCCATGGGAAGGTGCCCTTAGATAAGCTATGGAGTGTAATGGCAGGCTATCATGGAAACTCATGCTTGAATGAAATTGAATTATAACAAAATAAAACTAAAAAGCATGTTTTCCAACCGTTGATGAGGTGGGTGTTGAGGTGGAGACAACAAAGTATGGTGGTAGGTAGATGAGCTATGAGCTGCCAAGGGAAGGTGGGCCTGGGCAAGAAGGTGTGCAAGCGTGATGATGTGGGCCTGGGCAAGAAGGTGTGCAAGCGTGATGATGTGGAAGCATAGGAGTGATTGGGGATGATGATGTCAGCTGGTTCGACAATGACTGATGACGAGAATGAGCGGATAATGACAAGCTATGGTGGCAACAGTTGATTGATAAGTAGTTGATGAGGGTTGCAGAAGGCCTTGAGCTACTGATGACAAGGGTTGACTTGTGCTCAAGATGGGCGATGAGCATTGAGTAGGGCTTGGCGATTGCAAGGCACTATAGGTTAATCTATTATCCCATTCATGAGCGACAGGTAGTTGAGGGCAAAGTGAGCAAGGGGCCAAAAGCAAATTAAGACAACGTTGCATTGGTAGGGTAGCTCGATTTTCTCTTTTGGTGAGTGCGGCGAGTGATAGCCGCTTGGTATGGAGACTCAAGAGAAACCAACATAAAATGCCAATGTGAAAAGTAGATACATTAAAAAAAAGTGGTTCCCACCACACTCAGGGTGTCAACAGCCTTTCAAAACACCATTGCAGAGTTCTTGTAATGGAATTGGCCTATTTAACTTGAGAGTAGTGGAAATTAATGAAAGTACTTTTGAGAAATGACTTTGTGAGCATAGCAAGTGAACATATTTGAAGATAGAAACATAATCATAGCAATTAGTTAACTTGGCATGAACAATACTTTTGCAAGAGAGAGAATTTAGAGAACATGACAACAGCTGAGGACCGGATTTATGTGGAGCCGGTCCCCCCTCCAATAGGCATTTATATTATGATTTCTCCCATTAAGAGAGACTTGTTACAATACAATCTTTGTGTTCCTTGTGACCTAGGTGATGCAATGAAGATGGAAATCTTCATGCATCACAAGCATAACATAAACTTGAAGAAAGCTTTAACTATCCCAAGCCTCACTGCCAAGACCAGCTTGAGGTGGGAATCTGGCCCAAGCTTAAGGTGCTTGAGGTGCTTGAGGTGCTTGTCATGCTTGATGACTAAGGTGCTTGAGTTGCTTGATGATTGAGCTGCTTGACATGCTTGAGGTGTTAAAAGTCAAAAATTCAATCCCTACAAGGAGGGGGTGAGCCCTACAAGAGGGGGGATGAGAGAGAACACCCACACACTCACACAAGGCCTACTTGGTACAAAGCAAGCAAAGGGGACCCTGCCAAGTTGCTCCTCATGTTACCCTCATGGTGTGTCTGAAGCCCATTGGTTGGTCACCCAAGGGATCCAATGATAATTTAGGAGATTAAATTAATTGTCTTTGTGTTTATCAAGTCCTTTCTCTCAAAGGGGAAAGGGGGACACTTGTCCCAAGGCTACCCTTGTTGCTTGTAATACATCCTGCTTGTGATTGTCTACGCCTGGAGGGGTCCAATGAGCTTCAAGCATGAGCTAAAGGGGGGGGGGGGCAACCAAAGAAAGATAGGGGGTTTCTTAGGGGATATACTCACCCACACACACTCTCATTGTGTGCTATGCAAAGTGCAAAATCTCCCTCTCCTTCTCCAAGAAAGTAGAGGTTGAGAGCCTACACCAACACTCTTGGCTATGGAGTGCAAATCCAACCAAGAGCCGTGCTTCAATGCTTAAGCCTACCATCTTCTCCTTCTTCATTACTATGTTGTTATGTATCCTAGCAAGAAGAGTTATGATAAGTGAGGAGCTAATTCTTTCTTCTATGAAATGTTTCTTCTTCCTCTTCCCTACCCTCATTCCCTGCTAGCTCTCTCCACCTTCAAAGGTGTTTGAGGTCTTGGGACTGAGGCTTGGGATAGTTAAAGCTTTCTTCAAATTTTATGCTATTCTTGTGATGCATACGGCTTTTCATCTTCATTGCATCACCTAGGTCACAAGGAACACAAATATTGTATTGTAACAAGTATCTCTTAATGGGAGGAATCATAATACAAATGCCTATTGGAGGGGGGACCGGCTCCACATAAATCCGGTCCTCAACTGCTGTCATGTTCTCTAAATTCTCTCTCTTGCAAAAGTATTGTTCATGCCAAGTTAACTAATTGCTATGCCTATGTTGTTATCTTCAATTATGTTCACCCGCTATGCTGACAAAGTAATTTCTCAAAAGTACTCTCATTAATTTCAGCTACTCTCAAGTTAATAGGAGAATTCCATTACATTATGGCTCAAAACATTCTCACAAGTTAAGGTTGTTTGCTCAAATTTCTTGCTCGGCCCTCTCTTGATTTTCTCCGTCCGTCTTTTTTACTATCTCATCAAATCACCAACACATTCACATGCAATCCCATCCGAACCGAATATGGGAACCCTTTCCTCTTGTGTGTTGTGTACCCTTTGCCATGCTCGTGGTGAGTTCATAACAACTACCAATATTGGCAAGGTCTAGGTTTAGTTAACTAGTTGCTATGATTATGTTTCTATCTTCAATTATGTTCACCCTCTATGCTCACAAAGTCATATCTCAAAAGTACTCTCATTAATTTCCGCTACTCTCAAGTTAATAGGACAATTACATTTCTCAAAAGTACTCTCATTAATTTCCGCTACTCTCAAGTTAATAGGACAATTACATTTAATTGTCCTATTAACTTGAGAGTAGCGGAAATAAATGAGAGTACTTTTGAGAAGGACAATTGTCCTATTAACTTGAGAGTAGCGGAAATTAATGAGAGTACTTTTGAGATATGACTTTGTGAGCATAGAGGGTGAACATAATTGAAGATAGAAACATAATCATAGCAACTAATTAACTTGGCATGATCAATACTTTTGCAAGAGAGAGAATTTAAAGAACATGACAACAGTTGAGGGTCCGATTTATGTGGAGTCGGTCCCCCCTCCAATAGGCATTTGTATTATGATATCTCCCATTAAGAGAGACTTGTTACAATACAATCTTTGTGTTCCTTGTGACCTAGGTGATGCAATGAAGATGGAAAGCTTCATGCATCACAAGCATAACATAAACTTGAAGAAATCTTTAACTATCCCAAGCCTCAGTCCCAAACACCTCAAACACCTTTGAAGGTGGAGAGAGCTAGCAAGAAATGAGGGTAGGGATGAGGAAGAAGAAACATTTCATAGGACAAAGAGTTAGTTCATCACTTATCATAGTTCTTCTTGCTAGCATACATAATAGCATAGTAACGAAGATGGATAAGATGGAAATCTCAAGCATTGAAGCATAGCTCTTGGTTGGATTTGCACTCCATAGCCCAGAGTGTTGGTGTAGGCTCTCAACTTCTCAAGGAGCTTGGAGAAGGAGATGGAGCTCTTGCACTTTGCATAGCACACAATGAGAGTGTTTGTGAGTATGTGTGGGTGAGTATACCCCCTAAGCAACCCCCTAGATTGATTGGTTTGACCCCCCCCCTTGTAGCTCATGCTTGAAGCTCATTGGACCCCTCCAGGGCTAACCAATCACAGGCAGGAGGCATTACAAGCAACAAGGGTAGCCTTGGGACAAGTGTCCCGCTTTGCCCTTTGATATAGAGGACTTGATAAATGCAAAATCAATTAAATAAATCTCCTAAATTATCATTGGACCCCTTGGGTGGCCAACCAATAGGCTTTAGGCACACCATGAGGGTAACATGAGGAGGAACTTGACAAGTGTCCCTTTGGCTTTCTTTGTACCATGCATGCCTTGTGCGAGTGTGTGGGTGTTCTCTCTCATCCCCCCTCTTGTAGGGCTCGCCCCCTCCTTGTAGGGATTGAATCTTGACCTTTTGACACCTCAAGCCCCTCATGCATAGACCCAGTTCCCACCACAAGCTTGGCCCTAAAACACTTTAAGCTTGAGCTGGGTTCTCAGCTCAAGTACAACCCTAGCATCTCAAGCATGACAAGCACCTCAATTAGCATCTCAATCATCAAGCACCTCAATCATCAAGCACCTTAAGCTTGGGCCGGGTTCCCACCTCAAGCACCTCGAGCTTGGGTCAGGTTCCCACCTCAAGCTCATCCCTAGCTTACCTAAGGTCAAATGACTTTTACACTAACTATTGGAGGTCTTCAATGAACCTAACCCTAAGGTCTTACTATTGGAGCTTGGGCCGGGTTCCCACCTCAAGCACCTCGAGCTTGGGTCAGGTTCCCACCTCAAGCTCATCCCTAGCTTACCTAAGGTCAAATGACTTTTACACTAACTATTGGAGGTCTTCAATGAACCTAACCCTAAGGTCTTATGCTCCATTGGCTAGACCTGATCTTTGAAAGACCATCTCCATTTGGGCCCCTTTACCATCGACCCCATGTTGAGATAGATCTATAAGCACATCTCAATATCTTTACCCACCCTTGTTCCCTTTATTCTTCCACATTAAGTGATCAGCTTAATATGAAAAAATCATTTGGGTTGGTTAGATATTAGTTTTTATGACATGGTCATCTTCCTTGCAATCTTTCTATGATAGATTAGGATATGGTTGTCTTTATAGTGGCTCTATAGAAATTTATATTGGCCTCTATATGGTTGTCTCTATGACTATCTACATGGAAATTTATATAGCCCTCTATGTTGGCATCCATATGGTCATCTAAATATAGTGCTATCCTTTTTCCATAGACCACATGTATATGAAAGTCTATATGGTCAGCTCTATGCTAGTCATTATGGTCAGTTCTATGATCTTTTATAAAGGGATACATATGGTCATCTATATGGTTGATGGTATGATCCTCTATATAGTCATCTATATAGCTGCTTATACAATTTCTCCAAGCCCTCTTAAATGGTTCTTTGTATGGTTAGCAAGATTTTTATCTATATGGTCTTTTAGATTATTTTCTATATCATCATCTATTGTGGCATATATGGTCAACGAGATTGGTGTATACTTAGACAACTAGTCCATAGTCTTTATAGACAAATATATTTTCATCAACTAAAATTGAAAACAAACTCTGTGTGTGTGTGTGTGTGTGTGTGGGGGGGGGGGGGGGGGGGGGGGGGGGGGGGGGGGGGGGGGGGGGGGGGGGGGGGGCGGGTTGTGTGTTTTTCTATTTATTTCTATCGCCAAAGGGATCCAAGGGGGGGTGACAAGGGAGTTAGGGGGCATTGACATAGAAAAACAAAGGAAAAAGGAGACAAACAAGGTGCTCATTTGGGCCACTTAAAATTGGGTGGCCCAAATGAGCACCTTTATTTTTTACCTGCATAAAACAATGAAACATCAATTGTTTTTGGGAAGAGTATTAAGAAAACCAAAGAATTGAAATTGAATTTACTTTAACTTGATAATTTAATATGCAGAAGATTAACTAGTTAAAAAATTTACAATAAAAAGTAAATAGTTGTATATACATTGTGCCACATTGGGACTTTATTAAAGTTTGGACAAAATATTTTTCTATCTAATCCTCCTCTATCTCATCGTCCAGAGGCACGTACTTTTGATCACTTTGACTCTACATAAACTTAAACCAAATTAAACAATTGATACAAAATTACTTGTTTAAACTTACTGCTTGTAGTGATCCAACCGCTGCGTCAGACTGCTCAGAAGAGATGTGGTTGTTTTCAAACAACCATCACCTAGTATCAAATTCTATATGTTGCTCCCGATACTTGACCATCTCTCTGGTTGGTCGAGAAAGAGTGATATTTTCTTAAGTCAGCAATAACAATAACAAATCATCAACCACAATCTTAATAATCATCGATCAACGTTATAGTTTAATCAATCTTACATATTTGTCCTTCCAAGCTCCCTTGCCTCCTGAGCCATAGTGCGTGGGAGTTTCTCTGGCGTGAGCCTCGCGTTGTTGTTTGTATGATGATCCTATCGTAGCTTGATCTCTCTTTTCTTGAATTGCCCACTTCCACTCCGCGTCTGCCACGTTGCCACCACGGTAGCTCTTATCTGGATATATGACCTGGTTGGCTGTTGTGCCTTGCACACTGGACTACTTGTTTTTCAGAACATGTCTTTATGTAACCCTCCAACCATTGTTGTGAAAAACATTGATCGGGGATATTTGGAAATCTATCTAACGCGCGTCCTCAATGTATTGTGCATGATCGAGCAGTTGATCTCTAAACTTTATAAAACAGTTCTTATACGTTGAATGTATAAGATGGAATCAAAATGCGATGCCATGTGCTATGCCGAAGTCCACCTCTCCACCATATTTAACCCTGTAGTAGCGCCCATGCGTGTCTGGCATGAGTGCGTTAGTATCCTCGTCCTCTGCATCAGGGGCGGCATGCTCTAAAAGTGGGGACTTCGTTTCCCCGCCACTACCAAAACAGGTGAAACCACAAGATCCACCGCTGCTTCATCTCTCACGTTGCTCGCTGCCCTGAGATGAGCCTCGACACGCGCTGCTAGAGGAAGTTCGTCGACAGTGTTTTGGCGAAGTAGGAGTGGAATGGAGTGGCGTAGGACCTTGTGATGCCATGGGAGTGGGACCCTGCAATGGAAGGGGAGTAGGACCTTGCGATGGAAGGGGAGTAGGATGATAAGAAGGGGTCATAGATTGAGGTGCCGCCGGTGCAAGTCTTTGTAGGTAAGGAGTCCCTCCCTGACTCCCCCATGGTGTAGTCTGCGGAGAAAGACCATAGGTCGCAAGCTGTTGTGGAGTGTAGCGTCCAAACAATTCCTCTGTTGAGAACGGAGGCAATGGTGTTGTAAAGAGAGAGCCCACTGTAGGTCTAGATCTACGCTTGTTGGAGGAACCTAAGAAGGGTAGTTGTAGGGTAGTTGTAGGGTAGCTGTAGGATGGCCATGCCTGCAAATAACAAAAATAAACCTATGACACTCATGGTTTAGGATTAACTAGCCAAAAACATTCTTTATTCCTTTGCTTGTTCTTGGGTCCACTGGAGGCAATGTCCACCTCTGAAATCTACATTACAAAGAGCAATATAAGATTTAGCTTTCCCCCTTACTCACTCCTCTATAAATACGTACACAAGTATATTAGCACACAAACACGTAGATACATATACATCCTAGTAGACCTAAGTAGAGGCTAGTAGAGCCAAAGGTCAAGTGGCACCTCTTTAGATATCATCACAGTCTCAACCGTGCTAAAACCAAAGGTACGTTGCGGTAATCCATGCAGGAGTGGACCAATAAACGCAACGTCAAGATTAAAAAGGGACTATACCCAAGAGGAAGCGTCTAACCTTTGTGTGCTATGCTCCCGTACTTCGTGCCTACCTGCATGCATAAACAAATATATATGTACACACAAATATATACACACATACGTAATGTAGCCATCGAATTGAGTAGAGATAAAGAGTTATGGTTGTAAATGTAGCCATCGTTTTGTGTTGTGCGCAGTGCGAAAGTGCTTGTGCTTTTCTAGAGTGCTATGAAGAAGAGCTTCTTTAATGTGCTTCTTGTGTAGCATCTCTTCACAACAGCTCCTTGTTCGAGGGATTACTTTGCACATCTCATGTCTGCCTCCATTTTGAGGTACGGTATCGTTAAAAGCTGTCCAACCTAATGCATATTCGGTGGGGAGAAAGAGATAGGAAGAGAGATAGAGAGAAGTTAAATTTTCAAGGGGACCATCGACGTCACGTAAAGAAAAAAAAATTCATAGCACTCTACAGAAGCACAAGCATACCTGCATTGCGCACACCACAAAATGGTTGCTCTGCCTACAATAATTGATCTTTATCTCCCTATTTCTTTATCTTCCTCTCTCTAACTATCTCTTTCTCGAGATGGATATCTCTATTTCTCTCTCTCCCTATTTCCCTCTTTATCCCCATGAATATCTCTTTTTTTCTCTTTCCCTCTCCCTCCCTCTCTCTCTCTCTCTCTCTCTCTCTCTCTCTCTCTCTCTCTCTCTCTCTCTCTCTCTCTCTCTTTCTTTCCCTGAAAGGGCGGTGGTAATGTGTGTGCTAGTCTCCACCCAACCGTGCTATCTTATAGCCTCCCCCTAGCGTACACACTATCCGGCCATGCCAATGGCCTTGCCCATAGGACTCATGTCCCCACATTACCCCCCCCTTGGAAAATCGTTTTTGTCCTCGAAAACGAACGTAGGAAAACGTTTCTTAAGTGCGGAGACATTCTCCCATGTAGAACCTTCTTCAAGTCTATCTAGCCATTTTACCAACACCTGTCGTCTGACATGATGTCTGGTGGGAAGCTCATGAGAATCCAAAATCTTTTCGGGCTCATGAGGAATGCTTGGCAGTGCAATAAGGTCAACCAACACACCTGTGTCAATGACATTATCATTATGTCCTAACTCTTTTTGTAAACGGCTAACATGAAAAACAGGATGAACTCGTGAGTGCTCTGGAAGAGCTAACTTATAGGCCACTTGACCTATACGTTTGAGAATGGTAAACTGTCCACAATAGCGTGGTGAAAGTTTAGCAACTTTTCCCGTCTTCAAAATTTCTAAATGCTCCGAAACTTTGAGGAAAACCTTGTCTCCTTCTTCGAAAGTAGCAAGACGTCGATGTTCATCTGCGTACTTCTTATATCGATCTTGAGCTTGCTTAACATTTTGTCGAGCAACTCGAAGCATGTCAAAATGGTCTTGGAGAAAATCCTTTGCTTGTTGCATCTTCTCCTTAGCCAACCCCACCGTAACGGGTGATCTAGGTTGAAATCCATACAAAAGCATAAATAAACTAAACCCTGTAGTCACATGCTTTGAACTATTATAAGCAAATTCCAATATAGGTAAGTAATCTTCCCAATTGGTTTGCTTCTTGCTAACGTATGCTTGTAGCATATCCTCTAGCACTTGATTAACTCTTTATGTTTGACCATCCGTTTCTTGATGATCAGTCGTACTTAGATTAAGTTTAGTTTCCAACTTTTGAAACACAGCTCTCTAGAAGTGATTATCGAACTTTCGATCTCTGTCACTAATGATACTAGCTGGAAGACCGTAGAGTTTATATATATGCTCTACAAATAGCCGTGCTAATTCCGGTGTCTTAACCGTAGTCTTAGTGGGAACGAACCGACCCATCTTTGTGAGACGGTCTACAATTACCCAAATGGCATCATGGCCACGATTTGTAGTGGGTAGTCCTACTACAAAATCCATAAAGATACTCTCCCACTTACCTTGTGGAATCTCTAAAGGATGTAAAAGGACACCTAGCTTGAGGCGCTCTGCCTTATTAACTTGGCACTATTGGAAGTTTAGTACGTACTCTTGAACATCATGATGTAAGCCCGGCCAATAAAATTGTCGTCGAACTAAGGCATACGTCTTACGGATACCTCGATGACCAGCACTTGGACTATCGTGACACTCAAATAAGATTTGGCACCTAGTGTCTGAGTCCTTTGGCACACATACTCTACCTTTGTGGAGTAAGTAGCCATCATCAATGGAAAAATTCTTCCATCACTTAAGGTCTTCCTGAGTAGGGATGGAGCTCTGTGTGTTGGAGTTTCTATCTACGCGTGCAGAGACATGTTGATCTGGCTGTTTAGAGACATATGAGTGTGAGGGATCCCTTTTTAAAACTGCACTCCACACTTTAGCATATGATTGATCTTGTGCACACTTGCCACGTAATGACTCCAAAAATCCACTCTTTAGTTCCGTGAAAGCAAGTAGTTAATCTGAGGCATCCGACTTAGTGCATCCGCTACTACATTATACCACCCCTTGCGAAAGTAGCTTACAATCATAATCTTGAAGGATTTTTGCTTATCTAGCTTTACAGCCCTTCAAGTCTGTTTGAGTAGTAAACCATTTGATACTCTCATGGTCAAAAACTACTTCAAACTCGGCACCATATAAATAGTGTCGCCACTTTTGTAAAGCGTGAATTATGGCATAGAGCTCTCTCTCATAGACAGAATAATTCTGTTGAGCTCTATCTAACTTTTTACTTTCAAAGGCTATAGGTCTTCCCTCATAGAAAAGTACCGCACCGATGGCTTTATCACTAGCATCAGTCTCTACCACAAACGGCTTAAGTGGGTCGACGATTGCTAGGATGGAAGCAGTGGCTAAGCTACCTTGGGCTATTTGAAACTGCGTTTTAGGGCTTCTTCCCAAGAAAAGGTCTTACCTTTTGCTTTAAGTTGATCCGTCATAGGAACAATGATTTTGGCATAGTCACGGATATACTATCGATAAAATCCAGCCATGCCTAAAAATATTTGAAGCTCCTCAACTGTGTTGGGATGTGCTCATCGAAGAATGGCAGCGACCTTGTCAGTGTCCATCTTGATGCCAGAATACGAGATCACATGACCGAGGTAATGTATCTCTATTTTAAATAAATTGCACTTGCTTTGCTTAGCATACAGCGCGTGAGCTTGTAGCTATTCAAACACTAATCATAAGTGTTCTATGTGTTCATCTTCAGTGTTATTGTAAATGAGAATATCATCAAGGAAAACCACAACAAATTTTTCAAGATAGGGATGTAAGACACTATCCATGAGTGTCATAAATGTAGCTGGAGCATTGATTAGACCAAAAGGCATAACCAAAAATTCAAAGTGCCCGAACCGTGTTCTAAAGGTAGTTTTTGGAGATATCTTGCAGTAGGATACGTACCTGGTGGTATCCTGAATGAAGATGTATGTTTCTATAGTATCTTGCCCCATGGAGTTGATCAAACAACTTATCCACTCGAGGTAGAGGATACTTGTTCTTGATGGTTATCGCATTTAATGAGCAATAATCTACGCACATGCACATAGTACCATCTTTATTTTTTACCAATAGAATTGGTGATGCCCAAGGCGAAGTGCTAGGTCTAATGAAACCATGAGCAAGGTAGTCAGTCAATTGACTCTCAACCTCCTTGGCTTCTTTAGCACTCATACGATAAGGTGGTTTACTCACCAGTTTAATGCCTGGCAAGACATCTATGCTATGCTGCACATCACGTGTAGGGGGTAAACGCAGTGGTAAATCACTTGAGAACACATCACTATACTCCGTGAGTAAGTGAGTGAGCTTTTGCCGTGCAAAAGGAGAAGGTAGACTAGAGTTATGCTTGGATGGAGAATCTTGTAATTCCTGTATTTTTGTTTTACAACAGTTGCACGTTGCTCTATACACTTAAAATTGAGAGCACTTTGCTCGTTAGATTTGTTAACACTTTGTTTTTAGCAGTAGAATTCATTGCACTTTGCATACCATTACTAGAATTCACCGCACTTTGCTCTTGAGAATTCACAAGACTTGGCGACAAGCAGTAACACAAAAAGACTTCATCTATTAAATTTGCTTTCTGCAAAATAGAAAGCTCGGCTGTACATATAAGAGGTGCAGATGGTATATTTTTCTCACCAAGCAAAAGCACATGTTTACAATATTGGCCATAAAGGATAAGGAGTTGTGTTCATAACGAGTGTGCAATGTGTTTCCTAAACCATGCAGCCACTCCCGTCCTAAAACTACATCAGCATGGTCCATGTTCATAACTTGGAAGTCAAGGGTCACCGTATGATCTTGAACAATAAGCTCAACCCCTTGAACTACCGTGTCCCATACTTCTTTATCATTCCCAGACATTTGCTCCACCACATACTTGTGAGAGCAAGGAGTCTGTGTAAGCTTCAATTTCTTGACTAACTTATAGTTCAAGAAGTTATGAGTTGCACCATCATCCACTAAAATATGAACACGTTGTCCATTACTAGTGCCATGCATGCGAATCAAATCATGGGGGCCAAAGGTGGGCTGCCACATTGAAGCAAGCACACAACACTTGTTCTTTTCTTCCATATGAAGAACCTCTATAGCACAATATTTAGGAGATGAATCTAATGTGAGGCGTTGCACCGTGTGCATGGCCTTTTCTTTGCCTTGCAAAAGAGGACAATCTTTCTTGTTATGTTGGTCTGAAAGACATCTAAAACACAAATTGTGTTTCTTTGCACGCTCAAAAGCAGAAGTGCTGAGAGACCCACGCCGAGTATCTCGTCATTTCTTAGGCTTCTTAGCCTCTTGTGGGCGTTGGAGAGGTATATTGTCTCTTATTCCCCTTGGAACGTGTGAGAGATCTACCTCTCCATTGGCTCTTAGCCACATTGCTCTTAGCAAAAGTATCTTAGAGTAGGGAACATTTCCTTTCCTCTCTTGGTCATCATCATATCTTTGTGCATGACTAATGGCTTCTTCCAAAGTTTTTGGATGTTGGGTCTTGATATGAAGACGATAGTCTTTGTCAAGACCCTTATTAAAACCCCGTATCTTTTGGAATTCATCTAGACCTTCTAGTTTTAATATGATTTCCCGATACTTTGAAAGGTGCTGTGTGAGAGAGGGGCCAGACATGCGGCATGCATCCCATGCTAACCAATTCTTATCTTCTTCATTGGAGTCCAAAAACTCTTTGGAGAAAGAAGCTTGAAACGCAACCCAAGACGGAGGACTAGCATCTATTGGAAATGTCATCCACCACTTATAGGCCTTGCCTTCAAGAGATAGACTTGTTTCCACAGCCGTCTTTATATCTAAGGTGTGTCTCAATCTATGAATATCACTCCATTTGAGTCTCACAAGCTCAACAAGAGGAGATCATGAGGCAAGTATAGTAATTGGTAGACAAACGGATGGTGAGGCCTAGTTTCTCTCCCTTTTGTTCTCCAGTCCTTTTAGTGCAAAAGAAATATGTTACATACCGTATGTGTGTGGACTATCAAGCACTAAACCATATCACTGTCAAAAACAGATTTCCCGTGCCTTAGGTAGATGATCTGTTTGATAAGCTATAAGGCTCTACCTACTTCAATAGGATTGACCTTAAGAGTGGCTATCATCAAATAAGGATAGTGGATGAAGATATCCTACAGACCCCATTTCGCACAACATTTGGTGTTTATGAATATCTAGTCATGCCTTTTGGCTTGACTAATGCACCAGCTACATTCAATCTTCTAATGGAGAAAAATTTTAGACTGTACCGTAAATTCACTGGAGTGTTCTTTGATGATTTCATCATCTACTCCAAGTCTTTGGAGGAACATAAGCAACATCTCCAAGTGATTTTTCAAGCATGGAGGGAGAATAAGTTTTTTCTCAACCAAAAGAAAAGTGAATTTTTCCTTCAAGAGATTCAATACCTAGGTCATATTATCTCTCAAGATGGTATCCATATGGATCCATCAAAGTTAGAGGTAATAAAAGCATGGCCTAACCCAAGGATCTACATGAGCTAAGAAGCTTTATTGGTATATGCGCATACTATAGACGCTTCATAGCAAAATTCTCTCAAGTAGCAGGACCACTACACGACTTAAGTAAGAAGGACGTTAAATATATATGGACTGCTAAGGAGAAAAATGCTTTTGATAATCTCAAAGAGAAGCTTAATTCCCAACTAGTCCTCGTGCTTCCGGTTCTCTCAAAGCCATTTGAGGTGCAATGTGATGCTTGTGGTGATTGCCTTGGAGCAGTGTTGCTTCAAGAAGGGCATGCCATAGCAGCTGAACGCTCAATCTTGATGAACGAGTCTTGGGCATTTATGAGAAAGAGCTTTTAGTTGTTCTATATGCCCTAGACACATGGAAGCACTACTTATTGGGGACTCCATTCATTCTATGAACCGATCACCAAAGTCTCAAGTATTTCATGATGCAAACCAAGCTCTCCGACAAACAAATGAGGTGGGTAAATTATCTTTCGCAATGTCATTTTCAAATTTTCTTTCGCAATTTAATTTTCATATTGCTCACATTGCTAGTAAGCATAATCAAGTGGCCAATGCACTTTCACGACGACCAAAAGTTAATGCGGTGTCTATAGCTACTCACAATGATATATCTTCTATGATAGATGAGTATGCTAATGACCGTGACTTTAGAGACATAATGTCAGCCCTTGCTTGGGGGAAGAAAGAGGAACCATTTACCTTGGAGGATGGTCATCTTCTCCATGGAAATAGGCTATGTGTTACACATTCCCTTCGTGAGAAAGTTATGTATGAATCCCATGCTCCTCCCTATGCGGGGCATAGAGGTATTCAACCTACTCTCCGAGGAGTAGAGACGTATTTCTATTGGCCTACCATGAAAGGGGACATACAAGAGTATGTTTCAAATTGTGTAGTATGCCAAAAGACTAAATATGATATAGGGAAGCAACCTAGATTACTCCATCTATTGCCTATCCGAAATTCACCATGGGAGAGTATATCCATGGATTTCATCTTTGGATTACCCAAGTCTATCCATGGGAACACGGGAATATGGACAATAGTCGATTGGTTTAGCAAGCAAGCACACTTTATTCCTGTCAAAAAGACTATTGAGGCACACCAAATGGCAACTCTCTTCATATCTCAGATTTTCAAACATCATGGATTACCAACATCCATCGTGCCAGATGGAGATCCTAGAATGACGAGTAATTTTTGGAAAGGTCTCTTTGAAAATCTAGGAACAAAATTGAATTTCTCTTCAGCCTATCACCCACAAACGGATGGCCAAAGTGAGATAGCCAATCTTACGATACTCGATCTACTCAAGACTTATGTTACCAAAGTAGATCAATGCTCACAATGGGAAAAATACTTACCTCTTGTAGAGTATGCCTAGAATAATACTCTAGATACTTCTACGGGAAAAGCACCTTTTGAGATCATTGAGGAAAGACCTAAAAGTCCCTTACTACTCAAAGTACATGGGAAGATCTTTCCCGCCGATGAGTATAGCCATGACCTACAAGAATCTTTTCAAAAGATTAAGGAGGCTATATCCATCTCTCAACAAGAGCAAAAGGCTGTTGCTAATAAGCATAGAAGGGCCTTAACGTTCAAAGAAAATGATTGGGTCTTACTCAAGTTTCGTAAGGCTCGATTAAGGAAAATGACGGGCAAAAATCCTACGGGCCATCAAAACAATTATGCTAAACTAGCAAAAAGATACTATGGTCCTTTCAAAATCTTGAAGCCTATTAATGAGACGGCTTATCAACTCAAGCTGCCCAACCATTGGCTCATACACAATGCCTTTCATGTAAGCCACCAAGTGAACCAATTATTAAAGACCCTCCCGAAGTTGAAGACCAAGAAGAGGTGCTACAACCCGAAGCTATCCTTTGGCAGGAAGACAAGGTACTACAACATGGTAAGATTATCAGATGGTATCTTATTAAGTTCAAAAATTATCCTTTTGAAGATGCTAGATGGAATGCAAGGAATACAGCTCAAGGATAGTATGAACCTTTTCAATGCTTATAATTCTACATTAGAGTAAGCAAATGTACAAATTTCTTTTAAATGACCAATGTTTTTGTCTTATAAGACTAGTTCTCTTTTTATTGTGCACAAATTTAAATAGTATGCATGATTAGAATCATGTTTATGATGACAATGTCTCTCAAACACCAAGTAGAATCTGTCACTCTACTTTGGGAGAATGAAATGGACTAAAGACCAAACATGCTTGCGGTAGCTATGTCTCCCAAGCACCAAATGGATTAGTCATCCATCTTGGAAAGATGTCATAGGGTAAAAATGGATCCTCTACCCGCTAAGTGAGATTGACTAATGACTAAGGCTTTATCTCTTCTACCTTATAGTCGCGGACGACTATGATTTCAAGAGAGAGGGAATGTCATAAAAACTAATATCTAACCAACCCAAATGATTTTCTCATATTAAATTGATCACTTAATGTGGAAGAATAAACGGGAACAAGGGTTAAGATATTGATATATGCCTATAGATCTATCTCAACACCAGGCCAATGGTAAAGGGGGCCAAATGGGAGATGGTCTATCAAAGAGCAAGGCTAACCAATGGAGCATAAGACCTTAGGCTAGCTTCATTGAAGACCTCCAATAGTTAGTGTAAAAGTCTTTTGACCTTAGGTAAGCTAGGGCTGAGCTTGAGGTGGGAAGCCGGCCCAAGCTTAAGGTGCTTGAGGTGCTTGATGATTGAGGTGCTTGAGATGCTTGAGGTGCTTCATGATTGAGATGCTAATTGAGGTGCTTGTCATGCTTGAGATGCTAGGGTTGACTTGAGGTGAGAACCCAACCCAAGCTTAAAGTGCTTAAGGGCCAAGCTTGTGGTGGGAACTGGGTCTATGCATGAGGGACTTGAGGTGTCAAAAGGTCAAGATTCAATCCCTACGAGGAGGGGGCGAGGCCTACAAGAGGGGGGATGAGAGAGAACACCCACACACTCACACAAGGCATGCATGGCACAAAGAAATCAAAAGGGACACTTGTCAAGTTCCTCCTCATGTTACCCTCATGGTGTGCCTGAAGCCTATTGGTTGGCCACTCAAGGGGTCCAATGATAATTTAGGGGATATATTTAATTTATTTTTCATTTATCAAGTCCCCTCTCTCAAAGGGGAAAGGGGGAAACTTGTCCCAAAGCTACCCTTGTTGCTTGTAATGTCTCCTGCTTGTGATTGGTTAGGCCTGGAGAGGTCCAATGAGCTTCAAGCATGAGCTACAAGGGGGGGTCGACCCAAGCAAGCTAGGGGGTTTCTTAGGGGGTATACTCACCCACACAAAATCACAAACACTCTCATTGTGTTCTATGCAAAGTGCAAGAGCTCCATCTCCTTCTCCAAGCTCCTTGAGAAGTTGAGAGCCTACACCAACACTCTGGGCTATGGAGTGCAAATCCAACCAAGAGCTATGCTTCAATGCTTGAGATTTCCATCTTATCCATCTTCGTTACTATGCTATTATGTATGCTAGCAAGAAGAGCTATGATAAGTGATGAACTAACTCTTTGTCCTATGAAATGTTTCTTCTTCCTCTTCCCTACCCTCATTCCTTGCTAGCTCTCTCCACCTTCGAAGGTGTTTGAGGTCTTGGGACTGAGGCTTGGGATAGTTAAAGCTTTCTTCAAGTTTATGTTATGCTTGTGATGCATGAAGCTTTCCATCTTCATTGCATCACCTAGGTCACAAGGAACACAAAGATTGTATTGTGACAAGTCTCTCTTAATGGGAGAAATCATAATACAAATGCCTATTGGAGGGGGGACTAGCTCCACATAAATCCGGTACTCAATTGTTGTCATGTTCTTTAAATTATCTCTCTTGCAAAAGTATTGAGCATGCCAAGTTAACTAATTTCTATGATTATGTTTCTCTCTTCAATTATGTTCACCCGCTATGCTCACAAATTCATTTCTCAAAAGTACTTGCATTAATTTCTGCTACTCTCAAGTTAAATAGGCCAATTACATTACATGACCCTATTGATGACATTAGCTGGCCATATTGATGATCCACGTAAACAACCAAATCTTTTAATGTTAACCATGTATATGTCCATGTAGAGAATTGTATAGATGACCATAGAGACAACTTTGTAGATGCACTTGTAGAGGACCATAGAGACAACTTTGTAGATGCACTTGTAGAGGACCATATAAACACCCATATAGAAACTATATAAACAAGCATGTCCGGACCCATTATAAAGGATACCAATGTAGAGGAACATATAAAGGTCCACTTATATGGTAATCAATCTAATCATATAGATGAAAATATATACAACCATATAAAGACCCATTTACATGGCCAAAGATCCAACAATATCATAGGATCATATCCTAATCCATGATGAGCTAAAATGGTTGTATGAGCCATATGTCCCATTTTAGCACAAAGTATGGCCCTCAACTGCCCAAACCATATCGGACGGTTGTGTGAATTTCTAGGAGTGGGTGAATGGTTCTCACACCCACTCCCGCAAAGTCTCATGGTCATCCAATATGGTTTGGTCGGTCCCGACCCATATTATGCGTAAATGGGTTATATGAGCCATATATCCCATTTTAGCGCATAGTATGGGCCTTGACTTCCCATAAAATATTGGATGGTTGTGAAACTTTATAGGGGTGTGTAAGTGTCACTCACACCCACCAGTGCAAATTCTCATGGCCATCTAATATGGTTTGGGTAGTCAGAAGCCATACTATGCTCTAAAATAGGTCTTATGGGTCATACGACACATTTTAGCACATATTATGGGCCTTGACCACCCATACCATATTAGATGGTTGTGATACTTTGAATGAGTTAGGAAATAGTATGTAGCCTTGCCCATGCAAATTCTTGTGGCCATCCAATATGTTTTGAGAGCTCTCGACCCATACTATGTGCTAAAATTTGTTGTATGAGCCATATGTTTTGTTTTAGCACATAGTATGGGCCTTGAATGCCCATACCATGTAGGATGGCTTGAAAGGGTTGAAAAAATTATACTCTCCCCACTCATACAAAATCTTATGGCCATCCAATATAGTTTGGGCAATCTCTACCCATATTATGCGCTAAAATGGGCCGTATGGTTCATACGTCTTATTTTAGTGCAGAATATGGGCCTTGACTATCCATACCATATTGGATGCTTGTGTAACATTGCAAGGGTGAATTAATGGTTATCACTTTTATCCGTGCAAAGTCTTGTGTCCATTTGATATGTTTTGGACCATCCTAAACCATACTATATCCTAGAATGGACTGTTGTCGGGGGATATGTGTTCAAATGTGAGCCGGCGCAGGCTCCGGGCCTCTAGCTGTGGGAAGTGTCAAGAGAACAAGAACAACAGGTGGAAAAGGCTCTGTCAATCACCGTAACCTTCAATTAATCAATTTAAGCTCTGAGTACTGGCAATAGCCAAGTCGGGCTGTTAACAGCACCGACACTTAGATTCACTGAAATCAAGGAGTTTAGGCTCCCGTTACAATTACCCGGCCCATTATCGGCTCCACAATTCATAAAAAAGAAATAACTAATTTAAGTTGTCGTTGACAAACGAAATCCTACTGTGCTAGTTTTCTTAGATCGGTTGTTCTACTGCTTGATATGTCTTCAATTACTGTCTTCAAATCCCTTCTTGCCCCTTCTTTAGCTCAAGAATGAGAGAGAGATTCCTTTGTCCAAGCTCGGAAGAGAGAGAGAGAGAGAGAGAGAGAGAGGTTTCCCCTCCTTGACCTCGACTCGAGCTTCTCGCCTTGCTTGCTCGCTTTAACCTCAACAAGCTTCTCTTTGCTTGCTTGCCTCGACAAGCTTACCCTTCTCAAGCTTCGCCCTTGGTTCGACCAGGCTTTCCTCAAGTTCCTTCGACCAAGCTTCCTGTGAATCCCCTTCTCGCTTGTTCATGCCCTCTCAAGCTTCACAAGAGCCGAGAGAGAGAAAACGCTTTGCCTTGTCCAAGCTCAAAAGAGAGAGCGAGAGCTTGCTTCCCCGAGCATGAGAGCGAAAGAGAGGGAGCTTTCCTCCTTGCTCCGAGCCCTCCCCGCCTTCGTAACCTTCCTTTGCCTTCGTTCCTTCCCTATTCTTCTTGCTTGCTTCGCTTGTAGTCTTCCCCATGCAAAAGCTTGAGGCTATTAATAGCTTGCCTCCTCCCTTAGCAACGACGGCGTCGTCGTTGCTAGGGAGCATAAAAATCATCTCCATGACGTGGCACAAAAAATCTTGGACAGCGCCGTTCACGGCAAACTCGCACCCAAATACGGTCGCCCTGCCTTGCTCGTCGTTTCACGCTGCGATGTTTGCTACCAGGCCCTCCTCGCCATTTTTTTCCTTGTTTTTCTTTTTCCTCATTCACACTCAAGCCCTCAGTTATTTGGGCGGCCACTTAACCGGCCTTAGGCTCATAGAGGCACCACATTTGGCCAAAGCATTGCCTAGTAGCACATCTTTCTCGAGCAGTCATTGACTGACAATATCATCATGAATTCTGCCAGCCTTCAAGATGCAAGTATAAGTGATTGCTTTCCGTGAAAGACCTTCCCTCTCATTTGGTTAAAACAATTCGGGGCTTTTAAGCCGCATCCCTTTTTGGCATAATCCGCAATTAATGAGCTCCAAGAAACGGAAATTTTGGGCTTTGAAGGCTCATCAAACTTAATGCACTTCCGTGAGCACCACACAGATCCCTCCCAGCTAATAACCGTCGTCGATTTGAAATTCCCATAACTTGCCTGTTCGGATTCTGTGTGCCGTGCCGTCACTTCCTATGGCCTTCATACACTGCATAGAACACACACATCACCTGGCAAGGCTCCAAAACCCCCAATTGACACACCGACTGAGCGGACCGGATTGCTACAAAACTGACCCCCTAGTGAATCTTTAACAGCCAATATCTTGGCGACCATTACTCCGATCACTGATCGGAAAAAACCGACGCGCTCCACAAAGTGAGCACCTCAAGCCCATACATTCACTTCCTTTTTGTCTCCTCAGCTACAGTTGCCCAATCCGGTACAGATATGCAATCAACTTAAACTTCAAACCGCCATAACTTCTTCACCGTAGCTCCAATCGACGAGCCGTAAAGACAGGCCAATAGAGCACTTCAAGCACTACAGTTCTGAATCATAAACTCCTATTTGTGCTTACTTTATGTATATTCATTTTTAGCATCATTTGAGGCATCTGTTGGCCCTTTTAAGCCACGTCTGGCATACATAAATCATTAAACTTGGCCTGTTAACAAGCCCTGATCACTACTCACTAAATGTTTAGGCTGCAAAGAAGCTTAGCTTGCATTTCTCTGCTCTTTTTCTCTTCATGGCAGCGGAGCTGCACGACATCGTATGTCTCATACAACCCAATTTAGCACATATTATGGACCCTAAGCTCGCATACCATATTGGATGGTTGTGAAACTTTGCAGAGATGGGAGAGAATGGGTCGTATGGCTCATACGGCCCATTTTAGTGCATAGTATGGGCCTTGACTACCTAAACCATATCTCATGGCTGTGAGACTTTGCACGAGTGAGAAAATAGTACTTAACCCTACCCATACAAAGTTTTGTGGCCATCCAATATGGTTTGGGAGGTCTCCACTCATAATATGTGCTAAAATTTGTTGTATGAGCCATCTGTCCCATTTTCGCACATAATATGGGCCTTGACTGCACATACCATTTTGGATGGCTAGAAAAAATTTGCATGGGTGGAGGTGATCATTGTTTCCCCACCGATGAAAAATTGCAAAACCATCGGATAAGATATGGGTGGTCAAGGCCCATACTAAGCGTTAAAATGGGTCCTATGAGCCATAGAGTCCATTTTAGCGCATACTATGGGTCGAAATCATCCAAACCATATCAAATGGCTGTGAAACTTTGCATGGATGGGGGTGATCACCATTTCTCCATCCATGCTTTCCCATGAAAAGTTTTGTGGCCATCCAATATAGTTTGAGAGGTCTCCATCCATACTATGTACTAAAATTTGTTGTATGAGCCATATGTCCCATTTTCGCACATAATATGGGCCTTGACTGCCCATACCATACCGAATGGCTGGAAAAATTTTCATGAGTGGAGGTGAACACCGTTTCCCCACCGGTGCAAAATTGCACAACCATCAAATATGATATGGGTGGTCAAGGCCCATACTAAGCGGCGTTAAAATGGGTCGTATGAGCCATACACTCCATTTTAGCGCATAGTATGGGTCGAAATCATTCCAACCATATCGAAAGGATATGAAACTTTGCATGAACGGGGTGAGCACCATTTCTTCACCCATGAAAATTTGCACAGTCATCCAAGTTTAGGGTTTATGGTTAGGGTTTAGGGTTCATGGTTTAGGGGTTAGGGAATACGGTAGCCATACAACCCCTTTAGCACATAGTATGGATGGGGACCACCCAAACTATATTAGATGTCTATGAAGCTCCATTCCCCTATCCGTCCAAAGTTTCACAAGCATCCGAGTTTGGGATCTATGGGTAAGGGTTTTGGGATATAGGGTACAAGGTGTAGGGTATAGGGTTTAGAATTCAGGATTTATGGTTCATGGTTTGAGATTTAAGATTTAGGGTATAGGGTTTAGGGTTTATGGGTTAGGGTTTAGGGTTTGTGGTTCAAGGTTTAAAGTTTATGGTTTAGGCTTTAGGGTTAGGGTATAGTTAGAGATTAGGGATAAGGGTTTAGGTTCAAAGTTCAAGGTTTAAAGTATTGGTTTTATGGTTTAGGGATTACAGTTCCAGGTTCAAAAGTATGGATCGAGACCGTTCAAACCATATTGGATGGCAACGAGACTTTGCATAGGTGGGGGTGAGCACCATTTCCCCACCCGTGAAAAGTTGCACAGTCATTTGATATGGTTTTGGTGATCAAGGTCCATACTATGCGCTAAAATGGACCATATAGCTCATACAATATATTTTAGCGCATATGATGAGTCTTGATCACCCAAACTATATTGGATGGCCACGAGAGTTTGCATGGGTGGGTCCGAGCACCATTATCCCACCCTCGCAAAGATGCACAACCATCCAAACTGGTATAAGCATTCAAGGCCCATACTATGTGCTAACATGTTCCGTACGATTCATACGGTCTATTTTAGCGCATAGTATGGTTCGAGACTACCCAAACCATACCGGATGGCGAGAAGACTTTACACAGGTAGAGGTGAGAACCATTTTACAAACCCTGTAAGGTATCACACCCTGTAAGGTCGTAAGAGACTAGGGCCCATTTTAGTGCATAGTATGGGTCGGCACTGCCCAAACCATATTTGATGGCTCTAAAAATTTTCATGGATGGGATTGAGCACAAATTTCCTAGCGTGAAAAGTTTCACATCCATCCACTATGGTATGGGACGTCAAGGCCCAAACTTTGCGTTAAAATGGATCGTATGGTTCGTACGACCTATTTTAGGACATAGTATGAGTCGGGACTACCCAAACGATATCGGTGGCCCTAAAACTTACCACATGTGGAGGTGAGAAACGTTTTTCCATCCCTGCAAATTTTTATAGGAATCAAATATGGTTTAAGCGATCAAGGCCCATACTATGTGCTAAAATGGTTCGTATGGCTCATATGGCCAATTTTAGTGTATATTATGTATCGGTACCTCCCAAACGATATCGTATGGCCACAAAAAAATTTAGGGGTGGAAGTGAGCTCTATTTCCCAACCCGCACAAAGTTGCATAGCCATCCTATGGGTGGTCAAGGCCCATACTATGCGGTAAAATGACCGTATGGCTAGTAGGGTCCATTTTAGCGTATAGTATTGTTCAAAACCACCCAAACCATATCATATGGCCATGTGAATTTGCACGGGTGGATTTCAGCTCCATTTTTGTACCCCTACAAAGTCTTGTGGCCATCGTTCTAGTTATAACACAGGTGGCCTCGTCAACGCTACCGGCCCAACCATGGTGTCATCGGGCATGACGTTGTCCGCTTCGTTGTTCACGCACCTGGCGACCCTCGTCAACACACCCATTGGGTTGGCTCACCCATCCACCCATGCCATCCAATCATTGAATTTGTGCATGGCATGTAGGCCTTATTGATGCTACGGGCCCCATCATGATGGAGTTAGTAGTGGCATTGTTCGCTCCGTCCTTCACGCACTCGTTGACCCTCACATGGCTCACCTGTCAACCCACACCGATCCATCACCCTCTCCATGCATGGCTCGTCTGCTCTGCAGTGCAGTCGGTAGTGACATCGTCTGCTCCATGCTTCAAGCACCCGTTTGCCTGTCCACCCATGTTGGCCCGCTCCATCCCATCATGAAAGACTTGCACGGATGACCCCTCAGTTGTCCTCCCTTGACATAGTCATTCCCATTGGTGCACCCAACCTTGATGGAACCTTACATGTTGTCATTGGCAATGACATTGTCCGCTTTATGCTTCACGTACCTATCAGCCTTTGCCGACATACTTAGAACGTGGGACAATCGTCGGGCCACGCCGTCCCATCAACGCATCTATGCCCTCAGTTATCCTCCATTGACGTAGTCGGCCACATCAGATGGAGTCACATGTGGCTCCATCAAGCACCCGTCGCACCTCATACTCACACATGGCATATGAGGTGGTGGATGACATGGACTTAAGGTGAAGTTGCAAGCAAAGGTCGCAGTGGAGGGTGGTGGATGAGTTGGCAATTAGAGTGACATGGAAAGCCAAGTGTTACGGTCAAAGTGTTGATTGTGGTGATGTGGAAGGTGGCATGGGGTGATGACATGGACCTTTGGTGACATGGAAAGCCAAGTGTTACGGTCAAAGTGTTGATTGTGGTGATGTGGAAGGTGGCATGGGGTGATGACATGGACCTTTGGTGACATGGTGACCTCCTTGTATGAGTTGGACTAGCTAACTAGGATTGGGAGAGTAGGACCAATCCATGGGTGGTTGACAAGTGTCAAAACTTTTAGGTTTGGTATTTTACCAAACCTAAGGAGGCACACCTCAAGTGAATGGTGTAAGTGAAAAAAATTAAAACAATGAAAAGTGTCTTTCCCTTACTCAAATTGACTCAAATTTTTTTCTAATGAGGACCTGACAGTAAGAGTTATGACATATATGATAATCAAAATGAGTGGCAATGTACCTTATTTATTAGACTTTAAAAAAAAAACTATATCAAGGTCCTCTAAGCAATCTTTGTTATTTTCTAAGGTAGATCTTTAAAAAATGAATCGTTGAAGTTTAAACATTTTTGCATCGTCACATTCCTTGGGTCATAATCTATCAAATGATCGTTGGATCTTACAAAATAAGTTCTACATCACTAAATTTCTGGTGGAAAAGAATTAGATTTTTGTAAATAGAAATTCTATTAAAGAAAAATGAATATTAATTATACAAAGATCCAAAAAAATATTAATAAATCAAGTTAAATTGTTTGCCAAGTGAATATTTCATGTGCAAGACGGTAACTAAAGAAGAAAAGCCCATAAAACAATATAAGCATTTCTTCATCAAGGTCACAATGATGTGACAAGGTGTGATAGGATGAGCGAGATTAGTCCTTGCACAATAAAATTGCCATTTAGATGTGAAAAAATGAACATCATAGCTTTCCATTGTGTTTGAAAATATGTGCTTTGTGTGGCCACCAAATCTTGCCTCTTCAAAGTAAGTGCAAGCAAGTCAAATGTACGTAGGAATGACAAAAAAGAGGTTGTTTCTTGGCTGCCTTGTTGGGGGCAACTGCTGAAAGTGGTTACATCTTATCATGCATACACCCTGTAGGAGCAAATGGCTCCCCATAGAAACACTTAAGCAACATTAAAAAACATTGCTAAGAGCGTCGCAAAACTAGAGTTTCTTAAATGATGCGCTTTGCAATAGGTTTAGCAATGGCTTTAGTGATGCTTTCCTAAATTTGGTGAAAAATTTACAAGCATCATATAAGTGATACCCGCTAAATCAAGCGTCACAATAGCAAAAGGCTTCTTGTTGTGATAGGATCATGTTTGGCTACTCAAAGTAAAGGCAACCTGTATTTATAAGGGTACCAAGTTTTAAGCAAAAATCTACTTGTAGTGATAGGATCATGCTTCGCTACTCAAACTATAGGCAACGTGCAGCCGTAAGGGTACCAAGTTTTAAGTAAAGAGATGTAGGTTCAATTCTTGTGTAGCTCCTTGTGCAGCCATGATTGGGCACAATGAAACATCCATCAGATTGTGAAGTAAAGCAGTTTAAGGGATCCAATTATGCCAAGCAGAGACACTCCACAAATGGTTTTCTTTTTGTTTACAAAGGATCATCAATTTTTAGATTTATTCATGTGAAGAGTAAATGTTTCCATGGACTTAGACACAAAGTGCCAACCTTTCGTATGTGCTTGACTAATCTGTAAGTCATCATTTCCCTTACCAAAAGGAATTGCTGGAGAGAAAAGAGCAACAAGTTTTTCTCAGTTAGAGCATCTCACTTGAGGTAGGCTCTAGTATTATATTCAACTCTAGGTAAAGGTTCCTTTTGGCCAAAGCAACAATCTTTAAAGAGGATGTTTGATTTAATAATTCAGTTTAGTTTTCTCTATGAGTTGATGTTTCCATATATGAGTACCAAAATTAGTAGTTATCAAGTGAATCGGTTGACTTGATGCAAGATTAGATTAGGAAGATATTGTTGTTTGAAGAGTTATTTGTTTCTTTGATGTTTCCAAGGACAAACCCTCCTTCATGGGGGGAGTAATGCATGCCTAGACCGGGCGGGAGGGGGACCCTAGGCAAAGCCAAATAAGCATGAATGTTTCAAGGGATTCTAAAGATGGGCAAGATGGCTTATAAGAGGACGAGGTAGCATGCCTTAGTTTGGTCTTTCATAATATGTGTGTGTGTGTGTGTGTGTGTGTGTGTGTGTGTGTGTGTGTGTGTGTGTGTGTGTGTGTGTGTGTGTGTGTGTGTGTGTGTGTGGCTGTTTTAATTTAACAAATGCACACCAAGGAACAAGATGATCAAAAGACGACTGGCTAAAATTAGTACAAAAACAACTCAGTCTTTGATTCATAATTGTACAACATAATAAGAATGAAGTATCATTCCAAATGAGTTTATACAAAGGTATCAAAACTATCCCAGTTGAATCATCAAGTGTTTTAGAAGTCGTCGGACTGCAGCAAGCTAAACCTTTTTAAGCCAAGATAGAGTTCTCACCTGCATCCATATAGTCAAGACAATAGATATGTTAGACTTGGCTACATATGGCAGGCTTCAAAGAACCTATCAATTGTTATCTATGTCAAAATTTTAAATTATTAGACTAGCTACTGTCCTATACATTAAAGTAGATAATATCTCAAGTTTTTTCTGCAAACAAAGTAAATCTACCAAAATTGCTTCATATGTTTATAACAGTTCTTCTTTATAACAATTGTTAACAGTGAGAGGAATTCATCTACACCATATCATTCAAAGTATTCTTTTAGCTAAACATTGTATGAAAAAAAAAAACAACCAAAGTTTTTAGATAGTGTTTTCCAAGTTCAGTAAGCAAGCCCAAAGTACCATTATCCAGTTTTAATCCATATTTGGCCCGAAGAATTCGAACCTATTTAGTGCTGAGTCCAAGATTCAATATTTTATTTTTGCTAAACCAAGTGAGCAGATCTGCCTAGAAGATATTTTCTCAGATATTTCAAGTAAAACTTCAACTAGTCAGTGTACCAAAACTAGGTAGTAAAGTACCACAAAAAAAAATGAGCTAGTTATAAAAAGTTTCGGGGTAAAACCAGATATCCAAGACCTAAAAAGGCCAACCAGTAATCAGCAATCAAGGTGTAGGTAAATCAAAGCAAACCAATAATCCTACCTCAGTAAAGAGATACCAAAAGGGCCAATAGTTAGCAGTCATGGTGTAGGTAAAACAAAGCAAACCAGTACCACCACCTCAGTATAGAGATTATTGTATTTTCATATTTTCAAACATGGACCAGATAACAGGCTTTAATCTAGTAATCAATGGCATGTTGTAAGTTATCTTTTTTACCTTAAGGCAAGCAAGACAAAGTCCAACAAGGTCAGCAAAAAAGAAGGTTCTTGCAAAGAAACAACTCAGAGAAGTATTAGCCAGAGCTAGAGAAGTGCCAGCTAGAGCCAGAGCCAGAGCAGGCCAAAAACATTTTATGGTAGTAACCCCAAGAGCTAGCTCAGTAGAGAGATTGTGCCAAATAACAATAGATAGTCATGGTATTTATTGGTCAATAAAGCCAAAAAAAAGTAATTTTTAAGGCAGCAAGAACTAGCTGTAGTGGAATGTCTATGGTTATAAAAGCCAGATCTAAGCCATCCATCCAAGCGACATGCAATAGTTCAGATTTGATCTGAGGTTTTTAAGGTCACGGGCTCCCTTCTTATACCATCATAACCTCATCAAGTAATAGTATTCAGCAATATGCTAAAGGTTAGTTATTTTGAAGAGAAATAGACTTTCCATATCATAACAAAATAAACCAGATAAACAGATGAGCCAGCTTATGTATAAAGCCAAAGCAAAAAGCCAAACCTTAATCCTTGTAATTAGCAGCATACTGTATATAAGATTTTATGCAAGTTAAGGTCAGCATGACAACATCCAGCAGGGTCAGTAGAGAAGAAAGGATTTTCCTTAAAACCAGCCCAAAGCAACAAATCTAGACCTCTGCCCGATACACCTCTGCCAAAGTCCCCCTCACCCTCAGCTACCACAATGTCACCTTCCATCTTAGTCATTGCTTTGGACTTCTAACTTAGCAACGCATTATGGAAATTCGGAACCAATTTCAGTAATGAACCCAAAGGTACTTGTAATGGAGAATCTAGGACCTCTTTCCAAACTGAAGGGTGAACATATTTGAAGATAGCAACATAATCATAGCAATTAGTTAACTTGGCATGAACAATACTTTTGCAAGAGAGAGAATTTAGAGAACATGACAACAATTGAGGACCGGATTTATGTGGAGCCCGGTCCCCCCTCCAATAGGCATTTGTATTATGATTTCTCCCATTAAGAGAGACTTGTTACAATACAATCTTTGTGTTCCTTGTGACCTAGGTGATGCAATGAATATGGAAAGCTTCATGCATCACAAGCATAAAAGAAAGCTTTACTATCCCAAGACCTCAAACACCTTCGAAGGTGGGGAGAGCTAGCAAGGAATGAGGGTAGGGAAGAGGAAGAAGAAACATTTCATAGGAGAAATAATTAGTTCCTCACTTATCATAACTCTTCTTGCTAGAATACATAATAGCATAGTAATGAAGATGGAGAAGATGGCAATCTCAAGCATTAAAGCATGGCTCTTGGTTGGATTTGCACTCCATAGCCAAGAGTGTTGGTGTAGGCTCTCAACTTCTCAAGGAGCTTGGAGAAGGAGATGGAGCTCTTGCACTTTGCATAGCACACAATGAGTGTTTGTGAGTGTGTGTGGGTGAGTATACCCCCTAAGCAACCCCCTAGCTTGCTTGGGTCAACACTCCCTTGTAGCTCATGCTTGAAGCTCATTGGACCCCTCCAGCCCTAGCCAAGCAGGAGGCATTACAAGCAACAAGGGTAGCCTTGGGACAAGTGTCCCCCTTTCCCCTTTGAGAGAGAGGACTTGATAAATGCAAAATCAATTAATTAAATGTCCTAAATTATCATTGGACCCCTTGGGTGGCCAACCAATAGGCTTCAGGCACACCATGAGGGTAACATGAGGAGGAACTTGACAAGCGTCCCTTCTGCTTTCTTTGTACCATGCATGCCTTGTGTGAGTGTGTGGGTGTTCTCTCTCATCCCCCCTCTTGTAGGGATTGCCCCCTCCTTTTAGGGATTGAATCTTGACATTTTGACACCTCAAGCCCCTCATGCATAGGCACAGTTCCCACCACAAGCTTGGCCCTTAAGCACTTTAAGCTTGGGCTGAGTTCTCACATCAAGTGCAACCCTAGCATCTCAAGCATGACAAGCACCGCAAGCGTCTCAATCATCAAGCACCTCAAGCATCTCAAGCACCTCAATCATCAATCACCTTAAGCTTGATGATTGAGACGCTTGAGGTGCTTGTCATGCTTGAGATGCTAGGGTTGCACTTGATGTGAGAACCCAGCCCAAGCTTAAAGTGCTTAAGGGCCAAGCTTGTGGTGGGAATTGTGCCTATGCATGAGGGGCTTGAGGTGTCAAAATGTCAAGATTCAATCCCTAAAAGGAGGGGGCAATCCCTACAAGAGGGGGGATGTCATCAAGCACCTTAAGCTTGGGCCGGGTTTCCACCTCAAGCACCACCTCAAGCTTCGGCCGGGTTCCCACCTCAAGCTCAGTCCTAGCTTACCTAAGGTCAAAGGACTTTGACACTAGCTATTGGAGGTCTTCAATGAAGCTAACCGTAAGGTCTTATGCTCCATTGGTTAGCCTTTCTCTTTGATAGACCATCTCTCATCTGGGCCCCTTTACCATTGGCCCCGTGCTGAGATAGATCTATAAGCAGATCTCAATATCTTAACCCTTGTTCCCATTTATTCTCCCACATTAAGTGATCGGTTTAATATGAGAAAATCATTTGGGCTGGTTATATTAGTAGTTATGACAGTTCCTTTGGCTTTTATGCCACACACACACACACACACACATACACTCAAAGTTCAGAGACACACTGATTCTTAATCAAGGCAATTTAAGCAAAAAAATTTAGGGGAGATCAAGATTGAAAAAATTAGGGGAGATCAAGATTAATTATGGGAGATCAAGATTAATGAAATAGAGCATAAGTTGGTGCAATCGAAAGCTATTCCAAGGGGTCACAAGCATGCAAATTCGAACAATTTAAGCAAGCTCATCAAACAAGAAATTTACCACACACAAAAAAAAAAAGTTAAGATCACGATGCAATACACATTCTAAGTAACTTCAATTAGACCAAGAAGAGTAATGGCTGCTTGAGGAACTAGCCCAAGAACATGCTCAAACCATAAATAATTAAGAATTAATAGAAAGTGTAATTAATGCTAATGTTATTATGCAATGCATGGGGAATTATGATTAGCAATTGCAATGGATAATAGAGAGAGGGCCAATGCAATCTAGCATAGTGAGGATGCCTAAGATCTAGTGGATTAGGAAATTCTAATCTAAGCCATGATTTGATACTACATGTAAAGCTTATGGTGGATAGACCAATGATGCATGCATGGTTGCATCATAGCCAATAGACAATCAGGAGTGGACTAGAGAATGAGCTCAATACACAACATAGAATGAAAATAGCTTGCTTGCTAGATTGACATTAGGAGAAAGAGTACAAGCTTTGGGTATTGGCCATGTATTGGCTCAATGTAGATAAGTGCAATCAGTGGTTGAACGGATATGCACCACAAGTGGAAATGGAAAGGGCAGTGTGAGCTACCACAAATGGCATGTGGCCATCAATTGTGTAGCATGTGTGTAGTAAATGAGTAGCATGTGTGAGGCTTTGTAGGTTCCATAGGGAAAACATGACTATGCACTTTTATGGTGCATGCTTGGCTTTTAGGGAGTGTTCTCACCATGAGTGTAAGCTAAGGCTTACCCCAACAAGGAGAGAAAGTATGAGGAGGATAAGGAAGAATGTCCCAATGTTTTCTCAACAATGGATACTCCCAATCCCCAAACCATGAATCCTCTCCAATGCAAGTAGAAGAGCCTCACCCTTTTGAGGCTGAAATAGTGCTTGAGCCCGCATTGTTTGCCATGGAAATAGAAGACCCTCAATGTCACAAGACTCAAAGACAAGATGAGCCCGAGTTCTTTGCCATGGAAACACAAGAGTCTCGCACCATGTCTGTCATTGAAGCACAAGGGCTTGAGAAGGAGAAGGTCACTATGGTTGAGAATATCATATGTGACCTCAACAAGGAGAGGAGAAACCTTGACACCCCTTGACACAAGAGAGGAAAACTTCAACATTACTCAAGTTTAGTATGAACCTTTGTTACAAGTAGACATGGTTGTTCCCATAACATATGAACTAATGAAATAAAGAGTCATACTAGAATTTAACTACTTATGTGTTCCATACAATGTTTGCAAATACTGATTATCTTGGACATAAATGGAGCGTTTTTGTTTCAAAAGTGATATATACAAGAAGTACAGTACATCGGGTTGCATACTTTTTGCATGGGCGATCACAAGGTTTGTCCGTGCATCAAATATTTTTTACATTTTTTTCTTCCACGGGTTAGGGTTGCAATTTGGTCATCAACGCAGCTCCAAAACATCGAGCAATTGATGGCCATTGTATGTATTGAAGCACAAATTCAAAAATTAGACTTCAATTTTATGTATAGCCAAACAATTTTGTTGGAACCGAGGGCCATTATCACCCTACAAAATTCAATGTACCATTGTTTTACAAATCTTTTTATTAAATCCGTATGCCTTTTAATCCTTCCAACACTTTGTTGATAGATGATACACCCCATAAGGGTTTGCTTAATGCTCCTGGCACGATGATCTACCCACACTCATTTGAATATCATATTGATAATTTTTACCTTGAGGACATTTTGATTCCATATTTGTAGCAACTATATTTAAATCCCTTGTGTACCTCTAAATTTGTACTTGCAAATTTGTTTTGTAACTCTAACTCTACATATTAAAATGATTCTTTGTGTATTGTATCTATCAAGTTAGTGCTAATGGTCATTGAGAGAGAGAGAGAGAGAGAGAGAGAGAGAGAGAGAGAGAGAGAGAGAGAGACTCGAATTCATATTGCTCTTAACACACAATTGAAACAAAGCAAGACAATTAGAAATAATGATTTGTATTTATCCAAAAATATATTTTTGTTGGAGTGATAGGAGATGCAAGATGACATTATATTGACTCGATTTGAACTCGGTCACAAAGGTCTCTATAAAAAACTTTCTTTTCCCTTCGTTGCATTACTTTGTGTCTATTTAGTATAAAATTTTTAGGGGTCGTTGTCCACAGTCTCCTCCACTATATTATGCTAGAGTTGGAGCGGGTTATAGTGCTCTCTTATAGTTATCCCTGTCATAAGATTGAGGCCTTTATCCATCACTTCCATATTGATGAAACCATTGTTTTAAAAACCTCCCGGCTCTTTATCAATAGGCTCATAGCAACCTGTAATGAAGTGAGAACACTCGTACCAAAAGGACATGATAAGTGACCAAAGTGACAATCATATACTTGACAACTAGAGTGTAAAGTGCAATCTTGCAACATATGGCATCCACCTCTTTCACATAGTAGCTTACTCTACATTGTATCACTCAATTTTGTGTCGAGAATTGTCCAATCCAAAGAGTCCAATTGGTTGGTAAAAGAACCTTTACCAATGTCCCTTTTTTATTCCTTAGGTTGAGTTGATAGAAATGGTCGTAGAGGAATATGCTTTCATCTGCAAGGATCTTGCTAGTTCTTCTAGCATTTTTTAAGACACCAATGTGAGCATGGGTTATAGAGATGAGGCCTATAATATACTCCACAGTCTATTCCAAGAACAGACTCTCGATTATCATAAATCCTATATTGGCATTGGAACAAATCATCCAACTTTCCATTATGAACATCATAGTGAATCGATCAATACAAAGGGGACCCCGGATCTCAAAGAGAAGACACTACTCATTCTCTAGGTAGATACATAATCACTATGCCAGGCATGAAGAATCCTATAGATCAGAGAAGGAGTCAAGAAGGGACCCAAGGGGTTTAAAAGAGAGCCCATAATATTTGAGAGGAGAGGAGATTCCATCAATACAAGAAGAGTGGCTACAATTGGTGAATGGGAAGATGAACATATTGATGCTGCTTCACACTTAAGAAGACATAGCACACTCTTATCAACATAGAGAAGCTAAGAATGAGAGAAGGCAATAGAAAATGAAAGTAGATACGACAATGACTATGATAGATGAGGTGATACATACTAAAGATGATCCAACAATAAGAGGGAGCTCTTACAAAAGAAGATCCAAAGTAGATTTTAAGCTTGATTTACCAACATTCAAAGGAAACTAGAGATGATCTCAATGTGCAGGCACAAGCCTTTGAGAAGTGGACAACACTAAAGAAAATAAGGGTACATGACCATGTGGAATTAGATTTCACAAACATCACAAGAAAAAGCAAGGGAAGTGGTATTACCAATACCCAAGCTATGAGTTGTATAATTCCATATTAAGAAAAGACTTCCTTCATCAATTCAATTAAAATCAAATTGATAAGAAAATTCCTTGTGATCGGATACAATCAAGCAAGGCAGTTAATCAACGTACATATACATAAATTACATCAAAGATCTCGCCAGACAATGGGAATTTCTAGTTGCTTTAGACAAAAGAGCTTGGTCCTTTCATGGTTCAGACAATAAGACATTGAAGGAGTTAAAAATCACTATTGCAACTACACATGTTTTTAAGACTTAGTAGAAAAAGCTCTAAAACTTGAAAAGAATAAGAAAGGTAAAGAAAGTAGCATTTAATCAAGAGTTAGAGACCAGTGAAAGGAAGTTAAAGAAAGTAGCACTAGCTCATCAAGTATTAGAGACGAGTGAAAGAAAGAAAGCTAGGCAAAGCATATAGAGGTACTCACAAAGCACATGTAGGAGCTAAAAAAGACAAGAGTTTAGTGTATACATCAATACAACTACGCCTACCACTAGCATATACCTCTTCTAGTGTTTGTTGATTAATTAGATACTCCTCTTTCCTCCTCCTTAGGCTCACTCATGCAAGGTGCTATATTGACAAATTGGTCCAAGCATGCCTCTACGTTGCATGATACATACATTGCATGCACTCATTAGTTTTGTGCTTGTGCCAGAGGAAGGACATATCTTTTTTTTTTTCGACACACCATAGGGCCCACAGGGGGAGGTGATTATCCCTTCCAAATATTAGCCATGTTACATGGTCGGGCAAGGGCCGCGTACCATCGGGCAAGAGCCACGCGTAGGCATCATCATGGCCACCTAATTGATGCACCACATGCTGGGAACGGCGGAGAGAACTTGTAGCAACCAGCTAGGAACCTCCTCCTCGGGTGACCCACCCCAAGAGGAGGATGCACTCGAGTGTCCAAGGGCAAGAGCCCTAGCAACGTGAACACCAGGTGAGCACAAGGTGTCCCTCTAGAGTGTGACCCAACGGGGGATTTGAACCCACAACCCATAGGTTGAGAGGCCAAAGCCTTACCGTTAGACCAACTCTTTGGGGACGAGGAAGGACATATCTTAGTCATTGTAACTATGGAAAGTATGGTCACTTTGCAATTACATGTCTAGAGGAGAAGCAGCTAGTTGAAAAGGCTAAACTAGCTAAAGTGAAGATGATTCTAGGTGAAAGTGCTAGTCAAAACCAGTTACAAGGCTAAACCAACTAAAGTGAAGATGGTTCTAATGTGATAAAGGCTCTGACAGCTTAAGATGAGGAAGTTTATACAACCATTGGAATGCCAATTAAAAAATCATTCAAGGAAAAAGATGTGAGAGAGCTTAGTTGTGAGCCGATAGATATCAAAAAACCATTAGCTCCATGTGAGTGCTTCATAAGCCCAACAAGAAGAAAGAGGAAGCATCGGTGTTTAAAGAAAAAAATCCAAATGTTAGAAGATAAGAAATTTGAACACCCAATGGAGAGGATCGAGATGGCCTAGGAAAATATTAAAAGGTTAATCATTGTGAGGAGCCGCTCATCGAGAAGGTCAAGATGATCTAGGAGCAAGCATGTGTTGACAAGGAACTCTAAAAATTTTCAAGGCGAGGTGCTTGAATTCTTTGTCTTTCAACATCAAAGGTCGAAGATAAAAAGATATGAGTTATACAATTGGACCTTAAAATCAAGAAACAATGGGAATGGATTCATGGAATTAGACTCAATGCTGGGGCAACAAATAATATACTAGGGAAGCATGCTCAACATCACTAAATTGAAGTTAGCACCTTTCAAGACCCAAATGTAACCAAAGATAAGAATTAGCACAATGAGAGATTTAGAGATGGCTGCTTAGCTATGGATGTGCAAGAATCTTCTATAGTATGTTGCAACCAAAGATAAGAATTAACACAATGAGAGATTTAGAGATGTCTACTTAGCTATGGATGTGCAAGAATCTTCTATAGTATGTTGCAAGGGAGACCTTGGTGAATTGTGATGCGGCAATACATGATTATGTCAATCATGCATTTACTCTATAAGCAAGAACAAACAGATTCAAGTAGAGTCTAATAAAACTAGAAGTTGGAAGAGATTACTATGTCCAAATGAGCTATGCCAAAAGTATAGAGCTAGGAAGATAGAGAAGATGCTAGCTTCCCTGGATATTTTTCTCATAGCAACTATAGACTTGAACATTGTGATAGCAGATATTGAAAAATCACAAGGGCAACGTCAACAGTTTTCAAGTTGCTTCACTAAGCTTCGTGAAAAATTGCTAGTGCATGAATCCAGAGTGCACCCACCTACATGCATACTTAACTAGTTCTAGATATTCCTTCATATGTTGTGAATCTAGCTAGAAGAGAAACGCAAGTAAACCACTGGAGAATTGCAAACATCTAGCCAATCAAAAACCATTTGAATTCATAGACCAAACTTATGATGGAAGAGATGAATGGGTCTAGCCATTAAAAAGTAAAAGCTTCTAGTTACATCATTGAAGAGATCCACACAAATGATTATGCTATTAGAACTCATACAAAAAATGAAGCAAAGGCAATGGCCAAGGTAAAAGAAAGTCATATTGATTAGTTGTTGACAAACGATCAAAAAGTGGAAGAATATAACCTTAGCTCAGTTGAGAAATCGTATGGTCCTCGTAAACAAAGAGCTAGGATATGGGAGTCAGAGACCAAAGTCAATGCAAGAGAATTCTCTACTAAACTCAAAGATATACTTGCCTACGGACACATTGATTTGAACAAAGTAGAGCCAGAGGTCCATTTCTTTCAAATCACGTGAAGTCAAAGATCAAAGCCAATTAAAGAGAATTCTCTGTTAAAGATGTCTTTGCCTCTACTGGTACATCAATTTGAAAGAATTAAACCCAAAGATCTATCAACATAGCATATTGTTCAAGCCGAATGCCACACCAATGAGACTACAGAGATATCAAATGAATCTAAACTATGCAAAGGTGGAAGATCAAGGAGGCAGATAATTTTCTCAAAGATGTGTTCATTCTTAAGATAGACAACCATTATTAGTTGTTCCCAATTGTCTTAGTTCTAAAGATAATGGTAAGTTGAGGGTTTGGAGTCATTATACAAAGTTGAATGCTTAAGTAGTCAAAAATACTTTTCCTTTACCATTCACTAACAGATATTAGAGGAAATAGCTAGTTGTAAAATGTAAAGTTTTGTAGACAGCTATGGTGGTTATAAGCGATCAAAGATAGCACCGAAGTATTGAAGAAAGGCAAGTTTTATCACTAAGTGTAGAGATTTTATGTACTTGGATATGTCATTTGGTCTTTGCAATCACCAACTACCTTTTAGATCAAAGGTCTGATGATTTGACATTTCTACTTAAGTTCTTGATAATTTTATGCTGATGATTTCAATCTATATTCATCTAGAGATATGCAGCTACTATTCTTAAAGGTAGTCTTTCAAAGGTGCAAAGAAAAGAGGATTTGTCTAATCCATTCAAGTTTATTTTTATGGTATCAAAAGGCCAATTGCGAGGACATATTGTGTCCAAACACATGCAAAACACACAATTCAACAAGAAATAGCTGGCATGCATCATTTTCAAGCGCTATCCTCTCTTCCATTGACAACACTCTACCAACCACCCACATTAAACTCCAACTAAGACCTCCCACATGTTCAAGGATATATACTAGACACACTTTTTAATTTCAGTATCATGTCACTCTCTCTCTCTAACCATAACAAATGGCAAGCAACCAAGGGCTATGCTTGACGGCTATGGGAGCTCATGTGCCATCTAGTGGCCCTTTGGAGCATGATCTTGGGCTACCCTCGGGCTCTTCACCATAGATGACCCTTGGATCATCTGAGACCGTCTGAAAAAATCTAGAGAGATGCTTGAACGCTAGCAGATCCATGTATAGGGAAATTACTACCAACGAACGCCTTTCCCCCTCTTTGTATTGGAGTAGCTTGAGCCTATGCTATAGTTGAGAGTCCTCGGAGCCAAGGTTTATTCGTATCAAGGTTTGCTTGTATTCAATGTTGAGAGAATTTCCTTCATTATTATAACTTTAAGAGATGCTTTATTGGGATGTTTCACAATGGCTCACTTATTTAAATTTCAATCTTTGTTTTTTTATTTTGCTATTCATTATTCGAGTTGTCTATTATAACTTTAAGAGTGCTTCATTGGGATGTTTCACAATGGCTCATTTATTTAAAATTTCGATCCTCAGTTATTGCTATTCATTATTCGAGCTGTGTGTCTATTATAACTTTAAGAGGCGCTTCATTGGGATGTTTCACAATGGCTCATTTATTTAAATTCTGATCCTCAGTTTCCTCAGTGTATGTAGCATCCATGGTATCCAATTGAACATTCATGTTCTTAAGATAACCACAGTTTTCAATTGTCCAGTGCTTATGTGGATGTATGTTTTCATAACGACATTTTGTGCATATGGCTTTCAATAGCTCATTCAAAGAGTCGCATTAGCACATTTGAGCTACAAAGGTATTATATGGAGAGGCTTACCCCTCAAAATAATAGACACAAAAAAGCTCGAGGAGAGGGAGAGAAATAATATGCTATATTCACATCTTTCAAATGCCAAAATGACCTAAGAGCCCAAAGACTTATATCACGGTGACTTTCACATAAGAAGAAAGAAACTAACTAAAGAGGAACACTACTAGAGCTGTAAAAGGTGGGTATCAAAAGCTTCAAGGATACATATACAAAAGGTGGGTGTGTATCTCGAAAAATAGATACAAAATGGTGGGTATCAAAATCTAGAGATGGCTAGGACTGGTCAATGCATGATTGTGTTATGTCCTTCATGGTGAGTATGCCCAAGGCATCTCCTATGTCTCGCCAATATCCTCTGCTATAACCTCCTCTATTTATGGGAGCATCCCCTCATCCTTGGCCTCCTAGATCTCCCCAGCTCTGTTGCTCGATCACTCAATATACCTCTACTAGTAATATGCCTTGTATCTTTTGGTTATTCTCATCTCTGTTCAATCTATGGATGGAAGAACAGTGTGATCCATCTCTATGTATGGTCTGTCTCTCTAACCTTAATCGATGTCATTGAATCTCCATACATCTGACATTTGTGATCCTGGAATCTCATACCTCTAGATAAAGGCCCAAAACCCTCTCTAAAGAGGCAATGAAGGCGGCCACGTATCTCATATTATGTTTTACAGTGGCATATATATAGTGGAGCTTTGTCTCTGGCTCTCTGACACGGTTAACACATGGCCTCGAAATCAGCCAATCTCCAATGGGTGTGATGATATCTTATGTACGTGACCAAGTGGAGCATACAGATATGTACATGTACCTTGGGCTGATTCTTCGTGGCCCGGTTTCCTCCATGAGGAGAGCAACATAGACTAACTAGAACATTCGGAGGTTTGGAGAGGATGTGTTGACACACAGGTTCAATCCCAGAAGCCTCACACCAAGCTATAGCTTTTTGATACTTTGGTTGCCTCAACTATGCTATATGGAGTGCAGTTGTAGGGACCCTCAGTAGATCATCATAGTCGTCAGCATGGACACATAGATGGATGGCGAGACTTGGAGAGGCCATTCATATCCATGATCTCTAGGATGATCAAGGCTAAGGCCTTGGATCCCATGCAATCATCCGAGCAGAGCTGGATGCCCCACCCAGAGAGAGAGAGAGAGAGAGAGAGAGAGAGAGAGAGAGAGAGAGAGAGAGGTGGTGTGGGACCCGAATGAGACGTGTGGGTTGATTGATAACAGTGGGAGAAGAGGAAGCAAACCACATTTTAGCTTGAATGGTTAGATGAGAGAGTATGTGCACTTGCTTCAAGCACTTACTTTCCATTGACAAACTGATTTTCAGGAAGTAAGACCCTTCATCCAGCTATTTGAGGCAGATCACCAGGGTTTCCACAACAAAGTATCCAGAAGGAACCAAGAATATATTAACAAGACCAGCTTGCTGCAATGCAACAAGAGCAAGCTTCAAGGAGGAAACTTAAGGCCCCAAGGGTGCAAAGCAAGGAAGACCGAAAACCAAAGGTGCAAACTGCCTTCTTTGCCTCTATATGACCCCTTATATCATACTTGTTTGATATAATCCCTTATATGATACTTGTTTAAAATGGTAATTTGAGAGGCTGGACACTCCATCCATGTGGAACATGATTTTGTTTGCATGCAGACGTCCTTAAGATCGGGCAAAGAATTTCAAAAAAGAATGGTGAGGTAAAATACAAGGCACAAGCTAATCGAAAAGATAGCCACAATGTGTTCGTAAAAGAGAATTGCTGCAGCCTCTTTGACAGCGACCCCTCGCAAGGCAGCTACACTTCCTGCACTTCACAAAAAGGTTATAATGGCATGCCAAACAATCACCAAGTTAAAGAAATAAAACAAGGATGCATTCCTAACAATGAATCTAAAATTGTGGGCATGAGACATGCCCACAATTGTGACATGAGCACATGCCACTATGGCCTCAAAACCATTTGAAGAAAGCGCCATCTTCGTCTAGCACCCTTGTGAGCCTCTATAGCCGCAAGACACCATCAGTTAAGTATCCAAACATGCAATACCCTTGTTGCATATATGACTTGTACGAGACGCAGAGATGCAATCCTGTGTTGCTATACTTCAGTAGGCATCTAAGCATCAGCATGTAGCAGCAGCAGAACCACTACCTCCAGTCTTGGACCTGACAATTCTATTTTGTGCATCTAGAAGATCCTACAGGTAATTTGCCACCGCTACAGGTAAGTTGCTACACATTACAATGCAATAGAAATAAAACAAGGAGGCAGTTGAACCTCCAATTTCCAGCAAATGGAAATGTACTATATTCCCCAAGGCAACACATTCATGTGTATCTGTAAGTAAATAAAAAACTCAGCTTGTGCAAAATAAACAAACCCACAAAGCAATGAGTAGCCCTCAGATTGTGTCTTGTGCTGTGAAGGAAGCGAGGATTACATACCTGCAAGAACGGATGATGGCATTGAGTGCTGCAGAAGGAGCACAAACTCAAACAACTCATCACCCACCACAAGCAAGCCTAGTTTCTTGGCTAAAAATACTATACCAGCCCCCACAAATGGTATCAGAAACAGGCGCACAAGCACAATTGCTACTGTCGTGCGAAGCCCAAGCTCAGAGCTTCCTGGGCCTGTAGTAAAGTTTCAAGCCTTGTGAGTGAGAGAAAGCCTTTCCAAGTATAATCCTTCTTGCAAGAACAAAAACAACTTACCTCCCACAAGATTTCCACCAAGGGTAAGCATTATGCCAGGTATCATGGCATCCCTAAGAAAGGAGAAACAAAACACAAATCCATAACGACACCTGGAATAAATTCTTATGAAAAACATAATGTCAAATAAACTTACCCCATGATGCTCAAGCTGTCTGTCAGAAAGTAAAGAGGTCCATCTTCAGCCACCACCAGGTTTTTCAGGAAAGGTATGGCCCCGATAACAAGGGCCAAAATCTACAAGAAGTAGAAAAGTTGGATCCGGCATTGCAATCTCCAGAACATTTTTCAAAAGCAAAGGGGAGAGTTAAGTTAGATAACTGAAGCAGTTACTGGTGGCTGGAAGATTTGTTTGAGCATCCCTGTCACATTCAAGGCTTCCCATGCTTGAGTAAACTAAAAAACAACAGAACAGCAAAAAATATCAGTCAATTTTTGGTAGCTCAAGTGCAGAATGCCCTTGGCAAAAGAAAGCAATATTGCCAAAGGCAGGTCTGGCAAAATTGATAGGCTTGCATTAGAAGTTACTGGTGATCATACATCTCCAAAACAAGCACACAAGCAGACAAAGGACAATAGAGGTCACAACGGCCTCACCTAAACATACCAAAGTTACAGAAGTACGTCAAGTTTCATCCAAACCTCTGTGTTCTAGCAATGTTCACAAACATTATCCTTACTACAGTTACAAAACACTCGCAATGCCTGATCATCCACAGCGATAGAAACAATCCTTGTTTTTTATGTGTGTCTGTGGTACTTGTAAAACATCCTATGTCATAATTTGAGAACATTTTATTTGCACTGGAACATACCAGACCTGAGGCAAGTGATACCTGCTTTAAACCCTCGAGCTTGGTACTTTAAGTTTTAACCCACAATGTCACAGACCCATGCATTGTCTCATCTAACAAAATTTATTGCAGCCGTGGTAGAAGCTACTGTATAGCATCAATATGAGTATCTCTCTGATAATCACACATGCCCCATAAAGGAGCTCTCTCTTAGATTGTGTTAGATTACTATGCACCACCATATGCACTTTATTGACTTCTGGTCCCCAGGTCATGCGAATACATTGTGATATATCTATACCACGCTTAAATATAAGGCAAATAGATCTTCGAGATGGAACATCAATTTCCTCATCCAAGAAGTATTGAAAGCAGATTTCAAAAACTCAGTATATCATGCAGTTAGATTTCAAGCTATTTACATTCCCTGCCCAGCAGAGAGATTTGAGGGTAATTTAAGAAGAGAGTATTCGATAGAAAGGCTAAAAAGAGAAAACAAACCTTTCTACCCACAGCACTGAACCTTTGAATGAGGCTCTTTCCTTCATGAATGTCATCTTTCGTGGCTTCCTTGTTGTCAAGAAGTTGCACAGTAACAGAATTGTGTCTGTTCAGTTGAGATGTTATGCAATCACCAAGTTCCTCTGGAGGAGAAAGCATGTGGTAAACAAAGGTGTAAACAATCACTGCTCCAACCTGCCAGAACCATAAATGTGGATATACTGATATTATTACAAATTACGGCACACTTGAAAAGCTATATACCCATTGCCCATATGATATATACGCCACTCCCTTTGTGCTGCAAGTTTCATATGTTCCAAAGGGATTGCTGGAATCCCGACAGAGAGCATCCATGAGAACAAGGGGTATGTTTCCAATGTTCCCTGCAAAGCTATTAGTATGAATGTTTCTCCGGCTGTTACAAAGGCATGCTAAAAGGGTAGCAAGCACTAAGATCCTTAAAAGATTAAGGACACCAACCAATTCCAATTGCAATTATGGTGAATTTTCTGAACTGAGGCGGTGGTTTCACTATCCACACCACAACACAACCAATCGTACATCCAGCCACAGCAGCTAATATCACATTCACAGGAATAAACCACCTGCACTGAACAATCGACAATAAAGGAAAACTCATGTTTCTTTGAGTTGAGCAATTTGAAATTTACAAATAAACCAGTAGCACATGCAAATGGAAATACCATTGTATCATCTTTTGAAGTGTGATAGCGGATCCAAGCTGAGTAAAGATCAGACTTGGCAGGAACACCATGAAAACGAGCTGAAACAGAGATCAACACCCATGAGTACACCACACTTATTTTCGTCTGAAAAGCCCACTTTGAGGGGAAACCATGGGGAGCTACACTGCCCCACAGGTAAGAAAAGAGCATTGTAAGCGGAAAACATTTAAAACTCCTGCGTAGACTTGACCAAACAGAAGTGTCTATGCATTACAATCTTTATCATCACTGCAGAAAATTGCAGAGAATGAGCGCAAAGACCAGCTTGCCTGGTTAAGAAACTTGATCCGAGCAGGAGTCAGAAGGCCCACGCGCTTTGTTGCCAAGATGTAGCCGAGCCCACACATCGCAAGGACCTTCATGATCGGCATTACCGCAAACTTGAGGGAAGTTGTTATAGACAGACTCCGCAAAGCCATGGTGAGGAGTGGCAAGTAAGAAGGTCAAGTGCTTCAGCGTAGAGATAGTCGCTATGGCGAGCTTTGATAGAGAGTAGAATCTCCAGCATGCAGAGTTGGAGACGAAGCAAAGGCCTTGTAGAGAAAATGCTTTAACACCTTTCCCACCAAAAAAATTAGCTTTAAAAAGCATTAAGGGTGTTATCTCCCGGGGGCCGGAAAGGTGAGCTCATGAGTTGACACAAAGGTAATTAGCATGGTACGATATTTGCTCGCGGGCAAAGCAGAGCAGACCCCTCGGCCATCACCACGTCCTTGCAGCAAGCAACACTCAAAACAGCGATGTGCAAGGTAGAGTTCAATGCCCATCTTCCCTTCTTATGTATCTGCATACGACTTTCGAAGGGAAACTCTTCCCACTTTCCCTTTTTTTAGCCAGCCAAAAGGGCAAAGGCTATAAAAAATTACTTCAAAAAATGTTTGAAAATACAACTCAATTTTTTTCCTATTTTAATAAGCACAAAAGTTGGATCCAGGTGATAGTGGACACTTATGATGAGACAAGGGTGTAATAAGTGAAGAGAAAGGGTGTTACTACAGTCTGCAATGACATTTCCAAGGGTGTCTCTGGTGAGTAGAAGCAGTTTAAATTTTGATTTTTAAAGTTTCGCTAAAATGCATGGTCATCATCAACAAGAGCCTCTTGTGTACGTTTCAACTTTCATGATACACAATGTGCCCGCATAGAATATAGTGCGAGTTCCTTCGGCTGCTCTCACAATGTCATGCCTCCACACTCCATGCTTCAGGCGAGCTAAGCCCAAATTACTCTTCATTTTGTTGTGGACTCCGTGCACAATGATCTTAATACGATAGTAGTTTGCGTTGCAGATTGTGCTATGCAAAGTCTCTAGTGTGCAGATATAAGCTCCTAAGCAAAGATTACTATTGTAGATCTTTGTTCGACAGCGTTTAAATTCTTGCAGATCTTCATGTTACATGCTAGCTCTTGCCAGATCCGGCTCAAAATGCTGTCGAGCTCCAACATTCAACTGCAGTTTTCGCGACTGCATATACCCCTACTGTAGTCTCATATGTCGGTACTTTGTTTGCATGTTCCAACCATCAAGTGTGCAGATCTTGTTCATGTGTTCTTACCATATACATGTGGTAGTGATGTGTGTGAACACACTAGGACCACCGGGGCATTTTTTCCCTCTTTAGGAGGTTTTTTTCCCCTGTGCATTACATATACGCCCATCACTCTAGGACTATCTATCTTTCCATTGCACACTAAGTAATACACTCTCTATTGTGTGCCTTGAGCTTCCTTCGTCTTCTCCAAGTTGTGTGCATTTCTCTTGAACCCTAATTCCAAAATTGGTATCAGAGCAGGTTGCATCCTCCCGAGCTTAGTCGCTAGTTGCTCCAGATTTCTGATTTGGGCTCATTTCGGCCTCCGTTTCCACCACAGGCATTACTACACATGCTATTTCATCATTTTGTGCAGAATTTCTGTCAGTGCCGTTTTCTGCATAACATGTGCCTTACAGTCTTCTACGCTTTGTGCTATATAGCACGTATTGTTCTCGCTCTGTTTCTCCTCTTTTCGGGCAGTTTTCACATCAGGTGCAGCATTTACCATGGCTGACAATAACACATATGTGTTCAAGATGTTTGCTGCTAAGGACAGGTTGGATGGGGACAATTACCCTATGTGGGCTTATATGATGCAACACGTTCTTCTATCAAAGGGCGTCTGGAATATTGTGCAGGGCATTGATATACCTCCTGGTTCTGAGGATGTAGGCGATGTTGAGGATGTTGCAGGTCTTGCTGCAAGGATTGCTGCTATTAGAGTTGTTCAACCTACGGCAAAACAATCTCGTTGGGATGTAAAGGATGCGCACGCTCATGCATTGATTGTGTTGTTTGTGAAGTGCACCATTGTTGCACACATTCATTCAGCAAAATTTGCAAAACAGGCTTGGGATATTCTAGCAGGTCTTTATTCAAGCCACAATGAGGTTAAAATTGCTTTGCTGCGTAAAGAGCTGGAGTCGAAGATTATGCATGAGGAAGATGATATGGACACTTTCCGTGCTGGTGTCAAGGATATGCATGAGGAAGATGATATGGACACTTACCCGTGCTGGTGTCAAGGATATCAATGAGCAACTTATTTCTGCAGGTGAAGTCATTTCATACAGTTTCCTTGTGCAGGCTGTTCTTGATGCCTTACTAGATTCTTACCAAACTTTTGCTAGTACTTGGAGACTTATGACCCAAGGAAATCCAAAAGTTTTCAAGTTTGATGCATTATACACATTGCTGTTGCAAGAGTCACTTTCCAAAAAAAAACAGGACTAGACAACATGCAGTTGAAGAAGCTTTTATTGCTTCTCAAAGAAAGGTTGGTAACAGCAATGCAGCCACTTCTTATGGTTCTGTTGCGAGTGGCAAAAAATTTGTTCTTAATGCTTCTGTTGGCAGCACTTCGTCTGGCAATTCTGGTGATAAGGGCAAAAAGAAGATGTGTTGCCATTATTGTAAAGCTAATGATCATTTCATCAAGCAGTGTCCTAAGTTGAAGGCCAAAGAGGCTAAGAAGAAAGAGGGTGGTTCCACTGCAAATGCTGGTTCCACTACAAATGGAGCCATTGTTGAGTCTTCTGTGAAAGGAGACTGTAATGTTGATGTTGATGCACAATGGGCTTTTAGTGCAGAGTGCACTTACAATCGTGTTGTCCATGATGCATGCATGTCAGTTGATGCAAATTCACATGTGTGGTATTTCAACAGTGGTGCTACAAAGCACATTACCTCACATCGTGAATTGTTCACCTCTCTCGAGCCTGTCCCTCATGGGAATTTAGTCACTTGTGCCAACAATGCCTCTTATCCGGTTCAAGGAGTTGGAAAGATTGTGCTTACTACTGCAAATGGCAGTTCTTTCACACTTGTTGATGCACTTTATGTACTTGGGATCAAGAAGGATCCTTTGTCTGTATTCGCACTTGCTAGACTTGGACTTGTAGTCAAATTTGTAGATGACAGATGTACAATTCATAATCTCAGTTTTGGTGATGAAATTGTTGCATCTGGCCTTTTGTGCCGTGGGCAAGCTCACTTTGTATGACAAGTGTGGACAAAATTTTGCAAATGCAGTTACAAATTCAAGGGCTATTTCAGATGCAAAACTTTGGCATGCACGTTTTGGTCATCTGGATTTTGCCAGTTTGTTGCGTTTGCAGAAATCTGATATGGTTGCTTCTTTGCCGCCTCTTGAAGCACCTGTCAAACATGTCTGTGAAGGCTATATTTTGGGTAAAATGTAGCGCTCTAAGTTTCCAAAGGATGGTTCAGTTCGGGCCACATGCAGGTTGCAGCTTGTGCATAGTGACGTTTGTGGGCCCATGCAAACTCCGTCCTTGGGCAATTACCTTTACTTCGTGACTTTCATTGATGATTACTCCAGGCATGCATGGGTATTTCCGCTTAAAGCAAAGTCCGAAGTTTTTATGTGCTTCAAACAATTTCTGGGTATGGCTGAAAATGTCTCGAAATGTACTATGGACATCCTTCGTTCCGATCGAGGGGGGGAGTATATGTCTCATGAATTTAATGCATTTCTGGCTAGTCGTGGGATAAAACATCAATGTACAGTGCCTTATACACCTTAGCAAAATGGTGTTGCTGAGAATAAAACAGGTCACTTACGGAAATGGCATGATGTATGGTCAAAAGTCAAGCTTTGTCGCATTCCTTTTGGCTTGAGGCCATCATGTGTGCCACTTATGTACTAAACAGGTGTCCTACGAAAGCTTTGCAGTCTACTACTCCATATGAAGCATGGCACGATAGAAAGCCTTCTATTGAGCACATGCGTGTTTTTGGCTGTTTGGCATATGCTTTGGTGCCACAAACACAGCGCAGAAAATTGGATGATAAGGCTGTCAAATGTATTTTTGTTGGTTATAGTACTAAAAGCAAAGGTTACAGGTTGTATCATCCGCAAACAAAACGTATTCTGGTTTCACAGGATGTAGTGTTTGTGGAAAATTCTGTTCATCCCTTGCTGTCATGTACTAGAGACAGTAATGTAAGCTCACATGACATTTATGACACTTTGTTGCCTCTTTTCAGTGGTGGGAATACAAATGTAAGTTCCACTGAGGCAAATGTACAGCCTATGGGGGTTTTTGAAAATGTTACAGATTAGCCTATTACTAATGCAGATGTACATGATGTACTTGATGAGGAAAGGGTTTATAAATTGGATGCACCTTTGTCTAGTTGTACTCGTTCAGGCTCTCACCATGCATCTTATGCATCAGATTGTTATGCTTTGGCTGTGTCTAGCTTACATGATGTTGAGGAGCCTCTGTCTTTTGATGAAGCACAGAATTCAAAAAATTGGATGGCTGCCATGCAATCAGAATATGATGCACTTATAGAAAATGACACATGGACTTTATGTGATTTGCCTCCTGGCAAAAAGGCCATTGATACGAAGTACGTTTACAAGTTGAAACGCAAGTTGGATGGTGAGATCGATCGCCATAAGGCTCGACTTGTTGCAAAGGGTTATGTACAACAAAAAGGCATAGATTATGAAGAGACTTTTGCTCCCACTTATCGTATGACTACTATGCGTTTTCTATGTGCATTGGTAGCTCATTTTGGTTGGGATGTACATCAATCAGACATTGTTACTGCTTTCTTGAATGGTGACATATTTGAGGAAGTTTATGTAACACAGCCTCGCGGTTTTGTCAAGAAAGGACAAGAGGACAAAATGTGCAAATGTAACAAGGCTTTGTATGGGTTGAAGCAATCTCCTCGTGCTTGGTCTGAGAAAGCTGACACGCATTTGGTCAAACAAGGCTTTCGTAACAGTCCAACAGAAAGCACATTGTATGTAAAGCGTGAGGGTGATGTACTTCTTATTGTGGTTCTTTATGTAGATGATTTACAGATCAGTGGACCAAATGAGAGACATATTGCTGAATTAAGGTTGATTTGAATGCTACTTTCAAGATGAAAGATTTGGGGCTGTTGCATCATTATGTGGGCATATAGTTCAAGCAGTGTGATGGTGGTATTGTGTTGTGTCACAAAAGTTACATAGAGACATTGCTATGTAAGTTTGGGCTTGAGGATTGCAAACCTATTTCCAATCCTATGGAAACAGGTTTGAAGTTGAGTCTACATGATGCTGGCGATCCTGCTGATGTCACTCTTTACCAAACTGTTGTTGGATGCCTCATTTATGTATGCAACACAAGGCCCGATATTCTGTTTGCTGTTTCACAGTCAGCAGATTTATTCCTAGCCCAGGGTCTAAGCATTGGTAGGCTGTCAAGAGGATTTTTCGCTACCTTAGTGGCACTTTACATCTTGGCTTGTTTTATCCCAAGGGGGGATCATTGCCGCCAGACTTACATGCTTTTTCGGACTCGGATTGGGTTGGTTGTTTTGACACGCGAGTGTCCACAAGTGGTTTTTGTTTCATGCTTGGCAGTTCATGTATATCATGGTTGAGCAAGAAGCAACGTACTGTGGCCACCTCGAGTTGTGAGGCTGAGTACATGGCAGTCTTCACAGCTACGGTTGAGTGTGTATGGCTCAGACGCCTTATGACTGATTTGGGTGTTGAACAGGACACTGCCAACACTATGTACACTGATAGTCAGAGCGCATTGGCAGTTGCGAGGAACCCAGTTTTTCATGCTCGCACAAAGCACATTGTGGTGCATTACCACTATGTCAGGGAGAGGCTCTCAATAGGAGAGATCAGCTTGGCTTATGTGCCAACACACGACAACCTTGCAGATCTTTTCACAAAGGCATTGTCTCGTGAGAAGCTCGAAGCTTTCCGCAAAGCTTTGGGCTTACTCCCCTTTGTGGGCTGATCATGTCCTTAGGGCATGGCACTTCCCTTTTCTCATGTGCCAGCTCTCGTTCACTGCATCACTCTAAGGGGGATTTGTTACCATATACATGTGGTAGTGATGTGTGTGGTCCTAGTGTGTGAACACACTAGGACCACCGGGGCATTTTTTCCTTCTTTAGGAGGTTTTTTCCCTTGTGCACTGCATATACGCCCATCACTCTAGGGCTATCTATATTTCCATTGCACACTAAGTAATACACTCTCTATTGTGTGCCTTGAGCTTCCTTCGTCTTCTCCAAGCTGTGTGCCTTGCTCAATACAACAACGTATGTGGTTTTTGCGAAAGATTAGTGAATATCTTGCAGATCTGCATTAAATGCCTACCATTCTTTTGTGTAGCCGCAGGTTTTGTAGGTTGAAGTGGCGCATCTTCTTGTTTTTAGAATTTTTTGGCCTACCCCAAAGGAGGGAGGCTTCAATGATGGACTTGCTCTATTTTGCATCTCGGCAGTCAAGATATGTGTCAGACAGGACCTTTACCCCTTGTTGTTCAGTTGTCCTTGAAATTGTATAGCATCTGTCTCCCACACCTCGGTCATCGCTCTTCATCCTATTTGAAACAACACACTTCTGTGTTCAATGCATGGCAAATGGATCTCCGAGTCTCGACATTCTTAACCTTGAGAGTATGCTCAATATAGGACTTACATAGCCCTCACAACCAAAGCTGATTGATGCTTTCTACTTCCAGACAAGAATGTCTTGCTGCATTTGTGCAAAGAACGACCATGTAGCAACCTTGAGATCTAGTTCTTGAAAGTAGTCAGATCGACTTGCATGCTACATTTGAAAGGACTTTTCTATGATTCAATGAAGCTGGTGTGAAACAAAAGACAAGTTGTTATCGACTGCAAGTGAATGGAAGTTAATATAACATGATTAGATGAGTCGAGATAGACTTTCATATAAGATGCTATTCATCTCTCACTCATATGAGGATAGTTAGTAAATAGGTACTCATGGAGATATGGAGATGGCTTCCAATATAGTTGATAAGGGGGCTACACTAGAAGAAATAAAGCTTGTACATATAGCATGTGGGTCTCCACCCCGAGGCCTCTAGTGATTGTAGCAATGCTCCAAAAGAAAATTCTTGGTCTATGTTTATCAGAAAAGTTATATTGCAAACAACAAAAAATTATGCTAGCGTAATGTGTCCTCAAAATTAGATGAAAATTGATATATTCTTGTTACATTGTTTTTTTTGCGGAGAGAATTTTTGCAAGCTCTAATGCTTGGCAAGAGTTTATTTATTTGCGCCAAAAGCGTCGGTCCATGGGTTGTTTGTCAACGTTGGATTAAAGGCCACACTTATATTGGGTTCTCCCTTATTTAATTTCTTAAGCCAACTATCAAACTCTTGTACTTCCGTTGCTTGTATCATTAAAGTGGAAGGCCTTGTAATTTCATCGCTTGTTTATTTTCTGTTTGAAGTTTTGCTTGGACTAGTTTTACGAGATTGCGCCCACTCACCCACACCCACATGTCAAGAGTTGAACCATAGTGGGTGTGGTTAGAGCCCCTCGCCTTAACCACAAGGTAAACACCCCTTGACACACTTAACTTTCCTCAAATAGACAGACTTTTGTCTAAAGAAACTAGTTTGGTTGGTTGAGCACTCGACCGTTGTATGGGTTTGAGTGCGACCAAGCGGCCTTGGTAACACTCATGGATGTGTTTGTTGTTTAGCACGAGATTTGTACAAAAAAAGGCTAGTCTGTGCCATATACCAATTTTCCAAGACCATGCTCCAGGCTTTTTTTTTTTCTGGTGATTTGTAAAGGCAACTCTTAAGTTAGAAAGAAATTAAAACAAGCTGCGGAAAGTAATTGAACTTTGAAGAGAACGCATTCCAGAACAATGCCTACCTACCCCTCAATGTCTAAGACGCCTTATCAACATGCACACAAACGCACGTCTTATGGGCATGCGCACACGTGTACACCCACATGTATACATCTACATTACTCACACTCTAGCCTGCTCTACTCTGTGCATCACTTGATAGCTTTCTTTCAATTCTACCTTTATCATATAGCCTGCGAATAACGTTATTGATGTTTAAGCACGCACACTCGTCACTATTTATAAGATTCTATCCAGGTGGAGTTGTGATCGTGATTAGATGGAAGCGTATTTTCTTTGGATTGACGAATACCGTACGGACTCTATTCTATCAAAGCCTATATGTATTGTATTTCTCCTTTCCTTTATGACAAAGGAGACCTCATGAGTTTGATTTTTGAAAACTATTGATTGGTTGGTAGGTCCTTTTTCCTTTTTTTTTTTTTTGAGAGGGGTGTGTGTGTGTGTGTGTGTGTGTGTGTGTGTGTGAGAGAGAGAGAGAGAGAGAGAGAGAGAGATAGGATGCGCACATGCAGCAAACCCGGTTGAACGGCGGTGAGGGGAAAACTGCAAGGCTCGAATCGGCCTTTCGCGCACGTGCAGAGAAATCGGAGCCGTTTGTGAGCTTGTTAGGAGCCTTTTCAACGTGTCAGAGCCTGTCAGTCAATCACAAGCATTCCCGCTTCACCAACGGTGCTCGCCGGCTACAAACGACAGTGAAGGGGGCAGTGACATTCCGATACAGCCAGTGGCGCAACGGTGGGAATCCTACAGGGGCGTCGCGGGCCTGAGGTGGGCCTTGTGCACTTTTCGAACGCTTGGAGAGCGCTGAGGCGTGCATGTGCGCACGCTGAGAGAGAGAGAGAGAGAGAGAGAGAGAGAGAGAGAGAGCCTAGAGGGAGGGCCTCAGGACTATGGTCAGGGCTCACCAAAAAACTTTTTTTTCCAACTAGAGAGAATTTAGAACAAGGACACACTTAAAATTCTTTTGGTTTTCAGGTCAAATTTTTAAGGATATGCCACTTTTTACACTATAACTTGTGAAATTTTTACTGGTTTAGGTGCAACCAAAAATTTTAGGTGTACAAATCCTTGACATGAGTTGAGTTGGCATGAGATGGTTGGCACGAGAAGGTGATTATTATTACAGCAATTGAGGTGTCGCAAATCTACCGAGTGCATAGGAAGATTCTGGTAGAGAAAGACAATAGATTCTAGAATGATTTGTTTCCCCCTTAACCCTCTGATTATACATTATACTCGTTTTGGCTGCCTACTGGGTAGATTGACAACCTATTAATTAATTAGCACCAAAGATACTCTCTCCTAGTATTGTCAAACCAAGGGACGTGGGTTGGTCCCAGTTCCTGCGTGGTCTCTTGTTCTCGTGCGCCTAGGCATAGGCCGGTCCTCTTGAGCTGCATCCCCCCTTCCTCTCCTCGCTACACAACACCCTGATCTACCACATCGCGTCGACTGCCTGAGAGAGAGGGACAAGCAATTGGGCATGCATGAGAGCAAGCAAGCCAATGGCACGACTTAGGCGACTACAAGCATCGACGGAGCTTCACAGCATCGACAGAGACTACAATAGAGGGTGTAGCTTGCACTCTCTTTATAAATAAGTTCATGTTGGCTTTTTCTCATCCACATTGTACACTGAAATATTTGTGGCCAAACAACATACAGATGCGATAGTCAGGTTTCAATAATGACCAAAAGCTTGCTGATCTATTTCTTACCCGAATTCTTGAGAATACCCCATATGTATATATACAGACATATGTAGTTATGCTTTCACATGCACTTCACTTACATCAGCTTTTTGTGCTTTGTCTTTGAAGAGAAAGGAATGGTGTAGTCATCGAGGTTCTGTTCAAGAGATTGAAGCACGACGTCGACACAAAAGTGATGTGCATCGAGAAGGGAGAGAGCCATGGCAATATATGCAGACTTGCATCAAGCCATAGCAAAGAGAACTGAGTTTTGGCAGGCATGGCAAAGAGAGCGGCACGAATTTAAAGTGCAAGCAATACAAGGGATGCCAGAGATTGCCATATCGTACTACTATTCAGGACCTATTCTGCCATCATTGGCAACATCCACTTTCCCAACAATGTCATCTTGTGCTTGAGAGCATTATAGCAAAGGTGAACACAACAGTGAGTGCAACCGTGAAGGGATATCTCCGAGCATATCAAGGCCTGGTAGAGCATCGACGGAGACTACAGCAGAGGATTCGAGAGAGAGAGAGAAGGAGAGAGAGTCGCGCATCTCTGCTGCTGTTGCTGGACGACCTCGTTGGATTCGTCACCGCCTCCCACACCGTCATTGCACGAACCTCTTGCACAATCCTGCTCCCCAAACCTCCGACGATGCACGACGATGCAAAACACCTCCTTCCCCTGCGATGCCCTCTCACACATACGCGCTACACCCCGCCAACTAACATCCAAAAAATATCAAGCTTTCGATTTGGCCACCCTTTTCTCTCTCCTCCACGTGACAGCTCCCCGCTTTTTCACATCGAACCCATGGAAGGGATCTCCCAAGATACCCCTTAATTCAGCTGCTTAGAAAAATTGAACAGACATACTGACGAAGCAAATAAATGAGGTTGTAGGGTGAAGTTACCTTGCAAAAGAAACACTAAAAATCTTGGAAATTTAAAGAAAACGGTGCGCGTAAAAATCAAGCATGCTCCCCACTCAAGTGAATGTAAGTAACCTGTACAAACAGAGAATAAAGCAAGTGAGGTTGTAAAAGCCCTACTCCCCACTCAAGTGAATGTTATCTGTTACCTAACCCTCATTTCCCTTATCAATAAGCAACAATGAATCGTCCACCTAAGACAATTACATAAACAATGGTAACTAGGGTTGTCGCCAGCCCTCCATCGTCACCTTAAGAACACGGCCCGCAAAAAGAAAGCAAGGGGAGAATTTTAAGCACAGCACAAACTTACAATTAAAAAAGTCGTAGTCCTTTTTTTTCTCTCAAAACTCAAGAACGTGAGTAAATTATATTAGCAGGCCAAAAGAATTACAAATCCTAGTCATGCTCGTGATGAGCCATGACGTCTTTCAGCAAACATTAGTACATCTGCTAATAGGGGGGCCACCTCACGACAATGGTGAAAAGCTTGTCTCGCTCAGAAACAGACTCTTACCCATGCAGTTCCAACAATGCTGCAGTCATCACCTTGTCCTCCTCAGTTTTTCCTTTTCCCAATGGCAATAATCGCCACCTTGCTTTCTTGAATAATCTTCGTAAACCTTGTTGTTTCAATGCGGTTTCTCGAAAAGTCGAACGTTCTTGGTCTTCTAGACGTGTTTAAAGTAACAAAACTTGACAATTTCTGTAGTGATGAGAAGTGGTTGGATCATGATCACTTCCCCCCCCCTTCCCCCCCCCCCCCCCCCCCAAAAAAAAAAAAAAGTTATTGTAGAACCCAATCTTCCATGTCTTTTGAATCCAACTTGCAAATCTTCCTTGCTAGGCTACATATCCTCGGAGAGTCCTTGAATAGGTGGGGGAGGTTCTCACTTGCAGATCTGCACTGTGGGCATCTGTTTGGCCTAATATCTCTAGCTAGGACCTTCACCCTAGTGGACAAGGCCCCCAGAGCACTTTCCAAATAAAGACCTTCATCCTAAGCAGCCATCTTGGGCACCAAATGTTCTCAACAATTGTCACCCATCTTGCCTCTGGCCATTGCTTGCCCCATTGTTTGTTCAGGGGGTAGAACCAATCCAACGAAGCCATGAGGGTATTGTACACCTCCCTGGTGTGTGGTTTATGGGAATGTCTATCTATAGGCCACCGCCAAGCTATCCAATCAAACCTAGATTTGCAGGTCGTTAGACAACAACTATTCAGCCCTTCTTAAACTCTATTTACCAGCAATCTCTCACTCCCATTGAGCATGAACTAGGAGGCTAGTTCGTTCGATCCTTTCCTATCGCTGCTATTGAAGTCTCAAGACTGGCCCAGCCGATGGAGTACTTTGTTGTGCATCTTTTTGGCCACCTCCCTCCATGCAGGGTTCAACATGACGCTTCCTGCTTTACATAGCCAAGGGGACCAGTTAGACATCGGTTATGGAAGTATTTAGTTACCTCTCCCCATTCCTAGGCCTCCGCCGCTTTGTTGCACTTTCGAGCCAGCTCGCCAGTTAAACCCCCAAGCTTCAAGTCAGAACACCGAGGTAGAAACCACATGCGCGAGCACACACACAACCTAAAGTTATTTCTCTTTGCTTGCACCCAATTGTGTTCCCTCTAATCCTACCTAAACTCCATTGCACATGAAAACATGTATTACCCCATCTCTCATCATCTAGGGCGAAGAGAAATGTGTAAGAGTAAAGTGGCAATCAACATCTTTCGGGTTATGCATTATCTCTCTCATGTTTTATTTGGGAGGCTAATTACTAGAGCAATGACAAAAGTGCAGTGCTAATGCTCTTACATCTTAGAATAACTGGTATTAAGCAAACCACCTTTCAAGTAATAGCCAGCCTTCACGGTGAGAATGCTAGCCACATTATGGGCACGTTCTAAGAAGGAATAATATATTTCTGGATAACGAAATGACAACCTAATTTCTTTGTATGCGTAATCTGGCTAGACGCCGTTCTTTGCGCTACTTCGACGAGAGAGAGAGAGAGAGAGAGAGAGAGAGAGAGAGAGAGAGAGCTACACATGCAAAAAAAAAGAGGTAAATTGACTATATTTAAAGGTTTGTTCTCTAAATTTCTCTAAAGTTTATAGATTTTCTCACCTTCAAAATTAAACTTTACCAGAAGTAAATTTTAAAAAGTGTAGATGGGATTGCACTATACCTAGGTTGTTTTCGAGCACTTATTCTCGCCGGGGGGGGGGGGGGGGAGATCTACACACCTCACAAAATTCTAGAGGTTATTTGACTATATTTAAAGCTTTGTTCACTAAATTTCACTAGCTTTTCTAGATTTTCCCTCGGTTTCAATTTTCAACCTTAGGAGTTTTTTGTTGGATTGAAGAGAGAGAGAGAGAGAGAGAGAGAGAGAGAAGAAGAAGTAGAAGAGAGTTTTAACATTGTAGGAAACTATTCCTAGGGACCTTAAAGATCTAGCGGGCGAGGAGTTGAACTCACGACCTGTTATTCAAGAGGAAAATGGCATAAGCAATCTCTACCACACTTGGGTGATAAAAAGGTTATACCATTTTCCTCTTTTTATTAGCTCATGCGCACGCGCGCACACACACACACACACACACACACACCCACCCGAGAAGAAGAGAGTTTCAACGTAGTAGGAAACTATCCCAAGAGAGCCCAAAGATCTTTTTGATAGGATTTCAACTCAAGACCTGCTCTGCGAGCGAGCGAGAGAGATTAGTGGCTAGTGGGTGGGACTTTGAGCATATGCCAATTAACAGCTAAACTATGATTCACGAAAAATGCATGTGGAGGTCATAGACAACAAGCAAGGTGCGGCAAAAGTAGACCCATAGCTAGAGGCATTGCACTCAAACTTGTCTCCATGCTTGTTGGTTGTGCCACTAGGTATGGCCAAAGGGAGGGGAAGTGTTCATAGAAAGAGGGAGGAGAGGGCCGCCCTTGCCTTTTTGAAATAGTAAAAGATTACCAAGCTAGATTGCTCTATTTCACCTTATTGGACGGTTCCAACCATGTTATGGGCTCATAATATACTAGCAATAAACTGAGGACATGGTAATATATGTTGCTATAAACTTGGACTTATTTGTTTTGAAGGAATCTAAAAAGATCCTCGCAAGGCTCATAGGAAAAAAGGGGGCGAAGTGGCATTTGGAGGAGGGAGAGAGGGAGGGGAATATTTTTTTGTGTCGACTAACGATGAGAGAGAGAGAGAGAGTGTCTTCAGCTTGTTGGTCTAAGGAGCTTTCTTATCTCGCTGTGTGATTAGCAGGTGGTGCCGAGGGTGCAGTGTGTGTGGGTTGGCAGGCCTGCAACTACATGATTGGGATGGCCTCTCTCTCTCTCTCTCTCTCTCTCTCTCTAAACAATGTCTATGCATCTCTGTGTCGAGAGGGTGGACTGGCGACGCAGTTATATGCCCGTGGTACCAGAGTGTCGAGGAGGGAAGCGAAGAGATGCTGTGGTGGGTGCAAGAGTGGAAGGTGGAGACGCTGCAGGCCATGACGACAGCAAGCACCATAAGTTAATATGCGAAAAGGGAGGAGGCAAGGGATCTCAGGAGCTTCTCACTTATAAATCTCAAAAGGAACGAGAGGTCTTTTTTTGTTGTCCTTTTTGCAACGATAACGTATGTGCGTTGCCCTACAATTGAAAGGCATGGCGGATATAGAAGGGTGTGCTCTTTACTGCAAGGGGGTTGTGCAGTGAGGGCATGAGGTGAAAAGGCTCATGAGCTTGCAAGGAGATGAGTTGGAGGATACATGGTAGCTTTCTTCTCACAGGCCCAGAGCAACGACCACTAAGCTTGCAAGATAGGGTGATGACAACACTTACAAGAGTTTTGCTTTGGAATTGCGAGATTCTAAGGGAATTCCGGGAACAAATTAATGGTTTGTGCAATTGTAGACCCAAAATATGTCTCAACGATTGGTTTCTTTTCTCCCACCACGTTAACGTGACTCATACATTCTCTCTCCAAAAGTCTTTTCAAGTCTAGAAGGTGGTGATTTTTTTTTCCCACGTTTTCAAGCGTAAGGTCTTGCATGCTACATAGCCACGATTGTGAGATCAACATAGCAAGTGCATTACTAACATCTACTCGATATCTTCAATTATTAGCTCCACACATCCACATGGTATGTTTGTTTTGGTCCCATATATCATATTTGACCTTTGAAGATGATAATGAAATCTATTTATTCCTCTCTCTCTCTCTCTCTCTCTCTCTCTCTCTCTCTCTCTCTCTCTCTCTCGCGTTGCTGACGGCTCTTTGGATTGCCTCCTACAACGTAAAAATATATATTATTCCTCTCTCTCTCTCTCTCTCTCGCATTCTCTTGATTATCTCTCTTCTCTCTCTCTCTCTCTCTCTCTCACACACACACACACACACACACACACACACACACAAGTCTTTTGAGTTGAAGACCTCTCTCTCTCTCTCTCTCTCTCTCTCTCTCTCTCTCTCTCTCTCTCTCCCCTCCCCTCCCCAAAGAAAAAGGGAAGACCGGGAACAATCACGATCCTCCCATCCTACCTCTTTCATATATATCAGGTCGAGCCCCTATGCCTTGTTCCCACTGGGCCCTGCCCGGCTACCCCTGGCCTTACATTACTCCTCCCTTGGAGAAGTATTTTCATTCTCGAAAACAAAAGTGAGGGTATTTTTTCTTAAAAACACTAATGTGCTCCCCCTTGAGCTATACCATGATAGTCAAGAATATGTTTTGGGTCATACGTTTGAGTGGAAGGTTCAATGAAATCAACAAGATCATCTTAATCGATGATAGTGTTGTCCCTATGACTGGATGAATGGAGTGTGTAGAGCAGAAATATAACTCATTTGACTATTAAATGGATCACAAAACCTAAGATGTAACTAGATGGATGACCAATTTTAAGACTCTCTCAAGGTTCTTGAACACGTAATAATACCTCTTCGTGACTTTCCATGAAAGTGACTTGCGAACATGTCTCATCAGCATACGTCTTGTATCTTTGAGTAGCTTCTAGCGTATCCATATAATCTTGGATAAAGTCCTTGACTGGCTGAATTTTCTCAATAGTAAACCCCACCATAACTAGTGGTCTTGGTTGAAAACCATACATAAGAATGAAGGCACTAAACCTTGTCGTAACATGCTATACAAGAATATAAGCTAACTCCAAAATAGGGAGATAACGTTCCCAATCGGATTGATTCTTGCTAATGCATGCTCTTATCATATCCTCTAGAAGTGGATTAACATGTTCATTGTGCCTATCCATCTTAGGATGATCCATGTAACTGATATTGAGTTGCGTTCCCTATTTTTTAAAACAAATATGTATAACTTATATGAATGGTCAACAAACAACGCGATTAGAGTTTGTAATGGTGGACTTGGTTGGAATAAACATACAGAGTTTAGGCAACCTATCTACAATCTCCCATACCGAGTCATGACCTCGTACGGTGGCAGTTGGTAGACCCAAAATAACTCCATAGAATATTGCAATTGTTATGGCTTAAAAAAAAATCTTAAGCTATTGAATGCATGGATTTGCATGCCGCCCTAGTGCACATACATTAGTGAAAAGTAATCTGAGCATGCATTTTCATGATCGGAATGAGTTATGCTTGTAGCTTACATGAAACTTGAGAGATTAGATGTGTAATTATTTATTGTAAAAAGAAATAAATACTTTCCTCCTTGAACCGTAGCTATTTTCGATAGGCTATATGGAACCAGTACTAGATAGACCATACTAGAATGTGAGCATAAACCACATATAGGTATAAATAATGAATTTTTTTTGTTGATATGACATAGACTTGATATAAATGGAATAGGTTTGCAAAATTCTAGCCTAAAAGTCAAACAACCATCCATTAATGGTGTTTAATAGTACTTGTTATAGTAACAAGTCTTATTAAGTATCCAAATTTTTAGCCACTGAAATTGTTCCTAATATGACATCTTGGAGCAGTCTATCAAATGGATTTGATCAGCATATATGAACTTTGTCGTGATACATAATTAAGAAAAAGGCACTAGTCTCATATTTTCCACATGTGGATTATGTCTCATATAGTGATGTCAATACTTATGACATTGGTCAAGTACGAGAAGTACTTATGCGTGGAGGTAACTTAAAACACTCAACAATAGGACTAAGAGGGACCCTCATAAACTATGCTCCACACTGGGTAACCAAACTCCATGAGTTCTCACTGGTGGGCATTATATATATCATTGGGTATATGCACAAGACGCATGCAATACAAATGATGATTTGATTTTGTAGTAGACATGCATGGCTTGGCTATCAAGTGAGAATCTTTCTCTCAATGGGGAGAAATGTTTGTTTAAATGATACACTTGTGAATAAGATTCTAACTTGAGGGAATCTTTTGCTTATTCTATAGAACTAAGCCCAATTTTTTTGGGTACGACCTAACTTGTGAATGAGGAGTCAAACAAATGTTGATGGTCATTGCTTGGACTCTTTCCACTTGTGCTTTCAAGGAAAGAAGTTCACAATTTCCAAGGGGTAGTAGATAAGTTCACTATACCAAACTACTTATAATCACTATTGATAGCAATGTATCCTTTGATGGCACCCATCTACCTAGTGGCGTCAGTAGTATATACTTATGAGATTTGATAAAAAATTTCACGTTGCCAAGCCAAGGGCAAGCATTATTCGACAAGGTAAGCCCAATGGTTTTTTCAGGTTAAGCAACAATGTTGCACAACTTTCTTTCACGCAAATGACATAACTACATGGTAGCAGTTGTGGAAAGTGTTACCATATACCGCCGGGGCATTTTTTCCCTCTTTCGAAGGTTTTTCCCCCCGTGCATTGTATATACGCCCATCACTCTAGGGCTATCTATCTTTCCATTGCACACTAAGTAATACACTCTCTATTGTGTGCCTTGAGCTTCCTTCGTCTTCTCCAAGCCGTGTGTGTTTCTCTACAACCCTAATTCCAATAATTGGTATCAGAGCAAGTTGCGTCCTCCCGGGCTTAGTCGCCAGCTACTCCAATACATGCCTGCTCACTTTCTCCGATTTCAGTAAGCTTTGGCGAGCGTTCGCAGGTCGACAAATACTTCGAGGAAGCTCGTAGAGCTGGGTCTGCTCAGATTTTCGATTTGGGCTCATTTCGGCCTCCGTTTCCACTACAGACAGTACTGCATAGGCTATTTTGTCATTTTGTGCAGAATATCTGTCAGTGCCGTTTTCTGCATAACAGGTGCCTTATAGTCTTCTACGGTTTGTGCTATATAGCACAGGTTGTTCCCACTCCGTTTCTCCTATTTTCGAACAGTTTTCACATCAGGTGCAGCATTTACCATGGCTGACAACAACAACATAGATGTGTTCAAGATGTTTGCTGCTGAGGACAGGTTGGATGGGGACAACTACCCTATGTGGGCTTATATGATGCAACATGTTCTTGTGTCAAAGGGTGTCTGGAACATTGTGAAAGGCATTAATGTACGTCCCGGTTCTAAGAATGTAGGCGATGTTGAGGATGTTACAGGTCTTGCTGCAAGGATTGCTGCTGTTAGAGTTGTTTTGCCTACGACAGAACAAGCTCGTTGGGATGTTAAGGATGCACAGGCTCATGCATTGATTGCGTTGTCTGTGAAGCGCACCATTGTTCCTCACATCCATTCAGCAAAATCTGCAAAACAGGCTTGGGATATTTTTGTTGGTCTTTATGCAAGTCGTAATGAGGCTAAAATTGCTTTGCTGCGTAAAGAGTTGGAGTCGAAGATTATGCATGAGGAAGATGATATGGACACTTTCCTTGCTAGTGTCAAGGATATCAATGAGCAACTTATTTCTGCAGGTGAAGTCATTTCATACAGTTCCCTTGTGCAGACTGTTCTTGATGCCTTACCAGATTCTTACCAGACTTTTGCTAGTACTTGGAGACTTATGACCCAAGGAAATCCAGAAGTTGTCAAGTCTGATGCATTATGCACATTGCTGTTGCAAGAGTCACTTTCAAGAAAAAACAGGACTAGAAAACGTGCAGTTGAACATGCTTTTATTGCTTCTCAAAGAAAGGGTGGTAACAGCAATGCAGCCACTTCTTATGGTTCTGCTGCGAGTGGCAAAGCTTCTGTTCCTAATGCTTCTGCTGGCAACAATTCGTCGGGCAATTCTGGTGACAAGGGCAAAAAGAAGATGTGTTGCCATTATTGTAAATCTAATCATCACTTGATCAAGTCGCGTCCTACGTTGAAGGCCAAAGAGGCTAAGAAGAAAGAGGGTGGTTCCACTGCAAATGCTGGTTCCACTACAAATATAGCCATTGTTGAGTCTTCTGTCAAAGGAGACTGTAATGCTAATGTTGATGCAGAATGGGCTTTTAGCGCAGAGTGCACTTACAATCCTGTTGTCCATGATGCATGCATGTCAGTTGCTGAAGATTCACATGTGTGGTATTTCGACAGTGGTGCTACAAAGCACATTGCCTCACATCGTGAATTGTTTACCTCTCTCGAGTCCGTCCCTCATGGGAATTCAGTCACTTTTGCCAACAACACCTCTTATCCAGTTCAGGGAGTTGGAAAGATTGTGCTCACTGCTGCTAATGGCAGTTCCTTCACACTTGTTGATGCACTTTATGTACCTGGGATCAAGAAAAATCTCTTGTCTGTATCCGCACTTGCTAGACTTGGACTTGTAGTCAAATTTGTGGATGACAGATGTACAATTCGTGATCTCAGTTTTGGTAATGAAATTGTTGCATCTGGACTTTTGTGCAGTGGGCTGTATAAGCTCACTTTGTATGACAAGTGTGGACAAAATTTTGCAAATGTTGTTGCAGATTCAAGGGCTATTTCAGATGCAAAACTTTGGCATGCACGTTTTGCCAGTTTGCTGCGTCTGTAGAAATCTGATATGGTTGCTTCTTTGCCGCCTCGTGAAGCACCTGTCAAACATGTTTGTGAAGGCTGTATTTTGGGTAAGATGCAGCGCTCTAAGTTTCCAAAGGATGGTTCAGTTTGGGCCACCACATGCAGGTTGCAGCTTGTGCATAGTGATGTTTGTGGGCCCATGCAAACTCCGTCCTTGGGCAATTACCTATACTTCGTGACTTTCATTGATGACTACTCCAGGCATGCATGGGTATTTCCGCTTAAAGGGAAGTCCGAAGTTTTTATGTGCTTCAAACAATTTCTGGCTATGGCTGAAAATGTCTCGAAATGTACTATGGGCACCCTCCGTTCCGATCCAGGGGGGGAGTATATGTCTCATGAATTTAATGCATTTATGGCTAGTCCTGAGATAAAACACCAATGTACAGTGCCTTATACACCTCAGCAAAATGGTGTTGGTGAGAGGAAAAACAGGTCACTGACGAAAATGGCATGATGTATGGTCAAAAGTCAAGCTTTGTCGCATTCCTTTTGGCTTGAGGCCATCATGTGTGCCACTTATGTACTTAACAGGTGTCCTACGAAAGCTTTGCAGTCTATTACTCCATATGAAGCATGGCATGATAGAAAGCCCTCTATTGAGCACATGCGTGTTTTTGGCTGTTTGGCATATGCTTTGGTGCCACAAGTGCAGCGCAGAAAATTGGATGATAAGGCTGTCAAATGTATTTTTGTTGGTTATAGTGCTGAAAGCAAAGGTTACAGGTTGTATCATCCGCAAAAAAAACGTATTCTGGTTTCACGGGATGTAGTGTTTGTGGAAGATTCTGTTCAGCCCTTGCTGTCATGTACTAGAGACAGTAATGTAAGCTCACAGGACATTTATGACACTTTGTTGCCTCTTTTCAGTGGTGGAAATACGAATGTAAGTTCCAATGAGGCAAATGTACAGCCTATGGGGGTTTCTGAAAATGTTTTAGAACAGCCTATTACTGTTGCAGATGTACATGATGTACTTGATGAGGAAAGGGCTGAAAATGAGCCGGCTAGAGGTATGCCAAAATGGTTGGTGCACACTTTGCGTGACAGTAAATTGGATGCACCTTTATCTAGTCGTACTCGTTCAGGCTCTCGCCATGCATCTTATGCATCAGATTGTTATGCTTTGGCTGTGTCTAGTTTACATGATGTTGAGGAGCCTCTGTCTTTTGATGAAGCACAGAATTCAGAAAATTGGATTGCTGCCATGAAATCAGAATATGATGCACTTATAGAGAATGACACATGGACTTTATGTGATTTGCCTCCTGGCAAAAAGGCCATTGGTACGAAGTGGGTTTACAAGTTGAAACGCAAGCCGGATGGTGAGATCGATCGCCATAAGGCTCGACTTGTTGCAAAGGGTTATGCACAACAAAAAGGCATAGATTATGAAGAGACTTTTGCTCCCACTTGTCGTATGACTACTGTGCGTTTTCTATGTGCATTGGCAGCTCATTTTGGTTGGGATGTACATAAATCAGACATTGTTACTGCTTTCTTGAATGGTGACATATTTGAGGAAGTTTATGTAATGCAGCCTCGCGGTTTTGTCATAAAAGGACAAGAGGACAAAGTGTGCAAATGTAAGAAGGCTTTGTATGGGTTGAGCAATCTCCTCGTGCTTGGTATGAGAAAGCTGACACTCATTTGGTCAAACAAGGCTTTCGTAACAGTCCAACAGAAAGCACATTGTATGTAAAGCGTGAGGGTGATGTACTTCTCATTGTGGTTCTTTATGTCGATGATTTGCTGATCACTGGACCAAATGAGAGACATATTGCTGAATTTAAGGCTGATTTGAATGCTACTTTCAAGATGAAAGATTTGGGGCTGTTGCATCATTACTTGGGTGTACAGTTTAAGCAGTGTGATGGTGGTATTGCCTTGTGTCAGAAAAGTTACATAGAGACATTGCTATGTAAGTTTGGAGTTGAGGATTGCAAATGTATTTCCACTCCCATGGAAACAGGTTTGAAGTTGAGTCGACATGATGCTGGCGATCCTGCTGATGTCACTCTTTATCAAACTGCTGTTGGCTGCCTCATTTATGTATGCAACACGAGGCCGGATATTCAGTTTGCAGTCTCACAGGTCAGCAGATGTATGCATAGCCCAGGGTCTAAGCCTTGGCAGGATGTCAAGAGGATTTTCCGCTACCTTAGTGGCACTTTACATCTTGGCTTGTTTTATCCCAAGGGGGGATCATTTCCGCCAGACTTACATGCTTTTTCGGACTCAGATTGGGCTGGTTGTTTTGACACGCGAGTGTCCACAAGTGGTTTTTGTTTCATGCTTGGCAGTTCATGTATATCATGGTTGAGCAAGAAGCAACCTACTGTGGCCACTTCGAGTTGTGAGGCTGAGTACAGGGCAGTCTTCATAGCTACGGTTGAGTGTGTATGGCTCAGACGCCTTATGGCTGACTTGGGTGTTGGACAGGACACTGCCAACACTATCTACACTGACAGTCAGAGCACATTGGCAGTTGCGAGGAACCCAGTTTTTCATGCTCGCACAAAGCACATTGAGGTGCATTACCACTATGTCAGGGAGAGGCTCTCAACAGGAGAGATCAGCTTGGCTTATGTGCCAACACAGGACAACCTTGCAGATCTTTTCACAAAGGCATTGTCTCGTGAGAAGCTTGAAGCTTTCCGCAAAGCTTTGGGCTTACTCCCCTTTGTGGACTGATCCTGTCCTCAGGGCATGGCACTTCCCTTTACTCATGTGCCAGCTCTCGTTCACCGCATCACTCCAGGGGGGATTTGTTACCATATACATGTGGTAGTGATGTGTGTGAACACACTAGGACCGCCGGGGCATTTTTTCCCTCTTTAGGAGGTTTTTTCCCCCGTGCATTGTATATACGCCCATCACTCTAGGGCTATCTATCTTTCCATTGCACACTAAGTAATACACTCTCTATTGTGTGCCTTGATCTTCCTTCGTCTTCTCCAAGCTGTGTGTGTTTCTCTGCAACCCTAATTCCAACAGAAAGGGTTTGAGGTTAGTGTCCCGAGTACATCCTTTGATAATTTTCTTTCCTTGTTACTTTTCCTTTTGATAGAATCAAGAGTGGATCCAGTCTGATTATGTACTATTTAAGTTTTCAATAAGATGTGTATAAGGGACAAAACTGATCTACAAAAAGAACTGTAATTTTGTTATGCATATCCATCCACATGTGCAACAAGGACAAGCAAATATACCAGTCTCAATTGCTATCAAGTAAAAGGTTAAAGCTATGGGCAACCAACATCTACAATAAGAGAAATAAATCTATCAAAAACAAAATAATATTTTATCTATATTGAAGTAGTTTTGCGAGTCTAGTGCAAGTAGACACCACTTGCGAATCCATCTTTCTGATTATGAAGCAAATAACCAACTATTAGGAGACAATGATGTCGTTGATAGAGTTACTGTTGGAATTAGGGTTGCAGAGAAACACACACAGCTTGGAGAAGACGAAGGAAGCTCAAGGCACACAATAGAGAGTGTGTTACTTAGTGTGCAATGGAAAGATAGATAGCCCTAGAGTGATGGGCGTATATACAATGCACGGGGGAAAAAACCTCCTAAAGAGGGAAAAAATGCCCCGGCGGTCCTAGTGTGTTCACACACATCACTACCACATGTATATGGTAACAAATCCCCCCTGGAGTGATGCGGTGAACGAGAGCTGGCACATGAGTAAAGGGAAGTGCCATGCCCTGAGGACAGGATCAGTCCACAAAGGGAAGTAAGCCCAAAGCTTTGCGGAAAGCTTCAAGCTTCTCACGAGACAATGCCTTTGTGAAAAGATCTGCAAGGTTGTCCTGTGTTGGCACATAAGCCAAGCTGATCTCTCCTGTTGAGAGCCTCTCCCTGACATAGTGGTAATGCACCTCAATGTGCTTTGTGCGAGCATGAAAAACTGGGTTCCTCGCAACTGCCAATGTGCTCTGACTGTCAGTGTAGATAGTGTTGGCAGTGTCCTGTCCAACACCCAAGTCAGCCATAAGGCGTCTGAGCCATACACACTCAACCGTAGCTGTGAAGACTGCCCTGTACTCAGCCTCACAACTCGAAGTGGCCACAGTAGGTTGCTTCTTGCTCAACCATGATATACATGAACTGCCAAGCATGAAACAAAAACCACTTGTGGACACTCGCGTGTCAAAACAACCAGCCCAATCTGAGTCCGAAAAAGCATGTAAGTCTGGCGGCAATGATCCCCCCTTGGGATAAAACAAGCCAAGATGAAAAGTGCCACTAAGGTAGCGGAAAATCCTCTTGACAGCCTGCCAATGCTTAGACCCTGGGCTATGCATAAATCTGCTGACCTGCGAGACTGCGAACTGAATATCTGGCCTTGTGTTGCATACATAAATGAGGCAGCCAACAGCAGTTTGGTAAAGAGTGACATCAGTAGGATCATCAGCATCATGTAGACTCAACTTCAAACCTGTTTCCATGGGAGTGGCAATAGGTTTGCAATCCTCAAGTCCAAACTTACATAGCAATGTCTCTATGTAACTTTTCTGACACAAGGCAATACCACCATCACACTGCTTAAACTGTACACCCAAGTAATGATGCAACAGCCCCAAATATTTCATCTTGAAAGTAGCATTCAAATCAGCCTTAAATTCAGCAATATGTCTCTCATTTGGTCCAGTGATCAACAAATCATCAACATAAAGAACCACAATGAGAAATAGATCATCCTCACGCTTTACATACAATGTGCTTTCTGTTGGACTGTTACGAAAGCCTCGTTTAACCAAATGAGTGTCAGCTTTCTCATACCAAGCACGAGGAGATTGCTTCAACCCATACAAAGCCTTCTTACATTTGCACACTTTGTCCTCTTGTCCTTTTATGACAAAACCGCGAGGCTGTGTTACATAAACTTCCTCAAATATGTCACCATTCAAGAAAGCAGTAACAATGTCTGATTGATGTACATCCCAACCAAAATGAGCTGCCAATGCACATAGAAAACGCACAGTAGTCATACGACAAGTGGGAGCAAAAGTCTCTTCATAATCTATGCCTTTTTGTTGTGCATAACCCTTTGCAACAAGTCGAGCCTTATGGCGATCGATCTCACCATCCGGCTTGCGTTTCAACTTGTAAACCCACTTCGTACCAATGGCCTTTTTGCCAGGAGTCAAATCACATAAAGTCCATGTGTCATTCTCTATAAGTGCATCATATTCTGATTTCATGGCAGCAATCCAATTTTCTGAATTCTGTGCTTCATCAAAAGACAGAGGCTCCTCAACATCATGTAAACTAGACACAGCCAAAGCATAACAATCTTATGCATAAGATGCATGGCGAGAGCCTGAACGAGTACGACTAGATAAAGGTGCATCCAATTTACTGTCACGCAAAGTGTGCACCAGCCATTTTGGCATACCTCTAGCCTGCTCATTTTCATCCCTTTCCTCATCAAGTACATCATGTACATCTGCAACAGTAATAGGCTGTTCTAAAACATTTTCAGAAACCCCCATAGGCTGTACATTTGCCTCATTGGAACTTACATTCGTATTTCCACCACTGAAAAGAGGCAACAAAGTGTCATAAATGTCCTGTGAGCTTACATTACTGTCTCTAGTACATGACAGCAAGGGCTGAACAGAATCTTCCACAAACACTACATCCCGTGAAACCAGAATACGTTTTTTTTGCGGATGATACAACCTGTAACCTTTGCTTTCAGCACTATAACCAACAAAAATACATTTGACAGCCTTATCATCCAATTTTCTGCGCTGCACTTGTGGCACCAAAGCATATGCCAAACAGCCAAAAACACGCATGTGCTCAATAGAAGGCTTTCTATCATGCCATGCTTCATATGGAGTAATAGACTGCAAAGCTTTCGTAGGACACCTGTTAAGTACATAAGTGGCACACATGATGGCCTCAAGCCAAAAAGAATGCGGCAAAGCTTGACTTTTGACCATACATCGTGCCTTTTCTGTTAGTGACCTGTTTTTCCTCTCAGCAACACCATTTTGCTGAGGTGTATAAGGCACTGTACATTGGTGTTTTATCCCACGACTAGCTTGAAATGTATTAAATTCATGAGACATATACTCCCCCCCTCGATCGGAACGGAGGGTGCCCATAGTACATTTTGAGACATTTTCAGCCATAGCCAAAAATTGTTTGAAGCACATAAAAACTTTGGACTTCGCTTTAAGAGGAAATACCCATGCATGCATGGAGTAATCATCAATGAAAGTCACGAAGTAAAGGTAATTGCCCAAGGACGGAGTTTGCATGGGCCCACAAACATCACTATGCACAAGCTGCAACCTGCATGTGGCCCTAACTGAACCATCCTTTGGAAACTTAGAACGCTGCATTTTACCCAGAATACAGCCTTCACAAACATGTCTGACAGGTGCTTCAAGAGGCGGCAAAGAAGCAACCATATCACATTTCTGCAAACGCAGCAAACTGGCAAAATTCAGACGACCAAAACGTGCATGCCAAAGTTTTGCATCTGAAATAGCCCTTGAATCTGCAACAGCATTTGCAAAATTTTGTCCACACTTGTCATACAAAGTGAGCTTATACAGCCCACGGCACAAAAGCCCAAATGCAACAATTTCATCACCAAAACTGAGATCATGAACTGTACATCTGTCATCCACAAATTTGACTACAAATCCAAGTCTAGCAAGTGCGGATACAGACAAGAGATTCTTCTTGATCCCAGGTACATAAAGTGCATCAACAAGTGTGAAGGAACTGCCATTAGCAGCAGTGAGCACAATCTTTCCAACTCCCTGAACTGGATAAGAGGCGTTGTTGGCACAAGTGACTGAATTCCCATGAGGGACAGACTCGAGAGAGGTAAACAATTCACGATGTGAGGTAATGTGCTTTGTAGCACCACTGTCAAAATACCACACATGTGAATCTGCAGCAATTGACAAGCATGCATCATGGACAGCAGGATTGTAAGTGCACTCTGCGCTAAAAGCCCATTCTGCATCAACATCAGCATCACAATCTCCTTTCACAGAAGACTCAACAATGGCTGCATTTGTAGTGGATCCAGCATTTGCAGTGGAACCACCCTCTTTCTTCTTAGCCTCTTTGGCCTTCAACTTAGGACACCACTTGATCAAGTGATCATTGGCTTTACAATAATGGCAACGCATCTTCTTTTTGCCCTTATCACCAGAATTGCCAGACGAAGTGCTGCCAGCAGAAGCATTAGGAATATAATTTTTACCACTCGCAGTAGAACCATAAGAAGTGGCTGCATTACTGTTACCACCCTTTCTTTGAGAAGCAATAAAAGCCTGTTCAACTGCACGCTGCCTAGTCCTTTTTTTTCTAGAAAGTGACTCTTGCAACAGCAATGTGCATAATGCGTCAAACTTGACAACTTCAGGATTTCCTTGGGTCATCAGTCTCCAAGTACTAGCAAAAGTCTGGTAGGAATCTGGTAAGGCATCAAGAACAGTCTGCACAGGGGAATTGTCCGAAATGACTTCACCTGCAGAAATGAGTTGCTCATTGATATCCTTGACACTAGCAAGGAAAGTGTCCATATCATCTTCCTCATGCATAATCTTCGACTCTAGCTCTTTACGCAGCAAAGCAATTTTAGCCTCATTGCGGCTTGCATAAAGACCTGCTAGAATATCCCAAGCCTGTTTTGCAGATTTTGCTGAACGGATGTGAGGAATAATGGTGCGCTTCACAGACAACGCAATCAATGCATGAGCCTGCGCATCCTTAACATCCCAACGAGCTTGTTCTGCTGTAGGCAAAACAACTCTAACAGCTGCAATCCTTGCAGCAAGACCTGCAACATCCTCAATATCGCCTACATCTTCAGAACCAGGACGTACATCAATGCCCTGCACAATGTTCCAGACACCTTTTGACACAAGAACATGTTGCATCATATAAGCCCACATAGGGTAGTTGTCCCCATCCAACCTGTCCTCAGCAGCAAACATCTTGAACACATCTGTGTTGTTGTTGTCAGCCATGGTAAATGCTACACCTGATGTGAAAACTGCCCGAAAATAGGAGAAATGGAGCGGGAACAACTTGTGCTATATAGCACAAACCGTAGAAGACTATAAGGGACCTGTTATGCAGAAAACGGCACTGCCAGAAAATCTGCACAAAATGACGAAATAGCCAAAGCTCACTGAAATCGGAGAAAGTGAGCAGGCGTGTGCTGGAGCAGCTGGCGACTAAGCCCGGGAGGACGTGACCTGCTCTGATACCAATTGTTGGAATTAGGGTTGCAGAGAAACACACACAGCTTGGAGAAGACGAAGGAAGCTCAAGGCACACAATAGAGAGTGTGTTACTTAGTGTGCAATGGAAAGATAGATAGCCCTAGAGTGATGGGCGTATATACAATGCACGGGGGAAAAAACCTCCTAAAGAGTGAAAAAATGCCCCGGCGGTCCTAGTGTGTTCACACACATCACTACCACATGTATATGGTAACAGTTACTTGCAGCAGAAACTACTTGGGTGGAATGAAGTCCACCATACTAGCACACCTTGCATGCCACTTAGCATAGATAGATGGATAAGCCTTTGGCGACAATGACAACCTCAAAAGTTGGAGCCAATATCCCTAAGTGCCTTGTACTAGAATTGGCATTGACACATTTATTGACCTTGTCATACATAAAATGTGAACTTGTATCTCAATTTCCCTAGCCCTTGGGGCTTGTCACAGATCCTAACAAAAAAGGCATTCACATGGGGTAGAAGCCTTGCTTCCCATTATCTCCTTCAAAGCACATTTCTTAGCAAACAAGGAATGAGATATTTTGAAATTAAAGCTTAAAAAATGTAGTACAAAAATAAAAACGTGAAATTTTCCAACTTTGGTGCCTGTCTTGTGCCTCGTGCCTCCAAATGTTTGCTTGAGAATGAATTTCAAATTCATGAGTTTGCAGTCATTGCAATGTAGTAGCAAGTATCAACTGAAGTATCACCTTGAAGGTGATAAGCCTTGTGTTTACTTTTAATCCAACTCATATCCATGGATTTTGATATACCTGGAGCACATCCTATGTTCCTGGTAACCCCCTTATTTTGGTCATATCAAATAACGATTCATATACACTTGAAAAGACCCCAAGTCAGTATGCTAATAGCATATCACATACTTTGGAAGTGAGCATTCTATATCTAGAAAATTGAAGCCTTTCTTCAGATAATAACATCTCAATATTAAAGACCCACCGAGCTTCTATGCTCAAAGTCTTCCAAGTTGTCACATGTTATGCATGATAAAACTCTTCAAGGGCCAAGCTGTGAGAGGCATCTTGAAAGTAGACTACTGCAAAGTGAGAATTGCATAGAGAATGCAGAGACTACAATGTACCTCATCATCTGCTTGTGTTCTATTGGTGATCCTTGCTCAACTATCAAAAGATTACCTTGGAGGCTAATTGAGCCTTGCTCCATTGTAACAATTGGTACTTGCATAATTGTAACAAATGAAAAGGAAATTGCAAAAAATATGCATACCATGTTTGCAATATGTTATGGAGACTGCCTCATTGATTAGAACCGATAACTATTGCCAAAAAATTATGAGATTCTTAAATGAATCCTACTACCTTGCAACGCTTATATTGGTTCTCCCAAGCATGCCAACTTTGTACCATTTTGAGTGGCTTGCAGAAGAACTTAGCAAATGCCTTGATAGGCCATTATCATATGTACGGAGATAATCCCTTATCTATTTAGAGACCTCAAACAAGCATAAGAAAAGTTGGAATGCTTCTTTACATCATCAAAGCATTGTATGCTTGTCATGCTTGGAGAGCTTTGTAAAATTCAAAAAGTACAAGCGTTAAAAATATTTTGACATTTACCTTTCTTAGCAGTTGTTCACCAAAGTCGAGCGGCTTCTTATGGCCATGCCCAACTCCATCTTTGTTGTGCTTGGAATGGCCTTTACTGTGTTACTTCCCAAGCCTCTGAGTAGTGGTGGCTTGGTCATACTTATCTTGCCCTTCTTCCCTGAAAACAGGAATAATATATCCCCTTCTTTCGCCATCCTTCGTGCTTCAAAGGAAATGGCCTTGTTGTGGTGGACAGCATGCTGGTATGGTTGTGGCCTTGTGTATTCTATTGAATTGAGTAGGTAACTTAGGAAATCGGACTACATTTGATGCGAGCCCCAATTGCTACTTCATTGACTTGCCATCCGGTGGCTAGTGTGGTCTTTGGACACCTTGCCAAGATTTTCTTGCCGAGCCTTTCTTGCTAAGGTTGCCTTGTCAAGAGCAATGCCCTAGACTAGGCCGTGGTGGCAACCCAACCTTGAGTTAAAATAAGTCCATATGTGGCCTCTCAATGTGAATCCAAAAGTAGTTACGACAACTTGCAAGAGGCAATGTAGACGAAGAAAGAAAGAGACATGCCAAACTCTAGGTGCACCCTCGCAGGTGAGTGAAAAAGCGAGAAATGCCCATACCCCTTTGCGATGCTCATGAGCTTGCTTGAAGCCATTTTGCTACACCTCACTATGGACACCTTCCTGTGTGTGGAACCCGTTCCCCGTCCATGCTCGACACTTCACCTTTCCAAGAAGGCATGCATGCCATGTCACTTCATGGAAAACCATGCTAAAAGTAGTTCCACACTCTTCCTCCGTTTTCGAGAGTGACAATTGCTTTAATACCAGTGAAAGGCAAAGGGAAGACTGGGAACAATCACACTTCTCTAATCCTCTTCCCTATATATAGGGTCGAGCCCCCATGCCTTGTTCCCATTGGACACTCGCCCCGCTACCGTTGGCCTTACACTTTCAATCAACACATGGAGTGATTTTAGCCAACTAGCTTCACTCTTACATGCTGAAATGCCTAGGTGGTAACTACTTTTTCAAGATGATGTGTGGCATGTCAGATGTTACAATCCAAGGGTTGCCCTAGCTGATCGACACATCCTTCACATGGCCTCCAACAAATTCATGATGTGTGTATGTCCCACCTTGTCAACCAGTGATAATGTACCATATTAAAACCATGGCTTGCCAACAGACTCTCGTTGGTCAGTTGGAGCCCGATAGGCCATGACTGATGACATGGTTTGTGATCACCTTTTTTGTTAGGCGCACTTAGAGTAGTACATTTAGGTACCCTCCACATAAGAGGGGGTAATTTGCTAGAGTGAAAGAAGTGACACTTGATTGGATGTCTCCACACACACACACACACACACACACACACGAATGTCATTTACCAAAGAAAAGCTTTTTATTTATTTTTGCCATAAAGGGCGACAGAGATTTTATATTAGATAGAGGACAAAATTACATTGATCTGATGTATTCTCTGATAGTCACTCCAAAATAACATTGCTTTTACAAAAGCATACATAACATTACATAGGGCTATTGTCGAGGACAGGGCCACATAATTCATCTAGTGCTTCAGGGATTCCCACCTAAACTTCGACCCCCCGAGAACGAGCTGATGACTTTGTGCAAATGGGTAATAAGCCTCAGCCCATTATCAAACTGTCCCTTCAACTTCTCTCCATCTGATTTGCACTCATCAATTATTCTCTACAGATGCGAGTAAGACCCATCTAGTAGTACTTCCTGTTGTTTGTTTATATTGGCACTATTGTAATAGCTCATGCAGTCCATTAGCACTTTGTAGTTAAATTCTGCATTGTTCCAATTTGAGCTGGTCACTTGCACAGAAAAGTGTGAAAAAAGCACTCTTAGATTTAGTCTCGTAAGCCTTATAAAAAAGACAACTGAATCTCCAATTAGTAGTTGTTTCTAGCTGGGAGTGGAACCTACATCACTTATAAGAGGGGCTAGTATGGCTGTGTTAGCTCGACAATTAATGAATAGGTGAGGTATATCTTCCTTAGCTAGGTTACATTGCTTACAAGTCCCTGTCCCCATGCCCGCAACTCTCATTTTATGACCTGTCCAAACAGCTTTATGCATGATCAACCATAGCAGAACAGAGTGTTGGGCAGGGGTATCTGAGTGCCAAAGAGTTTGGAACTTAAAGTTCCATTGTCTCCTATCCATAGAAACACACCACTTTCTATTGAGAGTAACATGTAAAGATTCTTGTAGCGCTGTGTGCAGGTTTGGGGGATTAGGAAGAGCTCCACCTCCTGACCAATATAGTGCCTTGGGTGAGGGGTCTGGCTGATTGGAGAGTGCCCACTCCATCTCTTCAGGGAACATGGCTGTTCTTGTGTTGATAAGGGTCAACTCCCAGGGTCGAAGCTGAAATCTGTAGAGTAATTCCATGTTGGTCATCCACCTATGTTTTGTTTTGTGCCACAGATCCCTCCAAGTGATAATACCCTTCCTGTGGATTCTTTTGGTTGTCCTAAGATGTCTCTGGTTGAGAGGGGGAATTGGTGGGAAAGACCACCACATAGACTCAGCTACTCTGAGCTGAAAGCTATGTTTTGACTTCCAATTTATTCTCAAAATCTTTTTGTATCTATTACAGCATTCCATAGTGACTTGAGAAGGCTTGAGACGCTTGCTACCACATCAAAGGGCCCAAAGAAAATAGTGATCCAAGGTAAGTTTTTGCACCCCTGTACTCCTCAGATTTGAAACCTATTTTGGTTACGAAAAAGCAAGGCCCATTCTTCTTCAGGTTGCTCTAGGGCTCAGAGAATGAGCTTTACTGCCAGCTTGTTAGCCCAATGATTAATGTTGGTGAGCCTCAGGCCCCCTTGCTCTTTAGGAAGACAACACACTTCCCATTTCACTTTGGCCAGTCCTTTCTTGAGCGGGTCTCCTTTCCAAAGAAAGTTCCTATAGATCCTAGTTATGCCCTTTAGCTGATTATCTGGGGAACTTCAGTAGGAGAGGAAGAAGAGTACATAACATGCTTGATGACCATAGTCCTTCCTACCAAATTAGCTTGAAACCCAATCCACCTATTAAGTTTAGAGTAGAATTTGTCCATTACCCATTGCCACCTTTGTGCCATAGAGACTCTGAAGCCGAAATGTATTCTTAATAATCTAAATATAGTTCCATCCTAGATAATGGAGCACCCCTGCTCAGCCACCCAACTTGGCAGAGGGGAACGGGATGCTTTGATGCCTGTTTTGGAATGACTGATTTAGGAGCCGGATGCCATACAGAACACACTGAGGCACTCCCAAAAGGATCTCAAGGAGTTGTCTTCATTCTGAAGGAGTCCATTCGTGTCATCAACGAATTGGGAGAGACATTGCTGCCTTCCATCTAGTAGAGTGATACCTCGGAGGCTGGCTTCTTGAATCTTATCTTTTACCAGCCAGTTTAGAGAATCAGCTGAGGTGGCAAAGAGAAGAGGTGCTAGGGGGCATCCCTGTCTGACGGATTTGTTTAGAGAAAATGAATCCGACAAAGTGTTGTTTAATGCTACTCTGGATTGGGCATTTCCCAAAAGAGTTTGAACGTACCTTACTATTCTAGGTCCAAACCCCATCATGACCAGACAATCTAGAATGAATGACCATTCTAGTCTGTATATGATTTGTCAAATTCAACCTTGACAAAGATGAAGTCTAGCTTGGATTCCTCAACATGGTCAATACCTTCCCACATGGCTATGACTGCTTCTATTCACTTCCGAGCTTTGATGAACCCCTTTTGTTCAGTGCACAGCCATTCAAAGAGGATTGGGGCTATCCTGAGAGCTATGGCCTTAGCAAAGATTTTGTAGGCTGAGATTAACATTGTTAAGGGTCTCCAATTGGAGAGAATCTCCTCAGGGCCTTTTTTGTATAGTAGTTTAATAATACCTGTGTTCAGCTGTATTGGTAGGACCCCATGTTTGACTGATTCTTCCTACACTCTGAGTAGAATTGGTGCAATACCTCTCTGAAGTTTGGTAGAACTCGTCTGGGAGGCCATCAATACCCGGGTCTTCTTTGTTTTAAGAGCATCGATGGCCCTTTTTATGTCCATTGTCATAAGCTCCGAATCGAGTTGTGCGCTCAAGTGAGGTGGGACCACTCTCTTCCTACACTTCCTTATGATTGCCCTTGCCAGAGTAACAACCTCATCTTGTCTCTCGAGTGGACTAAATAGCTGGGCGAAGTGGTCCTTGGCTAGCTCTACATTAGTCTCTTCAGAAGTGGATTTTTCTCTGTGATGTTTCTTCCTAAGACTCCTGTACATTACTCTAGATGGTTTGTCAAAGAAAAGATTGTAGGCTGCCTTGAAATCATGAAATGTTGAAAGCTTTAGAGGTTAAATGATAAAGACTTTAGCTATTGGGTGGCTTCAAAAATCCCAAGATTCACCTTTTCATTTTGAGAAGTTCTTTCACCGACTGAAGCTTGAGGTGATAGACCAAAGTTGTCATTTTTGCTAGTTCAAACTTTAAAGAAGTCCATTTTAAGAAGTTTTTTCAGAGTTGAAACTTGAGGTGATAAACTAAAGTTGTCATTTTTGCTTTAAAACTTTAAAGAAGGGATCTATTCTTTGAAGCCTTGATCTCTACATATGTTTTATTTTTATTTTTAGAGACTTTAAAGCTAAGTTTAGAACTTAAGGATGTAGAACTTTTAAAGTAAGGTCTTCTGTGAGGACTTAGAGTATTTTTTGGCTTTATTTTTATTTTTAGAGACTTTAAAGTTAAGTTTAGAACTTAAGGATGTAGAACTTTTAAAGTAAGGTCTTTTGTGAGGACTTAGAGTATTTTTTGGCTTTCTAAAAAAAACTTTAGAGTTGAGTTGGGTTAAGCATACTTTCAATGTTTTCAGTGATAGAAAGAAACTTACATTAAATGTTATTTTAATTTTAAAATTGTAAATGGATCTTTTTATTTCACTTTCATCTGACATTTCTTCCATTCTATTGTTTTAGAATGTTAAAGTGAAATTTCGCTTGCATAATTCTAGTAAATCCTATGGAGACACACACACACACACACACACACACACACACACACACACACATATATGAGTTTTTTTAAATTTCACATTTCATTTCACAGCCTCACATGGCTTGACTTTTCTTACATTCTATAACTTATTCTAATAAATATTCAAGAAAGTCTCTTTTATTAAGCAATCGCCGACTGAGTTTCCTTCCCACAAAAAAACGAACCGAAAATACTAGCATAAATCTAAAATTTGCAAGATTTTTGAACTATTCTCACATATTTCACTAGTTTTTCTTCCTTTTACCATGGTTTGCAACTAGCTAGTCTCCATTTTCAATTGTCTCAAGGCTAAGCTGAGGCAATCCTTTCTTGAACACTGATTCTACTTAAACTCACCCTAATGATTTTATCACGTTCTAATTATTTTAAAAATCCATCGTGGTTCTTTCACTTGTTTAAGAATGTTAAAATTTGAATTAAAGAAAGTGAAAAGGTTACATGGACTCACAAGTAGGGGGAGCGTCACCCCGAGGCGCTAGATTTTTTAGGACTTAGAACTTTAGAGCTTTTAAAGTGAGATTTGTAGCTTAGGGATCTAGAGTTTCAAATTGGTAAGGGGGGCTCCAGAGCTCAAAGATGTAGAACTTTTAAAGTGAGGTCTAGAGCATAGGGCTCTAAAGCTTAGGGAGGTAGAGCTTATGAGTGCTATTTTAATTCAATTCTTTGTGCTTATGTTTTTTTAAATTAAAAGCTTAAAGACGTAGAGCTTTTAAAGTGGGGTCTAGACTCAGATTAAGTCTTAAAAAAGACACCTACTTTTTTCGTCAAGGAATATTTTGCCTATCAAAACAAGCGCTTTAAAAACACCTCATGTTATTTGACTGCTAGAATCTCAAAATTGCCTATCATTTTTTGTGTATACCCTTGAGTTAACGTTATATATGGAAAATTATAAAAAGTTGATCGCATCACACAAAATATATAAAAGGGGATTGAAAATTTATATGTCAAAAAGAAATTTCTATTATATCACTTGTTTGTGTTTTAGATGTCTTGATATTTTTTTTTCTCTAAAAGTGTGACGAGTGGAAGTGTTGAAGCCTCACCATTTTCTCAAGCTTTTAATAAACAGAAGAAGAATAGATGATATGCTAGGAAAGAAGAGATGCAATAAGATTTAAATAACAGGTTAGCGATGGCGCGTGAAGGTGCAGGGTAGGAGGGAGACGACGCTACTGGTTTTGTGGCGATGGTGAGTGGTGGTTGTGCGTGAGCAGGCTTGGAGTTGTTCTGCTCATCTTAGCTCTCCCTGCGTGCTAGGGTTGGCAGGGGCGCAGGCGGTGCCGTTCTGCAGCGCTACAGTAAGCCTGGCTCAGCCTTGTGGCAGTAAGCTTTGTAGCCCGGTCATAAGCTTGCGGTGGCTTGCGCCATTATCTTTTTGTGAAGGCTGCCATTGGATCGCCATCCATTCTCAAACTGAGTGAGTGTTGGGAGGTGCACAAAGCTCAGGCTTACATCTGATGTGTCTGCAACTCGCCCTTGAGCGAAGGTGCGTTTGCCCAGCTGCTTCACCTGCGGAGCTTCTTCTTGGCGCTCTGGAGCTTTGCGAGTACTGGTAATTATCGCTAGCGCTAATAATCGCTTGGGTGTCTTCAGCCATCGTGATTATTTGCTTTAAGGAAGTGTATTTTGAGCCTCGTCAATAATCGAAGCACTCCTTAGCGTAAATAATCGTTTGTGTCATTGCTGCCAGAGCGATTATTTGCTTTAAGAATTGCATATTGAGCCTTTACTTTCACCACTACCTTGGGTAGTATCCTTTTTTAAGAATCCCGTTTTGGAAGGGTTTTGCTTTTTGCTCGTTTGCTTTGGGTGCCACTCGATAATGGAACCTGACGTGCTAGTCATAGGCAAAAATATTGTACAATTTTCACAGATGTTAGCGACGGGTAAATTATCCGAAATGACGTTAGCAATGCCGATGGACGAAGGCGACAACTCGATTTTGAAGCCGTTACATGATGCGGAAGTCGAGCCCCAATTCACCGAAGGCTTCAACCATGAAAGTGGACAAATTTGTACCGATTGGAAAAGTGCCCTCTGAAGAACCAAGAGAGAAAATGGGCTCAGCTCAAGGGTTCAAATTCGAGGTTAAAACCCTCAAAAACGGGGCTCCTCAGGGTCCCATCTGTACGAACGTAAATAAGGCGTCAACTGCATCTGCAGCTCGCAGGCCTAGCATCTCGTTTGCTAGCATACTCAAGGGGCCTAACTGTAAGGATTGTGGAAAAGGCTCAGCAGAAGGGTTGTCGAGTGATCGAGATTTCAAAAAACTGCAGAATACAAGAGCTAGACTTCAACAAGAGCTTAAGGAAGTCGACAAAATGATAGAATCTGGCCCTAACAACAACAAAAGAACTAGTACCCAAGCAGATTGCGGTGGGCTGGTGAAAGACGGGTTGGCAGATCGGGTCTTCTCCACTTTAAAAAAGTCTTTGCCCCAGCAGGTGGAGGTTGCTGAGGCTATTACTATAGCGATACCACCAACAATTATCAAAAAACAGTTAGCCAGGCAAGATGAGCTAGCACTTGTATTTGGTTTCAGTGGAAGAATACCGAACAGGTTTGAGATGATTTAATGGCTTCAAGGCCCTCAAATTCTTGGCCATGGAGGAGCAGTGGAAAGTACTTTTTACCTAGCTAAAGGATTCTGCTCAGTGAGATTCAAAGAGGCCACCGACGTGGAAAAGATCCTTGACAAAGGGCCCCTAGTCTTTAATAGGACTACGGTTTGTGTGGTGCCTTGGGAGCCAGTGTTCAACTCAGCTGAATATTTACAAGGGTTCGATCCGGTCTGGGTTAAGCTTGTGGGTCTGCCTAGCTGGCTTTGGGAAAATCTCAGGATGCTTGCGAGCCAATTGGGCACTCCCCTATTTATACCTAGCAAGAGAGGGTTTGGCAGAACCTCAAACAGGGTTTGTATAGGCTGGGATGTGTCTAAAACACGACCTAAGAGCATGGTTATCAATGTCGGACCAGGGCTAGTTACTATTCCGCTAAACTTTGGAACATACTTTGGGACATGTTTTGAATGTAACAACTTTGGACACTTCGCCAAGGACTGTCCCTTGAAGGCTAATGATATTGCAGCTCCGACAGAACAAGTCCCCCAGTAAAATGGATTCCCCGGTGGAAGGGCTGGAGAAGCAAGGAGGCAGTAACGAAGGGGTAAATGAAGAGAAGGTTAAAGGAGGTATGGTTAGTGACAAAATGGATTTCAAGATGCAGGACAAGACTGTGGAGGAATTGATTCCCATACAGAGAACTTCTGAAGGTGCAGGCAATAATAATAGGATCAGTACTCTCGCTGATAACCCCAAATTTATGACAGTGACAACGGTGACGGCTGTCCAAGTCCCTGGTCTGAAAAGAGCCAGAAGAGTGAAGGCAGTGGCAAGAGACTCCAAAGTGCTCTAAGTCATGAGAATGCTTGAGGTGAAAGGATGTAATTCATCCTCCACCCCTTTGAAAGGAGGGGGGTCCACTGTCCCACTGCACAATCCATTTGCAGCACTGCAAGAAAAGAAATCCCCTGACTTGGAACCCCCGGATTGTCCTGTGACCAAGGAGAGGGGGGGGGGGGGGGGGGGGGGGGGGGGGGGGGGGGCGAATGATTTGGATGCTGAAGAATTTGTTCCTCTGTCCCAGTGAACCCCTCATTAATGATGGAGTCTCTCACTATCCAATCTTGGAACGTAAAGGGGTTGAAAACCCGTAAGAAGAGTACCCTTTTCTGGGAGGAAGTAAAAAAGGAGAAGACGGTCAACTGCTGGTCCATCCAAGAACACCACCTAGGTGCCCATAGCAAGAGAAAATAGGTGCTAGGAAAGAAACTGGCATTCTATGGAGAAGGAAGTAACGGTTTCAGTGGCATCCTCAGCATTGCGGATAGAGAATTGGAGCCTAAGGTGGTTCTTAACCACCCATCCGACAGAATCTTGGGGATTAGAATCAGATGGGAAGGGCATACCTTCACAATTGTGAATGTGTACGGCCCTTGCAATGCAAAAGAAAGAGCTAAAATGTGGATGCATCTTAGAGATACTCCTATTGAAGGTGAGTGGTTGTTGGTTGGCGACTTCAATATGGTAGAAAAGAGCAGGGATAGAACAGGATCCTCCAGTATGTTGGCTGGCTCGGAAAGGTCCAAATGGCAAAGTTTGTGCAAAAAGTGGGCGATGATCGACTTACGAAAAGTTGGCCCATGGAACAGCATGCCTGGTTTCACCTACACAAGCCTCCAGTATGCCCGCACACTGCCTCAAGGCTGGACAGATACTATTGCTCACACCAAGCTGACTGGATACCGTCGCTGATGGAGATGAAGGTAGTCCCAACAAAAAGTCTTTCGGATCACATTCCTCTGCACATACAGTTTAAGAAGAATAAAGGGGAGGAGGAGACCCCAAGAGGTGGGAAAAAATTGCTAGTAACAGGGGCACACCTATTCAAAGACCCTCTCTTCAGGAATCTAACCAAAAAAGCACTGGGTAAGCTAAAAAAAGATGTTGACCTCAACAGACACAATGTGTGGGACCTCTTTGCTTGGAGCATCCAGAAAGAAATCAAAACCTTGGGCCCCCGGTTCAAGAAAGATAGGGAGATACACCTTCTGCATCTTACATCGGAGGTCCAGGTGCTTACCTCCATAAAAGCCAACGGGCATGCTACTGAGGAGGAGCACAAACAATGGATCGAAGACAAATCTAACCTTGCTAATGAGCAGTTAGAAGACATCAGAAAGGCAAGGCTTCTCTCAAGGGAGACTGTCCTTCAACCTGAAGCCTCCAATCAAACTCATTTTTTTAGGGCTTTAAAAATCAAGAAGAGCCGGGGCCACGTCCCGCTCGCTCTATGATGAGAAAGGGACAACAGTTCATAACCAGGATGAGATGGCTGTTCTAATGTTGAGCTATCTTAGTCAAATCATTGGACGGCCAGAGATCCAGTCCCAAGAAGTGGAAGACGCCAGAAGGACCTTACTGCAGAGTGTCAAGAAGGAAATTCCCCACTCAGAAGCTAATTGCTTGGACCAGGCATTATCCGAAGACGAATGTTCACTAGCATTGCAAGCCCTTGGCAAGGAAAAGTCCCCTGGTTGGCATGGGACGACGGTGGAATTCTTTAGAGAATTTTGGGATGATCTCAAGGCCCCAATCACAAGATTGGCCAATAAAGCCATGGTCGAAGGGTCGTTGGAGGTAAGTGTAAAGAGAGGGCTTATCAAACCCATTCAAAACAGATATGCTATTCTCAACTGAAACATTGGCGCCCTATAACGATGATGTCGGTGGCCTACAAATTATAGCTAAAGCAGTAGCCCTCAGACTAGCCCCCTTACTAACCAAGGTCATCTCTCCCCATCAACATGGGTTCATAAAAGGAAGGTCCATTTACGATAACATCTTGGCAGCAATGGTGGGCATCGAATACACAACTGTGACAAAGGAGGAGTGCATTCTGCTGCAGTTGGACCTGGACAAGGCTTATGACAGAATAACATGGACATATATAGAAGCCGTCATGGAAGCTTTGGGCTTTGGGCCTCGCCTATGTCGGTTGGTACGCGTACTGGGGCTGGAAGCCACTTAGAGCTTCTATTCAACGATAGAATTGTGGGCTCTTTTGAAGTCAAAAGGTCTATTAAGCAGGGATGCCCTCTGGCCCCCCTACTCTTCGCCATAGGATCACATCCTCTAATCACGACGCTCGAAGCTAGTGCGAAACGAGGGGAGGCCTCGCTTTGCCAAGAAATAGGCAACTCCTAGCAAAACTTTTTGCATATGATTCTCTTCTCTTCTTGAAGGCATGCCCCCAAGTCATCAGTAAAGCTCTGGAGATTGTTTAAATATTCTCAAAAGCTTCAGGGTCCCAGTGTAATATAGAGAAGTCAAGGTTGATCTCCCTACCGGAAAATGACTCATTTGACCCCTCTGTCTGGTCGGGGGAGATTGTCACAAAAGGGAATATATTCAGGCATCTGGGAGTCCCCTTGGGGGTGGACGTGACCCACAAGCAAAGATTTGAGTGGGTGCTTGAGAAAATAAAAACAAAAATGAGTAGGTGGGAGTATGCTCTTCTCCCATTCCCAAGTTGGATAAAAGTAATGAACGCTTTTATGATTCCTTACATTGCCTTCACTAGCCCGCTTCTCAAGATAGCTAAGTGTCACTGGAAAGAGTTCTTAAAACCAGTAAAAAGGATTTTATGGAAAAACAACACGAAATCCTCCAGGCCATGGCAATGGGCCCGGTGGGAATCAATTGCTCGACCGGTGAATCAAGGAGGCCTTGGAATTCTCAACCGTGTGGCCCATGCAAAAGCTTGTTGCGCCAAGTTTGTTGTTTCCTTGGCTAAACATGATCAAGTTTGGGTTGTCATGGTAAGAGAAATGATAGAATCAGCTAAACTAGGCTCGGATGGTGGAAAGTGGAGAGGGGTGGAGGTTCATGACAAATTGTTAGCTCCGGAGTGGTCTACCTTAAGACTGGGAGGCAGCTTAGGAGAATTGGTAAGAAAATGCAAGAGAGTAGCAGAAGTCTTAAAGTGGGGGGAAGAAGTCAGATACTTCAAGAACTCCATTTGCATTGATCCCCCTGGCTGTCCAAAGTTGTAGATCTGCCACAAACTCCCTATTTGATTGAGACAGCTAGGAAACTGAATAATAAGGGTCTGAAGCGACTTGGGCACTTCTAGGGAAGTGGCAACAAGAGGTGGAAAACCATTGACCTTCTGGTTACCCAGTACCAACTCAATAGCTTGGAGGTCTTGCTTGTCCACAAAGTGATGAAGGAGATTGACAATTTAGTGATGCCGACCTATGATTCGGACCTGTGATTCGGGGTTTGACTGAAATGCTTGGAAATGGCCAGGAAGTAGTCTCTTTGGGAAACCCCATCCTAAAAGCATTTATCAGACAATGATGCATGAGAAGAATTGGTCTAGCCCCCTAAACAAGCTATGGAAAAAGCAGTGGCCGGAGGAAAGGTGGGAGCAAGCATTGGAGTACATATGGAAGCCAAAGGTTCCGCAACACATGAAGGTCTTTCTATGGAAGGTAATTTGGGGTGCTCTACCGACGGGGGTGAAGATTCGGGAGAGAGGGATTGGGTCAGATCGATGCTTGGGGTGCAAGATGGCGACAGAAGATTTGACCCACTTATTCATGGACTGCCCAACTATTAAAGGCCTTGCAGAGAAACGGGTCCAAAGAACATGAAAAATTAGTTTCTTCAAGACTGACCTAATCATTGGAGGCAAGAATTCAGGAAATCCTGCCCTCCTCGTCAGCACTCAAATCATCAGATATTTCTTCTTACATAATGTATGGCAGACAAGAAACCGCCGTGTGTTTGAAGGAGGTTCTGAGGTGGCAAGCTTTGCAGAAATTACTCAAGAAAGCAAAGTTCTCATATGGATGCTCGGATGCAAGCAACACTTGGAGGATTGGTCCATGACAACTTGTGCCTTGTTGTCAGTAGATGGAATGCATAGGACGGAGGAAAATCTTGGACATCGGTAAATAAAAGATCTCAAAAGGACAACTTTATGGACCCTTTGTAACAAGGAAGAGGCGGCGTGTTGGGGGGGCTGCCCTGATGTAATTATAGTCATGGCTCAACAAGAGCACGACTAGACCTTGTAATTTTTTGGGATGTTCAATATAATTCACTCACAATTGTGAGTTTTGCTTATAGATGATACGCTTATCAATAATTACAACATGTGACGCTACCTAGCTTAGAAGGCAAGAAGTGCATTTTCAAAAGATGCCAATTTAGAAATCAAAGGGCACATGCCACAAGTGATGTAACCCTCGAGTGGGTACATACGCTGGGTCTATTGAAGCTCCGTTAATTAATTAGGCGCCAAGATTCGTACGAATCTTCCAAATCTAAACGCAAAATGATCTCCGCCTATGTCCACGCGTCCCATGAAGCTTTCTCCAGCACGCAGCCTCCGTCGGATGACGTCTGCATTCTGCTTCCCCACCTGCATGCTTCGACGCCTACTTGCTTCGCCAACGCAGGCTGCCTCTGCCTTGAGCCATGCACCATTGCAGGTCTGCACCGGGTTGAGCCTCGCACCGCTGCAAGCTGACCTCGCCACCCTCTTGCCCCAAACGTGCCCCCGCTCCAGTCGTGAGGCACCTCAAACCTGCAGTGGAATGCGCGCGAGAGACCGACCCAGTTCCGAGGCCTGCACTGGCGAGGGATGTAGCATATCACTCTCTACTATGAGTAAGAAAGCAGGGGGCACATTTGAAAATGGGGAAAAGGGCTGAAGCGGGCTTACCTACACCTACACACAGACACTGATACACCCATGCGCTGCATCTCCTCGTCCGCCTCCTTTTTGTCCTCCCACCTATAGTCACGAGCTCACATATCCGCCTGCTCGCTCCACCTCTCTGTCAGCCCCTTCGCCCTCACTCATGCCCTCCCCTGCAGATCGCGAACGAGACAAAAATCTCTTCTCTGTCATGCCCTTCGCCCTCACCAATGGCCACCCCTACAGATTGATTGATTGAGAGAGAGAGAGAGAGAGAGATGGATGTTGCCCCTGCGTCGGCTGCGCCACGTCCGGCCCTGGCTCTCTACTGACACGCGTTTGCCACTCCCCCCCCCTCTTTTCTCTCTCTCTCTCCACGTCAGCAGAGTTTCGTTTTACTTCGCTTTTTGGAGGGTATCTCACGAGATACCCTGTAATTCGAGCTGCTTGCAAAATCGGGCCAACATACTTAGTTTAAATGCAAATCATCATGACCTTCACCAATAATTTCACCAATAATGCTTCTATTAACAAAGGCATTATAATGATGTGGGGCAAGAGCTTTAAGATTTTGTATTCTATTGTTTGTGAATTAATTCAAGCTCAATGTTATGTCAACATTGGAATCATAATGAAAGTGCTTCAATTTCATTGACAGAATAGTTTGGAAATAATGGAGAACCTGTACAGTGTGCACGCAGAGCGAAGGGTTTATCTACCCGAAGTAGATAGTACAAACGCCTCAGGACTATATAACACATAGCATTTAAAGAGGGGGGGGTAAGGGGATCAATGGTAGGGAACTGGATTGGGGCTTATCGAGGGGATCTGGACCGTGCATACCTGTAAAAACTAAACCTGGACAGCGGGGGGGGGGCTGGGCATGCTGGCCAAATTCAAGCGGGATAAGGTTGAGGGAAGTGCCATGTCATCAGGGTGGAAATTTGAATTTGGGACGCTTTTCAGGGGGGTCGACAGGCGGGGAGGCCACGCTGTTGGGGTTTGGGCAGAGAGGCCACGCATTATCTCTGAGAGGCAGGAGGGTAGAGGGAAGAAGCCGCAACAGGTATGGAGAGCAGACAAATGCTGGACCTCAATGTACCTTGGGAGGCAAAACAAGTTATGCAGTCCATTGACCTAAACGTAACCTGGAAGGCAGAGGGAGATCGAGGGATGCCGGGCAGGATGGAGGCACGATTGGATGCTTTCGAGGATGGGGAGAAACAAAAGAAATATCGTATATTTGATTTGAATGAGGAGTTGGAGGAAGGCAGCTCGTCATCAACAGGCTCAAGTAGTGCTTCCATGGAATCAGGATCCCATTCTAGTGGTGGTGACCAAGTAAAGGAGTTTACCGAATTCCCTTCAACCTTCCTTGCAGATTCAATCCATAGGAGGAAACCTGTGACCCAATCTTTTGACCCAGAGTTGCATGCTTCTCACCATTTCTTTAGCTTTTCTCTGGAGAGCTATGACCTTATGCTATTAGATCTTCAAGGGATTTGTAAGCCAACATTGGGTATGCTGCACAATGTCGGCATGCATGATGTAAAACGGTGGAACAAGATGAAGGACAATCTTGTGATCCGAGGATCCCCTCGGCATGGATCAGTTAGGATCTTCTTGAAGGGTCTCCCTCCCAGAGCCATTGCACCAAAGGAGGAGTGGACAACCATTACAGAACAATGTCATGTCGACCAGCAAGGGGCTCATTTGAGCATGTTGGAAACTATGAATCAGATGAAAACTGCATGGTGCACAGATATCAAAAGGCATGGCATACCTACTTCATTCATTAGAGATGCGGTCAGAAATTGTCAGGTATGTAAGAAGGATCCTATCCTCCAATTTGAATCGCTTATGTTTCAGAAGGTTGGAGGGAAGGGAAATGCCGGTGAGAAAACTCCAAGTGAAAAAATTATTACAGATAGATTTCATGTGTGTGATGTGCTGGAGAGTATTATGATAAATCATAAAGTCAGGCTTGTTAAGATAAGATCAGCCAAGGTAGGCGAAGGAAAGGTAGAGGACTACTATGTCTGTCATCGTGGTGGTTCAAGAAGGCATCATGGAGAAAACAAGCGTAGAGAGAGGAAAACGAAGAAGTGCGGTTGTCCTTTCAAGGCACAGGTGCAATTCAGTGAGGGAGTTCATGAGGTCACGATTTTGCTTCGTGCTACGCATGAGGGCCATGTTCCTGGCTCTCGGGCTGACTTATATCATCTATCTGTTCATCCAAGTGTGCTTCAATGTTGCATGGAGGATTATTTTGATGTTGGAACATGTCGCCATGTTGCCAAAATGTCAGTTTCAAAAGAAAACTTCCACAAGCAACGAGCATCCTTGTTAGATCGCACAACTTTTCGATTCTTCATGATCTCAAAGGAGGTCCAACAGTTGGCATATAGCCTACGGCATGAAGGTAGCAAGATAATTTTCTTTTCGTGTCACCCCTTTAACTACTTAACCATTTTGTTTTCTCTAGGTCGTGCATCTGGGAATGATTGGTCTGCAATGTACATGGAGGCTCTAAAGTTACAAGCCGCAGGGAAGGTACTTTGGAGTGCCCTATCTTCATTTTTATGTTTTCCTTTTTCTTATGTCCTTATTTAGTTGCTTATTGCTTTTGAAAGGTCGCATATGTGCAACCATACAATCCAAATGCTTTGCAAGACGTCAACAAGCCGTTTGTCGTCATCATTCAAGATGATTGGATGCTTCAGATGTGTATTCGATTCTCACAACATAATGCATGGGCCGTGGACAGCACATTCAAGACAAACGTTTATGGGTTGCCATTGTATGCAGCTGTTTTGCCAAATCAAAATGGTACAGGGATTCCTTTGTGGTTGATGATGTGCACAAGTGACCCTGGGACATGTCAGGAGAGCGTTGCCCTTGAATTGACCATCCGGATCATATTCTCGAGAATGGGCAGCATACGACCGAATGCAATTGTGATAGACAAATGTCCCCAAGAATTGAATGCCATCTTGAGTGCCGTCAAAGGTGATCCTGCTTGTTGGGCTGAACACAGTGAAGGACAACGAGTCCAAGTAGCATGTCATGTCCTGGTTTGTTGGTTTCATGTCAAAAAGGCTTGGGTGGAGAACCTTTTGCCGCAAGTGCCAAGACACATGCAAGACCATGTTTATTCTTCAATGTGTAACTTGATGCACTCCAGCTCCGAGGACGACTTTGAAGATCGCTTTCAGCGCCTCTTGCTAGACTACTCCAATCATGCAAATATTCAACGTTATGTCTCCAATGGATGGTGCTCGAAGTCATGCGTATGGCGTGAACGCTGGCCGAAGTTTGGACGTCTTTTTCCCCATGGCAATGTGGACACAACGAATTTGGTGGAAAGACTATGGCAATATGTCAAGTATACTCTCTTGGATGCGAGGATAAATAGGCCAGCCTTGGATCTACTACATGCACTTGTTGGCAATGCGAGGAGTGGAAGCTGGATGGGAGGAACTCTCTTGGAGTTCTTCAAGCAAAAGCAAGAGCTAGGTGAGCTATTGACCCACTCCTTGGACTTTCTCTTCGATCTACCTCTTAGTAAAGTTCATGGCATGTTCATTGACAGCGGATTCTGGACAATTTGCTGTGTATGGTTCAAGCAAGAGTGCAACAAAGGCACTAGCTGCTGGGGAGAAGCTATGTCAACGATACAAGACTAATCCTAAAACTCTTCATGTGGTGAACGAATCTACATTACTCTTCAAGATTCAAAGCATGACATCAGACTCTTGGTACCATGTGAGCATGCAATCCTCGTACTGTGATTGCCCAGAGTGGTCCTCCCAATGCAAGCATCTATATGGGCTTCGGTTAATACTTCAAAGCTATTTTCCAATGCTTCATGAAATTTTACCTATTGTGGATAGCGTGCATGCAATGGCTGACCTTGCAACCAACGATGGAATGCAACAATGTGCCCAAGTCTTTGAAACAGGGAGTGGATGTGATGACAAAGCACTGGATACTGATATGAATGGTATTGGACCATACTTGCAATAGGTTGACATGGAGATAGTCAATTGTATTGACAAATCTAGGGAGTTCTTGCGACAATTGGCTGATGTATTACCGCAGTGGACATTGCAGCAAAAGGAGGTTGCTCTGAAGAAATTAAAGATCTCTATGGAGAACTTGGAGAATCTCCATGAGCCAGAGGAGATCAGCTTGCCAAGAAAGGGTAGCATCAAACAAATCCAGGCAAATGTCACACAAACACGGCTTGGGCATGGCAGGCTATCGTGTATCATTGATGGCATAGGTGAGGTGGTTGAAGGTTGTCCAGAACCAGCAAAAAAAACCAGAAACACAGGTTCCTTGAAACGTAAGCACAAGCGAGGGCGAAATCGAGTGCGCTTTGAGAAATGGCGACGTGTTAATTGCCGGCATTGTTGTAGCAAAACCCTTCTTGTTGATGGCTCAAATATAGTATGTTGCCATACATGCCATGCTTTGCTCCCTCTATCTCAAAGCACTTGTCTGCAAATTCAACTTCCCAGATCATGAACCACCTTGTACAGTTATGGGATGGTGAGAACCCGGCCAATGGTTCTATCATAGCATGTGACCACGAGGTATCGCATATTGATTGTGAACGACATCTCACTGTGAAGCTTGATGATGGTCGGATATATGAGAAGATCTATGCCTCGAAGACACGAATTACTTTTATATGACTTGCGTGCGGTTTAGGGTCATCCTCATATGTCATGCCTCATTGGAACTTTGCAAGCTATGTATGTTTTGTGAACATGACTTGGACAATTGCAATATATTTGTTTTTGGAACAATTAGATTGATATGATGTGGTCCTCAAGAAGCTAGGCTAGTTTGTAGATATCCTAAAGTTCATTTGGGTTGTCTTAATCTGGTTGTTTGTTCTTTATCACTCGTAAGTGGTCGCAACAATGAAGTGTTGTCTCTTTGATATCACCAGCAAAATGAAACCATAATGCATCAACACAAGCCTTTTGCCAGGTGGTTGACAACAAGCTCATGGGCCGAGTTTTCTCTGGATTTTCCCAGGTCTTGCATCTCTATATAGGGCTATAGGTTGAGCCCAAAAGGGTCATGCTTAAGCTGATCTTGATGGCGATTTTGCTAGGTTTAGGATGCGTGCACATCAGCCATGTACATATGCTTTTACCAATTCTGGGATTCTGATTTTTGCTCTCGCTCTTGCTAGGTCCAGATCAGCCTTAGAAGAAGGGTCCTTATAGTTTCCATCCATACACAATGGGACCTTGCCATAATCTCGGACATGACCATAAACTGATTGCCAAAAGCTCACACACCCAGCATGACTTCACCATAAACACACACACATTCAGCATGACACTAAAAACAAACCTCGCCATAATCTGGGACATGACTGAAAGCTCACACACATTCAGCATGACACTAAAAACAAACCTCACCATAATGCCCTAAACGTAGGGTCGGCACAAACAACACCAATCGAACCTCGCCATACTCTGGGACATGACTGAAAGCTCACACACATTCAGCATGACACTAAAAATAAACCTCGCCATAATGCCCTAAACGTAGGGTCGGCACAAACAACACCAATCGAACCTCGCCATAATGCCCTAAACGTAGGGTCGGCACAAACAACACCAATCGAACCTCGCCATACTTTGGGACATGACTGAAAGCTCACACACATTTAGCATGACACTAAAAACAAACCTCGCCATAATGCCCTAAACGTAGGGTCGGCACAAACAACACCAATCGAACATCGCCATAATGCCCTAAACGTAGGGTCGGCACAAACAACACCAATCGAACCTCGCCATACTCTGGGACATGACTGAAAGCTCACACACATTCAGCATGACACTAAAAACAAACCTCGCCATAATGCCCTAAACGTAGGGTCGGCACAAACAACACCAATCGAACATCGCCATAATGCCCTAAACGTAGGGTCGGCACAAACAACACCAATCGAACCTTGCCATACTCTGGGACATGACTGAAAGCTCACACACATTCAGCATGACACTAAAAACAAACCTCGCCATAATGCCCTAAACGTAGGGTCGGCACAAACAACACCAATCGAACCTCGCCATAATGCCCTAAACGTAGGGTCGGCACAAACAACACCAATCGAACCTCGCCATACTCTGGGACATGACTGAAAGCTCACACACATTCAGCATGACACTAAAAACAAACCTCGCCATAATGCCCTAAACGTAGGGTCGGCACAAACAACACCAATCGAACATCGCCATAATGCCCTAAACGTAGGGTTGGCACAAACAACACCAATCGAACCTCGCCATACTCTGGGACATGACTGAAAGCTCACACACATTCAGCATGACACTAAAAACAAACCTCGCCATAATGCCCTAAACGTAGGGTCGGCACAAATACCAATCGAACCTCGCCATACTCTGGGACATGACTGAAAGCTCACACACATTCAGCATGACACTAAAAACAAACCTCGCCATAATGCCCTAAACGTAGGGTCGGCACAAACACCAATCGAACCTCGCCATACTCTGGGACATGACTGAAAGCTCACACACATTCAGCATGACACTAAAAACAAACCTCGCCATAATGCCCTAAACGTAGGGTCGGCACAAACACCAATCGAACCTCGCCATACTCTGGGACATGACCATAAATTGATTGGTGAAAGCTCACACACACCCAGCATGACACTAAAAACAAACCTCGCCATAATGCCCTAAACGTAGGGTCGGCACAAACACCACCAATCGGACCTCGCCATAATCTCGGACATGACCATAAACTGATTGTCAAACACACCCAGCTGGCATGACTTCACCATAAACACACACAAAAACAAATCTCGCCATAATGCCATAAATGTAGAGTCAGCACAAACCATAACATCAAATTGATCAAGCCGGTTTAGGGTTACATGATCAGTTATAGGAGACTCGAAATAGACTGCAACGGTACAAACACCAATCGGACCATAATGCCATAAACCTAGAGTCGCTCGGCACAAAACACCAATTGGACCTCGCCATAATGCCATAAACCTAGAGTCACCATAATGTCAAATTGATCGAGCCATTTGTATTACATGATCACTAATATACACATAAACATTGGCTTATCAGAGAGTACATATAATAACTAAACCCGGACGAAGCCATAAACTTGCATACAGAAATAAAAATGGCCCAACAACCATACATCCGATCACTAAACCCGGACGAAGCCATAAACCTGCATACAGAAAAAAAAATGGCCCAACAACCATACATCCGATCACTAAACCCGGACGAAGCCATAAACATGCATACAGAAATAAAAATGGCCCAACCAACAACCATACATCCGATCACTAAACCCGGACGAAGCCATAAAACATACATGGCTCTCAGACATAGCCATAAACCAACCCAAACTCGAGCACCTATTACAGATCCAGATATAAACGTGAAACATTGCACCAAAAGCTCGTCACAAAGGACAATGCACCACAAACTGGGAACACATTACAAAACCTCGCCATAAACATACATAATCGGGGAGTCGCCTTAGACAGAATCGGACCTTGCCATAAATTTTACTCAACAGGAAATAAAAATAAAACATCACCATAAATAATAATTTTGCTGGACTAGATGCATGTCCAGAAATGGATGAGGAATCGGGGTTCGATCGAGCTCAAGCATAAAACTCTGATACATGCCGCTTACACCATAAACACTAAACCCAGACGTGGAAATAAACCTGCAAACAGAAATAAAAATGGCCACTAGCCCCACATGGAACTAAACCCGGACGCAGCCAAAAACCTGCAAACATAAATAAACCCAGACATAACCATAAACCTGCTTGTATACATAAACATGGCCACTTCCCACATACATCAAACATAGTCATGAACCTGCACATAGACAAAATATGGATCTCGGACATGGCTAGCCGCCATAAACAAGCCCACATAAACATAGTCAGTAGCCAATGATTTGCTTTCTTTGAACCAATATTGCAGCATAAAACTCGCCATACATACTTTATCGACACAAACCCTGGACATTACATGTAGGCTGACACAAAACCTCGCCCTAAACCCGATCATACATAAAGTGTCATGGGTTGTTTTACAAAACGGCCATAGACCTGGCTCCCTTTAGCGCAAAATGCAACACATATGGTGACCAGCCATAATCTCATTCCTCCCCCACTATATCTAAGCACCAACTATGGAGGCTTTGCCTCAATGCCAATACATCATCGTGTATGAACCATGTCTTCTTCACCTGCACAACATCGACAAACACAAGAGGATTGAAGGAAATTAGAAAGGAGTTTAATATCCAGATGCATATGGTAGAAAGCTAGCACTCGACACACACTCTAAGCATACCCAGCTTTTGCTCTTCTCCTACAAGCAAGACCGAATTATGTAGCGAATGGCAGCCATGACATAAAACCCACAGTCAATCGCATTTGGTTGAATTGGGCCCTGCAGCATCAAACCATTAACATGACTAACATGCCCTAAATTTTCCAAGCATGAGAGGAGCACAAGGAGACATACTTTCAACACTTTTAACTCAAATTTGGTGGCAGGTTCAAGCAATGCATGTTGGACATCATGAGCTTTTACTCCTTGGGCCATCGCCTCCATAGCACTGCATATTCATAACCTGCAAGATAAAAAACCATTGATAGCCATATCAACTTGTTTCATATACCGACCTCCCCAAGCTATGATGAACAAAGTCAACCCATGTACTTGTGCAAAACAGGTACAATATCCATCATGGTCGTGCACCCAAGTGGGTCATAGTAGAGAATGTGGTTCTTTCTCCAACGTAGCCCAGCAATCTTTGCATGTGTGGCAAGATACATAACACAACATGTCCAATGCTCCCTGTTGCAAAGAGAGACAACATCAGCATATCAATGAGAAGCCACAATGTAGCATACCTAGCAGTCCTTTGTCCTCTCCTTACAAACCACCTGTAAATGATTGGAAAAAATGTAAGCACGCATTCACCAAAGTCCCTCTCCCCGAAGAAGTTATGTAAGACCCGCATGGAATCTTGCTTGGCCAAAGTCGCATCCACAACATGATACCACATAGAGTCCACAAGCATCACTTGCATGAGGACATCTGAGCCTAGTGTGTACTCCATCCACCTGTAAAAGTGAGTATGTTAAGCACATGTTTGCTCACCATAATGCATACCACTCAATAACAAAAACATGGCGATGATTACATTGCAAATAGATTCATCGTGCGCGTGGATGCTTTATTTGATAAGATGAAGCGTAGAGCCTGATCATTAATGTCCACTCGTAGGCCAAAGCGAAGAGAGTTAAGCGACATAGGCACATGTGAAGAGAATCTACATCCAACATGCCACAATCATGAACATAGTGAGTATCAAACAATTAGAAAACTGTGAACATAGGGATGGTTGACAAGAGCCACCTGTACAAGGCCCGATTACTACGTGTTGGAGTGGCAGGGCTGATTTCATGGCCTATTTTTTCAATTGTTAGCTGGTTATTACCGACATAAAATAGGAGAGCCGACAAAGATACATCATCAGGAGAGCCTATTTCAATAGCTTTCTCTTGTGTCTTCCCTCTTTGAATCGGAAGCTTTTTCTTTGTTGGAGTTGCAAGCAATGTAGGCTAGAAAGGAATGCACATTTATTAGAACACATTAGCATGCTGGATTTTTTTTTCACCGCTCTCAACACCTAAACAAAATTACTTATGCACAAAAAAGCAAAAGTTACAAATCCTAGACACATACATCCTCATCGAGCTTAATATTGCTTAATGTCTCTGCAAGTCCTGGGCCCTCTTCTCTCTTGTCTTCATAATTCTCATTGTCGTCCTCTCCTTCAGGAGCATACTGGAAAGGGTCCTCATTGTTAGTGTCCTCCAAGGCTGCCTCAAGCCAAGGAGGAATGTCATGCATCCTCTTTTGTGAATGTCCATAGCATGGTAGTTAGAGAATTAGTAGAAATGAATGAACTAATCAAACATGGTGTGCAAACATACTATGAAAATTGATGACAAAAGAAAATTAAATTAGACAAATCGGAAACTTACATGTGTGTTGTAACCTTCATCAATGTGCTTTTGAATTTTTGCCAGCCGGAGAGCCTTGACTGCCATGTAGTCTCGCATCTTCCCAGCCACAAATTCCTCAATAAAAGCGGCCTCTGACATGTGCTTGTACTGATTTCCAAGGTCCTTCCATACTTGGTGAGCCCGCATGCGCGTGATGCGCTGATACCTTTTACAATTTTGCCTAAACTTCCTATCCTTGTCGCCAAATCTCTTTAAAGCTGCTTTATGCCAAGCTTTCACTTCCGGATTAGGCATGAGGTTTGCTCTTCTCTCAGCTTCTTTGTGGAGGGGGCGACCTCCAGGGCGCTTTTCAATCTCTACAGTGATTCCATGGAAAGTCTTGAGGTGAGACATCATCCGTAGTCTTTTGAAGATGAAGGCCGATCGCTTTGGGCAATCAGCACTTGCGCGGCATTGGCGTGCTAGCCGTCCATCAGGGAGCTCAATCTCTAGATAGACTTTTGGATCTTGGATGCTAGCTGCCTCTTCTTGCTTTCGCAGATCCTCAAATACCTCCTGTGCTTCTCCCTTTGCTACATCCTCTGTCTCAACTCCACATCCCCTTGAGCCCACCAACCTCTTTCGCGGACGGATGTTTAGGCTCGAGGGTGTGCCCATCTCAGGCAAGGTGTGCTTCCGTGGACTTCTCCTTGGTTGAGAAGTAGCCCCTTCTACATGAGGAGATGTGGGAGGAGTAGTGAATCTCTCCTCATGACACAAGGGTTCCTCTTCTTGCTCTTTAGCTATGTCCACCTTCTCGGACTTCTCCGTAGGCTGGACCTCCTCCCCATTCTTTGCCTTTGGTGAGACATCGGCCTTTCCTCTTGTGATGCGAGAGCAACCACCCCTTTGCCATGTTCTTTTCCCCTTTCTAGCAGGTGAACGAGCCATCCCCTAGCCACAACCTCAAGCCAAATTAGCTCATGAAAAGCATGACAATAATTCCCTCTATTTCTCTCTCTCTCTCTCTCACACACACACAGACACACACAATTAGCCACACAACGCACTCCCTTTCTTCACATGGCCAAGCTCGTGCATAACCCCATGGGCGAGCCCTGAGATGCTTGCAGAAAGCATGCATGGAACCCACGCATCCAACCCTTCAGCGAGAAAAAAAATTGTGCTCACCTTCAATGCTGCCCACACAGAACGCATGCATCCCAACCTTCACAGCCAGCGAGAAAAGGAGATGCCCTCACCTTACTTGCTGCTCCTCCGCTTCGCTCTCAAACGATGCTGGGCCTGAGCGATGACCAGATAGCGATGACGGGATTTTCCACCAATGTGCAAAATCCTGTAAGGACCTTTCCCCTGCCAAACCCCCATACCCCCCCACTCGCGGGCTCACCATGCAACCAATCAGCAATCGCCACGCGTCCCATGCCCCATGTTTTGAATTTGGCCAGCATGCCCAGCCCCCCCCGCTGTCCAGGTTTAGTTTTTACAGGTATGCACGGTCCAGATCCCCTCGATAAGCCCCAATCCAGTTCCCTGCCATTGATCCCCTTACCCCCCCTCTTTAAATGCTATGTGTTATATAGTCCTGAGGGTACAAACGTTTGAATTAGATGGAATCTAGAGAGATTTCTTGGCTTGGGGCTCAAGAGGAAAAGGGAACATCAAAAAAAAAAAAAACTTCCACGTTTAATATCTCCATATATTTAAGGTCCCTTGGGATAGTTTCCTATTGATGTTAAAACTCTCTTCTTCTTCTTTACTTGGTGAGCCAAAGGCTCTTTTTCATGTATCTCATAGCACAAGCCACCACGTGACACATGATTCAGAAATTAAAGAAAATAACATCGTGAAAAGCTTTGTTTAGCTTTTAATAAAAAAAGCCAAGAAAAGTGAGAAGCGTCGTCGTCAAAAGCTTCCAAGTAATAAAAGGATATGCGCAGAGGCAGTTCGCACGTTCGCACAACCAATTCGGAGCAGTTCGCTGCAGCAACAGTTCGAAGCGGAGCTTTTTGTGTAGGTTTGTCTCGGAGAGTCGGAGAGAGAGAGAGAGAGAGAGAGAGAGAGAGAGAGAGAGAGAGAGAGTTGCATATTGTTGTCCTCACGCTGTGTATGGCCATTGGTAATCTCACACATAATTTTGAAGATGATGAACCACTTGTTGATGGGTGTACCAACGAATTGGCTATTTGCATGCTAAGAACGACCACCAAAACCCCCACAAAGGCATTCATGTTCTGAATTCAAATCTAGAACATGAGAACTAGTAAGAAAGTGATTGTCCTTATCTGGATTGTGGTAATCTCGCAGCAAGCTAGCACCACGACATTGAAATCATCTTTATCTTTGCTATCAAAAGGTCTCGCCCATCTCTCTCTCTCTCATTCAGAGTTAGTTAAAAGCATCCAAGAACCTGCGTCATGACCAGGTTGTGGTGTTGACTAAGCACGATCCCCAAGATATTGGCATTGGTGAGAAAACTCACGTTGAGATTCCTAATCAGAAAAAAATGGGAGAAATCACTCACAGTGACATGATTGCTAGTGTCTCTTGTTCGCAGCTGTGGAAAAGTATCAATAGATTTCGTGAGAGCCAAACCAGGGCCATGCACCATTTGCAACACTGTGAAGAAGCCGAGGTTCGACAGATTTGTAGACAAGTTTGGAGGTGAGTATGTGAACATGACAAGTTGATGGGTTGACAAAGACAGGCAAAATAGTGGGAGCGCTTTTCAATGATAACGGTTTTTCAACGGCATTTTCTTAGCGATTTGCTTTTTAGCAACGTTCTTAATCAATCTTAGGTGCTGACCATGCGATTAGAATATAAGGCAATGGCCTAGATAATGCCAAGTGGCCAGGTCCTAGCTCTAGAATGTAAAAACCTATATTAGGCTCATTAAGGTTAAAAAAAAACTGAATATTTTTAAACCTTCAAATTAAGAAACTTTTTAGTTAGCCGAAAACCTTAAAATTGTTAATGAACCAAAAACCTTAAATTGAGAAACTTTTTAGTGAAGCTTGAGAATAACTAGGGACAAAAGAAAAGTTTAAAATAAAAACTCTCGAGCTTGAGAATAACCAGGGACATAGCAATGGCAGGGCCGGAGCACATGTCAACAAATATGTCATGTTTTTATTTTAAAGCCTGTGCCCTTGCGTCTTCCTCCTCTCAAAGACGGTGTAATCTCCAACTTTGTCAAAAACGACGGACTTGAGCAAGGGTGCAAAGCTGGATTAGAAGCCCCGCGTGTAGATCCGCTCTTAATTGGGCAAAAGACCCTAGATATTGAACATCACAAAGGAATATAAGAGAGTATGGCTCCACCCACTCAAACTTGATCATAAAAACCAGGAATAAATGGACCTTGTTGCTGAACTGCACTCACTAAAAAAATAGACCAAAACGAGCCCACAATGAGCACTAGTCAACAGACAACCCAATTTTCTCTAATCAAATTTCAATTAAGTACAAGTATTCTCTTTAAGCTTGATCAATATCCTGCATCTATTGTATTTGTCTTAATGCATGTTTACTTGGTTTGTGTATGGTAGGAAAGACATACCAACACTTGACATTTCGATTATATGAGCGCGACTCCAGCTGGACTACACTGCAAGGTTCGTTATCTCCATCCAACTCCCCATGACTATGCGTTTGCTTGGAGCAACACATAAACGCTACGGGGCAAGGCACGGCTTCCGTTCTTATAATTTTTGGAGAGACCATAGTGCCAACTCTCCACCATCTATACTATTCATAATGCAACTTAAAGGTTTTGAGGAAGGAGAAAGGCTCCACGTGTCATGCGTTGGAAGGTCTGTAATTTTTTGAGTTTTTTGAACCTTTTTTAAGTAAAAAAAAGGACCTTGGCTTTTGTACCTCTATGCACTAAAGTTGATCCATAGTCGCCTCAAGAAGAGAAGCCAGACTATTGGGAGGGACAATGAGCGAGCACATCAAGGATTCAGTGAACCGGAGCTGGACATATCGTCGCTTGGAGGAGAGAAGCTATAGGGGGGGGGGGGGGGAGAGAGAGAGAGAGAGAGAGAGAGAGAGAGAGAGAGAGAGAGAGAGAGCACATCAAAGATTTAGGGTCTCATAGATGGACAAGGCGGGAGCAGAAGATCAATTGAATTCTCAACACCTCCATGTGTCCCTCCTCAAGCTGTTGCGCTGAATGTGTGTGTGAGTGCACCCATTGGAGGCGGAAGGTTGCCAACCCATCTTGCCTCTCTTACTGCAGCCGCCCTGCTCTTCGCCTCTTCTCCATGGTTGTGTGTGTGTTTGCGCGCGCATGCGGAGAGATCAGAGAGAGAGAGAGAGCTGGAGAGAGAAAGAGAGAGCGCCTGCTCATCATTTCTTCCCCTCATGTCCACCGTTTGACAGAGCATTGGCTATTGATGAAGATGAGCCAGGAGGAGTGCATGGAAGCGCTGGCCAAGCATGCTCACATTGATCCGGTCTTCACCATGACAGAGAGAGAGAGAGAGAGAGAGAGAGAGAGAGAGAGAGAGAGAGAGAGAGAGAGAGAGAGAGAGAGAGAGAGAGAGAGAGAGAGAGCTTCATGGCGGCCCACCTGTTAATCGTTGTGAAAGAAAACTGATGTGCAATAGTTAGGGCGGATTCCTTCTCTATGCGTGCGAGCCTTGAGGGGCCGTGTGTGTGTGTGTGTGTGTGTGTGTGTGTGTGTGTGTGTGAGAGAGAGAGAGAGAGAGAGAGAGAGAGAGAGAGAGAGAGAGAGAGAGAGAGAGAGAGAGAGAGAGAGGAGAGTCACTGCTGAAAATGCATTTTGTTGCAGTTTGGAGCGAGCTAGAGAAGGCAAACAAGGAGTCCTTCTCGGCTTACAACACCTTGCAAGAAAAAAATTGTAGCCAATGAAAGACGAGATTCTCCTGCTCATCATCATCATTGTCGACGTCAATTTGTGCTGTTCCAGCAACTTCATCTGTAAATAACAATATAGAGTGAATATATTGTGCAAGAAAAAGGACCGCCACCCAAATTTAGGCCCTCCTCGGCTTGCACTTTTAGATGGATGGCTCCAACTCTCTAGCCACCCACTTATAATTAACAAGGAAAATTAACAAGGAAAAGTCGCAAATTATTTCTCTCTCTTTATAGCAGGTCTTGAGGTCATATCTCCTCTCGGATAGATCTTTAAGGTCTCTTGGGATAGTTTCCCGCGACACTAAAATTCTCTTCTGTTCTTTCTCTCTCTCTCTCTCTTGGACACTAAAAATAGTGTGTGGGTGTCAATTGAATGGAATTATGGGTAAATATCCCAGTAAAAGAACGGCCCCCTCTTGAGGACCCGTTCTAGCCCCAATCGGATAGATCTTTAAGGTCTCTTGGGATAGTTTCCTGTGACGTTAAAATTCTCTTCTTCTCCTTCTTCTTCTTCTTCTTCTCTCTCTCTCTCTCTCTCTCTCTCTCTCTCTCTCTCTCTCTCTCTCTCTCTCTCTCTCTCTCTCTCGGACATCTACAAGTAGTGCGTGGGTGTCAATTGAATGGAATTAGGGTAAATATCCCAATAAAATAACGCCCCCCTCTTGAGGACCGTTCTAGCCCCAAAGTATTTTTCTTCTAAACGCCAATTTAATGACAACACCAAGCCAAAGTTTCCTTGGTTATCTCAACCTAGATGAAATGTTGGGCATCAATTCTCGTCTTCAAGCCTTGTTGGTTGTAATTTCTCCAGATACCCCCTTGATGGATACAACAATCACCCCTTTTTTTGTTACACAAGAAATTGCATTTATGCTCCTGATAGAGCTAGTGTGTATCGATCAAGCTAGAACTTTTTGCTATAGATGCGTGCGCTCATGGCGCATTATTTGAGCACTTTACCCAAAATGCTTAATTAGAGATCACGTTGGAGGTGTAACAATTTCACTGTCTCCAAGATAGCTCCATTACCCTATGGATCCTTTACCCTATGCATTTTCAAAATGTCTTCATCATTTTTCTCTCCACTGGGAATCGAACTTGGGTCTCTAGGCACTTGCACAAACACCAAATTTAAAATCCCCATTATACTTTGATTGTGCACTTCTCAAGGTATGGGCAAGTCATGCCACGTTGAAAGAATTTGGGGCACCGTAGTGGGGCTATTCTATCATGTGAATATGAGTGTAGGATATGGATGTGCAAAGGTCATAACTTTGAATGGTGTTGTTCAAGTACATAGCATGGGAATAACATCTATGCGTTGTAGGGTTATAAGGGGGGGGGGGGGGGGGGGGGGGTCAATGAGATGAGTTAAAGGGATATGTGAGGTGTCAAAACATGGTACATATTATTGACTTTTAAAAGGATGATCTATACTTCTATATTATATATAATGCAGGTTAAATTTTTTGAGCTCAAAGAAGGCATCCACGTGTTTGATTCTCCTTCTTCTGCTACAAAGAGTGTTTGTTTCTCCTTCTTCTGTTGTACATGCTCATAATATTTAGTACTGTCTTGCACGCTGCAAGTGATGTCCATCATCTATGTTCGCTTAGTGTGTGTGACACAGTGACACAGTGACTGTGTGAGAGAGAAACTGGAGAGAGAGAGAGAGAGAAATGATGATGCAACAACACGATATGATGTTCATATGGTGTACTTGCGAGCATGTGTAATGTCACCTCTATGTGTGTGCGCGTGCACGACACTGCAAGAGTTGTTGGCAAGCTCGATATTCGTAATTTCGTACCTTCAGAGCGTGTGTGCGCGTGCGCATGCGTAGTGCACACGCTGCAACTTGCAAGAGCTGCCGGCAACTCGGTGAGCTCGAAGCCCTTGATGATATGCATGGAACTCATGGAAGCTTGGAAGAGATCAGCTGCAAGACGTGCGCTGCTGTCCGTATTCGTGTGTGTATGTGAAACGGGAGAGAGAGAGAGAGAGAGAGAGAGAGAGAGAGAGAGAGAGAGAGAGAGAGAGAGAGAGAGACGACCTGCTACAGTAGCTGCATGCAGTTCGTGCACACAGTGTGTGTTTATGCACGCTGCAAGAGCCGTTTTTCGTGCACACTGTGTGTGTGTGTGTGTGTGTGTGTGTGTGTGTGTGTGTGTGAGAGAGAGAGAGAGAGAGAGAGAGAGAGAGAGGGAGAGAGTCTGTGAGAGAGAGAGAGAGAGAGAGAGAGAGAGAGAGAGAGAGAGAGAGAGAGAGAGAGAGAGGGAGAGAAGGAGAGAGAGAGAGACTAGCTAGACTCTAGAGAGAGATAGAGAACTGAGAGAAGCGACTAGGGGCATTGTACACCACGCACGTGTTTTGTGTGTGTGTGTGTGTGTGTGTGTGTGTGTGTGTGTGTGAGAGAGAGAGAGAGAGAGAGAGAGAGAGAGAGAGAGAGAGAGAGAGAGAGAGAGAGTTCAGGAAAAATCACTTTTCCAAACATACAAAATTCCTTTCCTTGAGTTTGCTGAGGAAATTTTAGAAAATTAGGGGCATTTGCGGGGTTTTACCACGATTTTTCTCTATTTTGGGGCGGAATTTCTTCTTTTCCCCTTGCCCTCAACCAGTATTTTGAAATTGGAAACGACAGGCTATTAAGTTGAGACACATTTCTCCCGAACACTGTGAGAGTAGCATACAAAATTCTCCAGGGCTCTTGGCGCATCCATGCAACATTGCAACTTTTTGTCACTCGCACCAGAGAGAGAGGAAGAAGAAAATTGTTTTAATGTCATAGGAAATTACCCACAGAGAGAGAGAGAGAGAGAGAGAGAGAGAGAGAGAGAGAGAGAGAGAGAGAGAGAGAGAGAGAGAGAGAGCCCTCAAAATGAATTCCTTGGCTTCTCAATTGCTGGTGCAGTGTTGTAATTCGCCATGGCCACATTGACGCTTAAGGTTCTCAACCGATGGTACAACATGTTTGGCATGCGGGTCCTCATTGACCTTAATTATGAAAAGGGGGTAAAATAAGAGTACATGGAGGAAGACCTTCAAAACAAGAGTGAGTTCTTGCTTCAGGTTATCCCCATCCACAAGAAGATTCCTATGCTCATCCACAACGGCAACCTTGTTTGCGAGTCTTTGGTCGTTTTGCAATACATTGAAGAAGTTTGACCCTCTCCCGATCATGCATCCCTTCTTTCTGACAATAAATACCACAGTGCAATCTCCCCTACTCTTGGGCAGACTCTGTTGACAAGAAGCTCTACAAAGAGTGTTTGTTTCTCCTTCTTCTGCTGCACGTGCTCATAATATTTAGTACTATCTTGCAGGCTGCAACAACTGATGTCCATCATCCATGTTCGCTTAGTGTGTGTGACACAGTGACACTGTGACAATGTGTGTGTGAGAGAGAAACTGGAGAGAGAGAGAGAGAGAGAGAGAGAGAGAGAGAGAGAGAGAGAGAGAGAGAGAGAGAGAGAGAGAGAGAGAGAGAGAGAGAGAGAGAGAGATGATGCAACAACACGATATGATGTTCGTCCGGTGTACCTATAGAGATGTGTGTACTGCCACCTGTGTGTGTGTGTGCGTGCACGACACTGCAAGAGTTATTGGCGATCTCAATATTCGTAATTTTGTACCTGCAGAGCGTGTGCGCACTTCGCACGCTACAACTTGCAAGAGCTGCCGGCAACTCGGTGAGCTCGAAGCCCTCGATGATATGCATGGAACTCAAGGAAGCTTTGAAGCGATCAACTACAAGATGTGCACTGCTGTTCGTATTCGTGCGTGTATGCAAAACGAGAGAGAGAGAGAGCGAGAGAGAGCCCTCAAAACGAATTCCTTGGCTTCTCAATTGCTGGTGCAATGTTGTAATTCGCCATGGCCACATTGACGCTCAAGGTTCTCCATTGATGGTCCATCATGTTTGGCCCGCGGGTCCTCATTGCCCTTAATTATGAAAAGGGGGTAAAATAAGAGTACATAGAGGAAGACCTTCAAAACAAGAGTGAGTTCTTGCTTTAGGTTAACCCCATCCACAAGAAGATCCCTATGCTCATCCAAAACGGCAACCCTGTTTGCGAGTCTTTGGTCGTTTTGCAATACATTGAAGAAGTTTGACCCTCTCCCGGTCATGTATCCCTTCTTTCTGACAATAAATACCACAGTGCAATCCCCCCTAATCTTGGGCAGACTTTGTTGACAAGAAGCTCTACAACACTAGAGCACGGATTGTTCAAAGCTTCCAAGGAGAGAAGATAGGGCGAGACCGGAAGGACTTCGTCGAGGCGCTCGAGACATTGGATGGAGCTCTCCATGATGTGTTTGCTGGAGGTAGATTTTTTGGAGGGTAGAGAATAGGGTATGTGGACATTGCCTTGGCCCCTTGCTCTGCCTTATGAGGCCTTAAGGGAGTTCAAGATCTGGGAAGTTGCTAGGTGCCCCCATTTGACAGTGGAAGGAGACTGTATTGGAGTGGCTACGTGTGAAGGAGGCATACCGAAAGAGGCTTCAGGCACCTTAATCTTAATTAGCCCAAGATATATATATATATATATATATATATGTAGAGAGAGAGAGAGAGAGAGAGAGAGAGAGAGAGAGAGAGAGAGAGTACATGCTTACGGGTCATACCTTCAATTCTGCAACACACCCTTAAGTTCAATATGGTGCATAAAACATTTGCAAAGATAAGCAATTCAACGACCTATGTTTGCTTCCATTGCTATCAAGTTTCAAGGTGCCAATATCGGTTAAATACAATGATAAAATATATGTGCCTTATATGTCCAAAGAAAGCATTTCAAAAAAAAATCACGTCAAAGATGGCATTTTATGACTAGATGCCATTTTTTTAAAGCCGCAGCAACGCGCGGGTCACATACTAGTACTTTTGTATGGCACTTCTGCATGACGTGCAATGTATACTTTGCAATTTTAGTCTGTGACATTTCATTGCAAGACGTAATGTTTAACTATTCACATTGCTTTTTTTGTAGCTTGTCTCAAATATCGGCATGTAGATTGGACAATTGAAAAGCACCAGTATAACATTGTAGGTCAGTAAAACACTTCATTCCTTGTTGCAATTCATTACCGTTCATTACCGCTTTATCTATTTGCTTGGTTCGATTTATTGGGACTTGTTTTCAGAACTATGCATTCGATGTCGATCAAGATCTACACATGTTAATAACGCACCCAACTCTTTGTAGTGTATGGAAGTTGTGAATGCACAAGTATTGCCTCGATTGCCAAAGTTGTCATGGTCTTGTTTCCTTTACTGCTAGATGCTAAAACTCAATTTGCATATGTCCTGGTATATTCTAAAGATGTTATATAGCGAGGCCCACCAAGCAAGACTAGTTTTCTTTTCCTTCTCTCCTTCTCTCTCTCTCTCTCTCTCTCTCTCTCTCTCTCTCTCTCTCTCTCTCTCTCTCTCTCTCTCTCTCTCCCCTTCCTAGTGTTGTAGGCATGCATGCACCACGAGCGAACTGAGCTTGGAGCCAAGTGGAGAGCATGGCGACAAAGCAATACAAACACAAGGGAAGGGGTGGCAGGTGTCGCATGCCAAACAAGGAACCAAAAAATTGTGTTTTTTTTAATGTAGCAACTTGAGCATTGCTGGTGTGAGCTTGCAGAGTCTGCAACAGTGGAAGATGGACGGAAAGGGGGTGGGCTAGGCCATGCACAGGAGGGCCAGCGCACGAGATGCAGGATAGTCTTTCTCTCCATCGTGGCTGGGGCACAACCCCGACTCTGTGATGCAGCTGGAAAGGAGGCAAGAGCGGTGACGAGACGAGCGAGGAGTTGGTCGAGATGCGACAGGAGGTTGTCCCACAGAACTATCTCTCTCTCTCTCTCTCTCTCTTTGTGTGTGTTACAATGCCAGGGAGCCTGGGAGGGCTCTCACTAAGCTGGGGGCAAAAGGTCGCACCGAACAAGGGGTGAAGCAAAGGCATGCGTTGCAGGGGAGGATTGAAAGAGGAGGATGGAGAGGATTGTTAGGGAAGGAGCAAGTGGAGATGGTGTGGGGATAGCTTTGCGAGCACAATCCAAGGACCACGACGAAGCGGTGGTCGGAGCGCGGTGTAGGGGGTTAGGCAGGAACACCCTCAAAGCGAAAGCTTAAAGAAGCCAATAGGTGGGAATCTCATAAGATTCTTGCTAAATAAATATAAGTAGAGTAAGTAGGGTAGGTCCCCAAAACGTTCTTTTCATTTCTTTAGATAAGAATCTGCAGAGATGCTCCCATTTTTGTTTGAGAAAAGGGTGGGAAAGGATGCGTGGAGGAATTGGACACATTTTTTTAGTTGAATCATAAAAGGTGGGGGGACGTGGAAGAGAGAGAGGGAATGAGAGAGAGAAAGAGGTGCCACTTGCAAGCGTGCGAGTGAGATTGCACCCGACAGAAGGAGACATCTCTGGCCTTTCTGATCACGAACGTCGTCTCCGTCTGATGGATGGAGATTTGGTGCATGTTGCACAACAAGGGAATGGAAATGGAGGACGACTATCTAGAGCCGACGATCAAGAGGGGCTGAGCATTGTGCAAAGCAGTGGGAGAAAGATCTTGTGATAAAGGCTGGCCTTCGTTGCGTATGCCACTCTCTATGAAGGAAATGTTCAAGCATGGAGCACATGTAACAGCTGAAAACAATTGCCTTCCCTCGCAGCTATGGCATGCCTGCATTGGATCCCTCATGCACCTTCCCCAAGTAATCTATTTTCCTCAGGGTCATGTGGAGCATGCAGCTTTGCCTCTCCTTCCTCTCCATTGCATGCTCTCTCTGTTATTTTTTTTGGCAAATGGCTCTACAACACTACAAGGATGAGGAAGGGAGAGAGATCTCATGCATCATGAGAAGCTTCCTCATCACACCAGATTCCTCATCCACGACTTGGTTGGGCTATTTCTTGTAGTCCCCCCCCCCCCCCCCCCCCCCCCCCCCCCCCCCCCCCCCCCCCCCCTCTCTCTCTCTCTCTCTCTCTCTCTCTCTCTCATTTTTCTGCAAGCGAAGGTGCATCAGAGGACAAGGGGAACAACTAGGTTGGGATTTTCAAGCCTGTGAGATGTAGGATGCCGATACGTGCGAGATGCTGGAAGCATGCAATGCAAGTGTGATGAGGAAGCATGCCCATAGGCGGGTGCAGAAGGCTGCAGCCAGATAGGAGATATGCAGGGGGGAACACGTGCAAATATAGGGAAGACTTTAATTTGAGGGAGGTGGGAGAAGGAATCTCGCCATCTAATTAATTAATAGAGGTGAAAGTAGAGCAAAAAATAGGGACATACGAGTATATATACTTGTATTTTTGGGGCATAAGTTAGTACCCTTTTGGGGAATTTTTCCCAGGAGTGAAAATGTGAGCTAGCCTTCAAAACATAGACCATTATAGCAAAACAACCATAAATTCTTGAGAAATTTGAAGGCAAGGGTGCCGTTCAAAGGGTGACCACTAATAACTCCTTTTTTTTTTTTCAACAAATCACACTTTTTTGTGCGAGCTGTCACAAATCGCTCGTGAGTGCTACAAGATCGCTTGACCACACTCAAACCCATGACCACTAATAACTCTTACCTTCTAAGTTCTCAACATTTGGATGCCCCCAAAATGAATTGTACACAGTACATGTTGTCCAATGTCAACTTCTTAAAAAGAGGAACCATGTGCAGTGGCCTTGGTAGTTTTTCAATGGTAAAGCATAGGCTAAACCCTAAAGTAATGTGAAGAAAGTTTGAACATGGGCATGGCATTGGTACCTTTCATCCTTGATGTCACATTCCACGCTTCTTCACGCTGAAATGTTATATATTTATTATTCTTAGGGCCTGCAAACAAGTTCTAGAGTCTAGATTCATTGTTGAAACTCTTTTGGTACACTTAAAGGTTAAACCATACGTGTGAGCCAGCTATAAAGTCACGTGATCTTGCATTTTGTCACCTCTTAAAAAGACAATTGAAAACATGTCCCTTGCACATGTCCCATCTAAAGCTCTTTTGGCCTTCCGATAGCTAGAATCTTGCAAGATTCCACTTGGTTTGCAAGCTTGAGTCGCTATCAAAAGCATAAACCACCAAGATTGATCTCATCACCAATGCCTTGCGATACAATGCTATGAGGTCAGCCAGTCCACCATGACATCGGTGCTACCCATGAAGTGAGCCACGCAAACTAAAAACAAGTGAAAAAAAAAGTGAAAGGGTCACGACGGCTTTCAAAAACAATAAGAAAGTGATAAAATTGCTAGGTTGAATTAAACTGGTATCAGTGTTTGGGAAAGGATTGCCTCAACTTAGTCTTGAGCCGATTGAAAATCGAGACTATCTAGCTGCAAACCATGGTAAACGGAAGAAAAACTGATGAAATATGTGAGAAAGCCGTCCCAAAATTCTACAAATCTCAAAATGTATGCTACTATTTTTGGTTTTCTTCTTTGTGAGGAGAAACTCGATCAGCAACCGCTTAATAAAAGAGACTTTCTCAAACGGTAACACTGACTGGAATAAAGGTATAGAATGCAAGAAATGTAAAGCCATGTGAAGTTGTGAAATGAAAGGTGAAATAAAAAGAACTAATTAATATGTGTGTGTGTATAGAATTTATTAGAATTATGCAAGGTGAAGCTTCAGTTTAACATTCTCGTTCTAAAACAGTAGAATGCAAAAAAAAAAAGATATATGTGTGTGTGTAAAATTTACTAAAATTATGCAAGGTGAAGCTTCACTTTAGCATTCTAAAACAATAGAATGCAAGAAAACTAAAACATGTCACGATGTGAAATGAAAGGTAAGTCTCCATCGTGCATTGAAAACAATGAAAGTCTCCCTAACCCAACCAGTGTTCGGGAAAATTCATTTTCACAAACATAAATAAATCCTTCCAAGACAAATCTGAACCAGAAATTTTACAATACTAGCTATTATTTTTGCAAAATTAAACTAATTTTCATGTATTTCAAGCGGAATTTTCTCCTTCTTGCCCTCCTCTCAATCGGCTACTTTGATTTTGCAACCGGCTCAAGGCTAAGCTGGGGAACACTTTTCCTGAACACTGAACCCAACACAACAATAAGGGTTTCTTTTAGAAAGCCAACAAGTGAAAGGGTCATGATGGCTTTCTAAAACCACAAGAAAGTGATAAAATCATTGGGTTGAGTTTAACTAGAATTATATAAGGTGAAACATTGTTTGGGAATGTCTTTTTTATTAAGCGAGCGAGTGTCCTTCTCACAAAGAAGTAAACCAAAAATACTAGTATTTTTTTTGAAATTGGTAGGTTTTTTGAGCTAAGTTTTGACATATTTCACCGGTTTTTCTTCTACTTACTATGGTTTTCTCATATATATATATATATATATATATATATATATATATATATATATATATAAAATAAAGAGAAATCATTAATATATAATATATATGTATTTATTTATTTAAATTATGTTTGTGTAGATATATAATATAAATTAATGAGCTTTTTAAAATTATATATGTATATATATATATATATATATATATATGTACTTATATTTCAATGTTTTTTATTTTATATATATATATGTGTGTGTGTGTGTGTTTTTATGTATAGAACTTACTAGAATTATGCAAGGTGAAGCTTCACTTTAGCATTCTAAAAGAATAAAATACAAGAGAACCCAAACCATGTGAAGAACTGAAATGAAAGGCAAAATAAAAATATCCATTTAATATTTTAAAACCAAAATAACATTTAAGGTAAGTCCCAATCATCACTGAAAACATTGAAGTATGCCTAACTCAACTCTCCTCTAAGGCTTCTTTTAAAAAGCCAATAAACACTTTGCTATGTCCTCCTCTTTGTTGTAGCTTGTTTTGACATGTGGCCCCGTCATCCGCCCTTCCACTTGCCTATGTTGCATTTGCTGACCGCCTAGCATGACAACTAGCATTTCTTTTGCTTTTTTGCGTTCATTCAGAGTCCAGATCTATGAAGATTTTGCCCAAAAAAATCATCCAAAATTTATTACATACTAGTTTATTGACAAATTATGACACTACCTTTTGTTCTTCTCTTTGCAATGTTCAACATCATTGTGTGATTTTGTCATTGTCATTGTCATTGTTTTCAATTTTATTATTATGTTAGGATTTGAAGGGCAACCCAAAATGTTTACAGTAGAAACCCTAGTTAACAAACCTTTAAGTGGGTGTAGAGTGGACTTTTTTGTTGCCATATGTTTTTTTTGTGCAGCACAAAAGGTTGATGGGGGTGATGATTGCATTGCAACGATGGTGTCTCTGACAACGTGTGCAATAGCTGTGAAACCATTTGTGTGTTAAAAAATTGGGTTCTAGAGCACGACAACCAGAGACTAATTCAATTCCAAACAATTACAAAATAATAGAGCAAACCAAACCAATGACAATAAGATTCAATGAATAGTAAATATGAGTTGATTTGCACGATTAAAGTAGACAACTAAAAAAAAATCACTGCCTTGAAACTTGAAAGAGAATGAGAAGGTTGTTCAAAATCAATGTAATGCAAAAGGGCTTTGAATACCAAATATCCAAGGGAATAAAACTCTAGAGCAACAAATCAAACTTTTTCCAAGTTTGCCATCTTTCTAATCTTCATTTTCCACATCTCAAAGTACTCTTTCCACAATACATCTTGAGGACACGAAGCCTTAGGAGTCTTGAGTACAACAAGCATGTCTAAACCTAATGATTCAACAATCTATTTTGGAACTTATTTTTTATCCTATTCATATTTGAGAAGCCTCTTTCACATGCAAATTTTGAAAGTGGAAGTAGAAAAGAGCTCTACAGAATATCATGATCCATGGAAAAGATAGCTCCCATTCTTCATGGTTGCAATATCTTGCTAGGCTGAATGTATACTTTTACCTTTGAAGTAGTTACAAATACGTGTAACAAAAGTTTTCATTAATGAAAGAGTTGGCTCGTTTTTCAAAAATTATGCACAATACATCTAACCACCTTATCGTTAAAAAATATAATTTTTGTAAGTCTTGATCATAATCCTTGAGGCTTAAGTACTTTTCTGCCTTAAAGAGATCAAAATCAACCTTGAAATGATTTGATAATGCTTTTGCGAGGTCTCTGATATACATGATTACAATGTGAGCCAGATAATTCACCGTTCCTTGCAAAGTTTCATGAGATCCAACACATCCTTGTCACACATAGGGCCAAGATGCAGTGAATGAGAATGTGTGTTTCCTAAAGGAATCAATATAATCTACAATGCCATGTTGATTTTTTTGTCTTTGACAAAAACTTCAAGTATACCAGGCATCAAACCCAAATACATTCTCTAGAAAATCCATTTGCAAAGATGTTATAGAAGCCTTCAAATGGTTACCAATAGCAAAAATACTAATATGATCCTCTTGAAGTTTACAACTCAATACATTGATCTCCCTAAGGACATCTGTAAAGAAGTGCAAAAGAAATTGTGCTTTGTAGTTTGTGAGAGACGCATACAAGTCGGCTTCTTCCTTCAAGGCAATCAATAAATCTAGCATCAAATGCTTTCCCTTATCATAACTTGCCCTTTTGAGAGCCAATGAACATTGTGCATATTCAACAACTTCAGCTTTCATTTTGCGACCAATATTGGAGTCCTTTACAACTTTTGTGTCACTTTGCGGATCTAAAAACCCATTCATACAAATTTATAGCCACTTTTTCTACTACAAATTTAAATCCCTTGTATAGTTTGAATGCATCACTTGCAGCTAAGGACTCACTATGCACAACACAATGAAAGCTGCAAAGATGCATCACGTCTTCCTTCAATCTCGCAATCACACCATTGTTGAGGCATGTCATGACACTAGCTCCATTAGTCACAATGCCTATCATTTATGCAATGGAAGCTCCATTTTAACCAGAAATGCCATTAAGGTGGCATACAAATCTTTAGATTTAGCATTTTTGACATGCAACGAATCTATAAATGACTTACATATAGACCCATTTCCCTCTCTTGTATGTAAGTCACATACACAATCATGTATTATTGAGTGCTCACATCTGTACTCTTGTCAATTGAATAAAAGGGACTAGCAACAATTTCCCTTTTTATTCTCTCCCAGGCGACTGATTTGATGGTGTTTGCAAACTCCTTTCCAACACATGTGCTTGTCTAAGTTGAAGATTCACTTGCAATTGGCATATTTGGTATCCACATAAAACACCGAAGCTTTGAAAAATCATCAGAAGGTTAATTTCTACGAACCACGTGCTGCCATGAAGTTTTAATGATAGGGATGATTCTTTCTCTCTATGCATCTGTTAGCACTGCAATGTGTTTCTCTATGGAAATTGTGTTTTTATAATTATAAGATTCCCGTGCAAAATTGACGTTGCATATTCATCTAATCCGTAATTTTGTAAGGTCAAGGAACCTTCTCCAATAAATTGAGTCTTTCTATGTGCAAAGATGCACCACCTACATTTGACCCTCTCCTTTCTATCATCATCAATAATTGAATTCACCCAAGGAGAGGTATCTTCCAGATTTCTATCCATCAATGTGCATGCTTCTTTTTGGTAGAACTACCTTCAGCCTCATTGTCACATAGAGCTATAGCAACAACTTCACCAGCCTCTATGTTAAGAAAAAGTTGAGGATCATGCAAGCCCATAGCTTGTTGAATGGCCCCATGCTTTTCATTTTGCCGAGGTCATCCAAGAGGAGCCATCTACCTATTTTCTTATATAAAAAAACTATAAAATTTCATTCTAAAAGCCATAATGAAAGGGGAAATTAATGTGAACACTCAAAATAATGCTCTTATATAGCAATTTGCTATTTCATCATGATAAAACAAGACACATTCAAGACATACAAATCAAATCTTACAAAATAAAGGTACTTGCGATACATTGATGGGGACTAACTCTTTAAGATGTTCAATCTACTCTAAAAGAAAGTTACAACTTTGATGACAAACATCTTAGTACATAGACAAAGTAGTTAACTTAATGAAAAGTTGGCATCATTTCCATAATTAATGGCCACAAACATTGTTCTCATCCATGGTATGCATTGCTTTCAGATCCAGATGTTGCACTAGTTGTTATTGTATTCCATAGAAACCCCCATACAAATTATGACCATTTGATCTATAAGCCAAGCTAGTGCATAAACATCAACTTTTCTGGTATAGACATTGTCATTATATGCATTCTTCAAAAGCTCTAGAGAAATCCTAGGTTTAGGCTTATGGGATTTGCTTTGACAACATTTATCATAAAATCTAATATCTAACTTTACCAAATGATTTTCTCATATTAAATTAATCATTTAATATGGGAAGATAAAAGGGGAACAAGAGTTAGGATTTATTTATGTGCTTCTATACATCTCAATAGGGGTCTAAAAGGAGATAGTCTATCAAAGAGAAACATGCATCTAATGGAGCTTGAAAGGCCTTAGGCTCATTAGAGCCTGTAACATTTAATGGTCTACACTACAAGGTACTCCACTAAGGTTAAGTACTTCTCCCATTGGGACCTTTGATCTACTTTCGTTACAGAGGATTTAAGTAGATCAAGAATTGTTAGGTTAATTATTTCACTTTGGCCATCCGTTTGCGGGTGATAGGCCGAAGAGAAGTTTAGCCTTGTCCCTAAATTCTCAAAGAGACCCTTCCAAAAATTACTGGTCATTCTAGGATCTTTATCCGACACTATGAACATTGGCAAGCCATGGTACTTGAAGATTTGATGGGCTTTGATAGTCTTTTTGAAAGGTATAAAATGAACTTGTTTGCTAAACCAGTCTACTATCGTCCATATTCCTGTATTCCCATGGATAGACTTAGGCAATCCAAAGATAAAATCCATGGATATGCTCTCCCATGGTGAATTAGGGATTGGCAAAGGTTGAAGCAATCTAGGTTGCTTCCCTCTATCAAACTTCATCTTTTGGCATACCACACATTTAGAAACATACTCTTGTATGTTTGCTTTCATGGTAGGCCAATAGAAATATGTTTTAATCCCCTTTAGGGTAGACTGAATCCCTCTATGCCCCGCATAAGGAGAAGCATGAGATTCATACATTACTTTCTCACGTAGTGAGTTAGTAACGCATAGCCTATTGCCATAGAGAAGATAACCATCTTGTAAAGTAAATAGTTACTGTTTCTACCCTAATGCAAGGGCTGAAATCACATCTCTAAAATCGGGATCAATAGCATACTCATCTATCATTTAAGATAGATCATTGTGAGTTGCTATGGAAACCGCATTCACTCTCGGCCATCTTGAGAGTGCATCGGCTACTTGATTATGCTTGCCAGCAATGTGAGCAATATGAAAATGAAATTGCGAAAGAAAATTTTCCCACCTCATTTGTTTGTCAGAGAGCTTGGTCTGCGTCATGAAGTACTTAAGACTTTGGTGATCCGTTCGCAGAATGAAAGGAGTCCCCAATAAATAGTGCTTCCATGAGTCTAAGGCATGTAGAACTGCGAGGAGTTCCTTTTTATATATGCCTAGAGTGCTCGACTTTCATAGGCTATGGTGTGCCCTTCTTGGAGCAAAACAGCTCCAAGGCAATCGCCACAAGCATCACATTGGACCTCAAATGGCTTTGAGAGATCCAACAATGTAAGCTCATGTTGAGAGATAAGCTTTTCTTTAAGCTTTTCAAAAGCATTGTTCTCCTTGGTAGACCATGTATACCTAACATTTTTCTTTGTTAGGTCATGTAATGGTCCTACTATTAGTGAGAACTTTTCTATGAAGCGTCTATAGTATGCTTACATACCTATAAAGCTTTTTAGTTCATGAAGGTTCCTTGGTTTAGGCCATCCTTTTATAATCTCTAACTTTGATGGATCCATTCGGATGCCATCTTGAGAGATAATGTGACCTAAACACTGAATCTCTTGCAAGAAAAATTCACTTTTCTTTCGATTAACATAAAGTTTATTCTCTCTTATAACTTGAAATATTACCTGGAGGTGTTGCTTGTGTTCGTCCAATGAATTAGAGTAGATGATGATATCATCAAAGAATAGTCCAATAAAGGTTTGGTGAGGCCTACATAGCTTCTCCATCAAGCGGTTGAATGTGGTTGGTGCATTAGTCAAGCCAAAAGGCATGACTATATATTCGTAAAAACCAAACATAGTGCGAAATGCGATCTTTACAATGTCTTGATCAACTATCCTTATTTGATGATAGCCAGTTTTTAGGTCAATCCTACTGAAGTAGGTGGACCCTTGTAGCTTATCAAATAGGTCTTCTACCCGTGGAACGGAAAACCTATTCTTGATAGTGATCCTATTTAGTGCTCTATAGTCGACACACATACGATATGTGCCGTCTTTGTTTTGCACTAATAGCACATGTGAGCAAAATGGAGATGAGCTAGGCCTAGCCATGCCCTTCTCAACTAACTCATGCACTTGCCGCATAATCTCCTCTTGTTGAGCTTGAGAAACTGTGAGCGTATGTTGTATGTGTCAATGCAAGGAACTTGCCGATACACCGCGTGCGAGCCACAAATGGCTACAAGCACACAATAAGCCTAAACTAGTAAGCTCAAAGATGACGATGGTGTGTCACTCACTACTCTACACTTGCTTCATGGAGGATTCCTCGCCGCGAAGAAGAGGGAGACGCCGCTACGCCGCGCTCAACCGCCTCGCCCGCCGTCGTGCCGCCGCAATGCCCGATCGCACACACTCTCTCTCTCTCACGCATACACACACACAAGGAGATGAAGAAGAAGAAGATGGAGATGGAGAAAGAGCACTCTTCTATTGCACAAATGAGAGAATGAGTGAATTTTAGGTTTAGTTGACTTTTATATGAGCTCACCCCATTCACACTTGGGCGCCCATGCTTAGCCAACTAATCCCTTGAATGTTCCAGTTAGAGTGTGCCTCTCATCGGCGATCACTCTTACCCTTTTCCTATTGGACCGACAAGCCCGATACCTGACTCTACCAAGTAAATAATACAACGTCCTTCGTAGGTGATATGGTGTCTGTGAGCCGTGAGGGTTAACATGCCCCCCTTCCTGATGTAGATTCCATCCTCGGAAGCTATTGAGTTGAAGCTCGTTCCTCGAGGTGGAAGAGCATTTGAGATGAATGTCCTTAGCCTTCTTCAGTCACTGCAAAATCAAACAACATTGGCAAAGTAATTGCATTCTCATATAGAATTAAAAAGCATATGCAGTTGTAGGCAGACAATGTGATTGGTAACAGAATTTTAAACCATTTGTCAGCAATAAACATTAAATTTCAATATAATCAAATGCATAAACAGATGTAACAATAAAAAATTAAACAAGTATGGGGTCGCTAATTTAACGGTCGAAAGGCACTAGAGATCGACTATTAATACCATGGGTAAGCTTCTTAATTTTTTGTGGTCAATTAAGTTGTTTAATCGCGAGAGCTAAGTATTTCATGTTGGAGGGCTGACTAGAGGCTATACCTAGAAGACCTTGTAGTTAAGCTACGATAAAATAAATTTCTCCCCCAAAGTCTTTTCACAGTGATTCAATTTTGATGTGTGTGCTTATTTTGTATGCCTTGGGTTTTTTGCTTTTCAAGGAAAAGCGCCCACACTGGGAACCTCTAGGGCTCTAGTACCATAGGCGATACATGTGAGTGAAGTACCATATCAAGCTGAGATTTGTCTTCCAGCTTAAGATTTTACATTGTGGCACTTTCATTTTTTTTTTTTTTTGGGTTCGTTTTCAGAATTTTAATTTTGTAACTTTGGGGGGTCATATAACACTATTACACCTCCCCAGGCTCATCACACTAGTAAACTCCCTTTATAATACTTAAGCTAAAGGTCAATAGGGACTAAGCCCGCTAGAAAGCCCTAGTACATTTCACACAATGCTGCCTAAATCGGATTAAGAACCTAACTAGCCATTGATTATTAGGAAGGCATTCCCCATGATATTAAGAGAAGATCTCTAACACCTAGCTTGGTCAAACTAGCTTAGTCGGATTGCTTAATTTTTAAACCTAGACAAGTGATTATGACAAAAAATTACATTGAATTAAATGTTTGATACTAAGAAAATGCGGTGAATATTATGCTACCAATCACAATCAAAGCAGACAAACATGGATGCAAAAAAGATAAGGGGCAATGCTAATGGACAAGAAACACTAAGGTCCAAATCCTAACAACAACAACACGTTCCTGTACACACTAAGAAACACAAAGAATACCTCTAGGAGGCACATCAGTGGGAAAAAAGAACTTTGCTAATCACTCAACTCTAAAACAGAAACACTCCTATCGTACTAATTCTACCTACCCTCCATCACTTGAGTGATGAGGATCAAAGGTGTTTTATGGCATAGGTTTCTGTTTCAGTGTACCGGATGCGAATGTGTAGGTCTGAGTTAATGTTTTGACTATTATTGTGCATACTCGTTTGCTAATTGCTCTTGCTCTTTATTATTTTTGTTTTTTGTGAGTATAAAGCTATATATATACATTCCCTAAGATTGGAGATTAAGAGGTTAGGGAGGAAGGTTGAGAGGGGAGTGAGTGAATGATGACTGTCAGCAAACACTCCCTCCTTCCTTGGGTAGATCATACCATTTGAAATGTGCTCGTCACACTTTGAAACCAATTGTTCCAGTTGCTAATAGATGAGGGTTTTTGCCAGTAGTTTTCTATTACCTTTGGTGCCTCATTGAGTTGCAAGGGTGGTAAGGTACTCTCCCAGGATCGAACTTGAAGTGGTTCATCAGGTGATTCTTGAACACTAGGAGGTGTGGATTCCTTTGTAGCTTTATGGAGGTCTACTATTGTAGGTGGGGGATGTGGAGAAGCTTTTACCTCTATGGATGCATTACATGAGCTAGGAGCTTCATGGGACTCCCCTCTTCCTGAGCTAGGTGGAACAAACCGTTCTTTCTTTGGTACCCACACATTGCCATAACAAACAACCAATGCAGTTAACATACAGTACATATCAAACAGGAAGCAGGAAACTGCATACTTCAAACACCATACTGCAAAGTAGATAAGCAAAGAACACCATAAGGAAGAGGAAAAGAGATTGCCATCAGGTTATCTTCATCATCATCACCTAATTACAGAGTAAAAACAGCAGTACGAGATCAGGAGAGAGAGAACTGCATCGACAGGAATGCCCATAACTGCTTCTCATCCTCAGAATTCACGAGACACACACTAACTTCCCCAAAAATATAAAATACCCATGTTCACTTATCCCTAAGGTTCAAAGATAAAGGTTTTAATTACAGTTCAAAAAGTAATAGCCTGACTGCCCTGAAAGCCCTGATAAATCAGGCACTAACACCTGGCACACCTGGTGGGCAAGGTTTCTCAAACCTTGTGAGAACCCATCCCTTGATTAGCAATTTCATCCTCCAGGTTGTCTTTAGCTTCAATTCCCTGTAAAACTGTTGCTGCAGTCACAGCTTCTTTGTCAGGCCCTTCACAATTTTCCTCCACTTGAACTGTAACTGCTTCCTTAATACTCTCTGTCTCCTGAGAAAGAATCTCAGCCACAATGTTCTGAACTGAAGCTTTTAAGCTATGCTCTTCTCCTGCAATCTCCAGATCCTTCACTTCAACAACTTTATCTTTCCTTGCAGTTACTGCTCCCCCTGAATCTTCAGGAACAAGCTCCTGAATGGTAGCTGCATCCTTAATCCCTGCACACATGTCAGAATCTTTAGTAATAATCACCTGGTCAGGTTGATTTGCTCCTTTCTGCTGCAACTTTTCCTTCAAAGTCTCCAAGTGCTGTGTCAAGTCAGTACATTGTTGTTTAAGCTCAAAATTTTGCTTCTCCATTAACACATTCTCCTGCTTCATTTCCTCTTCTGCAAACACTTGGTAGGGCTTGCTGACAACATCATACATTTTTACTTTAATATGCTCCCAGATTCCCTTCATGTAATCTCTCATTTCTACCTGCATTTGGTTGACATCCACTGATGCCAAATACCAACCATCTACATCCAGCTCTTCATCAGACATCTCCCTAATTCTTCCCTCCACTCTTTTACAGGCTGTGACTTTGTTCATTAAAACCCTGTTGCTACTTTCCAAGGTAGCATTCAATGTATTCATCTCTGTCATTTGATCTTGCAAGACTGAGAAACATTCTTCTTTCCATTCAGCCAATCTAACTGAAGTCTTCTCCCTTGATTCCACAATCTGCTTGTAGACTTTCAACTCCTTTTGTAATACTTCCTGAGCTTCAGTTAACTGCTGTACTTGCTCCAGCAATAATTCTTCCTGAGTAGTACTTTTCTTACTCTCCTCCACTTCATTCTTTAACTGCTCTAATTCTGAATGCAATCTATTGTTTTCCCTCTTGACCAATGTGCTATCCATTATCTGCTGCTCCACATACTCCTTCATTACTCCAATTGCATTCTGGACTTCATCCAAAGATACATTAGCAAAACTAACTTTGCTAACTTTTGGTTTTGGAATAGCACAATCAGGAACTTGTATGGCAGACACCCCTGCCACTCCCTTAGCCTTGACTTTCTTCAATTTAAAGCCTGTTTTTACTGACATAGGGGTTACAGTTTTAGTACCTGTCTCCAAAGCAGTTTCAGTGAATAAATCACCAAATTCCCTATCCAAATTGACATTAACTGTCTCCAAAGATTCCTTACTGGTATATCCTGCAGCCATCAAACCTTGAACATCTTTGGTAAAGTGTAAAGAACTTTGATCTTCATTCAGCTTTTGCCTTTTCTCCTTTCTCTGAGTCGACCCTGAATCTACAGGTAACTGTCCCTGCTCTGGAAAAATCTTCCCCTGAAGTATACTTTTGTTGGTAACATGCTGGAAAACTGCTACAAGATATGGGCCTACCTTTGTTGTTTTGTCTTTCCTTTTTTGCTTGGTATACAACTCAAACTTCATTCTATCAAACAGAATGTTTGCCCATCCCACTTGTCTTCCATTGTCTGCAGCCATTAGTATGCCATAGTTCTCCCTGCTCATATATTCTGATTTAACTAAAAGAAACACCCTCTCAATCAACCATCTGACCTGCTGCAATCTGACTTGATTCTTCATCCCAGAAAATTGATAGTAGTGCCTATTACCCTGTCATTGTACAAAAGCCTTAGTCATCTCTTTATCTGTAGCTTTGACAAAGTCAGTATCCTCCTGTGTAGGTATGTCAAATACCTCTGCCACCAACTCTTCAGTCAGATAGTTTTCAGCAAAGATTTGCCCATCATTAGCCTGTAACTGAGACAAGTACACCTTGGCCATATTGTTTTGCCTCCAGGACATCCAAGGAAGCCTTGCAAAGTTCAAGAGACCAATATTTCTCAACCAAGAAATATTCTGTTCATTGAGAACAATTTGATACCTCAAGTCTACAAAGGTGTAGTCTGATGAAGCTTCTTCCTTGGAGATGGATGAGGTCTGAACAGGGTTATACTCTTCTACGTCATCATCATCCTCACTGGACATCTCCACTACCATTTTCTGCAAACGTGTTTTACGTACCGGTCGCTGTGATAGGTAAACCTCCTCCTCCTCACCATGAAAATCATACTTGGAGGCTATGGATGCTCTGCGTGGAGTAGACATGGCTGCGTGCGCAAGAAAGAAACGCAAAGGCTGCAAACGCTGGTCGCATATCAACTCAAACGTTTGAAAAATGATGGCTCCACTCTCTTTTCCACATGTGCGAGGAACCACGATCAAATTCACTTCATGAGTTTTATTCTCTTTTTTGTCCTCCAGGTTTTGTCCAAAGAAAGGTTTAAGTCGGAAACCATTTATTGGTTTGACTATGACTTTGCCTGCTTCATCAGTTAAAATAAAAGTGTTTGGACCAACTGCCTTGAGAATTTTAAATGGCCCCACATACCTGAGCTTCAATTTACCAGGTCCGTGCCCCAGTTTACTGTTATAAACCATTACCCAATCACCTGGAGAGAAAATTTTAAACTTAATGTTCCTGTTTATCCATGCTTGTCTTCTCTGTTGAATTATTTCTGCAGTGTACATGCTTTGAATCCTATCCTCCTCCAGCTTGAGCAGTTCTTCTTTTCTGTAATTTACTGACTCCTCAGGGGACAACTTCTGATGCACTACCACCCTAAGACTGGGCACCAAAAACTCCATGGGTACCACTGCTTCCAATCCATAAACCAACTTAAAAGGTGTCATTCCTGTTGTGACTTTGAATGCAGTCCTAAAAGCCCAAAGTGCAGAGTCTAACTTCTCACCCCAGTCTGTCCTGTTTTCATTTACCAACTTTCTGATTATCCTGACCAAAATCTTATTGGTACTCTCTGCCTGTCCATTTGCCTGAGGGTAATACACAGTTGATTTCTTGTGCAAAATCATATGCAGTTCAGTCAGTTTACTGATCACTTTGTTAATGAAATGACCTCCCTGATAAAAAACTAGCTCAATTGGACATCCAAACCTGGTCATGATATTCTTGTAAAGAAACTTTGCCACACTCCTTGCTGCATTATCTCTCAAAGCTATTGCTTCAACCCATTTTGTACAATAATCAGTTGCAACCAGAATATACCTGTTCTGTGTAAATCTTGTAGGTGGTTTGATAGGACCAACAAAATCCAAGCCCCACTTCTGAAATGGTTCTAAAGGTAGCACAGGTTGTAATAGCATCCTATCTACATTCAATGGTCTACCCTCTCTTTGACATAACAAACAGTTTTTACTGAATTCCTGAGCATCCTTGATCATAGTAGGCCACCAAAGTTCTGCTTGAAATATCTTTGTTGCTGTAACATCTCCTGAAAAGTGGCCTCCTGCATTGCCTGCATGAGCCTCTGCAAGAACTGCTCTTTGTTCATATTCAGGAACACATCTCCTGATCACTTGGTCAATTCCTCTCTTATACAACACCCCTGCAATCACTGTAAATGGTTTACTTCTTAGGGCCAACCTCTTTCTATGATCCTTGTTCATTGTTTCAGGTAAAACTCCTTCAGTTAAAAATTGCAACATGTCCTCATACCAGTCCCCTGACTGGTCAGTCACCTGAATAAGAAAAAGTTTTGCATCAGGTAATTGATCAGGTACACCTTCAGGATCATATTCCTCTGACTCTAATCTACTCAAATAATCAGCCAAGACATGAAGTCTTCCAGGAGTATGTATAACCACATAGTCAAACTCCTGCAACAACAATATCCACCTGGCTAACCTTCCTGACAAATGTGGTTTAGTAAATCAATGCTTGGTGATCAACATGAAAAATTACCCTGTTTGCCAACAAGTAATGCCTAAACTTTTGTAAAGCATATACCATTCCCAAGCACTCCCTTTCTGTCACTGTGTAGTTTTTCTCTGCAGGTGTTAATACCCTACTGGCATAATAAATGGGTCTGAACCATCCTCTTCTTTGCTTCTGCATCAATGCTGCTCCAACTGCTACATGGGATGCATTTACAAAGATATGGAATGGTAATTTCCAATCAGGAACAATCAGTATAGGTGCTACTGTTAGCATATTCTTCAAAATCTGAAATGCTTTGATTTGCTCTTCCTTCCATTCAAATACACTGTCTTTCTTTGTAAGTTTTGTCAATGGTATACACACATGAGCCAAATACCTCAAAAATCTGTTATGCCATTTTACCTGTCCCAAAAACCTACCCAACTGTTTAACTGTTTTGGGCTTTGGTGCTTTCCTGATGGCTTCCACTTTGTTAGGATCAATAGAAACTCCTTCTTCAGAAATGATATGCCCTAAGAGGACTCCCTTCTTAACTGCAAAAGCACATTTTGCTGGATTTAGTGACAACCTGAACTCCCTGCATTTCTGAAAACACAGTCTCAGGTGTCCAATATGCTCCTGTTTCTTTCCAAAGACACTGAAATCATCCAAGAAAACTCTCATGAAGGTTGTCAAAAACTCTGAAAATATATGTTGCACTGCTTTTTGAAATGTTGGAGGAGCATTTTTCAAACCAAATGTCATCACATTACTTGCATACACCCCCCATTCAGTCACAAAAGCAGTTTTATTCCTGTCTTCAAATGCCATTGCAATTTGGTTATACCCACTAAATCCATCCAAGAAGCTATAAATCTCATGTCCAGCTACTGCATCAAGTAGAGTGTCACAAAAAGGCAAAGGAAAAGGATTAGTTTTGGTAGCTGCATTAAGCTTCCTGTAGTCAACACACACTCTGATCTTCCCATTCTTCTTTGGAACTACAACAATTGGTGATAACCAAGTAACTTCTTCTACAGGATAGATAAAACCAACAGCCAAAAGCTTATCTATCTCTTCTTTTACCTGCTTAGCATAATTGGGATTCATCCTGTACCTTTGTTGTACCACAGGAACTGCATCAGCCTTCAGGTTAATTTTATGCTGACAAAAACTAGCATCAACTCCCTTCATATATGTGTACTTCCATGCAAAAATGTCTTTAAATTCCAACAATAACTCCTTAAGTTTCAGTTTAAATTCCTCATCAATATCTGCTGAGACTTTCACTGTTTGGGGTTCCTCCTGAGTGTTCAGGTTCAGTTCCTGCAGTTCATCCTGAGTTACCCTAGCAGTATTTGCCATCTGATGCTCAAATGCCCTTTTTGCTTGCTTCACTGCTTCAATAGATTCCTCTTCTTCCTTCTTTTGAATTTGCAGGTTCTTTAGTAAATCATTACCCATTTTGTTGCTTGGTTGTCTACTTCCCTGAGTAATCAGTGATTCATGAAATTCTGATTGTTTTCCATCATCCACTGAATGTAGGACATATCTATCTGCAATCTTTTGCACATCCACTTCAAATATTGGTACTACTGATGAATTAGTCTTCAAAAACTCCTCTTCTGCATCTTCTCCAATTTCTTCCACCATGTTAAGTCCTTCTGCATGCAATGCCCTAAATCCTGGTGGTAGAACTTTCTTTGCATCCATTTGCATTTTCACTTTCTTCTTCCCTCTTTTGATTACAATAGCATCTGCTCCCCATAACTACTTTAGTCTTGCTGCCCTCAACCAAGGTCTACCCAACATCATTGGGTATGAACATGTTGATTCTTCCAACCTGAGAACTACAAAGTTGGCAACAAACTGCAATCCTCCCACTGAAATTAACAAATTCCTGAGAATTCCCAAAGGCTTAACTCTCCTTTGATCTGCCATCTTTACCTGAAAAGGTGTTGGATCCCAGTCCAAGAGAGTTAATTTTTTGCATGTAGATTCTGGAAGAATATTGACTCCTGAACCACCATCCAAGAAAACTCCTGGGACAAAAACTTTCCCAATAGATACCCCAACAACTGGCACTTTATAATCCACATCCATTGGCAAAACTTCACATGCCTCTCCAATATTATTTTCTTCAGGATCAGTACTCATTACTTGATTACCATTTACTTCATTCATTAACTTTTTTAGCAATTGTTGAGAAAAAGCAGGTACCAACCTCAACATCTGCTTTACAGTAAATGTAATTGGAGCTGCCAACAAAGCTTCATAAAATTCATCACTGCTGCCCAGCTCTTTCAGTATAGCTTTTCCTTGTCCCAACAAATCTTTACCTTGCTTGCCCAAAGCATTTGCAGGAAATTCCCACTCATCTGTGAATACATTCCCATCCTGAGATTGCTATAGTTTCTTCAGTGTCTCATTTCTCACTTCTTTCTGCTCTTTCCAGTTAACAGTACCTTTATCTGATTTTTCCTGAACAACCTCTTTCATTGGTTTTGATTTTGATCTTGTCACTATCATGACATCAGTGCACTTACTGGTTTCAGGAACATCTTCAATTTGGATACATGTTGCACAGTCACAATTGCATTGCTTGTACATTCCCTGAGTATACTGACATTCCTGAACTTTGTCAACAGATTCCTGCTTATCCTGACAGCATGGTGCTTTGTCCTGAACCCATTCTTCCTCAACCCATTCTTCATCTATCCATTCTTCCAAAACCACAAGATTAGCCTCCCCTGGAGGTCTCTGCTGCTGTTGAACTGGAGTTTGTTGGTTTTGCCCCTGAGGCCTGTTGTTATTGTTGTTAGTATTATTGTATTTGATAATGGGAATACCTCTATCATTTCTGTGTTTGCACCACAGCTCACAATCAGGACCTTGTCTGTGTCCTGTTGCCCCACAATAATTACAAGGTGACTGCTGCATGTTATTTTGACCCCTATTCTGAAATCCCCAATTGTTTTGATTTTGAAATCTTCTTGGAGGTGCAGGTCCCTGATATCTCCTGTGATTACCTTGTGGAGCTACCACATTTGCTGCTGCCTCCCTCATCTTCTGAACAATGTACTCAGGTCTTCTTCCCCTCAAATCTGGATTATAGTAACAATTCTCATATTCATGACCAAATCTTTGACAAACCTGACAACAAGGTTTCTCTGACATTGCACACTGATTCATCCCCATTGATTGTAGTTTTTCCTGAACAATCTTGTTAACTGCTTCTGCAGTAACCATATCCTTTCCCTGCTTCTTATCAGTCTTTTCCTTATCTTTGTCCTTCTTCTGCTTTTTCTTTCCCTTCCTCTTCTTCTTTTTCTTCTTCTTTTCTGCCCATTCTTCATCTCCAGAATCAGTTTCCTCTTCAGTATCCTGATCTGAATCTTCAGTATCTGATCCTGAATCTTCTGCTTCAGAATCTGAATCCTCAGTCTTTTTCTTCTTCTTATTTTTCAATTGTGCTTTGCCTCCATATCTCCTTTCATTTCTAGCTGCTGCTTCCACCAATTTAGTAAAATCCTGTGCCGTGGCTAGTGGGGGTCTCCCTGCAACTGCACTCCTGAACTGTTTTTTCAGTCCTTTACAAAAATAATCTCCCAACTGCTCCATTGAAGGTTGTTGGGCTGCTTCCAACCTATTATTCAAATTCTTGAACTTTTGTGCATAGTCTTCCACTAGCAGATCTTCCTGTTTCAATCTTCTCAATTTCTTCAAGATATCTTCAGGTGTCTTGTCCTCCCTGAACCTTAAAAGAAATATAAGCTTCAAGTCATTATAATTAGCAAAAGCTCCCATGCCATACTGGATGAACCAATCCATGGCCTTGCCTTGCAATGTTGCTGCAAAATGTTCTTTCTTCACTATATCTGGATGAAGTGCCTCATACCCACTGGCAGACCATCTTGTTTGAAACTGACCAACATGGCTATCAGCATCTTGGGTTTTCTTCCCGCTGAACTTAGCCGCTCCCACTTTGGGATTCGGTGCAGCCATTGGTGGTGCTGGAAGTGGTGCAGGTACTCTTACCAGAAGTGGATTAAAAGGTAAATTACCTGTTCTTGCAGGTACAAACTGCAATTGCCTTCTTGTCCTTAAGAGTGTTTGAGTTAGTAATGCATTAACCAACTGTCCCAATAGTGGGTTTACTGGGGGTGGAGTTGTTTGTTGGCCTTCTTGGTTTGCAGGTGGGGTTTCCTGCACCCTATCTTCAGGTTCATGCAGTTCAGTCCCCTCCCCAACAATTTCTGCCCCTGCAGCAAGTTCTCCTACTGGTTCTTGTTGATCATCACCATCTAACTCATCTCCTTGTCTCCCCCTTGCAGATAATTCCCTTCTAAGTCTAAACCTTGTTCCATATGAATGTTGTGGAACATTGGACCCCTGCCCTAATTCAGTCATGCATTGCTGCTTCTTCCTTGTCTAGAATACTGTACTAGCATTCTTTTATTATGCACATTGTAGTTTGAAGGTAAATTACAGGCTCCAAAGGGTAACAGTTTTGTAACTACCTTTTCAAGAATGAGAATTCTGACTTCGCGGGGCAGTTGTGGATAGAATGCTTTCAAGAATTCTGTTGCATACTCCTCAGACTCTTCCCCCGGTGTTTTCCAGTTCACAAAATCCCGCAAACGGTCACTATCAGGGAACAAGTCGCCGCTGTGATTCATTCCTTAGCACCCATATGGTTTTAGGCGAAATTCGAACCAATAGCAGGATCGCCAAATGTTAGGCACACATTGCCATAACAAACAACCAATGCAGTTAACATACAATACATATCAAACAGGAAGTAGGAAACTGCATACTTCAAACACCATACTGCAAAGTAGATAAGCAAAGAACACCATAAGGAAGAGGAAAAGAGACTGCCATCAAGTTATCTTCATCATCATCACCTAATTACAGAGTAAAAACAGCAGTACGAGATCAGGAGAGAGAGAACTGCATCGACAGGAATGCCCATAACTGCTTCTCGTCTTGAGAATTCACGAGACACACACTAACTTCCCCAAAAATATAAAATACCCATGTTCACTTATCCCTAAGGTTCAAAGATAAAGGTTTTAATTACAGTTCAAAAAGTAATAGCCTGACTGCCCTGAAAGCCCTGATAAATCAGGCACTAACACTAGGAGCTTCATGGGACTCCCCTCTTCCTGAGCTAGGTGGAACAAATCGTTCTTTCTTTGGTACCCAAACTAGCTCTGGAGCAGGTGTGCAACATTCTGTGATTTTTTTCTTTCCACGATCGTTGATTCGTTTTGGAGCTACAGGATTGGGCGCACATGGGTCAAGCGACAAGTAAGAACACAATCTTCGTTTTGGCACCCAGATTTGATCATTTCCTTGATAGTAGCCTTGGGCTTCCAATAGTCGTTTAGGAATCCAACGCCATGTTTTCTTACATTTCTTGGGACGAGTGGGACATTTCTTACAAGGCTTCTGTTTTTTAGTACTAGCCATGGTCACTAAAGAAGATTTAGGGACCCACTTGTATGTTTTCTTCGTTATATTAGGATGACTCTTGTCAGAAGCTATATGCACTGCTTGTAGCATATTTAAGGGTACAGACATTTCATCCCCCTCAGGTGTTACCCAGGTTATCCCCCTATTTCCCCAAGTGTCTATGGTTGCTGCTAGGTGGACCCAATCCACATTGTCCGACTCAGTCATCCCAGGTAGTACATCCATATAAGGAGAATCTTCCCCAACATCAGTGCCCGCTTTACACGTGTAACAATACTGCAATGGGGCCGAGTGAACTGTGGTGTCTGATCTATGATCAATTATAAATCTGTTTCCTAGAGGATGTGCTCGACCAGTAACAAGATCCACTCGAATGACAGAATGTTGGAATTGCAGGTAGACATGGTTTTTAGACCAGTCATGCACCATTTTTGCTTTCCTCATGAAAGGACGTCCTAAGATCATCTCCGATGCCATAATGTGTTTGGAGAAATCCATAACAATGAAGGCAATCCTTATTTTATGTCCAAAGACCTTGATCTTGAGATCTTCTAGCATCCCAATAGGTTTAACAATAGACCCATTGGCCATCTTCACTACTATGGTTGTGGTCACAAGGTGAGGTCTTCCCATAGTTTCCCAAAAAATTTTAGTCACGATGCTAACCCCAGCGCCACCATCAAGGATTCCTTTCACAGTTAATCCCTTAGTAGTGATTGGTATGGTCACATTGGATTCATCACCCTCAAAGTATTGTCCCAACTTGTTAACAGGTATTTCTATAACAAGGTTCTCATCTAGGTTGGGTTGTGGATCTAAGTGTTCCTCCTCTATTGGCATCTCCCCAGCTCCATCCATCTGGGCAAATTGTGGTAGCCCAGACTTTAGTTCTCCATTGAGGAAGGCTCGAAGAGATGAGACTAGCTCAGGGTCTTTATATAGTTTGGACATGATGGTGGTTCTAACTTCTGAAGACATGAAATCCATCAATTTGGCAATGTTTAACGGCACCTTTTGGACTTCAGTCCCTTAACATGGGGAAGATGGGATCTCCATTTCTTTGATAGGATCAAGTAGTCCCTCTGTAAACATTCTTTCCATCAAGAAGTTAGTACGTCCACTTTCCCATGACTTTAAGTCACTTTCTTCTTGGATGACACTAGGTATGGCTAAGGGTCTATGGACTTGGTGAGGTTGATGTTGCGTAGGGAATACGGTGTATGTAATCTGGATCTGCCTAGGTGCTGGTTCTAGATCCCTTTGGGTATCTTCTACCAAACTCCTTAATTGCTTGACTCGCTCAATCTCCTCTGTAGGGTTTGGATAAGTTCCTATCTTCTTCTTGGATCCTTGCCATTGTGGATCATGAAGATCTTCCTTGTTGGTTTCTATCTTAGTGGTTGTTTTGGTCTCCACGGTTTCCCCTGAATCAGAATCCTCTTCAGCGTCATCTCGGGGAGTTCACTATGTGTAAAACTACCATATCACGTGCGTTCAAGACATGTTTGCAAAACCCCTTATCTGTGAATTTTTTAAGGAATAAAATATACCCTTTTTTTAAAACCTGTAAGTTTTTTTCAAATTTGAAAAATAGTATCCCTTCTATATATATATTTCTATAAGTTTCAAGAACTTTGAATACCCTTCTGTTGAACTCACGTGATAGGTTACATTTTTTTTAGGTGACCTACCCGGGAGAGTCGTTCATATATACGGGGTCGTCACCAGTCCCTATGTTGGTCTTTGAACTGGGGTCCAACTTCGCTGCTTTTTGCGATCTCTTTCTTTGTGTTTTCTTCTTTTTCTGAGATTGGGCAATTAATGACGCGTCTCTTTCCTCAAGAATATAATTTTGTTTTTGGAGCATCGATCGTGTGAGTACGTGTTCTGGTACCATAGGTGTACTTTGTGATGGCTCCTCGGTAACTTCAATCAAGTTTAACGACGTGATCTTCGATTCATTTGGATTATTTGGACATTGGGCAATCAAATGATCTATGCCACATCAATTACACATGAGTATCGGAATTGTAGACGTGCTTGCTTGATTGGTTTGCAATAGTGTGGCATTTTTTTGTAGCCTAATAGGACACTCGGCTACACGATGTGGACCTCCACACTCACAGCATTGAAGAGGTGGTCTCTTAGCAGTGTAATTGATATTTTGGCCTCTTGCCGCAAGAGCGGCTACTTTATATACATGTTTGACTTGTCCCCAATAGTCCTCCATGTAGTATTGTGGACTTTCTTCGAGCACATCTAGCCCATAGGCAATATTAGGATCTATATCTTCCTCACAGCCTTCCAAACAAGCAATAGATGACTCACAACCCACTTGATTCACTGAAGTGATTCTCGGATGTGGTGGTTGCGGTCCTAGCACTAGAGGTGGTAAAGGTGTTGTTTGAACAACATTTTGGGCCCTAGGGACCATGTGTTGTGCTGTTTGTTCAAGAGGTGGGGCTGGCATCAATGCAGGCACTCGAGGTGTGTCTATCCATGCTAAGGTTGATCTATTGGCCATCGTGCGCTTAAATACTATGCAATCCTTAGCTTGATGACCATACCTCCCACATGCATTGCACTTCCCATTGAATTTTACTCTAAAAGTAGGGCATTCATTGGTACTATGGGGTCCATAGCATACTGAGCACCATTGTTTCTCCCTTCTTGGATACATATGATTGTTTTGCGGAGCACGATTGTCTTTAAGACTCTCTTGAATAGCCTTGGTGAGATTTGCTAAAGTCATCTCAGATATCTTTGTCTCCTTAGCAATAGGCTTTAAGGTCATTGGCTGATGCCCTGATGCTTGCGAGCTAATAGATTTAGGCTCAACAGACACTCTTTCTCCTTGAATCATTAAATTATCCTCCAGTTGGATCGCATTGGTGGTGACTGCTTCCCAAGTGGTGATACCTCTAATGACTAGGCCATTGTAGATATCCTCATGTCGTAATCCCCTAATGAATCTATCAAGCAATTGGTTATTGTTGAAGCGCTCATTTGGATTACAACGAGAATTCAAATGCTTCAAGCGACTTATAAAGTCTCTCACTGACTCTCTTTCCTCTCGTTGGGCTTTCTGGAGCTGAGAGGCTACACCCCAAAGCACTCCCTCTCGTATGTATTCTTTCAAGACCAGTCTCCTAAGAGTAGGGTAAATCGTTGTTTCTTCCACCCTTAGGGTTCTATACCAATCCCCAACCTTTCCACTTAAGGTTAGGCTTAAAGCATTGCTCTTATGTAGGTCATTGTGTTCTCCTAGAGAATCGCATATTTGTTCAAACACTTCGATATGCTTTCTCACATCCCCGTCTCCACTAAATTTTTGTGTGAGCTTGGCTATTTGTACTGCCTTATTTCTAGGCTCTCTATCTGGCGCGTTACGCATATTCTCAGCAATAGATCAACCGATAGCTTGAGCAAATGTTGCCGAGTCACCTAAGTGAGCAGGCACCGTGGGTGGAGGTGCTCCAGAGACTACATGTGGAGTAGGTATTGGCATTGGGCTTGGCGCATAGGAAGCCCTTGGGTTCCACGTTGGGTACGATGTTGTGCCATGTGGTGGTCCAAAGTTCATATGTGTGGCCCTAGGCATAACAGACGTCGGATGTGACATGCTAATGCTAGCCGATATAGTCCCATGGAAATAAGAACTTGGGTATTGTGGTTGTGGAGCATAGGTAGTTGAAACAATGGGAGGGGTAGGGACTACATGAGAGTGATGACCCATAGGTGCATACGATTGGTACACACTTGTAGGTATTGTTGCAGGCATTGAGCTACCATGTAGTGGTGATTTACTAACAAATGAGGTCCATGGCGTGTTTCTTGGCATGTCCATCATTGGGGTAGGCATGGTAGCCGTGGTGTCATTAAGGGAAAGATGAGCTAGACTTGGAAAGGTAAAGCTATCACTTGTGGGCTCAGATTGCACCGAGACCCCTGGCGAAACAACATATGGGGGATCCATCGGACTTACCGAGGGAGTCTACATTTGCGATAAGGTCGGTTGTTTAGATTTTCCTGTATCGAAGAATCTCATGAGACCCGTTGAAGGCATGTTGATCCCCTTGTTCTGTCTCTCTAACTCGATAACCATATGGATGACCTCACAAACTCTTTGTTGTTGATCCTCTACACTAGTAGCACCCATTGTGGATTGTAGGACATCTAACAAACCCATGTGATAGGTGTGACCTGTGTATAGGTTGGTCAGAGTCTCTGTTTGTAGGTCGTATTCCCAGTTCTCATTTAAGAACACTCCATCTAGGTTTGAGGTGCTAGGGGTGTCCTTTGAGCTAGATGCAATGTTTCTTTCTAAGGGTTGGCCCTTAGCGGTTGCTAAGTCAGGAGCACTTGATTGATCTCTTAGCAAGGATATTGACATAGGGGCTTTCGCTTTCAACTCTCTTCGTTGCTCCTCCTTACGTAAGCTCTCGAATTCCTTTTCCCTCGCTGCAAGGATATATTGCTCAACCTCTTGCACTTCGGCAAGGCTTCTACCATCGGGTAATATGACCTCAGAGGGAAATAACTCTGAAGAGTAAGGAGGTGCAGTGAATGAAGTATTCACGTGCACATTCTCTAAGGGCCTAGGCTCTACATTGGTCATGAATGGAGAATTTACTTCCCCACCCCCCTCATTTACATCATTAGCTCCATGTTCGGAGCGAGTGGCTCTACTAAAGGTTTCCTTCAAGCGGCTAAGCACGCTTGGCCCGGACTGTGGGCCCATGGCATGCATGTCTTGCCTTGACCTATCGGGATTAGGCATTGAGAAACCCTCCCTGACGTCGTAGTCAGAGGAAGAGTCACTAGCCGCTATGTTCGGGTCTTGGTTTGTACTACCTTGGGTCCCCGTCGAGGGCCCATAACCTAAAGTAGGTGGATATTGAGAACTCGCGTAAGTCGAAATTCTCTCTAGTTGCTCCGTCTCTAGCACACGACCAGAGCGCAAATGCATGTGCCTTTGACACCCTACAAGCATCGACGAATAACCTTGAAGGTTAACTGCTTACCTTTTTTAAGCGTCGTTTTCACTCGTGTTTTTTAGTTTTTAATGTTTGATTTTTTTGATTAAAATGTGTGATGGCTCGAAACGAGCGTATCACTTAGAGGGTTGCTGTGTGCTTTACAACACAATTTTCGGACATCTGAAGTTTCGTTGGTCCTCAAAAAATCAATTTTTACCTACATGTGAAGCTAAAATTCGCAATGACTGAGGCCTAGGCTTGGGCGTGAGCTTGGGGTTGGGTTTGGGCCTGTGTATGGGAGATATACCCGATCCCGGTCCTACCTTTAATTTTTTTTTAATAATAATAAAAAAGGATAAGGTCGCCGCGGCCTGCGTGAGAGCACACACACACTCTATCTACACACACACACACACACACACACACACACACACACTCTATCTACCTACTTCTAACTAATACACCTAATGTTACACACTAACACACTCTATTACTCTCACAGATCTACTTCCTACTTACTGTACACAGAAAACTAACAACCTTAATACACAGAGAATAAACACAATACCTTTGAAAACTCCATTAACAAAGAAAAGTAACAACCTTAATACACATAGAATAAACACAGTACCTTTGAAAACTCCATTAACAAAGAAAATACACAGTATAACACAAAATCCTTCTTCTCAACACACACACCCTCCTTCCTTACCTTTCCTACAATTGAAATTGCACCACAAAAGAAGCACAGAGTGCCATTCAAGCTTAGTGTATGGCATTCCCCGGCAGCGGCGCCAAAAATATGCGCGTATGTCGCACGTGTCAATGCAAGGAACTTGCCGATACACCGCGTGCGAGCCACAAATGGCTCCAAGCACACAACAAACCTAAACTAGTAGCTCAAAGATGACGATGGTGTGTCACTCACCGCTCTATGCTTGCTTCGTGGAGGATTCCTCACCGCGAAGAAGAGGGAGACGCCACTACGCCGCGCTCAACCGCCTCGTCACCGTTGTGCCGCCGCAATGCTCGATCGCACACACGCACTCTCTCTCTCTCTCTCACATACACACACAAGGAGATGAAGAAGAAGAAGATGGAGATGGAGCAAGAGCACTCTTCTATTGCACAAATGAGAGAATGAGTGAATTTTAGGTTTAGTTGACTTTTATATGAGCTCAACCCATTCACACATGGGCGCTCATGCTTAGCCAACTAATCCCTTGAATGTTCCAGTTAGAGTGCGCCTCTCATCGGCGATCACTCTTACCCTTTTTCTATTGGACCGACAAGCCCGGTACCTGACTCTACCAAGTAAATAATACAAGGTCCGTCGTAGGTGATATGGTGTTCGTGAGCCGTGAGGGTTAACAGAAACTCTATAATGAGGTTTATTAGGCGGTGAACTTCCTAGAAGAAGTTCAATTGCATGGTCATCATTGCCTCGTTTAGGAGGTAGCTCACAAGGGATATCGTCAATAAAGACATCTTGAAACCCCTTGACAAAATTGGATAACTCTAATTCTTTGTGATTGTTTATATTTTCTTTTGTTAAAGCATGAGGTTCATTTTGAGAATCTTTAACAAAAATCATGTACACAAAAATAGAGCTCTTTATTGACTTGTTAAAAGATTACTTATGTCCAATGGGTATGGTGTTACCCATTTCCTTAGCATCTATGTACATATCCTTTTCCCTGAACCTAAAGTAGATTCTCCTTTCAGGGAATTTAACATTGGCAGCCATGCGATCAAACCATGGTGCCCTTAGGATTACGTCCTCATGCTTGAGAGGAGAGATAAAGAACTCCTCTTTGTCCACATAGCTTTGGACATGGAGCCTCAATTTCCCGAATAAGGGAGTGATTGAAGTGTCTTGCCCCTTGAAAGCACCATCTGCAGGTAGGACATCTCCCATCCGTAGGCTTGTATGCCTAGCTTGGTGGCCAACTATGTGGATATGAAATTGTGAATAGAACCAGGGTCAAAGAGAATAAAAGCATCATGTACTCTTACCTTTCCCTAAGCATAGCATAGAGGAGATCCTTTGTGGTGAGTTTCCTCCTCTTGGATTTTGACCAAGGTAGCTCTAGGAGGCTCATGGTGGGTGTTCTTTTGGGGTCAAGCACGGTAGCACGTGCCCTTGCTCGCTGCACTCGAAACATTGGTTATCCTTGCGATAACGTTCAAGCTCTTCACCAGAGAGTTTGTTTTTACCTTTGTAAACTCCCTTCTCTTTAGCTTTGTTGGAGTTGCCCTTAGGAGAATTTTGGACATTGTCATTCCCCTTAGGCTCATTGGAACCCTTGTTTTTCGTGGGCTTAGAATTACTTTTAGCCCCTGTTTGTAAATTGATTTGAGAAGCCACCATAGTATGGTGTATAACCGCCGATATGGTGCGTGGCCTTTAAGAGTTGACATACTCCGCCATTTCTTCAGTTAAGCTCGCACAAAATTGTTGCTTTTGCTCTCCAAAATCCAACTTTTTGAAGACAGTGGCTTTGAGTTGTAGGACCCAAAACTTGTCTACATATTTGTGAATGGATTCGTAGGGAGAGAGCTTCAAGCTTTGCCATTTGATGAGTACTTTATCTTTGGCATCGGGGGCCAAAAACTGCTTCATAATGAAAGCTTTTAAAGCTTTCCATGTTCATGGAGCTTCACTGTTTGCCCGTAGGCTAGACCAGCATTGTCTGGCGGACTTTTGAAAGTGCATAGCTACATGGCATAGCTTAGAGACTCCGTGAAGCCCTCATCTCCAAACACCTCATTGAATTGTTGGATAAAGGCCAAGACTTTGTCCGTAGCACCAAAGGTGCCATCATAGGTAAGAAAATAGATGCTCTTTCCTCCCTCTTTGAACTTCTTGAGATTGGACAACGTCTTCCCTGCCGGCATAGGATTTCCTATGGCCTCTTCTTTTTGATGGTTCAAAGGTTGCACCACCACTTTCTTCAGAAGACGAAGAATTTGAGGAAGATGGAGAAGAGGGTGACCTCTTTCTCGCATTTTTCTTGCCTTGATCTTCTTTGTCTGCACCATCACTTTCATAAGAGGAAGAGGATGAAGAAGATGGAGAAGAGGGTGTCCTATTTCTCGTCTTTTTCTTCTCTTTCTTTTTGTCATCTCTCTTTGAATTATGGTGTGGAGAAGTGTGCAATGGTCTTCTCTTTTTTGGAGGTGATGGAGAGCGTTTAGCCTGCTGTCTTCATGGAGCCATCTCCGTCGAGGTGGCAGGAGACTCACTTCTTTCTTATTCCTTCGGTGGGGGCTCTTGAGTTCTCCTTTGAGAAGGAGACGCGTCATCAAGAAGAAAATTTCTGAGCCCTTCATATGGATCCTCTTCTTCTTCCCGAATCGGAGAGTGGCCTCTTTTGGAAGTCTCACAAGGAGGCTTACTAGGTACTCTCTCGTCATGGTGGGGAACTTGGAGAATCCCATGAGCATGAGGTTGCCCTTGCACTTCACTTTGGAGGGATGGATTGCCCATGGCTTGTTGAAGCCTAGAAACAAGATAGTTAATAAGCATAGGTGCATCATTAGTAGCCTGCTCATTAGCAAAATAGAAATTATCAACTTTAATTTCACTCTCTTTACTATTGTCAACCATTCTAACAACTTTTAGGTGTACTTTGGCACTTCAAGCCCTAGTTGCTACTCCTCTTTACCCCTTTAGAAAAAGCACTCAAGCTACTGTACCCGTGGCTCGAATACCATTAATTGCAAGGAATAGAAGAGAGGGTCGTTCAACACCAAAACAACACCGGCTCTCGTCAAGCTTCTAATAGCTCAATAGTGGTTAATCCGTAGGCAAGCCCTATAGGACTCCTCTATTAAGGCCATAGATCTCGACATTGATGCCTTGTTATCTGAACGAAGGTAGGCGCATTGCAAGGCTGAAAAATCCCTATTCTACTTACTCAAGTGCAATTAATAGTACCAACCATTTATAGCTAGCTTGAGGACCTCCCTTCTTGAGCAAGAAAAGAGAAACCTTGTGCTCTACTAACAATGTAACATTTAATGGTCTAGTAACTTGTGTGTAGCAGAAAATAGCATGAACATAGTGAGCATTTCATTACAATAGATTCCTAATGAGAACAAAAAGAGTGCTTGGGTGGAGAGAGCAACAAAAAGTATAACATCTAGTTAGATAGCATGAATAATACTTCAAAAGAGAGAGAAATTAAGCTATTGACAACAGTTGAGGACCGGATTTACATGGAGGCGGCCCCCCCTCCAAAAGGCTTTGTATTATGGTTTCTACCATCAAGGGAGACATTTTACAATACAATTCTTTGTGTTCCTTCAATACTAGCTAGTGCAATGAAGATGGAAACTTCAAGCACTAAGCAAAACACTTATTAAACACAACATCAATTCCCTCACGGTCTCAGACCCAAGACTTCACACACCTTCAAAGATGGTGAGAGCTAGCGGGGTATGAGAGTAGATTGATAGGAAGAAGGAGTAGTCTTACGAGAAAGATGTACATCTCCTCACATAATCACTCATATTAGCATAGCTTAGCTTAGTAATTAGCATGGTAGAGGAGATGAGCATGCATTGAAGCTTGGCTCTTGGTTGGATTTGCATCACAAAGCCAAGAGTTGTTGGTGTAGACCTCCCTTCTCACAAGCTTGGAGTAGGTGATAAGATTTCCATTAAAGCTTGAGAAGGAGAGAGAGAGTCTTCTTACTCCACACATGGACTAGTGTGAGTGTGTATGCAATAATTCCGTGAGAAAATGAGTCCCCTCTCCGGAACAACCCTATGAAAAAGAAAGAAGTGAATCTTCAAATTCCTCGGAAGTTGTGGCTCCACGAAGACAACGGTCTCCACGATCCCCAACTCCTCCCAGGAGGAAAAGATCGATATAGTCCTTCTCCTCATCATTTTGAGAGGGAAGAGAGGAATCAAAAGAAGAAAAAGGCATGAAAGAGGTCACCCTCTTCTCTATCTTAATCATCTTCCTCCTCTTTTGATCAAAGTAGCGGTTTTTCTCCTAGAGAATACAAGAGGAGAGGACATCGTAAATCCTATGCTTCTTGGAAAAGGTCCTACAAGCTTAAGAAGTTCAAGGAGGGAGGAAAGAGCATCTCTTTTCTCACCTATGATGGCAGCTTTGGTGCTACGGACAAAGATTTGGCCTTCGTCACAATTTGATGCGGATTTTGGAGATGAGGGCTTCACGGAGTCCTCCAAGGTACGTCATGTAGCTATGCATTTTCAAAAGTCTACCTGACAATGGTGGGCTAGTCTACGAGGTAATGGCAAAGTTCCCAAGACATGGAAAACTCTACGAGTTTTCATAATGAAGCAATTTCTTGCAAGCGACACCAAAGACAAAGTGCTTACCAAATGGTGAAGTTTGAAGCTAACTCCCAATGAGTCGATCCACAAGTATGTGGACAAGTTTTGGGATCTACGTCTCAAAGCTACCATCTACCAAAAGATAGACTTTGCTGAAAAAAAGCAACAATTTTGTGCGGGGCTACCTAAAGATATGGCCGAGTAAGTCAACTCTCAAAGGCCTCGGACCATCACTAAGGTGACTCACCATACTATGGTCGCTTCATGAATTAGCTTCCAAACAAGGGGCTAAAAGGAATTTTAAGCCCATGGAGACTAAAGACCAAAATGAACCTAAAGGGAAGAAAAATTACAACAACAACAAGACCAAGGAGAAAGGAATTTACAAAGGTAAAAATAAACTCTCTCCTAAAGAGTTAGAAGCTTTTTGCAAAGACCATAAATGTTTCAAGTGTGGGGAGCAAGGACATGGCTATCATTCTTCCCCCAAAAGATATGCACATAATGAGACTCCTAGAGCTTCCACGGTCAAAGTTCTAAAAGAGGATACTCATTGCAAAGGATCATCCCTTTCCTATACTTGGGGAAAGGTGAGGGAGCATGATGCCTTTATCCTTTCAAACCTGGCTCTACTCACAACTTCATATCAATGGAGTTGGCCACTACGCTAGGCATACAAGCTTTCAAGATGGGAAATACGGTGACTAGCCATGGAGCTTTCAAGGGACAACAAGCCTCCGTTACTCCCTTGATTGGGAAATTGAGGCTTCATGTCCAAAGTTACGTCGACAAAGAGGACCTTTTCATCTCCCCTCTCCAACATGAGGATGCTATCCTAGGGGCACCATGGTTCAACCACATGGCTATCAATATGAAGTTTCCTGAAAGGAGAATTTATTTCACCTAGAGGAAAAAGAACATGTATATAGATTCTAATGAGCCGAATCGTACTATACCTCTTGTAAATTCCCTTGCTTAGGAAAATCTTAGTTTTTGTGCATATGATTTTTGTCAAAGAGTCCATAAATGATTCTAATGTTTTATCTAATGGAAATGGTAGGAAGTAAGAGCAATTAGAGTTTTCTAATTTCCTAAATGAATTCCAAGATGTTTTTATCGATGACATTCCTGGAGTCTTACCTCCAAAACGAGGGGATGATGACCATAAGATAGAGCTTCTACCTAGGAGCTCACCTCCTAATAAGCCTCCTTATTGAGTTTCCCAAGCTCAACAAGAGGAGACTATGAGGCAAGTACATGAATTGGTGTATAAGGGGATGGTGAGGCCTAGTTACTCTCCCTTTTGTTCACCAGTCCTATTAGTGCAAAAGAAAGACAACACAACATATGTGTGTTGACTATAAAGCACGAAATTGGACTACTACCAAGAACAGATTTCCCATACAATGGGTAGAATATGTGTTTGATAAGCTACAAGGCTCTACCTACTTCAATAGGATTGACCTTAAAAGTGGTTATCACATCAAATAAGATAGTGAATGAAGATATTGTAAAGACCGCTTTTCGCACAAAGTTTGGTCTTTATGTCTATCTTGTCGTGCCTTTTGGCTTGACAAATGTTCCGGCCACATTCAACCGCCTAATGGAGCAAAAACTTAGACCCCACTACAAGTTTACTGGAGTGTGATGATATCATCATCTACTTCAATTCTCTCAAGGAGCATAAGCAACATCTCCAGGTAATCTTTCAAGCTTTGAGGGAGAATAAACTTTTCATTAATCAAAAGAAGAGTGAAATTTTCCTTCAAGAGATTTCAGTGCTTAGGTCACATTATCTCTAAAGATGGTATCCGTATGGATCAAAGAAAGTTTGAGGTAATAAAAGGATGGCCTAATCCAAGGAATCTACATAAGCTACAAAGCTTCATTGGTATGTGTGCATACTATAGACGCTTCATAGAAAAATTCTCGCAAATTGCAGGACCATTACATGACTTGACAAAGAAAAATGTTAAGTATACATGGATTGCAAAAGAGAAAAATGCTTTTGAGAAGCTCAAAGAAAAGCTTACCTCTCAACCTGTGCTTACACTACTGGATCTCGCAAAACCATTTGAGGTCCAATGTGATGCTTGTGGAGATTGCCTTGGAGCAGTCTTGCTTCAAGAAGGGCATGCCATAACGTACGAGAGTCGAAGACTCAACTCCGATGAGTGAAGGGCCTACTCAAGTTTCCCAAGGCTCGATTGAGGCAAACAACGGGCAAAAATCCTACGGGCCACCAAAAGTATTATGCTAAGCTATCAAAAAGATACTATGGTGCTTTTCAAATCTAAAAACCAATCGAGATGGCCTATCAACTAAAATGGCCCAATCATTGGCTCATACACAATGATTTTCATGTGAGCCTACTTAAGCCTTACAAAGGAGAGCCATCAAGAAAACCAATAATTGAGGACCTGTTCAAGATCGAGGATCAGGAAGAGGTGCTTCACTCCGAATACATCCTTCAATATGAAGAGCCATGGTAAGATTATTTGCCAACGGTATCTTATCAAATTCAATAATTATCCTTTTGAAGATGCTAAATGGATGCAAGGAACACATTTTACGATTAAGATGAACCTTGTCAATGCTTACAATGATACAATAGAGTAAGCCAATGCAAATGCATTTTAAATAAACAATAATTTTGTCTTATAAGACTCTCTCTTTCTTTTATTGTGCACAAAATTTAAGAAGCATGCATGCTTAGAATTATGTTTGCGATGATGATGTCTCCTAAACACCAAGTAGAACTTGTCACTCTACTTTGGAAGTATGATATGGACTAAAGAGAAGATATACTTGCAAAAGCTAAGTCTCCCAAGCATCAAATGGATTAGTCATCCATTTTGGAATGATGTCGTAGGGTAAAAAGGGAGCCTCTACCCGCTAAGACACATGGACTAATGACTAGGTTTTATCTTCTCTACCTCATAGTAGAGGAAGACTGTGATTTCAAGAGAGAGCTGATATCATAAAATCTAATATATAACTTTACCAAATGATTTTCTCATATTAAATTGATCATTTAATATGGGAAGATAAAAGGAAAACAAGAGCTAGGATTTATATATGTGCTTCTAGACATCTCAATAGGGGTCTAAAAGGAGATAGTGTATCAATGAGAAACATGCATCTCATGGAGCTTAAAATATCTTAGGGTTAGCTTCATTAAAGCCTCCAAAGGTTATTATGAAAGGTCCTTATACCTAGGACCATTAGGTACTTTAGACCTTAGGCAAGCTAGGACTAAGATGCTTGAGGTGCCTATTGACCAAGGTGCTTATTGACTAAGGAGCTTGAAGAGCTTGAGTAAACATGTTTCCCATAAAGGAGGACACTTGTCCAGATGCTACACCCCACACACACTCACCAAGAGACACCCAAGCCACAAGGGGCATAAAGGACAAATGTCAGGCCCCTAGCAATATTGCCCGCATAATGGGCATGTGGATGACCTATAGGCAGGTCCAATGAGAATTTAGAATCAATTAAATAATTAAGATCTTTCTCCCACACCCAAGCCACAAGGGGCATTAAGGACACATGTCAGGCCCCTAGCAATATTTCCCTCATAATGTGCATGAATCCAATTAGATGACCTACAGGGAGGTCCAATAAGAATTTAGATTCAATTAAATAATTAAGATTTTTCTCCCAAAGGGGGAAGGAGGACACTTGTCCAAATGATACATCCCTTGCTTGTTATGACTAGAGCCATTCATTGTCTAGCCCAAGGCTTGAGCCAATAGGCTTGTAGCAAGAGTAAAGTAGAAAAGTCGAATCCTCTCCCCCCCCCCCCCCCCCCTCTCTCTCTCTCTCTCTCTCTCTCTCTCTCTCTCTCTCTCTCTCTCTCTCTCTCTCATATACTCCACAAGCCACACACACACTCCGCCATTGTGTGTTGTGCACACAAGTCATCTCCTTCTCCAAGCTTGAGAAGTGGAGAGCCTTCACGAACACCCCTTGGCTATGGAATGCAAATGCAACCAAGAGTTATGCTGAAAGGAATGCTTATCAATCTCTCCATCTTTGTTATCAATATGCTAAGCTATGCTCTAAGAGTGATTATATGTGAGGAGACTACTTCTTTCTTGTAGAGATACATCTTCCTCACTCCCTGCTAGCTCTATCCACCTTTGTAGGTGTTTAAAGTCTTGGGATTGAGGCCGGGGACAAGTTAATGCTTTTGCAAGTTAGTTACGGGCATAATATTGGTGCATGAAGCTTACAATCTTCATGGCATCAACAAAAGGTCTCAAGAAACACAATATATGTATTGTTCAAAGTCTCTCTTCAAGGGATAATCTATAATACAAAAGCCTTTTGGAGGAGGAAACGGCTCCAAGTAAATTTGGTCCTCAGTTGCTGTCAATTTCTCTAATTCTCTCTCTCTTTTACAAGTATTGTTCATGCCAAGCTAACTAGGTATAATGTTCATTTTACTACCTTTAATCAAGTACTCTCCTTATGCTCGTTAATAATTCCCTTAAGAAGTGCTCACTATGTTACTTTAATGCCGCTACATTATTGCTATAGCCATATTCCGTTACAGCAACTGAGTGACTATCACCTATCCAATGCATGCCTCCTGGCTAAATCACAGTCAATGATGCCAACTCGTGGTTCTGAATCCCTTGTGAAATTCAACATAACATTGAAAGGATGTAGGTCACAATGAACACCACTTAGTTGATGGGTATAGGCCATTTTGTGTACTACTAGGTAGCTATGATTTTTGTTATATTGTCCACAAAATCCATGACTTATTTTACTCCCTGATTTAGCGTAGAGCCTTATCTTTACTTGAACTTGCATCGTATTTCTCTTCCTTCTTTACAATTTGGATGAAAATGCCTTTATTTAAAGGAAGATTGTGCATTATTTTTCAAATGCCTCCTCCATCAAAATATGGAAAGATGGCTATCAGAGGCTCGAACCAAGTACGCTCAATGCTACACACATTTCCCCTATTTGGCAGATCAAAGCTGACCATGTTTTTGAAGCACTTCAATTTTTGTCGAAGCATTCCTTGATATTGCTTTGCTGCATAAGTATTTTCACTCAAAAAATAAGAAATAACATCAATATGCACTTGGAAGCATGTGCCAAAGGAGTTAGCACCCAAGGTTTCTAATTAGTTGATGGTATCATGTGGGACACCAAGTGTTAAATTACACTCCGAGTTTCTGGTAGACATTTGCAAAGGGCTTCCACTTAGATGCCCATGGCCTTTCATCTCTGTCTTTTTTAAAACTTGGGCATGATTGACCTGCTCCCTTTGTAGCTTCTTGGATAACATACATTGTGTATAAATATCTTTGTGTGCTTTCTCTTCTCTCTTTCTACATGCCAAGACAAATCCCAAGCCTTGAACTAATTAAGTTGAGCACCTCCGGGAAGAGATTCTTACAAATTGTTGGCGCACTATTTCATGTTACCAATGATAATGTAAGCAGACTCATGTGCTTTGTCTTTGCTAATAAAAAATGATTCCTCGGAAATTGTGGTCGTAATTCTTTTTTCAATACATACTTAAACGAGCACCTCGTTCTTCATGGTACTTTGGACCTGCTTCTCAGGTAGGTTGCTAATCATTTTGTGAAGAGATGACCTTAGAGACTGGAGAAATCCTTTCTTTGCACTCCCTACCATAATAACTATATAGACATCCTATAAAGAAAAAGAAACAAAAAATCAATTTACATATGTGTAGAAGTTTTTAGGCATTATACAAACTATAGAATGCTCTACATTAACCTAATGTGACACCGAGATTGTGAGAAAATGGCCAAATATGACTAATCGGCATGATTTATGCAACGTATGATTTTGAATCACATGCTCGTATACCATATGTTACTTTGATAGCTAAAAGAGTAGAAGATAAGAATCAACAGCTCAAAATGACACACTCGATCAAGCTTAAGTACTTTGCTGCCTTAAAGAGATCAAAATCAACATTGAAATGATTTGACAATGCGTTTTCCAAGTCTTTGATATACATGATTACAATGTGAGCCAGATTATTCACCATCCCATGCAAAGTTTCATGAGGATCCAACACATCCTTGTCACACATAGGGCCAAGATGCAGTTGAATGAGAATGTGTGTTTCCTAAAGGAATCAATATAATCTACAATGCCATGTTGTATTTTTTTGTCTTTGACAAAAAATTTAAAGTATACTTGGCATCAAACTTAAATACATTCTCTAGAAAATCCATTTACAAAGATGCTATAGCAGCCTTCAAATGGTTACCAATAGAAAAAATACTAATTTGATCCTCTTGAAGTTTACAACTCAATACATTGATCGCCCTAGGACATCTGTAAAGAAGTGCAAAAGAAATTGTGCTTCGTAGTTTGTGAGAGATGCATACAAGTTGGCTTTTTCTTCCTTCAAGGCAATCAATTAATTTAGCATTAAATGCTTTCCCTTATCATAACTTGCCCTTTTGAGAGCCAATGAACATTGTGCATATTCAACAACTTCAGCTTTCATTTTGCGACCAATATTGGAGTCCTTTACAACTTCTGTGTCACTTTGCAGATCTCGAAACCCATTCATACAAATTTATGGCCACTTTGTCTACTACAAAATTAAATTCCTTGTATAGTTTGAAGGCATCACTTGCAGCTAAGGACTCCCTATGCAAAACACAAGGAAAGCTTAGAAGATGCATCACATCTTCCTTCAATCTTGCAATCACACCATAGTTGAGGCATGTCATAACACTAGCTCCATTAGTCACAATGCCTATCATTTATGTAATGGAAGCTCCATTTTAACCAAAAATGCCATTAAGGTGGCATACAAATCTTTAGATTTAGCATTTTTGACATGCAACGAATCTATAAATGACATACATATAGACCCATTTACCTTCTCTTGTATGTAAGTCACATACACAATCATCTATTGTTGAGTGCTCACATATGTACTCTTGTCAATTGAATAAAAGGAACTAGCAACAATTTCCCTTTTTATTCTCTCCGTAGAGACTTGTTTGATGGTGTTTGCAAACTTCTTTCCAGCACATGTGCGTTTGTAAGTTGAAGATTCACTTGCAATTGGCATATTTGTTGTCCACATAAAACATTGAAGCTTTGAAAATTTATCAAAAGGCTAATTTCTATACATGAAGTTTGCATGATAGGGATGATTCTTTCTCTCTATGCATTTGTTAGCACTGCAATGTGTTTATGGAAATTGTGTTTTTTTAAATTATAAGATTCCCATATTGCCTTTGCATTTGAGTGCAAAAATTGACGTATATAGCACAAACTGTAGAAGACTATAAGGCACCTGTTATGCAGAAAATGGCACTGATAGAAATTTTGCACAAAATGACGAAATTGCATGTGTAGACCTGCCTGTAGTGGAAATGGAGGCCGTAATGAGCGCGAATCAAAAATCTAAGCAGACCTGCGAACGCTTGCCAAACCTCACTGTAATCGGAGAAAGTGAGCAGGCGTGTGCTGGAGCAGCTGACGATTAAGCCGGGGAGGACGCAACGTGCTCTGATACCAATTGTTGGAATTAGGGTTGCAGAGAAACACACACAGCTTGGAGAAGATGAAGGAAGCTCAAGGCACACAATAGAGAGTGTGTTACTTAGTGTGTAATGGAAAAGATAGATAGCCCTAGAGGGAGGCGTATATACAATGCACGGGGGAAAAACCTACTAAAAGGGAAAAAATGCCCCGACGGTCCTAATGTGTTCACACACATCACTACCACATGTATATGGTAACAAATGTGCAGACCCGCCTGAGGCAAATGTTACATACTTACTGCTGTTGACTACTTATCCAGGTGGGCCGAAGCCAAAGCTGTTAAGCACATCATGAGCAAAGATGTTTCCTTATTTTTATATGAAGATATTTGCTGCAAATTTGGCATGCCATTGGAGTTACTTTTTGACAAGGCTCCATGTTTCATGGGAGAGTTGGTGGATCATCTATGTGAGAAGCTTCATGTGCATCACAGGTTTACCACTCCATATTATCCCCAATGCAATGGAATGAATGAAAGGTTTAATGGAGAGCTCATAAGGATTCTTACAAAGATGACAAGAAACAATGTGGAGACTTAGGATTTAGAGATACCTTGTGCTCCATGGGCTTAAAGGACTGCCATCAAATCAGGTACTAGTTTCTCTCCCTTCCTTCTAGTTTTTGGCAAAGAGGCTTTACTTCCTATTGAAGTGGATATACTAGCTTTGAAGATGATGCTAAATATTTAAGAAGAGCCCAATGGGCTTAAAGGACTGCCATCAAATCAGGTACTAGTTTCTCTCCCTTCCATCTCGTTTTTGGCAAAGAGGCTTTACTTCCTATTGAAGTGGATATACTAGCTTTGAAGATGATGCTAAATATTTAAGAAGAGCCCAATGATGAATTCAAGGAAAGGCTTTTATATTTGCAATGTGTACAACTGGATAGGTTGCTGGCTTTTGAGCATTATGAGCAGGTCTTGAAGAACAATCAAGCAAAAGCAAATGAAAAGGCGAAGGACATCAAGAAGGGTGACATAGTGCTTCATTACAATAGTAAGCTTGAGAGAACTTTTCAATTTTTTTTAAAAAAATCAAGTGGCAAGGCCCTTTCTTGGTCTTAAACATGTTTCCAAATGGCACATATCAACTTGTTGACTTGGATGGTATCCCTCATAAAGCACATGTGAATGGCTACAGGTTGAAGAAGTATATTGCTAGGTTGATGATTGTAATTGAGGATGAGACTTATTTTGAATAATTTTCTGATCATGTGGCCAAGGATGAAGATGAAGTGAAGACTCCCTCATGTGGTTTAAAGGATCTCTTTTGTGTTGCTGATCATGGATATCTAGCAGGCTGCTGGAGTGTGGCTGGCAGTGTTGGGTCCATTTCTGACACCCCGTTTTTTGTAAATTGTACATATGAATATGACCCCCGATGTCAAAAGTGTGTGTGGGCTTTCTTTTTGTGGGGTTTTTACCTTGCTTTAGCAAGCACATGTACATGTAGGGCAAGTCACTAGTATAGTGTCACTTGTTGGGCTACTGTAAGTGCCCGTGAGTGAATCTTTTGAAGGGAGACTTGTATATAACTTAAACTCATGTAAAAAATAAAAAAAAGTTTATCAAAACTCCAAAAATTTCAGGTTTGAGATCGTTGTGCCTTCTTGATGGTTTTTGTTGCAGTTTTTGCCCTCACCTTGCCTCCTCTACGTGTAGTTGTGTCGGGACAGCTCTCTGTTCGCGTCAATCTTGCATGTAGCGGCGTGTAGATTCAATCTTGGCCATCTTTAGCTTTATTGAGTGTCATTTTTCAAGATTTCTCCCAAGCTTTAAACTGACCCAATTGGAGTTTTTCTCTTTAGGTTACGACTAGTTCTTTGAAGGGTTATGGCTATGGAAGCCTAGTGGCTTAAACGCAAGATGGAACAAAGGGAAAGAGAAGAAGAAAAACACCCATGCATCAATGATCTTGAATCATCTGACGAGTCTACTAAGGTAGATGAAATGAACGAAACTAACAAAGAACAAAATCAAGAAGAGGAAGGTGGTTTAGACACTTCTGAAAGGCATATAGAAAACACGCCATCACCAATCAAGGCAAACGTGCCTCCCCCTACTCAAGAATCATTTGATCTAGAGGTTGAAAATGAACAGAAAGGAGCACACCATCAACATACCTAAACAAACAATGGACAAAGTGATGCCAACAAAATAAACAGTTCAAGAGGAAGAGGCCGCAATTCTAAAGATCATCATGACTCCAACTGATCATGAAGAACAACTTGAACAAGCAAAGATAACAAAAAAAACAGAGACAATAGAGGTTGGCAATTCTAGCCAAGCTCAAGGGAAAGAACAAAAGCCAAGGTCACCTCATTCACATGCTGTGGTAGATGAAGGGGCACAATTGATCAGGTCCTTTGACAGTGATGCACATTTGGAACAAATCAAGCTCCAATTTCAATGTCAAAGAGCACTCTACAACCTGCACAAATTGGAGCTGGAAGACACCAAGAAAGAGTCAACCAAAGCAGCCAAAGACAATCTGGAACTGCAACACAGGATCAAGGAGTTATAAACAATTCATATACAACTTCAATCAGAACTACAGAGAGAACAAGAGAATGCTTATTATTACTACAAGAAAGTTCAAGCATTCAATAAAATAAATACAACTTTTCAGGTAGAGCAACACAATGACTAGAGGAAGAGTTGGCCAAAGAGAAGCATCAAAACGAGAAAATTGGAGAGTCGTATGCAGTGGTGAGCAAGACTCTTACAAAACTCTTAGCCTTGCAAGAGATGCCAACCTCAATGAGTACATCAGCTAAACGAACTTCGTTGACACATGAAATACATGATCTAAAGACTGTCCTAGCTCAAGAACAATATGAAAAAAAAAATACTAACAATAGGGCATCGAGCTATACAAAAAGCTAAAGATGAGAAGATTGAATAGCTACAGAAACAACTTGCCAAAGTAAAGGAGGACATGGCTGCTGACACATCGGGTGAAATTTCAAAAAAAAGATTAGACCATAAACATGATGCAAGCCCAACCAGTCCCTATAGAAGTCTCTCACACAATAAGACAGGGACAAGTGACACTGGAAACTCAACATACAAGGTGCCCAATACAAGCACAAAAACAACAATCCATGAATTTGAAGATCGAGCCAATACACCAATCTCCAAAACTGCCAAAGATGAAATTCAATGGTGGATATCGGAAGTAAGTGATCCTTCACACAAAGAATATTTGCAATATGAATTCAAGGTGTCAGATTCGCTTCTCATGATTACACCCGATGAAGTGGTGAAGAATCTAGGGCACAAAATGATTGCACTTCCATTGATGAGGCAGGAGGCTCTCTTATGGAGAAGAAAAATGTTGCCTACCATCGAGCCCAACCACAAAGGTGACTACAGGTATGTTCAATAATCAGCCCACCTGGTGAAGAAATGGTTCGAGCGATGTCCAACACATGAAACATATTATAGGAATGTTCCATAGCATCTCAAGATCGACCCAACCTACTATCCCATCAACAGAAGGTGATCCTGGGATAGTTTCTATTCTTGGCAAAGTAAGAGACCCGCAGTTCTCAACTACCTCGTAATAACAAAGCCAACCAATAACCTCTTCCCTTTAGAGAAATATATGATTCACACACTCAAAGGAATCATCAACATAATAAAGAGGTTCCAGATCTCACATGCCAAATGCTTGCAAAAATTGCCAAAATGCTAATCACCTGCATCGCGTTTAATGATATTGAAGCGCGGCGCACCCCTGGCAGGTGTTTGTGGAAGGAACTGGAGACTAATGCTGGAATCTGGAAACTAAAGTTCCCACCAAAAACATCATCATGGGATCATATGCAAGAGTCATGTTTTTGCCCTCACACTACATGCAAACCTTTGAGGAGGTACTCATGACATGATTTTTTGAAGTTGACTCCTCCATATTCAATCCCATGACCAAGGAGTTGCCTACTTGGCATATTGCGTATCAAAGAACTCTCAATAATAACCCATTCAAAGAACTAGCAACAAAGATTGAGATCAAAGCACGGGTAGAGAAATTTAGGCAACTAACAATGACACTAGAAAAAAGAATGACGGACTACTAAACACTATAGTCATTGGTCCAACCACAAATACAATTGCATGAGGACGTGCAATGAATAGGAAGGGGGAAATGTTAGGTGGATACAAGGGACTGTCACCTAAAAACTTGGCTACATACCACACTTCACTGTACTCAATCCTTTAAAAAAAAGGACTTGTAATTGTGCTAGTAACAATCCTTGAAGTGTAATCTAGCCTATTATTCTCAATTGCCGACTCAGAACCTACGAGCCTTGTAAAGTGGCCAATGGCCGTGGGAAAGGATCCCAAGTTTTTGAGTCAAAACCCTTAGTTTGAAAGGAACATTATCATTATCTAAGAAGATTTTTGGACGTCGATTGTGAGCTCCAAGTCTATTACAATTTGCAATCAATTTTTCTCTTTGATTGTGGTAATCAAAATTCAACTCCGTTTAGTGCATTGTGTTCTTTATCCCTTGCTCTTTAATCTAAGTGTAACCATTCTCAGTTTTTTTGTGGCTCACAAAAACCTGTTTGTGAGCTAAATGCGTGGATTTGAGTGCTAAAATGGTTATATTTTGATGTTTTGACTTTGGAACAGTGTTTCTATACTATAGAGCTACCTTTCTAAATAGTTTTCTTGCAGATTTTTGCACATTTTTTTGGGATGGATCGGGATTTTGGTACCTTCCTAGATCACCAGAGGACTTGATAGGATTGTGTCTTTAGGTGTTTTAATACTCCTTCCAAGTTTCATTGCTATCCAACATATATTGGATGCTGAAAAGGCGTGATGACCAAGAGCGATGAGGTTGGACATAGACTGATTTTTGGACTAGAGAGTGATAGATTTTCTAAAAGTAGTTAATCGTTTAGTTCCTTAGGTTCACTTTTTGAGACTGACAATCTCAAAGAGTCTTCATGCCCCATCTCAAGTTGCTTCTGTGAGTATTGACATATGCTAGTGCCAGATAGCTATGTTGTAGACGCCTGTCGCGGCGACCCACTAACAAACTCCGACTACATGAAGCCTATCTATTGTGCTAGCAAGGTGAAGCTAGAGATGCAAAGAGGCTATAGTAAGGTGGAGCTCATCATAGTGAGTATGATTTATGAATGTAGAAGGTTTAGGCACTACCTTCTCTTCAAACCATTCACATTTCTCACTAGCTACACTCTTCTACTTCATTGGTGAATAGCCCTACTTTGTCAAAGAGGCTCATGAAGTGGATTGTGGAGATACAAGAATTCCAATTCTCTTTTCTTGTTGAGGAGAGTACAAGTTCTACATTGGATGATTTGATTACTTATAAGGATAGCCCTCTTCTTCTTAAGGCGGATGCGGTGAAGAAGTGACACATGGAAGCTCCTAACATAGACAATGCCTATCTGTTGTTTTTTTATGGCTCTTACAAGAAAGCACATGGTGAAGCTTTAGGAGGTGTTTTAATTTATGATCCTCAAGGTTATTTGGTAACTAAAAGGAGTTTGAAGCTTACGGCACAAAGCAACGATGAAGCTGAGTATGCTACTTTGGAGACAGGGCAACCTTTGCGTTGAGCTAGACATCCTTTGCCTTGAGCTAGACATCCATTGTGGGAGGTTTAAAGGTGATGCTCTTTTGGTGGTTAAGAAAGTACTTGGGGTGTGGCAAAGTAAGAAACCAAGGCTGAGAAATATGTGTTTTCAAGTGACGAATCTACTCAAGCCTTTTCAAGTTTGGAGTTTAAGGCACGTGCACATGTCTCAAAATGAAGAAGTACATGGTGCAACACAAGGTTCAATTGGCCAATTGTATGTGATAAGGGGTGGTTCTCCTCTTTATTTGGGAAGGGAAGCTTTGGAGAGTGAGGAAGAGTTTCTACAAACAGGTATGCTTCCATCAGAGTTGGAGAAATCAAAGAAGTATGTCTTCCTTTGTCATGACAAAAGGTATGTGCTACTTGGTGATGCCTTGTATAGAAAAGGGATTGATCTTGTGATGAGAAAAGTGCCTTGGAAAGAGAAAAGTTATAGAACTTTAGAGGAGAATCATGAGGGTTCTTGTGGTGGTTACTTTGCTTCAAAGATCACTTTGCATAAAGTCTTGCAAGAGGGGTATGTGTGGCCAAGCATTCAACGTGATGTTCATCATTGGTGCAAGTCTTGTAAAAAGTGCCAAAGTATGGCATAGAGTTCTCAAATCAGAAATTAGAGGCACCATTGTGGCTTATGATGTGTTTGAGCAGTGGGGTATTGATGCAATAGGTCCTCTACCTATGACAACTAGAGGCAAATGTTACATACTTAATGTTGTTATCTATCCAGGTGGGCTGAAGCCAAAGTTATCAAGAAAACCACAAGCAAAGATGTTTCCCAATTTATATATGAAGATATTTCCTGCCATTGGAGTTAGTTTTTGAAAAGGGTCTAGGTTTTAGGGGAGAGCTAGTGGATTATCTATGTGAGAAGTTTCATGTGCATCGCAGGTTTACTACTCCATATTATCCCCAATGCAATGGAGTGAATGAGAGTTTTAATGGAGAGACAAGAAATAATGTGAAGACATGGGATTTAGAGCTACCTTATTCTCTATGGGCTTACAAGACTTCCATCAAATTAGGTACTGGTTTTGCTCCCTTCCATCTAGTTTTTGGCAAAGAGGCTTTACTTCCTATTGAGGTGGAGATACCGGCTTTGAAAATAATGCTAAAGCTTAAAAAATAACCTAATGATGCACTCAAGGAGAGGCTTCTATATTTGTAATGTGTACAATTAGACAGGTTGCTAGCTTTTGAGCACTATAAACAGGTATTGAAGAATAATCAAGCAAAGGAAAATGAGAAGGTCAAGGACAAATACATCAACAAGGGTGACATGGTGCTTCATTACAATAGTAAGCTTGATAGTACTTTTCAAAAGAAGTTTCAAATCAAGTGGAAATTTCCTTTCTTGGTCTTAAATAGGTTTCCAAATGGCACATATCAACTTGCTGACTTGGATGATACCCCACATAAAGCACTTGTGAATGGCTATAGGTTGAAGAAGTATATTGCAAGGTTGATGATTCTAATTGAGGATGAGCCTTCTTTTGAAGAATTTTTTGATCATGTGGCTAATGATAAAGTGAAATAAAGACTCCCTCATGCGGTTCACAAGATCTCTTTTTAGCTGTTGATCATGAATGATCTAGCAAGCTGGGGTGTGGCAAACTATGTTGGGTGCATTTTTGACATCCCATTTTTTGTGAATTTGTACATATGGACATGATGCCCGATTTCAAAAGGGTGTGTGGGATCTTTTTTTTGGTTTTTAGCTTGATTTAGCAAGCACATGTACATGCAAGGCAAGTCACTAGCATAGCGCCAGCTGCTGCCGGGCTATATGGTAAGTGCCCATAAGTGAGTTTTTTGAAGTAAGACTTGTATATAAATAAACTCATGTAAAAACTTAAAGAAGTTCAGCCAAAGTCCATAAATGTTTAGGTTTTAGCTCATTATGCCTCCTTGATGGTTTTTGATGTAGTTTTTCCCCTCACCTTGCCTTCTCTATGTGTAATCTTATCCGGACAACTCTATCTTCGCATCAATTTGTATGTAGCAGCTTGTAGATTCAATTTTGGTCATCTTTAAATTTATTGCCAATTATTTTTCAAGGTTTTTTCCAAGATTTAAAGTGGCCCAATTGGAGTTGTGCTCTTCAAGTTACGATTGCTTCTTTGTAGGGTTATGACTACGACAGCCTAGTGGCAAATTGTATGCAGACAGATTGGGAGGGCATGTACCTAGAATTGTGGAATTGATGTTGAAGTTGTCGGTTTGTGATGTTCACTTATGAAAGGGGAGGCCCTTGTATTCATATGCATTGATCGGTGTGTGTTGTAAATCCGTGCTTTGATAGGATTTTTCTCCTATGTGCTATGGTCCTTTGGGTAGGCGTTGGCTTGTAAATTCCCAAGGGATCGTAGGCCTTTTGGTTGGGGTTTACTAAGAGTGGTTTTGGTATACTTTTTGGTGATGAGGTTGAAGTTTGGACACTCTTGGGCTATATAGATATAGAGGTGTCTCACTTTTTCTTTTGCCCAACAACGTGTGAGAGTTGGTTTCAATGAGAAATTTGGTTTATGGTTGATGTTTGAAGTTTCCTTATGGTTATTATTATGGTTTTGGTTGTGTTAATTGGTGTGGCTCTTGGATTATTTTTTCTAGTTATGGTTGTGCTGCCAAATTTTTTGTAGCCATGCTATGTGCTCCGATGGTTTGAAAAAAGGTTGTGTATCACTCACTCAAAGTAGGGTGAAGTGCTCACCCATGTGATGAGAATTGGATTATGGTTTATGGTTTGAATTAAGATCATGAAGTGGTTTTGATGGATTTTTTCATACGTGTAAGGGTAGAGATTCTTACAACCTGCATGCCTGGGGAGGGATTTCTTGTGCATACACAAGATGCTATGACATGGTTAGAATCATGTGCCATGTTTCTCATGACAACATAAATAAAATATTAAGCCCACCTACATCGCATAGTCTTAGATGAAAAGGTCAATGACTTGGCACTATGATGGATTGAGGGTCTTGCCTAGATCTTGTTTTTGTTAGGCTCATCTACATGAATAGTATGTTGAGGGTTGAACTACCCTACATGACTAGCACATAGGGAACCTTGCCTTGGCTTAACTTAAACACCCAGTGTGGCACCAAAGATATGTGGTGCCTAAATTGGTATGGTTGGTGTTGATATTCTACCACGTGTTGGTATTTGGAATCCTTTGAGAGCTTGGGTTCATGGAGGGAGGCAAACCAACCTCATTTTCACTGTGACACATGATGAGGTGTTCAGGCTTGCTCCCAATAAAGTGAAATTCTCTCTATCCATAGTAGGAGAACATGGATGGGGGGATTGGTTGATCCTACATAGGGTCTGTGCTCTTACAATTCATTTTTTATATTAAAGTTTGGTAGGGTTCAAACTTACTTCCATCCTATGCCTATGTGAACAACCCCTTATGGTGCTACTCTCTCACACTCTATCGGGAAACATGCCTACACCTAGCACCTCAATTGCAGGCCACTTGGAGAAGCCACTTGTCTCCTCATGCACACCCATCTAGGTGGATGTACTAGCATCTACCACTTCCATCATTTGCATGTGCTACTCCATCTATAAATGGAGAAACATTGTACAACTTTTGATCCTATTTAAATCTATCACTTTTGTATATTTATCAGAGTCAATCTCCAATACCAAGAGACAATCACCTCCTATTGATTATGAATGCTACTAATTATTATTCACCCTAATAATAATTGTTAGGGTTTAAACCTACTGCCATCCTATGCCTACATGAACAACCCCTTATGGTGCTACTCTCACACACTCTAGTAGGAAACATACCTACATCTAGCACCTCAATTGCATGCCACTTGGAGTAGCCACTTGTATCCTCATGCACACCCATCTAGGTGGATGCACTAGCATGTGCCACTTCCATCATTTGTATGTGCTACTCCATTTATAAATGGAGAAACATTGTAGAAATTCTCATCCTGTTTTAATCTATCACTTTTGCATATTTATCAGAGTCAATCTACCATACCAAGAGACAATCACCTCCTATTGATTATGAATGCAATAAATTATTTTCCTCCCTAATCAAGCCTTATAAGTGGTATCAAGGCTTAATGTAAGGCTTGTTTATTTAAAAAAAAGGATTAAAGCATCCTATTGTAAATACTATATTATTAGATATTTATATTATTTTTGGTTGAGCAAAGTGTTTCACTTAGATCATGCTAAGTGGCACAGATAATGTGGGGGCAAGTGTCTCTCTTCATTTAGTGAAAAAGGAGTTTCTTTTTTCTTGAGTCTTCATCATTTTTATAATCTACCTGCTCCTGAACTTCTCTGCAAGCTCTCTACATTGTCAAAGCTTTAGGAGGTTGCCATTTACAAGGTGCCTTCTCATCTGTTGCCGCTTGCTTCAAGCCCTAGCTTTGCATTGCCTTCACTTAACATTATCAATTTGAAGCTTTCATGCCATACCTCTTTACTCTTGCACATGAGGAGCTTTTGCCACCATTTGCACCTATACTTGCCACTACCTCATCATGTATTGTCCTCATCAAGAACTTGAAGAAGCTGCAACGCGCGAGTAACCAAGCCCAAGGCAGCAAGGTTTCCTTGACCATTTGTGATTTTCCTTCAACTGAAACGTAGGCGGCCTTGACAACTACACATTAATCATAAACAAAAAAATGCTATGGTGGATGGGTTTCCTAACCTCACTCATATCTTATTGTAGACATAGCAAGAACCACGAACATAATTTTCGATCCATGGGATGAAGCTAACTCGACTAGTGCATAAAGGCTACAAGAGGGTGTCAATCTCTTGGAAAACAACAGAAAACTTGCCTTGAGTACTCAAAGCCAAGCTTCCTCCCGAGCTTCATCAATAACCTGTTGTTGTTTAATCGTTCTCTGCTTTGTTGCATGCATTTTCTCTAGCAAATCATTGGTTAGTGGAAAATGGTACTTCTTTAAGTGGCATCCACTAATCTAATTAGCCATTGGTTCACCATCTATAGTAGGGGATACGTTTTCAATGATCAACGGTCCATTTTTATTTTTCTTGAATTTGGGAATGTGTTGCTTAAGGGAATAAACTAAAACTAGGTCCCTCTTTTTTGAAGACTTTTGTGACTAGATGTGAATAAAAAATTTGTTTTTGCTTCCGTTTTTGTGCATAGATGTGAGCTACGTCTGTTAGCCTTTGTTGATCAAGCTTTTCTAAATCTTCAAACCTCTCTAGCAATTCATGTCCGGTCCACTCAAGATCTTTAGCTACCCTTAGTATCGGCAATAAAAATTTTATCGGTAGTATTGCATCAAGACCATAAACAAGATTAAAGGGTGTAGCATTTAAAGCTATCTTGAATGAAACTATATAAGCCCATAGAGTGGCATGTAGATTCATTTTCCAATCAGTTCATCGTGAACTAACCACTTTAGTTAGTAGGAGCTAAGAATTTTATTCGTGTGCTCAGCTTGTTCATTTTCTTGTGGATGATATGGAGTGGATTTGTTATAGATGACCATAAATTCATTCAACAGATACTCAATTACCTCATTGAGGAAATGAGTTCCCCTATCACTGAGTCCATATCTTGTGAATACATTCTCATACAAGAATGCGGCTGTGGTTGTAGCATCATTCTTTGTGGTTTCCTTAGCCTACTCCACTTGGTCAAATAGTCCCTAGATACAATGATATATTGAGCTTGAGTTCTATAAGCAAGTGGTTGTACTGGTCCGACAAAATCTATGCCCCATTTTGCAAAAGCTCTAGCCCCCATCATTGGTCTTAAAGGCATGATATCTACCCTGGTTGGCATTTTTTCTCGTTGGAATGCATCACACCTTAGAACATATTCTTTGGCATCTGCAAAAAGTGTTGGCCACCATATGCTTGCCATTTAAATTGCTTTAGCGGTGGTTTCACTAGAAAAGTGATCTCTTGGATTTCCAACATGTGCTTGTTCTAGAGTGGGTATATATTCATCTTCATTTGCACAGAGACACAAATGTTGATCCTTTCCTCTCCAATACAATTGGTTTCCAATAAGAGCATAGTCTCTTACTTCACTTTCAATAGCTGTTTGGAGGCGTTTACTCATATCCTCCAAAAATGTTCTGCTTGATAAGTAAGTAACTATATAGTTACTCCACTTAGGAACTAGTGAGATTTGAAATAATGTCACATGAGGTGTGGGTGTTTGTTTCTGACATTGAAGATAGTTTTTCACAAATGAGTGAACATCACTTCTCATGGTTGGCCAAAATATTTCAAGTCTCATGATTCGTTGCATAGTTTGTTCTTCCTCAAAGTGAAGGCCTACTATGGTAATGTGTGCTTGACTTAGGTATTGGGTATTCTCCTTAGGATTAATACATAAAAGTCAATATTCTATCTTGATTTTTTTTGTATAGCCTTCCAGCTAGTAATTGATACATAGCCAATTGCCCAATAAATCTTGGTGTAATAGGTATTTGAGAATCCATTTGAGCTATTGTCATCAATGAAACCATATTTTCTAACCGCGGGGTATCGTTTCCATGGAGAATAGATATGCATGTGGTAGATCATCGTCTACCCCTTTTGGTGGCTCTCCTGAAATAATCCTCGATAAATGATCTACTCTTTGGTGTGTGGTGCCCTTTTTTACAACTATAGTGAAATCAAATTCCAAAAGAATGATGAACCATCTCACTATTCTCCGTGTGTTGCATGGCTTGTTGACCAAGTACAATGAAGCTTGGTGGTCCACAAAGAACACAAATTTGTTGGCTAATAGGTAATGTCTATAATTTTTTATGGCATAGATAATTTCTAATCCTTCTCTTTGGGTGGTTGTATAATTCTTCTCTAGCCACATTAAGCTGTCTACTAGCATAAGAAATGGGAAAATCAAATTTTTCATCTTTTGGTTGAGCTAGTATACACCCTATGGCAAAATTGGAAGCATCAACATGTATATGGAATATCTTATTCCAATCTGGTGCTTTCAATATTGGGGCTGAAGTGAGAGCTTGTTTAAGCTTCATGAAGGATTCTTCACACTCATCAATCCATACAAAGAGTGTAATCAGGCCATACATGGGTTTTGCTATTATAACATACATGTAAATTAATAGTTTGTAATATCCGCAATATTCCATGAGAGCCTGAACCCCTCTAACCATTGTTGGTTTAGGCAATTCAACAATAACATGAATTCTATCTATATTGGTCGCTATGCTATTTTTAGACACTATATGTCCAAGAATTTTTCCTTGTCTGCCCATAAATGTGCACTTTTCAGGATTTAAGAAAATCCTGTAAAGTCTACATTTTTCAAATACCTTTTTGAGATGTTCAAAATGATCAGCACAAATTGATGAATGTACACATAAATCATCCATATATACTTCCAAGAAATTCCTAAGGTATTCTTTGAAAGCATGGTTCATCAATCTTTGAAAAGTGGCGAGAGCATTAGTTAACCCGAAAGGCATAACCCTATAGGAAAAAATACCCCATTCAGTTGCAAAGGTATTTTTATGATGATCTTTGGGATCAACCAAAAGTTGATTGTACCCCAAAAAGAAAGCTGTAAGCTTCTTTTCGTGCAACTCATTCTAAAACATGCTTGGTGATTGAAAGAGGGTAGTTATCTCTAATGGTGACTGAATTCAATTTTTGGAGATTGACACACACTCTTAATTTTCCATTTTTCTTGGGTACTAGCACAATTGGAGACACCCAATTTATGTATTCAATTTCATAAATGAATTTGTCTTCCTTAGCTTCTCTATCTCTTCTTTGATCTTTTTGGCAAATGTTTCATTATAAGTATATGGCCTTTGTCTACTTAGTTTTGCATCATCTCTCATATGTATGGTATGTTGACAATTTTTGGATCAACACCCTTGAGATCTTTATAAAACCAAGCAAAGATATCTCTGTATTCTTTCAGTAAGATCAGCAAAACTTAAGCTCTTCTTCTTATTTATTCACAATGTAGGCAGGTTTGGGCTCTTCTCTTGGTTTAGCTAGATCTATTTTCTTTGCATTTCCAAGTCCTTCAGATGACTCACCCTGCTTTCTTAGTTCCCTTACAGGTTGTTCGACTATGATCTTTTGGTCTTGGAGAGTATATTTCTTGTAATGGGATGAAACACTCATTACATCTTACCCTCTTCCTTGGTTGTTTCCATTTCACTGGTATACATCTCCTTTAGAGTTTTCTTCAACTCTTGATATTTTTTCTTTCGTTCAACTCGTGTCATGGATGATTTATCATCCTAGTGCTTAGGTTTTGATTGAGTTTTCTTTCTCATTTTTCTTTATGTTTTTGATGTTCCTTGTTAGCTGTTTGAAGGATATCTACCCGTGATTTTGTCTTTGACACTCTATCTGCATAAAAAACTGTGTTTTGCTAGAAACTAATGGCATAGGTCTAGATTTAAAGTTTATTTTGTCTCTTTTTCTTCTATACCATTTTTGTCTCCTTGTTTTTTTGGTTTGGAGAGTCAAAAATAGTTTTTCTCTCCTCCTTTTAGGAGTAGTTGTGCTCTAACATGTTCTTTTTCTGACCCAAAATCATCAGATGTAACTGAATGTTCTTCAAACTCGTTAGTAGCATTATAATAGAGGTCTGAAAAGACTTGTTGAGCTTTTAGTAAGTCCTTGGGTTCGTGAACTTTATCCTCAATTTGAAGAGTTGAGATCATTTGTATGGGAATTATGTCATAACCATCCTCATTGCAAAATTGAGTTGGCATACACGTATTCACACATACATCCATTGTTGCCAAAATTTGAGTCCTTTCAAATGGCTCAAACAAATGCTTTGAAAAGGATTTAGGTACATATGATTCATCTGTGCAATCCCTTTCTAAGATATGATTTAGGTACATATGATTCATATGTGCAATCCCTTTCTAAGATACATTCTTCTCATTTTAACCTCACGTTTTTTGAGGCTCCACACAGCTAAATAGGAGCGACTTTGTTTAACCAAGATGGAAGCTTTGATTCAACTGAAGAAACTGAGTCAAATTCTTGAATGAGTGTTTTCATTACATCTCTATAAGTATGATCTTTTAGATTAACCCTTGTGACTGATCCTACTAGCTTCAGGTACAGGTAATTCTTTCCCCAATCTTGAATGAGCTATACTTGCTGCATGAATGGCCTTCCCAAAATGATTTCATAGTTAAGTTTCTCTCCAAAGTCCACTATCACACAAGTATGTTGATAATCAATTCCACAGGACTTTTTCAAGTAGTATAGGGGTTTTTCTACGTGTCCATCCGCCAATTGAAATTTCATTCGAGTTTGTCTAATGGCTGGTTTTTCCCATGATTTCCATACTCCTTTTGTGGCTATGGCTATGCCAGCTCCACTGTCCAGTATTGCCATGGTCTCTACATCATTATATCTTATTGGAAGGGTGGTTGTGTTTCCTTCTTCCCTCTCGTAGTATTCTCCAACTTTGTTCATAGGGACAGATCTAACCTCCTTGTTATCCAATTCATGTTCTAATTTACCCAATTTTTTTGTGATTAGCCTTGTTATTCCCACCTTCTCTAGAGTTTTTTGTAAATCATTCCATAAATATGGTGTGATTTTTAACAGTTCTCCCAAGATACGAGTACATTGAATGGGTGTTGACATGATTGGATGGATGTTCTCTACCTCTAGGGTCTGTTCCGCTCTTTTTACTTGAGTGGTTTTACACACTATGGATTCATCTTCGTTGTCTTTTAAGTAAGAGGGTAGTGTTTTTAGAGTCATTGTTTTAGACATTCCTGATGCTTCAAAGCCGCAATCCCCATACAAGGATTGTATATCAATGTCCATAACAGGAGGTAAATTGTCTAACTAAACTTCCTCCATAGGAGCTGACTTCAAAGTTATGCTCCCATCATTAATCTCTCTTACCTTTTTCCATAAATATCATGACCATTCTTCCTCCACGAACAGAATTCCATCTAAAGCATCTTCACTGTTAGGCACTATGAGTTTTGGCTCTTTAGTTTCAAGGAGGGGTTCTACCACCACTTGAGGTTTCTCTTTATTGGTTTCTACCACAAGCCCCTCAGATTTTGCTATACTCTCAAGCTTGGGTTTTTGTTTTTCCAGCATCTCTTTAGTAATTCTTACAAAATTTTGATAAGCTTCAAGCTTAGCTACTTCCATATCTAGAGAAGGATAGTTTTTCCATTTGTTTTCCACGTTTTGACATGCTTTAAGCCCCGCTTGGAAAGCTTCCAAGGCTGCATTGATTGACTCAAAAATTTTGTCTACCAAAATCGATCCTCCAGATTTTATTGTGGTTTCCTTGATTTCACTTTCATTTTCTTTCATTTTTTCTCGGAATATTTTCTTGGCTTTTCTCTCAATTTCATCCTTTTGTTTCTGTTTTCTCATCTCATACCTTTGACTTCTTCTTTTTTTGGTCTTTTGAGAGGAATGTTTAGTATAATCTGATTCATCAGAGGAGTTATGTTTCTTTTTCTTAGCTTGGGCTCTAGTGATCACCTTGATTGGAACAACAGGTTCACTTTTCCAAAGAGCTACTAGGCATCACTTGGACTACATTCACCATTGCTTTTCCTTTGTTTAACGGATTTCTTGGACAGTTTTCAGGGAAATGTCCGTCCTTTTTGCAACATTGTGTACAAAAAGCTTCAATTTTTTTAATGTTCTTGTCAGGTTCTGGGCATTCATTTTTCTAATGATCATCTGTACCACAATTATGGTAGTTTCCAGTCTTTGGCTTAATCATGGGTCTTACCATTGGAGGTCTAACTCCTTGATTAGCTACAAAGTACATCAATGTAAGCTCTGATGTAGCATAAGTCACAGGTTCTTCCATTGAAGGTGGATGTGAATTATATCAGTCTTCTTCTACCATTAGTGTAGATGGACTAGGCTCAACATAAGGTGTAACAAGAACTAGTGCTTGTTCATCTATCACTCCTTGGGAATGCATGTACTTTACAGGCACTGCATTATGTTTAGGATATAAACATTGTTGACCCAACACGGGTTGTGGTCTTTCCATACCCATTGGTGGTCTTTGTGCTGGGGCCATATTAGGCTGATATCTGTACATGGGTTGTCTTTGTGGTCTCATAGGCACATAATGAATATTTCCATTGTACTTGGGTCGGTAATAGCACTCATTGGTTTCATGGTTTTTCCATTTACTCTCAATAGCACACCATTTTTGCGGCCTAATTATCGGTTGTTCGTGTTGAGGTATCCCTTGCCCTGGTCCTCTCATAGGTGCTTTGTGCATATTATTCATCATTTTGTTCATCCTTTTGAGCATGCTGTCTATGGCTGTGAGTGGTGCTATAGTAGCTGTTTCCACTTGTGCTGGTTTTGTGGATGCTATTTTCTCACTCTGAGTATCCTTAGAGATATCTTCTTCATTGAAAATATCACAATTGTCTCCCAAGTCAATAGCATCTGATACACACTTTTCTAGGGTCGTATGCTTCTTGCTATACAATATAGCATGAAGTTCTTTGTTAGCAATTCTTCTAGAAACAATGACACTAATATTTCTTTTGGTGGTATTCTAATCCTGAGAATCTTGCAATGTATTGCTTCATCCTAGTTGCACAATCCCTAACAGACTCACCTTATTTCTGTTTGAAGCTATAGATTTGAGCTACCGTAATATGTTTGATCCTAGTTTTAAAACATGCAGCTATGAATCCTTGAGCTAATGTATTCAAATCCATGATTGACCTTGGTGGAATGTTTTGGAACCATGTCAAACCTTTTCCTTCTAATTTCATTCCAAATCCCTCAAATTGAGTGTCAAAATAAAACATGCATTTTTGATAAGAATATCTTCCTCTTTAGAAGATAAGCCAACAACTATGTTTAATGGCTTAGGATCTTCACTTAGCAAGGCTATATGTACCTTATTTTGAGCCGTCATATGATTTCCCATGCTCTTTCAACCCCCTCACTGGTTGTTGAACCACAATCCCCCTATCTTAAAGTGTAAACTTTTAAAATGGAATGGTACACTAATAGCATCAATTGACGTACTCTCCTTCGATTCAATTTTTGTCATTTAGACTTATTTCAAAGTCTTGTAACTCCTTTACGCTTAGTTTTTTACAACTTTGGATCTTGGTCAACCTCACTCTCCCTATTTGGTTTCTCCTTTATCGTGAGTGTTTTCTATTTCAATTTTTGTGGAGGTTCTTTGACATAAGACAAATAACAACCAGTTATTTTGTCTTGACACAATATTTAGCATTCACAAGCAGAGGTGATGAGCCTTATTCTTCAATGGTGTCAATGAATGTGTCCTTGTTCACTTCACCTCTTGCTTCTACGTGCAATGTTTTTTTTTTGTTGCATTGTTGGTTAGGAAAATAAAAAATTTTCCTTGTCCATTCCTATCCAACAACTGCACTCTTGATGGCACAATCTGAGCCACTGAAGTAATTGGATTCTCTTGAATTTCATCCACAATATCATAAAAATGTTTTTTTTTCCCATTGATGTTCTAGTCAGACAAGTATGGAAATTTTTTCTTGTATTTTAGATACAACTATCTCGTTCTTGTTTTCACTCTCTTGTTGTTTGGAATCCTCATTTGATTCTTCACCATCTTGACGTAGTATGGACATCATTTGTATCCTTCCTTGTCACAAAACTCTATAGAACATGACTTGCAAACACATATATCCATCACTGCCATGATCTAAGCCTATTCAAGAGGCTCAAATGAATGCTCAAGAAAGGGCTCTGGTCCTATGCAATCTACCATTCTTATAAGTTTCACACATTTCAAATATGTGTTTTTTCCCGAACCATGATGGTAATTTAGTAGCTACAATCAAATTTCTTAATTGGGTTTTAAACACATCCCTAAAAGAATGTTCTTGCAACTTACTCCTTGCTATAGATCCAACTTTCATGAAATATATGTAATTATAGCCCGTGCCTTTTATTTGATTGCTATTGTTTCCCCAATATAATGTCATAGTTGAACATTTTACCAAAATCTTAGTCAATACCATATATATTGACCACAAGTCCCTCTAATAATCCCATAGGATTTTCCACATGTCCATATATAAGTAGAGGTTTCATTCTACTTTCCTTATGGAGTGGTTTTCCCATGATTTCCAAACATATTTTGCTACTATGGAAATGCACACTCCACTATCTAGAATATCCATGGATTATACCTAGCACACTCTACAAGTAAAGTGGTGTTGCCCTCTTCACCCTCATGGTAGTCTCCTACCTTGTTCCCTAGAACATGTTTTACAGGTTTCCTTCTAGGCTATTCTAAACTCAATTAATCAATGTGCTCTTGAGTAGACCCTTCAACTAGATGCACCTATGTCTATTTGTACTCATTTAGTTTCCTGCCATGCATTTTATGCATCAAAATGTTATGCTTTGGCCATTCTAGTTTACGTGTGAGGAGGAACATCTTTCTTTTGATGAAGCACATAATTCAAAAAATTGGATGGCTGCTATGCAATCAAATATGATGCAGTTATAGAAATGATAGATGGACGTTATGTGATTTGTCCCTTGGAAAAAAGGCCATTGGTACAAAGTGGGTTTACAAGTTGAAATGTAAACCGGATGTTTTAAGAATTCGCAGGTTGTTAACAGGATCTTTCAGTACTTGAGTTGCACTTTATATCTTGGGTTGTTTTATACCAAGAGGATTGTTGCCGCCAAATTTGCATGCTTTTCTGAACTCAAATTGGGATGGTTGTTACTACACATGAAATTTTACAAGTGGTTTTTGTTTCATGCTTGGTTGTTCATGCATATAATGGTTGAGCAAGAAGTTGTCTATTGTGTCTACTTCTAGTTGTGAAGATGAGTACATTGGATGTTGGACACGACACTGCCAACATCATCTACAAAAACAATCAGAGTGCATTGAAAGTTTCAAGGAAACCAATTTTTCATGCTCACATAGAGCCCATTAAGGTGCATTATCACTATGTCAGTGAGAGCCTCTCAACAGAAGACATCACTTTGGCTTATGTCCTTGTAGATCTATTGACAAAGGCATTGCCTTGTGAGAAGTTCAAAGATTTTTGCAAAGCTTTGGGCTTGCTTTCCTTGTGGATTGATCATGTCCTCAGGGCATGGCACTTCTTTGTACACTATGTACGAACTCTCATTCCCAGGGGGGATTTGTTACCATATATGTGGTAGTGATGTGTGTGAACACACTTAGGAATGTTGGGCATTTTTTCCCTCACTAGGATATTTTTCCCCCGTGCTTTGTATATACGCCCATCATTCTAGGGCTAGCATGTCTTTCTATAGCTCAATAAGCAATACACTCTCTATTGTGTGCCTTAAGCTTCTTCTTATTCTTCTTCGTCTGATTCTTCTTCGTCTGATTCTTCTTCGTCTGATTCTTCTTCGTGATGTGTGCGCATCCCTGCAACCCTAATTCCAACACGGATGTGCTAAAAGGATCATACTATTTTTAATCAATATCAAGAGGATTAGTCTAATGTAGAGCAAAATTCCATAAAGAAGTATTTTGCATGGAAGAAGCCCGCACTACAGAAGTCAATGGATATACAAAAATGTCAAGGAGGATTTTACAATATAATTTTTTATCCATAATGATTTTTTACCTACATTGTACTTGTGCCTTTAGAGTAGAGGATTTTTGACTGAGAGTTAGTTTCTTAATTTTATTTTCTAAGAGTTGAGATAGATGTGTCTCTATTTGAGAGGATCATTGCCTTAGGCTATTTCCAAAAACTAGAGCAAAACACATGTATTTCACTTGATGTGAGGAATGCACAAAGATTTGGGATTGCACATATAAGGGATTAGAAGGCTTGGAGAAGTCTACTTGTGTACCTTGGATTTGGTTTTAGGCACTATACTTTGCACCCTCACTAATCTATACAGATTATTTTTAGATCAAGGGATTGTGGATATCGCAACAAATTTTTGAAAATTTTCAAGCCACTGGGAAGTTCTTGTGTCAAGGGTATTTTGGGCCTAGCGTAAAATGAGTGCTTAAGACCTCTTGGGAAATGGACACTCATAAGAAGAGTGAAAGTCAAGGGACTTGGTAGTTGAAAAATCATAGGATTTGGGACTTGGATTTCAAAAAGCACCATTGTATCTTGGTAACTAAATAGTGAAATTCAGTTATGAGTCTTGAGAGTATATTTCTTGGGAAATGGACACTCATAAGAAGAGAGAAAGTCAAGATTTGGTAGTTGGAAAGTCATAGGACTTGGGTATTGAAAAATAGCATTGTATTTCACATTGGTAAATAAATAGTGGAATTCAATTATGAGTCTTGAGCGTATCTTTCTCTCTACATGTTTTGACTATGGAGACGGGTGTGTAGTGAGCCCTTCAACAAGCACGGATGGAATGATGATGGCAAGTGACTTGAAGGACTTGAGTTAGGCATGTGTGAACCTGGCTTTAGCAATCAAGAATACATTGAAGGTAGCAAACCAAAGTTACAAGAAGAACCAAGCCATGAAATCAAAGCCAAGAGTGAAGGTGTATGCAATGTGTGATTACAAAAGCACATGACCCCTTGATTCTGTGAGATTGGCAATAATAGAGTTTAAGCTAGTCATTAGTTTGGAACTAGCTTTGTACCCTGTATATGTAGATTATTTATTGAGCCATTGGATTGTTGTACTATTCAACTATTGTTATCAATCAAGCTCTATCCTTTTGTCTCATAATCTCTTTTTGCCTTGTCTTGAGTACTCATGCATATTGCTTTATTGTTAGGCTTCTATTCTATTAATACCTATTATTGATAGTCAAGTCTAAACCATGCCATCACCAAGGCCTCACAATTAACCACTATCAAGGTTGAGATCAACCACAAAATCCCCATTGTTGACACCTTTCCATATCAAGCACACATCTTAGTGTCAACCCCGTGTCAACATACCTCTCCCTTGTAAACAAGCAGATGATTGAAGAATGACTCCTACAAGTAGCTCATGAGTAGGGGTAGTGAGGGAGATTTTTGAGAGAGCTTTGTAGGGAGGATTTTATGGAAAATGGACCGGTTGGCAAATTTATTGAAAAAGCTCTCTCCATGAACTTTGTGCTAGATTCCCTAATCTTATGCAAAAAGCTCCCTCCACCAAATGTGGGTTAATGTCGCAGTCCGTCACCCAAAATTGTGCCACCACATCAACAGACACCACTATAGCATGGTCATTGGGTGGTTGGAGGTCTTATGTGCACTTCTAAGAATGTCCTTGCACACAAGCAACATTATATATGAAGACAAGTGTATAAGTTGTACACGCAAGAGCATTATATGACTCCTGATCCTACAAAATAAGCAATAGATTTTTCCACCCTTGAATACAAAAAAATTAAAATACGAGCATCAAAGTAAATGGTGCTGGATAAAAGTTCTTTGATGCAACATTTGGTCCATTGTAGAGGTTAGCCAAAGTCAATGCATGTGTGCATGATTCAATTATTAAAGGAGGCAATGCATCCGACGGGAAGGGGGAGATGTACTTAACAATCCAATAGAGAAAAATACACCTTAATTAGAATATTGTTGCAGGTGTGAGCATCAGTAAGACTGTACATGATCCATCTGCAATTTTATTTTTAGTAATTTCTCCAATATCAATTCTCCACAATTACTTAGGTTAAGGTCATGTAACCCTGCTTTGCTGAAATAATGCTAGAGAAACTGGTTACTATTCCGTCATGTTTTACCTTCATCATTAAGGTTTATAGCAGGTGAGGTTAATAGCAAGTCAAACGTATGAAAGAGCAGTGATCCAATGGTGGGTAGCGTGCAAAGGAACGTTGTTGTTGTTGTTCTTAGGTTAATGAAAAATAGTGCACTTATTTTCATGGAATTTGGGAAAATTTTACAACACGTCACCCAAAATCTAGTTGTCACATCATCAAACATTGCTATAGATTGGCGGACAAATCACGATATGAGAGTTTGGAACTTGCAAGTGAGAATCTTGACTACCAAGACAGGACAACCACAGTGACTGCAAGTTCATGAAAAGAGTTAGAAGAAAAGGAAAAATCCACTTCAATATCAGATAAAGCCCACATATCTCTCTCACACTTCACGAATAGGGTTACAAGAATAGAAAAGACCCAATTAGTACTCCAATAATAAGGCATACCATGTTGAAGTGCAAGGTTGAACATATTACACATCCACTCATGTGTAAAATCTTCCATCCATTAGATCATCTCCAGCTTCATACCTTGAAGATCTCCCGCTTTGCAAGTGGCCAACTTTTCAAGCCCACCGCATACATCCTCAATAGTAAAAAAAAAAGGGCATACATTTGGGTGAACCATAAAATGACATTTTTTCAGCATTTGGTTGCTCATATAGTTGTCTAAAATGTGTGCACATATCCACAAAACGCAAGTTCCCAAAATTATCAACCCGATTGCCCCTCAAGTTTCTCCAAAATCTTCCGCATGCACGTGCCTTTTTTTGGACTTGAAAAAATTGTTTCTTTACTTCCCATCTTCTTCTCTTATTTTGAATCAATGCCTTGTATGTATGCAAATGACTTTGATAGTTGTTTTTGTCCATAGTTGTATCAAGCTTTATCAAGTACTTTCGAGAATCTTGAAATTCTTTATAACCACCTTTTGCGTGATCTATCTTTGTTGATACCATGGACATGCTTTATGGAAAATAATTCTTTGGCACAAGAACAAATAAAATTCTTGAAATCTTCCCATTTAGTTTCCAAAGGTGCATCATATTGAAGCTTTGTCATCCATAACTTTTGCTCAACCATTTCAATGTACATTGGTGCCCGTTTGAAATCCATACATAGTGATAACTTCTCTTCCCTTTGGCTGAGATTATCATGCTTAGTTGCTTCTCCACATGCAAGGTCAATACATAAGGTCCATCTGATTCCAGGGTCCATTGGACAAGCAACATAGTGATCACGGCACTTTCTCATCCATTGAAGTACGATCATAAAAGTGACTTTCCATAGTGATCACGGCACTTTCTCATGAATTGAAGTACGATCATAAAAGTGAACTTCATCCAACTCCCTTGAAACATATGGCATATCAACTTGTTGAGTATCATGATGCAATGTTTTTGTGCGAGCATTTAAATGTCATCTTTCACAGTTGATACAAAATCTCCCAATCCTTTCTTAACCATACATGCTACCCCTCCTTGTCCTCTTAGTTTCTTGAGATTCTTTGACTACATCAATGGATGTACTTTGTAATCCTCCAAGCTGTTAATCCTTTGTGTATCATGCTCCCAAGTTTCAACAAGAATTACAACATTGGCTTTGCTTGTTAGTTCATCAATGCCAACCCCCGGTATCCATTGAAATTCCAAAAGCATATTTTCAATTTGACTTGGCCTCATAGGTCGTACATTCATATTTGCTCGAGGGACTTGCCTCCTCCTTGGGCACATTTTTTTCGTGAGAGATCTCCTTGTTTTTCTTATTCCTTTCCTCATGTGCCTTGCAACACATATTTTGTTGCTTAATAGTGTGATCTTCACGTAAAAAACATTTTGTACCCCTCAAATAGATCCAACTATTATCAAGGATAATCTTTTGTTTGGTCTCATCCGGCATGGTGCATACAATTGGCTATTTTTCGAAGCAAGGAGCTCCTTGCTTACCCACTCTATGTGCTCCATAGACCATAACTATGTTTTGAAGAAATCTTCAGTAACAATGGCAAGAGAAGAAAGCATCTCTAACTTCTTTTTGGGAATTCTACAAATAATCATTGTTCTTGGAGTGTCGCTCCCGTTCCTTCAACTCCTCCACATCCACATTCTCAAAATTCTTTGTTTAATCCATAGCTTGCATGAGGGAGGAATTAGGAACCACATTGCTACCACATACATCAGCCCAAGACTTGTTTGTGCATACATTTTTCATGTTGCATACATCCCGGATCATGGTGTCGAATTTCTCGTCTTTCAATACATGGTCATGGTCTACTTTGCTCATGCGCTTCTTCAAAGCATTTAAGTTTACAAGAGAGCATTTACATTCCTTGACTTCCTCTTCAGAATGCATCAAACATGTTATTTGCATCTCAAGTATCCTCTTGAGATTCTCATTCTCAACCACAAGAACCCTTCGCGTGCCATTTTCACCTTGTTTGTTTACGGTCTCTTGCAATGATACCAAGTATTTCATGAGTTAGTGTTAACCCTCGTGGCTCATCTTGTAACCCTATCGCCTACGACGGACGCCGTATTATTTATTTAGTAGAGTCAGGCACTGGGCTTGTCGGTCCAATAGGAAAAGGGTAGAGTGATCGCCGATGAGAGGCGCACTCTAAATGGAACACGCAAGGGTTAGTTGGCTAAGCATGGGCGCCCAAATGTGAATGGGGTGAGCTCATATAAAAGTCGCCTAAACCTAAAATTGACCTATTCTCTCAGTGTGCAATAGAAGAAGTGCTCTTGCCCTATCTCCATCCCCATCTCCATTGTGTGCTCACAAGTGTGTGTGTGTGTGATCGAGCATTGCGACGGCACCTGCGGCGGCGAGGCGGTTGAGCGCAGTACGACGGCGGCTCCCTCTTCTTCGCGGCGAGGAATCCTTCACAGCGACAAGCGCAGGGAGGTGAGTGACACACCCCTGCTCTCTGCGAGCTTGCTAGGCCTGCTAGTTGTGTGCTTGCAGCCTTCGTGGCTCGCACACGATGCTGGGCAAGTCCCTAGCTCCGACACGTGCGACAGACTCGTACATTTTTGGCGCCGCTGCTGGGGAGTTGCCTTGCACCAAGCTTTGGAAAGCACTCTATGCTGCCCTGTGGAGACACCAAGCTTAAGTAGGAAGGTTGTGCTGTGTCGTGGGTTAGCTCATTTCGTTTTCTGCACAGTTAGCTCATTTCGGTTTCTGCACAAAAACAAAGAATATTTGTTCATTTCGTTTTCTGCACAGCTAGTTCATTTCGTTCTCTGCACAGCTAGTCCATTTCGTTTTCTGCACAAAAACCGAGAATATTTCCTCATTACATTTTCTGCACAGCTAGACCATTTCGATATCTGCAAAAAACAGAGAATATTTCGTTTCCTGCACAGAAAAACAAAAAATAAAAAACAAAAATGACAGAAAACGTAAAAAATGCAATGGCTAAAAAATAAATTTGATTTATTGGCGGGGGGGAATATTGTAAGTTTGTCCAAAAAGGTAGATCGGGATCGGGATCATTGAGCTTGAGCTTGGGCTTGGTCTTGGTCTTGTGGTATAAGGAAAATGCTATTCACTATATATAGGCTAGTGCTCAAGTGAAAGGAGAAAGCATGTGGGGCAAAGCCTTCACCTTTCCCTCCACAAGTCACCCTTCAACTTTCTATTTTAAGCCATGTGCCCAAGTAGAAACTAGGAGAAATTGATTGTTTTAGGGACTTTGGGAGCTTCCGATAGTCAAACAGTGTTCTGTAAAGTACGCCTAGATCTCCTAAGCGATACGCTTGTTTCGAGCTATCACACATCCCAATCCGTTTTTCGAACGTCAAAAAACAAGAAAAAATCAAGTAGAAAACGGGGTGCAAAACACCCACAAAACAAAGCAAGTAACCTTTGAGGGTACTTGCCGATACTTGTAGGGCGCCCAAAGCACATGTATCTACGCTCTGGTCGTGTGCTAGAGTCCGAACAACTAGCTAGTGCTTCGATATACGGGGGTACTCACTTCCACGCTAGGGTCTACGCTCTCGGCGGGGACCCAAGGTAGTGCAACCCAAGACCCAAATATAGCGGCTAGCGACTCTTCCTCTGACTATGATATTATGGAAGAGCATCTTACACAAAGCCCTGGGGAAACAAATGAAACCATACCTAGCTGGGCCCAACAACCTGGAACTAGTGTTTTTAGCCGTTTGATGGAAACTTTCAGTCACCGCTACCTTAGAGGCGACTTTGGAAGGTGGTAGCTCGGTAGGGCCCTCATTAAATGAGGTAGGTAGAATGTCCTCGTGGACACTCTGAGCGAGTGTGGGGTCTACAGGAGATGTGAATGGTGATTCTACTTCACTAGCCGTAGGTTCAGAGCGCGTAGCTCAATAGAATCACCATTCACATCTCCTGTAGACCCCACACTCCCTCAGAGTGTCCATGTGGACATTCTACCTACCTCATTTAATGAGGGCCCTACCGAGCTACCACCTTCCAAAGTCGCCTCTAAGGTAGCGGTGACTAAAAGTCAAAACACGCGAAGCAACATTGCATCCACCTCACGAAAACCCTCTAGTACACCAAGTTTGGACGGGGTATTTCTCAATGAAAATTGGGAATATGACCTACACAAGGAGACTTTGACCGATCTATCCATGGGCTACACATACCATGTGGCTTGGTTAAAAGTTGTACAATCCACATCTAGTGCCACTAGTCTAGAGGAACAACAACACATGATCTGCAATGTCATCCATAGGATTATCCAGTCCGAGAGGAAAAATCGAGGAATGAACATACCTTCGACGGGGTCCTATGCGATTTTTAGACACGGGAAAAGGGAAACAACCCACTCTATCACAAATGGACACTCCCCCAGTGAGTCCCATCGATCCCCCATATGTTGTTTCACCAGGGATCTCAATGCAATCTGAGCCCACAAGTGATAGCTTTACTTTTCCAAGTCTAGCTCATCTTTCCGTGGATGACACCACGGATACCATGCCTACCCCAATGATGGGCATGCCAAGCAACACACCATGGACCTCGTTTGTTAGTAGAGCACCGCTACATGGAAGCTCAATGCCTGCAATAGTACCTACAAGTGCGTACCAATCGTATGCACCTATGGGTCCATGTACTCATGTAGTCCCTACCCCTCCCATTGTTTCAACTACCTATGCTCCACAACCACAATACACAAGTTCTTATTTCCATAGGACTATACCGGCTAGCATTAGCATGTCACATCCGACGTCTGCTATGCCTAGGGCCACTCATATGAACTATGGACCACCACATGGCACAACATCGTACCCAATGTGGAACCCAAGGGCTTCCTATGCGCCAAGCCCAATGCCAATAACTACTCCACATGTAGTCTCTGGCGCGCTTTCACACACGGTGCCTGCTCACTTAGGTGACTTGGCAACATTTGCTCAAGCTATTGGTCGATCTATTGCTAAGAATATGCGTAACACGCCCGATAGAGAGCCTAGAAGTAAGGCAGTACAAATAGCCAAGCTCATACAAAAATTTAGTGGAGACGGGGATGTGAGAAAGCATATCGAAGTGTTTGAACAAATATGCGATTCTCTAGGAGAACACAATGACCTACATAAGAGCAATTCTTTAAGCCTAACCTTAAGTGGAAAGGCAGGGGATTGGTATAGAACCCTAAGGGTGGAAGAAAAAACGATTTATGCTACTCTTAGGAGACTGCTCTTAAAAGAATACATACGAGAGGGAGTGCTTTGGGGTGTAGTCTCTCAGCTCCAGAAAGCCCAACGAGAGGAAGGAGATTCGGTGAGAGACTTTATAAGTCGCTTGAAGCATTTGAATTCTCGTTGTAATCCAAATGAGCGCTTCAACAATAACCAATTGCTTGATAGATTCATTAGGGGATTACGACATGAGGATATCTACAATGGTCTAGTCATTAGAGGTATCACCACTTGGGAAGCACTCACCACCAATGCGATCCAATTGGAGGATAATTTAATGATTCAAGGAGAAAGAGTGTCTGTTGAGCCTAAATCTATTAGCTCGCAAGCATCAGGGCATCAGCCAATGACCCTAAAGGCTATTGGTAAGGAGCCAAAGATATCTGAGATGACTTTAGCAGATCTCACCAAGGCTATTCAAGAGAGTCTTAGAGACAATCATGATCCACAAAACACTCATATGTATCCGAGAAGGGAGCAAAAATGGTGCTCAGTATGCTATGGACCGCATCGTACCAGTGAATGGCCTACTTTTAGAGTAAAATTCAATGGAAACTGCAATGCATGTGGGAGGTATGGTCATCAAGCTAAGGATTGCATAGTATTTAAGCGTGCGATGGCCAATAGACCAACCTTAGCAAGCACAGACACACCTCGACTGCCTGCATTGATGCCGGCCCCACCTATTGAAAAAACATCACAACATATGGTCCCTAGGGCCCAAAATGTTGTTCAAACAACACCCTTACCACCTCCAATGCTAGGACCGCAACCACCACATCCGAGAATCACTTCTGTGAATCAAGTGGGTTGTGAGTCATCTATTTGTTGTTTGGAAGGCTATGAGGATGTTATAGATCCTAATATCGCCTATGGGATGGATGTGCTTGAAGAAAGTCCACAATACTACATGGAGGACTATTGGGGACAAGTCAAACCTATATATCAAGTAGCTACTCTTGCGGCAAGGGGCCAAAATATCAACTACACTGCTAAGAGACCACCTCTTCAATGCTATGAGTGTGGAGGTCCACATCGTGTAGTCGAGTGTCCTATTAGGCTACAAAAGAACTCCACACTAATGCAAACCAATCAAGCGAGCACGTCTACAATGTCGATACTCATGTCTAATCGATGTGGCATAGATCATTTGATTGCCCAATGTCCAAATAATCCAAATGCACCGAAGATCACACCATTAAACTTGATTGAAGTTACCGAGGAGCCATCACCAAGTACACTCGTTGTACCAGTAAACGTACTCACATGATCGATGCTCCAAAAATGAAATTATATTCTTGAGGAAAGAGACACGGCATCAATTGCCCAATCTTAGAAAAAGAAGAAAACACGAAGAAAGAGATTGCAAAAAGCAGCGAATTCAGACCCCAGTTCAAAGACCAACATAGGGACTGGTGATGACCCCGTATATATGAACGACATTGAAGAAGATTCTGATTCAGGTGAAACCATGGAGACCAAAACGACCACTAACATAGAAACCAACAAGGAAGATCTTCATGAGCCACAATGGTCAGGATCCAAAAAGAAGATAAGAACTTATCCAAACCCTACAGAGGAGATTGAGCGAGTCAAGCAATTAAGGAGTTTGGTAGAAGATACCCAAAGGGATCTAGAACCAGCACCTAGGAACATCCAGATTACAGACACCGTGTTCCCTACGCAACAACAACCTCACCAAGTCCATAAACCCGTGGACATACCTAGTGTCATCCAAGAAGAAAGTGACTTAAAGTCATGGGAAAGTGGGCGTACTCACTTCTTGATGGAAAGAATGTTTACAGAGGGACTACGTGATCCTATCGAAGAAATGGAGATCCCATCTTCCCCACGTGAAGGGACTCAAGGCCAAAAGGTACCATTAAACATTGCCAAATTGATGGATTTCATGTCTTCAGAAGTTAGAACCACCATCATGTCCAAACTATATAAAGACCCCGAGCTAGTCTCAGCTCTTCGAGCCTTCCTCAATGGAGAACTGAAGTTTGGGCTACCACAATTTGCATAGATGGATGGAGTTGGGGAGATGCCAATAGAGGAGGAACAGTTAGATCCACAACCAAACCTAGATGAGAACCTTGTTATAGAAATACCTATTAACAAGTTGGGACAATACTTTGGGGGTTAGCATTGTGACCAAAAATTGTTGGGAAACTATGGGAAGACCTCACCTTGCGACCACAACTATAGTAGTGAAGATGGCCAATGGGTCTATTGTTAAACCTATTGGGATGCTAGAAGATCTCAAGATCAAGGTCTTTGGACATAAAATAAGGATTACCTTTATTGTTATGGATTTCTCCAAACACACTATGGCATCAGAGATGATCTTAGGACGTCCTTTCATGAGGGAAGAAAAAATGGTGCATTACTGGTCTAAAAACCATGTCTACTTGCAGTTCCAATATTCTGTCATTCGAGTGGATCTTGTGATGGGTCGAGCACATCCTCTAGGAAACAGGTTTATAATTGATCATAGATCTGACACCACAGTTCACTCGGCCCCATTGCAGTATTGTTACACGTGTAAAGCGGACACTGTTGTTGGGGAAGATTCTTCTTATATGGATGTACTACCTGGGATGACTGAGTCGGACAATGTGGATTGGATCCACCTAGCTGCAACCATAGACACTTGGGGAAATAGGGGGATGACCTGGGTAACACCTGAGGGGGATGAAGTACCACCACTTGTACCCTTAAACATTTTAGAAGCAAGGCATATAGCTTCGGATGATCTACAAGATGAAAGTTTTACTGGCATTGAAACCAGTAGCGCCTCACAAGACTATAGCCCACACGATTTGGGGTCAGAATCATCATTTGAAATTGACTCTGAGGACGAAGAATCTGAGTTAAATCTTAGTGCAAATGTGGGGACAAACCATTCAGGGCCCAGTGGTAACCTAGATGATAATCTATCGAAGGGAGTAGAAGACACAAGTAGTGATTCATCTAGTGAGTCTTCACTAGAAATCGACCGTAATCGAGAATTAAACAAGAAGAGTAAGAGATATAAGAGGAGATGATATCGAGCAAATGTGCATGCTAGAATAAATGAAAAGAAATCTACCGCAGAATGGCTTAATTATATAGGGGCATGTGATGCTCATCTAAAGTTGGTAGATAACTGGGGTGAATACCTTCAAAGCGTTATGTGGTGTAGTCCACAACCCATTGACATCGCACAACTAGAGGCTACAAAGAAGCCAAGGTTGAGTCGTATCGTAAGGAGATGACAAAATCGAGAGTTAGCTCAACAACAAAAGGAATTAGAAGTTCAATCACAGTCCACAGAACAACAGGACCCCACAGACTTGCACCCTGCACCTAAACATTTCAAATCCTATACCACAGAGGAACGTAAGGTTGTGTATACAAAGGCCCAAAGAAAACCTATCGATGGGAGCAATGGAGTCTATGATGGTCCAGCGATAGTTAAGAAAATAGAGTTAGCAAACCCAGGAGAAGAGTCTAAACCTGTCTTCATTGCCCAAGATCTGACAGCAACTGAGGAGTGTGTACTTAAAGAACTTCTCAAGGAATTCAGGGATATATTTGCTTGGACATATCATGATATGAAAGGTGTTCCACCTTCCGTGGTGCAGCACACAATCCCCATGAATAGCATGGCTAAACCAGTTCAACAACGACCCTACCCAATGAATCCTAAATATGCAAAGATCGTTTAAGAAGAGATTGAAAAGCTTGTGGAATGCGGATTCATATACCCTATTGAGCACTCAGAATGGGTGTCTCCAATAGTGATTGTGCCAAAAAAGAATGGGAAACTCAGAGTGTGCGTAGATCTCAAGAAGGTCAATGCCGCCACTAGGAGGGACCATTACCCCTTGCCATATTCGGAACATGTTCTTGAAAGAGTTGCAGGGAAGGAAGCATATAGCTTTTTAGATGGGTACTTTGGCTACAATCAAATCACAATTGCGCTAGAGGACCAAGCTAAACAGCCTTTATAACCGAATTTGGAGTGTTTGCATTCCGTGTTATGGCCTTTGGCTTAACCAATGCCCTTGCTACCTTTCAAAGATTAATAAACACTGCTTTTAGAGAATATTTGAGGGAGTTTTGCGAAGCTTTCTTAGATGACCTTTGTGTTTATTCCTCTTGGAAAGAACATCTATCATGCTTACAAAAAGTGTTTGAGAAGTGCAGATTGTATCACATCTCCTTAAATCCTTTCAAATGCCAATTTTGGGTTAAACATGGAGTCATTTTAGGGCATATAGTGTCCAAAAATGGGATTTCCACAGTTGAGAGAAAAATTAAAGCCATTGTTGAATTGCCACCACCTACAAACTATAAGGGAGTTCAAAGATTCATGGGCCATGTTGGTTATTACCGACAGTTTATTTTAAACTTTGCCAAGATAGCTCGTCCTTTGTACAACCTTCTTATTGAGTTCCACGGGACTGCGAAGTGTGACTATGCTTATGAGTCATTGAAAAAGACCTTGACTAGCGCTCCTATTCTACGAGTGCCCGATTGAAATGTAATTTTCCATGTGCATATTGATGCATCAAACTTTGTTATTGGGTGTGTTCTAGCTCAACCAGGAGAACATAAATTGGACTACCCCATCAGCTTTGCAAGTCGTCAATTGAATGATGCTGAGAGAAACTACACCACTACATAGCGAGAAGGTTTAGGTATGATCTGAAGAAATTTCGCTACTACCTTCTGGCCAACAAGTTTTTTTTCTATGTTGATCATCAAGCCTTGTTGTATCTCGTAAATAAACCTTGTTCCACGGGAAGAATTACACGATGGTTGATAATTCTCCTCGAGTTTGATTTTACCATTGTGGTGAGACCTGGTAAAAGATATGTCATGGCGGTTCAATCGTCTCGCATACCCAATGGTGAAGCCCCTACTGGAATCGATGATGAATTACCCGATACTTCTCTATTCCTAGTCGAAACCATACCTGAATGGAGTGAGAAGATTGTGAACTTTCTAATTAATGGTTTTCCACCCAAAGAGCTTCGTAAGGACATAGCTCAAAAACTGTTAAAAGAATGAGAATCTTACTCTCTCATTGCAGGAACTCTCTACAGGCTAGGGAAGGACGATATTTTGAGACGTTGTGCCCGTGAGGATGAGTATTTGTACATACTGCAAGAAGCCCGCATGGGTATAGCCGGAGGACATTTCTCGGGGGGACTAACAGCTAGGAAGGTGCTGCAATCAGGCTATTGGTGGCCAACCTTATTTAAGGATGCATCACTTTTTGCAAAAGGATGTGATGAATGCCAACGTTACAAGATCACTCAACGAAAGGATAGGATGCCCTTACATCCTGTTAAAGTGACTCAACCATTTGAAAAATGGGGTTTGGACTTTGTAGGCCCAATTAGTCTGGCAGCTCGTAGCACTCAATCTCGATATATTATCGTTGCCACTGACTATGTAACAAAGTGGACGGAAGCCAGGTCGACACGAAAGGCTGATGCGAGGTCAACTGCCAAGTTTCTCTTTGAGAACATTATTACTAGATTTGGTTTTCCCTTAGAGATTGTGAGTGACAATGGTACTCATTTTATAAATGGAGTAATCAAAGAACTCACTACTAACTTCATGATAGCTCACCATAAGTCCACACCTTATTATCCGCAAGCAAATGGAAAGCACCAATAAAACCTTAATCTCTATCTTGACCAAAATGGTGGAAGCTCATCGCACAGATTGGGATTTAAAGTTAACTTCAGCTTTATGGGCTTATCGTACTGCGTACAAAGTTGCCATTAATTGCACATCGTTTAAGATGGTGTATGGCCAAGAAGCGGTTATGCCATGGGAGTTTGTCGTTCCCAGTCTTCGAGTATCTTTTAAGAAGGTTCGGATGGTAACCCTTTAGTTGAGCGATTATATATCCTTGAAAGGCTAGATGAAGAGAGGCAATTAGCTGTACAAAATGCACTTGTGGAGAAAGATAGGAGGAAGAAATGGTTTGACTATCATCTAAAGAACAAAGATATCAATGTTGGTGATAAAGTCCTTATGTATGGAGTGCGTAACAAAAATAAAAAGTTGAAATATGCGGGAAAAGGACCATATAGAGTATGTGAGATCACCCCACAAGGAACCATTCGTGTGGAGACTCTTGATGGAGTTGAAACCATTGGATTCCTCAATGGGAGCAAATTTAAAAGATACTATGATCCTTTAAGCCAAGAGGAGCTACGTGCCATCCATACGAAAAAGATAGCCAATGCTCAAACAGAATTGAAAAAGATACAAGCTCAAGCTGAGGCGAAAGAGCGCCAACAACGCATAAGACGCCAGCGAGAGGCTAACCTTGGAGTTACACATGCATTCCACGTTGAAACAGAGGATGATTGGTTGGACTCTGACACGCCTCTACGATACCCTATTAAGTTAAATAGTGCCTATGGAAAAGTGCTATATAACGCCTTATTGGACACGGGTGCTAAATATAATCTGCTATCATATGGGGTGTGGTGTCAGTTAGGGAAGCCACCTCTATCTGAGAGTATTATCCAAGTCAAGGGTGTCAACAAGAAAAAAACTACGGTTTTTGGAATCTGGCACACTTCTGTCAGTTATAACAATGGGGTTGTAGATAAAGACTTTTTGGTCATGCCTACTGGAACTATGGAGGGTAATATAAACCTAGGACGCACGTGGATGATAGCCACCAAATGCACTATTGATTGGGGGACTGGGGGTGTCACAACGCAAAAAACCAACTCTTATCCCTACCACAAGCCATAGTCCCTAAGATATTGCCTAAGGAAATAAAACCCAAGACATTGCATGTCCAAGAGGTTGAACCATACGTCCCCATAGCCCAACTCTCTAGAGATTCAATTGATGTAGTTGAAAGAAAGCTTGAGACACACAAGAACCATCATAATATAACAAAGAAAACATACAAGTGGGTCCCTAAAGCTTCTTTAGTGACCATGGCTGATGCTAAAAAACGGAAGCCTCGTAAGAAACGTCCCACTCACTCCAAGAAATGTAAAGAAACATTGCGTTGGATTCCTAAACGACTATTAGAAGCCCAAGGATACTATGAAGGAAATGATCAAATTTGGGTGCCCAAACGTAAATTATACTCTTACCTGTCACCTGGCCCATGTAAACCCAATCCTATGGCTCCAAAACAAATTGAAAATCGTGGAAAGGAAAAAATCACGGAATGTTACACACCTGCTCTAGAGCTAGTTTGGGTACCAAAGAAAGAACGATTTGTTCCACCTAGCTCAGGAATAGGGAAATCAAATGAAGCTTCTTGCTCTTCATGTAGTTCCTCTATGCAAAAAGAAGCTTCGACACAACCTCCACCTACCATTGTACATATCCATACAAGCAAGAAAGAGTTTGCACCTCCCGTTGTAGGTTCACCACCTACAACAATGTTGCAAATAAAATCATGGGAGAGTACCTTACCACCCTTGCAACTAGATGAAACACATAGGGCGATCGAAAACTATTGGTTAAACCCTTCACCCATAACATCTTGGAACAATTGGTTTCAAAAGGTGACGACATCATTCCAAAAGGTATGATCTACCCAAGGAAGGGGGGAGTGTTTTGCTGACATCCATCATTCACTTGCTTCCCTCTCAACCTTCCTCCCTGACCTCTCAATCTCCAATCCTAGGGAATGTATATATAAAGCCTTATACTAGTTCTAGCAAACAAACAAAAAAAAAGATTATTAAAAAAAAAAGTAAAAGAGCAAGAGCGACTAGTAATGAGAGAGCACCCTATCAGATCCTACGTATAAGTCTAAATTCACCATGTCACATCAAGCAGCACACAAAAACAACTCATGTTTTAAAGACCTAACCAAATCTATCTGTACTCTCAGAGATGGCTAGTTCACCAGAGGCATGCGCTTCTATTTTTTATGAAAGGTATCCTTTTTCTTTTTCTCAAGTGTTTCACATCTGCTACCCTGTACTTTCTTGTGAATGGGATTTGGTAGAGAGACTTGCGCGTGAGCAATATTTTGAGGAGTTAGAATGGCTGATACATCTATGGATAACTAGTGATCCCTACCCAGTAGCGAATGTTTCT